>NC_143584.1:13954824-16354824 GCF_048544385.1 Mastigoproctus giganteus | reverse complement strand
AAAGACTACTATACATTAAATTATATCTGCCAGATTCAACAAACAAACAAACAAAGCATCCCAGTTCACTAATACTATTATTATCAGAGATAGCATGCATGTATGCGTGCGCGCGCGCACACGCACACACACACACACACACACAAAGGTTTGATCAAGTGCTGAGAAAACTGATTTAGAATAATATTCAAGGGCAATGAATAAATTCTTTTAACCACAGAACACTAACTGTTCATAACATTTACGAACTGTTTTTAATTTTATATCAGAAATTTGTTTTTTATTATTATTCTGATTGAGAACACAGTTGTTTTTTATAGCCCTCGAATACGTTATTTTTTTATCAACATTTAATGTTAGTCTCATTTTGTACATGAACAGTATTAATACTACACTGAAACGACAGAATTGATGGGATGCTTTCTGCAATGCTTTCTTGAACTAGTGGACGCAATGCCTTGCCACGTGACTGCCCTTATCTGAGCAAAAGGTGGGTCCACCCATTACTAGATAGGTATCCCATGATTTCTGTCCACTCAGTGTAATATTATTGTTCACATAGTATTAGTATTAATAAAGGTAAATTGATGCAAGAAAGGCTTATTTGGTAGCAGTCTTCATAAAAATTTTAAAAAGTCACCATTTATTTTTTATTTATCTATTTAATTCCTTAAATTTACAGAATCCCTCCAGTTCTAGAAGATAATGTGATAATTTGTTCCAAGAATTAATAACCCAAAATAATTTGGCTAAAAGAAAATTTCCTTATATCCAGTCTAAAACTACCTTCTTAAATTCAGGTGCATTTTCTTTGGTGTGTGCGTGCCACCTGCAGAAATATTTGAAATTATAAAGATGAAATTTTCAGAGGGGACAAAAAAAAAAGATATTTCTATTAATTTTCTCGAACCTTTCAAAGCTTTAAATACCTTGATCAAGCCCTCGTGGAGACATCTGATAATACATATGAAGTCTTTAAGTGAGCCAAAATTTTTGGTGTATACTTTTCTGTATATTTATTTTATAAATCATCTTATTCATTTATGATTCATTCATCTTGTTACTCATCTCAATAGTGCTTCTTGTTTGTTGCTGCAACAGCCAATATTGGCACGATGGTGTTGCAAGGGTAGTGACATTTCACATCAGTAGGAAGTTTATTCTAGGGAAAAAACCTTAACTTTATAAGGATTGTGTTAGGGTAGTTATCTATACAAGAACACTTAGTCTTACCTGTGTTTATACTAGCAGCAGGAGTCTAGTCAATAAAATGGGACAAATTCAAACTCCTGGTTAGGACAGCTGATATAACCAGGCTAAAGAAAATGAAAATGTGGTGCACTCTGAAATAGGGGATGGTCAGTTTCATTTTGGTATATATAACACTAGCCGCTGGCAGAGGTAAAAGTGATTCTTGCACTACTTCTATTGAAATGCAATTGGGCAGCAGCCTGGAAAGCAAGGCAATGGGAATTTCCAGGACTGCTGGGAGTCATAGTGGAACAAGTGAATACATGGGCTGTGTTAGGGTAACTAAGAGTAGAAACAGGTGCATGTATACTTGCATGCACCAATGCTAGGGGTATAGTTAATAAATTCGATGAGCTTGAAGTGCTAGTCAAGACATCAAAGGCAGATATTGTTGGGATATCAGAGATAATGTGATACATATCCCAACATTAGAGATAACATAAGAAGTGCAGAACTGGAATTTGGGGAGTACAATGTGTACAGAAAGGATAGACAGGACAGGAGGGGAGGAGGGGTTATGCTGTTAGTTAAGAAACACAAAATCTAAGGAGGTGCATCCAATTGATGTTGGTGGACAATGCAATGTTGAGTCTGGTGTGACATAAGCACTGGGAAAGGAAAAAATGAGAGTAGGTGTGTGTTTTAGGCGTAATGAATCTGATCAGTATAATGAGCAATTGTGCAGAGAAATAGAGTGGGCCAATAAATTAGTGTCTTATAATGGGGGATTTTAATTTCCCGGATATTGACTTGAATTTGTGGGTTGGTCACTCACACATTAGCAAGGCTTTTGTGGATTTATTGGATGACTGTTTTCTACAGCAGCATGTTCTGGAGGCAACTAGAGGGAGTAATTCTCTCGATCTGATTATCAGTAGTTATTCTTCATGCATCAAGAATCTGCAGATAAAGGAACCACTAGGTGGCAGTGATCACAGTGTGCTGAAGTGAGATTTACTCAAAGAGGTAACTACCATCAAGGGTAAAGAGAAGGGTTTTTGCTTTCGTAAAGGTGACTATGGTGGTCTGAGACAGTATTTAAATTCTATATGGTGGAACCAACTGATGATGTTACCAACAGCAAATTCAAAATGGGAAGCATTCAAAGAATTAATCTTGGAAACCACTAAGCTTTTCATACCAACAAAGAAATATTGTTCAAGATTTAGGCCTAAATGGATGTCAGATGAACGAATTAGACATGTGACAGAGAAAAAAAATGCATGGGATACATATAAATTAACATGTGACACAGAAGCCTATGATAGATATAAGCTAGTCTGTAACCAAGTTACAAAGGAGGTTAGGCAGGCAAAGGCAGATTACGAGAAATCTTTGCAAAAGATGCAAAGAAAAACAGCAAAGAGTTCTTTACTTATGTAAACTCTAGAAGGTAGGGGATGAATCAGATTGGTCCACTTGATATCGATGGTTCGACTGTTGATGATCCTGCTCAGTTAGCTAACAAACTGAATGAATATTTTGCATCTACATTCACACGTGAGTAGTTATTCGGGGAGGGGAATGCCAGAGGTGTATTCAACTCTGGCAGTAAGCTAGATAATCTTGTAATAACTGAGAGTAAAGTGGAGGAGAAATTGTTGAAGATAAACACAAGGCACCTGGGGTGGATGGAATCTATCCAGTTATATTAAAGGAGGCGGCAAAGGAAGTAAGCAAACCCTTCGCCATAATTATAAGAGCTTCCCTGTACCCAGGGGAGGTACCCATGGACTGGAGATGTGCAAATGTGATCCCAATCCACAAAGGAGGATCAAAGGGAGACACAGGTAATTACAGACCTGTTAGTTTAACTTCTGTTCCAGGGAAATTAATGGAGGCACTGGTTAAAGAAGCACTGCAGGATCAACTAGAGAAGACTTCAGTTATAGCTCGGACACAGCATGGGTTTGTTAAGGGGAAGTCTTGTCTGACTAATTTGATTGCATACTATGATGTAGTCACAAAGGAACTGGATGCAAAGAATAACTTGATATCATATATTTGGATTTTAGAAAAGTCTTTGATACTTTTCCACATGGAAGACTGCTGCACAAATTAGAGCAGTGTGCATTGGAGGCAAATTGCTGCTAGGGATAAAGGGATGGTTGAGTTGGAGAAGACAGAGTGGTAATCAATGGACACTGCTCTTGGTGGACGATTGTTATTAGTGGAGTCACTCAGGGTTCAGTGTTGGGTCCATTGTTGTTTTCTGTATTTATAAATGATATTGATGATGGTATATCAGGCTTAATGTCCAAGTTTGCAGACGATACGAAGGTTGGCAGGGTTGTTAATGACACTAACAACAGCAGGCCTGACGTAGCCCAGTGGTCAGAGCGAGAGTGCATAGCACGCGTTCCTTGAGTGGACTGGGGTTCAAGCCCATGACTACTAAATACGATAAATATTTGTATTGATGATTTATTGTAAACTCTACTGACTTGGTTGTCGTGCCGGAGTATAAACAGAAAATTTATTTATTTTACGCTGCTGCAACAGGATCTAGAAAAGTTGAGCAGATGGGCTGAGAGGTGGCAAATTAAGTTTAACATTGACAAATGTAAAATACTACGTATGGGAAGCAGTAATCCCAGAGTAATGTATCAACTCTGTGGTACCACACTGACAGTGGTAGAGAATTAAAGGACCTGGAGGTAATTGTGCAGGCAGATATGAAGTTTTCTGAGCAGTGCAGATGGTCTGCAAGAGTAGCTCAGGTGTGAAGCAGCAGCTCTACGTCCTTCTTAAAGGACGTAGAGCTGCTGGAAGGAGTACAGAGAAGGGCAACAAGATTAGTGCATGGAACAAAGGGTTGCTCTTACAAAGAAAGGCTTAAGTTTTGCAAATTACAGTGTCTGGAGACTAGGCATCTGTGAGGTGATCTGATTGAGGTGTATAAAGCCTTGAATGGTTTGAGCATGCTCAATGCTGACGGGATTCTTCCTCTTGATCAGATTAATCACCTGAGAGGGCATAAATTCAAATTAAGGAAAGACGATTGTAGGATAGGTGTGCGGAAGTTTGCCTTTAGCCAGCGGGTGGTTGATTGCTGGAACAAACTTCCATCTGTCGTTGTAGAAGTTGATAGCTTAAATAGATTCAAGGCAGAACTTGACAAACATTTGGAGCGAGTGGATGGGTGAAATAAGAGTGGTTTTTTTTTTTGGCTGATGCTATATAAGCTTGCTTTCTTGCATCATGTGCCTTTGCTTAATGCTAATGCTAATATACAAGCGACCCCTGCTTAATGCTGATAATTCATTCTGGAAAAACAGAGCATTAAGTGAATCCGCGATAAGCGAGTGCCACATTCCCATAAGGCAACATATGTATTTGTGAGTTGTGGTAGGTGCCATAGGATATTTCCTAATCAATAATAAATGGCAGTGAAAAGATGCATAAATGTCGGTCAAAATATTTAATATTCAAATATTTGTACATATAAAATATTCTGCATTACATACGCATATAATTATGTGGTAACTACTTACGTACCAAAATTAAACTTAAAATCCCAATTAAAATCATGAATTTAATTGATCTAAATTGATTTTAATTGATTTAATTTAATTGATGAATTTAATCATGAAAAATGTGTCGATTTTGAGTTGTAGTTTGGCCCTCTTCCTGGTAAACTAAAAGGGGATTTTAAACTTTAATTTAAAATCCCATGCAGCATTACCACCCAACAATAAAGTCAACTGATCCTTTGCCACTTTGAAACCTGGCATGTTTTTTCTTATTTCAATATGAAACTTCTTTTAGGCATTCATTTCCAAAAAGTCCTGCTTCATCTATGTTAAAAACTTGTTGAGATAAAAACAAGTTCTTTTTTGAAAATTTTGGCTCTTTGATCTGCACTCGTGGCTTCTCCCTGGATTTTAAATCTATTCAACCAGCCCTTACTAGTTTTAAATGGTTCCACAATTTTTTTTTTTTTAGGTGAGCGTTCTTCAGATCATCATATAGGCTAATCTCTCTCTTTTTTTTTATAATATTTAACTTAACTGAATTCTGCGTTGGATATTATCGTCAATAAAATTAATTAAGGTCTCTCCATTTCAATCCTAATAGTTGGCCTAGCCCTAGTTGCTTGCAGTGGAACAACTGTCTTTCCCACTGATAAAATTAATTCTTTATTTTTATAATTGTTCTTACCAGTTACATCTGCCATTCCTAAATTATGGCACACAATCGCTTGTCATTGACCGGAATCAATTTGCTTCAAAAAGTCTAATTGAATTCAAATTCAGTCTTTTTCTTACATTTGTGGTCTTCATACTGCGTCCAGACGTTGCTTTTTCATTCTTATCTGCCATTATTAACTCTTCGAAAACGTAACTGCGCTGGTTGCATTAATTATGATACAATGTTCGAGTAAACTGTCCATTACACATGATGTCTAATACTGTACTGAGTGATGACTAGACTTTGAATAAATGCATATAACGTAAATATTACAAGCAATATACTTATCATTTTTTAAAATGTTGATCTCGGAACTACGTAATAAGTCACTGTACTGCAATTAAATTAGCATGTGAGAAAATTTAACTGAGTGTGGGAAAATTTCCCAAGTCGGCGTGGGAAACATTTTAATGCTGTTTTGCTATTCATTTTCAAGTTATTGAATCCATCAGATGAAACATTTTCGTTAAATAAGCCAAAAATGCAATCTGTACGCTGGTAAAATAGCGTTATAGTCAGATACTGATTTATAATATAAGAACAGCGTTATAGCGAATCAGCATAAAGTGAACCGCATTATAATGAGGGCCTGCTGTACAGTGTATTTAGAAACGATAGGAAAAATAGAAGGAATGGTGAGTTCGTGCTTCTTATCAAAAGCAGCCCGAGCACAGTATGTGCTTTTGCAGGTTCAGAAGTTATGGTGTGGTGTGAGTTGGAAGCAAAGGTATAATGAAAGTGGGAACAATCTATGGACCAGAAGACTGAAGATTATGATGAGAGCCTCCACATGAAAATGGAATGCACAAGCAAGCATGAATGTCTTGTTATGCATGATTTCAATTTAAGCCTGATTGACTGAACAAATGGTAGGAAAACTCACCAAGGTGAATAAAATTTTTAAATTAACTGGCTGTTTATTATTTGTATCAGCGTGTTAGGGAAAGTACCAGGAACAAGAATATTCTAGACCTGATCATCACCCATGAACCAGATGGCATTATGAGGAGGCTGACAGTACAGGAACCATTAGTAAGGAGTGTTCATGCAGTTTTAAGTTGGATGATGAGGAGAGAGGCAGCAAATTGTTAAAGCAAAGGAATGGGTTTTAATTTTAGAAAAGGAGATTATTACTGCTTAAAGTGCTGCGTGGCTTCTATCAACTGGGGAAATGGCATAAAGAGCGTGAATACATTAGAATTATGGTATACCTTTAAAGCTATAAGAGAAATCAGAAAAGCCTTGAAAGCTTATATACCATTAATAAAATGTAACACAAGGGAGCAGGCGAAGATGGATGAACAGTGAGCTGGGCAGTTTAACAGAACAAAAAAAAAGGTGGTATGAATGTTATAGAGCAACAAAAAGTATCAAAGCCTATAGGCTACAAGTTGATCTGTAAGAGTACCACAGAAAGGGTTAGTTTAGCAAAAAAAGTTTATGAGAAATCAATGGCTAAGACAACAAAGAATGGGGATATGGAGTTTTTCACATATGTGAATACAAAGAAGAGAAGAATGAATCAAATAAGATCTTTGTGTGATGGGTGTGGGAAAATCTTTGATAATCAGGCTCGTGTTGCAGATGAAGGGAACAGGTACTTTGCATCAATATTTACAAGAGAAAGGCCCTGTCATAGTGCTAATGAAGCTGGGAAGCATGAAATTAGTATCACTGAAATTCCAGATTATTTATTAGAAAACCTTTTCAGCCTTCAGGTGAATAAGGCTCTTAAAGTTGATGGCATACACCTAGTAATTTTGAAGAAGGTGGCAAGAGGGGGCATTGGATAATAAAGTTAATTAAAAACACTTATATTTTCAATTGCAACATGCCATATTCCGGGCTATTATCAGCATTACTGTGAGCAACAGCAATTGAAAAACAGGAAGAGCTACATAGTATCCAGACACAAACGAACCCTGGTCAGAATTATAATGGAAATTTTTTAGCAAATTTATAACTTAGCATTAGCATTAGTAGAGGCATTTGATGCAAGAAAGCAAGCTTATACAGCATCGGCCCAAAAAAAAAAAAAAAAGACCCCCTTCCCATTTACTCTGATCCATTCCTCCAAATGTTTGTCTAGTTCTGCCTTGAATTTATTTAAGTTGTCAACTTCCACAACAACAACAGATGGAAGTTTGTTCCAGCAATCAACTACCTGCTGGCTAAAGGCAAATTTCTGCACATTTTTTTACAACTGTCTTTCCTCAATTTGAGTTTATGCCCCCCCCCCCCTCAGGTTTGTAATCTGAGCAAGAGGAACAATCCCACCAGCATTTAGCCTGCTCAATCCATTCAAGGCCTTATACACCTCAATCAGTTTGCCTCACAGGTGCCTAGTGTTCAGAAGCTACAATCTGCAGAAAATTAAGCGTTTTTTCGTAAGAGCATCTCTTTGTTGCACTTCTCTGTACTCATTCTAGCAACTATACATCCTTCCTAAAATGAGGCTTCCACACCTGTAAGCAGTGCTCAAGGTGTAGCCTGACCATTGCTTTATATAAGGGGATAATCACCTCCTTATCCCTGCTTGCAAAATTCCTGTATATCACTGACAAGACCCCATGGCCTACTTTGGCAGCCTGTCTGCACTGATCAGAAAACTTCATATCTGACTGCACAATTACCCTCAGGTCTCTTTCATTCTCCATTACTGAGTGTAATACCACCCAATTGGTACATTTCTCTGGGGTTACTGCTACCCATATGCCCACTCTATTTTTCTGTATAATTGTTCATTGTACTTATCAGAGTCATTAGGCCTATAACAAACTCCTACCCTCATTTTTGCTTTCCCATTGCTTATGTCACACCAAACTGTCTCAACACTGCACTGTCCATCTATGTTAACTGGATGCGCTTCTTTAGATTTTGTGTTTCTTAAATAATAGCATAACCCCTCCTCCTTTCCTATCCTGTCTATCCTTTCTGTACACATCGTACTCCCCAAATTCCAATTCTGCATTCCTTATATCTGAGTGACATGTCTCTGATATCCCAACAATATCCGCTTTGGATGTCTTAACCAGCACTTCAAATTCATCGAATTTATTTACTATACTCCTAGTATTGATGTACATGTAAGTATACATGCACTTGTTCTTACTCTTAGATACTCTAACACAGCCCATGTATTTATTTGTGTCATGACTACCAGCAGTTTCCTGAAATCCCCAGCAACTTGCTTTCCGGGCTGCTGCTCATTCCAACAGAAGCAGTGCAAGAATCATTTCGACCTCTGCCTGCAGCTACTCTTGATCTACTAGTTTATGAATCCCCCCAAGCTAGCAGTTTTCTAATCCACCTAACATTGCCTCGATAACATCAGCAAATATTCATCCACCCTTTCTATTTAAGTGTATCCCATCCCTGTAGAAGCAATCTCCGCTGGTCCCGAAGGAACTAGTAGTTGTTGGTGACTCTATTGTCAGGGAAACGGGGAACATGCTTTGTAAAAAAGATAGGTGGAACAGGACCAGGGTATGTCTGCCAGGGGCAAAGGTTGATGACGTTGTAGAGCGAATATCATCTTTTAAGGGCACAAAAGGTGATATAGTTGTACACGTTGGCACTAATAATATTAAGAGTAGGAGACCGGCAGAATTACTTAACAAGTACAGGTCACTGTTGAACAAAAGCCGAGAATTAGGGTTGAATTTGAAAGTGTCTGCAATTCTGCCCAGACACGATAGGAGGGAGTATATGATGAGAGCCTTGTCGATCAATTCGGCCCTGGAAAGATTGTGCAAGGCTCAAGGGGTAGAATTTTTTTCAGCCTGGACTGTACTTGTTAACAGGAGAGATTGCTTCTACAGGGATGGGATACACTTAAATAGAAAGGGTGCAAGAATATTTGCTGATGCTATCGAGGCAGTGTTAGGTGGGTCGGAAAACTGCTAGCTTGGGGGGAGACAAAGACCAATAGATTGACAGTAGCCACTGGCAGAGGTGAAAGAGATTCTTGCACTGCTTCTATTAGAATGAGCAGAAGCCTGAAAAACAAGATGCATGGTATTTCAGAGACTGCTGGGAGCCATTGTGGTACAAGTAAACACATGGGTTGTGTTAGGGTAGCTAAGAATAGAAACAGGTGCAGGTATACTTGCGTGTACACCAATGCTAGGAGTTTAGTAAATAAATTTGATGAATTTGAGGTATTGCTCAAAACATCGAAGGCAGATATTGTTGGGATATCAGAGACGTGGTGTCACACAGATATAAGGGATGCGGAACTGCAATTTGGGGAGTACAACGTCTACAGAAAGGATAGACAGGATAGGAAGGGGGGAGGTGTTATGCTATTAGTTAAGAAACACATAAAAACCAAGGAAGTGAAGCCAGTCGACATCGCTGGACAGTGCAGTGTGGAGTCAGTTTGGTGTGACATAAACATTGGGAGATCAAAATTGAGAGTAGGAGTGTGCTATAGGCCTAATGACTCTGATGAGTATAATAAGGAACTGTACAGGGAAATAGAATGGGCCAGTAAATCAGAGTGTCTTATAATGGGAGATTTTAATTTCCCAGATATTGACTGGAATTTGGGGGCTGGATACTCACACACTAGCAGGGCTATTGTGGATTTATTGGATGATTGTTTTCTACATCAGCATGTTCGGGAGGCAACTAGAGGGAGCAATACTCTTGATTTGATTATCAGCAGTGATTCTTCATGCATTAAGAATCTGCAGATAAATGAACCACTAGGTGGCAGTGATCACAGTGTGCTGAAGTGGGATTTACTCAAAGAGGTAACTACCATTAGGGGTAAAGGGAAGGGTTATTGCTTCCGTAAAGGCGACTACGATGGACTGAGACAGTATTTAAATTCTATACAGTAGAACCAACTGATGATGTTACCAACAGCAAATTCAAAATGGGAAGCATTCAAAGAACTTATCTTGGAAGCAACTAGGCTTTACATACCAACTAAGAAATATTGTTCAAGGTTTAGGCCAAAATGGATGTCAGATGAACTAATGAGGCATATGGCAGAGAAGAAAAATGCATGGGATACTTACAAATTAACACATGACACAGAAGCCTATGATAGATACAAGTTGATATGCAACCAAGTTACAAAGGAGGTTAGGCAGGCGAAGGCAGATTACGAGAAATCCTTGGCAAGGGATGCAAAGAAAAACAGCAAAGAGTTCTTTACTTATGTAAACTCTAGAAGGAAAGGGATGAATCAGATTGGTCCTCTTGATATTGATGGGTCAAGTGTTGATGATCCTGCTCAGGTAGCTAACAAACTAAATGAATATTTTGCATCGACATTCACACATGAGGAGTTATTCAGCGAGGGGAATGCCAGAGGTGTATTCAACTCTAGCAGTAAGTTACAGAATCTTGAAATAACTGGGAGTAAAGTGGAGGAGAAACTGTTGAAGATAAACACAAGAAAGGCACCCGGGGTGGATGGGATCTATCCAGTTATATTAAAGGAGGCAGCAAAGGAAGTAAGCAAACCCTTAGCCATAATTATGAGAGCTTCCTTGGACTCAGGGGAGGTACCCATAGACTGGAAATGTGCAAATGTGACCCCAATTCACAAAGGAGGATCAAAGGCTGACACAAGTAATTATAGACCTGTGAGCTTAACTTCTGTTCCAGGAAAATTAATGGAGGCACTGGTTAAAGAAGCACTGCAGGATCATTTAGACAAGACTTCAGTTATAGCTCAGACACAGCATGGTTTTGTTAAGGGGAAGTCTTGCCTGACCAACTTGATTGGATACTATGATGCAGTCACAAAAGAACTGGATGCAGGGAATAACTTTGATATTATATACTTGGATCTTAGAAAGGCTTTTGATACTGTTGCACATGGAAGACTGCTACACAAATTGGAGCAGTGTGACATTGGAGGCAAATTACTGCTATGGATAAAGGGGTGGTTGAGGGGGAGAAGACAGAGAGTGGTAATCAATGGACACTGCTCATCGTGGACTGATGTTATTAGTGGAGTCCCTCAGGGCTCAGTGTTGGGTCCATTATTGTTTTCTGTATTTATAAATGATATTGATGATGGTATATCGGGATTAATGTCCAAGTTTGCAGACGATACAAAGGTTGGCAGGGTTGTCAAGGACACTACTGACACTATGCTGCTGCAACAGGATCTGGAAAGGTTGAGCAGATGGGCTGAGAGGTGGCAAATGAAGTTTAACATTGACAAATGTAAAGTACTACACATGGGAAACAGCAACCCCAGAGCAACGTATCAACTCTGTGGTACAACACTGACAGTGGTAGAGAATGAAAGGGACTTGGGGGTGGTTGTGCAGGCAGATATGAAGTTCTCTGAGCAGTGCAGACGGGCTGCAAGAGTAGCTCATGGAGTATTGTCAATGATATACAGGAATTTTTCCAGCAGGGATAAGGAGGTGATTATTCCAGTCAGGCCACACCTAGAATACTGTATACAGGTCTGGAGGCCTCATTTCAAGAAGGATGTAGAGCTGCTGGAACGAGTACAGAGAAGGGCAACAAGATTAGTGAATGGAACAAAGGGGTGCTCTTACGAAGAACGGCTTAAGTTTTGCAAATTACAGTGTCTGGAGACTAGGCACCAGCGAGGTGATCTGATAGAGGTGTATAAAGCCTTGAATGGTTTAAGCATGCTCAATGCTGATGGGATTCTTCCTCTAGCTCAGAATAATCACCTGAGAGGGCATAAATTCAAATTGAGGAAAGACAGATGTAGGATAGACGTGCGGAAATTTGCCTTTAGCCAGCGGGTGGTTGGTTGGTGGAACAGACTTCCATCCCTTGTGGTGGAGGTTGATAGCCTAAATAAGTTTAAGGCTCAGCTGGACAGGTATTTTGAACGAACGGAGGGGTGAAGTGGAAGTGGTTTTTTTTTTTTTTTTTTTTTTTGGCTGATGCTGCATAAGCTTGCTTTCTTGCATCAAATGCCTCTACTAATGCTAATGCTAATGCTAATGCTAATCTCTCCTGTTAACAAGCACAGACCATGCTGAGAAAAATTCTACCCCACGAGCCCTGCACATTTCCTCCAGGGCAGAATTGATTAATAAGGTTCTCATCATGTACTCCCTCCTATTGTGTCCGGGCAGAATTGCAGACACTTTCAAATTTAACCCTAATTCACGACTTTTTTGCAACATTGACCTGTACTTGTTAAGTAGATCTGCAGATCTCCTACTCTTAATGTTACTGGTGCCAACGTGTACAACATCACCCTTTGTGCCCTTAAAAGATGATATATACGTCATCAACTTTTTCCCCTGGCAGACATACCCTAGTCCTATTCCATCTATCCTTTTTGCACAATATATTCCCCGTCTCTCTGACGATAGAGTCACCAACGATAACTAACTCCTGTGGGACCGGCGCATTCTGCCTTGGAGGTTGCCACTGTGTTGCCTGATGCCCAGGAGTGAGCTCTGGCATTGAGTTGAGCAGCTGAGAGCTTGACGGGCCCCTCATATTAATTTCTTTGAGGGCATCTCCCCTACACCTCAAGCTCTCATAGATGCCCATCAGAACGCTGAGCTGATGCCTAATTTCTAGACACTCTCTGCACCTGGCACACACAAAGACATCCTTTTGGCTAGATCATGTTCCGTTCCAGAGTTCAGCAAACATTTCAAAAGTTGCACATTTTTTTAGGCTGTGATGTGTTGGAGAATCACCCCCCTCAGTTCTCCCCCGAGTCACAGCACTCCTGCCACTTTGTGCCCGTTGCTTTGTACCTAATAAAGTGCAGCACAGTGTATACATTACGCTATTCCGTATCAATACTACACAATGGTGGCAAGTTTCGGACAGTACAAGTTTTATCAATACTAAGTAATAACCTACAAATCTCTATGTTCAAAATAAACTAATATGAATGTATAAAACAATAATAATAAAGAAATTAGCATTAGTCGAGGCATATGATGCAAGAAAGCAAGCTTATATAGCATCAGTCAAAAAAAAAAAAAACAAAAACCTTCTCATTTCACCCAACTCCAAAGTTTCACCCATTTACTCCAAAAGTTTTTCCAATTCTTCCTTGAAGTTTTTTAAGATATAATCTTCCACAACGACAGATGGAAGTTTGTTCGAACGATCAACCACCTGTTGGCTATAGGCAAATTTCTGCACATCTATTCTACAAGTGTCTTTCCTCAATTTCAATTATGTCCCCTAAGATGCATAATCTTAGCAAGAGGAAGAATCCCATCACATCAAACCATTCAAGGCTTTATACACCTCAAGCAGATCAGCTCGCAGGTGGCTAATTTCCAGATGCTACAATTTGCAGAACTTGGTAAGAGTAACCCTTTGCTCCCCTCACTGATCTCGCTGCCCTTCTCTGTACTCGTTTCAGGTCTACATCCTTCCTAAAATGAGGCTTCCACACCTATATGCAGTACTCAAGGTGTAGCCTGACCACTACCTTATACAAAGGGATAATCACCTCCTTATCTGTGCTAGCAAAATCCTGTATATCATTGACAAGACTTTATGAGCTTCTCTGGCAGCCTGTCTGCACTGCTCACAAAACTTCATATTTGACTGCACAATTACTTCCAGGTCTTTTCAATCTCCACCACCCTGAGTGTAGTACCGCACAGTTGGTACGTTACTCTGGGGTTGCTGGTACTCATATGCAGTACTTTAATTTTAATTTGTCAGAGTACTTTAATTTTAGTTTTTAATTTGTCAATGTTAAACTTCAGTTGCCACCTCTCAGCGCATCTGCCCAACTTTTCTAGATCCTGTTGTAGTAGCATACTGTCATTAACAACCCTGCCAACCTTTGTATCATCTGCAAATTTTGACATTAAGCCTTCATCAATATCATTAATAAATATACAAAACAACAGTGGGCCCAACACCGAACCCTGTGAGACTCCACTAATAACAATAATCCACGAAGAGCAGCATCCATTGATTACCACTCTGTCTTCTCCCACTCAACCACCCTTTTATCCATTGTAGCAACTTGTCCTTAATACCATACTACTCCAATTTGTTTGACATAGTGACCTAACTAATTAGGTCACTGAAAGTTTAAATTTTTTTATAAATGACCTGGCCTTGGCGCATTATAGCCTTAGTAGCTAATGTGCCAATAAAATCAAAACAAACCAAACCAAACTCCAATTTGTACAGTAGTCTTCCAGGCACAACAGTGTCAAAAGCTTTCCTGAAATCCAAATAAACGATATCACAATTATTTTTTGTATCCAGTTCCTTTGTAACCACATCATAGTATCCAATCAAATTTGTCAGACAAGACTTTTTCTTCAAAAGCAGTGTCCATTGATTACCACTCTCTCTCTCTCTCTCTCTCTCTTCTCCCTGATTACACGTTCATGTAATCAGTCATCACACAAATTAGACATATTAGAGGAAAGCAAAAAAAAATTTTTTGTGGGCCCAACACCAAACCCTGGGGAACTCCAGGGTTTGGTGTTGGGCCCACCGAATTTAAGAGGACAAAATATTTACAGAAAATGAAATGAATAAGCAATGAAAAGAGACCTATTGTTTAGATTGATGAAATCTTGATTGACAATATTTTGACATGTGAAATTGTTTCTTCTGAACTACATTTTTCGCATGTCAAAATATTATCAATCAAGATTTCATCAATGTCTCTTTGTCTCAGAAAATGAAATGAATAAGCAATGAGACCTATTGATGAAATCAATAGGTCTCAATAGGAAGAAAAGAGACCTATTGATGAAATCAATAGGTCTCTTTTCATTGCTTATTCATTTCATTTTCTGTAAATATTTTGTTCTCTTAAATATGAAGTTCTCTTTCCATTAAAACTTTTCTTCTGTTCTGATATTTCTTACAATAAAATCCCACCTTGTGAAGAATTTTGCTTAAAGTTTCTCTTTGCCAATTAAAATTTATTTTCTGTTTTAATAGGATTACTTTAAATATAGTTGGTACTTTTTTTTTTTTTATTTAAAAATCTTTGATTGTTCAACTTATGACATCATAATCATATTGGTACAGTGAATAACCTGCATAGTTTTTTCCCAATGTTTCTTGGATGAAAAGATATGTGAAGAAAGTTTACCCTTTGCTTTGAGTTATTTTTATGAATCATTCTGAAAACTCTGTTGCTACCCTAATACACAACTTTTTTTCCTTGTTTGATCGATACATGCAGTTTATCATTTAATGCTTCTTATTAAAATGTTTAATAATGTTGAATATAATGTTCTTACTTGGTTATGCACAGGTCTATCTGCTTTTCTCTTTGATACAGCTGCCGGTTCATCTATTTGTATATTTTTATAATGCCAATCACCCATATATAACCATGTGCATTCACTAATACATAAGATGTGAGCTTAAATACTGCTACAATGTGAGTCATCCAACTATAGAAATTGAATATTGCTGGCACACTACCAGCAAAGAAACTAAATAATATGTATGAGCAATAATTGATAGGGAAAAGACTTTAGTGTCCCCCATTAATATTAAATTAGGCTTAATGAAAAACTGTAAAAGTGCAGGGCAAAGGAGGACATAGTTTCTAATATTTGAAACAAAAATTTCATGGACTTAGTGATGCAAAGATAAAACAGTTAATATTCTTTGGTCCACAAATCAAGATGCTAATGAAAGTTCTCTTGATGTCCTAACAATGTACGCAAAACTAATAGAGCAAGCTTATCTGTGAAAAGATCTAAACCTCCCAACCACTTCCAAATTCATTTCACAAATATACATGGTCTCAATTCTAATCTCAACGATGTCCATTTCCACTTGCAGTCTGCCAAACCCCATGTACTTTTTCTGACAGAATCTCAGTTATCGGTTGATTCAACTACTGCTCATCTCAGATGCCCAAATTATTCGCTGTATGATTCTTTTCGCCTCAAAGGTGGTACTTGTGCACATGTCCGTCTGATATTCCCTGTCAGAGACTTGGCAATTTGGTATCTCCTCTCTTTGATCTTCTCTGGCTTAAAATCTCTCTACCTCATTGTGTCAAATTCATCTGTTGTCTCTACTGTTCTCCCAACTCCACTAATCATTTGGAGCTCTTTGACTTCCTCTCTTTGCAACTTGACTTTCTCCAGTCCAACATTCCTAACAACGAGGTAATTTTCCTTGGTGATTTTAACGTTCACAACTCCAGCTGTCTTCTGTTTTCTAGTCACACCGACCCAGCTGGTCGAGATGCTGAGGCTTTTGCAATTACTAATGACCTTGAACAGATTGTTCATTTACCTACAAGAATACCGGACAATCCTAATCATACAGCCAACACGCTTCATCTTTTTCTCACAAGCAACCTTTCCAAGTATACGGTCGAAGTGAGTGGTCCTTTAGGTACCTCAGATCACAACTTAGTGATTGTCTCTTCTCCAATGGAGCCTTTATCTCATGGCTATTCCCAACCTCGTGTTGTTTGGCATTACAAGAATGCAAAATGGGATGACCTGTGAGATTTCTTTTATTCTTTTCCTTGGTCGGATTACCGTTTCAAAACTTCTGATGTCAACGTTTGCTCAGATCGTATCACTGAGATTATTCTTGCAGGAATGGAATCCCTTATCCCACACTCCACTTTAAAATCTCATCCTTTATCTAAACCTTGGTTTTCCAATAAATGTGCTAAGGCTGTTCAAGAGAAGAATGTTGCATATCGTAATTGGCTTGTTTCTAATTCTTCAGTTTCATTTTCTGCCTACACCAAAGCTTGCAACAATTGTAAAGCAGTTATTAATCAGTCCAAACTATAGTTTGAACAGGCTAAGAGTATAAAACTTGCTTCTTGCCCTAATGGTAGCCGAGCATTCTGGTCTCTTGCCAAAGCTATTGGCCGCAACTTTTGCCCATCACTGCTCCCACCTCTGTCCAAACCAGATGGTTCTGTTGTCACTTCAGCCAAGGTTAAAGCTGACCTGCTAGCATCCCATTTTTCTTCCAACTCATGTATTAATGATCTTGGTAAAATACCTCACACCATTCCCAACATGCTCCATTCAATGCCTCCTGTGGTCTTCCATCAAAAGGATGTCGTCAGAAGGATTTTGACGAATTTTGATGCTAAGAAAGCTCCAGGTCCTGATGGTATTTCTCCACTTGTTCTCAAAACCTGTGCTCCTGACCTTATTTCTGTTCTTTGCCGCCTTTTTTTTTCACTTTCTTATTCCAAAGGTGTTTTTCCTTCTGCTTGGAAATTTGCTCATATCCAGCCAGTTCCTAAAAAGGTTGACAAATCCCTCTCATCCAATTATCGTCCCACTGCAATTACTTCTACTCTTTCTAAAGTAATGGAGAAATCAATTAACGGCCAACTCTTAAACTACCTAGAAACCTTCTGTCTGATCAACGATCGCCAGTATGGATTCTGTCAGTGTCGATCCACTGGTGATATTCTGGTTTATGTTACCCATTTATGGACTAATTCAATGGAAAGGTTCGGTGAAACACAAGTAGTTTCTCTTGACATCTCAAAGGCTTTCGATCGTGTTTGGCATAAAGGTCTTCTAAACAAGCTTCCATCTTAAGGCTTGCAAACTGTTTTTAGTAATTGTTTATCCAGTTTTCTCTGTGATTGCTCACTGAGGGTGATGGTAGATGGTTCTCTGTCTTCTAAGTTCTCCACTAATGCCGGTGTCCCCCAAGGTTCAGTCCCCCCCCCACTCTTTTCCTCTTGTATATTAATGACCTTCTTCCATTGACTGGAAATCCTATCCATAGTTTTGCCGATGATAGCACATTGCATTCCACTTTCCATTTTGAGAAACCTTGCCCTGCTCAATCATCTTCAACTTCTCGAAACTCTGCTACTAATTCCTTAAATGGCGATCTTCAGGTAATTCTCCAGTGGGGCAAAGACAACTTAGCACATTGCATTCCACTTTCCATTTTGAGAAACCTTGCCCTGCTCAATCATCTTCAACTTCTCGAAACTCTGCTACTAATTCCTTAAATGGCGATCTTCAGGTAATTCTCCAGTGGGGCAAAGACAACTTAGTTGATTTCAACCCTTCTAAAACTCAGTCTTGTCTCATATCTCGCAAAAAGGATTCTTCTGCTCCTATGCTTATCTTTAGTGACACTCCGATTTCTAGGCAAAATGATGTATCTCTTTTGGGGATTACCCTGACTTCTAATCTCTCTTGGCACAAGCACATTACAAATATTGCTTCCTCTGCATCTAAAAAACTTGGCTTTCTCTTTCGCTCTTGGTGTTACTTTTCTTCCAAACAGCTGCTCACTCTGTATAAATCGCAAATCCGCCCTGCCATGGAATATTGTTCCCATATCTGGGGTGGTGCCCCCAAAACCTCTCTCAGGCTTCTTGATTCCACTCAGAAGAGGGCAGTTAGGTTAATTAGTGATTCATCTCTAACAGTCTCTCTCCACTCGCTGTCTCATAGATGTACTGTTTCTGCTGTATGCCTCTTCTACAGATACTTCCATGGGCACTGTTCTCCTGAATTGGCTTCTATAATTCCCGCTCTCTCTTTCAAAACAGTCCAAACACGTGCCGCCACCAGCCAACATCCATTTGCTGTCCAACTTAACCCCGGGGCTCACATCTGGTGAGTATGGGCTTGGCACACCCAGGGTCCTGAGCTGGATATCATCATTCTTCTCTTTCTTGGTGTTAGACCGAGGTTCGAGCCCATCACCACCAAATACGAAGAATGCGGAAAGGTCAGGGAATGACCACCGCATATCCCCGAGCAATATGGCCTTAGTTGCTAATGCTCCAAATAACAAACATCTTTCTTGGTGATTCCCTTCTACTTTTGACTCTCTCTCTCTCTCTCTCTCTCTCTCTCTCTCTCTCTCTCTCTCTCTCTCTCTCCTCCCCTCCCCTCCCCTCCCTCTCTCTTTCTTAGGGTTACTTGGGAACTTTTTTTTTTTCCTAGTGCAGCATAAGCCTCAGGCTTCCTTGCATCATATGGATGATAATAATAATAATAATAATGATAATAACTTCAAACTCACAGCACCAACTTTTCATCTTCTTCGTTTATTCATTCAACTGCTGTTTTCTGGAACAACATTCCTTCATACGTATTTCCTGAAAATTACAGTCTGCAGAAGTTCAAGTCCAATGTCAACTAATATCTTCTTTCGTCTTCTCAACCTTCAACCCAAGCACGGTACTAAGTACTTTAGGTTCTAATACCTCTTGTGTTTGGGGTTTACATAAAAAAAAAAAAAAAAACAGTGCGAAATGCCTTCAAAGAACTCTTGCGAAAACCTTTTTTAAGAAACTGACTGTCTTTTGTATAAAAAACTGAGTTATCATATGTGCTTAAAAATTCATTTTCTACCTTTGCATCTTAATTTTTGAGACCTGAATTTTGGTTCATTTCTGAAGTCTGCAAAGAATGTGGGAAACCAGGAGATTTCTTGCAATTAAAAACAATGTGAAGGCAAATAGAGTCTGTGCATACTTGTCGATTACTGCTAGATACTTATGGGGAAAATGGGAGGGGAGACAGACAACATACAAGCTTAAAGCTTTTAAAATTATTTGTTAACAAACTAGCAAAACAGAAGTTAATTTTCTCAATCAGGAAACTATTTCAGGCACAAAGTATTTAATTTTTGGACTAACAAAAGTAAAAATAAATTTATACAATGATATTTAACTATCAAAAAGTTAACTATCAGTGTACAGAAATTTAATTCAAAAACATCATACCTGTTCTGAGGGTGTATAATCAGTCTGCTTGACAACATTCACTCGATCAAGAAAGCTGTAAAAAAGAAATTTGAATGATATTATGCAATATTAATAATACAAGAAAAATATAAGAACTTTTAATATAAAAAATTAAAAATTACCAATTATGGAAGTATTAAATTCTATCCTTTTTTTTTTTTTTTATATTCCTAGAGATAAAGTACTTTTCTTTTATTCTTTGTCAGAAAATTTTCATAATCTGCTTAGCTTGCCTAACCCTTAGTGACTTGATTGCAAACTACTTTGCACTTACTGTAGGTTTCTGTGTTCCCTGCAACTTCATAATAATCATGTGCATTTTCTTATCTGCCATTAGCCTCATCTGTTCATCTGACATCCACTTAGGTCTAAACCTTAAACAATATCTCTTAGTTAGCATAGAAGGCTTAGTAACTTCTATGATTATTTTAGAGTTTTCAATTGTTAATATCATCAGTTAGTCTCATTAAAGAGAATTTAAAAAATGCCTACGATCACTGTGGTCACCCTTACAAAAGCAAAATTCCGTCCTTTTACCCTTGACAGCAGTTACACATTTAAGCAGATTTCACATTAATATATTATAATCACTCCCAGCTAATTGTTCCTATATCTGGAGATTTCTAATGCGTGAAGGGTCACTGCTGATAATCAGATCAAGCATACTGCTTTCTCTCATTACTTCTCTAACATGCTGGTGTAGAAATCAGTCATCCGATAAATCTACAAAAGTCTTGTTAGCGTGTGAGTGACCAACCCAAAAGTTCCAGTTCAATATCTGAAAAGTTAAAATTCCTCATTATAAGGTTTTCTAATTTACCGGTCCACTCTATTTGTCTGTATAGTTTTTCATTATGCTCATCATAGTTTGGCCCAAAAAACACTTCTACTCTCATTTTTATTTTCCCAGTTCTTATATCACAGCAAACTGACTTAACATTATGCTGGACACCCACATCAATTGGGTGAACTGCCTTAGATTCTATGTGCTTCTTAACCAAGAAAACAACTTCTCCCCCACCACCCCAACTTCCTGTTTTTTCTGTCCTTTCCATACACACTGTATTCACCACATTCAAATTTTACATCCCTTATGTCTGACTGACATCTCTCCAATATCCCTACAATGTCCACATTTCATGGCTTAACTGGTACTTCAAATTCATCAAATTTGTTTACTTGATTTGTAGGCTGTTGCAACTGGAAGGTATAGTATAAGTATATTTCAATATTTCCCACTTTTTCTCTCTCAATGAATAATTATATAAATACATAATTATTAAAATATTATATTCATAATGAAATAGTTAATCACAAAAATGAAAAATAAAAACTTTTGCAACCTAACTGGTCAGTTTTTTACATTAAATTGAAGAGCAAATAGAGCTACTGGAATTTATTTTTTACTGAAGCAAATACACAATGAAGAAAGATGCTGACAAAGTTCTTTTAAAACAAATATACAGAAATAAAAAGCAGCATTTCTTGGCTACATACACAGCAGGTACAAGTAATTTGATCTGCAATGCCCATTAGACATTAGATGGCTGACCGAGACTGTTAGCAGAAGTTCTGCACTCTACACAGTTGCAAATAATTAGCACAGTGATGAAAGTTTGTTTGAGACCTGAAATGATATTGAGATGAGACCTGAAATCTTCAAAAATTAATTAATATGTTAAAAAACAAAATTTCTTCAACATCTAGCTTAGAAATTTTACAGTTTGGTCTGCATTTCATCTATTTGCTTACCGATTATCAGATAATGTCAAATTTTTCAGAGAAAAACCAAAGATCATACAGTCTAATCTTTAGTTTCTAACTAAACTAAAACTTTAATTGAACCTAGTTTCTGGAAAATAGGTTTAGTTAATATTAGTTATCAATAGTGTAAGAATACAAACTTATATGGCATCAGCTAAAAATAAATAAATAAATAACTATTCGCTTAATTTCTCCATTTCTTCTAATAACACTGAACGAATTTTGGGTTATATTGTGTTACGGACATGAAAGTAAGTTTACTTTATAGATTTTGGGGTGCTAAACATAGAAATAGTGATTAAAATGGCAGATTGGCTCTCTTTTTAAAAAAAGTAGTTTTTTTTATTTATACAATGTTTTTTTTTTTTTTTTTTTATTTATATGGCAGTAAGATGTAGCTACGAACATACCTGTATCAAACATGGGACCTTTTTGCCTTTCACTTGTATTCACCTTCGAGAGCATTTCTTTTCACCATCCAACAATAATTGACTAACATGGCGGCACTCCATTTGCTTTTGTATCTTTGTTCCATCGCTGCAATGTCTTGGTGGAAGCGCTCACCATGTTCATTGCTGACGGTACCACAGTTTGGCAGGAAGAAATTCTTCAATGACATGTTGCACCCCAGTTTATCATAAGAGGTAATGAGATCTTCCCTAAGCTGCCTGTAGTTGCCAGCTTTAACATTTCCTAGGAAATCAGTCGAAACATTTCGAAAGGCTTTCCATGCTGATTTCTCACTATCATTAAGGACATAATTGAACTGTTCATCTTTGAGAGAAATAAGGCAACTTTAATATAGGCACTGGTCCACATATAAGGCAACTTTTTTGTTGAAAAAAGTTGCCTTAATCTTCTCTGTACTAAGTCTTGGGAATTTCTCTTGCAAGCATATGAATGCAGGACCATTCACTTCCAGAGCCTTCATGAAATTTTTCATGAGCCCCCAGCTTGATGTGGAGTGGTGGAAGCAAAACTTTATTTGGATCTACCAGAAGTTCAAATGCTACGTTCTTCATTCCAGGTGTTAATGATTTTCATTGAGGCCAACTCCTCTTCTTGTAGTGTATCCCACTTGCAGAGAAAGCAACAATACTTAGTGTAACCCTTTTGTAGTCCTAATAAAATGGCAATTACCTTTAAATCACCACATATCTGCCACTCATACTTCTGATGGTATACACCTAAGAGGATGCTCTCCATGTTTGCATATGTTTCTTTTTTGTGGACTGCATAAGCAAGAGGTATTGAAGGCAGCATATTTCCATTGTGTAATGACACAGCCTTAAGGCTAACTTTAGAAGCATCTATAAATAGTTGGCATTCTTTGGGAACGTGGCTCATGTTCATTGCTGCCATTAGACCATCAACATCCTTATAAACAGTGAATTCACATTCTGTTTGATAGAATTTGTCAGTCTTTATTTTGAGTATGAAATGTTGTCACTTTCACAGAATGATCTAAAAGATTCCACTGTTGTAGTCTCAAGGCCAAAAGCTCTGCCTTATTCTTTGGCAGTTTGAGATCCCTGATGAGGTCATTAAGCTCACTTTCTGTGATCTTATGTGATTCAGAAGGATAAAAAGTTTGGACAAAATGATGGATTCCTTGACGCAGATGGCTGCTGTACTTCTTCCTGTACATCAAAGTTGATGTTCATCAGTGCCTTCATCTTCATCAGAGTGTACAGAAAAATGGTCGGGTGGTTTGGGAATAGGTAGTACAGGTCAACCATCACTAATCTGGCAGCGTTGGAACCTGTGGGGTGCCGGATTAGTGAGTTTGCTGGATCACCGGTGGTTATTTTAGCACATACAGTTTACCCAACAGCTAACCACCTCATCCTACCTTTAATACACTGACTGCCATGCTAGTTTAAGGAAAAAATTCCCCAGGGGCCAAAAAATATTTAGCAAATAATTTGATCAGTAATTCTAAAATAAATACAGGTAGTTGTCGATTTTACGAGCTAATTCATTCCTAGCGCGCTCTCATAAAGCGAAAACTCGTAAAGTAGGAATTAAATCCCATAGACATGTTAAAAATAGGGGTTGCGTTCTCAACAATGAAATTAGTTAGCTAATTAGTTTATGTTTAAACAATGATTGATTTATCCAAAGAAATTAAAACGTAGCCTGTAAAATCAAGCAAATTATAATAATAAAGAAATTATTTATGACTTACAAATTATAAAGAATGTTTATTCTTCGTCATCAACTAAATGCACACTCGTTGATCACTCATTATTGGATTGGCACTCCATGGTTTATTGCACAAGGAGTCGTCTTCTTCGGAAATGCTTCAAGAGGCATTTATTTTCAAGATAATCTTCTCTTTTCTTTATAAATTTCAATAGATGCATAAGCATTTTTTAACAGCACACACAAATTGCAACTAACACGATTCGTGTGGAGTACACAAGTTTACGAAGCTTAAAAAAAAAAAAAAGGAATGAAGAGAAGATTCTGAAAATTTGTTTATGTTTTTTATACGATTGAAGATTTCAGTAAAGGGGAAACACATTTCACCATAATAACGTAAAAAACCACACAATTCCAGCTATCAGTATTTTCGCCAATGCAAGAAGATTGACTTTACTACCCATTTATAATTGCTTGCAGTAACAGAAAAGCTCAATAAACAGGAAAGTGCAAATTGTTTTTATTGTTTTATGGTCGTGACCTCCAGAAATGTGCTTTAGAAAAATGTCACAAAGGTGTTCAAAATTGGTTCTTACAGAACATATGATAATGATGAAAGTGTAGTGCATTTTAGTGATTTGAATTGGTAACTAATACAATTTGCACTATAAAAACGACCTTTTAGAGAGTTATATAGCGAAAATTTCAACGTCTGAGGTCGTGGAACGAATTACCAAAAAACAATGTGTTATTGGGTTCACATTACGATATTTTCACGATACGATGGTGTCACTGGAATGGATTAATATCGTAAAGCTGGGTACACTGTATTGTATAGCTACACGCGTGGTTTGAAATGCGATATTTATGAATGTTTAACATTCATTTTTTGCAATTAATGTTCATATTTTCGATTTTGTTGATACTTTGGGAAAAAAAACTCGTAAAGCGAGTACTGCCTGTATTGTAATGGCGGTGTTGTCGTTTCTTTACTTATAAAATATCAAAAAAAAAAAAAAAAAAATTTTTTTTTTTTGTCGCATATATGTGGCCCAGTAGGTTACTTTATTTCTTGAGACGCCATGTCAGCCACATATGTGATGCTATTACGGCATACATATGAAGGTCGTTTGTGATTAGTTTATTGCATGTGTGGCGAGCACTGCAATAAAACTAATTGCGATAAAATAAACTCTCAAACGTCGCAATAAGTTTGTCAGTATTGTTAGAGATTTTGTGAAAACAAGTTCGTTAGCACACTGTATTATCATACTGTGTTGTGTTTTTCTGCAAGTTTGTATAAGTGTGTTGTAAAATAAAAAATCTAAAAAGGAATGGCTAAAAGAAAATTACTAAAATAAGAGGAACTGAGAGAAATTGTTAGAATTTACAACTAAGCAGAGTTAAACTTCTCACAAACACACTGCTGTTGAGTTTTTTCAGAAGTTCAACTTTATCTGTTATAGACAATGAACAGTGTTTGTGCCACCACGAGAGGCACTTCCTTTATGCATTGGAACCATGGCTGGGGCTAAATGTGAGCAGGTTATAATAATAAATGCAGAAAAACAAGTAGGAATGGCTTGCCAGTGTTTACGAGTTCGCACTAATAGCTGATGCTACAACCAACACCACCAAAACAGTAGCGGCAGGTCAGTGCGCCGACCCAGGAAATTTGAAATTACGTTCACGGAAATTAAGTCGGAATTAGCGGTGAAACCGGATTAGTGATGGTCAACCTGTACTTCACCATGAGGCACAGGACGAACTGCAGACAGTATATTTGGGTACGTCACTGTCCACTTTTTCTTCGCTGTCATCCCTTTTCTAATAGGAGGCACCATACAGAAGTAACAGTCTGTGACATGATTTGTTGGCTCCCCTCTATATCACTGGCACTGTGAAAGGCATAAAACATCCCTTTTGATTCACTCATGCATTGAGTTTTGATAAACAGGTAGTGCTTGTAATTCAAAAACAAGAGCCAATCAACAAATTTTAATGTGATTTTCGTGTTCAGCAGCATGAAATTTCGTGTTCAAATTAGTCAAGGTTGGGTATGTTCGTTTTCATTACATTTTACGTGTTGACCAATGCAATTTGTCTACTCCTTTAAATTTATTTAAGCTACCCACTTCCACAATACCAAGTGGAAGTTTGTCCCAACAAAAAATTACTCACTAGTGAAAACAAATTTTTGTACATCTTTCACCCATCCTTTTCCAATTTAAATTTATATCTCCTTGTGTGCATCGCCTAAGAAAAAAGTAAGAATGCAAAGAGCATTTAGGTTACTCACTCCAATTAAAGCTTTAAACATTTCAACATGTCTCTTTCCGGCTGCCAAGACTACAGATGCTGCAATTTACAGAAGTTAAGTCTTTCTTAGTAAAAGTATCCTTCTGTGCTGATGAACTAATCTTTTGCTCTTCTATCCACCATTCCAACATCCCTCCTAAGATAAAGCTTCCAAACCTATGTGCAGAACTCAATTCATTTAGGCCTTAAACACTTCAATCAGATTTTTCTACAGGTACCTAAATCATTCCAGAAACTGCAATTTACAAAACTCCAGACTTTCTCAGTAAAAGTATTCATTTATGACCCTGACTAATCTTATTTTTCTTTTCTGTACCTCTTCCAACATTTACATTCTTCCTAAAATGAGGCTTCCAAACCTGTATGCAAATGTCACCTAACCACTGCCTTATACAGGCATACCTCGGTTAACGTTACCTCTGATAACGAAGCTTCGATATAACGAAGTCTGCAATTTCAAGCCCCATTTAACATTAAAAAAATATTCCAGTTTAATCACCTGAAATCTAAACAAACTGAAGAAATTATGGAAACCTTTGGGGCTTCTCGTGGTTGGTTCGAGAAATTTAAAAAACGGGCCAGGATTCATAGTGTAAATTCATTTAAAATTAACAGGAGAAGCTGCAAATAAGTTTCCAGAAAAACTAAAGGAAATAATTGAAAATTTTCCACCAAATTTGGTGTTCAGTGTTGACGAAAGCGGTTTGTTCTGGAAATGGCTACCAACAAAAAGCTTCATTTCTATTGAAGAAAAATCAGCTGCTGGGTTCAAAGCAGCCAAAGACCGTTTAACGTTACTCTTGGGATCAAATGCCTTTGGCGATTATAAATTAAAATTGTTATTAGTTTACCATTCAGAAAATCCGAGGGCGTTAAAAGGTAACATAAAAATGAATTTGCCTGTAATATGGAAAGCAAATAGAAAAGCGTGGGTTACCAAGGAGTTATTTACTGATTGGTTTGTTAACAACTTTTGTCCTGAAGTAAAACGGTATTGTCAAAAAAACAACTTTGAAGAAAAAGCTCTTTTGTTGTTGGACAATGCTCCGGGACATCCTACTGATCTTAACACGTTGGACACATGCATTCCTGTCAAAGTTGTCTTTCTTCCAGCAAACACAACTTCCCTGAGCAATTTAACTGAACTAGAGTATAAAGAGGAAATGACAGTTAAAACTTTTTGGGAAAAACTACACCATTAAAAACGCAATTGAAAACATTGATAGTTCTTGGAAAGAAGTCACTAAGAAATGCTTAAATGGAGTTTGGCGCAAAATATGGCCAGAAGTTGTACTAGAAGAAGAAAATAACATCCAAGAACTTAGAAATGAAGTTATCCAGATGGCTCAATCAATAGATTTCGAAAATGTCGATGAAGAGGATGTTAGAAATTTATTGAATGCAGAAGATGGTGGTTTTTCAGTGGAAGATTTAGAAAACCTTGTTAGCAACGAAGACAAAGATAATGAAGACGAAGTTAAAGAAGTTCCTGCCGAAAAAGTGTTAACAACCAAAGATTTAAAAAGGTGCTTAAATGACATTGAAAACGTTTTTAATTTTTTTTAGTGAAAATGATCCTGATTTAGGAAGAAGTGTTATTGTTAAGCGATCAGTGTTAAATGCAATAACTCCGTATAGGCAATTGTTAAATGAAAGAGAAAAAAAGCATAAGCAATCAACTTTAGATTCATATTTTAAAATGTGATTTCACTTTGTATGTAAGTTGACTGTTTATTTAATAACACTTTTCTTTGTTCGAAAAAAAATCTTTTCATTTTCTTTACGTAGGAACGTATCCCTATTCTGGCCATAGTATTTTTACCTCTGAAAACGAATTTTCGCTTAACGAAGTAATTTCGTGGAACGCATCCTATTCGTTATTCGAGGTATGCCTGTACAATGAGATAATTATCTCCTTGTTCTTCTGGCAAAATTTCTGTATATCATTAGCAGGATCACATGACTGTTCTAGCAGACTGCATGCACTATCACAGAACTTTGTGTTGGATTATACAATTACCCTTTGGTCTCTTTTGTTCTCCTACAACACCTAACTGGTATGTTATTTAGATTACTGCCACAATTGGTGGTTAAACAATTGGTTAAACCTCAGAGGACTTCTAATTTATCTAGATCTTGTTGAAGTAGCACAGCCTGATTACCATCATTAACTACCCTGTCAGTCTTTGTATCACTGGCAAACTTACACATTAAATTTGACATACCTTCAATACTGTTAATAAATATTGACAACAGTAAGGGCCCAACACTGAACCAAGGACTCCAATAATGATATTACTCCATGTAGATCAGCGAGCATTAATAACCACTCTCTGTCTACTGACATTCAACCACCCCCTTCTCCAAAACAATAACTTACCCCTAAAGCAACATTGCTCCAATTTGTACAGCAAGCATTCCTGTGAAACAATATCAAAAGCTTTATTGAAGTATATGATGCTGAACTTATCTTTTGTATTCAGTTCCTTCATGGCTACCTCATAGTAGCTAAACCATACTGACCAGAAAAGATCTTTCCTCAACAAATCTGTGCTATGACTGAAGTATAACTGCATTCCTGTCAAGATGATCCTGCATTACTTCCTCACCCCAGCAGTAGTGGTAGTCACCTGACAGGTGACTCTTGAAAATAACATTTCTGTGTTAACCGTTAATCAATAATTATCTGAAATTTGTATACCTTCCTAAATATAGTCAAACTTACATACTGAAAAATTTTCTGAGGTAACACTTTTTGTATGGTTTTTGTACAGAAATTGTGCACAAGAAACTGAGAAGCAACCCACCTCCATCTTTGAAACTATTTGGCTTTCTGCTTGAAAAACAGTGGTAGCAAACAAGCATTGATGCTGTGTTTGTTTAAAGTTTCGGGTTGTTTGACTTCTCCCACTAGTTCAATAAACATCTACAGTCTTACCTAGTTATTTTTGAAAGATTATTATTGTTTTCAGAGAATAAGGATGGGAAAATGAAAACTAATACTCTCCAAATGGCCACTACACTAGGAACAAAATACATAGCTTCAAATACATTTTGAAAGTAAACCTGAAAACAGAAGTAACTAATAATATCAAATATATATATATATGTTTTTTTTATTTTTTTTTATTTTTAATATTTATATACAATAAGCAGAAATACATGCACATATTTGAAATTCTGTATACTTAATAGAGACTAAAAGACTGACGTTTCTATTTTATCTTTAAAATGTTTTGCAATTTTCAGCAGAAATTAAGTTTTATATATTTTATTTATTTGAATTTTTTTATTAAAACTTAAACATATACAATAAGTATACAATATACTATGTATAAGTTTAGTGCGATAGCATCAATAATACATAACCAAATCTGAATTAACAGAATATATGCAGGGCGGCATCATTTTAAGTTATATCTCATATTGTGAATACCTTCACGAGTTGCCATGATATTGCATTACTTTGAATAAGTAACGCTTCACCTGAGGAGAAGACTAATGTTGCTTATTCTCAGATGGATACCACCATCCAGACGGCACCGTTTCAGGGCTATTTGGCCCTTCTTCGGTGGGTGGGTAGGCACCCAAGTGATGCAATGATGGCAAAACAGTTATGAAGTATAACTCCACAATATGAGAGATGCCTGATGGTGTATGATGTGTTTAGACTATAATGCATTTAGGGCTAGAGCCTCAAGCTCTAGCCCTAGGTATCTATCTGAGAATAAGTAACATTAGTCTTCTCAGGTGAAGTGTTACTTATTCGAAGTAGTGCAATATCATGGCAACTCGTTGTGAAGGTATTCACAATATGAAATATAACTTAAAATGATGCTGCCTTGCATATATTCTGTTAATTCAGATTTGGCTATGTATTATTGATGCTATCGCACTAAACTTATACATAGTCTAGACTTTTCATATGAGGCTCTAGCCCTAAACACTTTATAGTATACAATATACTTATTGTATATACAATAAGTACTGAAATCCATTAAGAAAAGATGAAAATATTAGCAATGTTAAAGCAGAATTCAAAAAACTCAAAATATTTTCCAAAAATTAAAAAGAAAGTCAGGTACCTGTCAAGTGACCCACCACCATTTTTGCTACATTTTGGGTATTACTACTGTTGACAAATTAACCACTGACTCCATTATTTTCCCTGGCACAGAAGTCTAGTTTACAGGTTTATATTAAGCCACTTCACCCTTTTATCCCACCACCTTTTTGAATAGGAGAGACATTTGTACATCTCCAGTATGTAGGGATTTCCCTTGCTCTCATACCTCTTTTGTTGCTTCTTTTAATATAACTGGATAGGTTACATCAGCTCCGGTTGCTTTATTTACATCAACAATTTCTGATACACTTCCTCTGAGTTATCACAAAATCATTTAGAACCTAGCTAGAATTAGATGTACTTTTGGTACCCCAATTCTTGAAAGCTTGTTTATATGTAAATGAAGATGCAAAATTTTGCCAGCAACCTAAATGGTTATCAATAGTTATGTCATTCATATCGAATGGAGAAATGTGATTCATCTCTCTCCTTCTAATGTTAACATAAGCAAAGAATTATTTGCTACTTTCCTTCACGTTCTTAGCCAAAAACCTCGTAATCTGCCTTAGCCAGTCTAACCCCTCTCTAGTAACTTGATCACAGGCTAGTTTATACTTACTGTAGGCTTCTGTGTTCCCTGATAATTTATAACCATCCCATGCATTTTTCTTCTCTTATGCTGGTGTCATCAGTTCGTCTGATTTACGTTTGGGTCTAAACCCTGAAAAAGATCCCTTAGTTGGTATAAAAAGCTTAGTAGCTTCTATGATTGCTTCTCTGAACAGTTTCCATTTAGCACTTTCAGTTGTTAATAACAACAGTTGGTCCAATTAAAAAGAATTTAAAAACCATTTATGACCACTGTAGTCATCTTTGCAAAAGCAAAACCTCTTCTTTTTAACCTTAACAGTAGTTATATCTTCAAATAAATCTGACATCAATACACTATCACTGCTACCTAATGGCTCCTTTACCCAAAAATTCTTAATGCATAAAGAATGACTGCTCATGACCAGTTCAAGAGCACTTCTTTCTGTTGTTGCCTCTCTAACATGCTCACATAGATAATATTCATCCAGTAAAGCCAGAAATTTTTTGCTATTGAGTGAGAGACCGACCCACTTGTTCCAATCTATATCTTTAAATTTAAATTCTCCTATGATATCTGTTGTTTGTTGGTTTTTAGGTGCATAAACAACTTAAGCCATATTGTTCCATTGCATATTGTGTCTGTATAAGTGTGTGTGTTCATGGGCCATTTAGCATGTTGTTGAACTGAATAAGAAATTTTTATTTTTACTGACCCACTCTATTTGTCTGTATAGTTGTTTGTTATACTCACTTAGTTTATAAAACATTACTATTCTCATTTTTGTTTTTCCAGTGTTTGTGTCATACAAAATTGACTTAATATTACATGGCAACCCATATTATGCCTGGGATGGAAACAGCTTCTTATACTGGGACTAGCAAAAACACAGAGCTGCAAGGCTCAATAACTTCTACGTTGTTACAATATATTTAAAAGAGTAAGAGATTACCTCAATCTTTTGCACAGAATGCTTCCAGCCAATGCACTCCAAATGTAATGAATAAAATAAAATAAAATAAATGGATAAAAAAAAATTTAATGAATTCTTTCACTCATAGAGATATGACCAATTCGACGTGCAACAGAATCGAAAGCCGAGAGCCCCAACCCGACCCCGAAACACATCAAACCAACTCAGCAAGCCCATGAGTGAGAGAAGACATTGTGTCAGAATAAATAATTAAAATCGGAAAACAGCTTCCGAGAATAAATAATTAAAAATTGGATGAACACTCAAATTAAACGAAATCCACAGCTTTCCCTTCCTTAAGCAGACAACACTTTTCAACTGATTGTCGTGTTCACAGGATGGAAATATCACAAAGTGTGTGTGTGTGTGTGTTAGGCTCTTAAATAGAGAGATTATTTGTATTGATGCATGCGTAAAAAAGACCAGAAATCCAAAATTAGGTAAGGACGTTGCACACTGATAGAATTTTCGTGTAGTTTCATTTCAAGAGTTCCAGCGATCAATAATTTTATATAATTATGTTGTATGCTTAAAATTTTCGCTTCATTGAATAAGACCATGTGACTTTCACTGATGGGTTGAAAGGCCAATTCCGATGGGGTTATGCACGATGTGCGGACCGAAGCAGAGTGTTGATTGATGCATAAATCTATGGTACAGCGAGTCGACCCCTCATACTATGAATCGCATTGCCTACAAAGAAATCTTGTAAACAAGATCATTTACTTGTACCGAGCAAGAAGGAAGGAAGAACTGTGTGATTTTTTAATATATTATGGAGCTTCTGCATAGGCCTGGCTATAATTTTGAATTCAGTATTTTTAAAGAGTTTACTGAGTTGCTTGTACCATTGTTCGATGTATCATATAGAAAAAAGTGTTTTTTATTGATTTTATTCATACGTATCGTATTTTCTGTCTTATTTTTAGCTAGTAATCTGATTTGATTTATAATGGCGCCTCTATTTAAAAATCTGTTGGTTAGTGTATCAATTTCTGAGTGTAAGATGGGTTCAGAAGTGGAATATCTGTAAGTGTTAAAGAACTGGTTAAATATTATGGACCTCTTATAAGTAAATGGATAACTTCTGTAATGCAGGTACATCCCCGTATTGGTGGGTTTTCGGTAAATACTAAATTGTATTTTTTGCATGTTTCGTGTGAGAGTGAAATTTAAGAAATTTATAGCTTTTGTTTCTATATGTTCTTCCTCCAATGTAAAATGCAGTCTCGTATGAATGTTGTTAATTACCAGTAGAATGTCCTGAGTGGTGTTATGATCCGTTATAACAAGTACATAGTCAATATATCTCACATAGTAAGTAATGCAGGGGAGAAGCGGTGTTAAATGTATGTGCTCGATAATAGCAAGATAGATTTCTGCTATTAGACCGTTCAGGTTCAAACCTGTCTGTAATCCAAAAACCGGTTTGTATATAGTGTCTTCAAATGCGATATAATTTGCTTCAAGAACAAGCTTACACACAAAGGAAGGTTGTTCCAGAAAATGGCAGTTGAATAAACGAGGAAGATGAAAAGTTGGTTCTGTGAGTTTGAGTTGGACAGTAAATGAATGTTGGCCGGTGGCGGCATGTGTTCAGATTGTTCTGAAAGAGAGAGAGAGAGCGAGAATTATAGAAGTCAATTCAGAAGAACTGTGCCCATGGAAGTATCAATAGAAAAGGCATGCAGCAGAAACAGTACATCTATGAGACAGCGAGTGAAGAGACTCTGTCAAAGATGACTCTGTCATTAATTAACCTAACTGCCCTCTTCTGAATGGAATCTAGAAGCCTCAGAGAGGTTTTGGGGGCACCACCCCAGATGTGGGAACAATATTCCATGGTAGAGCGGATTAGAGATTTGTGCAGAGTGAACAGCTGTTTGGAAGAAAAGCAATGCTGAGAGCAAAAGAGAAAACCAAGTTTTTTAGATACAGAGGAAGCAATATTTGTAATGTGCTTGTGCCAAGAGAGAGATTAGAAGTTGGGGTAATAGGAGATATATCATCTTGCCTAGAAATCAGAGTGTCGCCAAAGATACACATTGGAGCTGAAGAATCCCTTTTGCTAGATATAAGACAAGACTGAGTTTTAGAAAGATTGAAATCAACTAAGTTGTCTTTGCCCCACTGGAGAATTACCTGCAGATCAGCATTTAAGGAATTGATAGAGGATATTCGAGACGTTGAAGCCGATTGAGCAGGGCAAGGTTTCTCAAACTGGAAAGTGGACTCCAATGTGCTATCATTGGCAAAACTATGGATAGGATTTCCACTCAAAGGGAGAAGGTCTTAATATACAAGAGGAAAACAGTGCGGGAAAGAACTGAACCTTGAGGGAAACCAGCAATAGTGGAGAAGTTAGAAGACAGAGAGCCATCTACTATCACCCTCAGTGAGCGATCAGAGAGAAAACTGGATAACCAATTACAAAAAAACAGTTGGCAAACCATAAGATGGAAGCTTGTTTAGAAGACCTTTTGCCAAACACGATCGAAAGCTTTTGAGATGTCAAGAGCAACAGGTTGTGTTTCACCAAACTTTTCCATTAAATTTGTCCATAAATGGGCAACATAAACCAGAATATCACCAGTGGATTGACACTGATGGAATCCATACTGGCGATAGTTGATCAGACGGAAGGTTTCTACGTAGTTTAAGAGTTGGCGGTTAATTGATTTCTCCATTACTTGAGAAAGAGTATATGTAATTGCAATGGGACGATAATTGGATGGGAGGGATTTGTCATCCTTTTTAGGAACTGGCTGGATGTGAGCAAATTTCCAAGCAGAAGGAAAATCACCTTTGGAATAAGGAAGTGAAAAAAAGGCAGCAAAGAACAGGAGTAAGTTCAGGAGCACAGGTTTTGAGAACAAGTGGAGAATTAGGACCTGGAGCTTTCTGAGCATCGAGATTCGTCAAAATCCTTCTGAGATCCTTTTGACGACAGACCACAGGAGGAGGCACTGAATGGAGAGTGTTGGGAATGGTGTGGGGTGTTTTACCAAGATCATTAATACATGAGTTGGAAGGAGAATGGGATGCTAGCAGGTCAGCTTTATCCTTGGCTGAAGTGACAACAGAGCCATCTGGTTTTAACAGAGGTGGGAGCAGAAATGGGCAAATGTTGCGGCCAATAGCTTTGGCAAGAGACCAGAATGCTCGGCTACCATTAGGGCAAGAAGCAAATTTTCTACTTTTAGCCTGTTCAAACTCTAGTTTGGACTGATTAATAACTGCTTTACAATTGTTGTGAGCTTTGGTGTAGGCAGAAAATGAAACTGAAGAATTGGAAACAAGCCGATTACGATATGCAATGTTTTTCTCTTGAAAAACTTTAGCACATTTATTGGAAAACCATTCAATAGTAAGAAAAGGTGGGGTTTAGGAGTTTTATGGTGCATCAGCATCTAGGGCTATTGTGCACCGAAAAGGTGGGGGGGGGGGACATGAAATTTTTGGATATGGCATACTCATAGTAAGAATATACCCAGATCCTTGACATAACATGTCTTGTTCGTTATTTGGTTTTTAGGAGCATTAGCAACTAAGGCCATATTGTTCCAGGGATATGCAGTGGTTATTCCCTGACCTTTCTGCATCTGGTGGTCATGGGCTCGAACCCCATCTAATCAAGAAGCGTGTGCTACACACTGCTGCTTCTGCCCACCTGGCTATGGAGGTGCCACATAATGTGGCCTCAACAATACCTCCACATACACAATACTCGGACTCCTTCCAATCACTATGGCAGAGTAGAGGTAGCAATATTATACACCAGCTGATCTGGAAGCCTCCTAGAGAGTTACCAATAGGTTCAGTCTGGTGTACTAACCACCAGCCAGCCTGCGAACACCGTTTTAGAGCTGTACCCTCAAAATGTAAGGAAGATTGGATCTTTCCATAATCTCAAAAGTCATCAGTCATACTGCATGATGGAAGAGATGGGAAGGGTTGACCGCAACTTAGCTCTGGAGCCTAAACATTTGTTCCACCACTTCAATCCTCCAATAAGCAAAGTGGTGGTATTGCACTGCTCGATGATTATCTACCACCTAGTATTGCCTGGTAACACAGAGGAGTGGCATTCCTCCATGTGGTATGGGTGCTCCACCTCGACCTCTGCTTATGTTGGTTCACACCTGGGTGGTCACCCAGAGTGTGCTTGCGCATGAGGGTTATACCCAGGATTACTAACAGTCCCATCATCATGAAGGCACAAGCAGAGGATTTGGCTGTCACAGACCATCCGGACTTCGCCGAAATTGGGTCCACTTGACTTGAATGTCACCCAAATGTCAGTTCCATCAGCGTTTTAGACTCCCAGGTAGCAAGGTCTGGCATATCTGAGAGATATGCCAGACAAGCCATATCTCGCAGACATGTCATATCTGGCATGTCTGCGACAACCTCAAGGACCAGCTTGATTAATTGGAAAATTTCTTTTTTGAGTAATTTAGTTATCTCGATGGTATTGTTATTTAACAATTCCCAAACTACATCGAGAGCATAGTCTACATTTACATTAGTGTACAAGGAAGTGACATCTAACAAAAATAATTTATCATTATCGCCAAGCTTGATATCTTTAATACTATTAAATAGAGTGTCACAGTTTTTTGTACCGAATTTTATCATCTGTCTAAACGGTTTATGATGTTATATAAGTGTGCAGCTAAGGGTGAAAATGCTGAATTTTGGTATGATACAATAGGGCGTATGGGAAAACCGGATTTGTGAAGTTTAACCTGTCCGAAACGTACAGGAATATTATAAGTCCTAGCTTTCGGCTCTTTTAATTGGGCCATAGAAATAAAATCACTCTTAGGGTATGCAGTTAGGGTTTTGTTATATTGGTTTACTAAATTCGTAAATATAGACAGGTCTATCTCCCTGTAGGTGGAACTGTCCGATATAATAGTGTCCAATTTGCTAATATAGTCCATTTTATTCAGAATAAGTACAGTGTCGTGTCCCCTTTATCTGCTCATTAGATAACAATATCTTTGTTCCCTCTAAAATTATGCAATGTTATAATTTCATTCTTATTCAATCTGGGTAACTGAAGATTTTTGGAATTATTAACTGCCTGATTGACTTGCTGGACCAATAAGTATTTTTGAGGAACGTTGCAAAGACCAAACTCAAAATCTATCACAAATTGTTTCTTAGGGAGTTTACGAGGGTTTAAATTAGAATTCATTCCCTTTGAAAGGAGTGAGATTTGATCCTCAGATAATGCATATGAAGACAGATTAGTAACTTGTTTATATGCCACCTCATTATATGTATGATGTGATGGAAAAGAATGTATGTAAGCTGGATTTGTGTTATGTGCAGCCCCATTCTCTTTATGTGTAGGAATAATAGAAGTGCCCGAGTGTTTGGGCGTCCGCTTGCATGAACTTGTCCGGGTTGTTAGTCGGCATATTGCATCTGTACAAGGGTCAAGCCCGATTTCAAACTGTTAATAATGCATTTAATTTATTCGAGTGCCTATTTTTTATGTCCGTGGCTAATGCGTCCCACCTCAAATCTATGAAGGATTTCAAAACTGTCCAATCATCTGAATGTAAAAATTTTTTTTTATTTTGTCATGAAGTGTAGTAACCTGAGAATAATAACTTCTCTTCATCGCGAAATGAGACTTTAAGGTGAGTTTAATAATAAGGCATGACATGCCTTATTAAGTGTATCCCATCCCTTCTACAGGGATGGGATACACTTAAATAGAAAGGGTGCAAGAATGTTTGCTGATGCTATCGAGGCAATGTTAGGTGGGTCGGAAAACTGCTAGATTGGGGGGATACAAGGACTAATAGATTAACAGTAGCCACTGGCAGAGGTGAAAGTGATTCTTGCACTGCTTCTATTGGAATGAGCCGCAGCCTGGAAAATAAGATGCAGGATATTTCAGAGACTGCTGGGAATCATTGGGGTACAAGTAAACACATGGGTTGTGTTAGGGTAGCTAAGAAAAAGAACAGGTGCATGTATACTTGTGTGTACACCAATGCTAGGAGTTTAGTAAATAAATTTGATGAATTTGAGGTATTGCTCAAAACATCAAAGGCAGATATTGTGGGGATTTCAGAGACGTGGTGTCACACAGATATAAGAAATGCAGAACTGGAATTTGGGGAGTACAATGTCTACAGAAAGGATAGACAGGATAGGAAGGGAGGAGGGGTTATGCTATTAGTTAAAAAACACATAAAATCCAAGGAAGTGAAGCCAGTCGACATCGCTGGACAGTGCAGTGTCGAGTCAGTTTGGTGTGACATAAGCATTGGGAGATCAAAATTGAGAGTAGGAGTGTGCTATAGGCCTAATGACTCTGATGAGTATAATAAGAAACTGTTCGGAGAAATAGAGTGGGCCAGTAAATCAGAGAGTCTTATAATGGGGGATTTTAATTTCCCAGATATTGACTGGAATTCGGGGGCTGGTCACTCACACAGTAGCAAGGCTTTTGTGGATTTATTGGATGATTGTTTTCTACATCAGCATGTTCGGGAGGCAACTAGAGGGAGTAATACTCTTGATTTGATTATCAGTAGTGATTCTTCATGCATTAAGAATCTGCAGATAAATGAACCACTTGGTGGCAGTGATCACAGTGTGCTGAAGTGGGAGTTACTCAAAGAGGTAACTACCATTAGAGGTAAAGGGAAGGGGTATTGCTTTCGTAAAGGCGACTACAATGGACTGAGACAGTATTTAAATTCTATACAGTGGGATCAACTGATGATATTGCCAACAGCAAATTCAAAATGGGAAGCATTCAAAGAACTTATCGTGGAAGCTACTAGGCTTTACATACCAACTAAGAAATATTGTTCAAGGTTTAGGCCTAAATGGTTGTCAGATGAACTAATGAGGCATATGGCAGAGAAGAAAAATGCATGGGATACATACAAATTAACACGTGACACGGACTCCTATGATAGATACAAGTTGATCTGTAACCAAGTTACAAAGGAGGTTAGGCAGGCGAAGGCAGATTACGAGAGATCCTTGGCAAGGGATGCGAAGAAAAACAGCAAAGAGTTCTTTACTTATGTAAACTCTAGAAGGAAGGGGATGAATCAGATTGGTCCACTTGAGATCGATGGGTCAACTGTTGATGACCCTGCTCGGGTAGCTAACAAACTAAATGAATATTTTGCATCGACATTCACACATGAGGAGTTATTCAGCGAGGGGAATGCCAGAGGTGTATTCAATTCTAGCAGTAAGCTAGAGAATCTTGTAATAACTGAGAGCAAAGTGGAGGAGAAATTGTTGAAGATAAACACAAGAAAGGCACCTGGGGTGGATGGGATCTATCCAGTTATATTAAAGGAGGCAGCAAAGGAGGTAAGCAAACCCTTAGCCATAATTATGAGAGCTTCCTTGGACTCAGGGGAGGTACCCATTGACTGGAGATGTGCAAATGTGACCCCAATTCACAAAGGGGGATCAAAGGCTGACACAAGTAATTATAGACCTGTGAGTTTAACTTCTGTTCCCGGAAAATTAATGGAGGCACTGGTGAAAGAAGCACTGCAGGATCATCTAGACAAGACTTCAGTTATAGCTAGGACACAGCATGGTTTTGTTAAGGGGAAGTCTTGCCTGACCAATTTGATTGGATACTATGATGCAGTCACAAAAGAACTGGATGCAGGGAATAACTTTGATATTATATACTTGGATCTTAGAAAGGCTTTTGATACTGTTGCACATGGAAGACTGCTGCACAAATTGGAGCAGTGTGGCATTGGAGGCAAGTTGCTGCTATGGATAAAGGGGTGGTTGAGGGGGAGAAGACAGAGAGTGGTAATCAATGGACACTGCTCATCGTGGACTAATGTTATTAGTGGAGTCCCTCAGGGTTCAGTATTGGGGCCTTTATTGTTTTCTGTATTTATAAATGATATTGATGATGGTATATCAGGCTTAATGTCCAAGTTTGCAGACGATACGAAGGTTGGCAGGGTTGTCAAGGACACTACTGACACTATGCTGCTGCAACAGGATTTGGAAAGGTTGAGCAGATGGGCTTCGAGGTGGCAAATGAAGTTTAACATTGACAAATGTAAAGTACTACATATGGGAAACAGCAACCCCAGAGCAGCGTATCAACTCTGTGGTACTACACTGACAGTGGTAGAGAATGAAAGGGACCTGGGGGTGGTGGTGCAGGCAGATATGAAGTTCTCTGAGCAGTGCAGACGAGCTGCAAGAGTAGCTCATGGTGTATTGTCAATGATATATAGGAATTTTTCTAGCAGGGATAAGGAGGTGATTATTCCCTTGTATAAGGCAATGGTCAGGCCACACCTAGAGTACTGTATACAGGCCTGGAGGCCTCATTTCAGGAAGGATGTAGAGCTGCTGGAAAGAGTACAGAGAAGGGCAACTAGATTGGTGAATGGGACAAAGGGGTTCTCTTACGAAGAAAGGCTTAAGTTTTGCAAATTACAGTGTCTGGAAACTAGGCACCAGCGGGGTGATCTGATAGAGGTGTACAAAGCCTTGAATGGTTTGAGCATGCTCAATGCTGATGGGATTCTTCCTCTAGCTCAGAAAAATCACCTGAGAGGGCATAAATTCAAATTGAGGAAAGACAGATGTAGGATAGATGTGCGGAAATTTGCCTTTAGCCAGCGGGTGGTTGGTGGGTGGAACAGACTTCCATCCCTTGTCGTGGAAGTTGATAGCCTAAATAAGTTTAAGGCTCAGCTGGACAGGTATTTCGAACGAACAGAGGGGTGAAGTGGAAGTGGTTATTTTTATTTATTTATGTTACTTTTTTTTTTTTTTTTTTTTTTTGGCTGATGCTGCATAAGCTTGCTTTCTTGCATCAAATGCCTCTACTAATGCTAATGCTAATGCTAATGGCAAAAGCAAGTTGCTTAATACCCAGAATCTTATGATTAAAATTAACCTTTGCAAATTTTGGCATGATATTTTCAAGGAGACAATATTTCAAGAAATAAATATATTTTTGTGCAGAATATTTCAATGACACTTTAATGTAATTTATTGTACAAAAAATCTCTCATATTCAATCTGAAATTATGTGTATTTTTATGTTGATAGATTATTGGGAGAGAGAGCATAATTAATGGGAAAGTCAATGAGGAAAGATATTCGAATAAGATTAATAAAAACACAGAGCTGCAAGGCTCAATAACTTCTATGTTGTTACAATATATTTTTTAAAAAAAGAGATTACCTCAATCTTCTGCACAGAATGCTTCCAGTCAATGCTCTCCAAATGTAACGAATAAAATAAAATAAAATAAACAGTTCAAATAATTTAATGAATTCTTTCGCTCATAGAGATATGACCAATTCAACGCGCAACGGAATCGAAAGCCGAGAGCCTCACCCAACCCCAAAACACATCAAATGAACTCAGAAAGACCACGAGTGTGAGAAAACATTGTGTCAGAATAAATAATTAAAATTGGAAAACTGCTTCCGAAAATAAATAATTAAAATCACAAATTCAAATTGGGGACGACAGTAGCCTTGTGCAGGCAAAGTTTTTACAGCTTTGGCTAACAGAGAAGTTGTTTTAAATTTTTTCTGTTTTATTAACTTAAATTGGCACATGAATTTATTTTAGAATTTAAATATATAGGAATATAAAGCTATTCTAGAATTTTCTAGAATAGCTTTATATTCCTAGTAACAATACTTAGTTTAATTTTTAACTTCGGTAGAGATTTTGTAGGTTATTACTTAGTAGCGGTAAGGGTATCCAATCCACGTGTTTTACAAGTTTTGCAGTTCTGGCGAGCGCTATAAGTTTTTAGCCATATTTAGCCGCTTTATTGACTTAATTGTCATATGAAATTATTTTCTATAAGTAGCTTATAGACCTAGTCAAGATCCTTGGTTTATTCTGAATTTAGATAGGGAGTTTTTGGAAGTTAATTAATACTTAGTGTCCGTAGATTCACTGTTCGTAACTTGCCGCCATTGTTATACGATACAACGTTATATCCCGTACTAGATAGTATAGCTTAGTATAGTATAGTATAGTATATAATATTATCTATTAATAAATAAAATTTATTAATCTAGTTAAACTTCATTGTCAATTAAATTGTACTTTTTTAACTAAATACATATAACAACTTAGATTTTACAAACGTAACATTATTAATTCATACATAACTTGATATGGAAGTTATACAACGACACGTGGAGATAATACTCAATACTGAAAAAAAAAAAAAAAATATATATATATATATATATATATATAGTGTTATAACTGCATTGGGATATAAGTTGAGGGTTATAATTTTGTACTGAAACTGAAATTGAATTGAAATCATGACTCAGACCAGAGCAGCAAAGCAAAAGGCTCAAGCTAATGGGAGTGCTGCAGCTGAGGGGGGCAGTTGCCCTCTAAATCACAACCTTTTAAAATGCACTGCTTGTTTAATGTTTGTGGAGCAATCAGGTATGGGACATGATATTGCCAAGGGGAATATCTTTGTGTGTGCACGATGTAAGGAGTGTGAGGAAATCAGGCGACAACTCAGTGCTGTTATGGGCCTATATGAGAGCTTGAAGGACAGGGTGGATGCGCTCGAAGGATTTAAATTGAGGGGCCCATCAAGCTCTCAGCTGCCCACATCAGTGTCAGAGTAAATACACATGGGCTGTATTAGGGTAAGTAAGAGTAGGAACACGTGCATGTATACTTGCATGTACACCAGTGCTAGGAGTATAGTTCATAAATTTGATGAGCTTGAAGTACTAATCAAGACATCAAAGGCATATATTGTTTGGATATCAGAGACGTGCGGTCACACAGATATAAGCAGTGCAGAATTGGAATTTGGTTAGTACAATGTGTACAGAAAGAATAGGCAAGACAGGAAGGGAAGAGGGATTATGCTGTTAGTTAAGAAACACAAAATCTAAGGAAGTGCATCCAATTGATGTTGGCGGACAATGCAATGTTGAATCTGTTTGGTGCAACATAAGCACTGGGAAAGGAAAAATGAAAGTAGGTGTGTGTGTTATAGGCCTAATGAATCTGATCAGTATAATGAGCAATTGTGCAGAGCAATAGAGTGGGCCATAAATCAGAATGTCTTATAATGAGGGATTTTAACTTTCCAGATATTGACTGGAACTTGTGGGTTTGTCGCTCGCACACTAGCAAGACATTTGTGTGGATTTATTGGATGACTGTTTTCTACAGCAACATGTCTGAGAGGCAACCAGAGGGAGTAATACTCTTGATCTGATTATCAGCAGTGATTATTCATGCATTAAGAATTTGCAGATAAAGGAACCACTGGGTGACAGTGATCATAATGTACTGATGTGGGAATTAATTAAAGATGTAACTATTGTCAAGGCTAAAGGAAAGGGCTTTTGCTTTTGTAAAGGTGACTACAGGGGTCTCAGACAGTTTTTAAATTCTATACAGTGAGATCAAATGATGATGTTACCAACATTGAATTCTAAATGGGAAGCCTTCAGGGACTTAATTTTGGAGGCTACTAGGCTTTTCATTCCAACTAAGAAATACTGTTCAAGGTTTAGGCCTAAATTGATGTCAGATGAATTAATGAGGCTCGTGGCAGAGAAGAAAAATGTATGGGATGCATATAAAGTATCAGGTGACACAGAAGCCTATGGCAGATATAAACTAGTCTGTAATCAAGTCACAAAGGAGATTAGGCAGGTGAAGGTAGATTACGAGAACTCTTTGGCAAAGGATGCAAAGAAAAACAGCAAAGAGTTCTTTACTTATGTAAACTCTAGAAGGAAAGGGATGAATCAGATTGGACCAATTAACATAGATTGGTTGACTATTGATGATCATGCTCGGGTAGCTGATAAACTGAGTGAGTATTTTGCATCTACATTCAATGAGAGGAGTGCCAGACGTTTATCAAACTCTAACAGGGAGCTAAGTGATTTTGTAATAACTGAGAGCAAAGTGGAGGAGAAATTGTTGAAGTTAAACATAAAAAAGGCATCTGGGGTGGACAGTATCTATCCAGTTATATTAAAGGAGGCAGCAAAGGAAGTACGCAAACCCTTAGCCATAATTATGAGAGCTTCCTTCGACTCAGGGGAGATCCCAATGGGCTGGAGGTATGCAAATGTAGCATCAATTCACAAAGGGGGGTTCAAAAGGTGACACAAGTAACTATAGACCAGGTTTTTTTTGTTTTTTTTTTAGTTGGCGCATCGGTTTCTGTGGCTATAACTCACCTCCCAAAGTTTTTGCATTTTACTCTGATCCAAGCCCGAGGCGGGATTCGAACCCGCAACCTTTGGGTTGCCAGGCAGGCACTTTATCCACCTGGCTAGCCCGGTTGGCATGTAGACCTGTTAGTTTAACTTGTGTTCCGGGGAAAATAATGGAATCACTGGTTAAAGAAGCATTGCAGGATCATCTAGACAAGACTGCAGTAATAGTAAAGACACAGCTTGGGTTTATTAAAGGGAGGTCTTGTTTGACCAATTTAATTGGATACTGTGATGTGGTCACAAAGGAATTGAATGCCAGAAAAATAATTTTTATATCATATACTTGGATTTGAGGAAAGCTGTTGATACTGTAGCACATGGAAGGCTGCTGTGCAAATTGGAGAGGTATGGCATTAAGGATAAGTTGCTACAATGGATAAAGGGATGGTTGAGTGGGAGACAACAGAGAGTAGTAATCAATGGACACTGCTCTTCATGGACAAATGTTATTAGTGGAGTTCCCCAGGGTTCTGTGTTGGGCCCATTGTTGTTTTGTATATTTATCAATGTTATTGATGAAGATATATCATGTTTAATGTCCAAGTTTGCAGATGATGCAAAGGTTGGCAAGGTTGTTAACATCAGTAAAAACAGTATGCTACTCGAACTGGATCTAGATAAGTTGAGCAAATGGGCTGAGAAGTGGTAACTGAAGTTTAACATTGAGAAATGCAAAGTACTGCATATGGGTAGCAATAACTTAAGAGAAACATACCAACTGTGTGGTGCTACACTCAGGGAAGTGGAAAATGAAAAAGACCTAGGGGTAATTGTGTAGTCAAATATGAAGTTCGATGAGCAGTGCAGATGGGCTGCCAGGGCAGGTCATGGAGTCTTGTCAATGATATATAGGAATTTTGATATGGTAGCGATGGGAGGTGATTATCCCATTATACGAGGCAATGGTCAGACCACAACTACAGTACTGTGTACAGGTCTGGGGGCCTCATTTTAGGAAGGATGTAGAGTTGCTAAAACGAGTACAAAGAAGGGCAACAAGATTGGTGAGGGGAACAAAGGGGTGCTCTTACCAAGAAAGTCTTAAGTTCTGCAAATTGCAGCACCTGGAGAGTAGGCACCTGTGAGGTGATCTGATTGAGGTATATACGGCCTTAAATGGGTTGAGCAAGCTGAATGCTGATGGGATTCTTCCTCTTGCTCAGATTAAGAACCTGAGGGAACACAGTTTCAAATTGGGGAAAGACAGTTGTAGAATAGATGTATGGAAATTGGCCTTTAGCCAGCAAGTAGTTGATTGGTGGAACAGAATTCCGTTTTTTGTTGTGGAAGTTGATTGCCTAAATAAATTTAAGGCTGAGCTGGACAGGCATTTGGAACGAATGTAGGGGTGAAATGGGTTTTTTTTTTTTTTTTTTTGGCTGATGCTGCATAAGCTTGCTTTCTTGCATCATATGCTTCTACTAATGCTAATGCTAATGATGGTTATTAATTCTGTTTCTTATTGCTAATATGGTGTTTTGGATTAGCTGTTTGGGGTATTTTCTGGCTATAAACGTTTTTGTTAAATATTGTAATTCTGCCGCTGTATCTTCTTGTGAGTTGTTATATTTGATAGCATTATGAATCTGGTCGTATAATACAGATTGCTTTGTACTATAAGGGTGATGAGAATAAAAGTGTAGAAATTTTCCAGTGTGTGTTTTTTCTTTATATATTCTTGTTCTAAGTCTATTTTCAGATTTATATATGGTTAAATTTAGAAAGTTTATGCTATGATTTTCTTCTAATTCTAATGTATATTTTAATCTATTGCATATAGAATTAAATTTAATTAGCAGATTATTGATAATGGCCTTATTGCCATTATCAATATCAGTACAATATGCCGCTGTATCTTCGCTGTATTCATACAACATGCAGATGACATATGAGCAATATGTCATCTGCATATTGTATGAATAACTTAATCCAAGATTAAGTTATTAAGTATTTGATTTTAATAGCTGCTAAATAAATTTCAGAGAGTGGGGCTGAAATATCCAATCCCACTGGGAGTCTGCAAACTTGTTCGTAAATTTCATTCTCAAACCGAAAATGTCCTGCTCTGATTAGAATGGTAGTTAATTCCAGAATACTACTGATATTCAGGGTAGTACAGTCTTAGAGTGTAGGGTCTGCTGTTAATAATTTGAGTAGTTTCTGTAGTGTGTAGTCGACGTTTACATTGGTGTATAGTGATATGATGTCGTAAGATGTGAGCAAATTGTTATCTGATATATGAACAATGTGAATTTGTTCAAAAACTTGATCAGTGTTGTACACCCTAAATTCCAAAATTTTCATTAATGGCGAGATTATTTTAATAAAAAATGATAAATAATCATTAGTTTAAAACTAAAATTTAAAACTTATACACCCATTACTAATATGCAAGAAGTATGCTGTGAAATCCAGCAATTTAGCATAAATACATCCACTACGTTATCAAAAGCACAGACAATGAGATCTCAAAGGATTTCGATATTGATAATGTAAGCATGTGAAGAATCTGCTATGGCAGACATCAGATAGACTACTAATAAAAAAATTTTAAAACCCTCCCTGAAGTGGAACTATGACTTTTCAATTCATTATCAAGGTATATAGAATAAGAACATAAATCATTTGATATAAAGTTCAAACCATTAACAAAAATGCAAAATCACTTGACAGGAGAAAGGAATGGTTGAACAGCACGAGACTGAGAATGATTATTAATAGCCAGTGCTCTTCGTGGACTAATATTATCAGTTGAGTCCTTCAGGGTTCAGTGTTAGGCCCCTTTTACTGTTTTCAATATTTAATAACAATACTGATGAAGGCATGTATATCATGTTTAATATCTCAGTTTTCTGATGATGCAATGGCTGAGAGGGTGGTTAATAATGGTAATCAGGGTATGGTACTCCAACATCACCTGGATAAATTAGAAAGATGGGTTGAAAAGTGTCAACTGAGGTTTAACATTGACACTAATTGTAGCAGCAATCCTAGAATAAAGGCGCCTCCGTAGCCAGGTGGGAAGGAGCAGCAGTGCGTAGCACACGCTTCTTGATTAGACCGGGGTTTGAGCCCGTCACCACCAAATACGGAGAATGCGGAAAGGTCAGAGAATGACCATCGCATATCCCGGAGCAATATGGCCTTAGTTGCTAATGCTCCTAAAAACCAAATAACAAACAAAACAAAAAAAAAAAACAATCCTAGAATAACACATCAATTAGGTGGTATCACATGCAACGTAGTGAAGAATGAAAAAGATCTAGGGGTAACTGTAAAGTCTGACGTGAAGTTCTCTAAACAGTGCAGATAGGTTCCAAGAAAAGGTCAATGGGTTCTATCAGTGAGATATAGAAATTTTGCTAGCAGGGACAGGAGTTGGTTATCCCTCCTGTCAGACCATTTCATGAGTACCACATATGTCTGGAAGCCTCATTTTAAGGAGGATATGGATCTATTGAAATGGGTGCAGACAAAAAGCAACATGATTAGTCAGGGACACAAAAGAAGTCTTTCTTCTTAAGAATGGCTTCTGCAAATTGTAGCACCTGAAAACTAGGAGAACTAACTGAAGTGTTTAAGGCTTCAAAATGGATTGAATAAACTAAATGTTTACCCACTCTCTCAGACAAGACATGTAAGAGGATATAAATTTAAACTGAAAGAGGATGATTGCTGGATAGATGTCTGAAAATTTCCATTTAGCCAGAGAGTAGCTGAATGTTGGATCAAATTTCTACCTGGTGTTGGAGAAGTGGGTAGTTTGAATAAATTTAAGAAAGGATTAGTTAAATTGTTACAGATGTATAGATCAGGTGGTATTTTTTTGTTTGGCTGATTTACATAAACTTGCTTCCTTGCATAATTTTCCACTACTAATAAGACATGATATCACCAGTGGATCACACTGACAGTATTTATACTGATGGTCACTGATCAGCAGCAGTTTTTGAATAGTGTAAAAGTTAGTGATTGATGAATTCCTCCATTACTTTGGAAAGAGTAAAAGTGCAATGGTACAATAATTGGACGATTTTTTTTTAGAAACTGGCTGCATACTGGAAAAATTCCAAGCGAAAGAACACTGGTGAAAAAAAAGTGGATAAAGGTCACACAAAACAGGAGCAAGTTCTGGAGTATAGGTTCAATTTCTTTTTTTGTTCCTTATTTTTGTTAACTGTACATTTACATGAAGATAATGTTAACCATTTATTATACTGCATTTCTCCTGTTTTTGCTGTCTATAAGCTATAGTTACTATCGTTGATGTACACAATAAACTGAAGTTATCACATACTGAAAAACTACGGTTAACTTCAAGTTTCACTAGGTGCATTATATATAAAAAGTTTATGATATGGTTTGTTATTTTATATTAGAAAAGAAACATGGCATACAAAAAAAAAGATCCATTCTACTCACTATTTAGCACAATCAATGAGCTGATATTCATTTGATCTTTCAAATGCAGCTTGAACTCCTTTATCTTTCCACAGTATTTCTGTATGCTCATAGAATTCCTATTAAAGAAATCAACTATTCATGAATATCAAGAGTAATTTTAAAATTTTTATCCATGAAATGTAAAACTTAATAAATGCAATTTATGGGTTTTCTTTGATTTAAATAAATGAATAAATGAAAATGAATTTAATTTTATTAATTAAGATATATTTCAAAGAGACACCAAAAGTACAGACTATGTACAGTTTCATAAAATTTCATAAAAAACTTTCATAAAACATCACAGTTCTGGTTTATGCTACAAAACTTCAAATACACAATTAAACTTTGGCTACCTGGCCTCCGTAGCCGACTGGTCAGGAGCAGGAGTGCAGTAGCACACGCTCTTTGAGTAGACCGGGGTTCAAGCCCCTGATTGCTGAATACAGTCGATCTGCCAACAGATTGACTGGACCACCGTGGCAGATTATGGTCCATTTCCCTCAGCATGAATTGTTGAGGAGGCTTCCATCCTGCAGTGGGTTGATAATGGCTGCACTTTACCTTTTACCTGTAGCCAGCCTTGAATCTCAGAGATAAATCTGAGAGATCACTCCCTTTTCCAGATTGATCTTAGAGATAAATCTGGAAAAGGCAGTGCATATATCATGCAGAAATAAAAAGCACAAAAAAGTTCCAAAGAATGGCACCAGAGTATACTTGGCACTGCATGCAGTCAGCATGCATATAAAATCTCATGACAACTACAGTCTGTCCTCGTATAGCACAATAGTTGTGTTCCTAGAAACCCTCGTGCAATGCAAAATCGTGCAATATAAACAACAGGCCCTATGGGAAAAGTGGGGTTAGGTGCCAACCACCCAAGATTGAACACACATTTGGAACCAAAAAATTACCAAACACAATAAATAATCGGGTAATTTTAATCGTTATAAAATACTTACGTATTTTATAACGATTAAAATACGTAATAAAAAATATAATATATATTTTTTTATTATATTTCTATTTTTTACGAATAAAATACGTATTTTATTCGTAAAAAATTTATTATATTAAATAAAATAGTCGTAATAAAATACTTACGTATTTTATAATACATAAGTATAAATTATAATACGTAAGTCATAATAAAATGCTTACGTATTTTATTACGTAATAAAATATTGCTAATGCTTTTGCTTCTATCGTAAGCAAACTTGTTTTTTGTTTGATTTTCTATCCAAACAGATGACAGCCATTCCATCTCATCCAATTCTTTGTGTCTTAATCTAATGGATTTTAATTACACTTTGAGTTGTTCCTGCTATGAAAGTTGTTTTTATTTTCTTCGCATTCTTTGTAATTCTCGGTGTTGCCTCATTTAGGTCTGTAGCACGTGCAATATCACACGGTCTTTCATTTCGCTCAAAGCGTTTCACAATTTCATATTTTTTTTCTCTATCGACAGAGGCGGACTGGCCATAAGCCTTACCGGGGAAACCCCGGTGGGCCGGAGGCCGGTGTGATTTTGGCCATAAACTGTAGGTATGAGGCTACTATAAATTTTCCCGGGTAAGAATTTTTGACCCAGTCCGCCTCTGTTTATCGATATTGCGTTTTTTTTTCTCTCTCTGAATCTGCAGTGTCTTCACCAGGACGCTTCCTTTTCACACCTTTTAAGTATTTTACTAATTTTTAGGGAATAAAGCGTAATTACAAAACGAGGAGGCACAGTTAATACACATAAACAAAGCTGTGTGCGTATAGCAACTGAATAAACAACACCGTAAAGGCCAAGATACACTATTAACACCCCACATTTTACTAAAGCACATTTCTGGGGGTTACTACCATAAAACAATAAAAACAATTTCCAGTTGCGTTTCTGCTAGTGGAATCTGTTATAAACGGGTAGTAAACTCGATCTAATTGCATTTGCGATTATACCGAATAGCTGGAATTGTGTTGGTTTTTACGTTATTATGGTGAAATGTGTTTCCCCTTCACTGATATAAAACACATAAATACATTTTCAGAATCTTCTTCATTCCTATCGTGTTGCGTTCGGTTGGGGTGATTCCGCGTTCGACTGCCATTTCTTGTAAACACAAAGGCGAATCGTGCATAAGCGAATTCGGTTCGTATTATATAAGATAACATTCCCCTATTTATAAATCGTGTATGATCGAATTCGTGTAATGTAAACACGTGTTATACGAGGACCGACTGTATTGACATGTACATCATAGATACAACAAGAGCAGATATGACCATAGCAGCACGTAAAAATCGATATGGTACTGCAAAAAAAAATAGCAGCACGTAAAAATCGATATGGTACTGCAAAAAAAAAGAGATTATTCTCTGTTGATAAAGCCCTTTAACCAAAATTATTTGGTTTTTAGGAGCATTAGCAACTAAGGCCATATTGCTCCGGGGATATGCGGTGGTCATTCCCTGACCTTTCCGCATCCTCCGTATTTGGTGGTCACAGGCTCGAACCCCAGTCTAATCAAGAAGCATGTGCTAACGCACTGCTGCTCCTGCCCACCTGACTACGGAGTCGCCGACTTAGCTGCACTTCAGGAGTAGCGCCATTTAAAAAACTTAAGAAAAGAATGCCTTTCCTAAAATGGATTGCACAAAACGAAGAAGAAATTTGAATAAATAGATAATTTGTCAATAACTCCTGGCAGAAAACATATCCTAACTGTGAAATCTGTTACTGATGAAATCACTGTTGCTGTGGCTGAAGATGCCACACAAAATGTACACTTATTGTGTAGTGTCAGAGTGGCATTGCAATGACTAAATAGTCTATGGACAGCAACCTGAAAGGTGCTTAAATTCTCCTACAATGCCTTCCCTTATAAGATCCACATGCTTCACCAACATTTGATTCCCAACAACTCACTGATGTCACTTTTCCATTTCAGGCTAGGATGGAGGCAGATGACACAACCTTAGAACATCTTATGGACTGATGAGGCTCATTTCTGGCCCTTCAAAATGACATTGAGAGAGAGATGTTTGTACACAACTGCTGTGAGTGCATTTGATGATGACCACATCACATTTCCTGGCATTTTGCCAATTCTTGGCCACTGCCACCTCTTACTCTGTACTTTAGTGCTTGTGACTTCTGATTATGAGGATATCTCAAGCACAGGGTTTATCAACACAATATTCAGTCTCTGTATGACCTGAAAGAAAGCATAACAAGGCATGATGCTAACATCCCTGTCAAATGTATTCCAGCCCATTTATAATACAAATGGCTAATAAACACACTGGGAAATTTAATCTTCACAATCATACTATACTATAACTTTAACAAATACACTGTACCATGTGAAGCTGAATACACAAAATCTACCCTGGTATCACATTTTGGAACTTTTTTTTTTTTGTGCCTGTTGTTTCCATATGATCTAGACACCATATTGTATTATATTTTAGGGGTGAATCTTGTACCAACGTGCAGGATCCAAAAAATTCTAGTCTGGTCTGCCTATCTCACGATTGAAGCACTTGTACAAAATACAGATGCAAATTTCTCACTATACTACACATGTAGTATGGTGAAAAATAAGACTTAAATTAGTCTCACTATTGCTGCAGTTGCTAATGTAAGCAATGATGGACATGGCATTTAGTATGGCTGGTTCTGATTGTAACTGCCTCCTTGAATGAGGCAAACCATAATCACCTCTCCCTGCTATGGAATTCCCACAGATTTGACAGTTATAAATGTAAATCAGTTAGGATACTGATGCTGAAACTGACAATAGCACTCAATTTCTGCAGCTGTAGCATTTCTCTAGCAAACATTATTCACAGAGTGCCTATCACTAAATTTGGCTGATATGAGCATTTTGTACTCCACCTCGTCTGCAATGATTCAATGTCTCACTATTTGAATCTTTTATGACATTTTCATAATGTAATCTCCACGTTAATGAGACTAATGTCACAATAATATATTGTTTTAAAAACACTGTCTAAAAGAAAAAACAAAAATCAGCATATTATCTTTGCAAAAAATGAATTGTTTATGCATGCATCTCTGGTAACAGAAATGATGTCACAAAAGTTTACGATCGTTGAAACAATTAATAATGCTGCTTTAAATCCAAAAATGCCTTTTAGACGTTTTTTGTTTATATTTTGTTTGCATTTAGGAAACATTCTTATGAAAGACTGACCTCTATTTTCGAATCATCTGAATAGCTATTAAAATGATTTATTGGTTGTTTTCAGAGTGCTTTGGGACACACTACTTTTGTCATAGTGTGGTAGTTAATATAGTACTAGTTGTGATTTTTATTGCATGTTATGTCTGTACAATTGGAGACAAATTTGCATGTCATGCAAGATCAAAAACATGGAATAAACTTGGGGGGGGGGAAGAGATTACTCTCTTGCAAGCAGCTAATTACTACCCTGATTGAGAGGTGTTTAAGAATTTCTTCAATCACTGATAGGATTCAAAACCAGACCTTCCAAACAAGCAACAAATGGTGAACCCAATATATTGCTATAAAAGTGAAGCTCCTAAGTGCAACTTCATATTATTAATAACACAGTATCAATACAGTGAAACTTCTCCTAACGGACACCTCTCTTTAACGGACATCTCTCTACAACGGACATTTTCAAATTCCCCAACTCTTCTCTATCGGTTTTAACGTGTTTTCAGCTTCTGTCTAGCGGGCATTCTCTGTAACGGATGCGGACAGGCAATCTGCACTGTTTCGTTTAGATCAGCACATAATTTGATCTCCCAATAACGGACAGCAGGCGAGCTCACGGACCTTTTTCTAGGAACGTTTCTTCCACGTATTGCCTCAATCGTGTGTTTATTTTCTATTTCCGATTCTCTGAATTTTATCAAGGTTTACGTCGCGGTTCTAAACCCTTTTTCAAGAATTTTAAGGCACGTGTAAAACTTCTGATGAATTCGGTGTGTGCAAGGGGGGGGGGGGAAATTTTGTCGGCCTTTCGTCTTTTGAGTTTCAGTTTTGTTCAGTGTCGTGTGAAGTGCACAATGTCTTCTCATAAACATTTAACTTTAAAACATAAAGTCGAACTCATTAATGCGTATGATCGGCAAAAAAATAGTGTTCGCAATCTCGCTGCAAAATTCAAAATCGGGAAGGCGCAGGTAAGCGACATCCTAAAGGGAAAAAAAAATGAACTGCTCAAATAATTTTGGCAACACGTAAATGATCAGGTTCAAAAATCATTTCCGAAAACTGTTGGGAACTTCAAATTTGTCGTGCACGTGCTAAAAAAATTCCCATTAATGGGCGTATTATTAGGGAAAAGGCTTTGGAGGTTGCGAAATCTATGGGAGTAAATGAGTTCAAAGCTTCTGTGGGATGGCTAGACAAGTTCTAAACTCGGCATAAAATTTCTTGGAAAACTGTAAGTGGTGAAGGTGGATCTGTTGATACTGGGGTTGTAACAGAGTGGACCGTCAAATTGGAAGATTTATGTCGTGATTTTGAAGCTAAGGATATTTACAACTGTGACGAAACAGGGTTGTTTTTTAAAGCTCTTCCTGAAAAAACAATGAGTCTAAAAAACGAAAAGTGCCAGTGCGGAAAAATTTCTAAGGAACGCTTGGCTGTTCTATTGTGTACAAATATGCTGGGAGACTTTGAACAACCTCTTGTTATAGGAAAACCACAAAATCCTCGTTGTTTCAAGGGCATAAAGTTGAATCTTTTGAATGTTGACTGGAAGTCTAATAAAAAAGCGTGGATGACACGAGATATCATGAGCGAATGGATAAGTCACTTTAACCAAAACATGATTCGTCAAAACATAAAAATTATTCTTTTCATGGATAATGCTGCATCTCACCCGCACATTGAATTGTCCAACATTCAAATCGTTTTTCTGCCACCAAACACATCTGCAGAGTGTCAGCCCTTGGATCAAGGGATAATAAAAAATTTTAAACTTCACTACAGAAAACGTGTTTTAAGACATCTCATTGCAAACATGAACGATGTAACATGTGCGAGTGACCTTGCAAAGAAACTCAGCAGCCTAGATGCGATTCAATGGATTTCCTCTTCAGTAAATGCAATTAGAAAACAAACTGTCATGAACTGTTTTGTAAAGTCCGGCTTCTCCAACGCAAAAATTGAAGTTGTGAACAGCAATGTGGAGCACCAAGAAGAACAAGAACTTCAACATCTATTGATAATGTACGATACTTCCGCTACAAGTGACCCTGGCTACAAAGATATAGACTCGAACCTCACTACAGAAGATGGTGCTTTAGATATCAACGACATTATCATCGATATTTTTAAAGAAGTTCCTCATGAGGATGAAGAAATGGAAGGAGGTCATTCTGTCGAAGAACATATTAATGATGAACCACCGATGAAAATAGAAGAAGCGTTCATACGAATCAATCGTTTAGAAATGTTTTTCGCCGCTGAAGAAGATACTGAAGGACTTTCGATGGTTTCTTCACTCCAAACAAATGTTGAAAACAAAATTATCAGCCGGAAGAAGGTGCAGAAGAAAATAAGTGATTACTGTATGTATTTTTCTTAAGATAAAGTCATAATATGCATAGCACAATTGTATGTATATTATTTACAAAAATATTGTGCAAAATCTCTATATAATTTAATTTAATTTTACATTAAACGTTTAATAATTTTTCTTTCTTTCTTTTTTTTTTCTCCCTCAGACTTCTTGTTAGAGGACACTTCTGTCTAACGGACAGATTTTCGTTCCCCATGGCTGTCCGTTAAAGGGAAGTTTCACTGTATTATCAATTTGTAACTTTATGAGAAATCTAGTAATAATTAATGTCACAGGAAGAGTGAGTGAAAAGCTTGACTACAACGAGATTAAATTAGCATTAGCATTAGTAGAGGCATTTGATGCAAGAAAGCAAGCTTATGCAGCATCAGCCAAAAAAAAAAAAAAAAACCACTTCCACTTCACCCCTCTGTTTGTTCAAAATACCTGTCCAGCTGAGCCTTAAACTTATTTAGGCTATCAACCTCCACCACAAGGGATGGAAGTCTGTTCCACCAACCAACCACCCGCTGGCTAAAGGCAAATTTCCGCACGTCTATCCTACATCTGTCTTTCCTCAATTTGAATTTATGCCCTCTCAGGTGATTTTTCTGAGCTAGAGGAAGAATCCCATCAGCATTGAGCATGCTTAAACCATTCAAGGCTTTATACACCTCTATCAGATCACCTCGCTGGTGCCTAGTCTCCAGACACTGTAATTTACAAAACTTAAGCCTTTCTTCGTAAGAGCACCCCTTTGTTCCATTCACTAATCTTGTTGCCCTTCTCTGTACTCGTTCCAGCAGCTCTACATCCTTCTTGAAATGAGGCCTCCAGACCTGTATACAGTACTCTAGGTGTGGCCTGACCATCGCCTTATACAATGGAATAATCACCTCCTTATCCCTGCTGGAAAAATTCCTGTATATCATTGACAATACTCCATGAGCTACTCTTGCAGCCCATCTGCACTGCTCAGAGAACTTCATATCTGCCTGCACAACCACCCCCAAGTCCATTTCATTCTCTACCACTGTCAGTGTAGTACCACAGAGTTGATACGTTGCTCTGGGGTTGCTTTTCCCATGTGTAGTACTTTACATTTGTCAATGTTAAACTTCATTTGCCACCTCTCAGCCCATCTGCTCAACCTTTCCAGATCCTGTTGCAGCAGCATAGTGTCAGTAGTGTCCTTGACAACCCTGCCAACCTTAGTATCGTCTGCAAACTTGGACATTAAGCCTGATATACCATCATCAATATCATTTATAAATACAGAAAACAATAATGGACCCAACACTGAGCCCTGAGGGACTCCACTAATAACATCAGTCCACGATGAGCAGTGTCCATTGATTACCACTCTCTGCCTTCTCCCCCTCAACCACCCCTTTATCCATAGCAGCAATTAGTAGTAGTAGTAGTAGTAGTAGTGGCACTTGATGCAAGAAAGCAAGTGTAGGAGCTTATGCAGCATCAGCCAAAAAAAAAAAAAAATCACACCATACCCTCCAAATGCCTGTCCAGTTCCTCCTTAAATTTATTTAACCTATCAACTTCCACAACGACAGATGGAAGTTTGTTCCAGCAATTAACCACCCGCTGGCTAAAGGCAAATTTCCGCACATCTATTCTACATCTATCCTTTCTTAATTTGAACTTATGTCCCCGTAGGTTCGTATTCTGAACAAGTGGGAGGATCCCATCAGAATTCAGCGTGCTCAACCCATTCAAGGCCTTATAGACCTCAATCAGATCACCGCGCAGGTGCCTAGTCTCCAGCCACTGCAATTTGCAGAACTTAAGCCTCTCTTGGTAAGAGGATCCCTTCATTCCCCTCACCAATCGTGTTGCTCTTCTCTGTACACGCTCAAGCAAATCTACATCCTTCCTAAAATGAGGCCTCCAGACCTGTACGCAGTACTCAAGGCGTGGCCTGACCATTGCCTTATACAGAGGGACAATCACCTCCTTTTCCCTGCTAGCAAAATTCCTATATATCATTGACAAAACCCCATGACCTGCCCTAGCAGCCTGTCTACATTGCTCAGAAAACTTCATATCTGACTGCACAATTACTCCCAGGTCTTTTTCATTTTCTACCACCTTAAGTGTAGTACCACACAGTTGGTACGTTTCTCTGGGGTTACTTCTACCCATATGCAGTACTTTGCATTTGTCAAGGTTAAACTTCAGTTGCCACTTCTTAGCCCATCTGCCCAAATTATCTAGATCCTGTTGTAGTAGCACACTGCCATTACTGTCATTAACAACCCTGCCAACCTTCATGTCATCTGCAAACTGATATACCTTCATCAATATCATTGATAAATATACAAAACAACAGTGGACCCAACACCGAACCCTGTGGGACTCCACTAATAACATTAGTCCAAGAAGAGCAGCACCCATTGATTACCACCCTCTGTCTTCTCCCACTTAACCATCCTTTTATCCATTGTAGCAACTTACCCTTAATACCATTCTGCTCCAATTTGTACAGTAGTCTTCCATGCGCAACAGTGTCAAAAGCTTTCCTGAAATCCAAGTATATGATATCAAAATTATTTTTTGCATCCAGTTCCTTTGTGACCACATCATAATAACCAATCAAATTTGTCAGACAAGACTTTCCCTTAACAAACCCATGCTGTGTCTGAATTATTGCTGCAGTCTTGTCTAGATGATCCTGCAATGCATCTTTAACCAGTGACTCCATTATTTTACCCGGAACAGAAGTTAAACTAACTGGTCTGTAATTACTCGTGTCACCCTTCGAACCTCCTTTGTGAATTGGGGATACATTTGCACATCTCCAGTCCGTGGGAACCTCCCCTGAATCCAAGGATGCTCTCATAATTATGGCTAAGGGTTTGCTTAGTTGCTTTGCCACCTCCTTTAATATAACTGGATAGATCCCATCCACCCCAGGTGCCTTTCTTATGTTTAACTTCAACAATTTCTCCTCCACTTTGCTCTCAGTTATTACAAAATCATTAAGCACACTGCTACAATTTGATAACCTTCTTCCATTTTCAAACTGTAATAATTCCTCACGTGTGAATGTAGATGCAAAATACTCATTCAGTTTGTTTGCTATCTGAGCAGGATCATCAACAGTCGAACCATCGATGTCAAGTGGACCAATCATATTCATCCCCTTCCTTTTAGAGTTTATATAAGTAAAGAAATCCTTGCTGTTTTTCTTAGCATCTTTTGCCAAAGATTTCTCGTAATCCGCCTTTGCCTGCCGAACCTCCTTTGTGACCTGATTACAGACTAGCTTATATCTGCTACAGGCTTCTGCGTCGCCTGATAATTTATATGCATCCCATGCATTTTTCTTCTCTGACACGAGTCTCATTAGTTCATTTGATAACCATTTAGGCCTAAACCTTGAACAATATTTCTTCATCGGTATGAAAAGTCTAGTAGCTTCCACGATTAATTCCTTGAATGCTTCCCACTTAGAATTTACTGTTTGTAACATCGTCAGTTGATCCCACTGTACAGAATTTAAAAACTGTCTGAGACCACTGTACTCCCCTTTACGGAAGCAAAAACCCTTTCCTTTACCCCTGACGGGGTAAATTCTCCCCTGAATTTGCCTCCAATGTCACACTGCTCCAATTTGTGTAGCAGTCTTCCATGTGCAACAGTATCAAAAGCCTTTCTAAGATCCAAGTATATAATATCAAAGTTATTCCCTGCATCCAGTTCTTTTGTGACTGCATCATAGTATCCAATCAAGTTGGTCAGGCAAGACTTCCCCTTAACAAAACCATGCTGTGTCTGAGCTATAACTGAAGTCTTGTCTAAATGATCCTGCAGTGCTTCTTTAACCAGTGCCTCCATTAATTTTCCTGGAACAGAAGTTAAGCTCACAGGTCTATAATTACTTGTGTCAGCCTTTGATCCTCCTTTGTGAATTGGGGTCACATTTGCACATTTCCAGTCTATGGGTACCTCCCCTGAGTCCAAGGAAGCTCTCATAATTATGGCTAAGGGTTTGCTTACTCCCTTTGCTGCCTCCTTTAATATAACTGGATAGATCCCATCCATCCCGGGTGCCTTTCTTGTGTTTATCTTCAACAGTTTCTCCTCCACTTTACTCCCAGTTATTTCAAGATTCTGTAGCTTACTGCTAGAGTTGAATACACCTCTGGCATTTCCCTCGCTGAATAACTCCTCATGTGAATGTCGATGCAAAATATTCATTTAGTTTGTTAGCTACCTGAGCAGGATCATCAACACTTGACCCATCAATATCAAGTGGACCAATCTGATTCATCCCCTTCCTTCTAGAGTTTACATAAGTAAAGAACTCTTTGCTGTTTTTCTTTGCATCCCTTGCCAAGGATTTCTCGTAATCTGCCTTCGCCTGTCTAACCTCCTTGGTAACTTGGTTGCATATCAACTTGTATCTATCATAGGCTTCTGTGTCATGTGTTAATTTGTATGTATCCCATGCATTTTTCTTCTCTGCCATATGCCTCATTAGTTCATCTGACATCCATTTTGGCCTAAACCTTGAACAATATTTCTTAGTTGGTATGTAAAGCCTAGTAGCTTCCAAGATAAGTTCTTTGAATGCTTCCCATTTTGAATTTGCTTGGTAACATCATCAGTTGGTCCCACTGTATAGAATTTAAATACTGTCTCAGTCCATCGTAGTCACCTTTACGGAAGCAATAACCCTTCCCTTTACCCCTAATGGTAGTTACCTCTTTGAGTAAATCCCACTTCAGCACACTGTGATCACTGCCACCTAGTGGTTCATTTATCTGCAGATTCTTAATGCATGAAGAATCATTGCTGATAATCAAATCAAGAGTATTACTCCCTCTAGTTGCCTCCCGAACATGCTGATGTAGAAAACAATCATCCAATAAATCCACAAAAGCCCTGCTAGTGTGTGAGTAACCAGCCCCCAAATTCCAGTCAATATCTGGGAAATTAAAATCTCCCATTATAAGACACTCTGATTTACTGGCCCACTCTATTTTCCCTGTACAGTTCCTTATTATACTCATCAGAGTCATTAGGCCTATAGCACACTCCTACTCTCAATTTTGATCTCCCAATGTTTATGTCACACCAAACTGACTCCACACTGCACTGTCCAGCGATGTCGACTGGCTTCACTTCCTTGGTTTTTATGTGTTTCTTAACTAATAGCATAACCCCTCCCCCCTTCCTATCCTGTCTATCCTTTCTGTAGACGTTGTACTCCCCAAATTGCAGTTCTGCATCCCTTATATCTGTGTGACACCACGTCTCTGATATCCCAACAATATCTGCCTTCGATGTTTTGAGCAATACCTCAAATTCATCAAATTTATTCACTAAACTCCTAGCATTGGTGTACACGCAAGTATACCTGCACCTGTTTCTATTCTTAGTTACCCTAACACAACCCATGTGTTTACTTGTACCGCAATGGCTCCCAGCAGTCTGTGAAATACCATGCATCTTGTTTTTCAGGCTTCTGCTCATTCTAATAGAAGCAGTGCAAGAATCTCTTTCACCTCTGCCAGTGGCTACTGTCAATCTATTGGTCTTTGTCTCCCCCCAAGCTAGCAGTTTTCTGACCCACCTAACACTGCCTCGAGAGCATCAGCAAATATTCTTGCACCCTTTCTATTTAAGTGTATAATGATAAATGATACCCATAACAATAATGCCATTAAAGCAAAATATTTCTAAAACAAAAAAAGATTTGTATACTTACACTGGGATAGTCAAAGTCAGGTGAACTTGCCACATCCTGAATATAGTCAACACGCCATTGGTTATCTGGATTTTCAAGAGCTACAGGAGGTGCTAATGTGCTCATTGCTCCAGTTATTGTCTATAACATTAATACTTGATTATTACCAGATATTATTTTTTAACAAAAGAAAACTAAAATATATGAAGTATATAAATTTACATAGTATTGTAACATCGGGATATTTTTTACAGAAAGTATCATTGAAAATATATTTTATTTATAAGAAATATCACACATTTAAAAATAGTAGACACGCCTTACTGTCACTTTTCACATATTAATATATCAATTTTAATGCTGAAACTTTTTATTCCTGCATTAATATGCAGGGATAAAACGAATTAAAATCATTTAGATTGATTTTAATAAAAATTAAAATCAATCTGCTTACATTCATGTAAGCAGATGAATTGAAATAATCAAAAAATAAGGCCTGTTTGATTACTACCCACAATGTTTTTTGTTTGTTACTTTGATTTGAGAGTTTGTTAAAAATTTACTTTAAAATGAAGGTGAAAAAATAACTATAGGTACCAAAATTTGTATCACATTATGTGATTCCCTCTCCCCCACACCTTTCTGGGGGGAATGCCATACACCTTGCATGCCTTGTGAATGAGGGTGCATACGATTCATGAAAAAATGTGGAATATGAACTTCCATATTTTTCTTCAAGCAAATGCTCCCATAACCAAATTTACAATTTGGGCCACAAAGTGCCATTCATATTTTTATGAAAAAAAAAAAAAAAATCTTTCATTGTGAACCAATGGAAATTTAGGCATAGGTGGACTTTTAAAATAATTAGTTGTACTAAATTTTTCACAAAAAATATATTCTTGAAATGAAACTTGCAAAGCACTAACAATAATTCACTGTGATGGGATTTTACTGTATCTGATGATCAATTAAATGATCAATTCTCATAGACTCATTGTTCATTCTTGTTCTATCATCATTTAAATGAAAAAAGTGGCACTTACCAAAATTGCATCTCTAATGTTTTTCTTGATATCTTCAATTTTCTGTTTCCTTTCCCTAGAACAAAATTATCAAGCTTTAAAGAAAATTTAAGTTACCTAATGACAAATTCAGATATAGGTATGAAACAATTTATTTGGCACCATAAAAGCAGCTACTTTTGAAAATAATTAATTTCTGCATCTCCAGAAAATTATAAACTAAAATCTGCTCCCATTAGCAATTCTTTTAATTGCCATTACAAATGCTGGCCTGGATGAACCCAACTGAGTAAAAGGAATAGTTCAAGCAAGCAAAGTGTAGGCTTAAAAACAACCACATGAAGAACAAAAAATCTCAGTCAGCTGCAGTCAGCAAAATTTTTCAATGATGGGTAAGCTACTGTTCAGACTGTAGTTGTTCCGTGTGGTTTTCTTTTGAAAAATTGGCAAAATGCATATGAATATAGCTAACTATACCGTAGGTATAAATACTTAATAAAGCCTGCTGTGAATATTATATGACTGATTAATTTGCCATCCACCAACCTGTGTAGTATCCATGACTCTATACTTATCTCTTATTGTTCTTTAATAATTGTGATTAACAATGAAGACAGTCATTACTTTTTTATTCTGGCTTGTATTTCTAGACTACCAGCTCTACTGACAATGTGAAAAATCAGGGATAGCCACAAAGGGTTAGAGGAGGTTGCCATCCCCACATTTATTTTCTTTGGGTTGCACTACTTGCATTGCATTATAAATAAAGCATTGCATAGCCACTAAATACAAGGACAAAATTTACTTAATGGCTAACTGACCAACCAGACAACAACTGCAGTAAACGTTTCTAAAGATGTTTATATAGATGTATTCATTGCTTTTGCATTTTTTTAAACTGCATCCTGTATAGCTGTTTAATATTTTGATAAGTAAAGCAGACAAGCATGTATGTACTAAAGGTTTCTGAACATGGCTACAGAGAAACTTTCCTACATGCCACTTCCCCATGATGGCATGAGCATAGCTGGCCAACGGTACAGTATGGGGTACATGTATTCATCTGAAAACTCTTGTCTCATATCTCAAGCTTGCCAGCTACTTGTATAAACTTAACAAAACTAATTAAACATTTTTTTTTTATTGCTCCAAAACAGCCTAAGTCTTACAGAGGAGAAACACTATATTATAATACATATACAATAAATATCAATAAAAAAATTGAGTATAACACAACATATATTAACAAAGATGTTTGCATTTAAATTGAAAGCACAAAGATTATAAAATAAATGATTTTCTAATATTACATTTTTCACTTTATCTAAATATTTCATATTAACACTTAATTAACTTTCATTAAATTTATTAATTTTTTTAAATTTATAAATTTGTTATTTTTATTTTATTATTAATTTTTTTTTAGTAAACCACTCCATTCTGATTATATAGATCAGTGGTCTCCAAAGTGGAGTGCGCGCACACCTAGGGGTGCACGAGATAATCTGCAATAAATCAATATTTATTAATTATGAAAACTTTAGTTTTTTTGAAACGTAATCAAAAATAAAAATTATAAATAAATGTTTTTTTTAATACTTCAATATATGGCTTTGCATGTTCAAGTACATGTATTTTGTACTTGAACGTCAATTTAATTTTATTTTGTTTTGTAATTTTTTATTTGTAATCTTTTAAAATTATATGCGATTTTATAAATGTCATTTTAGATATAATGCCTTACATGTAAATGTAACTTGTATATTTAATTTTTTTTATTCTGGGATGCAAGCTAGTCCTTTTAAGTAAAATAAGAAACCAAAAACGTTTGGAGATCACTGACATAGATAATGAATGTATAGACACATTTTATTAAATACATAAATGCTGAAGTCATAGTCATATCTACAGGCAAAGATCTGAATTGAAAATTTATTTCTTTTCCTTTTGTTAAGAGATACCTTTTAATTTCATTTTTAATATTAATATGCTTGGTTAAAATATCAATATTAGATTCATTTAATAATCTAGCAGTCCTATTGAAAAAATCAAACTTTAAGTGATTAGTTTTGAATGGCCTTGTACAAATAAATCATGCCTTCTCAATATTCTTTGTGGGCATACAAAATTTATCAGGGGCATCCAACTTACCATTATTTAAACACATAAAGCACTTGCAGTCAGCAACAGCCCTTCTTTGATAAAGTGGTAACATATCGAAATAAGTACACCATTCTTTATATGATTTTGCTTTAATTTCTAATCTTGATTTGTACACTAAAAATGTAATCATGATCTCTGAATACCTTCCAGCTGTCTGATAAGTATTAAAGTATGGGGGTTCCAAATCTGTGGTGCATATTCAAGAGGCGCCTCCGTAGCCAGGTGGGAAGGAGCAGCAGTGCGTAGCACACCCTTCTTGATTAGACCGGGGTTCGAGCCCGTCACCACCAAATACGGAACATGCGGAAAGGTCAGGGAATGACCACCGCACCGGAGCAATATGGCCTTAGTTGCTAATGCTCCTAAAAAACCAAATAACAACAACAACAACAGCATATTCAAGAACTGGGTTAATAATCATCACACATGCAATTTTCATTAGATCTATGTTGGTGAAATCAGAAAAATTATCTTTTTAATAATCCAAGGAACTTAGAAGCTTTTGCAGTAAACCATCTCAGTTAAAAAGCATAAGAAAAATGAACTTCGTTCACTTACTAGATTTATTAAATTAATATATATTTTACAATTATCATTTTAATAAATATAAATGTCCTATATAATTTAAGGAGGAACTGGACAGGCATATGGAGGGAATGGCATGATTTTTTTTTTTTTTTTTTTTTTGGCTGATGCTGCATAAGCTCACACACTTGCTTTCTTGCATCACATGCCACTACTATTACTACTACTACTACTACTACTAATGTTCTCATATTACAGTAACACATACCAGGATGAAAAACCAAGACCCTAACCAACTGAGAAGGAAGTTATATGGTTTAATGATTCCAAAGGAATTCCCAAACTACAGAATCATATCTCTACTTTTGTTTAATTCCTTCTATTACTGCCATTTTCTAAATGTTTTATTCCCTTAAAATCACACAAAGGCAGTTCTGCAGTTTACTTCTATGAAATGTATGTAGAACTGCCTCAAAATGTATGTTAATGGAGTTTCTCTGGGAAAATTCATCACTAATTTTATTGGTTGCCCCAAAGGACTGGAGCAAGTGGAAAGGAAGCATTGAGAACAAAATTTTTAAATCAACTTGATGATTGTTAATTGTATCAACATGTTAAGGTTAAGTACTGAAGGGCAAGAATATTCTAGGCCTGATCTTCATTCACACACCAAATGTATGTTTGTTTGTTTGGGGATTTTTTAGGTACATCAGCATCTATGGCCACAGTGCACCACAAACCAGATGACTTCATAGGGTTGACAGCACAGGAACCATTAGCAGGGAGTGATCAAGTTCTAAACTGGATGATGAGGACAGAGGTAGCAGTTGTTAAGGGGGGAAAATGGTATAGGATTTTAATTTCAGGAAAGGAGACTATGACAGCTTAAGGTGTTACATGGTTTCTAACAACTGGAGAGACAGCACAGAGAGCACAAACAGATTAGAATTAGAAAAATTATACCTTTAAAGCTATAATTACAGAATGCATGCACACAAAGAGGATGCCAAGGTAGATAATTAAGCAAGCCAGTTTAGCAAACTGAAAAAGATAGCATGGATTCAAAGTTACTGAAGCCTATAACAACTACAATTTGATCTATAATACTACCCCTAAAAGGTTAGGATGGCAAAGGAAGATAATGAGGAACTGCTGGTAAAGAGAGCAAAGAATGGGAACAAGGAGTTTTTCGTGTATGTGAATACAATGAAGAGAAGAACAGATCTGACCCTTGTGTAATATGTACAGGAAAGTCTTGGATGAGTGGGCTGATTATCATGGATGAATTGAACAGGTACTTTTCATCAATATTTACAGAAGAAAGATCCTTCATGGTGAGGATAAACTGTGCAAGGTGAGTAGGCTCCTGGAGTTGATGGCATATACCTGGTAATTTTGAAGTAGCAGCAAGAGAGTGCAGTTAATTATGAGGCCATTACTAGGCACAGGAGAGATTTCCTTGGATTGGAGAAGAGCCAATTTATTGCCAATACATAAAGGCAGTTCTCAGAGTGAAGCAGGTAATTACTGACCAGTCAGTCTGACTTCAGTGGTAGAGAAAATCATGATAACAATGATGAAGAGTGCAATACAGGTTCATTTAGAAATAGAATTCTGAAGAAAACATGGTTTTGTAAAGGAAAAATCATGTTTAATCAGCCTGGCTAGTTATATTGACAGAATCACTAATGAGCTAGATTTGGGAAATATTTGTGACATTTTACTTGGATTTCAGGAATGCATTTGATTCAATCCCACATGAGAGGTTACTGTATAAGCTAGAACATGGGAATCAGAGAAAAAATCCTTAGATGAACTGCAGGATGGCTGCAAGGCAGGAGGTAGAAGGTTATGATTAATGGTTACTCTTCAAGTTGGGCTAATGTAAGAAGTCAGGTTCCCCAAGTACTGGTACAGAGACCACTGACGTTTTTCATTTTCTTAAATGACATTAGAGTAAGGACAGAAGGTGTGCCGTCAATATTTGCAGATTATGTCAAGATCGATAGAGTAGTTTTAATGATCAGTGCCAAGCAGAGCTCCTTCAGGGTGACTTAGAGAGACTTCAAGGATGGTCAGAAAAGTGGCAGCTATGTTTTAATGCAGAAAAATGCATGGGCTTACATTTGGGGAATAGCAACCCAAAAATAACTTATATACTTGAGGGGTTAAACTATAAACAGCAGAGGAAGAGAGGGATTTTTTGGAGTTATGATATAGTTGGATATGAAATTCTCCAAACATTGTAGACAGGCAGCAGGGAAGGTCATAATCCCACTGTATAAGGCAATTGTAATACCACACTTGGAATACTGTATTCAAGTATGGAGATTGCACCTAAAAAAGGCATTAATCTTCTTGAAAGTGTCTAAACATGAGTAATGCACAGGGGGCTCACATCTGGTGAGTATGGGTTTGGCACACCCAGCGTCTTGAGCTGGATATCATCATTCTTCTCTTTCTTGGTGATTCCTTTCTACTTTTGATTCTTGTTCTCTCTCTCTTATACACACACACACAGTTTTTTTTTTTTTTTTTTGGTAGTTGTTGGCGCATCGGCTTCTGTGGCCATAATGCACCTCCCAAGGCTTTTTGCAGTACTTTGATCCAAGCCCGAGGCGGGATTCGAACCTGCGACCTTTGGGTTGCTAGGTAGGCACTTTACCCACCCGGCTAGCCCGGTCGGCCACACACAGTAACTCAGAAATTTTTTTTTGCTGGTGCAGCATAAGCCTCAGGCTTCCTTGCACCGTATGCTAATAATAATAATAATGAAGGGCATCCTCATATGGATGCCCTTCATATGGAAAGACATTGAATATGTGGGCTACAGACTTGGTAATTGAAGTGTATAAGAGGTGTATTGAGGTATATAAGACTCTGACAGGAGTAAGTAAAATGAATGAGGGTGAAATTTTCCTATTATAATGATTGCAGAACTAGGGACTATAAATTCAAATTATGGGAGAAGAGATTTAGACTGAACTGCAGAATGTTCTCTTTTGACCAGAAAGTTGTTGATTCCTGGAAAGTTGCCTTGATCAGTTGTTGATGACTTAGGGAGATTCAAAGGTCAGCTGTACAGGTACCACTATGAGGAGGGAATCAAAAAGGGCAGTTTGTTTTATTTTATTATTTATTTATTTATTATTATTTTATATATATATATATATATATATTTATTTTTATTATTTTTTTTTTTACTGGAGCAGAAAAATCTCCAGCCCAGGCTTCCTTGCATTAAACAGCTAATAATAATACCAATTATCTAAAAAAATTGTACTTTATTGTTATATAAAACAGATTATGTTAAAAAAAAGCACTATAAGCACTGTTTATATCTGATGCACAGAGAGCAAAAAAAGTTAATTGCAAATAGCAAAACTATTTGAAGAGCAATCCAACAGTAGTCTATATACTGGGATGCTATTTGCAAATATGTTTGTGCATGCAAAACTCAGTATAATTACATAGCTGTAATCAAATAGATGTTCAGGGTATACTGGTTTCTTGATGGGATCCAGCAGCTGTCAGAACTAGATATATTATAAGACCTATATTCCTAATAATAAGATGGCCAGTATGCTTGATAAAAAGCAAAATTCCATTGTCACAAGATTGTCCTATAGTAAAAAGTACACTATAACAAACATTAATATAACCACTCTGTAATAAATAATGTTAAATACAGAGCTAAGGGTAGGGATATTTTTGGTGCATTGACTATACTGATTATAGTGTATCAGTTCATATTGATTAGTGTGTATTGTGTGTCTGTTCATGTGCCAATTTGTATGTTGTGCATGCACACTAACTCAAGAGTCATAAAAAGAAAGTCACTGACAGGATCTGAACCCAGATCTCTCCATTACTTAATATACTAAAAAACTGTCAAGTTAGCAAATGAGAAAAATGTAAAAACTAAGAATAGTGAGATTGTGTTAGCGAGTATCCATAACCTATTTGTATTATTAACAAATTCAGCCAGCCAAAACCAGAATTTTTGCCTATCAAAATTAGTTTTACTGAATTAAAGATAAGCATACAAATTAAATATCAACAACTATACTGAAAGACAAAAAGAGACACTGTTCTGCATAGTAAAAACAAATTTATTGAAATAAAGGTTAACTCCTCTGGTGAGCTTACAAACTTAAAATAATTTCAAAGTAAATTAAAACATAAAATAAAATACCAATAAAATGAATTTTATGGGTAAACTGGTCACACAGTGTGGTTTAGTCTTTAGTACCTTCTTCTGAACAAATGTCCAAAAAAACTTACATTTCTGCTGCTATGTGCTTCCTAAACATGTGGGTTCCACATCCATCCATTTAGAGTAAAAATAAAAAATGGACTTCATTATTAATGGTAAGAGACTACAATCACAGAAAACATTCCTTCCACTTAAAAATTACCTGCCTCATCAAACTGCACAGACAGTTAAGCTAAGGGTTAGTATACAGGACTCCATCAAATGCTTTGCAAACTTGATTTTTTGCTTAGCATTCATTGTCAGGAATCAACTGTCAATCTAAGTTTGAAGCTTAATTTCATTCATACAGCATCTGAATACATTCTATAACTTCTATGACAACCACAAATTAAAAATAAAGATGTAATATCTGATACAGGCATTGAAGGGGAACTAGTGCACACATGAATAAATCTGAAGAATAGAATACTTCACTGCATGAGTAGAAAAATTGAAAATAAAATTTAATGAAATAATAAACAGGTAATTTCTTTGACAGCTTTCTTGACAGGAAATATAGCTTTTTTTCCCCTTTAGTACCTGAGAAGAGAAGAAGAAGAAGAAGAAGAAGAAGACAAATAAGGAGGAAGAAAGTAATGTATGGCAACTGTAATAACTGCAATATAACTCTAAATTTCATTTATTTACCTGTCTCTAAATTTCCAAATCAATGCTACACTGTAAGTTCATTAGAGCAGTCATCTTATTTATTTAATTAAATTTTATTGTTGAGTTTTCTACTCGTGAACTGTTTCTATTCTTTAGAAATTAAAACTTTAGGTCAAATTTCTAACGTAAACAAGTACAGTCGCCATTAGATTAGACTATATTTGGTTAGGAAAATTTGCAAACGAAAACATGAAAAGAGGAATTTCTTATAATGTTTACATTTTGTCATCATTATGTAGCTAGTCAATTAACTAACCTAATCTGGTAAGTAAAGAAAATTAACTAAAGCATTAAAGGAGAATAAGATAGTCTTTATTTCTAATCTGCAACTGTCATAGTAGTTAACAGAAGTACTCAGATGCTGTGCAAATTAAATATTCATAATGACTGATTGACTGACAACTGCTTCATATATAATGGTGACAGACAATTAGGTAAGCCATCAAGGTGACTGAATACTAGGTGATTCCTATCATGAGTGTGTAGAAGAAAATGAGCTGAATCGAAAAATGATATCCATTTTTGTCCATCATGTAGGATTTTAGTAATGGCAATAATGCACTCATCAAAGTCCTTATACATTATAATGTGATATTAATGTAATATATTTTTATGTATTTTATACTTTTTTTCTTGATTTACTGTGATGTTTTTTTTTAGTCCATTTCAGACTTTCATTAATATGAGGCAACAAAGGATGCACAACTAATAATGACATATAGTGCTGTATGTGTATAGCAACTAGTGTAACAAAAAAAAAAAAAAAAAAAAAAAAAAGGCAGAGCTTGAACATCACAGACTTTCACGGGAAAGTGTACGATACCTGCTTTGGAATAAAACTCAGAAACCAAGACAAGTCATGGATCCCCCCCCCCTCACATGGAGGGTCACTGTTGTGTTGAATACATGAGTAAACTGAATCAAGGAAAGAAAAATGCTATGCATTTTAGATTTGAATGGTCTGGTGTGAACCTAAGAGTTATGGTGATTGTTATTTCGGTTGTTCAGCGCCTCCGTAGCCAGGTGGGCAGGAGTAGCAGTGCGCTTCTTGATTAGACCCGGGTTCGAGCCCGTGACCACCAAATACGGAGGATGCGGAAAGGTCAGGGAATTACCACCGCATATCCCCGGAGCAATATGGACTTAGTTGCTAATGCTCCGAAAAAAAAAAACATGCGATTTCAGTTGTTCAACAATCAGCTTCTCAATGTACAACAAGGCCTACAGCATGAAATGAATGTGTCAATTCATTTCCAATCAGAATATTTGTGAATTTGTGAGTGATATCTGTGAATATTCAGTGATATAAAAGAAAAATATCACCCACTAAATCTGATTATGGTAATGCAAAAGATGTTAACTAACAAAATATTTCAGTTAGTAAACCAAACCTTCTCCCAAATTCCTCATCAGATCATTTAGTTCACGAAAGGAACAACATGCTCTACTGAGGAATCTGGATCAGCTAAAAGATTCGACACTCCTAGCTAAGAATTTGCTTTCCACGGGTACATCCTTTTCTTGTTACAAAGGGAAACAGAATTTCTTCCATATTCTATCCAGGAAGGTTCACTAATCTACTTCATTAAGTGCTAAACCATTATGCAGCTTAGGAACTACCTATCAACAAAATATACGAACTACCAATCAGTGGAGGTTTCTTTACTGATTCTTCTTTCTCCCCAACAAACTAACTGTTCTCCTTCACACTGTAATAACCAACAGGATAATTTCTGTAGCTTATTCCAATCACTTAAACAAAACGTGTGCAAAAGCCACAATATTCAAGCACTGTTAATAAACATAATGAACACCAATCGATCATCCAGACTACTAAGATGACTACTAACCAAATACGAAAATTTCTATCAATTCTCAGACAGCCATTTTTGTGCTAATTGGCACCTCATCAGGGAAGCCAGACATTTGAAGAAAGAATCCTAATGACCACCATACTAAATGTTCTTGCATTTCTGATGTGCTGGGCAAAATCATTCCAAACTACAGGTTGAACTGCCAACTTCAATTATAGTATTGGGGGGGGGGGGCAAACATAATAATAACCCAAACTTAAATTTATATTAAACCAAGTAAAATGTAAGAAAAGGAGGAAAGAACAATTCACAGCTCTTGAATAATCTAACAGTATGGGAAGGGGGAAAAAAAAAAAAAAAAAAGCAAAGAAAATCATAAAACTGTATTACTAAGGAATGCTGGTTCACAATTTTTTCCCATCCTTAAACAGCAAGGACTTTTGAGAAACAATTAAAATTGTTAACTGATATTGCAATTACTGAAAAATATATTTTTGTTCAATTATTTTTCATTAGTTACATATGATGGGGTGAAATTACTATCCAAGAATTCCTGGGATTTCTTTTTATTCTTTTTTCTCTGCTTTTAGCCTTTTTATCCACGTTATTTCTGTTTCTCGTGATATTAGTGCATTCAGGAGCTGTGAAACATTTCTTCTATCCATATTCTTGCTTTTTACTTGATCTAATAGGAATTTAAAACTAGCCTACTTCAGACATGTGATACACGCACACAATGCCTTAGAGAAGGTGATTATGCTTGGGAAGACAGAAGACAAGGGAGATATAACATTCAAGATTGATGGATGAGATCATAAACACCACTGCGATGTCTTTACAAGAGCTTCAAAATATAATGAAAGATACAGTGAAATGAAAGATAGAGTGAAAAGGAGAGCACTTATCTAAAGATTCACCAGGAGTTGAATCTCCCAGTGAATCTTCAGACAAGACAGGACGTAACAACAACAAAAATTTTAAGTTTAGGTTATTAATGGGATCTATCCAGTTATATTAAAGGAGGCAGCAAAAGAAGTAAGAAAGCCCTTAGCCATGATTATGAGAGCATCCTTGGACTCAGTAGAGGTCCCCATGGACTGGAGATGTGCGAATGTATTACCAGTTCACAAAGGGGAATCAAAGTCTGGTAGGAGCAATTACAGACCTGTTAGTTTAACTTCTGTTATAGAGAAAACAATGGCATCACTGGTTAAAGAAGCAATGCAGGATTATCTAGACAAGGCTGCAATTATACTTCAGACACAGCATGGATCTGTTATGGGGAAATCTTGTCTGACCAATTTGATTAGATATTACAATACTGTCACAAAGGAACTGGATGCAAAAAAATAATTTTAATATCATATACTTGGAGATTTCAGAAAACTTCTCATACTGTTGCACATAAAAGACTGCTGTTCTATTTGGAGCAGTGTGGCATTAAGGACAAGTTGCTGCTATGGATACAGGGATGGTTGAGTGGGAGAGGACATAGGGTGGTAAATAATGGACATTGCTCTTTGTGGACTAATGTTATTAGTAGAGTCCCCCAGGGTTCAGTGTTAGGCCCATTGTTGTTTTCTATATTTATTAATGAAGGCATATCAGGCTTAATGTCCAAGTTTGCAGATGATACAAATGTCGGCAGGATGGTTAATGACAAGAATGATGGTATACTACTGCAACAGGATCTAGAAAAGTTAGGCAGATGGGCTGAGAAATGGAAATTAAAGTTTAACATTGAGAAATGCCAAGTACTGCATATGGGTAGCAGTAACCCAGAGAAATGTACCAGAGTAAATGTACCAACTGTGCAGTACTACACTCATTGTAGTGGAGAATGAAAAAGACCTGAGGTTAAATTGTGAAGTCAGATATGAAATTTTCTGAATGGTGCAAATGGGCTGCAAGAGTAGCTCATGGGGTCTTGTCAATGATATACAGGAATTTTGCTAACAGGGATAAGATGATTATCCCTTTGTATAAGGCAATGGTCAGGCCACACCTTGAGTATTGCATACAGGTCTGGAGGCCTCATTTTAGGAAGGATGTAGAGTTGCTAGAACGAGTACAGAAGGGCAACACAATTGGTGAGGGGAACAAAGGGGGGGGTCCTCTTCCCAAGAAAGGTTTAAGTTCTAAAAATTGCAGCATCTGGAGACTAGGTACCTGTGAGGTGATCTGACTGAGGTGTAAGAGGCTTTGAATGGTTCGAGCACATTCAATACTGATGATATTCTTCCTCTTACTCAGATTACACACCTGAAGGGACATAAATTCAAACTGAGGAAAGACAGTTGTAGAAAAGTTGTGTGGAAATTTGCCTTTAGCCAGCAGGTTTTTGATTGCTGGAACAAACTTCCACCTGTCGTTGAGGAACTGACAGCTTAAATTCAAGGCAGAACTAAACAAACCTTTTGGAGTGAATGGCTGGGTGAAATGGGAAGGGGTTTTTTTTTTGGCTGATGCTGTATAAGTTAACTTTCTTGCATTATTAGTATGCCTCTACTAATGCTAATGCTGAGAACTTTAACTCAAAGGCTTATAGTTATTAAGTCATAATAACACACTCTACATGGTTTTCAATATTTATAAACTAATAGCAGTTTTTAACTGTTTTTTATGCTGATCTCAGAAATGTTATTTGTTTTTTTTCTAGTGTGTACTATTTTTTCACAAATCACTTAAGTTGGTGTCTTCAGCTGCATTATTAAATGCAATAAGTTAGAAGAAAATGCTGGAAATTTGTAAATTAAATTTTCACATGTTGCAACACTGCCTTCAGTCATTTGTTTCTTGACCTTGAGAGCTCCATGCAGCAGTGTTTATCAGTATAAGCTCAGTTCATTTTTGAGATTATCTTGTCAAACTTGTGCTGAAAAGTTAGGATAATAATATCTTCACGCAAGTGTTTGAACAATCCAAATTTATTTTGTTATATTTTTAGAAGTTATGTAGTCCTCAAGCAAAGACAAGATATTACAGAATTTGTAAAAAATGTGTATTGTTCTTATTTTGGAGTGAAACTTGGTGACCAAAATAAACAATGGGCTCCACATGAAGTTTGTCAACCCTGTGTTACAGCATTGAGATTGTGTGGATAAATGGCAAAAAGAAGGCTATGCCATTTACAATTCCCATGATTTGGCAGAAGCCCGCAAACCACTGTGATGACTATTACTTTTGCTTAGTTAATGTAGAGGAATACAATGCAGAGAGTAAGAAGAGCATTGTGTATCCTAATATTCCATCTGCCATTAGACTAGTCCACATGGGGATAACCGGCAAATTCCATGCCCTCCACTTATATTGGAGAATGTAGCAGCGGAGAGTGCTGAAAGTGAAGCTTTTAAAGATGAAACTGAAGTCTACATGCCTGGAGACACTGGGTGCAGCCCTCAGCTGTTTTCACAGCACGAAGTCAATGATCTGGTAAGAGATTTAAATTTACCAAAGGAATCTGCAGAACTCCTTGGTTCTAAACTTAAGTCAAAAACTCTTCTAGCACATGGGACATTTTTCTCATGGTACCGATACAGAGAACGAGGAGAACTAGTTCCCTACTTTCCTGAGGATGATTCTATGGTTTTTTGCAGTAATATAAATGACTTAATGAACTATTTAGCAATTAGTTACAATTCTATATAGGGGAGACTTTTTTATTGACTCATCAAAGAGTAGTCTCAAAGGTTAAGTTACTCTACAATGGAAATCAATATGGATCAATTCCGATAGCTCACTCTGTGCATTTGAAAGAAACATACGAAACATACGAGAAACATACGAGAACTTGAAGAAGTTGTCGAACACGTGGTTGGTTGTTCTGTGCTGACTTTAAAGTGATAGGCATGTTATTTGGACAACAATCTGGCTACAAAAAAAGCCTTGCTTTTTGTGTGAGTGGGATAGTTGGGCAAGGAGTAAGAACTGGGATGTCAAGGTCTGGCCAAAGAGGGGAAGTTTGTTTCCTGGATCAGAGAACATAGTTCATAAACCACCGAACTCAAATTTCTCCTCTTTCCACACATGCACATCAAACTAGGTTTGATGAAACAGTCTGTGAAAGCTTTGCCTCATTAAGGCCCTTATTTCAACTACCTTTGTACTATACCAGGGGTGGCCAACAAGTCGATCGCGATCTACCAGTTGATCACGGCTTTAATTTCAGTCGGTCACGACGAATTTTAAATATATATATAAAAAAAAATCCCCAGGGGCTCACATCTAGTGAGTATGGGCTTGGCACACCCAGGATCCTGAGCTAGATATCATCATTCTTCTCTTTCTTGGTGATTCCCTTCTACTTCTGACTCTTGTTTTCTCTCTCAGGGTAATTCAGAAAGTTTTTCTTTTTTGCCTGTTGCAGTAGAAGCCTCAGGCTTCCTTGCACCGTATGGCTAATAATAATAATAATAATAATTAAGGGGCGCGATGACCCAGTGGTTACGACACTGGACTACCAGCATGATGGACCCGGGTTCGAGTACTGCCTTGGCAGAAGCGAACACGGCTCCATCATGCTGGGAGACCGGTATAATAATAGTAATAAATTTGAATAATAAAAATTAATAATAATAAATTAATTAATAGTAATAAAAAAATTAATAAAATAAAAACATCGTGAAAGCTGCTCCAAGGGACCTACCTACTCCAAGGTCGGAGTGGCAGCTGAGGCAGATTGTGGTGCCATGTGGCGTCACTCGTGAGAACTACCACTGGAGATAAGCCGAAGCTAAACAGGTCCACCTCCATAGATGGATGATGTCGCAGAGAAAAATTAATTATACTGCACCGAGTGTGGCGCAGGATAAAGTCACTTGTGTTCAGGCCTTTAGCAGAGGGGTCAGTTCGAAAAGTAGGAGACAGTATCCTGAAGAAGACAGTGGAGCGAGTGGCGCTGTCCCCCGTACGGCTACCACAAGAAAAGGGCAGACCATCCAGCCCCACCAACTGGAAGTGCTTCCTGCACAACTGTGCTAGCGACCACCCAGGAAGGAAGAAAACGGCAACGCATAAAGTGGAACATCGAAATGAATACGTACATCATGCAAACATACTACGAAATAACGAAGCTGGAGACCGATATGACAACTTACAGGGGGAGACTGCATACCAAGTGGCTGGAATGATTCCCGGATATTCAGGTCACCGAACAGTGTATAGCGGACCAGAGAAGGACCTGATAGCTCCTGCAATCTTGGGAAAAATCGAGCAGGATGTGAGTGATCAACTGCAAAGGATAAAGAATAGGAAACCAGAGGAGGAAGAACATGCCACCGATCCAGAGGAGAAAGCAAGAAGAAATACAACCCACAGCATCAGCTGAAGTGGAAACAGATAAGATCATCATATCCAGAATAGAGGACGAGTGGAAGAAGGCCCTAACAGAATTCGAAAGAATGGACTCCACAAAGACTCACATGATACCGAAGCAGAGGCCGAACAGAACCTTGTGTAGAGTCACAGACCACCTGAACTGGCACATAATACCGCATTACCTCGACAGCAATGGTGCAACACTGGAGGCCATCCACACAGCAGTGTATTGTGCTGCGGTAGCAGCCACGAGAATTAATGGAAGAGAAGCAAGAGACCAGCAGCAGAAGAACCAAAAACAGAAGGAACCACCAGCTTGGGAAAGAAGACTTCAACAAAAGATAGAAGAATTAAGAGTCAAGATAGGCCAATTGACCCAGTACCAACAGGGTAATAGAAGTAAGAAATTGATTGGAAAAGTGAAGAGCATCCTCAAGAGAGACAGCATCCACAGCAAACATGAGGAGACAAAGAATGAGAAAATAGGGGAGTACTTTGACACATTGAAGCAGAACCTCCTTGCACTCAGCAATAGACTATGCCGATACAAAGAGAACTCCCACAGGAATCTCGGAGAAGACGGAAAAAAAGGGAACTGACCACCCGAGAAGAAGACAATTGAGGAATTCTGGGGAAACATATGGAGCAGGGAAGTAAGACATAACAGCCGAGCAACCTGGATAGAACTAGAACCAAGAAAACCAAGGACGTACAAGAAATGAGAGAATGGGAGATTCAGGAAGAAGTAAAACACACGATCAAGAACTCTCACAACTGGCAAACTCCGGGAATAGATAACGTCCACAACTACTCGTACAAGAAGCTCACTTGCACTCACAAGCACCTGGCAGAACAGTTCACCCGAATGATAGGCGCCCAGAGACAATTCTAAAGTTTCTCACTCAAGGAATCACATATCTGAAGCCTAAAGACGAAGATACAAGAAACCCAGCGAAATATAGGCCTATCACCTGCCTCCCAACAATGTACATGATCCTGACCAGTTGCATAACCAATAAGATATCAGATCACTTGGAGAGCCGGAACATAATGGCCGAACAGCAGAAAGGATGCAAGCGGCTGAACAAAGGATGCAAGGAGCAATTAACAATAGATGCTGCGGTTATGGAGCAAGCCTACAAGAAGCGCCGCAACGTGTATGCAGCCTACATCGATTACTGCAAGGCCTTTGACTCCGTGCCTCATAGCTGGCTAATAGAGGCGCTGAACATCTACAAAGTCAATCCGATAGTGACAAACTTCCTAGGCAAAATGATGGCAAAATGGAGTACAACCATTAAGGTCAGAAACGGCCAATCTCCATCAGGAGAGGAATCTTTCAGGGAGATGCCCTGGGCCCATTGTGGTTCTGTCTAGCACTTAACCCGCTATCTACCATGCTCAACAGCAGCAAATATGGATATAACCTCAAAGAAGGAAGGAAAAACCTGTACACCCTCACCCACCTGATGTACAGGGATGACATCAAGCTCCACGTGGGAACTGAGAAACACCTTCAGCAACTACTCCAGATCACCGAAGAATTCAGCAATGATATTAGGATGGAATTTGGTCTAGATAAGTGCAAAACCTATGGATTTCATCAGGGAAAATTAGTCAACTGAAACTACCAGCTGCAGAGTGGTAAAGAGATCGAAGCCATAGCAGAGGGAGAGGCCTACAAATACTTGGGGATGATACAGGCTCAGCAGTTACAGCACAAGGAAATTAAGACCTGCCTGACCGAAAAATACCATCAGAGACTCAGAAGCCTGCCGAAAGCAAAGCTGAACGGAGGGAACACAGTTAAAGCCATAAACACCTATGCAGTCCCAGTGCTAACATACTCCTTCGGGGTCATAGACTGGACTAACACCGAGCTAGAGGATATCATGAAAAAGAAAAAGACAAGGACAATGATGACCAAGAGCCACCAACACCACCTGAAATCTGCAAGTGGAGAGACTGACAATTGCCCGGGAAGGAGGAGGAAGAGGCCTGATATACCTGATAGAGCAACAGAAAACAGCGATAGTTAACCTCAAGGATTAATTTCAGAAACACACAGCAGCACTCCACCAGGCCATGAGGAAGATAGACAAGCAGTATACCCCACTGAACCTAAGTGAGGAATCCCCCCCAACCAGGAGGTACAAACGAAGATAGAAAGATGGGCAGAGAAGACACTCCATGGCAGACACTACAATGATCTCCATCAAGATCACATAGATAAAATTGCTTCCAATGCATGGCTCACGAGCGGGACGTTCTTCCCCGAGACTGAAGGATTCGTGCTCGCCATCCAAGATCAGGTAATCAACACCAGGAACTATAGAAAATACATTGCCAAGGAGCCTGGAGTGTTCGATGATACAAGTCAACGATGCCACCTGACCTTTGAAATGATCCAACACATCACTGCGGAATGCAAGGTGATCGCCCGGACTGAATACACTCATAGACACGATCAGGTAGCCAGGATAATACATCAGAAGCTAGCAAGGAAATACCAGTTGGTCGAAGAAAGTATACTGTACTACAAGAACAAACCCCAGTCAGTACTAAAGACCCCAACCCACAAGCTGTACTGGGACCACACCATAATAACAGATAGGACAATCCCGCACAACAGACCGGACATAACCCTTGTGGACAAGAAAGAAAAGACTACCTATCTGATTGACATAGCGGTATCCAACACTGGCAACCTGCAGAAAACGCGTGGGGAAAAAATCAGAAAGTACGTGAACCTAAGACAGGAGATCAGAGAGGGAGAGAGATGTGGCATATGCAACAAGTAACGACCATACCGATCATCGTGTCAACCACAGGTATGGTGCCAAAGACCCTACATAACAGCCTAGCAGCAATAGGCCTCCCAGCAAACACCTACAAGGAACTCCATAAAGTAGCAAACCTGAACACCTGTAGGATAGTCAGAGAGTTCCTCGACCAACAGTAACACCAGACATAACAACAACCACCCTGTGTACTTGGTAGCAATACCTGTCAAGAGGTGGAACCCCTAATCAGGGAGAAATAATATAAGAGAGCAACAATAATAATAATAATTAGTCAAAATCTAAATGTTTTATTATTATTAAGCGCCCCACTGCATACGATTATTACAAATCCGTTGAACCATGTGACTACTCTTGTCGCCACGCAGTCGCTAGGCTTGTCTAGTGAAAATTCACGCAGTTCATTGTGGAGAGCATAGTGTATGTGTTGAATTCTTATTTAGATTACTTATACATTCATTTTATTTGATTTAAAATGAATACTACAAAAAAGATAAAAAGTATCATTTTCATCAAGAGTGGGAACTAGAATACTTTTTTGTAACGATAAAAGAAAAATGTTGTTTGATTTGCAAAGCTTCTGTGGCTATACCCAAAAAAGGAAATTTAGAAAGGCACTCAAACGCACTCCATGGTAAATGCCAATCGGATTTTCTGCCTAATAGTGACCTTAGAAAAAATAAATTAAAAGAACTTAAATCCAGATTATTCGCACAACAAAATTTCTTCATGACACCTAATTTACAATCTAAAGCAGTAACTGTAGCATCATTTAAAGTGAGTCATCTTCTTGAAAAAAATACAAATCATTTTCTAATGGTCAATTCATCAAAGATGCATTTTTAGAAATAACAGATTCTCTTTTTGAAAATTTTAAGAGCAAAAATGAAATTAAAAGTGCTCTTCAAGATCTGAAATTATCTCGAAATACTGTGACGCAAAGCACTGAAAAAATGTGAGCGAACAATTGCTTGCTCATATTGCTGCTAATGGTGTGTCCTTTTCTGTACAACTGGATGAAACTACAGATGTGAGTGATACAGCTGAATTGCTCGTTTTATTCGTATGGATTTCGTTAAAAGAAAGAACTAGAGATCTTGATATATTTAATGCATTCAAAAATTTTATTGCAAAAAATTAAATTACCACTATTTTAGCTCGTATCAATAACAACAGATGGAGCTTAATCAATGACAGGGCATCTTAACGGATTCATCGCATTGTGCCAAAAGGATGATGAATTCCCAGATATTTTGAGTTACCACTGTATCATCCACCAACAAGTGTTAGCCAGAAAAAGATTAAATACTAAAAGTGTTATGGACATAGCTTTCAAAATCGCAATTTCCATCAGAGGACAATCTCTTCAAAAGAGACTTTTCAAAATGCAGCTAGATGAAATGAACCACATCTGATATTACACACAGATATGAGGTGGCTGAGTCGGAGTAAGTTTCTACAGAGATTTTGAAATTTGCTGAATGAAATTAAAAAATTTGTTGATCAAAGGGGAGATGATTATCAGCAGCTGCAAGATAGGGTGTGGTTGTGTAATCTGGCTTTATTTTTTTTTTGGCAGATTTTACCAGTAAATTAAGTAATCTGAATTTGGAATTACGTGAAAAAAATAAAAATGGGGGTGACATGATTAATAGTATTTATGCATATAATTATCAATTTTTGGAAATGGCTAAGGATCTAAAAGAAAAACAATTCGATCATTTTGCAAATATGCAAGGTCCTTTGCAAAAATATCCTGTTTTTGAATTTAATAGTGAAAAATATGTTTCTGAAATTGAGAAAGTTGTGGATGATTTTAAAACCAGATTCGGTGATTTTAAAACAATTGAAGACATCGTTCAATATATTTCTTATCCATTTAATGTCGACTTAGATACGAAACAAATTGCAGAAAAAAATTGCTGAGATTTTTCACACAGAGAAAATATTACTTGAAAATGAAATTATTACATTGCAAAATGATATCTTCTTAAAAGCCAGCTCATCAGAAGACTTTTGGAAATACGTTTGCCGAGAAAGGTACCCAAATATAAGGGAAAAAAATGCAGTGAACTTTTAAATTCCTATTTTGGTTCCACATATCTATGTGAATTGGCCTTTTCATATTTGAAACAAAGACAAAGAATCACTCTACTCTTACAGACTTGCATACAGAAGATTCTTTACGGTTGGCCTTATCACAGTATATCCCCGATTTTGAAAGCTTGGCAGATGACACAAACATCACATAAATTAAAAATTTAAATAGTATGAATTTAAAATAAGAATTCTGAATTGTATTTAATTTTAAAATTTATAAACAGCATTTTTCAATATGTGTTGATTAACTTTTTTAACCATGTGCAATGAAATTCTTGAGATGGTAGATCACGGCACATTTTGAAGAAAAAAGTAGATTACATCACAAATTAAGTTGGACACCCCTGTACTATACAATTGAAAATATGTTGGCATATTTCAAGACGCTGGGCTACAACATGAATGTCAAGGTACATTTTTTACACTCCCACATTGACTACTTCCCAGAAAATCTAGGAAGTGATCCTATTCAGAGTTAGCAGGGTTAGTAATGACAGTGTACTGTCATTACTAACCCTGCTAACTTTCTATCATCTGCAAACTTAGACATTAACCTTGATACACCTTTATCAATATCACTGATAAATACCGAAAACAATGGGCACAAAACCAAACTCTCAGGGACTCCAGAGGCTCACATCTGGTGTGTATTGGCTTGGTACACCCAGGGTCCTGAGTGGGATATCATCATGCTTCTCTTTCTTGGTGATTCCCTTCTAGTCACTTTCTCTCTCTCTCTCATGCTCGTGCAGCATAAGCCTCAGGCTTCCTTGCACCATATGGCTAATAATAGCAATAAATGCCAAACAAACAAAAAACATTAGTCCATGTAGAGCAGTGTCCATTGATAACCACTCTCTGCCTTCTCCCCTCAACAATCCTTTTATCCATTGTAGCAACTTGCCCTTAATGCCATAGTGTTCCAATTTGTACAGTAGTCTTCCATGTGCCACAGTATCAAAAGCTTTAGTAAAATCCAAGTACAGTCTGTCCTCGTATAGCACGATAGTTGTGTTCCTAGAAACCCTCGTGCAATGCAAAATTGTGCAATATAAACAACAGGCCCTATGGGAAAAGTGGGGTTAGGTGCCGATCACCCAAGATTGAACACACATTTGGAACCAAAACATTACCAAACATAATAAATAATCGGGTAATTTTAATCGTTATAAAATACGTAAGTATTTTATAACGATTAAAATACGTAATAAAAATAATATTACAATTTTTTTTATTTTTATTATAATATAATAAATAATAAAAAATATTTTTTATTATTTATATAAATAATAAAAATTTATTAATAAAATAGTAAAAAATTTATTATATTAAATAAAATAGTCGTAATACAATACTTACGTGTTTTATAATACGTAAGTATAAATTATAATACGTAAATCGTAATAAAATATTGCTAATTCTTTTGCTTCTATCGTAAGCAAACTTGTTTTTTGTTTGATTTTCTATCCAAACAGATGATAGCCGTTCCATCTCTTCCAATTCTTTGTCTTGATCTAATGGATTTTAATTACACTTGGAGTTGTTCCCGCTATGAAAGTTGTTTTTATTTTCTCTGCATTCTTTCTAATTCTCGGCGTTGCCTCATTTAGGCCTGTAGCACGTGCAATATCACATGGTCTTTCATTTCGCTCAAAGCGTTTCACAATTTCATATTTTTTCTCTTTCGACAGAGGCGGACTGGCCATAAGCCTTACCGGGAAATCCCGGTGGGCCGGAGGCCGGTGTGATTTTGGCCATAAACCCTACTATGAGGCCACTATAAATTTTCCCGGGTAAGAATTTTTGACCCAGTCCGCCTCTGTTTATCGATATTGCTTTTCTTTTTCTCTCTGAATCTGTAGTGTCTTCACCAGTACGCTTCCTTTTCACACCTTTTAAGTATTTTACTCATTTTTAGGGAATAAAGCACAATTACAAAACGAGGAGGCATGCTTGATACACATAAATAAAGCTGCGCGTGCGTGTAGCAAATGAATAAACAACACCGTAAAGGCAGAGATACACTATAACACCTCACATTTTACTAAAGCACATTTCTAGGGGTTGCTACCATAAAACAATAAAAACAATTTCCAGTTGCATTTCTGCTAGTGGAATCTGTGATAAACTGGTAGTAAACTCGATCTAATTGCATTTGCGATAATACCAATAGCTAGAATTGTGTGGGTTTTTATGTTATTATGGTGAAATGTGTTTCCCCTTCACTGATATAAAAAACATAAATACATTTTCAGAATCTTCTCTTCATTCCTATCGTGTTGTGTTCGGTTGGGGTGATTCTGCGTTCGACTGCCATTTCTTGTAAACACAAAGGGGAATCATGCATAAGCGAATTCGGTTCGTGTTATATAAGATATCGTTCCCCTATTTATAAATCGTGTATGATCGAATTCGTGTAATGTAAACACGTGTTATACGAGGACCGAGTGTATATGATATCACAATTATTCTTTGCATCCAATTCCTTTGTGACCACATCATAATATCCAATCAAATTTGTCAAACCCATGCTGTGTTTGAACTATAACTGCAGCCTTATCTAGATGATCCTGCATCGCTTCCATAACCAGTGACTCCATTATTTTCCTGGGAACAGAAGTTAGACTAATAGGTCTGTAATTACCTGTGTCACCCTTTGATCCCCCTTTGCAAATTGGGGACACTTTTGCACATCTCCAGTCCATGAGGACCTCCCCTGAGTCCAAGGAAACTCTCATAATTATGGCTAAGGGTTTGCTTACTTCCTTTGCTGCTTCCTTTAATATAACTGGATAGATTACATCCACCCCAGGTGGCGCCTCCGTAGCCAGGTGGGCAGGAGCACCAGTGCATAGCACACGCTTCTTTAGCATTAGCATTAGCATTAGTAGAGGCATATGATGCAAGAAAGCAAGCTTATTCAGCATCAGCCAAAAAAAAAAAAAAAAAAAAACCCTCTCCCATTTCACCCCTCCGTTCGGTCGAAATACCTGTCCAGTTGAGCTTTAAATTTGTTTAGGCTATCAACTTCAACAACAAGTGATGGAAGTCGGTTCCACCAACCAACCACCCGCTGGCCAAAGGCAAATTTCCGCACATCTATCCGACATCCGTCCTTCCTCAATTTGAATTTATGCCCTCTGAGGTGATTATTCTGAGAAAGATGAAGAATCCCATTGGCATTGAGCATGCTCAAACCATTCAAAGCCTTATACACCTCTATCAGATCACCTCGCCGGTGCCTAGTCTCCAGACTCTGTAATTTGCAAAACTTAAGCCTTTCTTCGTAAGAGCAACCCTTTGTTCCATTTACTAATCTTGTTGCCCTTCTCTGTACCCGTTCCAGCAGCTCTACATCCTTCTTGAAATGAGGCCTCCAGACCTGTATGCAGTACTCAAGATGTGGCCTAACCATTGCCTTATACAAGGGAATAATCACCTCCTTATCCCTGCTAGAAAAATTCCTGTATATCATTGACAAGACACCATGAGCTACTCTTGCAGCTCGTCTGCACTGCTCAGAGAACTTCATATCTGCCTGCACAATTACCCCCAGGTCCTTTTCATTCTCCACCACTGTCAGTGTAGTACCGCAGAGTTGATACATTGCTCTGGGGTTACTGTTACCCATATGTAGTACTTTACATTTGTCAATGTTAAACTTCATTTGCCACCTCTCAGCCCATCTGTTCAACCTTTCCAGATCCTGTTGCAGCAGCATAGCGTCAGTAGTGTCCTTAACGACCCTGCCAACCTTTGTATCATCTGCAAACTTAGACATTAAACTTGATATCCCATCATCAATATCATTCATAAACACCGAAAACAACAATGGACCCAACACTGAACCTTGAGGAACTCCACTAATAACATTAGTCCACGTTGAGCAGTGTCCATTGATTACCACTCTCTGTCTTCTGCCACTCAACCATCCCCTTATCCATAGCAGCAATTTGCCTCCAATGCCACACTGCTCCAATTTGTGCAGCAGTCTTCCATGTGCAACAGTATCAAAAGCCTTTCTGAGATCCAAATATATAATATCAAAGTTATTCCCTGCATCCAGTTCTTTTGTGACTACATCATAGTATCCAATCAAATTGGTCAGGCAAGACCTGCCCTTAACAAAACCATGCTGCGTCTGAGCTATAACTGAATTCTTGTCTAGATGATCCTGCAGTGCTTCTTTAACCAGTGCCTCCATTAATTTACCTGGAACAGAAGTTAAACTAACAGGTCTATAATTACTTGTGTCAGCCTTTGATCCTCCTTTGTGAATTGGGGTTACATTTGCACATCTCCAGTCTATGGGTACCTCCCCTGAGTCCAAAGAAGTTCTCATAATTATGGCTAGGGGTTTGCATACTTCCTTTGCTGCCTCCTTTAATATAACTGGATAGATCCCATCCACCCCAGGTGCCTTTTTTATGTTTATCCTCAACAATCTCTCCTCCACTTTCCTCTCAGTTATTACAAAATCATCCAGCTCACTGCCAATGTTTACTTTACCTACATCATTCTCCTTCCTGAATAACTCCTCATGCGTGAATGTAGATGCAAAATACTCGTTTAGATTGTTAGCCACCTGAGCAGGATCCTCAACTGTTGAACCATCAATATCCAGTGGACCAATCTGATTCATCCCTTTCCTTCTCGAGTTCAAGTATGTAAAGAACTCCTTTCTGTTTTTCTTTGCATCCTTTGCCAAGGATTTTTCGTAGTCTGCCTTTGCCTGCCTAATCTCCTTTGTGACTTGGTTACAGACCAACTTATATCTATCATAGGCTTCCATGTCACCCATTAATTTGTATGTATCCCATGCATTTTTCTTCTCTGCCACATGTCTCATTAGTCCATCTGACAACCATTTAGGCCTAAACCTTGAACAATATTTCTTAGTTGGTATGTAAAGCCTGGTAGCCACCAAGATTAGTTCCTTGAATGCTTCCCATTTTGAGTTTGCTGTTGGTAACATCATCAGTTGGTCCCACTGTATAGAATTTAAATACTGTCTCAGACCATCATAGTCGCCTTTACGAAAACCCGGTCTTGATTAGACCGGGGTTTCAGCCCGTGACCACCAAATACAGAGAATTCGGAAAGGTCAGGAAATGACCACCGCTTATCCCCGGAGCAATACGGTCTTAGTTGCTAATGCTCCTAAAAACCAAATAACAACAACAACAACCACCCCAGGTGCTTTTCTTATGTTTAACTTCAACAATTTTTCCTCCACTTTGCTCTCAGTAATTACAAAATCACCTAACTCCCTGTTAGAGTTTGATAAACTTTTGGCATTCCCCTCCTTGAATAACTCCTCTTGAATAATTACAATCCCACAATGCAGTGTAGTGTTATTAATTATTAAAAATTCAAGAAGCCAAAATGATGAACACTTCTGTCTCTGTAAATAAAAGATTCTAAATTAAAGATTCTAGATTTTTTTTTTTTTTTTTTTACGGTTTAGGTGTGTTGCATTATAAAAATGATTTGAGAAAAGGTGATATCTGAAGATATTGTGACTTGAGATATTGTGATTATTGTGGAATGGGAATCAATGAAATAAATACACCAGACAATTCTTACTATTTTAAATAAAGTAAGTGTATAAGTTCATGTTTACATGTTTAAATACAGCATAATAATACAGTATTAATCTTGGAAGCTACTAGGCACTTAAATAGCAAGGGTGCAAGAATATTTGCTGATGCTATCGAGGCAGTGTTAGGTGGGTCGGAAAACTGCTAGCTTGGGGGGGAGACAAAGACCAATAGATTGACAGTAGCCACTGGCAGAGGTGAAAGAGATTCTTGCACTGCTTCTATTAGAATGAGCAGAAGCCTGAAAAACAAGATGCATGATATTTCAGAGACTGCTGGGAGCCATTGCGGTACAAGTAAAGACATGGTTTTTTTTTTTTTTTTTTTATTATCAGCCATATGGTGCAAGGAAGCCTGAGGCTTATGCTACACCGGCCAAAAAAAAAAAAAAAAAAAAAAAAAAAATTCCCTATTACCCTGAGAGAAAGAGAGAGAAGTAGAAAGGAATCACCAAGAAAGAGAAGAATGATGATATCCAGCTCAGGACCCTGGGTGTGCCAAGCCCATACTCACCAGATGTGAGCCCCTGGGGTTGCGTTAGGGTAGCTAAGAATAGAAACAGGTGCAGGTATACTTGCGTGTACACCAATGCTAGGAGTTTAGTAAATAAATTTGATGAATTTGAGGTATTGCTCAAAACATCAAAGGCAGATATTGTTGGGATATCAGAGACGTGGTGTCACACAGATATAAGGGATGCAGAACTGGAATTTGGGGAGTACAACGTCTACAGAAAGGATAGACAGGATAGGAAGGGGGAGGGGTTATGCTATTAGTTAAGAAACACATAAAAACCAAGGAAGTGAAGCCAGTCGACATCGCTGGACAGTGCAGTGTTGAGTCAGTTTGGTGTGACATAAGCATTGGGAGATCAAAATTGAGAGTAGGAGTGTGCTATAGGCCTAATGACTCTGATGAGTATAATAAGAAACTGTACAGGGAAATAGAGTGGGCCAGTAAATCAGAGAGTCTTATAATGGGAGATTTTAATTTCTCAGATATTGACTGGAATTTGGGGGCTGGTCACTCACACACTAGCAGAGCTTTTGTGGATTTATTGGACGATTGTTTTCTACATCAGCATTTTCGGGAGGCAACTAGAGGGAGTAATACTCTTGATTTGATTATCAGCAGTGATTCTTCATGCATTAAGAATCTGCAGATAAATGAATCACTAGGTGGCAGTGATCACAGTGTGCTGAAGTGGGATTTACGCAAAGAGGTAACTACCATTAGGGGTAAAGGGAAGGGTTATTGCTTCCGTAAAGGTGACTACGATGGACTGAGACAGTATTTAAATTCTATACAGTGGGACCAACTGATGATGTTACCAACAGCAAATTCAAAATGGGAAGCATTCAAAGAACTTATCTTGGAAGCTACTAGGCTTTACATACCAACTAAGAAATATTGTTCAAGGTTTAGGCCAAAATGGATGTCAGATGAACTAATGAGGCATATGGCAGAGAAGAAAAATGCATGGGATACTTACAAATTAACACATGACACAGAAGCCTATGATAGATACAAGTTGATATGCAACCAAGTTACAAAGGAGGTTGGGCAGGCGAAGGCAGATTACGAGAAATCCTTGGCAAGAGATGCAAAGAGTTCTTTACTTATGTAAACTCTAGAAGGAAGGGGATGAATCAGATTGGTCCACTTGATATTGATGGGTCAACTGTTGATGATCCTGCTCAGGTAGCTAACAAACTAAATGAATATTTTGCATCGACATTCACACATGAGGAGTTATTCAGCGAGGGGAATGCCAGAGGTGTATTCAACTCTAGCAGTAAGCTACAGAATCTTGAAATAACTGGGAGTAAAGTGGAGGAGAAACTGTTGAAGATAAACACAAGAAAAGCACCCGGGGTGGATGGGATCTATCCAGTTATATTAAAGGAGGCAGCAAAGGAAGTAAGCAAACCCTTAGCTATAATTATGAGAGCTTCCTTGGACTCAGGGGAAGTACCCATAGACTGGAAATGTGCAAATGTGACCCCAATTCACAAAGGAGGATCAAAGGCTGACACAAGTAATTATAGACCTGTGAGCTTAACTTCTGTTCCAGGAAAATTAATGGAGGCACTGGTTAAAGAAGCACTGCAGGATCATTTAGACAAGACTTCAGTTATAGCTCGGACACAGCATGGTTTTGTTAAGGGGAAGTCTTGCCTGACCAACTTGATTGGATACTATGATGCAGTCACAAAAGAACTGGATGCAGGGAATAGCTTTGATATTATATACTTGGATCTTAGAAAGGCTTTTGATACTGTTGCACATGGAAGACTGCTACACAAATTGGAGCAGTGTGACATTGGAGGCAAATTGCTGCTATGGATAAAGGGGTGGTTGAGGGGGAGAAGACAGAGAGTGGTAACCAATGGACACTGCTCATCGTGGACTAATGTTATTAGTGGAGTTCCTCAGGGCTCAGTGTTGGGTCCATTATTGTTTTCTGTATTTATAAATGATATTGATGATGGTATATCAAGCTTAATGCCCAAGTTTGCAGACGATACAAAGGTTGGCAGGGTTGTCAAGGACACTACTGACACTATGCTGCTGCAACAGGATCTGGAAAGGTTGAGCAGATGGGCTGAGAGGTGGCAAATGAAGTTTAACATTGACAAATGTAAAGTACTACACATGGGAAACAGCAACCCTAGAGCAACGTATCAACTCTGTGGTACTACACTGACAGTGGTAGAGAATGAAAGGGACTTGGGGGTGGTTGTGAAGGCAGATATGAAGTTCTCTGAGCAGTGCAGACGGGTTGCAAGAGTAGCTCATGGAGTATTGTCAATGATATAAAGGAATTTTTTCCAGCAGGGATAAGGAGGTGATTATTCCCTTGTATAAGGCAATGGTCAGGCCACACCTAGAGTACTGTATACAGGTCTGGAGGCCTCATTTCAAGAAGGATGTAGAGCTGCTGGAACGAGTACAAAGAAGGGCAACAAGATTAGTGAATGGAACAAAGGATTGCTCTAAAAAAGAAAGGCTTAAGTTTTGCAAATTACAGTGTCTGGAGACTAGGCACCAGCGAGGTGATCTGATAGAAGTGTATAAAGCCTTGAATGGTTTGAGCATGCTCAATGCTGATGGGATTCTTCCTCTAGCTCAGAATAATCACCTGAGAGGGCATAAATTCAAATTGAGGAAAGACAGATGTAGTATAGACGTGCGGAAATTTGCCTTTAGCCAGAGGGTGGTTGGTTGGTGGAACAGACTTCAATCCCTTGTAGTGGAGGTTGATAGCCTAAATAAGTTTAAGGCTCAGCTGGACAGGTATTTTGAATGAACAGAGGGGTGAAGTGGAAGTGGGTTTTTTTTTTTTTTTTTTTGGCTGATGCTGCATAAGCTTGCTTTCTTGCATCAAATGCCTCTTCTACTAATGCTAATGCTAATGCTAGGCTTTCCATACCAATTAAGAAATACTGTTTAAGGTTTAGGCCTAAATGGATGTCTGATGAACTAATGAGACTTGTGTCGGACAATAAAAATGCATGGGATACATATCAGATGACACAGAAGCCTATGGTAGATATAAGCTAGTTTGTAATAAAGTCACAATGGAGGTTAGGCAAGCGAAGGCAGATTACGAGAAACCTTTGGCAAAGGATGCTAAGAAAAACAGCAAGGACTTCTATAAACTCTAGAAGGAAGGTGATAAATCAGGTTAGTCCACTTGATATTTATGGTTGAACTGTTGATGATTCTGCTCAGATAGCAGACAAAACTGAATGAGTATTTTGCATCTACATTCACACACGAGGAATTCTGTAGGGAAGTGGAGAACGGAAGCTTATTAAACTTTAACAGGGAGTTTAATGATTTTGTAATAACTGAGAGCAAAGTGGAGGAAAAATTGTTGAAGGTAAACATAAGAAAGACACCTAGGGGGGATGGGATCTATCCAATAATATTAAAGGAGGTGGCAAAGGAAATAAGCAGACCCTTAGCCATAATTATGAGAGCATCTTTGGAATCAGGGGACATCCCCAGTGACTGTAGATGTACAAATGTATCCCCAATTTACAAAGGGAGATCAAAGGGCAACACAAGTAATTACAGACCAGTTAGTTTAACTTCTGTTCCAGGGGAAAAAAATGGAGTCACTTGTTAAAGAAGCATTGCAAGATCATCTGGACAAGACTGCAGTAATAATTCAGACATAGCATGGGTTTTTTAAGGGAAAGTCTTCTCTGACAAATTTTATTGGATACTATGATGTGGTTACAAGGAACTGGATGCAAAAAATAATTTTGATATCATATACTTGCATTTCAAGAAAGCTTTTGATACTGTTGCACATGGAAGACTACTCTACAAATTGGAGCAGTGTGGTATTAAAGGGCAAGTTGCAATAATGGACAAAATTGTGGTTAAGTGGGAGAAGACAGAGAGTGTAATCAATGGATGCTGCTATTTGTGGACTAATGTTATTAGTGGATTCCCCCAGTGTTTGGTGTTGTACCTACGGTTATTTTGTATATTTATCAATGATATTGATGAGGGTATATCAGACTTAATATCCAAGTTTGCAGATGATACTAAGGTTGGCAGGGTTGTTAATGACAGTAATGGCAGTGTGCTAATGCAACAAGATCTAGAAAAATTGGGCAGATGGGCTGAGAAGTGGCAACTGAAGTTTAGCATTGACAAATATAAAGTACTGCATATGGGTAAAAGTAACCCCAGAGAAACGTACCAACTGCATGAGACTACACTTAGGGTGGTAGAGGATGAAAAATACCTGGTAGTAATTGTGCTGCCAGAGCAGGTCATGGGGTATTTGTCAATGATATACAGGAATTTTGCTAGTAGGGAAAAGGAGGTGATTATACCTTTGTATAAGGGATACACAAGGTGTGCCAGGCCACACCTTGAGTACTGTGTACAGGTCTGGAGGCCTCATTTTAGGAAGGATGCAGAGTTGCTTGAGCTAGTACAGAGAAAGGCAACAAGATTGGTGAGGGGAATGAAGGGGTCCTCTTACCAAGAAAGGCTTAAGTTTTGCAAATTGCAGCATTTGAAGACTAGGCATTTGTGAGGTGATCTGATTGAGGTGTATAAGGTCTTGAATGGGTTGAGCAGGCTCAATTCTGATGGGATTCTTCCTCTTACTCAGATTATGATCCTGAGGGGGCATAAATTCAAACTGAGGAAAGATGGTTGTAAAATAGATATGTGGAAATTTGCTTTTAGCCAGCAGGTACTTTTAAAGGGAATGTATGTGTGAAATGGTTTTTTTTTTTTGTTTTGGCTGATGCTACATAAGCTTGCTTTCTTGCATCACATGCCTCTACTACTACTACTAATATAGTTCTGTGGTTACGACATTTTTTTTTAGTTAAAATTTGAGTGGTAAAGCAATATACCAATAAGGTCTCCTAAATATTTTTTCAGTATTGTTTATATCGTAACTAATTTTCAACTGAAAATCATTAAAATTCGATAAGTCAAATTTCCAACAACTTAATCTTTTTCATTTCCTTTCAAGTTATTGAGAGTACCCTGTATTATAAGAACTCTCAGCAGGCCCTGTAATGTCTCTATTATCTCCCATGTTACTGTATAACTGAACAGGTCAATCCAATAGCAACACTTATGGCATTTCTTTAACAGCAAAGCCTCTTGCACTTATCTAATTAAAATTTGAAATGAATTCTATCTTTGCTAAATAGATTCTATCAACTAGGGCAAACCATGCTATAATTTTTTTCCCGCAAGTCATGCAGATTCCCTTGACATTTTGGCTGATTCAAATCCACAGTGCATTATATAATTTGTGAATAGTCCCTTAATCATACAAAAGCATATTAAGTTAGCTAAACTTTACACTAATTCAACTTCCAAAAACTACAACATAAGGGAAAAAAAAAATTACTTACTCTTCACTGAAACCATTTACATGAAGAATTCTCATCTGCTTCACAATTGTACTTTTCCCTGATTCACCAGCACCTAAAAAATAAAGAAAAATATAATAAAATGCTAAATTGGGTTGAATTAACTTGTGTGATGTTCATTAGTATGAAAATCAAGTCTTCAAAAAATTTTCCCATAAACTCAATTAATTCCTTAAGATATTTAAAATTCCTGTTATTTCTGAATTTCCCCAATACAAAAATGCAACATCTGACGAAGCAGTGACTTTCAATATCTTTAACTTTCTGTCATTTGCATCCCCAATTTAACAAAGATGCAACATAAATGTCTGTATTTCTGTCAGCTGTTCATGTTTAGCCAGTAAAGGCCAAAACTCTATGACAAGATTGGACACCAGTAAATGGCATCTCATGGATGCCACATGGGATGTGCCTAAAAGAAAGAGAGATGCTTTTGCTTGCCTGGTATCTGTTAAATGCTACACAAAAAATTAATGTAACAAAATTCATAATATATCAAAAATGGAATCAGAAAAAACTGTAACCAGTTAGAGAATATTGGCAGGCAAAGGTACACGGTAGTATTTTATTTCATTTACATTTAAAAATTAAGAGAAAAATTTTAAGAAGTGGTGTCTGGTGAGATGCCATACTAGCAGCAGAAGGTTAAGAGGCACTATAAAAGGCATTAATCAGCAGTAAAATAATTTTAGGAGAAGTATCCTTCAAATAAACAAGGATGAAATCATATTTGAAGTGAAATCAAACACATCCCATATGAGGGAGTTTAGGCCGAACTAATTTTGCGGGTGCAGAAATTGTGTTTTAGCCCAAAATATGAAGTTCCCATTGATTTTACTTGTGTATTTATAAAAATTGTTTTACCATTAAAACAGTTTTTATAAACACTGTAATGGCAGTAAGAGGGAAAAAAAAAAAAAAAAAATTGATACAAACTTATTCACTGCTACATTTTAATTTTATAAAAATGGAGTGTGCTGATTAAAAAACACGACCAGTTAAGTTGAAAACAATTATTTTTTAAATAATTATTTGTTTTTGTAAATAATATTTTATTTTTACAGTACCCCTAGAGATGGCTTGACTAGAAAATAAATTTTGATAAACACTTTCTATTTTCTATCACATTATAATTTTATAAAAATTAAGTGCAGTAATTACCAAAAAACATTAGTAAAGATTTTAAAAAATAATAACTTCTGTTATAATAAGATATTTTATTTTAACTGTTCAGTGGTCATGAGACTTTTGTGATGCAATTAGTTGCATGGAAGACCACTGTCATCCATTTTAAAAACTTATTTTTCCATTTGTGCATTTCTTTCCAATCTTATTTTCTTTACTTATAATCTCATGATAGGCGATTTTGGTATTATGTTGTACTGAGAGATACGATATGCAGCCTTTATGTTTCCATAATTAAAAGGGCTGCCTTACATAACCGAGTCATCTGACATACAAACACTGATTGAAAATATTTTAGTATTTCACTAACATTGAACAAGGAATAAAATTGTTGCTTTCCAGCTAATGCCTATTAGGCTATACATTTCGAAGAAATGTTTCTCTTTAAAAATAGTAACAAGATTTTATTTTAGCCATATAGTGCACATGTAAATAAAATGTGCACTATTTGAAAATCTAGGCACTTTAGTTTAAGCAAAGTGAAATCTGTCTTTAATTTCTTGAAAGCATTTATATGATTCTCAAACACTTCATGGTACTTCCTGTACCATTTCTTCAATGAATGAATTGTTGTATACTTTATCTTTGCACATATCCACTTATAATATCCCAGGGTCTCACATCTCGTGAGTATGGGCTTGGCACACCCAGGGTCCTGAGCTGGATATCATCATCTCTCTCTCTCTCTCTCTCTCTCTCTCTCTCAGGGTAACTCAGGAATTTTTTTCGTCTGGTGCAGCATAAGCCTCATGCTTCCTTGCACCATATGGCTAATAATAATAATAATAATAAATTTAGTAATCCAAGTCAATGAAGAGCCATGAAACATCTGATAATTATTTATATTTCTTATAAAATTAAAGACAGATTTTTGTGCTATGCAGGTTAAAATACTTGGATTCTTAACATTCTCCAAACTATAACTGCACAGCATTTTATTCTAGCGATTTTATTCACTGGTGAAAAAAATTCACCAGTAAGGATATGATTTATTTAGATTTAACTGTTAAAACTATTTACATGTACATCACCACCACAATTGGAGAAAATTCACTAAAACCATTTTCCAGTTTTGTATGATTGCACCAGAATCATGATCACTACACCCAATACACTCAGCTTCAAGAGCGTTGTCTCCACCTTCAGAATTAATTAGTTCCTGGAATGTTAAAAGCTAGCATGCACAAATAGCCTCAATGATCCCATCTTCCTCCTCCAACTTCCTTTTTCTGAAACTCAAGGCTCATACTCAAATTTTCAGGTCCAAGGTACAAATAGCCTCAATGATCCCATCTTCCTCCTCCAACTTCCTTTTTCTGAAACTCAAGGCTCATACTCAAATTTTCAGGTCCAAGGTAGCGCCCCAATGTCTCTATTTAGTTCATAATCCATACATTCATTAAACCACTCTAACAGTTGTTTGAACTAGCACCAAAATTCATATATAATATTTTGTCTACAATGCTACATGGCAACATCTATTTAAAAATAAATGAAATAAACCTTTGATGATTAGCATTAGAATTAGTAGAGGCACATGATGCAAGAGAGCAAGCTTATGCAGCATCAGCCAAAATAAAAAAAAACCCTCCTATTTCACCCCTCCATTCGTTCCAAATGCCTGTCCAGCTCAGCCTTAAATTTATTTAGGCTATCAATATCCACAATAAAAGATAGAAGTCTGTCCCCCTAATCAACCACTCGCTGGATAAAGGCAAACTTCCACACATCCATTTTCCAACTGTCTTTCCTCAATTTGAATCTATGCCCCCTCAGGTTCTTAATCTGAGCAAGAGGAAGAATCCCATCAGCATTCAACTTGTTCAACCCATTCAAGGCCTTATACCCCTCAATCAGATCATCTCACAGGCGTCTACTCTCCAGGTGCTGCAATTTGCAGAACTTAAGACTTTCTTGGTAAGAGCACCCCTTTGTTCCCCTCACCAATCTTGTTGCCCTTCTTTGTACTCGTTTTAGCAACTCTACATCCTTTCTAAAATGAGGCCTCCAGACCTGTACACAGTATTCTAGGTGTGACCTGACCATTGCCTCATATAACGGGATAATCACCACCTGCTATATCAAAATTCCTATATATCATTGACAAGACTCCATGACATGCCCTGGCAGCCCAGCTTCACTGTTCAGCAAACTCCATATTTCACTACACAATTACCCCAAGGTCTCTTTCACTTTCCACTTCCCTGAGTGTAGTACCACACAGTTGATATGTTTCTCTTCAGTTATTGCTACTCATACGCAGCACTTTGCATTTCTCAATGTTAAACTTCAGTTACCACTTCTCAGCCCATTCGCCCAACTTATCTAGATCCAGCTGGAGTAGCATACTGTCTTCACTGTCGTTAACAACCTTGCAAATCTTTGTATCATCTGCAAACTTGGACATTAAGCCTGATATACCTTCATCAATATCATTGATGAATACACAAAACAACAATGGGCCCAGCACTGAACCCTGGGGAACTCCACTAATAACATTTGTCCATGAAGAGCAGCATCCATTGATTACCACTCTGTCTTCTCCCACTCACCCATCCCTTGATCCATTGCAGCAACTTATCCTTAATGCCATACCTCTCCAATTTTCACAGCAGTCTCATGTGCAACAGTATCGAAAGCTTTCCTGAAATCCAAGTATACAATATCAAAATTATTTTTGACATTCAGTTCCTTTGTGACCACATCATAGTATCCAATCATATTGGTCAGACAAGACCTCCCTTTAACAAATCCATGTTGTGTCTTAACTATTACTGCAGTTTTGTCCAGATGATCCTGCAATGCTTCTTTAACCAGTGACTCCATTATTTTCCCTTGAACACAAGTTAAACTAACAGGTCTATAGTTACTTGTGTCACCTTTTGAACCCCCTTTGTGATACATTTGCACACCTCCAGTCCAAAGGGATCTCCCCTGAGTCCAAGGAAGCTCTCATAATTATGGCTAAGGATTTGCTTACTTCCTTTGCTGCCTCCTTTAATATAATTGGAAAAATCCTGTCCACCTCAGGTGCCTTCCTTATGTTTAACTTCAACAATTTCTCCTCCACTTTGCTCTCAGTTATTACAAAATCACTTCAGCTCCCTGTTAGAGTTTGATAAACTTCTGGCATTCCCCCAATTGAATAACTCCTCATGTGTGAATGTAGATGCAAAATACTCATTCAGTTTATCAGCTATCTGAGCATGAGCATCAAGAGTCAACCCATCTATGTTAAATGGTCCAATCTGATTCATCCCTTTTCTTCTAGAGTTTACATAAGTAAAGAACTCTTTACTGTTTTTCTTTGCAACCTTTGCCAAAGATTTCTTGTAATCTGCCTTTGCCTGCCTAACCTCCTTTGTGACTTGATTACAGACAAGCTTATATCTGACATAGGCTTCTGTGTCACCTGATAATTTATATGCATCCCATACACTTTTCTTCTCTGTCACGACCCTCATTAATTCATCTGACATTCATTTAGGCTTGAACCTTGTGATTTCCACAGGGATCCAGAATGCTAGCATAGGTGCCTTCGTAGCCAAGTGGGAAGGAGCAGCAGTGTGTAGCACACGCTTCTTGATTAGACCGGGGTTCGAGCCCGTCACTACCAAATACAGAGGATGCAGAAAGGTCAGGGAATGACCACCGCATATCCCGGAGCAATATGGCCTTAGTTGCTAATGCTCCTAAAAACCAAATAACAAACAAACAATGCTAGCATCTAGAATTAAAACCGATAATGAAAAAAAATACAAGAATCATAATAAAATAACTGTGTGTTTATAGAGTAAACAAGAACATTCCAATCTGGAATCAAAACTGAAATTGTAATGAGATTGGTCACATGGAGGACTATTGTCCTCCAATTCAATTTAGATCCAAATTACTTGGACTACTGACCCACAGCTGATCTCAAATCAAACTGGATTTCAGATCAGCTAATTAATAGATCCAATATTGGAGTGGATCTACTAATTAGGGTTAGTAGGAAGATACTGGAAACTTCATGTCTACAGAAGTACCAATCAATCAGGAATGACAGTTTTAAATATGGAGGACTATCATCCTTCACATGACCAAATAAGGGCTAATAATATACATAAAGACTTGAACAGAAAAAAAAAAAAAAAAAATTTCGATAAAAACTCTATTTGGTTTGTCCCTAACTCTATGGAGAAATTTTTTTGTTGGTATTCTTGGTCTTACTCACCAGAATTTTTTTTATGTACAGGAAAAAAAGAATGCTACAAAATGTTACACAATTCAGGTGATATTAATCCATGCTACAATGGACTCATATACTGAACCATTAGCAAAATACAAAGGAGTCTGTAAAGTGTATATATGTGTGTGGATTTTCATATAATTACCTTTATTGTTACAGAAATGGCATGCTTTTATTTTACTCAAATCATCATATAAAAATAATTTATATTTTCGTTGTTAAACTTTTTTTTTTTTTTTTTTTTTTTTTGTGCATGCCAAGAATCTTTCACTGCCTAAAGCACAAATTGCTTCTGTTCCTTATTTTTGATTAGGTTGTCATTATACTCCAGCATTTTAACTCCTCTTTCTGTTGTTTCATTAACAACTTGATAGTTTGAATCACTTTGAGCTCTTGCTTTATATTATTCAAAACATTCCCAGCTCAACTGACAGTTAATAGCCGCCAGAGAAATGTGTATTTTTTTTTTAAATAAAATCTTTCAGTTCTTTAGATACGTATTAAGACACCAACCTTCTGGTTTAATAATAATACAGTTATAGTTTTCCTGAAACTATCCTGAAATTTAAGCAATGTTGCCACTTTTACTGTTGACTTTAGTAACACATTTTTATTGAAGAATGCCAAAGTTACTACCAGTGGAAAACTATAAATTTTTCCCCCAAACCAGCTATCAGGCCCCCCTACACACACACACCCATGCCATTAGACTTGGCGGTATGGTAATTTTGCCACTGGCTACAGTCTTTGTCTAGTGTAGTGTTCAAATTTTAATTTATTAGTTTGAATATTGCCATGCAAAAATTTCAAATCCAAGTGGTGGTGGTGGGGTGGGGGGGGGAAATAATTTTTTGATATATGATATCAAAAGTATTTTATGCATCCACTTCCTTTGTGACCACATCAAGGTATCCAATCAAACTGGTCAGACAAGACTTCCCCTTAAGACATGACATGATTCCACAATGTTTTTTTAACCGGTAACACCATTATTTTCCCCAGAACAGAAGTTAAACTAACAGGTCTTTAATTACTCATGCCACCTTTCGATCCCCTCTTTGTGAATTGGGGATATATTTGCACATCTCCAGTCCATGATAACCTCCCCGAGTCCAAAGATGCCCTCAATCATGGCTAAGGGCCTGCTTTATTAATTTGCTGCCTCCTTTAATATAACTGGATAGATCTTATCTGCCCCAGGCGCTTTCCTTATGTTTAACTTTAGCAATTTCTCCTCCATGTTGTTGCTCTCAGTTATTACAAAATCATTTAACTACCTGTTAGAGTTTGATAAGCTTCTATCCTCCACTTCCCTACAGAATTCCTCATGTGTGAATGTATATGCGAAATACTCATTCAGTTTGTCAGCTACCTGAGCAGAACCCTCAACAATGGAACCATAGATAATTGGATCAATCTGATTCATCCCCTTCCTTCTAGAGTTTATATAAGTAAAGAGGTTCTTGCTGTTTTTCTTAGCATCCTTTGCCAAAGATTCTCGTAATCTGCCTTCGCCTGTCTAACCTCCTTGTGACTTGATTACAGACTAGATTATATCTGCCATAAGCTTCTGGGTCACCTGATAATTAATATACATCCCACGCATTTTTCTTCTTTTCCACAAGTCTCATTAGTTTATCTGTCATCCAGTTAGGCTTAAACTTTGAACAGTATTTCTTAGTTGGCATGAAAAGCCTAGTAGTTTCGAAGATTAATTCCTTGAATTCTTCCAATTTAGAATTTTCTGTTGGTAACATCATCAGTTGGTCTCACTGTATAGAATTTAAAAAATCTCTGAGACCACTGTAGTCACATTTACAAAAGAAAAAACCCTTCCCTTTACCCCTGATGGTAGTTACACCTTTGAGTAAATCCCACATCAGTACACTGTGATCACTGCCACCTAGTGGTTCTTTTATCTGCAAATTCTTAATGCATGAAAAATCACTGCTGATAATCAGATCAAGAGTATTACTCCCTCTGGTTGCCTCTCGAACATGCTGCTGTTGAAAATCATCATCCAATAAATCCACAAAAGTCTTGCTAGTGTGTGAGCGACCAACCCACAAGTTCCAGTCTATATCTGGGAAGTTAAAATCCCCCATTACAAGACGATCTGATTTACTGGCCCACTATTTCTCTGTACAGTTGTTCATTGTACTCATTAGAGTCATAAGGCTTATAACACATTCTTACTCTCATTTTTGCTTTCCTAGTGCTGGCGCCTCCGTAGCCAGGTGAGAAGGAGCAGCAGCAGTGCATAGGACACGCTTCTTGATTAGACCGGGGTTCCAGTCTGTCACCACCAAATACGGAGGGTGCGGAAAGGTCAGGGAATGACCACCGCATATTCCCGGAGCAATATGGCCTTAGTTGCTAATGCTCCTAAAAATAAATAACAAACAAACATTTCCTAGTGCTTATGTTACACGAAACTCACTCAACACTGCACTCTCCACCCATGTCAACTGGATGCACTTCCTTAGATTTTATGCATTTCTTAACTGACAACATCACCCCTCCTATCCTGTTTTTTTTTTTTTTTTTTTTTTATGTAAACTGCAAACACGAGAGGTATTAGAACCTATAGTACTTAGTACCGTGCTTGGGTTGGAGGATGAGAAGACGGAAGAAGATATTTGTTGACATTGGACTTGAATTTTTGTAGACTGTAATTTTCAGGAAATACGTATGAAGGAAGGTTGTTCCAGTAAACGGCAGTTGAATGAATAAACGAGGAAGATCAAAAGTTGGTTCTTTGAGTTTGAAGTTGGACAGTAAATGGATGTTGGCTGGTGGCAGCACGTGTTCGGACTGTTTTGAAAGACAGAACGGGAATTCTAGAAGCCAATTCAGGAGAACAGTGCCCATGGAAGTATCTGTAGACAAGGCATACAGCAGAAACAGTATATCTATGAGACAGCGAGTGGAGAGACTCTGATAGAGATGAATCATTAATTAATCTAACTGCTCTCTTCTGAATGGAATCAAGAAGCCTGAGAGAGGTTTTGGGGGCACCACCCCAGTTGTGGGAACAATATTCCATGGCAGGGCAAATTTGCGACTTAAACAGAGCGAGCAGCTGTTTGGAAGAAAAGTAACGCCGAGAGCGAAAGAGAAAACCAAGTATTTTAGATGCAGAGGAAGCAATATTTGTAATGTGCTTGTGGCAAGAGAGATTAGAAGTCAGGGTAATCCCCAAAAGAGATATATCATTTTGCCTAGAAATCGGAGTGTCGCTAAAGATAAGCATAGGAGCAGAAGAATCCTTTTTGCGAGATATAAGACAAGACTGAGTTTTAGAAGGGTTGAAATCAACTAAGTTGTCTTTGCCCCACTGGAGAATTACCTGAAGATCAGCATTTAAGTAACTGGAAGAAGTAATTGCAATGGGACGATAACTGGATGGGAGGGATTTGTCACCCTTTTTAGGAACTGGCTGGATATGAGCAAATTTCCAAGCAGAAGGAAAAACACCTTTGGAATAAGAAAGTGAAAAAAGACGGCAAAGAATAGGAGTAAATTCAGGAGCACAGGTTTTGAGAACGAGTGGAGCAATACCATCGGGACCTGGAGCTTTCTTAGCATCAAAATTCGTCAAAATCCTTCTGACGACATCCTTTTGATGGAAGACCACAGGAGGTATTGAATGGAGCATGTTGGGAATGGTGGGAGGTGTTTTACCAAGATCATTAATACATGAGTTGTAAGAAAAATGGGATACTAGCAGGTCAGCTTTAACCTTGGCTGAAGTGACAACAGAACCATCTGGTTTGGACAGAGATGGGCAAAAGTTGCGGCCAATAGCTTTGGCAAGAGACCAGAATGCTCGGCTACCATTAGGGCAAGAAGCAAGTTTTCTACTCTTAGCCTGTTCAAACTCTAGTTTGGGCTGATTAATAACTGCTTTACAATTGTTGCCAGCTTTGGTGTAGGCAGAAAATGAAACTGAAGAATTAGAAACAAGCCAATTACGATATGCAACATTCTTCTCTTGAACAGCCTTAGCACATTTATTGGAAAACCAAGGTTTAGATAAAGGACGAGATTTTAAAGTAGAGTGTGGGATAAAGGATTCCATTCCTGCAAGAATAATTCAGTGACACGATCTGAGCAAACGTTGACATCAGAAGTTTTGAAACAGTAATCCGACCAAGGAAAAGAAGATAAGAAGTCTCGCAGGTCATCCCATTTTGCATTCTTGTAATGCCAAACAACACGAGGTTGGGAATAGCCATGAGATAAAGGTTCCGTTGGAGAAGAGACAATCACCAAGTTGTGATCTGAATTGCCTAAAGGACCTCTCACTTCGACCGTGTACTTAGAAGGGTTGTTTGTGAGAAAAAGATCAAGCGTATTGGCTGTATGATTAGGATTGTCCGGTATTCTTGTAGGTAAATGAAAATCTGTGCAAGATCATTAGTAATTGCAAAAGCCTCAGCATCTCGACCAGCTGGGTCGGTGTGACTAGAAAACGGAAGCCAGCTAGAGTTGTGAGCATTAAAATCACCAAGGAAAATTACCTCACTGTTAGGATAGTTGGACTGGAGAAAGTCAAGTTGCAAAGAGAGGAAGTCAAAGAGCTCCAAGTGATTAGTGGAGTTGGGAGAACGGTAGAGACAACAGATGAATTTGACACAATGGGGTAGAGAGATTTTAAGCCAGAGAAGATCAAAGAGAGGAGATTCCAAATTGCCAAGTCTCTGACAGGGAATATCAGAATGGACATATGCACAAGGGCCACATTTGAGGCGAAAGGAATCATACAGCGAATAATTTGGGCATCTGAGATGAGCAGTAGTTGAATCAACCGATAACTGAGATTCTGTCAGAAAAAGTACATGGGGTTTGGCAGACTGCAAGTGGAAATGGACATCGCTGAGATTAGAATTGAGACCACGTATATTTGTGAAATGAATTAGAAAGTGCTTGGGAAGTTTAGATCTTTTCACAGATAAGCTTGCTCTATTAGTTTGACAATTCATGGTGTATTCAATAGTAAGAAAAAGTGGGTGGGACATGCTGTATGAAGTAATGAAATTTTTGGATATGGCGTACACATGGTAAGAATATACCCAAATCCTTGACATAACATGGCCTCGGCAATGCTCCCCGCATACACACTACTCAGACTCCCTCCTGTCACTATCTGGCAGAGTAGAGGTAGTAAGATTATACACTAGCTTTTTTTTTTTTTTTTTTTTTTTTTGATTTGGTAGTTGTTGGCGCATCGGCTTCTGTGGCCATATTGCACCTCCCAAAGTTTTTGCAGTACTTTGATCCAAGCCCGAGGCGGGAATCGAACCCGCGACCTTTGGGTTGCCGGGCAGGTACTTTACCCACTCGGCTAGCCCGGTCGGCTATATATACACTAGCTGATCCTGAAACCTCCTAGAGAGTTACCAATAGGTTCGGTCCGGTGTACTAACTAGCGACCGGCCTGCGAACACCGTTTTAGAGTATTGGAATATTGGATCTCGCCACGATGTTCATCATAACCTCAAAAGTCATCAATCATACTGCATAATGGAAGAGATAGGGAAGGGTTGACCGGAACTTAGCTTTAGAGACTAAACATGGGTTCCACCACTTCAAGCCTCCAATAAGCAAAGTGGTGGTATTGCACCGGTTGATGAGAGTCATCTACCACCTAGAATCCTTTCTGTACACGATGACACCACGTCTCTCATATCCAAACAATGATATCCCTTTGATATATTCACCGGCACCTCAAATTCATCAAAGTAGTTAGTATGAATAAATTTAAAAAGGATTTGCAAATTATCAGAGAGGATGAACAATGGAAGTGTATAATTTTATTTATTTATATTTTTGTTGACGTGTGGTTTAGGCTTTCTTCCTTGCATCATTTTGCCATTACTAATACTAAGTGAAGCACAACAGGCAGGTTTTACTAGAGATAACACATAACAAGCATTTTAGTCAATGTTGTTCTAGTAATTTTAATCTGGTATACTTTTTAAGAGTAATTTTCTAATCATAAAATATTCTCCCATTACTAATAATTTCATAATGCAGATTTTTATCTTAAATATGATTCACAAATCTGTTTTAAATTAAACAATCAACTGTTCTTAGTGAATAAAAATACAACACATCCTTTTTAGATGTTCCAACAAACTCAGGCCTAACAACACTGTTGAAAAATTAAAATTACAAACTAATATTTCAATACATTATGTTTTAAGACAATTCAAAGAAATGTCCATAGAAAATTCTAAGAACAGCTATGGTGTTTCGGCAGAAAATTTAAAATGGAAATTTCAGCTGCCTTTCAACTGAATCAAGAAGTTGTATTAATTTAATTTCCTGCTCTCAAGGAAACCAAGTCAGATGAATCAATTTATCATCATGAATTATTAACAGGTATCTTAGTCGAACAGGTATTATTTAATAGTTCTGCATTTCATATTTATTATATTAAATAAACTCATGGATACCAACATCTGCAGTATTTCCTTTGTCTAAAGCAGCACCTGCACACAGTATAGAACCATAGCATCTTTTTCCCATAGCAGCACAATATGAATACAAATGCTTTAATCAGGGTTTTTTTTTTTTTCTGGTTTTGGTTTCTTTCTTTTTTCCTCATTTGATAACAAGAAGAACTTAAATAGTTTTTGGTTTGCACTATGAAATAACAATCAAATATCTGGAACTAAGCTAGGATGCAACATTCTAAATTGTAATTATCATAAATTTATATTTGGCCGCACTAAATATGAGAGTAATTAAAATTACTAAATGTTATTGGGAGACAACAGAAACAGGTATGCACAAGCCATTCATTCTGTTTGGCTATTTATTCTTTCAGAGCTCCTGATGAGTAGCAGAGATGACCATGTGAATGTATGAATTTTTCTCCCATTCTCCTCCCCCCCCCCTTTTTTCTCTCTTTTCTTTTTTCCCTTTCTCTCTCTATTTTATCTTTTCTTTTTGTTAATTTCTAGGTAGTTTAGATTTAAGTATCTAGGTTAGCATATATTTAACATTGTAGATTAAATCTTCTTTGGAGTGAATGGATGGGTGAAATGGAAAGGTGGAAGTATAGGCATATATGTTGCTGCTAACAACTCTAAAATTCTACATCTGCTTCACAAAATTGGATACATAAAACAAATTAAAATTGTGTGTATAATGTCTAATTGTTAAATATAACAATAGCATTAATGCCATATATCAGTAGCACATTCTTAACAAGCCATAATAAACAGGATTAATGAGTTATAATAATAGAAAATATATAATCAAGTATATATATATATGTTGTTAAGAAAAGAAAAGAAAAAGTAAAATGGTGGAAGACAAAATGGAAAGATGAGATGAGGTAGGTAGTATAGTTACAAACTGAAAAAGTAAAAAGCATAATAATAAAAGATAAGAAATATATATACATATATAGGTATATTGTTGTATCTTGCAGCTTCCCCTTTATCTTCCTTCCCTTTCCCAAAAAATGTTTTATAGTTATATATATATATATATATATATATATATATATATATATATATATATAACTATAAAAGGTGAAAAGTACAAACTGAAATAAGCAAAAAAGTCCCAATGAACATCGAGCCGCAAATGAACCGTTTTCAAGATAATGAACATTTTCTGTTAAGATCCGCCACTGACTATGGGAGCACTCTAGAAGGGTAGTCTGTATTGCTGAGACCTTGTACACGCTGGATATGGTAGGGGTACAGTAACTGGTGATGTAAAATTCACCACACACTGCTATGACTCAGTACACGCTCTTGCAGAGCAACCTCCTTGTCAAAATTCCTGGATTTTGTTCTATTCTTTCTAACACTCTTTCCTCAACATCAGGTGTTATGCTTCTGGGCCTACCTGCTCGTACTCCATGTGCAAAGCGCCCATGTTCTGTAAGGCGTTGATGTACACTGATGAATGTGCGCCTGTTGGGCTACCTTCGGCAGGGAAATGCTTCTTGGCATGTGCAATATCTCAAAAACAATATACTTAAGGACCCATGTTTACTAGGCTTTTTTTGCCTATTGTAGTCTGTACAGTTCACCTTTAAATTATTGACCATCACTTTTGAAACACCTTGTATGTGAGGCGCCTCCGTAGCCAGGTGGGAAGGAGCAGCAGTGTGTAGCACATGCTTCTTGATTAGACCAGAGTTCTAGCCTGTCACCACCAAATACAGAGGATGTGGAAAGGTCAGGGAATGACCACCACATATCCCGGAGCAATATGGCCTCAGTTTCTAATGCTCCTAAAAATCCAAATAACAACAACAACCACCTTGTATGTAAATAAATAAACAGAATATAATAATGATGATGCTTGGGGAATGGTAAGAGGGGAAAGAATTGAGCTCCCAGAAATGTGCAGTTTTTTAAATATACTAAGAAACAAACCTACTATCATCATAGCAGGTTTGGTTTTCCAACAGGAGTTTCCTGATAAATTGGCTTTTTCACTAGGCAACCAAATAACCAAACACAGCAGAACAAATAAAATCATGCATAAAATTATGCTAGTGAACAATTAAATTCATATAAGCATACTGCTAGCAATTAGGCTTGGGTTCTCTGGTAACTTATAAATTGTGAATAAATTCAGCAAATTTCCTTACCCAATGCTAAAACTGATGAAACAGATATTTGGAGAGATTCAGAAGATAAAATAAAAAATAAAAACTACCTGTCTAACTAATGAATAAAATACACTGAAACAATTACTAGTTTTCCATCTCACACTTAATGCAGACTAAATAATATCTACACCTGGCTGTTCACACGTAACTACTAATAATAGCAAGCATCATTTTATATATAAAGAGAGATGAACAAGCTACTAAAAAATCTTTAAGAAACAGTGTTTATTAATATTTTATATGGTTTTTGTAATTGATTTTTCGGATATAGAGTTGACTAAAGTACTACCTTTCAATCTTCTTCCGATTCCAAATTCCAGCTACTATAAGCGGACAGCTTAGCATTAGCATTAGTAGAGGCATTTGATGCAAGAAAGCAAGCTTATGCAGCATCAGCCAAAAAAAAAAAAAAAAAACCACACTTCCACTTCACCCCTCTGTTCGTTCAAAATACCTGTCCAGCTGAGCCTTAAACTTATTTAGGCTATCAACCTCCACCACAAGGGATGGAAGTCTGTTCCACCAACCAACCACCCGCTGGCTAAAGGCAAATTTCCGCACGTCTATCCTACATCTGTCTTTCCTCAATTTGAATTTATGCCCTCTCAGGTGATTTTTCTGAGCTAGAGGAAGAATCCCATCAGCATTGAGCATGTTTAAACCATTCAAGGCTTTATACACCTCTATCAGATCACCTCGCTGGTGCCTAGTCTCCAGACACTGTAATTTGCAAAACTTAAGCCTTTCTTCGTAAGAGCACCCCTTTGCTCCATTCACTAATCTTGTTGCCCTTCTCTGTACTCGTTCCAGCAGCTCTACATCCTTCTTGAAATGAGGCCTCCAGACCTGTATACAGTACTCTAGGTGTGGCCTGACCATTGCCTTATACAATGGAATAATCACCTCCTTATCCCTGCTGGAAAAATTCCTGTATATCATTGACAATACTCCATGAGTTACTCTTGCAGCCCATCTGCACTGCTCAGAGAACTTCATATCTGCCTGCACAACCACCCCCAAGTCCCTTTCATTCTCTACCACTGTCAGTGTAGTACCACAGAGTTGATACGTTGCTCTGGGGTTGCTGTTTCCCATGTGTAGTACTTTACATTTGTCAATGTTAAACTTCATTTGCCACCTCTCAGCCCATCTCCTCTACCTTTCCAGATCCTGTTGCAGCAGCATAGTGTCAGTAGTGTCCTTGACAACCCTGCCAACCTTTGTATCGTCTGCAAACTTGGACATTAAGCTTGATATACCATCATCAATATCATTTATAAATACAGAAAACAATAATGGACCCAACACTGAGCCCTGAGGGACTCCACTAATAACATTAGTCCACAATGAGCAGTGTCCATTGATTACCACTCTCTGTCTTCTCCCCCTCAACCACCCCTTTATCCATAGCAGCAATTTGCCTCCAATGTCACACTGCTCCAATTTGTGTAGCAGTCTTCCATGTGCAACAGTATCAAAAGCCTTTCTAAGATCCAAGTATATAATATCAAAGTTATTCCCTGCATCCAGTTCTTTTGTGACTGCATCATAGTATCCAATCAAGTTGGTCAGGCAAGACTTCCCCTTAACAAAACCATGCTGTGTCTGAGCTATAACTGAAGTCTTGTCTAAATGATCCTGCAGTGCTTCTTTAACCAGTGCCTCCATTAATTTTCCTGGAACAGATGTTAAGCTCACAGGTCTATAATTACTTGTGTCAGCCTTTGATCCTCCTTTGTGAATTGGGGTCACATTTGCACATTTCCAGTCTATGGGTACCTCCCTTGAGTCCAAGGAAGCTCTCATAATTATGGCTAAGGGTTTGCTTACTTCCTTTGCTGCCTCCTTTAATATAACTGGATAGATCCCATCCACCCCGGGTGCCTTTCTTGTGTTTATCTTCAACAGTTTCTCCTCCACTTTACTCCAGTTATTTCAAGATTCTGTAGCTTACTGCTAGAGTTGAATACACCTCTGGCATTCCCCTCGCTGAATAACTCCTCATGTGTGAATGTCGATGCAAAATATTCATTTAGTTTGTTAGCTACCTGAGCAGGATCATCAACAGTTGACCCATCAATATCAAGTGGACCAATCTGATTCATCCCCTTCCTTCTAGAGTTTACATAAGTAAAGAACTCTTTGCTGTTTTTCTTTGCATCCCTTGCCAAGGATTTCTCGTAATCTGCCTTCGCCTGCCTAACCTCCTTTGTAACTTGGTTGCATATCAACTTGTATCATAGGCTTCTGTGTCATGTGTTAATTTGTAAGTATCCCATGCATTTTTCTTCTCTGCCATATGCCTCATTAGTTCATCTGACATCCATTTTGGCCTAAACCTTGAACAATATTTCTTAGTTGGTATGTAAAGCCTAGTAGCTTCCAAGATAAGTTCTTTGAATGCTTCCCATTTTGAATTTGCTTGGTAACATCATCAGTTGGTCCCACTGTATAGAATTTAAATACTGTCTCAGTCCGTCGTAGTCACCTTTACGGAAGCAATAACCCTTCCCTTTACCCCTAATGGTAGTTACCTCTTTGAGTAAATCCCACTTCAGCACACTGTAATCACTGCCACCTAGTGGTTCATTTATCTGCAGATTCTTAATGCATGAAGAATCACTGCTGATAATCAAATCAAGAGTATTACTTCCTCTAGTTGCCTCCCGAACATGCTGATGTAGAAAACAATCATCCAATAAATCCACAAAAGCCCTGCTAGTGCATTAGTAACCAGCCCCCAAATTCCAGTCAATATCTGGGAAATTAAAATCTCCCATTATAAGACTCTCTGATTTACTGGCCCACTATTTCCCTGTACAGGTCCTTATTATACTCATCAGAGTCATTAGGCCTATAGCACACTCCTACTCTCAATTTTGATCTCCCAATGCTTATGTTACACCAAACTGACTCAACACTGCACTGTCCAGGGATGTCAACTGGCTTCACTTCCTTGGTTTTTATGTGTTTCTTAACTAATAGCATAACCCCTCCCCCCTTCCTATCCTGTCTATCCTTTCTGTAGACGTTGTACTCCCCAAATTGCAGTTCTGCATCCCTTATATCTGTGTGACACCACGTCTCTGATATCCCAACAATATCTGCCTTTGATGTTTTGAGCAATACCTCAAATTCATCAAATTTATTTACTAAACTCCTAGCATTGGTGTACACACATGTATACCTGCACCTGTTTCTATTCTTAGCTACCCTAACACAACCCATGCGTTTACTTGTACCGCAATGGCTCCCAGCAGTCTCTGAAATACCATGCATCTTGTTTTTCAGGCTTCTGCTCATTCTAATAGAAGCAGTGCAAGAATCTCTTTCACCTCTGCCAGTGGCTACTGTCAATCTATTGGTCTTTGTCTCCCCCCAAGCTAGCAGTTTTCCGACCCACCTAACACTGCCTCGATAGCATCAGCAAATATTCTTGCACCCTTTCTATTTAAGTGTATCCCATCCCTGTAGAAGCAATCTCTCCTGTTAACAAGTACAGTCCAGGCTGAAAAAAATTCTACCCCTTGAGCCTTGCACAATCTTTCCAGGGCCGAATTGATCGACAAGGCTCTCATCATATACTCCCTCCTATCGTGTCTGGGCAGAATTGCAGACACTTTCAAATTCAACCCTAATTCTCGGCTTTTGTTCAGCTTAAATAAATTCAAGGCAGAACTAGAAAACTATTGGTGGAAATGAATAAGTGAAATCAGAAGTTTTTTATTTATTTATTTTTTTTTTTTGCTGATACTGTATAAGCTTTCTTTCTTGCATCATTTGCCACTACTAATACTACTCTCCTATACTGAAGCAAACCAGAACATACATGATCTGCTGACATAATATGTATATAAGACAGTCCTGTACAAACTTCATAATAGTAGAACACTACATACCTTTTCCCTTCCAACGTGAAGAACATGACTCATGAAGCTTATTATCTTCAAAAAAGGTAATGTTCTTTCATAAAGATAATGCTTAAAATGAAGCAGAATATTAACACTACCTTGTATTTAAAGTGTAATGATAAAAGATATGAAAAAATAGTGAGCAATAAAATGCAAGACATGGTTTATTGGCATTGCAGCATCATACAATAAGCAACGATAATGTTAAAAGAAAAGTTAGCATTAGCAGTGGCAAATGGTGCAAGAAAGCAAGCTTATACAGCATCAGCCAAAAAAAAAAACACTTCCCTTTTCACCTATTCATTCCCTCCAATTGTTTGTCTAGTTCTTCCTTGAATTTTTTAAACTGTCAACTTCCAGACAATAAATGGAAGTTTATTCGAACAATCACCCACCCAATGGCTAAAGGCAAACTTCTACGCATCTATTCTACAACCATCCTTCCTCATTTTGAATTTGCACCCCCCCCCATATATGTGGTTTAAACCAGAGGAAGAAGTTTATTGAATTAACTTCAATAAATGATGTGGTGTAGTCATAGATTAACCTCTAATACAGTATTACTTTTGTTGTGGCAGCAGTGCAGTGTGGCCTCACAAACCACTATAATATTTTATAATCTGTTGTTTTCAAGTTTTATTTAAAAAATGTTTTGGTACAGCAGGAATATATTTTTGACATGGGGGGTTCATCAGCATATGCATTTCAGTTAGCCATGGTTCAAGTCCGAATGACTGCTAAATGTGCTTAATGATCAAATCACATTACAATGATTAGTTGTACACTAATCATTTTAACAAGGATACATAGATCCTCTGACCTATGTGGTGTTTCCAAAGTATAAACTGAAATTTATTTAATTTTTCTTTTGTTAACAGTTGATGTTGTTGGGACAGTCTGATATTGTTGGGTTATCAGAGAAGTGGTGTCACACAAATATAAGCAGTGCAGATTAGAATTTGGGGAGTACAATGTGTACAGAAAGGATAAACAGACTGGTAAGACAGGAGGAGAGGTTATGCTGTTAGTTAAGAAACACATAAAATCTAAGGAAGTGCATCCAATTAACATTGTTGGACAATGCAATGTTAAGTTGGTGTGGTGTGACATAAGCACTGGGAAAGGAAAAATGAAAGTAGGTGTGTGTTATAGGCCTAATGAATCTGATCAGTATAATGAGCAATTGTGCAGAGAAATAAAGTGGGCCAGTAAATCAAAATGTCTTATAAAGGGGGATTTTATCTTTCCTGATATTGACTGGAACTTGTGGATTGGCCACTCGCAACAATAGCAAGACTTTTGTGGATTTACTGGATGACTGTTTTCTACAGCAACATGTTCGAGAGGCAACCAGAGGGAGTAATACTCTTGATCTGATTATCAGCAGTGATTAATCACGCATTAAGAATTTGCAGATAAAGGAACCACTGGGTGACAGTGATCACAATGTACTGATGTGGGAATTACTTAAAGATGTAACAACCATCAAGGCTAAATGGAAGGGCTTTTGCTTTCATAAAGGTGACTACAGAGGTCTCAGACAGTTTTTAAATTCTGTACACTGGAATAAACTGATGATGCTACCATCGTTGAATTCTAAATGGAAAGCCTTCAGGAACTTAATCTTAGAAGCTACTAGGCTTTTCATTCCAACTAAGAAATACTGTTCAAGGTTTAGGCCTAAATGGATGTCAGATGAATTAATAAGGCTCGTGGCAGAGAAGAAAAATGCATTGAATACATATAAATTATCATGTGACACAGAAGCCTAAGGCAGATATAAGCTAGTCTGTAATCAAGTCACAAAGGAGGTTAGGCAGGAGAAGGCAGATTACGAGAAATCTTTGGCAAAGGATGCAAAGAAAAACAGCAAAGAGCTCTTTACTTATGTAAACTCTTGAAGGAAAGGGATGAAATCAAATAGATCCACTTAAACATAAGAGGGTTTGACTATTGATGATAATGCTCAAGTAGCTGATAAACTGAATGAATATTTTGCATCCACATTCACACATGAGAAGTTATTCAAGGAGGGGAATGCCAGAAGTTTATCAAACTCTAACAGGGAGCTAAAATGATTTTGTAAAAACTGAGAGCAAAGTGGGGGATAAATTGTTGAAGTTAAATGTAAGGAAGGAAAGTGGGGTGGATGAGATCTATCCAGTTATATTAAAGGAGGCAGCAAAGGAAGTAAGCAAACCCTTAGCCATAATTATGAGAGCTTCCTTGGACTCAGAGGAGGTACCCATGGACTGGACATACTAGAGAAACGTACCAACTGTGTTGTACTACACTTAAGTGGTAGAAAATGAAAAAGACCTGGGAGTAATTGTGCAGTCAGATATGAAGTTTTCTGAGCAATGCAGACAGGCTGCCAGGGCAGGTCATGGGGTTTTGTCAATGATATATAGGAATTTTGCTAGCAGGGAGAAGGAGGTGATTGTCCCTCTGTATAAGGCAATGGTCAGGCCACGTCTTGAGTACTGCGTACAGGTCTGGAGGCCTCATTTTAGGAAGGATGTAGATTTACTTGAGCGTGTACAGAGAAGGGCAACAAGATTGGTGAGGGGAATGAAGGGATTCTTTTACCAAGAGAGGCTTAAGTTCTGCAAATTGCAGTGGCTGGAGACTAGGCACCTGCGTGGTGATCTGATTGAGGTATATAAGGCCTTGAATGGGTTGAGCACACTGAATTCTGATGGGATCCTTCCACTTGTTCAGATTACAAACCTAAGGGGGCATAAATTCAAATTAAGAAAAGGCAGATGTAGAATAGATGTGCAGAAATTTGCCTTTAGCCAGCGGGTGGTTAATTGCTAGAACAAACTTCCATCTGTCGTGGAAGTTGACAGGTTAAATAAATTTAAGGAGGAACTGGACAGGCATTTGGAGGGAATGGTGTGATTTTTTTTTTTTTTGGCTGATGCTGCATAAGCTCATACACTTGCTTTCTGCTACTACTACATGTGCAAATGTGTCCCAAATTCACAAAGGAGAATCAAAGGGTGACACAAGTAATTACAGACCTGTTGGTTTAACTTGTGTTCTAAAGAAATTAATGGAGGCACTGGTTAAAGAAGCACTGCAGGATCATCTAGACATAATTTCAATTATAGTTCGGACACAGCATGGGTTTGTTAAGGGAAAGTGTTGTCTTACCAATTTAATTGGATACTATATGATGTGGTCACAAAGGAACTGAATGTTTAATAATTGATGTGGTCATAAAGGAACTGAATGAAAAATAATTCTGATATCATATACAGTACTTGGATTTTAGGAAAGCTTTTGATACTGTTGCCCATGGAAGACTGCTGTACAAATTGGAGCGGTATGGCATTAAGGCAAATTGCTACAATGGATAAAGGGATAATTGAGTGGGAGACGACAGAGAGCAGTAATCAATGGACACTGTTCTTCATGGACTAATGTTATTAGTCTGCCAGGGTTCAGTGCTGGGCCCATTGTTGTTTTGCTTATTCATCAATGATATTGATGAAGGTATATCGGGCTTAATAAGGTGCCTCTGTAGCTAGTTGGGCAGAAGCAGCAGTGTATAGCACATGCTTCTTGATTAGACCAGGGTTCGAGCCCGCGACCACCAAATACAGAGGATGCGGAAAGGTCAGGGAATGACCACCGCATATCCTGGAGCAATATGGCCTTAGTTGCTAATACTCCTAAAAAAAAAAAAAAAAAATCGGGCTATTGTTAACGACAGTAAAGACAGAATGCTACTGCAACTGAATCTAGATAAGTTGGGCAAATGGGCTTAGAAGTGGCAACTGAAGTTTCACATTGACAAATGCAAAGTACTGCATATGAGTAGCAGTAACCCAAGAGAAACATATGAACTGAGGACTTTTTCACTCTCTTCTTCACTGAGTGTATTACACTCAAGGAAGTAGAGAGTGAAAAAGTCCTGGGATTAATTGTGCAGTCATATATGAAGTTCTCTGAGAAGTGCAGATGGGCTGCCAGAGCAAGTCATGGGGTCTTGTCAATGATATATAGGAATTTTGCTAGCAGGGACAAGGAGGTGATTATCCCATTGTACAAGGTGTACAAGGTCTGGAAGCCTCATTTTACAAAGGATGTAGATTTGCTAGAACAAGTACAAAGAAGGGCAACAAGATTGGTGAGGGGAACAAAGGGGGTGCTCGTATCAAGATAGTTCTGGAAATTGCAACACCTGGAGACAAGGCACATGCGAGGTGATCTGATTGAGTTGTATAAGGCCTTGAACGGGTTTAACAAGCTCAATGCTAATGGGATTCTTCCTCTTGCTCAGATTAAGAACTTGAGAGAGCATAGATTCAAATTGAGGAAAAACAGTTGTAGAATAGATGTGCAGAAATTTGCCTTTAGCCAGCAGTAGTTGATTGTAAGAACAAATTTCCATCTCTTGTTGTGGAAGTTGATAGCTTAAATAAATTTAAGGCTGAGCTGGACAAGCATTTGGAGTGTACAGATGGGTGAAATGAAGTGGGAGAGTTTGTTTTTTTTTTTTGGCTGATGCTGCATAAGCTTGCTTTCTTGCATAGTATGCCTCATCTAATGCTAACAGAGTGTTACATAAAGCATTAAAAAAATTAAATATTTTTAAATTTCAATAATTTTACTAAAACTTGAAAGGGTATCAATTTGTAAAAAATAAAAGAAAGAAATATTTAAAAAGAAATTCAGTTAAACAAACTATTTAAATGAACAATAAACAACTATTTTCATGCTGTTTGAATAAATAATGCTTGTGCTTTATTAAATACCTATGAAACTGTGCAAGCATTTAGTAGAACAGTTTTTGTTACTCGCCTACTCTTTTAATATATTCCTTCCAATAAAATTTTTTTTTTTTTAAATTGCATTACCAGAATACTATTTTGTTATAAAAAGGTTATATATTTATATAGTCACTTGTATTTATTCATTTGCTCTAAATGTTATGTGATGTGGTCACAGGCAATTGCAATTGTATGAAGTTTTGCTAACAGGAGGCAAAATTAGGTAAGGAATTATGATAGAAAAAGGCAACATCCCTGCCCTCAATAATAACAGCCCAGAGTGTGGAAAAAATAGTTGAAGAAAAGTGAAGTATACAAACAAAGACTATGTAAGTTTGTACTTGGGTCATCCAGGAGAATAATTTCCTATCACTACTAGTAACAAGAAATCCAAGTGCCCAAGTTTTACTTCCATAAGTCATGGTGAGGAGTATACATTGGTTCATTTCAGACCTAATGACTTATCCTAGGTAAGTATATGACTCCAACTTTTCAATTACTGCTCCTCCAATCTTATATCCCCTTTCTGTGGCATACTTATTCATCATTACTTTTGTTTTAGCCGTGTTCATCTTTAGTCCAAAATCCTTACTAACTCTGCATAACTGACTAAGGTTTTTCTCTAATTCTTTGGGATCAGGGCTTATGACCACAATGTCATCTGCAAATCGTAAATGATTTAGGTACTCTCCATTCACACTGACTCTTTTCTGCGACCAGTCTAATCTTCTGAAAGCTTCCTCACGCGCAGCTGTAAACAACTTCTGATATATTATGTCTCCTTGTCAAACTCCTTTCTGAATTTTAAATTTCCTACTGTCTTTGTCTAGTCTAATAAAGGAGGTAGCGTTCTCATATATTTTCTTCAAAATCATAATATGTAGGGTATCTATGCCTTGTCTTTCCAGTGCCCGAAACATTGCCTTATGCTGTATGGAGTCAAATGCCTTTTCATAATCCACAAATGCCAGGCATAATGGTGTTTTATATTCATTTGCTTTCTCCATTAGCTGTGATATTACGTGAAGGTGATCCATAATTGAGAATCCTGTCCTAAAGTCAGCTTGCTCTTTCAGTTGATTCTCATCAAATATTCTTTCTAATCTGTTAGTAATGACCCTTGTGAACAACTTGTAAATGTAGGATAACAAGCTAATTGGTCTATAATTTCGAATTTCTGATTTATCTCCTTTCTTATGCAGCAAAACTATGATTGCATTATTCCAATCCTTAGGCATTAAACCTTTTCTAATGCATTTTGTGAAGAGTCTTGCCAGTTTTTGTGTCATGTTTCTTCCTTCCAATTTTAACAACTCTACAGTACCTTCGTCTTCCCCCAGGACTTTGATTCTTCATTTTCTTCAACTTAGAATTCTGTTCTAAAGCCAGCTTGCTCTTTCGGTTGATTCTAATCAAGTATTCTTTCTAATCTGTTAGTAATGACCCTTGTGAACAACTTGTAAATGTGAGATAACAAGCTAATTGGTCTATAATTTCCAATTTCTGATTTATCTCCTTTCTTATGCAGCAAAACTATGATTGCATTATTCCACTCCTTAGGCATTACACCTTTTCTAATGCATTTTGTGAACAGTCTTGCCAGTTTTGTGTCATGTCTCTTCCTCCCAATTTTAACAACTCTACAGTAACTTCATCTTGCCCCGGGACTTTCTGATTCTTCATTTTCTTCAATGCATGTTCTACCTCATCAGGAAGGATATCGGGTATGTCATATGTGTTACTTATTTGCGATCCATCTTCCCCACTGCTGGCATCATTCCCTTGCACACGTTATAATTCTCTATAGTAGTCTTCTGCTATTTGAATTATGCTTTCTTTGCTATTCCTAAGTACACCATTGCTATTCTTCAGTTTCAGTATCATTTGTCTTTCTGTATTACTGCTCATGGCAGTTGATTTAAACTTTGTTTTCCCTTAATACTTGTTCTACTTTTCTTGTGCTAAATCTTCTTATGTTCTCTCTGAGTCTCTTTCTAATGGTTTTGCATAACTCAGTATACTCACTTTTCTCCTTGTCAGTGTTTATATTGCTCTTCATTTGTCATCTTCGGTACATCATGACAAGTGTTTCTTGACTAATTTTTTCTTCTTTGGATTTCTTTTTACCTATAGGTTTCTTGGGCTTTATCACTTTCAGAAAGTTGTAATATTCCTCGTCAATATCTTGGTCCTGAGCAGTCTGTAGAAGCTCAAATTTGTTCTTAAGTTCCAGTACATACTGCTTTTTCTCCTATTCTGTTATCTCAAAGACCTTCGTATTATTTACTCGAATCAGGTTTTTCCTTTCTCTTCTTATATCTATATAAGAGTGCATCTTACCATTCTGTGATCACTACCAACATTTACCTTGTTCAGGATGGTAACATCATTCACGATATATCTTCTGTTAGTGAGGATGAAGTCGATTTCATCGACTTCATCCTCACTAACAGAACATTAACAGAATTAATGTTAATCCGTTTGGGCTCTTCCATGTTCACCCTTTTCTTGAAAAAGGTGTTCATTACTGACAATCCTTGAGATTCTGCAAATTCCACAAGTCTTTCACCTCTTTCATTTCTTTCACCAATTCCAAAATTTCTTATAGTTCACCTTTCTGCACTGTTTTGTCTCTTTCCAACCTTAGCATTGAAGTCCCCCATAATGATAGTGTAATGGGTTTTCTGCTCGTCTAGAAGACTCTCAATTTCTGTGTACATTTCTTCAACCTCTTCATCATCATGGCTTGATGTTGGTGCATAAATCATTATAACCTTTAGCTTGTACCTCTTAGAAATCCTGAGTAGTAGTCTTGACACCCTTGGTGATGTACTTTTGAATTCCAAAATGTTGTTTTTTATATCTTTATGGACCAGAAAGCCAACTCCACCTTTGCTCCTTTCACTGTTTCCATTGGTGTACAGCAGATTTCCACTTGATAAACTTATAAGTGATTCATTTCTTCTTTTTGTTTAAGCCAAACTGCAACCATTCTTCAACTTTAATTTATGCCCCCTCATGTGTGTAGGCTCAGCAAGTGGAAGAATACCATTAATATTCGGCTTACTCAATCAGATCTTGCTGCAGATGCCTAGCCTTGAGATGCTGCAATTTGCAGAACTGGAGCCTTTCTAGGTAAGAGCACCCTTTTGTTCCCTTCTCTGCACCCATTCCAGCAGTTCTACATCCTTCCTAAAGTGAGGTCTCCAGACCTGTATACAAGATGCAGCCTAATCATGGCCTTATACAAAGGGATAATCACCTCCTTATCCCTGCTAGCAAAGTTTCTGTATATCATTGACAAAACTCCATGAGCTGTCCTGGTAGCATGTCTGCACTGCTCAGAGAATTTCATGTCTGACTGCACAACTATCCCCGGGTCTTTTTCATTGTCCAGTACCCTGAGTGTAATGCCACACAGTTGATAAGTTACTCTGGGATTACTGCTACCCATGTGCATTTGTACCTTGCATTTGTCAATGTAAGCTTCAACTGACATTTCTCAGCTCATCGACCCAATTTTCCCAGATCTTGTTGCAGCAGCTCACCCCGATGACTGTTGTTAACCACCCTGCCAACCTTTGTATCATCTGAAAACTTAGATATTAAGTCTTCATCAATATCAATATCACGTTTGTTTTCAGGTATGGAGATACCGGAAGTATACCTAATTCGAACTGAGAGTTAAATACAGAAGAGCAACTGTTGAAGCTAAAAGTAAATAATGCACCTAGTGCTGATGGAATCTATCCAATTATAAAAAAAGTAACAGCAAAAGAGTTAAGTAAATCTTTACTCATAATTATGAAAGTAACTTTAGCTTCAGAGAAAGTCTCTACAGATATGCAAATGACTGGAGATATGCAAATGTCTTTCCCATTCATAAAGGGGGGGAATAAAAGTGCAAAGTGGCTAATTATAGAGCTGTAAACTAGACTTCTGTTCCATGGAAAATAGTAATCAATGTTTAAAGAAGTATTAGTATTAGTAATGGCCATATGGTGCAAGGAAGCCTAAGGATTATGCTGCACCAGCCAAAAAATAAATAAATATATAAATAAAAATAAAAATAAAATAAAAATAAAATAAATAATTAATAAATAATAATAATAAGAGAAAATGAAACAGACAACCTATGCATTTCCCTCCTCCCGTAGGTCCTTTTATCCAGCTGACCTTTATTTTGCCCCAAACTGTCAGCCTCTACCACCCATGTAGGTAACTTATCCAGTAATTTATAACTTGCTGGCTAAAATAAAACTTCCTGCAATTGAGTCTAAACATCTCACCCTGTAACTTGAATTTATGACCCCAAGAATTATTTATAACAGTGAAAATTTCATCCTCATTAATTTTACTATTGCCTCTCAGCTTTAAACATCTCAATCAAGTTGCCTAGTTTCCATGCTGTGCAATCCACATATTCGAAATCTGTCCTCATAAGGACGTCCTTTTGCTGATCTCACTAGGCGAGTTACCCATCTCTGGATCCTTTCAAGAAGCTAGATTTTTTTTTTTTTTTTTAGGTGCGGTCTCCACACTTGAACACAGAATTCCAAGTGTGGTCTAACAGCCTTATATAATGGGATTATGATGTCCTTATCTTTACTAGCAAATGTTCAATAAATCATCAATAGGACACTACGGGCTTTCCTTGCAACCTGTCTATAACGCTCAGAGAACTTCATGTTTGACCGTATCGTAACTCCCACGTCCCTTTCTTCCACTACTGACATTAGTTCAACTCCACCAAGTGTATAAGTTATTATATGGGGTTACTGTTCTCCAGGTGTACGACTTTGCACTTTGCTGGATTAAAGCATAGCTGCCACTTTTCGGATCATTCCTGAAGTCTATCTAAGTCACCCTGAAGAAGCTCTGCTTGGCAGTGATCGTTAACTACTCTTACCAATCTTTACACCATCTGCAAGTTTAGACATCATGCCCTCCATTCCTTCATCGATGTCATTTAAAAAAATCAAAAACAAAAGTGGTCCCAATACTGATCCTTGGGGAAACCCCACTTCTTACATTAACCCAATCTGAGGAATAACCATTTATCACTACCCTCTGTCTCCTGCCCTGAAGCCATCCATCTAAGGATTTTCCCTGTGATTCCAACCTACTCCAACTTATAAAGTAACTACTCGTGTGGGACTGAGTCAAATGCTTTGCTGAAATCCAAATAAACAATGTCAAAATTATTCCCTAAATCCAGCTCATGAGTGACCCTGTCAAAATAACTTATCAGATTTGTTAAACATGATTTTCCCTTTACAAAACCATGCTATGCATCCTTCAGAATTCCATTTCTATCCAAATGATCTTGATAATTACCTCCATGATTTTCCCCACTACTGAAGCCAGACTGACCGGTCGATAATTTCCGACTACACTCTTAAAACCTCCCTTATGTATTAAAGATACATTGACACTTTTCCAATCCAATGGAATCTCTCCTGAGTCCAGTGATGCTCTCATAATTAACCTTAATGGTTCGATGCACTCACTTGCCGTATTCCTTAAAATTATACTGTACATGTCATCAATCCCAGGAGCCTTACTCACCTGTATGCTCGTAAGTTTTTTCATTAAATAATCGTGAAATTTCAATATCATTAATTACATATTTTCACTACTGCATCCTGCCTTGAAGTAATGCACAATCACTTTGACAGGAATTTAGTTATATGATAATCACAACACAAATTAGTGCAAAACTAATTTTGACATCATATATAGGGTGGCCACTGAAAGACTGAAGGGTTTGAAAAAGTCATAACTTGTTCATTTTTAATCTTTTTTATTTTCTTTTTTTTACAGGTTATAGAGCATCCCTTGGAGATTAAAATGTGGCCACTGGAAGACTGACCACCCTTTCAGGATATTCTGAAGCAATGTTCTGGCGATGCCTAGCTGAGCAGAGTGACGACGGGTAGATGCAGATGGATCCTCAAGCACACTGCCGTACAGCTTCCACCGCTGCGTTAGTGTGAACAGTGCATTTAAGACCTCTTCCTGGAAGATCGCCGACTGATCCAATTCTTTCAAACCGGGTGATTAGATTCCAAATCATGTTATCGCTAGGAGGACTTTAAAATGTTTGTGCTCTGAGTTTCAATAATTGACCTTTCACTGGAAGAGAAAAACCCAATGAGTTTTACTCATTGCTGGACATCATACATAGCCATTTTAATCTCCATGGGATGCTCTATAACCTGTAAAAAAAGAAAATAAAAAAGATTAAAAATGAACAAGTTATGACTTTTGACTTTTTCAAACCCTTCAGTCTTTCAGTGGCCACCCTGTAGTTAGATTTAAATAGTGTTTTCGATACTGTTCCACAAGAATAACTACTACACAAATTGGAGCAGTATGGCATTAGGGGAAAGTAACTACTATGGATAAATGGATGGCATGGGTGAAAGAGGACATAGGGTGATCATTAATGATCACTGCTCTTTATGGACTAATGTTACTAATGGAGTCCCTTTGGGCTTGGTGTTAGGTCCCATAACATGTTCAATGTTTATTAACAATATTAATGAAGGCATTTTACTCTATCTGTTTAACTAAGGTTTGGCTTAATGAAACAACTGAAGATTCTTTAATATCTATTTAGCATTAGCATTAGCATTAGTAGAGGCATATGATGCAAGAAAGCAAGCTTATTCAGCATCAGCCAAAAAAAAAAAAAAAACCCTCTCCCATTTCACCCCTCCGTTCGTTCGAAATACCTGTCCAGTTGAGCTTTAAATTTGTTTAGGCTATCAACTTCAACAACAAGTGATGGAAGTCGGTTCCACCAACCAACCACCCGCTGGCCAAAGGCAAATTTCCGCACATCTATCCGACATCCGTCCTTCCTCAATTTGAATTTATGCCCTCTGAGGTGATTATTCTGAGAAAGATGAAGAATCCCATTGGCATTGAGCATGCTCAAACCATTCAAAGCCTTATACACCTCTATCAGATCACCTCGCCGGTGCCTAGTCTCCAGACTCTGTAATTTGCAAAACTTAAGCCTTTCTTCGTAAGAGCAACCCTTTGTTCCATTTACTAATCTTGTTGCCCTTCTCTGTACCCGTTCCAGCAGCTCTACATCCTTCTTGAAATGAGGCCTCCATACCTGTATACAGTACTCAAGATGTGGCCTAACCATTGCCTTATACAAGGGAATAATCACCTCCTTATCCCTGCTAGAAAAATTCCTGTATATCATTGACAAGACACCATGAGCTACTCTTGCAGCTCGTCTGCACTGCTCAGAGAACTTCATATCTGCCTGCACAATTACCCCCAGGTCCTTTTCATTCTCCACCACTGTCAGTGTAGTACCGCAGAGTTGATACATTGCTCTGGGGTTACTGTTACCCATATGTAGTACTTTACATTTGTCAATGTTAAACTTCATTTGCCACCTCTCAGCCCATCTGTTCAACCTTTCCAGATCCTGTTGCAGCAGCATAGCGTCAGTAGTGTCCTTAACGACCCTGCCAACCTTTGTATCATCTGCAAACTTAGACATTAAACTTGATATCCCATCATCAATATCATTCATAAACACCGAAAACAACAATGGACCCAACACTGAACCTTGAGGAACTCCACTAATAACATTAGTCCACGTTGAGCAGTGTCCATTGATTACCACTCTCTGTCTTCTGCCACTCAACCATCCCCTTATCCATAGCAGCAATTTGCCTCCAATGCCACACTGCTCCAATTTGTGCAGCAGTCTTCCATGTGCAACAGTATCAAAAGCCTTTCTAAGATCCAAATATATAATATCAAAGTTATTCCCTGCATCCAGTTCTTTTGTGACTACATCATAGTATCCAATCAAATTGGTCAGGCAAGACCTGCCCTTAACAAAACCATGCTGCGTCTGAGCTATAACTGAATTCTTGTCTAGATGATCCTGCAGTGCTTCTTTAACCAGTGCCTCCATTAATTTACCTGGAACAGAAGTTAAACTAACAGGTCTATAATTACTTGTGTCAGCCTTTGATCCTCCTTTGTGAATTGGGGTTACATTTGCACATCTCCAGTCTATGGGTACCTCCCCTGAGTCCAAAGAAGCTCTCATAATTATGGCTAGGGGTTTGCTTACTTCCTTTGCTGCCTCCTTTAATATAACTGGATAGATCCCATCCACCCCAGGTGCCTTTTTTATGTTTATCCTCAACAATCTCTCCTCCACTTTCCTCTCAGTTATTACAAAATCATCCAGCTCACTGCCAATGTTTACTTTACCTACATCATTCTCCTTCCTGAATAACTCCTCATGCGTGAATGTAGATGCAAAATACTCGTTTAGATTGTTAGCCACCTGAGCAGGATCCTCAACTGTTGAACCATCAATATCCAGTGGACCAATCTGATTCATCCCTTTCCTTCTCGAGTTCAAGTATGTAAAGAACTCCTTTCTGTTTTTCTTTGCATCCTTTGCCAAGGATTTTTCGTAGTCTGCCTTTGCCTGCCTAATCTCCTTTGTGACTTGGTTACAGACCAACTTATATCTATCATAGGCTTCCATGTCACCCATTAATTTGTATGTATCCCATGCATTTTTCTTCTCTGCCACATGTCTCATTAGTCCATCTGACAACCATTTAGGCCTAAACCTTGAACAATATTTCTTAGTTGGTATGTAAAGCCTGGTAGCCACCAAGATTAGTTCCTTGAATGCTTCCCATTTTGAGTTTGCTGTTGGTAACATCATCAGTTGGTCCCACTGTATAGAATTTAAATACTGTCTCAGACCATCATAGTCGCCTTTACGAAAACAAAAACCCTTCCCTTTACCTCTGATGGTAGTTACCTCCTTGAGTAAATCCCACTTCAACACACTGTGATCACTGCCACCTAGTGGTTCATTTATCTGCAGGTTCTTAATGCATGAAGAATCACTACTGATAATCAGATCAAGAGTATTGCTCCCTCTTGTTGCCTCACAAACATGCTGATGTAGAAAACAATCATCCAATAAATCCACAAAAGCCTTGCTAGTGTGCGAGTGACCAACCCACAAATTCCAGTCAATATCTGGGAAATTAAAATCCCCCATTATAAGACTCTCTGATTTACTGGCCCACTCTATTTCCCTGTACAATATATTATTATACTCATCAGAGTCATTAGGCCTATAGCACACTCCTACTCTCAATTTTGATTTCCCTATGCTTATGTCACACCAAACTGACTCGACACTGCCCTGTCCATCGATGTTAACTGGCTTCACTTCCTTTGACTTTATGTGTTTCTTAATTAATAGCATAACCCCTCCTCCCCTCCTGTCCTGTCTATCCTTTCTATATACATTGTATTCCCCAAATTCCAGTTCCGCATTACTTATATCTGTGTGACACCACGTCTCTGATATCCCAACAATATCTGCCTTTGATGTTTTGAGCAATACCTCAAATTCATCAAATTTATTTATCAAACTCCTAGCATTGGTGTACACGCAGGTATACATGCACCTGTTTCTATTCTTAGCTACCCTAACACAACCCATGTGTTTACTTGTAACGCAATGACTACCAGCAATCTCTGAAATATCCTGCATCTTGTTTTTCAGACTTCTGCTCATTTGAATAGAAGCAGTGCAAGAATCACTTCCACCTCTGCCAGTGGCTACTTGTTAATCTATTAGTCCTTGTATCCCCCCTTGTATTTAATAAAAGAGAACTATAGGATATTCTCTATTACTATTGATGAGACAGGACATGACTTTGAACTTGAAATGAAGTCATAATCAGCTCAGTGGAAGCATCCACCTTCACTATGTCCTTCCAAATGCCGCTGACAACAACGAAGGGCAAAACAAATGGTCATCATGGCCTACAAGTAGGAGGGAATTACTGTCATTGATCACATGCCACTTGGAAGGTCAGAAACTGGAGATGACTATTCAATATTGTAATCTCCAGTTAGAAGCTGGTGTGCTCGTATTCCATGACAATGCAAGGTCTCATATCATATAGTCTGTAGGCCTGTTTTAACCAATTATAAATGGGACACAAGACCTCACCTCCTTATAACCCTGATATAAGTCCTTGCAATTATGATCTTTCCCAAGCTCCAGGTGTGGTTTCTGTCTTCAGAAGCAATGAGTGACCAAATGCAATCCAGACAGCATAACGTCATCAGGCTGTTAAACGACAATCAAAAACTACCCGAACACTGAGAAGCAGTCATAAGGCATGAAGGAGACTACAATGAGGGTTTCCAATATAAATTTTGTTATAAAATAAATTCATTTTAAATTAGCTGCTTTTGTGCATTACTTTTGGGATAATCCTTGTATTTATTCAGTTTGTCAGCAACTTGAACACGATCATCAATAGTCATTCTATTTAGCAGTGGCAAGCAGAATCCCTTGGGAAATATTACTAAGACCTCTCCCTTTCCTTATTTTCCTAAATGCTTGATAAGGAAATTCAGAAGGTAACAACGTTTGCTGACAACTTAAAGGTTGGGAGGGTGATTAATGATCAGAACTAGGTCATGTTGTATGATTTTTGAGACTTTTAAAAGTAGAGAGAAATAAGTCATTATCTCTCTCTAAAAGATGATGAGACTAATTGGAATACTGTGTCTGAAAGGTGCATCTAAAGAAAGTTATAGAACTTCGAGAGAAGGTGCAAAGTAGGGAAACTAGACTGGTGAAGAGGGGTAAGCATTATCCCTATAGGGAATAACTTAGAAAATGTGGTCTGCTGAGTTTAGCAACTAGACTTTAATTTAATGCAGCAAAATGTAAGGTTTTGCTTGGGAACTAACAACCCCAAAATAACTTTCACATTTGATGGGGTTGAATTAAAAACAGTAGAGGAAGAAAGGGATGTGGATGTTACAATATGAGCAGATATGAAGTTCTCTGAGAATTTTAAACAAGCAACCAGGAAAGTCCATGGACATTGTTTGATATATTGAATAATATCCTGTATAGACAGGGAGGGCATAATCTTACTGTACAAGGCAATTGTAAGACTGCATTTACAATGATGTATGCAAGTACAGAGACCTCATCTGAAAGGAAAAAAAAAATAAGCTTCCTGAGAGAGTCCAAAGATGGGTGACTCACGTGGTGAGATCAGCGAAAGTGCAACCATATGAGGAAAGACTTTGTTTATATGGGCTACAGAGCTTGACAACCAAGCACCTTAGAGGGAATCTGACTGAAGTTTATAAGGCTCTGAGAGGGGTTCAGTAAAATGAATAAAGGTGAAATTCTTGCTGTTATTAAGAATTCCAGAAATATGTGCCGTAAACTCAAATTACAGGGGAAGAGGTTTAGCCTAGATTGTAAGTTTTCTTTTAGTCAGTGAGTTGATGATTACTGGAACAAGTAGCCTCCACAGGTAGTTAAGGCTGACAGTTCGAAGAGGTGCCTCTGTAGCCAGGTGGGAAGGAGCAGCAGTGCGTAGCACACACTTCTTGATTATCATGGGGTTCGAGCCCGTGACCACCAAATACAGAGGATGTGGAAAGGTCAGGGAATGACCACTGCATATCTCCGGAGCAATATGGCCTTAGTTGCTAATGATCCTAAAAACCAAAAAATAACAATAATAATAACAGTTTGAAGAAATTCAAAGGTCAGCTGCAGTTCCATCCTCACATGACATCCTCACATCCTTACTTATGTGAGAATGGAAATGCATAATTTGTTTTCTTATCTACTTTTTTTTTTCTTTTTGGCTGGTGCAGCAAAGGCATGTGGCTTCCTTACATTATATGGCTAATACCAATACTTGACAACTTGGTGGGGATGCATTTCATTGAAGTGCATAAGTCTCCGGAGACAGAGTCAATAAAATGAATGAGGGAAGAACATTCTCCCATGGTCTACCATCCAACCATTGACTAGACCTTTTGCATTTACTTTTGGACAACATGTGAAACGCTGGAATAAGTTCTGCAAGTGTGGCAAAGGGAGAGAGTTTTTGCCAAAATTCAAGGGAATTGGATAGGCACTTTTTTGATGACGGAAATAATATAAGGTTTTTTTTTTTTTATTTGGCAGATGCAAAATGAGTTTGCTTCCTTGCACAATTATGTAATATTAACATTAATAAGTTCTACAATGCCCTCTGTTGAGTTTGTGTATATTCGACTCCCATTTTCTCTGGCAATGCCACTTGCTACCCATTTGGAAAGAAGTGGTTATTTTTTATTTATTTATTTATTTGTTTTTTTTTTTTTTTTGTTTTTTTTTTGGCTGATGCTGCATAAGCTTGCTTTCTTGCATCAAATGCCTCTACGAATGCTAATGCTAATGCTAATTTGAATTCAATTCCCATTAAGTTATCCCATCAGTGGATGGCAGGAATGTCTATTACAAGCTTCTTGAGGAATGGCCAAGTCTGGTGAGGGTGAAGGTTTTTTCTTGTTAGCAATCCAGGTTTTTTCATACCACAAAGTAAGCAAAGTCAACAACAGCATATACAGAATTTACAAAAGCAATATACTGAAGTTGCATGGTCTTCAAAATAATTCAATCAAATAATTATCCACCCTGAAAAAATTATTTTTTGGAGGGAAAGAATAAATAAATTACTAGTAAACAATGTACAAAAGGCACCCACAGTGAATTTAAATTAATTTCTATAGATAATTATGTGAGTATCAGTATATCCCAACATAAAAATTCATCTTGCACTTCACAAGTAAATTCCTAGTAAAAGGAAAAAATATTTGTTTTACTGTTTTAAGGTAATTTTATTACCCACCATAAAATGTGACCTTTCATGGGAATAATAAAATATGTATGTTCATTTCCTTAAGAGGACAAATTTAATTAGAATTTTTTTCCAAGTTCAATAGTTCTGAAGGTCACTGTTATAGCTTAAAATATAACCATTCAAAATTCTTTACTGTTTTCTCTATCTGATGCTAATTAATAAATACATCAGAATATAAAGGCCAAGCAGTGACAAAAAACGGTGGCTACTTGGATGCATAAAGAAGAGAGAGAGAGGAGCACGAGAAAGGTTATATAGTAACAATCACATGCACCCTACCTGGAAATAAAATTTCTGCAGGAAGTCAGGATAAAACTCTAATTCTTCTAATAATAGTTAAAATAAGCAGGTGGTAGGTATATAAATATCTACTTATAAAGAAAATTTAACAGCATACTTTACACTCTAATGATATCAATTAATCCACTGTTGGGTGCACTGTATCAGTTCTACCCCTATTTATTTTAGCTCATTTGCACTCTATTCACCTCATTCATACATAGCCTTTTTTCCAAATTAATTTTGTTCAGTTTCTCTTCTAAAAATTTGAGAATATTTAGACTATTTTGGTCCTAATGAATAGAAAATAATTTCTGCTGAATAATATAAAAATTATCCTCAAGGGCATGGCTATATGACTTGATGTAAATAATAGCAGATCAAACAAATTACAGAAACAGGAAGTAGAGAAATATTTGTATCTGTAATGGTAAATGATGCAAGGAAGAAAGCATTAGCATTAGTAGAGGCATTTGATGCAAGAAAGCAAGCTTATGCAGCATCAGCCAAAAAAAAAAAAAAAAAACCCACTTCCAATTCACCCCTCTGTTCGTTCAAAATACCTGTCCAGCTGAGCCTTAAACTTATTTAGGGTATCAACCTCCACCACAAGGGATGGAAGTCTGTTCCACCAACCAACCACCCGCTGGCTAAAGGCAAATTTCCGCACGTCTATCCTACATCTGTCTTTCCTCAATTGGAATTTATGCCCTCTCAGGTGATTATTCTGAGCTAGAGGAAGAATCCCATCAGCATTGAGCATGCTCAAACCATTCAAGGCTTTATACACCTCTATCAGATCACCTCGCTGGTGCCTAGTCTCCAGACACTGTAATTTGCAAAACTTAAGCCTTTCTTCGTAAACCCTTTGTTCCATTCACTAATCTTGTTGCCCTTCTCTGTACTCGTTCCTGCAGCTCTACATCCTTCTTGAAATGAGGCCTCCAGACCTGTATACAGTACTCTAGGTGTGGCCTGACCATTGCCTTATACAAGGGAATAATCACCTCCTTATCCCTGCTGGAAAAATTCCTATATATCATTGACAATACTCCATGAGCTACTCTTGCAGCCCGTCTGCACTGCTCAGAGAACTTCATATCTGCCTGCACAACCACCCCCAAGTCCCTTTCATTCTCTACCACTGTCAGTGTAGTACCACAGAGTTGATACGTTGCTCTGGGGTTGCTGTTTCCCATGTGTAGTACTTTACATTTGTCAATGTTAAACTTCATTTGCCACCTCTCAGCCCATCTGCTCACCCTTTCCAGATCCTGTTGCAGCAGCATAGTGTCAGTAGTGTCCTTGACAACCCTGCCAACCTTTGTATCGTCTGCAAACTTGGACATTAAGCTTGATATACCATCATCAATATCATTTATAAATACAGAAAACAATAATGGACCCAACACTGAGCCCTGAGGGACTCCACTAATAACATTAGTCCACGATGAGCAGTGTCCATTGATTACCACTCTCTGTCTTCTTCCCCTCAACCACCCATTTATCCATAGCAGCAATTTGCCTCCAATGTCACACTGCTCCAATTTGTGTAGCAGTCTTCCATGTGCAACAGTATCAAAAGCCTTTCTAAGATCCAAGTATATAATATCAAAGCTATTCCCTGCATCCAGTTCTTTTGTGACTGCATCATAGTATCCAATCAAATTGGTCAGGCAAGACTTCCCCTTAACAAAACCATGCTGTGTCCGAGCTATAACTGAAGTCTTGTCTAAATGATCCTGCAGTGCTTCTTTAACCAGTGCCTCCATTAATTTTCCTGGAACAGAAGTTAAGCTCACAGGTCTATAATTACTTGTGTCAGCCTTTGATCCTCCTTTGTGAATGGGGTCACATTTGCACATTTCCAGTCTATGGGTACCTCCCCTGAGTCCAAGGAAGCTCTCATAATTATGGCTAAGGGTTTGCTTACTTCCTTTGCTGCCTCCTTTAATATAACTGGATAGATCCCATCCACCCCGGGTGCCTTTCTTGTGTTTATCTTCAACAATTTCTCCTCCACTTTACTCCCAGTTATTTCAAGATTCTGTAGCTTACTGCTAGAGTTGAATACACCTCTGGCATTCCCCTCACTGAATAACTCCTCATGTGTGAATGTCGATGCAAAATATTCATTTAGTTTGTTAGCTACCTGAGCAGGATCATCAACAGTTGACCCATCAATATCAAGTGGCCCAATCTGATTCATCCCCTTCCTTCTAGAGTTTACATAATAAAGAACTCTTTGCTGTTTTTCTTTGCATCCCTTGCCAAGGATTTCTCATAATCTGCCTTCGCCTGCCTAACCTCCTTTGTAACTTGGTTGCATATCAACTTGTATCTATCATAGGCTTCTATGTCATGTGTTAATTTGTAAGTATCCCATGCATTTTTCTTCTCTGCCATATGCCTCATTAATTCATCTGACATCCATTTTGGCCTAAACCTTGAACAATATTTCTTAGTTGGTATGTAAAGCCTAGTAGCTTCCAAGATAAGTTCTTTGAATGCTTCCCATTTTGAATTTGCTTGGTAACATCATCAGTTGGTCCCACTGTATAGAATTTAAATACTGTCTCAGTCCATCGTAGTCACCTTTACGGAAGCAATAACCCTTCCCTTTACCCCTAATGGTAGTTACCTCTTTGAGCACAAAAGCTCACAGAACATTATCAAAAAGACACTTCCCATATCACCTGTCCATCCCCTTCAATAATTTGCCTAATTCTTCCTTAAATTTATTCAAACAACCCACTTCCCCAATACCACATGAAAGTTTGTTCCACCAATCAACTTCCTTCCAGATGAAAGCAAATTTCTGCATATCTGTCCTGCAACCATTCTTCCTAACTTAAAACTTGGGCTGTTATTAATTTTTAGTTATAAGAACACACACAATCTTCTTTTCTTGAAATAACCAACTAATGACTGAAGAGTTTCTTATTTGATAGTCAGCTGAGAGAAGTTGGAACATCATATGGTAGTTGCCATTTTCTTTGCGACCTCTCTCTCTCTCTCTCTCTCTCTCTCTCTCTCTCTCTCTCTCTCTCTCTCTCTCTCTAGCAGGTACCATTCTCTTTGTTTAAAATGGTAATCTGAATTACACTCAAACTATCTTTATTGTTCATTAGGCAGCTTGCTGTTGCCACATAATGCTGCCTTGATGTTGCTACAGTACAAACTCTAGATTCTGTTGTATAAATTCAATAAAATTCTAATTCATATAAATCCCTATAAAACCAGTTAAAACAGCATTCTCTGTTATAGAGCAAACATAAAAAAATCTGTGCACAGAATATTTGACGTTTTCAGTATTAATTTAGGTTTTGCCATTATATAAATTATTGAATTTGCATGGACAACTGAGAATACATATTGTACGAAATATCCCATGTTATTTATGTCACGTTATTGTTTCCATTTTCATAATCCGAAATTAATATGTTCAGACTTTTTTAGCCCAGTAGCCTTAATGATGAGGGATATCCAGATATCTCAAAATCAACCTCTTCCTCCATACCAGTAATTTATGTATCATGTTAATCCCCTGGCTGTGGAGGAACTTTTGTTTACTTATATTATGTATATCTTCTACAATAAAGGTTTATAAGTATATGAAAAAATATTATTAAATGTTCTTATTAATTTAGGCTGCATCAAAGATGAAGTGTGTCGAAATGCTTTGCACAGTGGAAAAAAGGATATTAATTTAGAGAAAAAGGAAAAAAGGATATTAATTAAGAACAGAGCAAGAAAATTAGGCTGATATATCATATAGTGATATATCATAAGATATGAAATGATACAGAAAAATATGCAACAGCAGTTCAAGAGAGGAAAGATCTATAGATAAAGAGGGAAGTCAAGAAGAAGCAGAAGAAAGTAAAGATATTGTAGTTAAATTACAAAAAAGTCAAAAATAGCCCAGATATTCTTATTAAATTTGTTAATTCTGATGAGAAATTTGGAAAATATTTTTATACTCTACGAAAAATTAAGAATGACATTATGAAAACAGCAATACAATAGGATCTTTACTTTACTTAACACAAAATTTCCAATTTCTTCAAAAAAAGATAACATTATAATTAACGACTATTAATTATAATATGTAGATGATTCTGCCCCACAACTGGGACAGAATCATCTACATATTACAAATTTAGTTATTAACTTCTAACACATTAATTTGTTTAACAGAATAAGTTACAAAAATCAACATTATGACATTATATATAATGTCATAATGTTGATAATGTCATAATGTTGAATATAATCATTTTAATTTATATTCTAACTGATTTGAACATTTTAATTAAAACTGAACTTTTTAAAATTAAAATGATTTGAAAATTTTCTTTTTCTTTTTTTTCGCATTTATATCCTAATACCATCTAAATTAACAAACACTGATGGTTTGTGAATAAATCTGCTTGTTTTTATAAACAAGATTAATATATTTCCATATTCTATAATTTGGACTACCCCCTCAATCAGTTCAAATTACTGAGATTTTACCGTACTTTAAATGTGAACAAAAATCAAATCCCAATTTTCATCACTACCAGTCATGACAAAAAAAAGACGCAAAGAAGCAAATCTTAGCAAACAGTAGGAATTCCTAACATTTGTTGACTATGTGGCACATTTAAAATTCAAAATATCAGGTGAACCACTGCCACATAAGTAGATTATAAAAATAGAAATTACTACAGAAAATTCACCATTAAGAACCTTTTATTTAAACTTTAACTCATATAAAATCCTTGAAGTTTTTAAAAGTGTGATCTTTCTTTACCTCACAACTGCTACAATGGATAAACGTTTTCCCCTCTCTGTTTTTGAAGAAAATAAATATCTTGAAGGAAATGCTTCAAGATGTGATAAATAGTTAGGCAGTGACATATAACTTGACAGCACCCAGATGAGGGTCATTCTGACCGTTTTTTTTTTTTTTTTTTCTTTTAGCCCTTCTGCAATCTATTTTACTGTAACTAAATATACCTCTCAAGAAAATTTTTTTCTTAGTTTCTCTAAACCCCAGGGGCTCACATCTGGTGAGTATGGGCTTGGCACAACAGGGTCCTGAGCTGGATATCATCATTCTTCTCTTTCTTGATGATTCTCTTCTACTTCTCTCTCTCTCTCTCTTTGGGTAATTCAGAATTTTTTTTTTTTTTTTTTTGCCTGGTGCAAGGAAGCCTCAGGCTTCCTTGCACCATATGGCTAATAATAATAATAATTACACATTGGATAAATCTCTATCAGAGTCAAAATGATCTGTACAGGTATTCTCACATTAAAAAGGGCTGTTAGGTTAAAAATATAACAATAAAAGAAAGATATATACAAAAATTAAACTAACTTACTCCCTCAGCATTTTTTTTTTTTTTTTGCTTATATAAAATGCTAGAACCCAACAATTGCAACAATTAACAGCCAAAGTGCTTGAATGTTGGAACAAACTTTAATCTGTTGTTGTGGAAGCAAATAGTTTGAATAAATTCAAGGAAGCACTTGACAAACTATTGGAGGGGATGGACTGGTGATGTAGGCAAGTTTTTTTCTTGGTTGATACTGTATAAGCCTGCTTCCTTGCATCATTTGCTACTACTAATGCTAATACTGGAAGGGCTGGAACCATAATGATCCATTACAATATTGCTTTGGTAATGTCAATGATAACTCTAACAGAGTAGCTGATGGTCTACTTATTTTCTGCATCAATATTTACATGTGAACATTATTTTCGGATTGACAGTAGTATCAACCCATATATAAAGTTGTCGGCAACCAGATAACTGTGTGACCACAGAAAATGTATTGGAGAAATTATCACATTTGAATATAAAAAAGCACAAAGAACAGATTAGATTTATCTAATCTGTTCTTTGTGCAGTACAGATTTCCAAACCTCTATCTATTGTAATTCATGCATCTCTATACTAAATAGACCCAACAGATTGGCAATTGAAAATACAAATCCAATTTATGAAGGTAGTTCCAAACTAAGAGACCTGTAAGTTTTAACTTCTGTTAGGAAAAATTATGGAATCCATGATTAACCCTTTTAGTGGTATGTATGTAAATCTATGTTGCTCACATGTAGGTTCTGGGGAGCATGTACATTTTGTACATATCAATTTTAAATTTTATTTCAGATAATGTCTGTGAATATATGAACTGGCTTTAAATTTTTTCAGTACATGCTGTCATCAAAACATTAGAGGGAGAAAGGGATCTGGGAGTTATAATACGGGCAGATACGAAGTTTTCTGAGCAGCATAAACAGGCAGCAAGGAAAGCCCATGGTGTCCTATCAATGATTTATCGAACATCATCCTGTAGAGATATGGAGGTCATAGTCCCACCACATTTGGAATAGTATGTTCATGTATGGAGATCTCATCTGAAAAAAGACATTGAGCTTCTTGAAGGGTCCAAAAACGGGTAACTTACATGGTGAGATTGGCAAAAGGTCAGCCATATGAAGAATGACTCCATATATGTGGGTTGCAGAGCTTGGTAACTAAGCACCTGTTGGCGCATCGGCTTCTGTGGCCATAATGCACCTCACAAGGTTTTTGCAGTACTTTGATCCAAGCCCGAGGCGGGATTCGAACCCGCAACCTTTGGGTTGCCAGGCAGGCACTTTACCCACCTGGCTAGCCCGGTCGGCCCTCAGAGGTGACCTCATTAAGGTTTATAAGGCTCTGAGAGGGGCTAGTAAAACAACTGGATAGTTACCCCTAAGTGAGGAGGGAAGCAAATTCTTTGTATTTTCTTATCTACTAGTTTATTTTATTTATTTATTTTTTTCCTGGCCAGTGCAGCAAAAGTCTGTGGCCTCCTTGCACTATATGGCTATAACTATTACTATCTCATTTCCAACTAAATTGTAGGTACAGTTTATCACAGCATGAACACATTCATGAAAATTGAGGGAGAGGATCCCACCTGCTGACCTTAGTTGTACAAAAGCCAAAGCTGAAGAATTTCTGTGAAATTTGGAGATCCAGAATCTGATAAAAACCAAATAAAGCAATACATAAAGAGATATAGAGGTTATTATTAGTTCAAAAAAGTAACATAACAGGTTATGTAAAATATAAAATATTTGATATTTTAAATTTTTTTATGAATAAATTTGTCTAGTGCTTATTTTATTATTACTGTTATTATCATTAGCCATATGGTGCAAGGAAGCCTGAAGCTTATGCTGCACCAGACAAAAAAAATTCCTGAGTTACCCTGAGAGTGAGAGTGAGAGTGAGAGAGAGAGAGAGAGAGAGAGAGAGGTAGAAGGGAATCACCAAGAAAGAGAAGAATGATGATATCCAGAGCTCAGGATCCAGGGTGTGCCAAGCCCATACTCACCATATGTGAGCCCTGTGTTCCTTGAAGTTATTCAAATTACCCACTTCCACAACAAGAGATGGAAGTTTGTTCCAACAATCAACTTCCTGCTAGCCGAAGGCAAACTTCTGCACCTCTATCTGGCAACCACCCTTCCTCAATTTGAATTTGCACCCCCACCATATGTGTGTAGTCTCAGCAAGAGGAAGAATGCCATCAACATTGGGCTTACTCAATCCATTCAAGGCCTTAAACACCTCAATCAGATCTCCTTACAGGTGCCTAGTCTCCAGATGCTGCAATTTGGGGAACTGAAGTCTTTTTTTTTTTTTTTTTTGGTAAGAGCACCCTGTTGTCCCTTCACCAATCTCATTGCCTTTCTCTGCATCCATTTCAAGTGAAATCTATTCACATCTTCATGATCTGAATGCTTAGAGGACCACTAACATTGACCATATACTTTAGAGTTGTAGGTGATAAGAAATTCAAGACTGTTGAAAAATCAAGACTGATTAGAACTGTCTGGTATTCTGGTAGGTAAATGAAGAAGTGTGCAAGCTCCTTAGTAATTAAAAACACCTCAGCATCTGGATCAGCTGAGTCCACATAACTATAAAACTGAAGCCAACTGGAGCAGTAAACATTAAAACCACCTTAGACTAAAGAAAGTTGAATTTCAAAGAGAGTGTTGAACAATAAAGCCAAAATATGCACATATTAATTAATGTTTTAAAACATTTATATACAAGATTTTTTGTTTATAAAAAATTTCAAAATTCCACAAAAGAGCATCTGCAGAACCTGATGTTATTGAAAATTCACTGAAACAGTTAAGAATGTTCCAAAAGGCTATCTGGATAAGAATGAAATTATACAAGGTGCACAGCATGAGTCTGTTACAGGAAAATCATGTCCCACTAATCTGATAACCTATTATGAGGATGCAAAATAATTAGATGCAAAGAATAATTTTGACACAGTATATTTAAACTTTAGTATGCTTCTGTTATCGTCCCACATGAACGCCTTTTGTAAAAGCATTTGAACTATATGGTCCATATTTTAAATTTAACAAATGTGTTAATGAATGCAAATGGTACTGGCTGTATAAGGTGAATTTCTTGTTTGAGGTATCTCTCAAGATAGCTGAACTGTTTATACCATAGAAAGTTGCTGTCAGCACCCCATGGTGATTTTTGTATCTTAGTATGGAAAGTTAATTGATATTAATCTGAATATACTGTAAATGTGTCCCAAGGGTCTGATGGATGTGAAAAAATATAAAAAGGTGAGTTTGAAAGCTCACCTTGGTAAATTTGAGGTTTTTTGAATCATGTGAGAATGAAACCTTTGATCAAGACCACAAACTAGATGTTCAAAAAATGGCATTGCCTATGTTGTGGCAAAGGTTATGGAGAACAGACAACAGGAAGACTGTGGATGAACCTGCCACACTGTTAGGCACATCTGCAAGCTATGTGCATACAGTTTGTATAAAGACCTCAAAATAAGCAAACTTTCACCTAGAGAGGTATCAAGGATGCTTAAGTCGACAGAATGACAATAATAATAATAACAATTCTTGATTAACTTAAATCGGATACAGTGATTCCCTACACCAGTGGTTTTCAAGCAGGGTGCCGCATAATTTGGGTTTAAGTTACTTAAAGTTATTATTATTTATTTATTTTTTTAATTTGTATATTTATTTCATTATAAAAAGGTAAGGCATCCATTGTACCGTATATTTTTAATTTTGTGGTGATCTTTATTTAGTATCTCTATATAAAGAATAAAATTATTATATAGGTATATATTAAAAGGTCCAAAACCACTGTGTTAGGTATTTCTTTTGGCCTAGGGGTGCCGTGAAAAAATTACTGGGACACTAAGGGCGCCGTGACCTGAGAAAGTTTGGGAACCTCTGCCCTACACAGACGAATATCTATTTGTTGTAAGAGGAATCTTACAAAAAATAGGTATTCAAATAAAACAAAACAGAAATACAAAAATTAACAACATACACCATGATTATCATGGCAACCTATATAAGATTAATCAATATCATTTATAGCATTTATCAATCAACCATATGTATTTAAGTGAGTTGTGTCCAAAGTCATAATTTGGTAAATAGTCATTGAAGCTGAGTAGCCAAGTGGTCAGGAGCAGGAGTGCAGTAACACACGCTCTTTGAGTTAGACCGGGGTTCAAGCCCCTGACTGATAAATACGGTCGATCTGCCAACCCGCACTGGACCAGCGTGGCAGATTATGGTCCATTTCCCTCAGCATGTATTGTTGAGGGCTTCCATCCTGCAGTGGATTGATAATGGCTGCAGTTTTTTACAGCATCCCTTCCACAAGAAAGGGCTGCTGTGCAGATGTCTTCTTGGCAACTCCATCCCACTGTACTCCAAAAGTTTATATCAGTTGTTTTCAACCGGGGTGCCGCAACAACATTCCAGGGGTGCCACGTAATTTGGGTTTAAGTTACTTAAACTGTTTTTTTTTTTAAATTATATATTTATTTCATTATAAAAAAAGTGTACAGTATCTTTTTAGTACTAATGTTTATTTAGTACCTCTATATAAAGTAAAATTATATATATATATATAATTTGTATTATGAATTGTAATTTTGCTTATAGTTACATTATTGTAATAACTATCATATAACATATTTTTTTAATATTAGATATACATATATATATATATACACACACACACACACACACACACACATAGAGAATCAGATCTAACAGACAGAAAATTCAGTAGGGGTGACACAAAGTAAAATAAATTATTTAGGGTGCCGTTATTAAAAAAAGGTGGAAAACCACTGGTTTATATGATGTTGTTTGGTCAAGCACAGTTGTAAGAATGCCTTGATTTTCAGCATGTGAGTGTGTACTCAAGTTTGGAGCAGAGCTTACTTCAGAATCTAGAGCTCAAGGACCTCCATAACTGTTTGCGGACGCTTAGAGATGTAGCAAGCAAAATTTCAATAGTACAGCACACTTACTGAAGTTTTGATGTATTTCATCTGAGGTGAGTTTTGCATAAATGTTTTTGCTTACACTCTGGCACAACCACCAGGTCAGAGAAGTTTACAATAAATTGTGAAAAATACAGTCATTAATCAAATTTAGCAGTCACAAGCTTGAACCAGTCTATTCAAAGAGCACGTATGACTGCACTCTTGCACATAACCATTTGGCTACATTAGGCATTGATACTCTACAACACTTTTAAGGCTTTGGACTATTGCGAATAGACATGTTATTTGAAAGTCATATTCATATCAAGATTTACCCCTAAGAATTTAACACTATTCTTAGGAACCAACACTATTCCTGCTAATGTCAGATATAGTGATGATATATTATTAGCAGCAACCCAAGTGAGGTAAAGACAACTTATCTCAAATTATCTGGATTTAACAAGAGGCTGAAGAATTTGGCATATTCACAAAAAGTGTTGAGATAACTGTTCAAATTGTCTGTGGTAATCTGTATAGCTTTCAGAACACTTATATGGCCTTGCATGGCAGGTCACGTGATCCATTGGCAGCACTAATATCACTGCAGAGAGAGAGTCCACCCTGTGTTTCAACACGTGCCATGATGTTTATGCAAGTTACTGAAATGAATGTTGTTTGTCAGCAACCCTTATCATAGATGGGATACAGATACTGCTGTATGTTAAGAGATCAATCCACAAACCAAGCATCAGTATGCCCAAGGAAACAAAAGGATTCAGGGCCCTGAAATTTTGTGTTGTTAAGAGTGCAAAGAAAAATGATGGCTGCAATTCCCTAAGATGCTTGTGGTATCATCCTCATATACTGCATTCTTAAGGGTACTAAAGTTACAGGAAACAGTTATATGGCATTTGTCAAGGAGAAATCCTCGCCCCCCCCCCAACCTTTGCAGCAGCAGCAGCAGCAATGCCAACATCCGGTGGTCAAACTACTATACTGCCAGGCCTACCACTGTGTGTGTGTGTGGGGGGAGATGAACAATAGCTAGTTTTCTTAGGTTGTTAAAGATCACACGAGGGCCATTCAGGAATCTGATTGAGGCAAAATTTACAGTTTTGAGCTCATCAGCTCATCTTACAATTCCATTCACCTGTTGTAAACTCTCGTGAGTGGGGGAAGTAAAAATACCTTCCTTAGTTGTGAGAGGAAACTAGAGGGGGGAAAGGGGAGCAGGCCGGCCAGCTGTCTCAGGTCCAGACATCATGTAAGTATCTAGTACCTGGACCCTAAGGCCTGGCTCTCAACATCTCTGCTGATTATTTCTGGCAATGAAAGACTCCCATTGTAGTAAGGCATCCTAAAATGATCAACAACAGAATCTAGCCATTTACCAATGAGTCAACACATCAACAGAGAAGATATCCCTATAACTTTCACAGTTCGGGAAAAAAGATGCAACAAGCACGTGTAACTCCTTGAATACTGTGCTAAAAAATTATGTGAATGTTGTGCTTCTCTTGTATCATTCCTGTTGATTAATTAAGCCCTATAACTTGAACATGTTTTGTATAAACTTGAACAGTGTGCTATTAGTGGGGGGGGGAGAGAGAATATAAGATACTATGGTGGATAAAATGTTACTTAACCTTCCTCTGATAGTATGACATGATTAATACTACTTCTTTTAAATGTTTGCATTCTTTCTTCTTTTTTTTTTTTTTAAATTGTAAATGAAATCAAATCCTCCAGCATGTTCCCCACAAATATTCTCTAACTGGTTATACAGTATTTTCTGTTTTCATATTGGTACACTGTGAATTATGAGAAATAATTTTTTTTGGCATTTAACAGATGCCAGACGAGCAAAAGCACTCATCTTACTTCAAGGCAATTCCCATTCCCACATGGTGTTAATGAGATTCCAATGAGAAGTGTCTAATTGTGCCATAGAACTTTGAGTTTCAGTTTCAGGCTAAATGCAAACACCTGACAAAAATACAGATGTTCATGTCATATCTGCCAAACACCACATGAGCACATGTATTTCAATCCAGGAAATGAGTAAACCTCCAAAATTCTAAAAAAAATCATAAAATCTTCCTTTATTATTATTATCATTATTATTATTGGTTCCTCTTTTTTTTTTACTTTTGTTCAATATTTTTTGTTTAGTTTAAAAAATCATAATTAATAGATCTCCATTTTCTATTCAGTAAAAAAGCTAAAAATTTATTTATCATTAAAACAAAAAAAAGGTGGCATCTCACAGATGCCATTGTTAAATTGAGGGTACAAGTGGTGGCAGGTTAAATGATGAAGGACAATGATGCCACTCCATGGACAGTTGTTTGGTCTTTGGATCATAGTAACAAATTCAAAAATCATCCATGGCCATCAACTGGCTGATACACTTGTTTGAATCCTGAAAAAATTTTGGAAGAAATATCTTTGCACAATTTACTCCCTCGGGAGAGAGCCCAGAAGAGTAATTCAACTATTTTGGCATCCATTTCAATTAAAATTTTCATGTTCAATTTATGAGGCCAATATGACAAACTCATTCACAGGATGTGCAGTGTTTTTACTATGTACTATATATAATCAAATCTGGCAATATTACAAAATCAGGTCATAAAGAGTAGCTGTGTTCTGTTGTTTACACAGTCATGGGTTATCCAGACCTAGATTCATCTTTGGTGATTCTACAATCCCCCTTTCAAATTCCAAAATATAGTTCTTGATGGTACCATATGTTGGTCATTGCTGTGTAATGTTTCCATTGTATTCTTACATATATTCTTCCCAAAGAACACTTTAAAAGAAAGACATTACATATTCCTTACTACACAGCTATCTTTTGTGAAATGACTGGTTTCAGAAGAGTGACTATTTTTAAACTTTAAAAGAGTATAGAATAATATTTAAGATATTACAATAAAAATTTGGTTACATGCATATAAAAATGTTTGTAAACAAGAAAAAAAAGAATAGTAAAAACACAGACTGGATGGAGAATAACAGGTACATGAAATATTAAATAACTGGAGCCCCACAGGCAAATGACACAGAGGAAGACCAAGAAGAAAATGGAAAGACAATTTATCCTAAACCATACAAGAAATATCCATATTGGGAAAAGAAGAATTGTTCATTTTCAAATAAAATACATGATAGGCCAAAAACTTTTCAAACACCCCTCATATATAACACACAACACCATATAAATCCACACATAACTCAACTCCCAATGGCCAGATTTTCATTAAATTTTATATTTTTTGAACAGCTCAAAATGGATGGACTGCAAAGATTAGCAATTAGATGTCTCAGGGAGAGGACCTGGCTCAAGTACGCAAGACCCTGAAGGGATTCAGTAAAATGAACATGGGAGATATATTTTTGGTAGGAGAGGACAAGAAGTAGGGGCCATAAATATACAGAAGGCTATATCTTGCAAAGCTTACCATCCAGCAGTGTATTACAGATCACTGAAATATTGGCATGAAGCAAAGAGTTTCATAAAGTTCAAAGTAGAATTGGATAGTCACTTGTTTTTTTTCTTTTTCTTTTTTTTTTTTTTTTGGCAGATGCCAAAAAAGTCCACTTCCTTGCATCATTTAGCCCAGATTTAATTAACTCTATGGTTAATAGTGCTAATGTGGGATCTCACCAATGCCCCTTTTTATATTTTTCTGTTTTTTTTTTTTTTTTTTTTAATTAATAAATGAAATCAAATCCTCCACAGTACATTTTCCCACCAATATTCTCCAAATGATTATGCAATATTTTCTGTTTTCATTTCCATATATTATGAGAAATTAAATGTTTGTTTGACATTTAACAAACACCAGGTAAGCAAAAGCATCTGTTTTTTCCTTCTCAAATCCCATTCCCATGTGAGACACCAACCAGAGCTGTCTAATTTTACTGTAAAGCTTTGGTTTCACAGGTTATTTGCAAACAGTTGAGGAAAAATACTGATGTTCTTGTTATATCTGCCAGACATCACACAACTGTCTGGGTTTCAATCTGAGGATGATTTACTTTAAAAAATATGATAAAAACATTATGATTATTGGTTTCTCTCAGTTATTTTTGTTCAATATATTGTTATTGAATGAAAATATATATTTATATATAATGATGAAAGATGAAATCAAATAAATGTGCATGTACTGGGTGGTTATAAAATAAGTCTCCCTATTCAGGAGACCCTAGTGTCAAAACGGTTAGAGATAGTGCTGTGAAAATCAGTGGGTATGTTATTTAGGGTATGGGGAAGCGATTTGTAGAAGAAAAAAAATTAGTTCAAATTTCCACCACCCACCAAGGGAGAAATTGGCACTGTAAACATGAGATGGAATACTTAACTTAGGATTAGATTTAATATCAGAACTCAAAAATCTACAGATATTGTTCTATGTGCTTTCCTTCAGTTGGAAAGTGCAGAGGAGCGTGCAGTCCTCTGTGTTGCACACAAAGGACTGCATGCAACACAGTTTCACATAGCATCTCATTGGGGATGTTGGCTACATGCTGTTTAATGCTTGCTTTCAAACTGACAAGCGTCTCTATGCCGCCACGGTAACCTCTGTTTTTCAGGTATCCCCACAGCCAGAAATCACAGGGATTGAGATCTGATGATCGGGCTGGCCAGAACTGCAGAAAGCCTCTAGAAATTATGCGATCAATTCTGAATGTTGACTGGAGCAGTTCCTTCGCTTGTCGACCAACGTGAGGAGGGGCACCACCTTACATGAACACTACAGTCTCCAAGTTGCCTTTCTTGCAGAGCAGGAATAATGTGATCTCTTAGAAGAGTGCAGTTGCACTAGTTACTGAACACCTTACACGGCCATGAGGTGTTGACTCTTCAAAGAAAAATGGTCCGATTATAAACTCTGCTGTGACTCGACACCATACTGTAACGTATGGAATTTGTAGTGGCCTTTCATGCACAGCAGATGGACGAGAAGTTCACCATATTTGGCAGTTTTGTGCATTTACAGCCCCACTGAAGAGTGAAATGTGCTTCATCAGACCAAAAGATCATTCAAGCCCATGTATTGTCAAGTTCCATAAGAGCCAGAAATCGCAGAGCAAAGTCTATTCATTGTTGCTGATCACAGGACTTTAGTTCTTGCACTACGTGCATCTTGTATGGGAACCAGCATAAAATTATTCGAAACACTTTACTTACAGTAGACCAAGGAAAGTTCAAGTCTCTTGACACACCTCTGGCACTACTGACTAGTAGTGTTTCGCATTATGACCTGGAGGCCATTGCAACCACCACTTCATCTACTACCTCCGTTCCAATACACAGTCATCCCCTGCCTGGAACTACACCTAACTCCCTGGTCGCTTCAAATTTCTTTATTAGTTTTTGAAGCCCCACTGATGTCAAAGGTCCTTTACGCAAACCTTTAAGTTTCCGATAATCACGTAGTGCTGCATTAGCATTACTATTATTCTGGTAGAACAGTTTTACTAAAAGAGAACGTTCCTTTTTTGTAAGAGCCATAATGGTTATTGATATTGGCCTTTCTGCTTTTATCTAACAGGATGTCATTTTCGTAAGAGCATGTTTTGAAGTTAATTACAACTTTTACATATGTGCAGCGCTGTTTTTCCCCCAGTGGCAGAAATTTGAATTAATTTTTTTTTCTTCTGTAAATCCACTTCCTAAATGAAATACCCACCGATTTTCATATTGCTAACTCTTAACCATTTTGACACTAGGGTCTCCTGAATAGAGAAACTTATTTTATAACCACCTGATATATATAAATTTCTATATTTGTAGCTGTATTATTATTATAATAAAAAAGTTTTATAATTCAATAACAGCAATTAAGTTTGATTCAGCACTTTTGTTTCTTATATCTGAGTTATGTGATCTTATTTATAAGCCTTTGGGAGCTTCAGAAGCTCTGGACACTGTGTCCATTGAATAATCAGGTCCTACCTATTCTCTTTCTATAGGCTCTCCCCACCATAAACATTGCTATAAATTTGGAAAAAAGTCTGATACTCTTCAAAATTTCAAGTTTTACTAAGAATATGTTTATAGGCCTTTGTACCAACTTTCATGTCAATAAGTTAACCCATTTTTCCCTCTGCACTCTCCCCTTAACAAGCAGTGCTAAGCAAATCCCTTCTCATGGCCATCCAGTTGAAAATCACATGATGAATTTTGACATTATATCATTATTTAACTTGTTTTAGAAGAGTGTCTTTAGCAGAATCTTAATACATGATGAAAATTGTACTAAAGCCTTGTTAAAAGACTTTCATCTCTTTCACAGCCCTAGTAAAGTAACACAAAAGGTATCATCATTCTAAATTAACTTATACAGGAAACTGTAAACCCACTCTACTAGGAAGGTGCCCAGTGCCCTGTCTATGATACATAGGACCTTCGCAAGTATGGAAAAGGAGGTCATTATCACTTTGCATAAGACGATGGTGAGACCACCTTTAGAAAACTGTGTTCAAGCCTGGAGGCCACATTTAAAAGAAAGAGACACAGAACTTCTAGAAATGGTTCAGAGAAGGACATCCAGATTGGTGAGAGGTACTAATCAATGCCCATGAAGACTAGCTTAGAAGGCATGGACTGCAAAGCTTGGAAACCTGGCATCTTAGGGGAATCAGTAGAATGGATGAGGAAGGTATATTTTTGTTGGCAGGAGAGAGAAGAACCAAAGAGCAAAAATAAAAAATTATGGGTAGTATAAGAAGGCTGGATCTCATGAAGTTTACTATCAAGAAGCATGTGGTAAATTATTGGAATGAACTTCCTGCCAAAATGATCAAGCCAGAGAGTTGGTAAAGTTAAAAGTGGAACAGGATGCCCACTTTTTGACAATAGGGATGGAATGAGTGAAAGAAAAGTGTTTTTTTTTTGTTTGTTTGTTTTTTTGAAGATGCAGAAAAGTCCACTTCCTTGCATCATTTAGCCATTATAGTACAAACACTAAATCCAGAATTCTTTAACCAAAAATGTTAAGAAAGCAATCTAGAATAGCATTTCTCTCTTTTAGTGCTATCACTTATTTGACAAGCTTGGTAATATAGTGCTCTTGAAAATTACAGCTGTGGTACAACTTGAAAATTACATGCTTCATTAAATATTGCTAATCTCTTTCACAGACTTTGACTTGCAAAAACAATTGATTTAATTCCAGCCAACCAAGTTTTATTTATACAACTCATTGGCTGCATGACAAGTTATAATGGCAACCTAAAAAAAAAAAAAGCCTAGCAATTTAGGTTATTAAAAAACCTAGCAATCTTGGTTTATTTATGTGCAGGGAACTAATTAAATTTCTCCACAGTACATTATTATAATCAAAATATCATGTAAACTGATAAAGATTGGTCCACTGGATATTGATGGTTCAACAGCTGAGGATCCTGCTCAGGTGGCTAACAATCTAAACGAGTATTTTGCATCTACATTCACGCATGAGGAGTTATTCAGGAAGGAGAATGACATAGGTAAAGTAAACATTGGCAGTGAGCTAGATGATTTTGTAATAACTGAGAGGAAAGTGGAGGAGAGATTGTTGAGGATAAACATAAAAAAGGCACCGGGGTGGATGGGATCTATCCAGTTATATTAAAGGAGGCAGCAAAGGAAGTATGCAAACCCCTAGCCATAATTATGAGAGCTTCTTTGGACTCAGGGGAGGTACCCATAGACTGGAGATGTGCAAATGTAACCCCAATTCACAAAGGAGGATCAAAGGCTGACACAAGTGATTATAGACCTGTTAGTTTAACTTCTGTTCCAGGTAAATTAATGGAGGCACTGGTTAAAGAAGCACTGCAGGATCATCTAGACAAGAATTCAGTTATAGCTACGACGCAGCATGGTTTTGTTAAGGGCAGGTCTTGCCTGACCAATTTGATTGGATACTATGATGTAGTCACAAAAGAACTGGATGCAGGGAATAACTTTGATATTATATATTTGGATCTTAGAAAGGCTTTTGATACTGTTGCACATAGAAGACTGCTGCACAAATTGGAGCAGTGTGGCATTGGAGGCAAATTGCTGCTATGGATAAGGGGATGGTTGAGTGGCAGAAGACAGAGAGTGGTAATCAATGGACACTGCTCAACGTGGACTAATGTTATTAGTGGAGTTCCTCAGGGTTCAGTGTTCGGTCCGTTGTTGTTTTCGGTGTTTATGAATGATATTGATGATGGTATATCAAGTTTAATGTCCAAGTTTGCAGATGATACAAAGGTTGGCAGGGTTGTTAAGGACACTACTGATGCTATGCTGCTGCAACAGGATCTGGAAAGGTTGAACAGATGGGCTGAGAGGTGGCAAATGAAGTTTAACATTGACAAATGTAAAGTACTACATATGGGAAACAGTAACCACAGCGCAACGTATCAACTCTGCGGTACTACACTGACAGTGGTGGAGAATGAAAAGGACCTGGGGGTATTTGTGCAGGCAGATATGAAGTTCTCTGAGCAGTGCAGACGAGCTGCAAGAGTAGCTCATGGTGTCTTGTCAATGATATACAGGAATTTTTCTAGCAGGGATAAGGAGGTGATTATTCCCTTGTATAAGGCAATGGTTAGGCCACATCTTGAGTACTGTATACAGGTCTGGAGGCCTCATTTCAAGAAGGATGTAGAGCTGCTGGAACGGGTACAGAGAAGGGCAACAAGATTAGTGAATGGAATAAAGGGTTGCTCTTACGAAGAAAGGCTTAAGTTTTGCAAATTACAGAGTCTGGAGACTAGGCACCGGCGAGGTGATCTGATAGAGGTTTATAAGGCTTTGAATGGTTTGAGCATGCTCAATGCCAATGGGATTCTTCATCTTGCTCAGAATAATCACCTCAGAGGGCATAAATTCAAATTGAGGAAGGACGGATGTCGGATAGATGTGCAGAAATTTGCCTTTGGCCAGTGGGTGGTTGGTTGGTGGAACCAACTTCCATCACTTGTTGAAGTTGATAGCCTAAACAAATTTAAGGCTGAACTGCACAGGCATTTCGAACGAACGGAGGGGTGAAATGGGAGTGGTGTGTGTTTTTTTTTTTTTTTTTTTTTGGCTGATGCTGAATAAGCTTGCTTTCTTGCATCATATGCCTCTACTAATGCTAATGCTAAAGATTCCATATAATTCATTATAATTATTCCTTAAGAAGAACAGTTTATTATTTTTTTTTTATCCTCAAATGCAAAAGTATTTTTTCTCTCAAGCACATATGAGGTGTGGCAATAAAGTTCACGGACTGGTGCTGTTGCAGTCATGTTCAATGAGTTTGAAAATGAACAAAAGTGGTATGGTATAGTTCAAACTTCCTCAAACAGACAGTGGTACAGGATTATTCAGTAAAACGACAGATTGCAAGTAGCAACCAGTTTGTTACCAGCATTAATGTTTAATGTCAAAATTTTACAATGAACAAATATCAAATTTTGCTTTAAACTGAGAAAATATGCAACAGAAACACATAAAATGTTAAAAACTGTTTATGACGATGAAATATTAAGTCATACCAATGTGTTTGAATGGTATAAGCATGTCAAAGATGGACATGAGGATGTCCACAATGACCCAAGAATCCATCAACCTCTCAAAATGAGGTCAGAGTTGCATATGTTTGGGAAATTGTGATAAGAGATCATCATTTGACATTCAAAATGAAGGCTAATGAGTTGGATATGAATAAGGAGAAAATTTATCAAATTCTGCATGAAGATTTAGAGAAAAGGAAGGTCTGTGCAAAATTTGTGCCACACAGCCTTGCACATGAGCAGAAGCAACAAAGGGTGTCATCATACAAAGACTTCATCTAGACTTAAGACAATCCTAATTTCCTTAACTGTAGGTGCAGTATAACCTTAGTTGTTTTTGCGCCAATAAAACCAAAATCCAATCCAATCCTTAACCGTACTGTCACTGGAGATGAGCATTGAGTGTTTCAGTATGACCTAGAGATGAAGTGTCAAAGCATTTTCAGTGTCAGAGTGGACTTCAAAATTATCACCAAGGCATAAAATGTTTTGTTTACAGAAGTCCAGGATCAAGATAATGCTGCTGCTGTTCGTGTTTTTCAATATACATAATGTGATTCACATGGAATTTGCACCTGAAAGGGAAAGAGTCAATGCTGCATTCTAAGTACAGGTACTTCAAAGACTATAGAAGCACATTTCCTATGTGAGGCCACAATTTCAAGAGAAAGGCAGCTGGTTCTTGTTGCACAATGCCTCTGCCCATTCTGCATTTGTTATGAAGACATTTCTGATAAAAAATGGCATTGCACAGATCAACCATCCACCCTACTTCTTCCAATCTAGAACTTCTTCCTCTTTCTCAAGATGAAAACTGTTCTCAAAGAAAACCGATTTCAGGATGACTTCACTGACTCTTTTCAAAAACTTTTAGATGGTGTAATAAGTGCATTCAATCATGATGATTACAATGAATAAAAATAAAACCATTTTCGAGCTCCTTCATACTTTGTGTTCTTTTTATTGCGCCAGTCCAGGAATTTCATTGCCACACCTCATACACTGATATTCTGTCTGATACTGGAACTAGGCAAGCAGTTAAAATTGATATTACATTACAGTACATGACAACATTTACTGTGATTTTGTTGTTAATCGTCATTTTACATTTTTAACCACTGGCACTACCTTTTAGTTATTATAAATGTTTGTCCAATGTGAATAAGTTCAGTTGTTAGTGTTTAATATTCACTGACTGATAATTTGGTATATCTCTCTGAAACTGGGAAAATTTTGAAACATGGCATCCTCTCAATCCCTGAGGGAGGGAACCAGATTTTCAAGAGTTTATTGTATATAACTAAACCAGTTTGTATTTTCAGTTCATAATCAATAAAATCATATTTATACATTCCTTGTAATCTACCCAACTGGTTCTGGGCATGACTATGCATTTCACTTTCTTTATGGGAGAAATGTATTCCAACCCTCTATGGAAGAAATGCATTTTCCAGAAGTTAAGTAAAAAAAAAGAAAGGGAGTTGCATTCCCCTTCATCTACACTAACCTAATTTATGAGTACTTTATGTAATTTTAAGAAAATGTTTCATATTCCTTGATTATATTATATCATTAGATCACTTTTGAAATCAGCATTAAAGTTTCATAAGCACACTTGGGAAAAACATAACCCCATTTACATTTTTAATCATTCTGTTCAATCATCAAAAAATCCATAAGAAATAATTCTGAGGTGTTCACTTTCTTTGATGCCACCTTTATTTTCAATCAATTATGAACACAACTATGAAAAATCCTATTTTTTTATATACTCCCCCTAGCAATGCCTCAGATATGTGTTTTATCACCTCCCTTATGAGTCATTCATCTTCACTGTCTGCAAGCAAAATTTAAATGAAAAATTCAACAACTGTACACCCATAAGGCTCTGCAGTAATGTGAAGCTAGAGGGCGTAATAATTGGAGGCTTTGCTATAAAACATAAAGTCAGCATGCTTCATTATTGTATGCAAGAGACACTGCTAATTTTAAATTCTTAGTTTTTTTCAGCAAATACATATAATTATCAAGAGGCTTAACTTGATCCTACATTTTTCCTGATTGCTGTTTGATTAAAAAAAAAACATCATGCACAACAAGCCTCATGTGTAGCATAGTAGATATAATCACCATTATCCCCATGTCATGTGGAAAGGGCCTAGGTTTGAATTCCATCAATGATGTGAGGAATTTTTATGGGCTTTTTTCACATGACTAGGTTAGGTGGTTTCAGGGGAGGGTTGCAAGATTTGTCCCAGAAACTTGAAGTCTTTCATCTGGAAAACAGATGAAAGACTTCAAGGCAAATCAACTAGAGAATACAGATAATTTACAGACATAATACACTGATACCTCATAGACTTAGTTGTTCTGGCACTTAACACACACGCACACACACTTCCTTGATTCTGCATGTCTCCTCACACCACTGAGTTAATCTCAGTTAGTAAAAATAATTTTATGGTGACCTTTAGGAAACAATCATATAAATTTAAAGTGACTGAACTAAAAAAGGGGTAAAAGTTCTCAGAAAGAGGGTGATTAATTAGAAAAGTAAGTTAAGTAGGTGTGTATCTCTTTCTTAACTAGCACCTACCAGTTAAGAGAGAGAGAGAGAGAGAGAGAGAGAAAGAGAGAAGTCACTGTACCTATATATGCCAGGACAAGCAACCAAAAAACACTGAGAAGGTAAAAATATAAATTAAAACTGACTACCTCTCAGTCCTATGATTCTAAGATAATGAATCACCCACCTGAAATATATCACTATACTCTGCCTGTATTATTATAATCCAGAAATAAATACAGAAAATATAAGTTTTGCTTGAATAATAATCCTTCAAAAAAACAGTAGACAATGAAAACAAATTAACATGATTATAATTGTAATACTGATATAGTTAGTTGAGAAAGGTAACAATTTAGAATCATTACAGACCAGCTCACCAAACAGGAATTATATTAAAAGTTATGAAAGGCAATGCAGTGAAATTAATGCAACATGGAAAATAGTAACAGGCTTATTATATTAGGTAGATAAAACTGAATGGGCAATTAATCAACAAGTGGATAGGGAACATGGGAACTAATTAGTACCAATTCAGAAGTTTATGAGGAAAAGCTTTAACATAACAATCATGAGGGCTCCATTAGTTGCAAAGAATTTAAAACTTGTTTATACACTAATGCAACAACTGTGTTTGGGTTACTAAGAGTAAAAATTGATAGATGCACACTTGATTGCATGCTAGTGCTAAGAGCATAGTAAATAAATTTTGTGAAATTTGAAGTACTGGAAAATCATCAAACACAGACATTATGGGAATATCAGAGATATTGTGTCACTCATATAAAAGGGATTCAGAATTTGAATATGGGGAGTATAATGTGTACAGAAAGGCCAGACAGGGCAGGAGGGTATTATGCTCTTAGTTAAGAAACACAAATTCTAAAGCAGTGCATCTGGTGCACATGGGTGACCAGTGCAATGCTGGATCAGTCTGGTGTAACATAAACACTGGGAAAACAAAAGTGGAAGTGTTTTATAGGCCTAATGACTGTGATGAGTATAATGAACAACTGTACAGATATATATAGTGGGTCAGTAAATCAGAATGTCTTATAATGGAGGATTTAATTTTCAGATATTGACTAGACCTTGTGAATTGATCACCCACAGAGTAGCAAGACTTTTGTGGATTTACTGGATGACTGTTTTCAACAACAGTATATTATTATTATTATTATTATTATTATTAGCCATATGGTGCAAGGAAGCCTGAGGCTTATGCTGCACCAGCCAAAAAAAAAAAAAAAAAAAATCCCATGTTAACCTGAGAGAGAGAGAGAGAGTAAAAGGGAATCACCAAGAAGGCAAGAAAGAGAGGAATGATGATGTCCAGCTCAGGACTCTGGGTTTGCCAACCCCATACTCACCAGATGTGAGCCCCTGACAATAATGAAGGGTAAGGGACCAAAGGAAATTGCAAGTGCTGGCAGTGCTAGGAAATGAAACAAAATTGATTTAGAAATGAAAATGATTAAGAAGTACGAAGCAGGACAAAGTTTGTCATCTATTGCAAGGAATTAGATCTCACTGCTTCAACAGTGAATACTATTTTAAAGGACAGTGCACGTATAAAAGAACATGTCAAAGGATCAACGCACTTAAAATCAACAGTGATCACAAAACAGTGTTCAGGTGCTATATCGAAGATGGAACAGCTATTAATATGGATGGAAAATCAGATTCAGAAGCAAGTGCTCCTGAGTCCAATGGCCATTCAAGCAAAAGCAAGAAGTATTTATGAAGATATTAAGGATAAGTATGGCGAACCTCAAACCAACTTCATGGCAAGCAACGGGTGGTTTAATAGGTTCAAGCATCGCACTGGTTTCCAAAACATTAAAATATGCGGTGAAGTCACCAGTGCCGATTCTGCAGCTGCAGAGAAATTTTGTGATGTGTTGGAAAAATTATTGATTTAGAGCAGCAAATTTTTAATGTTGACGAGAATGCTCTGTATTGGAAAAACATACTGGATCGAACATACGTTGCCAAAGAGGAAAAGACAATGCGAGGTTTCAAGGCTTCAAAAGATAGGGCCATGCTCTTGCTTGGGGCTAATGCAGTGGGAGATTACAGATTAATACCGCTGCTTGTGTACCATTCTGAAAATCTTATTGCATTTAAGGGCATCAATAAAGCCACCCTACCCATGCATTTTCGATCGAACCAGAGGGCACGGATAACAAATATCTCTCTTTGAGAATTGGTTTAAATTCTGCTTCATTCCCGAGGTTGAAAAATATTGTAAAGACAACGATGTTCCTTTCAAGATTTTGCTTCTATTAGATAATGGTCCTGGACATCCTACACAGCTAGATGATTTTCAATTCAAACGTGAGAGTCTTTTTGTACTGCCAAACACGACTTCACTCATCCAACCCATGGATTAGGGTGTTATATTAAAAATCATACTATTTATGCACATTTGCTCAGGCACTGTCTGCAGTAGATGAGAAATATTTACTCACTTTTACTCATTTGTTTTATATGATGAGCTTTAGCTATGCCTTTTTTAAACTGCATGTTAGTTGTGGTTGGGTATTTATGAAACATACTCCACTATTTATTGCTCTCGCTTTTATCATTACTGCAGCCTTCAGTCTACATTTTCAGATGGAATAGGAATTTGTTAGATGATTTAAGGATAGTATATTCAGCTGATGAGATTAGCCGCTGTGTCTACCTTACCACAAAATAAATCATGTGAGTTGGAATCATAGATGTACCTAAATAAGCCACTTCCAGTATTTTGCTTAATTAGTCTTGTTGAATTTCTAGGTTGTTCTTATGTTAAGTTCTCACTTCTTTATTCTATTTCAGAATTTTTACAAGAGGAAATATTGTTGGTAAGAACAGTGAAAGATCAACTGCAGAAGTTGATCTAGATATTGCATTAATATGCTTATTTAATATCAATGGCAATAAAACATTTTATTCTCTAATATAGCACATGCAGGAGTAGGCTGTTATTGAATTCTGGAACTTCCACTAGACCTATTCCCATCAAAACAGCAGCCCATATTACCATTGGTATTGCAATGACATTAGTTTCAATGTGACTCCCACTGAAGCATGCATGCTCCCTCACTGATTTGGATGGCCTAGCAAGGCAGTTACTTTCCACCGATACTGATTCACAGGTGTTATCCTTAATGACACCCATTCGGTCAGCAAAGTAAAGGACAGTAAGCTGAATTTTTTTTTTTTTTTTTTAAAGGGAATCTAATGTTGCTGAACTTTCAATACCTGTAAGGTGTAACTTGAAAATCATGAGCTTGTGATTAATCTGTGATTTTCTGTACTTTCTAAATATACACAATTTGTTACTTGGTATGGTTTTTGTGTTCTCAGAATAATAGTGCGAGTGCACCCATTGTACAGACCCACCACATTTACTCTAATTTTAACCCATAGTAATACCAGTATGGGAACCTGACTCCTACCGATACTATGAAGCTTAGAATTGTGATTCTTTCTAGATCAGGTTATTTATAACATTCTCCAATGTGATCTAACAAATAACAGTTCTAATGCTTGTAAAATATGCATTTTTGAAGCTTCATTTGAATGATTTATTATTTTTGAATAATAAACATGAAAACAAAACAAAGGGTCTGGGATAGAGTTAACAATGAACATAATATTAAAATTTTGCACTCTTCATAGCAAACCAAATTCACGTGAAGTATAACTCCAGGGGCTCACATCTGGTGAGTATAGGCTTGGCACACCCAGGGTTCTGAGCTGGATACCATCATTCTTCTCTTCCTTGGTGATTCCCTTTTATTTCTCTCTCTCTCTCTCTCTCTCTCTCTCTCTCTCTCTCTCTCTCTCTCTCTCTCTGGGTAGTTCAGAAATTTTTTTTTTTGGCTGGTGCAGCATAAGCCTCACACTTCCTTGCACCATATGGCTAATAATAATAATAATAAGAGAAAGCAATACTCTTGATCTGATTATCAACAACAACCCTTCATTCATTAAGAATCTAAAGTTAAAAGACACAGTATGTTGCAGTGATCACAGTGTACTAATGTAGATTTACTTAAAGATGTAACTACTGTCAAAGGTAAGAGAAAGTGCTTTTGCGTTTGTCAAGGCGACTACATTGGTCTCAAACAGTTTTTAATTTCTGTACAGTGGTACCAACTAATACAGTTACCAACAGCAAATTCAAAATGGGAGGCATTCATGGATCATAGACACTACTACACTATTTGTACCAACTAAGAGTTACTGTTCAATGCTTAGACCTAAATGGGTGTCAGATAAACTAAACAGACTTGTGGCAGAAAAGAAAAATCCATCCATGCACGCATATAAATTATCAGGTGATACAGAAGCCTAGAGCAGATATAAAATATCAACTAGTCTGCAATCAAATCACAAAAGAAGTTATACAAGCTAAGGAAGATTATGAGACGTTCTTGCATATAATGCAAAGATTTATTTACTTATGTAAACTAGAAGGAAGGTAATGAATCACATTGGTTCATTAGATATGAATGGTTTAACTACTGATAATCCTGATCAGGTTGTTAAATAACTGAATAGATATATTATGCATCTACATTCACACATGAGGAATTTTTTAGGGATGCTACAAAAGTATCAAATTCTAACAGGGAATTCAATGATTTTAGCATTAGCATTAGTAGAGGCACTTGATGCAAGAAAGCAAGCTTATGCAGCATCAGCCAAAAAAAAAAAAAAAAAAAAAAACCACTTCCACTTCACCCCTCTGTTCGTTCAAAATACCTGTCCAGCTGAGCCTTAAACTTATTTAGGCTATCAACCTCCACCACAAGGGATGGAAGTCTGTTCCACCAACCAACCACCCGCTGGCTAAAGGCAAATTTCCGCACGTCTATCCTACATTAACAGTAACCGCAGGCAGAGGTGAAGGTGATTCTTGCACAACTTCTATTAGAATAAGAAACGACCTGGAGCGAGGGGTGTTGGGGGTTTCAGGGACGGATGGCAGTCATCATGGAATAGTTGGGTATATGGGATGTGTTAGGGTAACAAGGAATAGGCATAGGAGCATGTATGCTTGCATGTATACCAATGCTAGAAGTATAGTAAATAAATTTGATGAATTTGAAGTGTTGGTCAAGACATCAAAGGCGGATATTGTTGGGATAGCAGAGACGTGGTGTCACAAAGATATAAGGAATGCAGAACTGGAATTTGGGGAGTACAATGTGTACAGAAAGGATAGACAGGACAGAAAGGGAGGGGGTGTTATGCTGTTAATTAAGAAAAACATAAAATCAAAGGAAGTGCACCCAGTTAATATAGATGAACAGTGCTCTGTTGAGTTAGTTTGGTGTGAGATAAGCACTGCGAAAGGAAAAATAAGAGTAGGAGTGTGTTATAGGCCTAATGACTTGAATGAGTACAATGAACAATTGTACAGAGAAATAGGGTGGGCCAGTAAATCTGAATGTCTTATAATGGGGGATTTTAACTTCCCAGATATTGACTGGAACTTGTGGGTTGGTCACTCACACACTAGTCAGACTTTTGTGGATTTATTGGATGATTGTTTTCTGCAGCAGCATGTTCGAGAGGCAACCAGAGAAAGTAACACTCTTGATCTGGTTATCAGCAGTGATCATTCGTGTATTAAGAATTTGCAGATAAAGGAACCACTAGGTGGCAGTGATCACAGTGTGCTGAAGTGGGATTTACTCAAAGAGGTAACTACCGTCAGGGGTAAAGGAAAGGGTTTTTGCTTCCGTAAAGGGGAGTACAGTGGTCTCAGACAGTTTTTAAGTTCTGTACAGTGGGATCAACTGACGATGTTACAAACAGTAAATTCTAAGTGGGAAGCATTCAAAGAATTAATCGTGGAAGCTAGTAGACTTTATATACCGATTAAGAAATATCGTTCAAGGTTTAGGCCTAAATGGTTATCAAATGAACTAATGAGACTCGTGACAGAGAAGAAAAATGCATGGGATGCATATAAATTATCAGGTGACGCAGAAGCCTGTGGCAGATATAAGCTAGTCTGTAATCAGGTCACAAAGGAGGTTCGGCAGGCGAAGGCGGATTACGAGAAATCTTTGGCAAAAGATGCTAAGAAAAACAGCAAGGATTTCTTTATTTTTAAAAACTCTAAAAGGAAGGGGTTGAATATGATTGGTCCACTTGACATCGATGGTTCGACTGTTGATGATCCTGCTCAGATAGCAAACAAACTGAATGAGTATTTTGCATCTACATTCACACGTGAGGAATTATTACAATTTGAAAATGGAAGAAGGTTATCAAATTGTAGCAGTGTGCTTAATGATTTTGTAATAACTGAGAGCAAAGTGGAGGAGAAATTGTTGAAGTTAAACACAAGAAAGGCACCTGGGGTGGATGGGATCTATCCAGTTATTTTAAAGGAGGCGGCAAAGCAACTAAGCAAACCCTTAGCCATAATTATGAGAGCATCCTTGGACTCAGGGGAGGTTCCCACGGACTGGAGATGTGCAAATGTGTCCCCAATTCACAAAGGTGGATCGAAGGGTGACACGAGTAATTACAGTTAGTTTAACTTCTGTTCCGGGTAAAATAATGGAGTCGCTGGTTAAAGATGCATTGCAGGATCATCTAGACAAGACTGCAGCAATAATTCAAACACAGCATGGGTTTGTTAAGGGAAAGTCTTGTCTGACAAATTTGATTGGTTATTATGATGTGGTCACAAAGGAACTGGATGCAAAAAATAATTTTGATATCATATACTTGGATTTCAGGAAAGCTTTTGACACTGTTGCGCATGAAAGACTACTGTACAAATTGGAGCAGAATGGTATTAAGGGTAAGTTGCTACAATGGATAAAAGGATGGTTAAGTGGGAGAAGACAGAGGGTGGTAATCAATGGGTGCTGCTCTTCGTGGACTAATGTTATTAGTGGAGTCCCACAGGGTTCGGTATTGGATCCACTGTTGTTTTGTGTATTTATCAATGATATTGATGAAGGTATATCAGGCTTAATGTAGAAGTTTGCAGATGACACAAAGGTTGGCAGGGTTGTTAATGACAGTAATGGCAGTGTGCTACTGCAACAGGATCTAGATAATTTGGGCAGATGGGCTAAGAAGTGGCAACTGAAGTTCAACCTTGACAAATGCAAAGTACTGCATATGGGTAGAAGTAACCCCAGAGAAACGTACCAACTGTGTGGTACTACACTTAAGGTGGTAGAAAATGAAAAAGACCTGGGAGTAATTGTGCAGGCAGATATGAAGTTTTCTGAGCAATGCAGACAGGCTGCCAGGGCAGGTCATGGGGTTTTGTCAATGATATATAGGAATTTTGCTAGCAGGGAAAAGGAGGTGATTGTCCCTCTGTATAAGGCAATGGTCAAGCCACGCCTTGAGTACTGCGTACAGGTCTGGAGGCCTCATTTTAGGAAGCATGTAGATTTGCTTGAGCGTGTACAGAGAAGAGCAACACGATTGGTGAGGGGAATAAAGGGATTCTCTTACCAAGAGAGGCTTAAGTTCTGCAAATTGCAGTGGCTGGAGACTAGGCGCCTGCGCGGTGATCTGATTGAGGTCTATAAGGCCTTGAATGGGTTGAGCACGCTGAATTCTGATGGGATCCTTCCACTTGTTCAGATTACCAACCTACGGGGACATAAGTTCAAATTAAGAAAGGACAGATGTAGAATAGATGTGCGGAAATTTGCCTTTAGCCAGCGGGTGGTTAATTGCTGGAAAAAACTTCCATCTGTCGTTGTGGAAGTTGATAGGTTTTGGAGGGAATGGTGTGATTTTTTTTTTTTTTTTTTTTGGCTGATGCTGCATAAGCTCCCACACTTGCTTTCTTGCATCATGTGCCACTACTACCACTACTACTACTACTACATCTATCTTTCCTCAATTTGAATTTATGCCCTCTCAGGTGATTTTTCTGAGCTAGAGGAAGAATCCCATCAGCATTGAGCATGCTTAAACCATTCAAGGCTTTATACACCTCTATCAGATCACCTCGCTGGTGCCTAGTCTCCAGACACTGTAATTTGCAAAACTTAAGCCTTTCTTCGTAAGAGCACCCCTTTGCTCCATTCACTAATCTTGTTGCCCTTCTCTGTACTCGTTCCAGCAGCTCTACATCCTTCTTGAAATGAGGCCTCCAGACCTGTATACAGTACTCTAGGTGTGGCCTGACCATCGCCTTATACAATGGAATAATCACCTCCTTATCCCTGCTGGAAAAATTCCTGTATATCATTGACAATACTCCATGAGCTACTCTTGCAGCCCGTCTGCACTGCTCAGAGAACTTCATATCTGCCTGCACAACCACCCCCAAGTCCCTTTCATTCTCTACCACTGTCAGTGTAGTACCACAGAGTTGATACGTTGCTCTGGGGTTGCTGTTTCCCATGTGTAGTACTTTACATTTGTCAATGTTAAACTTCATTTGCCACCTCTCAGCCCATCTGCTCAACCTTTCCAGATCCTGTTGCAGCAGCATAGTGTCAGTAGTGTCCTTGACAACCCTGCCAACCTTTGTATCGTCTGCAAACTTGGACATTAAGCTTGATATACCATCATCAATATCATTTATAAATACAGAAAACAATAATGGACCCAACACTGAGCCCTGAGGGACTCCACTAATAACATCAGTCCATGATGAGCAGTGTCCACTGATTACCACTCTCTGTCTTCTCCCCCTCAACCACCCCTTTATCCATAGCAGCAATTTGCCTCCAATGTCACACTGCTCCAACTTGTGTAGCAGTCTTCCATGTGCAACAGTATCAAAAGCCTTTCTAAGATCCAAGTATATAATATCAAAGTTATTCCCTGCTTCCAGTTCTTTTGTGACTGCATCATAGTATCCAATCAAGTTGGTCAGGCAAGACTTCCCCTTAACAAAACCATGCTGTGTCTGAGCTATAACGGAAGTCTTGTCTAAATGATCCTGCAGTGCTTCTTTAACCAGTGCCTCCATTAATTTTCCTGGAACAGATGTTAAGCTCACAGGTCTATAATTACTTGTGTCAGCCTTTGATCCTCCTTTGTGAATTGGGGTCACATTTGCACATTTCCAGTCTATGGGTACCTCCCTTGAGTCTAAGGAAGCTCTCATAATTATGGCTAAGGGTTTGCTTACTTCCTTTGCTGCCTCCTTTAATATAACTGATAGATCCCATCCACCCCGGGTGCCTTTCTTGTGTTTATCTTCAACAGTTTCTCCTCCACTTTACTCCCAGTTATTTCAAGATTCTGTAGCTTACTGCTAGAGTTGAATACACCTCTGGCATTCCCCTCGCTGAATAACTCCTCATGTGTGAATGTCGATGCAAAATATTCATTTAGATTGTTAGCTACCTGAGCAGGATCATCAACACTTGACCCATCAATATCAAGTGGACCAATCTGATTCATCCCCTTCCTTCTAGAGTTTACATAAGTAAAGAACTCTTTGCTGTTTTTCTTTGCATCCCTTGCCAAGGATTTCTCGTAATCTGCCTTCGCCTGCCTAACCTCCTTGGTAACTTGGTTGCATATCAACTTGTATCTATCATAGGCAGAATCCTAGGCAGAATGCGCTGGTCCCACAGGAACTAGTAGTTGTTGGTGACTCTATTGTCAGGGAAACGGGGAACATGCTTTGTAAAAAGGATAGGTGGAATAGGACCAGGGTATGTCTGCCAGGGGCAAAGGTTGATGACGTTGTACAGCGGATATCATCTTTTAAGGGCACAAAAGGTGATATAGTTGTACACGTTGGCACTAATGATATTAAGAGTAGGAGACCGGCGGAATTACTTAGCAAGTACAGGTCACTGTTGAAAAAAAGGCGTGAATTAGGGTTGAACTTGAAAGTGTCTGCAATTCTGCCCAGACACGATAGGAGGGAGTATATGATGAGAGCCTTGTCGATCAATTCGGCCCTGGAGGGATTGTGCAAGGCTCAAGGGGTAGAATTTTTTTCAGCCTGGACTGTACTTGTTAACAGGAGAGATTGCTTCTACAGGGATGGGATACACTTAAATAGAAAGGGTGCAAGAATTTTTGCTGATGCTGTCGAGGCAGTGTTAGGTGGGTCGGAAAACTGCTAGTTGGGGGGATACAAGGACTAATAGATTAACAGTAGCCACTGGCAGAGGTGGAAGTGATTCTTGCACTGCTTCTATTCAAATGAGCAGAAGTCTGAAAAACAAGATGCAGGATATTTCAGAGACTGCTGGTAGTCATTGCGTTACAAGTAAACACATGGGTTGTGTTAGGGTAGCTAAGAATAGAAACAGGTGCATGTATACCTGCGTGTACACCAATGCTAGGAGTTTGGTAAATAAATTTGATGAACTTGAGGTATTGCTCAAAACATCAAAGGCAGATATTGTTGGGATATCAGAGACGTGGTGTCACACAGATATAAGTAATACGGAACTGGAATTTGGGGAATACAATGTATATAGAAAGGATAGACAGGACAGGAGGGGAGGAGGGGTTATGCTATTAATTAAGAAACACATAAAGTCAAAGGAAGTGAAGCCAGTTGACATCGATGGACAGGGCAGTGTCGAGTCAGTTTGGTGTGACATAAGCATAGGGAAATCAAAATTGAGAGTAGGAGTGTGCTATAGGCCTAATGACTCTGATGAGTATAATAATATATTGTACAGGGAAATAGAGTGGGCCAGGAAATCAGAGAGTCTTATAATGGGGGATTTTAATTTCCCAGATATTGACTGGAATTTGTGGGTTGGTCACTCGCACACTAGCAAGGCTTTTGTGGATTTATTGGATGATTGTTTTCTACATCAGCATGTTCGTGAGGCAACAAGAGGGAGCAATACTCTTGATTTGATTATCAGTAGTGATTCTTCATGCATTAAGAACCTGCAGATAAATGAACCACTAGGTGGCAGTGATCACAGTGTGTTGAAGTGGGATTTACTCAAGGAGGTAACTACCATCAGAGGTAAAGGGAAGGGTTTTTGTTTTCGTAAAGGCGACTATGATGGTCTGAGACAGTATTTAAATTCTATACAGTGGGACCAACTGATGATGTTACCAACAGCAAACTCAAAATGGGAAGCATTCAAGGAACTAATCTTGGTGGCTACCAGGCTTTACATACCAACTAAGAAATATTGTTCAAGGTTTAGGCCTAAATGGTTGTCAGATGGACTAATTGGACATGTGGCAGAGAAGAAAAATGCATGGGATACATACAAATTAATGGGTGACATGGAAGCCTATGATAGATATAAGTTGGTCTGTAACCAAGTCACAAAGGAGATTAGGCAGGCAAAGGCAGACTACGAAAAATCCTTGGCAAAGGATGCAAAGAAAAACAGAAAGGAGTTCTCTACATACTTGAACTCGAGAAGGAAAGGGATGAATCAGATTGGTCCACTGGATATTGATGGTTAAACAGTTGAGGATCCTGCTCAGGTGGCTAACAATCTAAACGAGTATTTTGCATCTACATTCACGCATGAGGAGTTATTCAGGAAGGAGAATGATGTAGGTAAAGTAAACATTGGCAGTGAGCTGGATGATTTTGTAATAACTGAGAGGAAAGTGGAGGAGAGATTGTTGAGGATAAACATAAAAAAGGCACCTGGGGTGAATGGGATCTATCCAGTTATATTAAAGGAGGCAGCAAAGGAAGTATGCAAACCCCTAGCCATAATTATGAGAGCTTCTTTGGACTCAGGGGAGGTACCCATAGACTGGAGATGTGCAAATGTAACCCCAATTCACAAAGGAGGATCAAAGGCTGACACAAGTAATTATAGACCTGTTAGTTTAACTTCTGTTCCAGGTAAATTAATGGAGGCACTGGTTAAAGAAGCACTGCAGGATCATCTAGACAAGAATTCAGTTATAGCTCAGACGCAGCATGGTTTCGTTAAGGGCAGGTCTTGCCTGACCAATTTGATTGGATACTATGATGTAGTCACAAAAGAACTGGATGCAGGGAATAACTTTGATATTATATATTTGGATCTTAGAAAGGCTTTTGATACTGTTGCACATGGAAGACTGCTGCACAAATTGGAGCAGTGTGGCATTGGAGGCAAATTGCTGCTATGGATAAGGGGATGGTTGAGTGGCAGAAGACAGAGAGTGGTAATCAATGGACACTGCTCAACGTGGACTAATGTTATTAGTGGAGTTCCTCAAGGTTCAGTGTTGGGTCCATTGTTGTTTTCGGTGTTTATGGATGATATTGATGATGGTATATCAAGTTTAATGTCCAAGTTTGCAGATGATACAAAGGTTGGCAGGGTTGTTAAGGACACTACTGATGCTATGCTGCTGCAACAGGATCTGGAAAGGTTGAACAGATGGGCTGAGAGGTGGCAAATGAAGTTTAACATTGACAAATGTAAAGTACTACATATGGGAAACAGTAACCACAGCGCAACGTATCAACTCTGCGGTACTACACTGACAGTGGTGGAGAATGAAAAGGACCTGGGGGTATTTGTGCAGGCAGATATGAAGTTCTCTGAGCAGTGCAGACGAGCTGCAAGAGTAGCTCATGGTGTCTTGTCAATGATATACAGGAATTTTTCTAGCAGGGATAAGGAGGTGATTATTCCCTTGTATAAGGCAATGGTTAGGCCACATCTTGAGTACTGTATACAGGTCTGGAGGCCTCATTTCAAGAAGGATGTAGAGCTGCTGGAACGGGTACAGAGAAGGGCAACAAGATTAGTAAATGGAACAAAGGGTTGCTCTTACGAAGAAAGGCTTAAGTTTTGCAAATTACAGAGTCTGGAGACTAGGCACCGGCGAGGTGATCTGATAGAGGTGTATAAGGCTTTGAATGGTTTGAGCATGCTCAATGCCAATGGGATTCTTCATCTTTCTCAGAATAATCACCTCAGAGGGCATAAATTCAAATTGAGGAAGGACGGATGTCGGATAGATGTGCGGAAATTTGCCTTTGGCCAGCGGGTGGTTAGTTGGTGGAACCGACTTCCATCACTTGTTGTTGAAGTTGATAGCCTAAACAAATTTAAAGCTCAACTGGACAGGTATTTCGAACGAACGGAGGGGTGAAATGGGAGAGGGTTTTTTTTTTTTTTTTTGGCTGATGCTGAATAAGCTTGCTTTCTTGCATCATATGCCTCTACTAATGCTAATGCTAATGCTAATGCTAATAGGCTTCTGTGTCATGTGTTAATTTGTATGTATCCCATGCATTTTTCTTCTCTGCCATATGCCTCATTAGTTCATCTGACATCCATTTTGGCCTAAACCTTGAACAATATTTCTTAGTTGGTATGTAAAGCCTAGTAGCTTCCAAGATAAGTTCTTTGAATGCTTCCCATTTTGAATTTGCTGTTGGTAACATCATCAGTTGGTCCCACTGTATAGAATTTAAATACCGTCTCAGTCCATCGTAGTCGCCTTTACGGAAGCAATAACCCTTCCCTTTACCCCTAATGGTAGTTACCTCTTTGAGTAAATCCCACTTCAGCACACTGTGATCACTGCCACCTAGTGGTTCATTTATCTGCAGGTTCTTAATGCATGAAGAATCACTGCTGATAATCAAATCAAGAGTATTACTCCCTCTAGTTGCCTCCCGAACATGCTGATGTAGAAAACAATCAACCAATAAATCCACAAAAGCCCTGCTAGTGTGTGAATAACCAGCCCCCAAATTCCAGTCAATATCTGGGAAATTAAAATCTCCCATTATAAGACACTCTGATTTACTGGCCCACTCTATTTCCCTGTACAGTTCCTTATTATACTCATCAGAGTCATTAGGCCTATAGCACACTCCTACTCGCAATTTTGATCTCCCAATGTTTATGTCACACCAAACTGACTCCACACTGCACTGTCCAGCGATGTCGACTGGCTTTACTTCCTTGGTTTTTATGTGTTTCTTAACTAATAGCATAACACCTCCCCCCTTCCTATCCTGTCTATCCTTTCTGTAGACGTTGTACTCCCCAAATTGCAGTTCCGCATCCCTTATATCTGTGTGACACCACGTCTCTGATATCCCAACAATATCTGCCTTCGATGTTTTGAGCAATACCTCAAATTCATCAAATTTATTTACTAAACTCCTAGCATTGGTGTACACGCAAGTATACCTGCACCTGTTTCTATTCTTAGCTACCCTAACACAACCCATGTGTTTACTTGTACCACAATGGCTCCCAGCAGTCTCTGAAATACCATGCATCTTGTTTTTCAGGCTTCTGCTCATTCTAATAGAAGCAGTGCAAGAATCTCTTTCACCTCTGCCAGTGGCTACTGTCAATCTATTGGTCTTTGTCTCCCCCCAAGCTAGCAGTTTTCCGACCCACCTAACACTGCCTTGATAGCATCAGCAAATATTCTTGCACCCTTTCTATTTAAGTGTATCCCATCCCTGTAGAAGCAATCTCTCCTGTTAACAAGTACAGTCCAGGCTGAAAAAAATTCTACCCCTTGAGCCTTGCACAATCTTTCCAGGGCCGAATTGATCGATTTTGTGATAAGTGAGAGGAAATGAAGGAGAAATTGTTGAAATCAGGGGTGCATTACTGGGAGCAAAAAACTGATTGGGAAAATATCTAACAAGTAGCCCATTAACTTACGTTTGAATGCAATTTTATATGCAATCTGGGATTTTGGCTGGTGACCAGGCAGCCTAATCCGTCCCTGGTTGAGACTAAACATAAAAAACACTGGACTGAATGGTATCTATCTAATAATATTAAAGGAGGTAACAAAATAGGTAAGAAAAACTTCAGCCATGATTACAAGAGCATCCTTGGATTCATGGGTGGTGCCTATGGACTAGAGATGTGTGAATGTACACGCAATTCACAAAGGGGAATCAAAGGGTAATGAGTAATTACAGACCTGTTAGTTTGAGTTCTGTTCCAGGGAAAATAATGGAGTGACTGGTAGGACGAGCCAGACAGGAATGCAGTTATACTGCAGTCACAGCATGGATTTTTATAGGGAAATCTTGTCTGACCAATCTAATTGGATACTGTGATGCAATAACAAAGGAACTGGATGCAAAATATAATTTTGACATCATATACTTAGATTTCAGAAAAGCTTTTGATACTGCTGCACATAAAATACTGCTATACAAATTGGAGCAGTGCAGTATTAAGCAAAAGTTGCTCCTATGATAAAGGAATAGTTGATTAGGAGAAGATATATATAACAGTTATCAATGGGCACTGCTCTTCTTGGACTAATGTTATTAGCAGATTCCCCCAGGGTCCAGTGCTGGGCTCATTATTGTTTTCTATATTTATTAATGATACTGATGAAGGCATATCAGGCTTAATGCCTATGTCTATACATGATACAAAGGCTAGCAGAGTGGTTAATCACAATTAATCAGGACTGCTACTGCAATAAGGTTAAGACAAATTAGGCAGATGAGCTGAGAAGTGGCAACTGAAGTTTAACATTGACGAATGCAAAGTACTGCATATGGGCAGAAGTAATTATTATAATGATAATAATCCCAGATTAAAGTAACAACTATATGGTACCACACTCAGGGGAGTGGGCGGCATGTGCACACCTTCTCACCCCACTCGGGGATTTCTATGTCATATCCCTCTACTGCAGACCAGATGGGAACATCCAGCAAGCAACCAACTACCTGCAAATGGTCTCCTCTCACCTCCCCCAAGCCAAAATTCTGGTGTTTGCTGATGTAAACTGCTGCTCTCCCCTGTGGCATAGTGCCATAGTGGGCTGACGTGGCACCCAGAATGGGCAACTCCTGGAGGACTACCTGGCTAATTCAAATTTCACAGTCATTAATCAACCGAATAATTTTCCTACCTTCTCTAACACCCTTGGGAGGCTACCATTGATGTCACTCTGGCCACAACCTCACTTGCAGGCTACCTCCTGAACTGGCTGGTCAGGGAGGTTGTTGTTATTTGGTTTTTAGGAGCATTAGCAACTAAGGCCACATTGCTCCGAGGATATGCAGTGGTCATTCCCTGACCTTTCCGCATCCTCCGTATTTGGTGGTCACAGGCTTGAACCCCAGTCTAATCAAGAAGCGTGTGCTATGCACTGCTGCTCCCGCCCACCTGGCTACAGAGGTGCCAGGTCAGGGAGGAGTGGACAACATCTGACCACAGGGTGATCACATTTGAGATGAACTCTCTTACACGCATTAATCTCTGTACAGAGATTAATCTCGCACAGATATGCTATGCTAGTGCTGACTGGAAACTTTTTAGGAAATCCTCAGCGAAGCAGCACCGCAGCTCCAACAACAGGACCTAGAAAATGTGGACCCAGACAAGAACCAACATGCCATCACCAACCTCATCACTGCTGCCTGTAATACAGCAATCAAAAAGAAAAATCCCAAACTGGGCGCACTCCCATGGTGGTGCAGATACAGAATACAATACAGAAGGAAAGACTTCCAATGGGCCCGTAGATCCTGGCTGGAGCCAGAGATTAAAGCACTCAGACAGACATATAGGCAGGAAAGAAACCACTATACCGCCCTAATTAGGCATAGGAAGCAGAAGTCCTGGGAGGACTTCTGCTTCCTACGCCTCACATGCAGGTATGCGTGTGAGAGAGTTTCTGCTACCGGCAATGAAGCTCCCTGGGGCATGGTTTATAGGGTGATAACAAAAATTCCCCAGAGGAGAGGTTATCCCCTCCACAATAGCGCAAAATGGTTCCATGACCACAACATGGCATAGCAGCATCAATAATATCTTAAATACCATGTTCAAGCCACCAGGCTTCCCCAGCCACCCTGAAGCAGATCAATCTGTGCCAGGAAAATGAAAAGTATCACATGCAAACAATAGATCTGCCTTTCACATTGGAAGAACTCTGCCTAACATCCAACAAACTAACCCCAGAGGGCTCACATCTGGTGAGTATGGGCTTGGCACACCCAGGGTCCTGAGCTGGATATCATCATTCTTCTCTTTCTTGGTAATTCCCTTCTACTTCTCTCTCTCTCTCTCTCTCTCTCTCAGAGTAATTCGGGAATTTTTTTTTTGCATGGGGCAGCATAAGCCTCAGGCTTCCTTCCACCGTATAACTAATAATAATAATAATAATAATTCAAGCATAGGAGATTTCTTGGAATTGCTAGAACCAGAGATAGTAAAAAAAGTCGTGGAATATACCCCAGCCATAATCTTAAATCTCTTCAACCACTGCCTAAAAACAGGATGCTTTCCATCCTCCTGGAAGACAGCTAGCATCTGACTAATACTAAAAAACCCAAACACGCCTCAGGAACAACCAGACTCCTACTGGCCCATAGTCCTGCTCAGCAAACTGTTTGAGCATCTTCTCCGCCTCAGAATCAGTCAGCACTACTCCAACATGAACCTTCACCAAAACAGTTCGGATTCAAGAAAGGCTGCTCAGACATGGTTGCCCCGGAAGCTATCATCATTGCTGCAAGGAACACAGATAGAAAATACTTCCTGGTCATTTCCGTTGACTTTGCTGGGCGTTTTGACTCACTTTGGTGGCCAAGCATCCTCAGCAGACTCAGGGAAGCCAAATTACCATATAACCTGTTTTGCTGCATTAAGGATTATCTTTCGCAAAGGAAATAACAGCCAAAACACCATACTGCCTAGTGACCAGATTAGTGCACAGAGGGTGTCCCCAGGGCTTTGTTCTGGGACCCCTTTTTTGGAACATTGTTTTAGACGAATTCCTGTACACCAATCTGTGAGACATCTCCACCCAGGCATATGCTGATGATCTGATTCTTACCCTGGCAGCCGACTCCTGTAGACAATTGGAAGATGCAGAAAATGAAGCCCTTATGACTCTCCAACTTTGGGCTGAACAGCACCACCTGCAGATTTCACCGAACAAGACAAACTCAATTTTACTGAAGGGAACACTGCAAGTCACAAGACCTCCCCTAATTAAAATCCAACAAATGACCATAAAACTATCCATGGAGCTGAAATACCTGGGAGTAATTCTAGATAGAAACTTATCATTCATCCTGCATCCGATTCATCTCCACCAAAAAATAAGAAAATATAGTGCCATGGTTAGAGTTTCTCAGCAGGACTGGGGCTTGAAACAGCAAACACTAACCCTTTACTACAAAGCAGTATTTGTACCGATCATCACTTATGCAGAAGGAGCTTGGTTTCTCAAAGCGACAACCGCAGTAAATACAAGAAAATTAGAATCAATCCAGCACACCATCCTACTTTCCATCACTAGAGTTTGCTGCACGGTCAGCACACATGCCTTTCAGGTGCTGGCCGGTGCACTACCCATGGACCTAGAGGGAGTCAAGCACAAATTACTACATTATCTCTCCAAGGGCAGATCCCTTACCTGCAGTGACTTCACCACCGACCCTGCAAATAGTGTCAGAGTGGAAAAAGCACAACTCACCTTCAAAGGACATGGCAACTCAGATGGGACCAAACCACAAAGGGATCCATCACCAAGAAATTCATCCCTGAAATCTCAAGAATCTATCCTGAGCTACCCACATGGTTCTCACCGGGACTCCACGCCACCTTCCGTCTCACGGTGCACAGGTCTTTCAAAGCTAAATTGGCTGGGTTTAGGATTGTGGAAGACCCAAACTGCCATTGTGACTCCCCAGAGACTGGGAGCATCTCCTCTACCACTGTGACATTTTTTTTTTTTTTTTTATGAAAACCCCAAACACGAAAGGTATCAAAACCTATAGTACTTAGTACCGTGCATGGGTTGAAGGAGAAGTATGGGGGGGAGGGGGATGCCAGAAACTTTGCTCTAGAGACTAAACATGGGTTTCACCACTTCAAGTCTCCAATAAGCAAAGTGGTGGTATTTCACCGGTTGATGAAAGTCATCTACCACCTGGACCTCAGGCGCTTTCTTATGATGAGAATTCACTACATCCCCATGAATATGGAGCACCATCTGCTTGACACAGCTGAAGAATACACAGCCTTCACCACCTTTGCAACTGCTGTTCATCTCAACTGTCAACCAGCAGTGGCCTTCCTGTCACAGCACGTTGGGTGGTTATGTCTCTCTCTTTGTATCATTCCTGCCATACCTTCACTACAGTGCCCTCAAACAGTTGACAGTGCCTGTGGTTGCTGAAATGGTGGCCCACACCATCCTAGCACTGTAAATCATTTCTGCTCAAACTCTGTCCATGTCCTTCCTTTTCCCCCACTGCATGGGCTTTGTACTGGAAAACTGGCAGGCACTATCTACACCAATATAAATACTGTACCAGTTGGTAACATCACTCCTAGGTGATGTAGGATACATCCAAAGGGAATATGCCCACTCGTGGAGACAGGGGATGGGCATAATGTTCTGGCTCATGAGTGTACAATTTAGACCTCACAGTGAACATTAGATAATCAGAAGCCATCTCGAGCACTACCAAGTAGTTTAATCTGGTGGACTGTCCACCAACATGCCTACAAAATCTGTTTTAAGGCTGTATCTTCAAAAAAAAACAGGGTACCCATCATGGCATGCTGCTGATGTCCATTATAACCTAAAAAAAAAAAGACATGACATACTGTATAACATATAAGAAGAGGAGATGCTGGAGCTTTTCTACGGAGATCAAACATGGTTTATGCCACTTCAGGCCTCTATTAAGAAAAATAGTGGTACTGTAATGGGTGATAAGAGGCATTTGGCCCAGTGTTATTACAAATGCTTAGCCATTTCTTTGTGCGGTCTTGATGTTTCACAATTCACAACTGAGTGTTACATAACCTCCAGCACTCTAGTCATATTATTTTAAGCCCTTGTACATATTAGAAACCGTGGGCATAGGAAATATGCCCACGGTTTCTAATAGTCTCATCTATATGAAGGTGCAAGCAGAGAGGTTCAGTAATCATAAAATGACTATATGTTGACGTAATTCAACAACCTTGACTCTCAAATGAGACTTTAATATCAGTTCCATCAGAATTTCACACTCCCAGTGATGGCCTTAGCCATATTCACTGGAATAATGTCCATAAAAAACTATCTGAAAAGCAACTTTCCTACTCTTGGAAAGCTTGAAATGTTAATAACTAAGTGAAAAAGAAACAAAAAAAAAAAAAAAAGTTGGGAAAAAAAATATAAAGTAGAAATGAAATTTAAAAAAAATTACAAACAAATGAAAATTCATTAATCCGTGATAATAATGAAAAAAAAAAAAAAAAAAACAAAGATCAAAATACCTGCAAATATATATTAGTAATAGTATTCACCACATAGCAACAAGGAAATTGTAGGCTTTTGCGGCACTGGAAAAAAAAGAAAGAAAAAAAAGGACCAAGTAGATAAGAAAACAAATTATGTTTTCCACCTCACACAGGTAAGTATCCAGCTGACTTTTAACTTTATTCAAACTGTCCTCAACTACCTGCGAGGGCAACTTGTTCCAGCTATCAACGACCCACAGGCTAAAAGAAAACTTCCTACAATCTAATCTAATCCTCAGGCCCTGTAATTTGAATTTATGCCCCCTAGTTCTGGAATTGTTTAGAACATAGTGTATATTATTACTTGTAACGCAGCTTGTGTGACATGAAGTTGGTTCCCCAACTTCATGTCACACAATGTGATGAATACAAATTCTGTAAAGGAGTTTTATGATTTATGTAGGTTAGTGAGTATTTGTGTGGGTTATGTTGGTTGTATTGTTCATCCGGCCTCTTAGCCTAGGGGGCTGTGTTTTAACACAAAAACCTCTAGTTTAATGTGCAGCACTACGAGGAGGCGGGCTGAACGGTAGAGAGTATAAAGCACTGGCAAGAGATAGTAGGGTATAAGAAGTGGGGGGGAACAAATGGGTAGAAGAATAGACAGGGCAAGAGGACCCCCAGTTCAGGATGCCTGTCTTGTCGTGAGCAGTACAGGATGCCTGTCCTGTTGATATTTGGTAGTGGGAGTGACCCACCAAGCATAAGGGCAGAGGGTGCCAACCAGGATGGAGGAAGGGAGTGTGGAAGTGAGAGAACAACCACCCCAGGTGGTAGGAACGAGGATCATAGGGGAAAGGGTCCCCATGTTGGACCTTTTTTGGTACTCAATCCCACACTGGTCATGGGGTCAAGCCCTACTGACTAGTGTCTGCATCCATGCTGGCTAAGTAGCCATGACATGGTGTCTGCTTGGGTGGGCATGGGACCATAGATAGTCCACTTGCCCACCAGTCAATCCAGGAGAGGGGTTCTCATTCACACTCTGCATTCATCCTGTTTTCATACTTTTTTTCTTGCACTATATTTATAATATTTTTTTTTCTAAGTTTATAAGTTTTTTTGTTTTTTTTTCATGCATCCATCTTCTTTCTCACACCCGGAGGGAGGGGGAGATTACTTAAATAAAATAATTTGATTTATAAAATAAGGGCTAGTATTTATAAACTAAGAATTAAAAATTGTGAACTTTCTTGTTTACACCCATGCTTTCATTCATTCTTTCAAGCATTCATTTCTGTTATTCAATTCCATTCTCTCTCTGCACTACATCCCCAGATTACTATTATTATTCAGCTGGGGTGCAGTCCTGCATGCCAGGGAGGTATGCAGTGGGTGTATTGATGTTGTTAATAACTAAGTTCATTTCTGTTAGTATGTATACACTAAACCTATATTTTTAACAGGTGTTTCATACACTCATACCTTCATTCACTCTTTTTCTTCCATGCTGGGTTAATTTCTTACACCATAACTTCACATTCTTTACCTTTCACCACAATTTCTATTTCACCCTATCACATTCATTCAGCATCCAACACATTCACACAATTCTTTCACACTCATTTATCCTCCTTTCATTCTGCATTGCATCCCCTAGCAACAAGCTTTCTATTATTTGACTGAGTTGCTTCCCTGGCTGCCTGTTCATCTCCCTCTCCTTTATATTTATATTCCTTACTGACAGGAGGATAATCCTGGAGGGGGCCAAACGATCAATTCAGTTTTGTCTTTTCCAGTATCTTTTGGGAAGCTGGTTATAGCTACCCTGTCAGATTATAATGTCATCAGAACAGTGAGAATTTCACCTTCATTCATTTTACTAATCCCTCTCAGAGCCTTATAAACCTCAATCAGGTCACCTCTCAGGTGCCTGGTTGCCAAGCTCTGTAGTCCACATAATCAGAGTCTTTCTGCCAATCTCACCATTTCAGTTGCTGGACCCTTTCAAGAAGCTTGATGTCTTTTTTCAGATGAGGTCTCCACACTTGAACACAGTATTACAAATGTGGTCCTACAATTACCTTATATAGTGGGATTACAACCTCCCTATCTCTACAGGATAGTGTTTGATAAATCGTTGATAGGACACCATGGGCTTTCCTGGCTGCCCGTTTACACTGTTTGGAAAACTTCATATCTGTCTGTATTGTAACTCTCAGATCCTTTTCCTCTCAAATGTTTTTAATTTAATCCCACCAAGTGTAGGCTGCTATTCCCCAAGTGACCTTGCATTTAGCAGAATTAAAACATAGCAACTTCTTCTCTGACCATCTTGGAAGTCCGTTCAAGTCATGTAGAAGGAGTGCTGCTTGGCACTGATCATTAACAACTCTGCCAATCTTTATGTCATCTGCAAATTTTGACATCACGCCTTCTATCCCTTCGTCAATGTCATTTATGAAAATGAGAAACAACAGTGGTCCAAGAACTAATCGTTGAGGGGCCCCACTCCTGACATTACACAAATCTAAAGAGGGTTATGATTAATATCCATTAATCACAACCCTCTGCCTTCTGCCCTGTAAAAGGCAGAGGGTTGTTGTATATTTTTCAAATATATATTGTTTACAATTTTGTTCAAAATACAAAACCATTTAAAAAAAAAAAAAAAAACAGTGCCATTAATTCAGTGTTTACTATCACTCATAAGTAAAGTCATTCTGTGCAGTCTATAATAAACAGATATTTTTTTATATTTCTGCTGCTGAAATGCATTAAGGTAACAACATTTTATGGTAAAAATCTAACATACAGAAATTGCAACAAAGAATTCTTTCACTTTTACTGTCACTGTATGAGATAGGTCTCACAGGCTGCAACAAAATACCAGCCTATTTCCTAAACAAAAGTCCACTGACACAACTGATTAATGCAACAGCAAGAAGAAGAGGAAAAGGGAGGGAGTACCAGGATTACAGAATCCCCATAAAATAACTAATGAGCAAACAAAAATATAAATGCATGGGTCTATCAAACCTCACACCGTCATCGCTGAAGGGTTAACTTAATCAATAACTTGGTTATAACTATTGCAAGCTAAAGGGTGGGCAGATAAAAAATTACAGATTCTGATTTGTGACATGCATTCTTGTCCTAAATGCTGGATAGTTACCTATGTGAGGAGGAAAACACATAGGTGTTAATTTTATTTTTTATGTTTATTTTTTTTTATTATTTTATTTAATTATTTATTGGCTAGTACAGCAAGATTTTTTAAATTTTATTTTGGCTAGTGCTTTTTTGTAGAATCATGGGTCGGATAAAAGATGAGCATTCAGAAAGGAATGGAAAATAAAAGATTTCATTCCACCAAGAACAATATCAGTGACACAATCTCAACAAAATACTATGATGGGGAAACTTAAAACAGTAGTCCAGCCAAGGAACACAAACCAAACAGAACTTTCCATTTAGCAATGGTGAAATGTGATACACTGCTGTAGAGGTTTTTTTGAGAAGCCATTAGCAAGTTGTGATAGGAGGAACCCTGAAGCTAAATTACATTAATTTATTTTGAAGGCAGTTGGTGAGGAAAAAATCAAGAGGAGTGCTAGTGTGTGATTCTATACCTGGCTGGTAAATGAACTAGTTATGTAAAGTCAAGTTAAGTAAAGCCTGGATGTTCATGAAATTACCTATTTACTTGTACATTTTTCTTTGTAATATGTAAATTAGCATATGGATTTTTCAGTGCAAAAATAACAGAAAAAGAAATTTATATGTATGATGAATAAGTACATGTTTCCAAAAATACACATCACCATTTTCTGATTAAATTGATACATTTGTTAAGATTTTGTGTTTTGGCTTTCAGTTCCTTTTCCAAATTTCTGGAAGGGTTAATAATCTGTTTTTAACTAGATACTAAAATACTCTGCAATTTTTTGAAATGCAGAGTTTTAAGGCACGTTCATAAACATATGCAAAAGTGCCAAATCTAATCACCATATCAGTCCATCTACATGTAACAAGTGAACTCTCTGTGAATGTATTTTCATGAAATTTTATATTTAGTTCTTTTAGAAAGATTTGTCAGACCATCCCAAATTTCATTAAAATCAGACAAATAAAAATCTAGAAATTATTATTTCGTTTTATCACATTTGTATGAAAAAAGAAATTTATAGATTAAACATAATTTTAATACAATACTGTTAGCTTTAAAAGTCTGTGCATGTATTGTTATATTAGACTCATGAAGAGAGACAGAGATTTTTATAGGAAATCTCATAAATTTAGACCATATAGCATCATATGATCTGATATATGATATATATCATGTGATCTGCTGCCTTGCATATGGGTACACATCTCACATCTGTAGGCAAGAGATTCCAACTTGAAGGCATTGTACCTGATCTGGACACATCCAAAGATTGTCCCAACAGCGGAGACCCTGCAGTATGCCCATATTGAAAAAGAAAAGAAGAATGCAAAGGCATTCAGTAAGAGATCTGCTTTGCGTGGAATATTTAAGAGTATTAGACACATTAAGGCAACATATTCCATCCCAATGTAACTAAAAATAAAAATGATCATCCTTCAGATAATCTGCGACTTTTTTCCAATTTAAAAGTTGTTCAACTGAATGCTCACAGTGATCCAGGATGGTTGCCAGTGAAATTCCTTGCTTAAAGGATACAGTTTCTCCCAACACAATTTGTTTGCAGGAATCATATCACATCAAGGGAAAAATTATTGGTTAAAATATTACAGCCAGAGTCATATATTGAAATCATGAAAACCCAAAGTCCTTTATAATTATATTTAACAAAGACCTAGATATTCTGGCTGTCTCCACTTTATTCTTTTATATTATATCAGTACAGTATCTGCCATCCTCGAACTCTGACTTAAATCCACATCTCTAATACCTTGAAAGACACTTTAACAAAATTTGTCCTGAACCTTTGTCAATTGTATCAAATGTCAATTCTAAATCCACCCTTTGAAATAGTGCTACCGGTGACTCAAGAAGGCATCTGCTGGAGAACCTCATTTTTGCACATTGCTTAGATGTCTTTAATCTTCCTAAAAAATCTTTTACCTTCTGCAATAGCCTTGGCCAGTCTAATATGCATGTAACACATGCAACTAATAATCTTTCCCCTCTTGTTTCTAAATGGAATGTAAATACAGACTGGATAACATCAGACTATCTCTTTTAATATATGTTCCAAAAGAACCACAGGATCTCCCCCATACAAATTAGTTGGGTACTCATTGAAGAATAATTTATAGAACAACTTTGACTTGTCAATATTCACTGATCTTCCTTTGGATGATACTATTTCCTGTAACCATTTCAACAAGAGCCAGCTGGCCATGCAGATTCAAAATGACATCCATACAGCAATAACTAAATGTACCGGTACTATGAATAAAAAAGTTACATCCAACTGCATCATGTGGTGGAGCCATGAACTCACAGTGCTCAGACAGAAAATTCATCAAGCTTGATGTTTATATCAAAGGGCCAAAAGAAACAGACATTCTCAGAATAATATTAATATACTGCATCTCAACTATAAAAATATTAAAAAAACATAAGTTAATCTATAATAATAAACTAACATCCTAACAAAATTTTGTTCACAAAACATGTAATGACAAGTAATTGGGGCTTAATTTACAAAATAAGCTCTTTCCTGGATAAATATTTAATACCGTAATTACAAACAACAAAGAGTCTCCCAATTGGTCTTAAACAGCAAACAAGATCTTGGATAGGATGTTCCCAAAGATGATATTAATCAAGATTCTTCCCATCATCTCAACGTCAGACTACAAAATATCCAATACAGTTCTTCCATTCCTTTCCAACCATTTACTATGAAGGAGTTGCGAAGCATTGTTTCATCTTATACGTCCTGGATCTGATCTCTTAGAAAGCAATTTCATTAAGAGATTCCTCTCTCTCCCTCCATCTACATCACCTTTTAAAATTATTTAATAAGTGTCTTGAGTCAGGCATCTTTCTACAAATTTTGAAATCATCACTTTTAAAGATAATACCAAAACTAGACAAACTTCTCAATGATCCAAATTCCTATACATCAATTTCACTATTGTCACATATGAGAAAGCTGCTTGAAAGCCACATAGTCTTAAAGATGTAATCTAATACTTTTTCATCCCTCCAATTTGGCTTTTGTCCCAGAAGAGGGTGTGAGGATCCATTTTTTGAACTTAAGAAGAGAAACTGATAACTCAACCTTTAATTACTGTTTGGTGGTTTTTTTATGGACTTTGAAGGAGCCTTTGACATCTTATGGTGGCTAAGTGTTCTTCAACGTCTACAAAAGTTCACTGTCCCTATAATCTCTTTCGGCTTTTTAGAAGTTATTTTACCAATAGGTCTGAAATATAATATATAACATCTCATGGGTAGGTCCCTCAGAGTTTTTATGGCAATTGTTACCAGTCTATTCTTGAACCTCTGGTGTGAAGCCTAGTTCTTGGCAAATGGCTGCTTTTCAACTTTGACTGAGCCAACATACAAATGGTTGCATACACCGATGATTTGTCAATTTTTGTGCATGACAGTTCTAGAAAGGCTTCAGAACAACAGACAAAACTTAATTCTTACTAGACTTTCTGAATGGATGGTTAAACAAACACAAAATTTCACATTCACGTTCTGCAAATTGCAGTAGCTAGAGACTAGGCACTTCTTCCGCTTGCACCAATTACAAACCTGAGAGGGCATAAATTCAAATTGAAGAAAGAGTTGTAGAATAGACGTGCGGAAATTTGCCTTTTAGAGGGAATGGATGAAATTGTTTTTTTTTTTTGTCTGATGCTACATAAGCTGATATGTTTGCTTTCTTGCATCACATGCCTCCATTACATAAAAAAATTCACAATGATGATTTTCCATGGGAAATTAAATTACAACAAACCACCAGTAATGTAATCAAATATAAAGGCAAATCCATACTGTTTGCTACTACCATAAGCATCTAGGGACCATCATTAATGATAAACTATTCTTCTTGCCACATATACAGAATCTCCAAAAAAAAGTCAAACACTTTATGGCAATGCTATTCAAGTTTTCACATCAAGACTGGGGCTTAAGAATGATAACCTTCGAATTCTCTACCAATCAGTCTTCTGCCTATAATAACTTATGTTGCCATTATCTGGTTTCAGAGAACAATGCTTCTTACCATTCAAGCTAAACTTGACACTGTACAATGATGCATTTTGCTTGTGCTATTAAGAACATGCAGAACTCTCTCCACCTGTTCTCTTCAAGTTCATGCTTGACTCCTGCCTCTTGACATGCTTATAATTTATAAAGGCTTTTCATATCATATCAGAATGTTTGGAATCACTTATGATCCACCTGCAAATCCCAAGACAGAAAAATCTAAATGTTGGTCTAAACTTAATGTTAATAATCAATGACAGAACAAATGGTCCAATACTGTAAAAGAAGCCACCACCAAATTCTTTGTACCACGTGTAAATTTTAATACCGCCAAGGCAATACTGGTTTTATACCTCATACTTGCTTATGAGTCATGGATCTATTAAAATCTACCTATTTCAGTCTAATCTCTTCAGTATACCTAACTGTTCCTATGGTGCTCTGGGAAATTGGAATCACATATCATACAACTGCCCAAATTTATTCACACTGAATTCACATAGCAAAACCCATGACTTTTTCTCAGGAAATGAAAAATATCTCATTGCCAAAGAACACATATTTGCTGTAATACAAGATTTTGCACGACAAGCCTTCACCAAACGTCATACTATAATAACCTCAATGGCTGACCGTCCCTCTCTGTAACACAGGCCTAATCTTCCTTGGACTAGGCTTTTTTCCTCCTTTCCTTCACTCTAGTCGCCTCTTTTTTTTTTTAAAGCTGGCCATTAGCCTTGTGCAACAGGTGGGATTTTTCTGGTGCCCGGGTTTGGGCTTCCTAGGTACAGGATTGCTGGCATCCATTGGTCTTGCACTCTGCCAGTGGATGAAGGATTTATATTTTCTTCTGTTTTTTTCTGAATGACCTCAAGCTCAATTTGGACATTGTTGTACAGGATAATTGGGGGCTACTACAACTTATGCTTTCTTGTGGACCACCTCCTCATGGTGTACACACACAGTGGGCAGGCTTTCCAAGTGATCACCTTTCTGGTAGCAAAGTGGCCAGAAACCACTAAACAACACACACACACAAATTATGATTTACTAAACCCAATTTAAAAAAATTAGAAAAACCAAAAGAAAGTGTTTATAAAAATTTTCAGAATTTTCAAGATCACTAATCCCCAGATTGTAACCCAGACACCTGTGTGACATCTGGCAGATGCAATGTAAATGTCTGTATTTTTGTCAGCAGTTCATATTTAGCCAGCAAACAGCTGACAAAAGTACAGACTAGCACCTTACAGGTGTCATGCAGGAATGAGAATTACCTAGAAGAAAGAAAGAGCCTTAACTTGCCTGGTGTATGTTAATAAGCACTACACAAGAAATTAATGTCTTGAATCCAGAGTATATTAATCAAAATGGAAACAGAAAATACTGTAAAACCAGTAAAGAGAATACACTGGTGGGCAAAGTACACAGGAAGATATGATTTCATTTATAAATTAGAAAAAAAAAAAAAGCAGAAAAATTTTAAAAAGTGACATTTGTAAGATGACATACTAGCAAAAGAAGGTTGGTTAATGACAAGAAAAGGACCTCTGGTAGACTCAGGTATTCCTTTGAGCTCTATTAACTGAGCTATTACTATATAATATTTGATACCAATGCATTATGTCAAGCGCTTAAGGAATTTAACCCTAAGGCCACACAAAAGGCATTCATCCCAGCATTCTTTATGGCTCCAGATGCAAGGTATTGCATCTGTAGAGAATGGTGAGACCACACTTGGAATACTGTATCCAGATCTCGAGGTCACATGTAAAGAAAAGATATATAACTTCTAGGAATGGTGTAAGAGAATATTAGTGGCAAAGAAGGGTGACTGGATTGGTAAGGAGTGCTAAGCATTATCCCTATGAGGAGCTTAACAACCAGACAACATGGAGGGAGAAGGATTTGATTGAAGGGATTAATGAATGAGGGAGGAATATTCTCAGTGGTGCATTAGGCAACAAAGGGCACAGCCATAAAATTCTTAGGGAACAACAATTAGGTTAGATTATATGTATGTTTTGGCACAAGTGATTACAATGGTGGAGTGTTTGCAAAATTCAAGGAGAAGCTGGGGGTAGACACTTTTTGATGATGGGAATAATATGAATTTTTTTTGTTTTTTTTTTTGACAGATACAGAATACCTTTGCTTTCCTGCAACATAATGCCATATTAATAGTAATACTGAATGAAGTATAGAGGAAAACTAAGTGTTTTATTTCTATACACTTGATATGCCTCCAGACAATCAAAGTGGCTTCAAATTCCTGCCATACTTTGATTACAGCATACAGGTCTGAAAACCGCATTTCAGGAAGTAGGCAGACCTCTCTTTCCCTCATGTAGAGAGAGAAGTCACAAATTAGTTATGAATGTAAGGTTATCCCTGGGGAGACTCCAGTTCTGCAAGTTGCAATATCTGGAAACCGTGATCAAATAAGTGAACCAATTGAAAGAGTAAACTAAACAATCAATGTTCTCTCTTTCACAAAAAAAATATACAGTACACGCAATGGATCATACATATCCCTGAAGTCACATAGAATACAAATTAATTTTTTTGCAAGACGAAAGAACATATATATAAGAAATAATTTTCCGAGAGAAAAATCAAATTTGATTAAATTTGGCATTAGGCTAATAGGACTGTTTTTCACAGATATACTTCTCCATATTCATATTTTATAAATATTTTAATTAGAATACAACTACAAATAAGCATACAAAATCTAATGTGCTAAAAACATACTATGTGTATTAAGTACAATAATCATGCAAAAATAATACTAATATTTCAACAAGAATGGTTAGAACACTTAGAACTTAACAGTTCTAAGTGTTCTAACCATTCTTGTTGGACTTCTTGCTTAACTTGTCATCTTGAACTAAGTTCGACAGTGCAACTGATGCACTACAGCAACTTAAATATATTTTAGAATTATCAATGTGAATTTTAAAATGCCTCCAGTAAGGTCCTCAAATTTCAACCTGCTTCATTGAATATTTTTTTAATTGGCTGAATACAGCCATAAAATCAGATTATCTCTCCATGTTTGTGTACAAAATACACCCAACATTTGCTTGAGTATTATTCTTCCTTACAGTTTTGGTTTCAGCTTCAATTTCTCTTACTGTGGGTTGGAAAATATATATATATATATATTTTTTTTTTTTTTTTTTTTTTTTGAATAACAAAGCCTATCATTACTAGAGACAGTATTTGTCCTTGTTACCCAATATAACATGAGAACGAATATTATAAAGTGCACCATTCTTGCTTTTGTTTGACAAAAATATTCAGTACTGCAAGCAATTTCAACAGGAGGACAACAGCTCATGTGACTTTTATAGTACACTTACTCAAAGGTTATTAAAAATTATATCCCACAAATTAAGAAATAAATAAAAGAGGATTACAGATTCCAAATTTGTGCTAACTCAAAATCCATCACATATTTCAAAAAATTTTTGTAAAAAAATATTTCCAAAGATTCTTCCATGAAAATACATTAAGATATTAAAGGGTTAAGATATTTTCTATGGCCTTCTGAATTATGCAGTGAACCTTGGGAAGCAATCCTACATGGGTTTCCTGAATTTCCTAAATTATATTAATAAAGGATAACATCATGCTTGAAATTTGCTTTTTTGCCAAAAAGAAATTAGCTACTACCATAAACTCCCACATAATTCTTGGACTAAAAATACACAAAAATTGAAAGAGAAACTGGATAAATACTTTGATGAAACGTAAAAGAAATGAATGATACATGGGTTCAATTAATAAAATTTTTATTTTATAATTTTTATTTCATTTAATTATTATTTAGACCAATATTACATATGCTTTGCTTCCTTGCATCATTTTGCCAATATTAATACTAAAATATCAGTTAACATAATCTTTGCATGTGTTCATCTTATTTGGGATTCTTAGCTAAAAATAAAAGATATATGTAGCATTATGAATTTTCTATGGCCTTAAGATAAATAAACTGATTATATAAAATATTCACAATTTTTCTTCCAGATTTTTGTAAAAGTCCATAAGTTTGCTGATGCATGTACATTTGTGGAAAATTTGGGTTCAGTAAAATGAACTGGTAGAAGCAATGAAATAAAATTAAAATAAAAACTACAGCATGCAACATAACACATCCATTTTAATATAATCAAAAAAAGTTCAATTTTCCACGAGTACCTAAAATATTCTGTATAACTCCCACTGTAAAAAAACATTTTGATTAATTTTTGGTAGTAAAAAAAAAAAAAAAAAACAGGGTAAAATCCATGCAAAATACAACTGATAACAACTCCACTACATGCTGGATTATATATAAAATAAGATAGTAATCGATTCATATTTTAAATTTCAAATTAGATGGTTACAAGTCTAACTTATAACTAACTTTTAAAACTGACATGAACTGAATAAGCCAGACTTAATTAAATGACAAGTTAAATTTTTATAGCATTCTTAAAATATGTAGTTTCTACTGTAGAATTTAAATGATCTGACACTAGAAAAGCATCTATTTAAGCAAACTAGATTCGGTAATTTTTTTTTTTATCTTTTTTTCAGAAATTCAATTGACTCTATCAAATTCTTGCAACCTCTTTCATAACACATGACAATTAGTCAAATTGCATGGACTGGCTATTGCAAAGCATGAGGGAATTAACATTATCACTTTATAAAATGAACAGCTGGAGTACTCACATGTTCATCAAAGATTGACGAATACAGCGCATTCTTAAATAGCTCATAAAAATTACTCTAACTATGTACTAATATTAATAGTAAAATTAATTCTCCCAGTATTACAAATAATTGTTTAATATATATATAAACTCCACACTCTGTTACTGTTAGCAGTTTAGAATGGACAGTTAAGGCATTATTCGGTCTACACTACAAACCAGCACAGTGTATTTTATTTTTTATGAAACAGGTTTTTTCCCCCCTTTTAATTTGTCTAAATATCTTTTCATCAGTTTTATCATAGGGTAAGGAATGCTACCAAATCCATTCACAATTTACAAGTTTTGTGTTGATTTTTTTATGTATCTGATTTTTTTATTATTAATAAAAAAACCCGGCCTGCTATGGACAATTTGTTTGTATGTAACTTACTGTTCACTGGCTGTGTCAGCAAACTGCTTTTCTATTGGCATTTTCAAAAGCCTGACACTAAGTCTATATTAAAAAAATAATAATTAAAAAACACCTGCTATACCAACAATAAACATGCCTGATGGTGTGCATGGTTTAATCTAAAATAAATATGATGGCATCTCACACTGCTGTGTCTGCTTGAGTATCTTAATAAACTGATATTATCTAGGTTGCACCATACAATCTGAGACTGGGGGACTGGTGCTGTTGTAATGTTATTACAGAATATGAGCATTACTTCTGAACTATGCAGTGGACCACATCTGGTTGCGCATAAGTTTGCACTGTAGGATTCTTACAAAAAGGGGGGGGGGGACAAAGGCAGCTCCATCATCCATAACTCATATTCATTTGGATACCAGTGGCAAACTGGTGTCTAAATGAAACTTCCCACTTGTTCAGCTGTGCATAATTTCCAGCGCTGTTGACTACTGAAATCACTATCAACAAGGGCAATTTCAACACTGTGGATAGAGTGATTGCCAATGTAAAACTCCTTTGCACATGGACAGCTGTATGTGGAATTATCCAGGTGTAGGTTATACAACTGCATTGATACTTCCATAGACACAGCATAAAGAACATTGTGTTTAAGAAGTTCTGTAGAACTTCTTGAATAAATTGTGTGGTAATAATAAGGTCTGTAATAAAATAATAACATCAATAAAATCTGTAATAAATTGTGTATATTTTAATTAACCCCTTTATTTGTCATTGTATTTTAAGTTTCACAGTTACTACTATAATTGAAATCAAGTAAATGTGAAATTGCTGGTTATATGTAACTGGACAGTTCCCCAGAGCAAAAATTAGCAAAAGTTTTACATTTGTCCAAATTAAATTGTTGCCTAGCTCTAGGCAATAATTAAGTTGCATATAAAAAAAAACTTTAGGAGAGCAAAATGGGTTTTCTAATATAAATATAAAGATCAGTACTTATTTGTGTAACGGATGTTATATGTGATCCTTGAATAGTTAAAAAAAATTTTTAAATATCCTCTTTCTCTGGTTTATTTAAAAATTTAGTTTATTAAACTGAAACTGTACAATGTGAATGACTGATCTGTGTACTAGAGGGGCTGGTGTATTTTAAACTTTGATAAAACTATATAACATCAAATGGTAAACATTTATCTGATTAAGCCTATGGAATGATTTTAAAGTACATAAAAAAAACATATCGCGATTGAAACACACTACAGAATTTTATTATTGCTAATTAATCAGTAAATTACAAAATTCGACACATAAAACTATTTTATTAAATAATTATGACTTTAAATGAGTTGCTGAAATTCTCCGAAATGTTCATCTTTTTGAGATTTGGCATTAATAAATAATTATAAAATATAGGAATAAGGGAAAACTGAGATGATCTGATAACTTACTTCATAAAGGCAATAAATAAATTTTGGTGACCACTGTATTTATTATGCTTAACTCTGAAAAAATAATCAAGTCCATAAACAATAAAACTAAGGTGACCAAATCTTAAAAGTCCAATACAGGACATTTCCTTAATATAACAAGGCCACATTATAAGGAAGATACATGTTTAGATTAGGAGTTTATTTATTATTATTTTTTTAGTAACTACTACCCATATAAAATGTATCAACAGGAAAAGCTGGTCAAAAAAAAAAAAAAAAAAAAACACAGGATAGTAAATTCAAACAAAAGACCATTCTTGTAAAAACAGGGCATCTAATCACCTTACAAAAACGAAACTATATCATTCAGTTACAGGAAGACAACTAACTAAATTTCATTCTGCTTTGCAGACTTAACAAGACCCTAATATCCACGTAGTTTTTCTTCCTTTTTTTTAATTTTTTTTTTTTTTATTACAAGAGAATGAGAAACGATGTGGTGTAATTAGTAGCAATTCTCTCAAATGTTCATCTTTCAGGTTTCTGCATTAGTATAATTCAGAGAAAAATAATTTTTAGAATAAGATCATCGATTCTTTAAACTCGATAAATAAAATTCTCCAGGTATAATTTAATAAATGAATTTTGCCATTATATTAATTTTCGAAAAAAGCATATCCCTGCACTATTTTTATTATATCTAGATCAACAAGAAGCTTCACGAGTGATATACTAACGAAAATTTATTTTTATTCATGGCCACAATTATATGCATTAGCTCCCAAACAACTCAAGATTTGCATATCCACTGATGAAAGGGGTGTCTGAACTTGATATTAACAGCAATTAAATCGAAAGTTTGTTGTTAACAAGGCAATTCAAAATGTCGAAAAGTAAAATACGTCTTACTCTAACCTCTCAAAATGAATGTTTATAAGATTAATAACATACACAATTAGAAATAGCTCTGTGGAATGTATACGAACAAAAGTTTGCCCAAATATAGAACATATACACTGCTCAGGAAAAACAAGGCATTGCATATGATGTTAACCAATAAGTGAATCACTGTATGTGTGTGTGCGTGTTTTTTTTTTTTTTTCAATGCACAGATTAAATAGTTATAAAACAAACGCAATTCAGTTTGGGACAACTGACCTAACAGTAGGAGTCTGTGCGTAGCTCTGTATATCTGTTTATCCTTTTGTATTTGCTTCTCTATCTTCTTATTTGCCTCTTTTCGCCGCTTATCCTCTTCCGCGTCGCTCTTGGAGCTCGAACCTCCGAAACAACCCATGTCATTAGTTAGGCTTAACAGTGATCACAGCCAGGGTTTCTTCGAATGCGTTTTTCGCACTCTAACACCGTCCGATTGAACTCCTTGATATACTTTTTTATTCTTTTCACTCCCATAAGAAAAACGAAGCAGAAGAAACACACGCCCGTCACGACACTGCTATTACACTATGCATATTTGAGCGTCACATCTGCGAATTCTATCCGCACACATCAATACTCGGGCAGTACTCATGAACGCTAATCAGCCTACCACCAGGCTGCCACCCTCTGCAAGAGATGGGTGGGACTGAGGCGCTCTAAGGATTCTGGGTAAAGGAGCCGTAACCAGAACGTGAACTCAGACGTAAGCCTATATATTGGCGTTCTGGCGGAGTTTCTCTCGCAATCCTTTCACTCTATTCATATACGAATATGGGCATGAAGTTAAAAAAAAAAAAAAACGAAAACGTAATAATTAATTAATTGTTTATTTAAATTGCTTTCATTCCAGTCATGTTTAAATTGGTCGAAACTTTCTTGAGTGTTACAACTTTTTAAAATTCTAATTTCGCATAAAATCAAGAACGGAATGAAATCAAGCAATTAATACTGCAATAAGAGCCCTTGTTTGAAAATGTATCTTCCTTTAAAAATTAAATAAATATATGCGCGTATACTTATATGAGATTGACGCAGTTTATTTAGATAAATGCATGATTCTAACAAATGCTTTCGAATACGTTCCATTCATGAGACCAACATAAATGATAATACAGAGCGGAGCGATTCCAACTAATAGAAACCGAAAAAGGAGATAACACATGAAGATTCCACAGTTCCGTTTTAAAGTTTTTTTTTTTTTTGGGGGGGGGGGAGATTCTTTTAAATAATAAGTTTGAGTGATAAACGCATTTTTCATTTTTATACGAAAACCAAAACGACAGATATCTACTATTAAACTCACCATTAATCCCAATAGCAGATGTCTTGCACCTTTTCATTTTATGAAATGAAGGATTCTAGAAAGAATAAATACTTCTTATTGTACAAAGAGATAAATTGAACAGTACTATTCTACAAGGCCTTCACGGCCAAAGGAGTCCGGAGGTTAAAGTTCTGTTTATATTTCGGTACGACCAGGATAGAAGTTAATAATTTTTATTGTATTCATTGTCGAAATATTAACCATATCGACAAAGAATACGATATTAAGTTAACGTATTTAGCAGTCACGCTGGCCATGGTCCATTCAAATGCGTGTGCTACTCATTCACTCTTTGATCATTTACATTAAGCTCCAAGATGATTGAGGGCTTGGGCAAACTTGTGTTCCCTTCTCAAAAAATGTCTAGTTAGTTAATGCACGTAGTACGTTACATTTCAGGCGCATTAGCAAATAGTAATAATTCAGGGTTAAAAAAAAACGACTTTTATGAGAAAACCCGAGAACATTTCATTTATGCACTTCGCCATATTGCCCATTCATTCCTCCAATCAGCGAACGGAAACGAGCATAACATCCAGTGCTTCTGGTGAGTATGGGCCTGGCACACCCAGGGTTCTGAGCTGGATATCATCATTCTTCTCTTTCTTGATGATTCTCTTCTACTTCTGACTCTTGTTCTCTCTCTCTAGGTAATTCAGAATTTTTTTTTAGCTGGTGCAGCATAAGTCAAAGGCTTCCTTGCACCATATGGCTAATGATAATAATAATATGGATATATACAATTTATGGTATACGTATGTGATAAAAAAAAATAATAATAATTGCGATTTTTTTTATTAAACCAATTTTAATGAAAGTTTAAATGGCTCGACAAATCTTTCGAAAAGAGCCAAGTATAAAATTTTTTGAAACTATCCACTGGGAGTGGAATTTACGGACATGGAAAAAACAATAAGCGCTTTACACATATATGCTAACGCATCTAAAAATGCATATTTTTTCATAAATAAATCAATTAAATTAATAAAGTTATCTTTCGATGATGGAGGTCTATGGAAAATAGATTATCTATACAGGAAATCAGTTTACATACTCATTGTATGATATAACTTGATATTTTTTATAAGTTGTAAGCCCCTTACGTTATGAACAGGTGTGGTCACATTTTGATTTTATTTCTTATAATTTCTCTGTTTTTGTATTTAGCGGCAATTAATTTAAAAAATATATAATAAAATTTAAAAAAAAAAAAAAAAAAAATATATATATATATATATATATATATATATATATATATATATATATATATATATATATATATATACTGTATTTGGAAACCGTGAACGTTAGATAGATAGATTTTAGTCACCCTACCCTTTAACGTAGGGGCTCTCAAAACTTTGATATACTATGATCCCTAAAATAATAAACGAATCTGTGTAACCCACCCCCTTCGCCAATGAACAGATCTAAAAAGAGCCAAGTATAAAACTTCCTAAAATTCTATCCACTAGAAATCGTGTTATTACATGCGGACGGACAGAAGGGCATGGAGAACACAATAGGGGCTTTACACATGCATGTATATGCTAACGCACCTAAAAATGGAAAATTATTTTCATAAATGAATCAATTAAATAAAAAAAAACTTGTTTTACACTGATACGGATCTTTAGAAAACAGCCTGTAGAGGAAATCAGTTTAATTTTTGCATAAATTGCAAAACCCTTAGGTCGTTGTGAAGAGATGTCACCACATTTTGATTTTATTTCTTAGAAACCGTGAACGTTAGATAGATTTAAGTTAGGGGTTCTCAAACTTTCGGATACTGTGATCACGAAAATGATAAATGAATCTGTGTGATCCCCTCCAATGAATAAAACTAATGATTCCATTAAGGTCAGGGTTGGGTAAGAAACAAATGTACCACTAACTTTTAATAATTAAATTAATCAATAAAATAATCATTAAATGTTAAAAAATATTAAAATAAAGTTGAATTAAATAATTAAAAAATCGGCTATGTGGGGGTTTTTGTCTAACGTAGCCGAGTGGCCAGGCAAGAAATGGCATCAAATGCATTTGGGTTGATCATGGTTAAAATCTAAGGGACCAGTAAAGTCAGTTAACGATTCTATTCCTTGTCAAAATGATTAGTTATAAACCCTTCTAATCTAATTAAACGACTTTTATGAGATTAGAAGGGTTTCTAACTTCTTTATTCCAGAAAGAATAAATTATAAGACGCATATAAATTTCCGTTCATTCTCGATACGGCGAAGGTCAGAAGAGTTTGCATATTCATTGTGACTGCAATCATACTAAATTATTAAAGTTTTTAACACCACACTTCACAATGGGCCGTGAATTTTTCGTAGCAGCGTACAGGCCTCTCAGCCTCCCCCGGCTCATGGAGACTAATCCCCTCGCTACCCCCACCCACCTTGACTCTCCTGTATCGCGATGTGAGTTTTTTTAAGAAGTGGAACGCTCGTCAAGATTATACGCCCATGAGCCAAAACACTATGACCACCTACCTAATAACATGTTCGGCTGCCGTTCGCCGTGATAACCGCTTGCACCCGGCGTGCATCGACTCTACGAGACCGCGGAAGGTGTCCTGGACAGAAGGACGTCCAGGGGTTCGGCAACAGAGGCGAGACACTGGAGAATGATGCGCTTCACCGAATCAAATGTTAGAGGGAATTTGGCGGCAAGCGAAGCATACGAAGTGCTTGGACACGATCCATCGTTGAATCATTCATGCACAATGATGGCATGGAATGTTGTCTTGTTCAAAGCCCTGGGCTTTGAACAAGACAACGTGGTATCGTCACCTGGTGGGAAAGGCCCGGGTTCGAATCCCGTCGATGACGCGAGGAACTGTAATGGGCTTTTTTCACTCCGTGGCTGAGTTAGTCGGTCTCAGGCATAGATAGCAAGGTTCCTCCCAGAAACTGGGATTTTGTCGTCCAGCAAAACAGACAAATCGACCATAGAACTTACACTGATACACGTAATTAACAGGGATATTCATGTGTTGTTGTGGGGGATCCCAGGGTTTCCCCCATAAGCCGCTATTGTACTTCTTGTGTTGAAGCTTATGCCAAAACCGGTCAATTGTATGTAGTGTGTTGGACGTGTAAGTGTTATGATGTGTTCTGTTGTTATGTTATCGGCCGGTGCCTGGCTCTTAGCAGGTAAGAAGCAGTAACACCTGGTCACTACGTCTCATCCCCCATCCCTGCCACGTGGAGGCGGCCAGGATCAAGTATCTCCTGCTGGGCAAGCCCAGGGCATAACACCTGAGAGTGCCCAAAAAAAAAAGAAGAATGAAGTGGAAAAGGAGGAATACAGAGGGAGAAGTTTGGGATCTGGGGAGGTAAATGGACAGAATAGAGGAAAATTAACAGAGGGACTCTCCAATAGTTAGAAGTGAGAAGAAGTAAAGCAAGAATAAAGTAGGAAGAAGTGGACTAACTTCTCTAACCATGGAAACCTATCTCATGGAAAATCCCATCCTAGGAACTAGGATCAGCAAAACATCTTAATTTACAGTTTTCCTAACCCCTTGTAGGCAGAACGTCTTCAGTTGTTGAAGAAATAATTGAACTTCTAACAAAAAACACAGTGAAAGTAAATCACACGTAATTAACAGACATAAATCACACAGCACGGCAGATGAATTTAATTATTCGGGTGGCCTAAAAATAAAAATAGAGTCCAGTGCCTATCTGGAAACGCGGTCACCATGTAGCACAAACGTGGTCCAAAACAATGCCGAGGTAGGATCTGGGGAAGATGAAATCAAACCCCCAGAACTGTGTCAAGGCTTTAAACAACCAAACCCATGATGCCATCGCTCGTCGCAGGTTTTTTTCCAATCGTGCTGTCTACTGTCTTCTGTTTTGCCATGTGTCGCCTTGGCCAATTCAACATGAAATTTTATTACAGAACAACGGCTACCAGGCTTTCCCTACTGATTTCTCTAATGACTAGTTTACTGCTGATTGCAACAGCCTAACTAAACTACATGACGACTGCTGAATTCATTATTCCTGGGATTTTTTTTTTGTAGATGTAGAATTATTAATTTTTTATCACTTTTATTTAATGTTTTACCTTTTTTGTCTGTTTGTATTAATTACTTTTTTTGTTCCTTTTATTTTACTTTATTTTCCCTTTTTTTTTAATTTTATTATTTATTTATTTTATTTTATTTATTTGCTGGTACCACCGGTTTGGGCTCCCAGTGGTACAGGATTTGCTGGCATCCACTAGAATTGATTTTTCCTCCAGCGGATGCGGGATTCTTGCCTTGTCACTTTCGTTTGAAGGTACGCATATTGTTGTGGCCCGCCTCCTCGTGGCGTGGACGGGTACTAGGGAGTGACTGCTGCTCCCTAGTAGTTAAGTGGCCAGATACAAGAAAACAACAGAACAAGACACACACTTCGCAGACCACCATACCTAATATTTGACCATTTTACATAGTTCTGTATTCATCAGTGTACCATGATGGAGTTGAACTAACGTTTAGGTGCCGCCGTACATAAGACACAAAACATGTCCACACACACATGTCTAATCGTGCTGTCTGGTTGCAGCTGTTCACCTGCTTGACGTCGAATACGCATGCTTCCACCAGCATGACATAACTGGAACCTTGACTCATCAGACCCGGTGACTCCTTTCCCGTCATCCAATGTCTAGGAACGGTGCTCCCATACCCACTGCAGGTGGAAGTATTGATGACGGTCGACCAACATGGGTACCTACTCCATGGGTACCTAATTGAACAGGTTGCCTACTCCTTGTGGGAAGCACAGTTGATAGGATCACCGTTCTACCCACACAGGGTGGAAAAGATACCTGAGTTCGAATCCCGTCGATAACGGGAGGAATTTTTATGGGCCCTCTTCACAACATGGCTGAGTTAGTCGGTCTCAGGCGAGGGTAGCATGGTTTTCCCTCCCAGAAACTCAGGTTTTTCGTCCAGCAAACAGAAAATCGACCTCAGAACACAAGCAATTTACGGATACACGGAGCAACATGGTCTTAGTTGCCGATACGTCTCTAACCCAGCTACAAACAAACAAGTAATACTCCATAGGCCACAAGAGGTTCACTGGTTGGAGAGCTGGGAAACGTTTTACTGTGCGCTCTAGTTGTAGTCTTCCATTAATTGAGAGATCGTGAGGCATCTGTTGTTCAGATCAACAGGTTGGCACGTGTTGAACGGTGTGAATGTGTTGACACGTTCACCTTGACTGTCGACCAGTCAGGGTCTCCCTGTCTTTGCACGTTGGGTGGTTGTATGTCCCTCTTCGGACCATTCCTGCCATACCTTCACTACAGCAGCCGACAATAGCTGAAGTTGCTGAGAAGCTGACACGCGCCTTCCTAGTGCCGCAAATCTTCCCCATTAAAACTTCGTTGGGTTCTTTCCTTTTCCTATTGCACGGGCTTCGCAATTACGAACCAAGCACTACCGTGCCGTCACTATATATGTTTCGCTGGTCGGTGACGTCACTCCTAGGTGATGTGGGATGCGTCCACTTGTGGAGACAAACAAATATGCAGATGACAGATAACGGGATGACCACTTGATTCAAATTACATTGTCATATTCGCGTATCACTTTAATATTCGGTACCAAGTTTAAATTTATTTTCAAATTAGTTATATTTCGTAAGAATAGATGTTAACGTTAATTTTAAAAAGTCGTCAAAATTATATTAAGGTTTTTTAAATTCTTATTGTAATATCATTAATGAGTCAAATAATTACATTAATCATTGATGAAGAGTGTTTACTGTAATTGTGTTAATCTCTTGGACGATTGACAGTGGATTTTATTAACTCATTCTTAATTTGTGATTTGGAAATTTAAATTTTTGATAGCTTTTATTTTATTATGAAAAGTTTTACACTATTTTATCCGTGATTTCTTGCATTTAGACGAGCATAAGTATTTCACTTGGTAAGTAATTCAAACTAATCATATTTTACTAAATAAACTGAATCATATTTGATATTATTTGTCAATAATATATTATGTTTAAAAAGTACGAATCATGCGCAACAGTATACTGTGCCTGTGATTTGCCAATTAAAAAATCCCAAAAGTAAAGTTCTAGAAACGTTATTATATTAAGCAGCAGAAAAAATATAACAATATCAACCATTAAAACATTGCTTTTGAATAATATACTGTATTTGCTCCTTCTTTTTAGAATCCTCACAATAACCGCCCATCCATCGAGGGCCAAGAAAAGTTAGATTTGTCGTCTAAAATGTAAATTGATAAAATCTGTAATTTAAATTGAAAAAACTATAACTGGATATTAACGATCTATGAAGAGTTTTTGCACAAATGAAAACAAAAACCCTCAATTACTAAAAATTAATTTTATTGTAAGCAAACGTTTTAAGAAAATTATTTTTGTGTAAGTAATTTATTTTCTAAAGTATTTCTTGAGCTTTACTATACACAATAAATATGGTTTGTGACTTTGAGTCAAAGGTCGAAATGGAAAATTTTACGAAACAGAAAATTTATTAAATTTATTATTACAATATATTTTCAATCATCAAATATGGCGTCCGATCACCAAAGTTAACCGGCATTAAACCCGATTGGGAAGATGACCCCTATGAATGCCGGGAGTAGTTGATGCTATTTTCGTTCAATTTAAAATCCTGTGAAGTAAAAATATGAATTAATTATGTACATGGCATTACCTTTGCGTGTAACTAACTGTAAAAATGGAACTACTCTCTTTGATCCATTTTGCTTGCTTTCAGTAATCTATATAATTTTTTCTGGACACCATGTAAAAGCTGGCTGATATAATAATCACAACAAACATTAAGTCTGCGTTAATTTTCTGTTTGTGTACGATGTGCAGTCTATCGTGATTATAGTGAAACTTCTCTTTAACGGACAGCCATGGGGAATGAAAATCTGTCCGTTAGAGAGAAGTGTCCGCTAACAAGAAGTCTGAGGGAGAAAAAAAAAAAGAAAGAAAGAAAGAAAAATCGTTAAACGTTTAATGTAAAATTAAATTAAAATATATACAAATTTTGAACAATATTTTTGTAAATAATATACAATTACATACACAAGAGATAAAGAAAAATCGTTAAACGTTTAATGTAAAATTAAATTAAATTATATAGAGATTTTGCACAATATTTTTGTAAATAATATACATACAATTGTGCTATGCATATTATGACTTTATCTTAAGAAAAATACATACAGTAATCACTTATTTTCTTCTGCACCTTCTTCCGGCTGATAATTTTGTTTTCAACATTTGTTTGGAGTGAAGAAACCATCGAAAGTCCTTCAGTATCTTCTTCAGCGGCGAAAAACATTTCTAAACGATTGATTTGTATGAGCGCTTCTTCTATTTTCATCGGTGGTTCATCATTAATATGTTCTTCGACAGAATGACCTCCTTCCATTTCTTCATCCTCATGAGGAACTTCTTGAAAAATATCGATGATAATGTCGTTGATATCTAGAGCACCATCTTCTGTAGTGAGGTTCGAGTCTATATCTTTGTAGCCAGGGTCACTTGTAGCGGAAGTATCGTACATTATCAATAGATGTTGAAGTTCTTGTTCTTCTTGGTGCTCCACATTGCCGTTCACAACTTCAATTTTTGCGTTGGAGAAGCCAGACTTTACAAAACAGTTCACGACAGTTTGTTTTCTAATTGCGTTTACTGAAGAGGAAATCCATCGAATCGCATCTAGGATGCTGAGTTTCTTTGCAAGGTCACTCGCACATGTTACATCGTTCATGTTTGCAATGAGATGTCTTAAAACACGTTTTCTGTAGTGAAGTTTAAAATTTTTTATTATCCCTTGATCCAAGGGCTGACACTCTGCAGATGTGTTTGGTGGCAGAAAAACGATTTGAATGTTGGACAATTCAATGTGCGGGTGAGATGCAGCATTATCCATGAAAAGGATAATTTTTCTGTTTTGACGAATCATGTTTTGGTTAAAGTGACTTATCCATTCGCTCATGATATCTCGTGTCATCCACGCTTTTTTATTAGACTTCCAGTCAACATTCAAAAGATTCAACTTTATGCCCTTGAAACAACGAGGATTTTGTGGTTTTCCTATAACAAGAGGTTGTTCAAAGTCTACCAGCATATTTGTACACAATAGTACAGTCAAGCGTTCCTTAGAAATTTTTCCGCACTGGCACTTTTCGTTTTTTAGACTCATTGTTTTTTCAGGAAGAGCTTTAAAAAACAACCCTGTTTCGTCACAGTTGTAAATATCCTTAGCTTCAAAATCACGACATAAATTTTCCAATTTAACGGTCCACTCTGTTACAACCCCAGTATCAACAGATCCACCTTCACCACTTACGGTTTTCCAAGAAATTTTATGCCGAGTTTTGAACTTGTCTAGCCATCCCGCAGAAGCTTTGAACTCATTTACTCCCATAGATTTCGCAACCTCCAAAGCCTTTTCCCTAATAATAGGCCCATTAATGGGAATTTTTTTTAGCACGTGCGCGACGAATTTGAAGTCCAACAGTTTTCGCGAATGATTTTTGAACCTGATCATTTCCGTGTTGCCAAAATTGTTTGAGCAGTTCATTTTTTTTCTTTAGGATGTCGCTTACCTGCGTCTTCCCGATTTTGAATTTTACAGCGAGATTGCGAACACTATTTTTTTGCCGATCATACGCATTAATGAGTTCGACTTTATCTTTTAAAGTTAAAATGTTTACGAGAAGACATTGTGCACTTCACACGACACTGAACAAAACTGAAAACTGAAACTGAAAAGACGAAAGGCCGACCATATTCCCCCCCCCCCTGCACACACCGAATTTATCAGAAGTTTTACACGTGCCTTAAAATTCTTGAAAAAGGGTTTAGAACCGCGACGTAAACCTTGATAAAATTCAGAGAATCGGAAATAGAAAATAAACACACGATTGAGGCAATCGGGGAAGAAAAGTTCCTAGAAAAAGGGCCGTGAGCTCGCCCGCTGTCCATTATGGGGAAATCAAATTAAGTCCGCGTCCGTTACAGAGAATGTCCGCTAGACAGAAGCTGAAAACACGTTAAAACCAATGGAGGTGAGTTGGGGAATTTGAAAATGTCCGTTGTAGAGAGATGTCCGTTAACGAGAGGTGTCCGTTAGGAGAAGTTTCACTGTATATAAATAAAATTAAATAATAAACTAATAAATAATTTTAATTAACAAAATTAATTAAATTAGCATTATTTCATAAAAATTGAATCATAATGAATTAAATAATAATTAATTAATCATTCACATTTTTCTTTCTTTCTTTCTTTCTTTTTTTCCGAATTGCATGACAAGTGGTAGACTTATGTAACTGGAACAGCGATTTTTGTATTTTGGTCACGTACATTATTTTTCCTTTTTTATATGTAAAACGTACAAATTTGGGAAACATTTCAAGGGTTTGATTCATTTAGAATTACCAATGTAACTAAGGTCACGAGGCTTCAACATATGTCTGTAAATTGCATGTATTGTATGGTCAATTTGTGTGTTTTACTGGACGAAATCCGATGTAACCCTCTAAAGAGATTAAGTTAGCCAAGGTACGAAAAAAAAAAAGAAATCTTATCTTTCTCGACGTAAATTGATGATGGACAGGGAAAGCTAATCTTGTGAACTCCTCTGACCGTTTGGTCGTGCCAGAGTATAAACAGAAAATTTATTTTATTTTAATGTTGAACTTATTAGTATTAGTAAGTCCAAATGAGTCAAAGAAAAGGATTTTTTCTGTATTAGCAAAAAATAGAATAATAAATGAGAATTTCGAACTGTTCCCATATCCACACTTTATGGGAATAATATGAATGCAAAACAGAAATTAAGTGGTAAGGAGAATCCAATTCCATTTTGAATTTAGCCATACTTACTTCACTGCCTCATACTTTGGGAGGCAATTTACTTCAGTATTCAACAACACACTGTCCATTGGTAAACTTCATGAGATCTAATCTTCTGCTATTTCCTGGGATTTTCTTGTGTCGCGAAAGAGCGAGAACAGACCTTCCTCATTCATTTTACTCAACCCTTTCAGCGCTTTGTGTAACACAACTGTTCTTCATATGTTCATCGCTTTGCATCAGTAATCTGGTCTCCCTTCTTTGTTCCAAAGGTTCTATGTTTTTTTTTTTTTTTTTTTTAACAGGTGTGGTCTCCAGACCTGAATACAATGTTCCAAAAGCAGGAACAAGGAGGTGATTATCCCATTGTACAAGGTGGCATCTTGAGTACAGCATGAGTCTGGGGCCCTCATTTTAGGAAGGATGTAGACCTGCTGGAATGGGTGCAGATTGGTGAAGGGAAAGAAATGCTGGTTTTCCCATTAAATACTTCATTTCTGAAAATTGCAGAATCTTAAAACTAGGCGCCTGCGAGGTGATCTGATTGAGGTGTTTATGACTTTGAATGGCTTGAGTAAGCTCAATACTGATTGCATCCTTCTTCTTCTGCTCAGACTGCACACATGAGGGGAACATAAATTCAAATTGAGGAACGATGGTTGAAGGATAGATCTACAAAGGTTTGCCTTCAGCCAGATTAATCTTGGGTGATCGTTGGAACAAACTTTCATCTGTTGTTGGGGAAATGGTTAGTTTTAATAAATTCAAGGAAGAACTAGACAGATTATTAGAGGTGGACAGGAGATTTGGGAAAGATTTTTTTATATTTTTAGATTGATGCTTTATAAGCTTGCTTTCTTGCATCATATGCCACTAATAGTAACTAATACAAGGTGTGACTATTAAATAACGAGACTGCGCATGCAGCCACTACACACCAATCGCTACCTGTAAAACAAAGGCACGGCAATTGGCCTTGAACCTTTCTTTAGTTGTCTTCCAGGTCTCATTCCGATACGCTCATTCGTTTTGAAGTAAAAACCTCGAGGGCTCACATCTCGTGAGTATGGGCTTGGCACACCCAGGGTCCTGAGCTGGATATCATCATTCTTCTCTATCTTGGTGATTCCCTTCTACTCTCTCTCTCTCTCTCTCTCTCTCTCTCTCTCTCTCTCTCTCTCTCTCTCTCTCTCAGGGTAACTAAGGAATTTTTTTTTTTTTTTTTTTTGGCTGTTGCAGCAAAAGCGTCAGGCTTTCTTACACCATATAGCTAATAATAATAAGACAGGTTTTCATTATCTTGTGTTTTTGCAGTTTACAGATAAAAGAATCGAACAACAAATCAACCTCAAATTTAAATAAAGAAAAAGAAAACTGAAATTATTAATATGTATAATTACTATAATTAAAAATAGCAAGTGCATATTTTCCGCAATATGTATAATTAACCACTCTTATACCACTTGGTTATTAATATATTTTTTATTTAAGCATAGCCTAAACTAATATATGTATACATGTGTATACAGTATTAGTTTAGGCTATGCTTAAATAAAGGCTCTCTTATATATATATATATATATGCTTATATACATAAAGGCATTCTTTCTGAATACATCCCACCAAATCAGACTGTCAATCAAACATACCACATTGAAGTTTCCACAGACTGCGGAAAAAAATTCGTAGGAAGAGATGTGATTGTGGAAGGATGGTTGGTTGCTCCATCAAGACAATGCTCAAGCACACATAATACGCTCTTTGTTCGCCAGTTTATGACCAAAAAATATCCGTGTGTGCCAACATGCATTCTACTTTTCAGATCTAGCCCCTTGTGACTTTTTTCTTTTCCCTAAACTGAAAAGTGTACTTAATGGAACTAATTTTCAGTTCATTTAAGACATTCAGAAGAAAAAAAATGACCAAAGTGTTAAAAGGGATTACAGAAGATCACTTCCATAAATATGTCTATGCTTGGAAGAAACGTCTGGAACAGTATATGCAAGCCCAAGGCAATTATTTTGAAGGGAATAACTTGTGAGGTACGAATATTTCATTATAATTTAATACCCACACCTGATACTAATACTAAATCTCAACCAAGAACAGAATTATTATTATAATTAGCCTTATGGTGCAAGAAAGCCTGACGCTTTTGCTACACTAGCCAAAAAAAGAAGAAAAAATCTGAGTTACCCTGAGAGAGAGAGAGAGAGAGAGAGAGAGAGAGAGAGAGAAAGAGAGAGAGAGAAGTAGAAGAGAATCACCAAGGAAGAGAAGAATGATGATATCCAGCTCAGGACCCTGGGTGTGCCAAGCCCATACTCACCAGATATGAGATCCTGGGGTTAATGATATTAATCAAAATTTAATAAGTTAAATTTGAAATACAAAATTAAGTAATTGATGCTTTCGGGCAAAATGACTAAATTATTATAAAAAAACGACTTAATTATAAATCAGGGAATTATACTCACAACAATAATAGTGTATTGATTAAAAAATAATAAAAAAATTAAGTACATATATATTAAACGTGTAATCAATGTACTGACTCCTAATATTTATGAGAGGGATTCTCATTCCGTGATGAATGCCAGTCTGCCTTGTGGTGATTTAATTTGGTAATAATTTTTTCTGAAAATTCGATTGTATCCAAATATATTCGAGAATCCCTGTTGTTAATATGAAGTTGAGCATCCCTGCTTGAGAAACCTCTCGATAGAAAATTTTTGTCTATCAAGAGGTTTTATAAAGTAATCCATTATAGTTAAAGATGTTACTAATAACCAAACAGAACTGAAATTGAAGCAAATTGCATTTTAAGGCACTGTTAATTCTTATTTTTAAGTAAACTGGTTTTTTTGTTTTCGTTTATTGATTAACAATAATTACACGTATCTTTCATTTGGTAATAAAATGTTTTTGAAACGTTCACTTCATTGAAAGATATTTGAGAATGTGTACTTGTAAATGACAGAACTCGACAGTAAGTCAGGTTAGATCAACTTATGTTATATGCTATATTCTGAATGCTTTCCACGTATCGCAAGAACGACAAGGGGTCTTCAATCGAGCAACTGATGCACCTGCGGTACTTTATCCATATGCAGATGAGCTCACAATTTCCGGACTCGGTCAGGAAGGAAGCGACGTTGGTATTGAGGAAACGATGCACGAAGAGTACAGCTGGAATCTACTGACTTTCCGGAGGGAACACGCATGACGGGCGGAACCTCTCATTGAAAGTACACGCAGAGCAATTTTCCCTAGATCAGTGCCCTATTCTTTCATTTATCACCATGTGGACATACACGCGATTTCTTTGATAGGGGCGGTCACTAGGGAGGGAATTTTTGGTTTAGAATACGTTGGTTACGTTCTGTCATCAATTAATTTTTTGAGGTCGCCTTACTGCTGTATATTGGACAGCATCTATTGGTGGAAACTTATCAGGCCGAGTCAGCTTTGAAGGTCGAGGACAGGCACAGGTTAAAGACTGAGCAGCACTTGAAGACGATGACAGAGTATTCTCCACCCTGCAGACCTGCCAAAAGTTTGGAATTCTGATTTCAATGATTACCATTCTAATGTTTGCACCTCGTCGGAGGCCAAGGTTCTACTGAAGACTACCATATGGTTGAGCTCGGTGGCTACATTTATTTGACAGTAGCCAGTGCTGGATTAAGGCACAGGCTAGCAGGGCCCCTTGCTCGGGGCGCCAATCTTTAAGGGGCGCCAAATTTTACAAATCATTAAAAAAAATTTATCCTTAGTAAAGGGGGCTCCGCGCCGAAAAATCTTTCTGCCCAGGGCGCAAAAATACCTTGGTCCGGCACTAACGGTAGCACAGTACCAAGTAGTACGCAATAATGGGACAGCCTATATTAAATATGAAATTACTAATTCAAATATGTAATAACTCTATAATGGACTTACTACAACGTCGACTTCTAGAAAGACAAAACCTTACTACATCTATGTACCCTTAAGACCTCAAGGTCAGATGTACCCTTACTACATCTGACCTTGAGGTCTGGAGAAGAGGGACGCAAATTGCATGTTTTACTGGGTTGGCATCTAATGTGCAGAAGCTGTCACTTGATTGGAGGCTGGCACACAGGAATGGCATGGCTTTTTGCGAAGCCAGGGACAGAATGCATTCTGAAAGACCGAACTCTAACTTCAGCATGAGCGAGCCGAAAATCTTAAAAATAACTTGAGTGCAAACATGACGCAAAATTCCAAAGCAATGGAATATTAATTAAAAAAAAAAAAAAAAAAAATGGTACAATTGTATAAAAGTTTTGAAATAAAAAAGGTTGCAAATAATTGCGATATTAATTGCATTAATTAAGCAATTATTAATTGTGATATTAATTAAGCACATTCAAATAAACAATCATATGGACAAGAAAAAAAATACTACCATCTCCTTTTTCCTGCAAAAATCCTCTAAAGGGCTATAAACGCCATCTGAAGGATTTTTGCAAGGAAAAAGGGACACCTGATAAGCGATCTCTTCGCTTTTGGAGGGGAGCCACCTTCGCAGGTATTCCTACAGCATCTTCCCCATCTTTCCCCATGGTTCATGATATCTGCAACTGTATGAGTCCACACCTGCTTCCATCCCGAGTCGTTTATATTTCGCTCACTGCGATTTCCCCCCCCCCCTTCTCCCACGGTGTTTGTGTGCAAGAATAGCAAGACGAAAGATTCAAGCGTTTAGGGCATAAGCCTCAAGCTATGAAGGAGTCTAGACTATGTATAAATATAGTGCAAATGCATCAGAAATACATAGCTATATCTGAATAAATCAGAATATTGGTAAAACGGCATCGTTTTAAGTTATATCTCATATTGTGAATACCTTCACAACGAGTTGCCATGATATTGCATTACTTCGAATAAGTAACGCTTCACCTAAGGAGAAGACTAATGTTACTTATTCTCAGATGGATACCACCACCCAGACGGCACCGTTTCAGAGCTATTTGGCCCTTCTTCGGTGGGTGGGTAGGTACCCGAGTGATGCAACGATGGCAAAACAGTTATGAAGTATAACTCCACAATATGAGAGATGCCTGATGGTGTATCATGTATTTAGACTCAAGCGTTTAGGGCATAAGCCTCAAGCTATGAAGGAGTCTAGACTATGTATAAATATAGTGCAAATGCATCAGAAATACATAGCTATATCTGAATAAATCAGAACGCTTGAGTCTAAATACATGATACACCATCAGGCATCTCTCATATTGTGGAGTTATACTTCATAACTGTTTTGCCATCGTTGCATCACTCGGGTACCTACCCACCCACCGAAGAAGGGCCAAATAGCTCTGAAACGGTGCCGTCTGGGTGGTGGTATCCATCTGAGAATAAGTAACATTAGTCTTCTCCTTAGGTGAAGCGTTACTTATTCGAAGTAATGCAATATCATGGCAACTCGTTGTGAAGGTATTCACAATATGAGATATAACTTAAAACGATGCCGTTTTACCAATATTCTGATTTATTCAGATATAGCTATGTATTTCTGATGCATTTGCACTATATTTATACATAGTCAAGACGAAAGATTTAAATGATTATGAATGTGATATGGCAGTCGACGCCAGACCCAGTATGAGTATTTTGGAAACTTCAACCCTGCTGGGGTTTTCGTGAATGACTGCAACTCGGGTGTATCGAGATTAGTCCAATAACCAATATCCATTCTGTAAACACGGTAAAATAGGTTATTTGGCTGTTGTAAATAGATCGTTGATGCGAAAATCCAACCGAAGCTGAAAAGTTGTTTAGGGTAATAGAAAGCCCACAATCGGTCACATAACAGCCCTTTCTACTGGGTAGAATAGTGGTAACCAAAGAGGTATTTCAGAACGCATAACTCGTCATACCTTATCACGGGTGTTGTATCGCAGTCAACGACTGAACCAGATGACACTATTGTCAGCAAAAAACAAGAGGGTATGATACTGTGGTCCAGGAATACCAACACTGGACAGTGGGATTGTGAAAATGTTGCTTGGTCTAATGAATTCCTGCTGTTTAATGCTTGCATGAGAGATGTCCTGAGTGCAAGAATTAAAGTTGTGGAAAAGGACAGCAAAGAGCAGTCCTTCTTTTCTGTATTACCCACCCTTTTTGGAATTTCGGACCCTTTTCAGTCCAGCCCCGGTGGGCTGTGCTCCAGAGGACAGATTCTGAAAAAACGGTGGAGACAGCATGAGTCAATGAACCCATCCTGCCAGTCGTCAACAATGCAAGCCTGTGATGCTATGCGTGTAATGGTAGAGGGAGTGTTTTCATGGTGCATATTATTCCCAGTCATATCAGTGGAGCAACATGTGGGTACTACAGGTGATCCAAAAATTGTTTACAACTCAGTGCATTCCTTCATTGCTGCAGGGTGTCTATCTTCGAGTGGGTTCTTCCAACAGGATAACCCGCTATGCCACAAGGCCAGAATTGTACAGAACTGGTTCAAGGAACACAAGGCGAATTCAGCCTACTAAAATGGCCTCTGCAGTCTCTAGATCAATTCGCAATCTCAGTCCAATCGAGTACCTGTGAGATGAGGTGGAATATGCCTTCAGAGTAGAGATCTGCAGATATCCGATTTGCAACGAACGACTGTACGAAGCAATTGAGTCAACGTGAACCAACATATTTGGGGTGTGCTTTCAACACCTCAACGAGATATCGAAACGGATCCAGGCTTTTCCCAATCAACTGAGAAACAAATAGCAATCAATTGCCATGACGAGTCCAAGTTTTTTCGAGGGCTGAAGGAGGACCTACTGTCTAATTGGTAAGTGTAAAAATAAAGCGGTCGTTCGGTGTGTATATTGTGTATATATAGTTTTCAGTGTGTATATTGTGTATATATAGAATTCAGCCCACTAAAATGACCTCTACAGTCTCTAGATCAATCCGGCAATCTTAGTCCAATCGAGTACCTGTGAGATGAGGTGGAATGGGCCTTCAGAGTAGAGATCTGCAGCCATCCGATTTGCAACGAACGACTGTACGAAGCAATTGAAGTCAACGTGAACCAACATATTTGGGGTGTGCTTTCAACACCTCAACGAGATAGCGAAACGGATCCAGGCTTTTCCCAATAAACTGATAAACAAATACCAATCAATTTCCGTGACGAGTCCAAGTTTTTTTGAGGGCTGAAGGAGGACCTACTGTCTAATTGGTAAGTGTTAAAATAAAGCCGTCGTTCAGTGTGTATATTGTGTATATATAGTTTTTACATCCTACAGTTTTTCCTCTTGTGTCCTGATCCGTCCGGGGAAAGTATCTCACTCTGTTACGGCTTGGAGAGTGATTTTAAGAACAAGGGGAAGGCATCGTGCATCTGCCCTGGCTAGCCCAATCATCTCAATCCTGGTGAGTGTCTGTTAGATGATCTGAAAAGGCACGTTCGTCATCACGATCCTCTGTCCAGTAACTAAGAAGAGTTTTGTTACTTGATTGGGCGAATATTTCTCGTATCACTTTTAAACATCTTGTTGACGTCATGCCACATCGGTCGGAGAAGGGATTCGAATTAATGGCAGTCCAACACGCCATTGGTTTATGATCCAGGCAGTATAGATGGCCAGTACAAATTAAGATGTTTTTACTCTACTGAGCTGTAATTTATGCTTAACTGAAAAACTGATAAACAGTTATTAACTTAGGATTTCTATGCTTGTTTCAGATATTTTCTTTGTTTCATTGATAGAAGCTCTTAGAGTTCCAATTCATGCCACTTTTTATTAAACAGATGGCTGGTGATTAATATAGATTTCATGGTATCAAGCACAAAAAATATTTTTGAACTTTTCCTTGTCTTGTCTTCATTAATATGGCAATTAAACACTTTTGCAATAAAAGTTAGTTCCTAATTAATAATCGATCCCTTAGTTGGAGCTAAGTGGCACAGTATGATATATGATTTACAATTCATCCAATCAATTTTCCTAGATTTTGGTAAATCCTGTACAGGTATATCTAGTTGGAATTGCTGCAAAAAACGTAATGAAAAAACTCAAAGCTCGCTCTTCCAGAAAATTTAATAAGGGCAGTTTCTAGACAAAAATGGCCGCCTTCCAACGAGACCTACTCAAACTTTAAAGAAGGGATGACTTTTTACGTGACGAAATTAGAATATCTATATGTTGTTTATATATTTATATTTATAAATATATAACATGTAAATAATTATAGATATTTATATTTCTTTATAAATATTCAACATAAATATTTATATATTTATATAGTATATAAATTATATAATTATTAGTAGTAGTACGTGACGCAAGAAATCAAGCTTATATACCATCAGTCAAAATTAAGAAAAAAAGAATATAAATAATAACAACACCATCTCTCCATCCTATCTAGTAATATGTCTAATCTTTCCTTACATTTGTTCAAACTACCCACTTCCACAATACCAAATGTAAGTCTGTTACAACAATGAATTACTCTTTAAAAGCAGATTCTGCACATCTATTCTGCAATCATCCTGTTTCGGTTTAAATTTATATCCCCTTATGTGTGTCATCCGAAACAGATTAATGATTCCATCAGCATTTGGTTTACCAAATCCGTTTAAAATCTTAACCACTCTAATCAGATCTACTCGCAGGTGCCTAGTTTCCAGAAGAGTACCCTTTTATAGTAAGCGTAAGAGCTCTTATTGCTCTTCTCGGCACCCGTTCCAACAGATCCATGTCCCTTCTAAAATGAGGCTTCTTGATTTGCATGCAGTATTTAAGACGCGCTTTAACCATTGCTTTAAATATTCAACAGGACAAGCGACCCCTTATCCCTCCTTGCACAATCCGTGTGTATCATTCACAGAACCCCGTGAGCTGTCCTAGCAACCTGTCTGTCCTGCTCAGAGAACTTCATATTGGACTGTACAGTTACACCTGAGTATTTTTCATACTCCACTACCTTGCCTCTCATTCCTAGCTCCTCCCTTCCACGCGAGCGCATAAAGGGTATGTATATATGTATATATATACAGGGTGATTCACTACCAGTGCGACAAACTTGTAGGAGGTGTAGGGGGCACAAAGACGAATCGGAATAACATAGCATTGCAGGGTCCGAAATGCCTTCGTGATGCGGTAGAGGACGTTGAACGGGAGGTTGCGTGAACAGCGATCCCGCTGGAAGTCAGCATTTGCGAACCGGTTCCCGAGGCAGTAGGATGGACGAGTATTCAAACGTTGAACTGGTCGACATGCAGCTCGCGTATGGAGCTGCGGACTGTAATGGGCGCGCCGCTCTGCGCTTGTACCAGGAACGACTCCCGCACAGGCGTGCTCCTCATCATACGATTTTCGCACGTGTGCACAGAAGGTTACGTGAGACTGGTTGTTTCACGAGAGGTACCATGAATCGAGAGCGAACGACGAGGACGCCAGACAATGAGGAGAATGTCCTACGTCTTGCAGAAGGCAATCCGAGTACTCGAGCGATAGGCCAACGATTGGGTATTTCCCAATCCACTGTATGGAGGGTACTGTCAACAAACCAAATGAGTTCATACCATCTGCAACGCGTCCAATCATTGGAGCCTGCGGATTATCCACTCCAGAGAACTTTTGCTACTTGGTTTCTTCAACAGAAACGGTTCGCAAATGCTGACTTCCAGCGGGATCGCTGTTCAAGCGACCTCCCGTTCAATGTCCTCTACCGCATGACGAAGGCATTTCGGACCCTGCAATGCTATGTGATTCCGATTCGTCTTTATCACCCTGTATATATATATATATATATATATATATATATATATTTATTATTTTTTTTAAGGTCCTAGCCACTGAAATCTCAGGAAATTAGGTGGCAGGACCTGCCAGAGTAAATCTTAGTCTACTGATGTTTCCTGGTCTGCCTCCACCGGGCGAAAGTGGGGCAACGTTGGGCCTCAATAGGGGTCCAGCGGCTAAATGACCAGATGAACAACGGTACACGACACTACACGTGTACAATATCCATACCCTTTGAATCTCTGGCATTTCCAATGCAAGCAACGCAGAGATGGGGGAAACCCCTGGTGCCGCTTGACACCAAACACACTTTACCTTGGGTGTAGTAGCACCCAATTGGTGCGTTAATGTGGGGATATTGCTATCCAAATGTGGTACCTTGCATTTATCAATGTTAAATGTTAATTGCAACTTCTCAGTCCATCTGTCTAGTTTCTTTAGGTACTGTTCAGAAGCATACCCTTTTCCCTGCCAATGACAACCCTATCAACCTTTGTGTCATCAGAAAACTAAAACATTAAAACTTGATATGCTGTCATCAATATCGTTAAACCATTGAAAACAGTAAGGGACCCTATACTGAACTCTAAGTGACTCACTAATAACATTAGTAAGTCCATGAAGAGTATTGGCCAGCCAATAATGATCACACTGTCTCCTTCCTCAGCCAACCGTATCAATAGCATAGCTTTCCCCTAATGAGATACTGCTGCAATTTGCAAAGCAGGCTGTCATGTGGAACGATGTGAAAAACTTTACTGAAATCTATGATGTCAAAATAACTTTTTTACTACAAAATAATTTGTAGTTGTTGTTGTATTAGGGTTCTAAGGTATGTTCGTGTCAGACAGCACCTGAGATTTCTCCCATCTCCGCATGTGTTTGCTGTATCGAGGACAGTACACTGTCAAGCCAGAGACTTGAAAGTGCGTAGGCCATGTCTGTGCAGTGTCATGTGTTGTGCCCATTGTTTGTCCGGCTTATTGGCCGCCAGACCCCTAGTGGGGCTCGACGTTGCCCATACCTCGCCACGTGGAGGCTAGCCGGGTGTATCTAGTATCACAACAAGTTGCTCTGGCAGGTCCTGCCACCTAGTTTCCTGGGATTTCAGTGGCTAGGACCAAAAAAAAAAAAAAATATATATATATATATATCATACGTTTGACATTAATGCTTAATGGGATTGCTGTTAGGAAATCGCTGGTTGGGGTTAAACGCTAGTGAGGTGTTAAAAGGCCTAATAGGTCGGGCAAAATTTTGATGTTATTAAATTTAGACGTGAGGCTATGTGCTAGATGAAAGATAATAGTGTTAGTTGTCCCCTATTGGGACCTACTGTTGCCCACACTTTGCCAAAAGGAGGCAGGTCAGGCACCCAATAGATTAAAAAAAAAAGGGCGGGGTACACTAGAATTTGGCTGAAAGAGATTTACATGAAAGCGGTAGAATTTAGACGTTGATTAGAATTTGGCGGCATTGTTAAGGGGTGTACTTGGTTGGTTTAGTGAGAGAGGGGAAGACTGAAAACCGGGGGAAACGGATAGAAGAATAGGGACAATAGAGTAGGCATCCCCAAAGAGGTCAGTGGAGACGAGCCAGGCGAAGTATGGGGTTTTAAAGGGAACCAGGTTAGAGTATACCCAGTTCAGATCGCCAAATGGCGTGTCGGCAGTAAAGCCACAGTATATCTTTGTCGGTGATAGTTGTCATGTCCATGTAATGTCGAATCTGGTAAGAAGGTCAAGCTGCCCATCCCACTCTGGGGGGTGGGATATGTTAGCTGTCAGCGGGAACCCACCAGGCGAAGGGGTGGGAAAGACACACATTTACTTTATTCATAATCTGCATTCTCACTCTAATGCATTCAATTTTTTTAATACTTTTTTTCTTATATTTTATAATTTTTTTTTCCAAGTTTTATATATATATATATATTTTTTTTTTTTCACACTCATTCATCTTTTTCTCACACACCAGGGAAGGATGCAATGATGTGTAATGTAAATTTAAATACTAATTAAAACTAAGGTTAGTGTGTACTTAACTGTAGCATTTATGGTTTGTGTTCTTTTTCTCACACACACACACATACACTTTCGTTCATTCTTCTAGCTTTCATTTCATTTATTCGACTCTTGCTTTCTGCACTGCACTCTCTGGGCACCTCAACTTACTGTAATTCTTCAGTTGTGGTGCAGGCCTAGCAGCAAGTTTTTGCAGGCCAGGGGAGAATGCAGTGTTTGTGTGGTTAGTAAATGTTTGTTAGTATATATAAAGTAATGTAAGTTATTCCCAATCTCAGCCAATCACATTTGCTCTTCCACTTATTCCCATTCACTCTCTCTTTCCCTCATGCTAGGTCACTCTTTCTTTCACCAGAACTGCCATTTTTTCCCTTCTACCATAATTCCTAGTTCACTCAGTGCCCAACCTATTCATTCTGTCTTTCATTCTCATTCATTAATACTACATTGCATCCCCTTGCTACCAGCTTATTGATATTTTTCAGCTAATTTGCTTCCCTGGCTGCCTGTGCATATCCCTCCCCTACATGGTTACTTATTTGGTGTGGGGCTCCAGGTTCCTACACATGGCAGGGTAGTCCTGGGGAGTTTTGTCATGTCAAGTTTCTGTCAAGGTGCAGAATACTGCCGTCCTGACAGTTTTTAAGTCATCGTCTGGGTGTGGTGGGAAACTTGGGCAAATTTAACTATTGATTATTATTTAATTGTTGGAGGACTGAATTGCCATTCTTTGGATTGTTCTGCGCATTTCGAATACTTTCTGTGTGAAAGATGATGAACAGATGTTCTTCTCCCCTGGGAAGGGGGCCAATCTGTGGATGTCATATATTATACATTCTGTTCTGGGGATGTCATATATTATACATTCATTTAGAATGTGTGCCCAGTCTTCACTCTCGCCACAGTGCAGTTTGGGTCATCAGTCACGACTCCCTAAAGGCGCAACTAACCTAAGGAGGTTAGTTTCGCCTTTAGGAAGTTGTGACCTGCCAATATAAATGTTATAAAAAGTCCAGGGGCATACCACTTAGGTGGCTTTGGGCTAACCATTGACACCCGTGGCAGAAACCGTTTGGTAACCAGACCTCTGGTTTCCTGCTCCCACTTTGTTTGCCATAGCTTATGGAGCTTTGTGGCTATTGTAAGCTTTGGCTTACTAAAAAAAATAATAATAAATAAATAAAATAAAATAATAATATATATCCATTTAACATTGGAATAAATTCTTACAAATTAGACTGATTCGGTGAACATTTAATGATACCCTCCAACGGAAGATTAAAATAGGATCAGGTATTAACCGTCAGGAAGGTGCTTAAGGGCGAGAAAAATTTCTCAGAAGGACGGTGAACTTCAACTTACAGAAAGAAGGTCAAGTCAGATTCCTCGAGCCAGGAGATATATACGGAGAAGGTCAAAGATGAAGGAATTAATAGGGGATTATATTAAAATAAGGGGTGGGGGAGAATTTAGGACCAAATGGGATATATAAGGATTTGTTCGGCGGAAAACGGAGAAAGAGTTGGTCGTTTAGAGTGAGTTGGTGGTTTGGAGAGTGAGTAGGCCGTTTTAGAGAGTGAGTTGGTCGGTGAGTTTTTTTTTTTTGGAAGTGCAGAACAAAGGAAGCCCGAAATAAAGACCATAATGGAAAGTCGTCCTAAAACCAAGTAGCTGGCCCAACCTGGAGAAGGGGAAAATTAATTGTAAGTACTGTTTATCATTATTATACCTAGCCAAGATATAGTCCCTGGGGAGAAGAGAATGACAAAATAAGGCATTCTGTACTTCTGTCTGCGAATGACATGATTAACCTGTAAAGTGGAAGGATAAAACCCAACTGATGTCTTAAAAGAACTGTAAATTATTCTTCGTGGTAATGAGATTTAGTAAAGAACTTTTGTAATGGTACATCCCTGTGGAGTTTGCGTGTATTGGACAATTAGTGGAAAATTTGTATGTACATGAGTTTGAACCCTTGCATTAAACATGTTACAATTATGTGTATTTGTCAGTTTGTCTCACTCTATTCTAGCTAACCCCGAATCCCTGGACTTGTATATGCAGTCAGAGGCCCAAGGGTAACATACAGTTACCAAAATAAAATAACAGTAGGTGGTAAAAAATATATATATAAATTAATTAAACAATTATATATATATAGTACACAGAGTAAAAGAGTGTACACCTACACTATTCTTTTTTCTTTCAGCATTGAAGGTGTTGGTTGTATCAAGGACTGCCCCCAGAAATTCTGTGGGTATGCCCTTTTTAAATCTATAATATAAGTCTCTTTTGGCTACTTCCAGGTAAAGTGGGAGAGCTCCGGCCAGCAACTGTAGCGCAGGTGTGCTTACTGTGTGACATGCTCTGGTAATAGTGAGTAGTAATGTCCTTTGTATCTATTCTAATTTGTTCCTATTTCTTACTTTGGCCGAGCGGATGAACCACGCACTGGCTGCATAGGTGATAACAGGTAGGATCATTGCACGTTATATGACTGCCAGTGTCTTTCTTTTGAGTCCTGTCTGTTCGACTGATACTGGCAATCATACCTGCATAATTTCTCACTTTCTTCGCCAAGTAGATCAAATGGGGGTAAAAAGTTAATTTTGAATCAAAGACCACTCCAAAATATTTTAGTTCTGTTACCATTTTCATAGTGGTTGTGTTATTTTGATCTGTGGATGTCTCCTTATGCCCAAATTTCATTTTAGAAGTATTTGTTTGGTTTTTTCAGGCGATATTTTGAACATGTGCATTTGTGCCCACTCCTACAGCTGCAAGAGGGCAGCATTTGATTTTTGCTCTACAACCACTCGCGTGTTACCTTTTACTAGGAAAATCATGTCATCTGCAAAGGTGAGGCTTTCCACGGGGCCCAGATCCAAGGCCAGAAATTCGTTCAGTACAATGTTCCAGAAATTCTGAATGTGAAGAAAGGGCCAAGGAGGCACCCTGTAGGCAGCCTTTATTCACAGAGCGTGTCAATTCCTGGAACCTTGTGCATACTGAGACACTTCTGTCTGTAAGATAGCTGTTTATTACCTTATAGTGGTTTTGTGAGGCATTTATCTGGTGGAGTCTCCTAAGGACACTAGGCCACACAGTGAGTCAAATGCCCCAGCAAAGTCAATGGAGATTGCTAGCATATATTTCTCCTCTGTGTTTTTAACTGTTGCCGGTAGGTGGTGCATGGCATCCTCTGTAGAATTGCCCTTCTTAAAACCACACTGATCGTTGGAATGTAACCTGCTTCTGTGTAATATTGAGCTAATCTGCTAGATATTAGTCTTTCATATACAGGGAGTAGGGCTATTGGTCTATATGATTTGGGATCAGTAGGGAGTTTTTCAGGGTTTTTGAGAATTAATCTTAACACTGCTTTTTTTCTATATTTTTGGGAATGTGCATACCTTCTGTCATACAGTTATTATATAGTGCTATTAATTTGTCTGGTGCTATTTCCCTAATTTTTTGATAATCTCAACCTCTAAGTGATCAAAACCTGGGCATTTATTGTTTTTGGTTTTATATAGTGCCATTTCTAAGTCTTGTATAGTAAACAGAGGTTCAATATTGGCATTATCATATTCAGTGTTTTCTTTTATAATGTCTAGCTGGGTGGGGGAATGATTCCCAGTTTCAGTCTGAATGATACTGTCTAGGATGTTATTTACAGAATCCACCCAACACAGGGTTGGGGTTCTTCTCCACGATAATGCCCCTGTGCATTCCTCGCATGCCACAATGAGATGTATCCACGAATGTGTGTTTGCCGCATCCTGATTATTCCCCCGACCATGTACCTTCGGATTTCTTCTTCTTTCCTGTCCTGAAGTTCTTGCTTCATGAAAAAAAACTTTCCTGCTGCTGCTGTGATGAGGTGATTTCTGTTGCCGAGTCATGGGTTGAAGGACAGTCAGAGGACTTCTACAAATCTGGCCTGAGGAAGTGTATTAAGAGGTACCCAAAATATGTAATTTTATCTGGTGACTATGTTGAAACGAATGTAATATATAGTGTTTGATTCAACCTTCTATCACAGCTACTTCTGGGCGAATACAAATCTTTTTTGAAGCCCCCCACTCTTAAAATCAAGTATATGACTGCTTGTTTTTGCTCTTTGTAAGCCTAACACCATATAATACAATAGTCCATATTAATGTTTTCACCATTTGCTTTCACCATTTGATAGTTCATTTCTCTTACTAAATGCCTCTTTGCCCATTGCAATTCTTCATTTTATTTTTTCCGGCTTTTTCCATTTCCTGTCATTGTGCTTCCCAAGTATCTGTCGACCTGTTCCAATATTATTCCACCTAATGTTATATTGATTCTTCTTCCTGGTCTCTTTGAAATTAACATTACCTTGGTTTTATTGCTGCTAATCTTCATATTATACTCATTTATTGTGCTGTTCAAGGTGTCCAAGGAGCTCTAATTCTTCATTAACAGCAATCAATATCTAGTCATCTGTACATCATATTGTCTTTGTCTTCTCTCCTCCTACTTTTACACCTCCTTTCTGCTCTTCTTTGAACTCTTTCATCAGTGCTTCTGCATATGAATCAAATAGCATGGAAAACATGGAACATCCTTACCTTACACCCCTACCAATGGGAAATCACGGAATATTTTAAAGAAAATAAAGCAGAGGAAGCATTCCAAAAAATTCTCGATTCGGCTAATAATATGGCTACTATCATTGGCATTGATGCTTCGTTTCTAGATATAAGCACTGTAAGGAAAAGATTGAAAAGATGTCATTTCGATTATGAAAGTAGAGAGGAAGATATTCAGGATCCGAAACAAAATTTCCAAATTAATTTTTCTTTCAAATTATGGACACAACAATTTTCTCGTTAACTGAAAGGTTTAGAAATATGAAAGAACATGTAGAAATATTTAAAATATTTTATAATATTACTAAATTTAAAAAATGCTCATATGACGATTTATTGAATCATTGCAAAGATTTACATATTAAATTAAGTGACATTGATCATAATGAGTCTGTTATTGATAGTTTAGCATTATTTGAAGAACTTAAGAGTACTTCAAATTTATATTAAAGACAATATTATTCCATTTTAAGTGTTACAATATGTTTTTAAAAATTATTTTACAGATACTTGTCCAAATGTAGCATTAAGAATTTATGCAAATTAGGGGAACAAATGAGTGCTCTTACCAAGAAAGGCATAAGTTCTGCAGATTGCAGCGTCTGGAGACTAGGCTCCTGGGAGGTGATCTGATTGAGGTGTTTAAGGCATTAATTGGTTTGAGCAAGTTGAATGCTGATGGGATTCTTCCTCTTGCTCAGATTGCGCAGTTGAGGGGGTATAAATTCAAATTGAGGAAAGTCAATTGCAGAATAGATGTTCGGGAATTTGCATTTAGCCAGCGAGTGGTTGAATGCTGGAACAAACTTCCATCTGTCGTTGTGGAAGTTGATAAATTAAATAAATTCAAGGAGGAACTGGACAAACCTTTAGAGCTGGTGGAGAGGTGAATGTGAAGTGGGTTCTTTCCTACTATTTTTTTTTTTTTTTTTTTTGGCTGATGCTGTATAAGCTTGCTAACTTGCATCATATGTCACTACTAATGCTAATTTTTATAACTTGACCAGTTTCAGCTGTCTCAGTTCAACGGAGATTTTCAAAATTAAAATTAATCAAAAATTATTTACGATCGACAATGTCTTAACAACGACTCTCTAATTTGGCAATAATTTCAATAGAAAATGATCATTTTGAACAAATAAACATGGATGAAATAATTAATAAATTCGCGTCTCTTAAAGCAAGGAATCAAATTTGTATAACATTATAATTTTCTTTTTATTTTATTACTGTAATAGAATACGGTTACTGTGATTATAATTTAAAGATTATTTCCAGAATCTCAGAATGATTTTGTTATTTTTGTTTGTTGTTTCATTATATTATATATGAGATGTGCTGTAATTGTTTTATTTTTCAATAAATTAAATGCTGTACTTTGCATGCACGATAAGAGCCTGGATTCACGAGTTGATGCCGAACAGAAATAATGTGGAGAAATCCATTGTATGACAACAAATGTTTTTATTAAAAGAGAAGTTTCTGTTGTATTTGCAATGTTTTTTTTTATTTAAAGCTTTTTATTAATTTGCTGCTGCCATCTGTCTGAATATTTTGAAACTAAAACAAATATATATACTGTATATATATTTGTTTCTTCTATTGTTAACAATCCGACTGCAATTTTCGAGTGTTTTACAACCACAAAATTTAGTAAGGAGAACTCTAATATTATTAACATTCAACTTATTGATAGAAAACAATGTTAATTTAATGATTTTTAAATACACTTAACTTCGTCTTTGTGCACCCTCCGATTGAACATTTTTACCTCTACTACTCTGTCATGATGTGGTAATGTTGTTGACCGCGGAACCTGATAGTTATAAAGTTTCTTTAAATGAAATAAAATTTCCCTCGTTGTTACTTGATACACTACAATAGCTGGACACACAGGAGAGGTTTGATTTACCATCCATTAACAGGTGGTAAATAAAACCAGAGATCTGTACTCCGTTCCTGTCAATGGTGGTCCTGCCACCACTTCAGTATCAGTTGTAAACAAGCTATTGCAGCATATCGCGTTTCACTCCCACCACGTAAATTATAACACTAAAAGCATTGCCATTTTTGAAAATACAAAACATATCACCGATATTTGAAAAATGAAATTTTAATACATCTGAAGTGCTCACGTGGACCGGACTCTACTGTTTTAAATGATTTTACTATGGAAGATTGCCCAAAACACCCAGTTAACTTTTTCTTCAATTGTCACCATTTGGATTCATTCGATATCTGCAAATAAAAGAGAAATTTATAAAATATAAATATAAATACAACAAAAGAAAAATCAGATTTACGTGTATAAAATTATTATATAAAAAAACTTTGACTTGAACTTTCATATCATTTTTGCTAAATGGTTCTATCAATTGTATAACTTTAGTTCTTAAAATTTAAAACCGGTGCAGGACTTTACAAAGACCCTGTCTATAATACTTTTTACAATGGCCAGAACTGACTTTACTAAAATCACACAAAAATTTACTAATATTGTAGTAATAATGATGATATAATCGAAATTGTCTGTTCAGGATATGCAACTGTTCAGAATATCTCTGAATGAAACACAAAATAAATAAATGTTTGTGGTCGTTGGTGATCATGACGCTGCATACATTTTGTGGAAGTTAAATATCTATTCCTATTTAATCTATGGCTTGTGATAACGACTGTGCTACATGCGGGAGCCTAGAGACATGAAATTTATAAGTAACATTCTTTATTCTGTGTATAGTATTGCCATCTCTTGACAACTTTTAAAACTACGAATGCGCAAGAATAGTGCTGTTGTTGTAATAGGTTTTAGGAGCATCAGCGACTAAAGCCATATTGGTCCATGTATAGTGTCTGTAAATTGTGTATGTTCTGAGGTCGATTTTCTGTTTGGATGAAATACCCGAGTTTCCGGGAGAAAACATCATACTACCATCTCCTGGGATCGACTAACTCAGCCACATTGTGAGAAAGGCCCATCGAACTCGGGGACGACGGCGTTTCTACCAATTGTGCTACCCACGAGGGAAATAAGAGGGCAAGCAGTAAATTAACATGGTGCACAGCATAGAGGAGCATGTTTGAGGTAATGTTCAACCATGATATTACTCCAAAACTCCAAATTACCTCATGTTAGTCAGGCTTTCGGGAAACAGGACAGTGTACATTTTCAAAGAATATGCAGATCGCCAATGTTCATCATGCTGGAGAATAATTTCCTCCATAATGAAGTGCACTGGACCCCCCCCCCCCCCCAAGTTGATTCACATTCTTACCCGTCACCCACAAATGAAACGCTTCCAACCATAAACGAAGGCAATATTAATGCATGCAGTCTAAGAACTCAACATGGGAACGTGGGGAAAGATTTACAAAGCCAATTAATTAGAATTTAATAGTGTGCCCTTGATGGCACCAAGGTCCGAACTGTTTGAAATATCACAAAAGATGGAGGCTTAAACTACCTACACTACAGGACCAAATGAACATGGCCTACTCCAATAATGCTTCTTAATTCTTAATTCTCTGATGTCTTTTATTCAGTTTACGAAGAGTCAGAACTGGACGATCCACTTCCTTTTTTTGAATGCTTTAGTAAAAAGAGAGGGTAAGCGATGGTTGATATTACTTTATATGAAGCCATGTACAGAGGAATGGTTCCAAATTACAGAAAGCAGAGAATTATTGATATAGCATTGTTTGCTTTTTCACTTTCCTACTTTTATTATACTCTTAATACTTTTAATTTTGTATTTAAACTGAATACCTTCAATTTTGTTCCCCCTTCACTTTCATACTTTTAACTTTGTATTTAAATTGAATATATACGTATATATAGACTGTCCAATCAAAACATTATGACCACCTACCTAAGAGCGGGTAGGCCCACCTCTTGCCACCACTACTCTTCTCCCATCCCCACGCGGTGAGTATGGACTCTATACAGCCTCTAACCGTTTCAAGAAGTACGTTATACGATGTTGTCACGGTTGCATCCCGTAAATATGCGATGGTCGGTGGTGGAGGATCCAAACGCTAGATCTATCGATCCACGTCATCCCAGAAATGTTTTAATGGATTCATATTCAGCTAAGATAGCAAGTGGAGGTCACTTTTGTGTTCGGCGTGCTACTCTAGAAAAATATCAGCAATGTGGTAGGGTATATTTTCCTACTAAAAAACACCCGTGTCGTACAGGAAGACACTCACCATAAAGAGGTGTACCTGATTATCCACAACAGATAAGTTTTTAGCATTCAGATTGTAGTCTGGAGATATGACGGCTCCAAGATATTCCCAGGAAAATGTCCCTATACCAAAACATTGCTGTTACCCATTTTTGTTGAGCCAGGCCATCACAGTGATTCCTCTCTGTAATTACCTTCGTAGCTTCCATCTACCGTCCACACAGCACAGCAGGAAATGTGATTCATTGGAAAAGGAATTTTTCTCCAGTCCTCAATGGTTAGTCCAATGATACCGTTCAGCTGCAAACTTTAGGTGTTGTTGGTGACGGAGGCCGTAAGCATGGCTACCATGACTGTTGTTGTAGTAGGGTTTTAGGAGCAGCAGCGACTAAGGCCATATTGCTTCGTGTATACTTTCTGTAAATTGAGCGTGTTCTGTGGTCGTTTTTGTTTTCTGGCCGAAAACCCCGAGTTGCCGGTAGAAAAAATCATGCTCCCCTCTCCCCTCGGTCCATCGCCTGAAACCGACTAACACAGCCACGTTGTGAAAATTGACCATTACATTCCTGACATCAACGAAGGGGTTCGAACTCGTCTTTTCCTTCCGGAGTTGGGAGGACGAATTCTCGAAATTGCGGCCTCACCCAGGAAATGTGTTGTAAGCTTTGACGCTCCTGTACATAAACTGAAGCATCGACTCTTTTTTTCAGCACATTCCTTGTAAATCATACCGTTTGTCAAAAAACACAAACAGCATCATCTTGATCCTTGACTTTTCTACACTAAACTTTTGGGGGCTTGATTTTGAAAACCACTGCATGCTCTGACAATCCCTGCATAGTACTGAAACACCCAATACTCATCTCCAGTGACAATGCAGTACAGGAAATTAGGATTGTCTTGGCAAGTCTGGATGAAATCTGCACATGATGACACTCTTCATTGCTTCGAAGATGACACTCTTCATCACTTCTGCTTATCCATGAGGCTGTGCAGAACAATTTTCCATACTTTCTTTTTTCCTAAATCTTCAAGCAGAATTTAATGAATCGTCTCCTTATTCACATCTCACCAGTCATCCTGGTGGTCAAATGATGATCTCTTGTCACAATTTCCGAAAATTATGCAACTGTGTCCTAATATCGAAAAAGGTTGGACACCCACTTCTTGTGTAACCGCGAACATTCTCATGTCCATCTTTGAACTGCCTATAACATACACACACACTAGAACTTATTGTTTCCTCACCATTAACAGCGTTTAACATTTCATACGTTTGTTGCATATTTACCAGTTTAAGCAAAATCTGATATTCTTTTGTTGCTCCGTTGTAAAACCGTATCATGGAACGTTAACGCTAACGAACCTGGTTGTTACTTGCAACCTGTCACCCTACTAGACAATCTCTGTACCACTATTTCTTGGAGGAAGTTTGAACGACATGCCACTAGTTTATTTTCAGTCATCGAACATGACTACAACAGAACCAGTGTGGGAATTTTATTACCACACTTCATGTATGTGGTGATAACATGGTAGTGCCTGTCAATTCATTAGTATGAAGCCCTTGCAATGGGGAAAGGGAAGGGCCTGTAGCAGTTTGAACAGTGAATGATTTGCAGCGCTAAGAATGCAAGACCAACATATTAGCAACTGTAGGCATTTTGGGCTGTTCCGAGGACTGCCAATTGAAGGTGTGACAGAAATGGGTCAAAAAAAGGACACAACCACCCAAGGACGAGGACACAGTCACTGCTTGACAGTCTCGTGAACGCGAGTTGGCATGTTTCCTGGGACAACAGACAGTTCAGATCCCTCAGTTAATGGTAGACTAAAACCAGGGTACACAGAGAAACATTTCTGAGCACACTCTCATTAGCATTAGCATTAGCATTAGTAGAGGCATTTGATGCAAGAAAGCAAGCTTATGCAGCATCAGCCAAAAAAAAAAAAAAAAAACCCACTTCGCCCCTCTTCGTTCAAAATACCTGTCCAGCTGAGCCTTAAACTTATTTAGGCTATCAACCTCCACCACAAGGGATGGAAGTCTGTTCCACCAACCAACCACCCGCTGGCTAAAGGAAAATTTCCGCAAGTCTATCCTACATCTGTCTTTCCTCAATTTGAATTTATGCCCTCTCAGGTGATTATTCTGAGCTAGAGGAAGAATCCCATCAGCATTGAGCATGCTAAAACCATTCAAGGCTTTATACACCTCTATCAGATCACCTCGCTGGTGCCTAGTCTCCAGACACTGTAACCTGCAAAACCTAAGCCTTTCTTCGCAAGAGCACCCCTTTGTTCCATTCACTAATCTTGTTGCCCTTCTCTGTACTCGTTCCAGCAGCTCTACATCCTTCTTGAAATGAGGCCTCCAGACCTGTATACAGTACTCTAAGTGTGGCCTGACCATTGCCTTATACAATGGAATAATCACCTCCTTATCGCTGCTGGAAAAATTCCTGTATATCATTGACAATACTCCATGAGCTACTCTTGCAGCCCGTCTGCACTGCTCAGAGAACTTCATATCTGCCTGCACAACCACCCCCAAGTCCCTTTCATTCTCTACCACTGTCAGTGTAGTACCAGAGTTGATACGTTGCTCTGGGGTTGCTGTTTCCCATGTGTAGTACTTTACATTTGTCAATGTTAAACTTCATTTGCCACCTCTCAGCCCATCTGCTCAACCTTTCCAGATCCTGTTGCAGCAGCATAGTGTCAGTAGTGTCCTTGACAACCCTGCCAACCTTTGTATCGTCTGCAAACTTGGACATTAAGCTTGATATACCATCATCAATATCATTTATAAATACAGAAAACAATAATGGACCCAACACTGAGCCCTGAGGGACTCCACTAATAACATTAGTCCACGATGAGCAGTGTCCATTGATTACCACCCTCTGTCTTCTCTCCCTCAACCACCCCTTTATCCATAGCAGCAATTTGCCTCCAATGTCACACTGCTCCAATTTGTGTAGCAGTCTTCCATGTGCAACAGTATAAAAAGCCTTTCTAAGATCCAAATATATAATATCAAAGTTATTCCCTGCATCCAGTTCTTTTGTGACTGCATCATAGTATCCAATCAAATTGGTCAGGCAAGATTTCCCCTTAACAAAACCATGCTGTGTCCGAGCTATAACTGAAGTCTTGTCTAAATGATCCTGCAGTGCTTCTTTAACCAGTGCCTCCATTAATTTTCCTGGAACAGAAGTTAAGCTCACAGGTCTATAATTACTTGTGTCAGCCTTTGATCCTCCTTTGTGAATTGGGGTCACATTTGCACATTTCCAGTCTATGGGCACCTCCCCTGAGTCCAAGGAAGCACTCATAATTATGGCTAAGAGTTTGCTTACTTCCTTTGCTGCCTCCTTTAATATAACTGGATAGATCCCATCCACCCCGGGTGCCTTTCTTGTGTTTATCTTCAACAGTTTCTCCTCCACTTTACTCCCAGTTATTTCAAGATTCTGTAGCTTACTGCTAGGGTTGAATACACCTCTGGCATTCCCCTTGCTGAATAACTCATGTGTGAATGTCGATGCAAAATATTCATTTTGCATTTTGCATTCATACCCTAGTCCTATCCAGCGGATAGGACTATAGGGTATGCAACTTGTTCTTATGCCGACCTGGTGAATGTAGGGATCTATTTCTCTTCTGCTAATGGCATGGGGCTTCTCCTCACCATGGAATACCTGACCCCTGCATGCTCAGAATTGTGATTTCTGGGGAAGCCTGGATGTTTCATCCAGCATATAGGAGCATGTTGAATGCTCTCACCACTAACTTTCTCTTTTTCATCTTTTATCTATTCCTTCCCCCTCTGAGAGCCATTCCATCCTACCTACCCTTTTATAAGGACCTCCTTTGGGTTCCTTTCTTCCCTCGCCTTGGGGTGTGTATGCCTTCCTCCCCAACTTCTTGTCTTCCTTGCACTTAAATAATTTTTCCAATGGAATGTTGATGGTGCAGTAATCGTTCCTATCTGCTGTACCTGGTCTGGCCCCCCATGCCATGGATGGATGCTGGGAGGTCTTTTCTGTGGTCGTGCATCCTGGTAACTAAGTGATTAGTGGAACAACACATTACTCGCATAACACACCACATCGACTGTTTTTGCAAAGTTGTGCTGCATCACAGAGTATGGAACGCGAATTTATGGGGGAACCACAGGGACTGCCTAAGAATTAGACCACGTTCACTAGTTGATAGACTGTCATCAATAACGTCTGCAGTGGGTACACAATTATTGTTTCTGGACATTGGACTGGAAAAGATATGCCAGTTCTGAAGAATCAAGGTTCCGGCTGGTAATTGATCAAGGTAATCGATGGCGAGCACGTGAACAGTTCCATCAAGATTTCATAGTTGTGTGAAAACAGACTGATAGCAGTATCATGGTTTGGGGAATGTAGTAGTAGTAGTGGTGGTGGTGGTGGTGGTATGCGATGCAAGAAAGCAAGTGTATGAGCTTATGCAGCATCAGCCAAAAAAAAAAAAAAAAAAAAAAAAAAAAATCACACCATTCCCTCCAAATGCCTGTCCAGTTCCTCCTTAAATTTATTTAACCTGTCAACTTCCACGACAGTTGGAAGTTTGTTCCAACAATTAACCACCCACTGGCTAAAGGCAAATTTCCGCACATCTGTCTTTTCTTAATTTGAATTTGTGCCCCCTTAGGTTTGTAATCTGAACAAGTGGATCCCATCAGAATTCAACGTGCTCAACCCATTCAAGGCCTTATACACCTCAATCAGATCACCACGCAAGTGCCTAGTGTCCAGCCACTGCAATTTGCATAACTTAAGCCTCTCTTGGTAAGAGGATCCCTTCATTCCCCTCACTAATCTTGTTGCCCTTCTCTGTACACTCAAGTAAATCTATATCCTTCCTAAAATGAGGCCTCCAGACCTGTACGCAGTACTCAAGGCGTGGCCTGACCATTGCCTTACACAGAGGGACAATCACCTCCTTCTCCCTGCTAGCAAAATTCCTATATATCATTGCCAAAACCCCATGACCTGCCCTGGCAGCCTGTCTGCATTGCTCAGAAACTTCATATCTGACTGCACAATTACTCCCAGGTCTTTTTCATTTTCTACCACCTTAAGTGTAGTACCACACAGTTGGTACGTTTCTCTGGGGTTACTTCTACCCATATGCAGTACTTTGCATTTGTCAAGGTTAAACTTCAGTTGCCACTTCTTAGCCCATCTGCCCAAATTATCTAGATCCTGTTGCAGTAGCACACTGCCATTAACAACCCTGCCAACCTTTGTATCATCTGTAAACTTCGACATTAAGCCTGATATACCTTCATCAATATCATTGATAAATATACAAAACAACAGTGGACCCAACACCGAACCATGTGGGACTCCACTAATAACATTAGTCCATGAAGATCAGCACCCATTGATTACCACCCTCTGTCTTCTCCCACTTAACCATCCTTTTATCCATTGTAGCAACTTACCCTTAATACCATTCTGCTCATGGACAAATTTGTACATTTTCATGGACATCACTGCATTCCCTCATCCCACCATACTCTCACATGTATATGTAATGGGCGGCACATAGAACGTCTGTTCAACTCTGCCTCTGTGAACAGTATATACAAATGGGCCAGATGTGTGACATAGGTTTGTGTGTGTTGTTGTTGTGTCTGGCCGCTTGGCTACCCAGAAGCATCAGTCACCAGGACAGATAATTCTGGGTGCTCGTCCGCAACATGGGAAGGTGGGCCATTCCTTGTAAAACCCGTACTGTCTCAAAAGAGACGCTGATCTGCCTAGTGTTGCCAGAAGGTGGGCCAGGATCCTCTGGGGGTCCATTCCAGAGGAGGGAAAGGGAGAGAGAGAAAAAAAAAAAAAGAAAAGAAAGTCACCAGTGGTGCAGGTTATGAAGAAAAAAAAAATAATAATAATAATAAAAATACTAATAAATAATAAATAAAAGGAAAAAGAAAAATAAAATAAGAAAAGAAAGAAATAAAAAAATAATACAATACAGAGATAAAAAAAAAAGAAAAAAAAAAAAAAAGAGTAATAAAAATAAGTAGAAAATAAATTTCAATAAGGCCATATCTAAATTGCAAATTAAGCAGAAAAAAAAATTATTCGGTGCATTTTAGGAAAAAAAACCAGCTGCACCGAATTAACTCCAGGCAGAACGCGATGAAATAAAAAAAAATAAATGAACAGATAAATAAAAAATAAGAAAAGAAAAAAAAAAGTTTTTCTCTGTGGACTTTCGATTTGCTGCACGAGCGTTTCTAATGCGTCTTGCTTCAGCATGGGGTTTGCCCTCAATGCTCGAAGGCTCGTGCAGCATAAGTCTGCGGCACTGAGAGATTTTCTGGTGTTCAGTGTAGGAGATCCGGTTGATGCTCAGTGATGTTTGGTACTACCTGTGTAAGAGTTCTTATATCTTCATACAGCAGACATTCAAGTAGGGGATGCTTCCAGTTCTCAGAAACAGCTATCTGTTGTAGACAGTCCTTGAATTTATTTAAGCTATCAACTTCCACAACAGATGGAAGTCTGTTCCAGTAATCAACCACTCAGTTGCTAAATGCAAACTTCCACGCGTCTATTCTGCAACCATCCTTCAATTTGAATTTGTGCCCTCTTGTGTGCAGTCCAAGCAAGAGAAAGAATGCCATCAGAATTGAGCTTGCTCAATCCATTCAAGGCCTTAAACATCTCAATCAGATCACCTCACAGATACCTAGTCTCCAGACACTGAAGCCTCTCTCAGCCCAGCCTCCAAAATGAGGCTGGGGTAGATTAAATCTCATCTACTTCCTTTCTTATGTTTAACTTCAACGACTTCTCTACTTTCCTCGCTGTTATTACAAAATCATTTAGCTCTTTATTAGAGTTGTATAAACTTCATGCATACCCTTCCCTAAAGAATTCCTTGTGTGGATGTATATGCAAAAATACTCATCCTGTTTGTCAGCAACCTGAGCAGGATCAACAGTCAAAACAATATTGAATCTGGATGAATTTGATTCCATCCAGCATATAGGAGCATGTTGAATGCTCTCACCCCTAACTCTGACTCTTGCTTTTTCATCTTTATCTATTCCTTCGCCCTCTGAGAGCCATTCCATCCTACCTACCTACCCTTTTATAAGGACCTCCTTTAGGTTCCTTTCTTCACTCGCCTCGGGGTGTGTATGCCTTTCTCCTGCAACCCCCCTTCTTGTCTTCCTTGCACTTAAAGGAAGTGCAAGTGTTTACAAGTAAATAAGAGTGTTTACTCTTATTTACTTGTAAATAAGAGTTTGCAAACTCTTATTCTAGTGTTTACAAATAAATAAGACTGCTGTTTTTCTTTGCATTTTTCACCAAAGATTTCTTATAAATTGTATGACTTATATGCCTTCCTTTCACATACCAGTCTGAGTACTTGTTGATTGTGGAAGGTTCAATGGACTATGAAAACATGAGTGTCCAGATACTTTTTGGATGGTAGTATCCTTTATCATAGTAGGTTGTTGCCACTTTCACCACTAAATCATATTTAACTTCTGCACTCTTCTTTCTTTATAACCAAGCAGGTGCCCTTGTCACCACACCTTCACATTTTTCAGTCTACGAGCGAATCGTTTTACTCACAGACTGCAATGGTGAATCTGATTGATGAAACTGAGTTTGAACTGATAGGATGTCCAGGATACTAAACATATGTTTCACATGACTTTATTTCCCAGAATCAAATAAACTCTGCAAATGTGACTTGAATTTCACAATGTTCTGTAAATTTTTTTATTATTGATTTATTTTTTTAAAATTTAATTTGTACATGGATAACTGTTTTTAAAGCTAAAACTGAGTTTGCAAAAGGATTCTACAGCCAAAAAATGTTGAAATTGACTGTAATATGAAGTAACAAAAAATTTAATGAAGTAAGTCATTCAAAAATGCAATAATCAAAATTTGAACTTTGAAAAAAAAAAAAAAAAAAAATTTTTTTTATTCTTGGATTAGACAAAGGCAAAAAACATCTATTTATATAAAGTACACTAAAAGTTGTATGGTTATCTGCTGGCAGTACAAATCACAGGTATAAGGTGTATCAGAAACAACACAATGAGATCATGAACAAACAACTTAACACATCACAAAATTTAAACAAATAACTGCCACATAAAAATCAGAACTTCATTTATGATTGTTTATTGAGCAAATGTTACTGTTCTCAGTTATAACACTTTCAAAACATTAACACATCAAGTCCAGTACCCTAATTAGATGTTTTTAAAATGTTTCTCTAAATTTTTTTTTTTTTTTGCAATTACATATATTTTTTTTAAAATACACATTCAAAAATCTGATATGCACATCTGTTCATCTTATAGTAGAAAGTTTTGGTAGTAAGATTCAAATAAACATTGGAGATTTTATCTTAATTATTAGCACAAATTTATATAAACAAACCAAATTATATTTCCTGACTTTCCATAAGAGAAAGTTAAGGATTTTTGCTAAGAAATAATTTTGCCCGCCTAGGGCATCTCACAAATATCACATTTTAATATTCAGAGAACTATTATCAGTTTAACGATGTGAAATTATTTGGGTGAATATATATCAACTCTACAAAGAATTAAAATGCATTTTATGCACTTAAATTTTTATGATTTGTCAGCAAAATATATCATATAAAATATTAGTTTATATAACATTTCCATGATGCATCAAATTACTGACATTATCCATTTTTGAGTAGGGAAAAAAAATTATCCATACAAATTCTACAAAACCTCATAGTAACTTATGGTTCACACTATATGTATTTTAAAAGTATGTGATCCATAATTATTGCATATACACCAGGTACAATATTATTTAGTTTTTTCCAAATAAAACTTCTATATCAAGTTTCACAAATACATGATAAAATAAACAGTCAGGTTTTTCAAACCTGAAAAAGTACATTTACTTAAAACAGTTACAATTAAAAATGCATATTTAATGGATTGTCTGTAGTCTTCCTCTAATTACAGACCCAAGTTTTACTATTAGCAGCTATTACCGCATTAGCTCAGAATTGCTCTACTTGGATGCTAAAGAGAATCGAGCTTCAACTCAACAATTTGTGTAAACATTTCTTTAACTTCTCTAGCTCAGGATGCGTTTACGTAACTGTTAAAAATTTCTTGTAAGGGCATGGGCACTGGGAAGTTATCAAAACAGGGAATTAGAGATCCGAATAAATAAAAAACCATTAATCAAAGGGCAAAAAATTTAAAGGAGCACTAAATGAAATTAAGTATTTTCATAAGTAATGAAAATACAAAATACTCAGACCCGAAAGAGTAAAAACTGAAGTTACTAAGAAAAGTAATGCCCATTTCTAAATGAGCAAATCAGTAATAAAAACATGATGCAATTGCAAATAAAATCACGCCTTACAATTTATCTGACTATAAAACAGCCATACTTCACAAGATGAAGAATTAATATCTACAACTGGTAGTTATACTGGCAAATTATCTCCAATTTCATGGTAAACATTTATAAGAGATAGGAAGAATGCATCAAACTGAAACAGATGGGACTTGACCAATAAAAAATAATAGTTACAATGTTAAACACATGGATTTATTATGAGTGATTTATTGAATTAATTTCCTGTTAAAACTGTTAAAGAATATTCAATCCTTTTTTTAAATTATTGCAAATCAAATTAAGGCATGATGTATTGTGTATCACATCTGTAAACTGTATATTTTCTAATGGTTGGTTTTTATTTTGCAGGACAAAATATCCTATCAACTAACTCTACATTAGAAAGAAAAATCCAGAACAAGGTTTTCCCATTATCAACATGATTCAAACCAACATCTATCCACTAAGCAACGATGTTATTGTCATAGCAGCCTGTTCATCCATTCGGCAGTGCTATCAATCCACTACTTTCCAATGTCAGTTGCCTAAGAGCAGCAGTGCGAGAACTATGCATTTTTGTGCACAGGGGAAAAATATTAAATATTTACCCCCCATCCAACATAGAAGCATTATAGAATGCCTCTAGCTATATTGTTATATGGATTATTATATCCCTGATGCTGTTGTACTTGGGGGGGGGGGAGTGCCCTGTCTGCACAGCCACTGTTCTCCAATGAGACTTGCCACCGTTTCATGAGAAATAGTTGTATAACATTAAAATTTTTATGCCATTCCCTAATGCAAATTATAAGAATAAACAAATTTAAAAAAAAAAGTTTGTGGATAAGAAAACATGAACAGGATTGAATTTTAACTAACATTTTATATAAAAATCTAATATGGTTTAAAAATTAATTAACAAGAAACCTGACTCAGGGAGGCCTGACGTAGCTGAGCAGTCAAGCACAAGGGTGCAGAAGCACACATGCTTTGAGTGGACCATGGCTCAAGCTCACGACTGCTAAAATACAGTTAATGATTATATTCATTGTCAAAATGATTAATTGTAAACTCTTCTGACCTAGTGGTCATTACGGAATATAAACAAGGACATTTTTATGAGTACACATTTTTATGAGTACATCTGATTGTGATACATGTGTAACACAGTTTATTTACTACAATATTAAAATGAGTGTTTATACTGGGTTATGAGCAACTGGGAGGAGGGAAAATAATCTTCAATAATGGAACTCACTGAAAGAGATCTTGCAATATTGCTCTATACAGAAGTCCTCTAAATATAGAAGTCCTCTAAGAAGTCCTCGGACAGAGTAAGATGACAATTATATATCCGTACTGAACCACATTAACAGATTGCATTAACTGCTTAACAAGTCGAGCATTAACAAACTATGAATACCAAATTAAAAACAATCTTTTTAGTATAATCAATTTTGCATATGGACACTGTACAAAAAAAGCAGAAAATTTGTAACTAAACTAAAAGAAATATCAGCGGTTATCAACTGGTGTTATCAGTGCTATGGAACTCAGAAAGGGAGAAACTCATGAATGTTAAAAAACAATAAGTAACAGCTGAGTTTGATTCTAAGTCAAATAGTTTTGTATGAGAACAAAACTGACCATCTTCAAATACTAACATGGCCCTTTGAATTAATTAATTTAAAAATATCCTTTATGATGTATTTATTAAAGATCAAAAAAAGAACACAGCGAATCATGTATTTATTCTAATTTGAAAACTTCTCAAAACATTATTTGACAGAAGTAAAGCTAAAGTAACCATCTGATGAATAACAATAAAATTGGCTTATCTGTTGTCTTCATTTAGCCATATGGTAGAATGCTTGTTGAAAAGCATGCCTATTGTCATGTTAACTCGTGGCCATGTTGCAATGTACACAATGAATCTGTGTGTCCACATGACACCACAAAATCTATAAAGTCCACTGCTAATTAAGCATTGTGTGGTACCCATAACAATGAAATTTTAACATTGCTCTTATCATATGACTGTCCCAGACTAAAAAGGGGATCTAATTTTTTTTACTTAACATTTATCAATATCATTTATTTTATCTTGTCTTGCCGATTCAACTAAAGTTCATTCAGTGCATTTCTCAATTACTCATCCAGTCTCTGAACTAACCATGATGGACATATAACCATTACCTTTAAGTATCTCAAAACTGAGATGCTTAAAAGTTGAAAATATTAAAACTCTGCATGCAATATTATGAAATGTTTCTCTTCATGCAATTAACATAAAAAAGGCAAGGATTCATGAATCATATTTTGATGAGCCATAGCTTTTAGACTGGTATACAAAATAAGGATAAATTCACATTATCACAGTTCTATGCACAAAGCAATTGCAACATTTATACATGGTGTCAATGAATTTTCTTTGCCACTTCACTCCCATGTGGATGCTGAAAATTCTTTGACATCCACTGGGGTGCAAAATGTGGGTTATTTTGACCCATGTTTAATTTTTTTTTTTTTTAGATTTTTGGATTGCAATATAAATGAAACTGCTCTCTTCATCTAGCTATAACTCACAGTAACTTTCAAGAAACACTACTTCCTTGGTTTCTCTATTAGAGTTTCATGAAATCTCCATTTAACAGGATTAAAAAAAATAAACCCTTTGGATTTTCTACAAACTAGGCACAATTTGGACACCGTTTCAATGTTTGCCGCATGCTGGGTTTTTACAATCATAACACTATGTTATAGCCATTCTTTTCTTTTTATATCACACACATAGCAACATCAGCAAAGTCCTTTTCATGAACAGGTACTGATGTAAGAAATCAGATATTTTCTCATTTATCTACTTTGGGATTGTTCTGGAGGCAGAAACTGCCATAGTTGCATTAACTGGTCATGAATGGCATCATAAAAAAGTTTAACCATGTGACGGTCTTTCTCATTTGTTATTAGTGTAAATTACATAGGCACAAAAATATTACTAATATAGGTATGTGAGACCATATTTCTTGAAAAGTCTAGGACAATCGCAATTTTAAACACTGTACTATTATTCCCACAGAATGTCTCAGAAATTCCAATATTTTGGTAAACTGTAACTGAATGAATCATGTCAGTAAATATTACAATAAAATAAATGTCACAAAAGATGAGAATTAAAGACCCAAGCAATAGACAATTACTTATTATAACATGCATCATGTATGTCCTATGTGAGTATGTGTAAGTATGTATGGAGTGTGCAATGTGCCCATATCATGTGTCCTGGTTTTTGGCTCAAAAGATTATAAATAAGCACTAAATAACTTGGACCACCACTACACCAACCCTTAAGGTTTGCTAAGCATCCTGCTAGGATGCCTGGGGGGCGGGGGGGAGAGTTCTAAAAACAAAATATTGTTTATCACTAGAAATCATTAACTACAAACAGTAAAGTATTTCATAAAATGAGAATAGGGACCATCAAGATGGGCTCTCACCTATGTCTGCGAGTCCAGGACATCTGCAACTACTCCATATGTATCTACATCCCACTGCACATTTCAGTGAAATGCCACTTATGTCATCATATTCTATGGTTAATTTCCCAAATTTTCTAGTTCTCCCCATGGTATCTCATTTTTAAACTAATTTATTATAACTACAGATATCACGTGTATTAGGGTTTTGATCAGTGAATATAACCGATATATAATTAGCAACTAACAGAATTATATATGATATTTATTTAATAAAGAAAACTATTTAAAAAAAAAAAAAAAGCAACAAAAGACGTGTAGCTGAAGTTCTGCACAGCATACATTAGCACCAGCTAAATTTTGGCACAGGTTCCAGCACTGAAAATTAGGATATTCATCCTGCTGGATTATGTTTTGAATGGTTATGAAAAAAAGTGCTCAAATCATATCCACTATATATGAAAGTTTATTTAATGTATATGACAGTTTAATTTATTTGCTATTGCAGTAATGAAATATTTTTAGGCTAAAAAACTTTCTTATCCTGAAAAATGGTGAATCATAAATATTTTTCTCAAAGTAACAGAGAACTATCCACATATTTATAAATGGAAAACTTAATTTTTCATTTAGAAATATAGACAAACATATCTGCAAAATCAAAACTTCATAATACGCATTTTAATTTCACTAAAAAATTCTAATCTCTATCATTTCAGATCTCGTAAAATTCACATGAAAACAATTTGTGAATTTTTAAAAAAATCTTTGAGTAATACCAGTGGTGAAATTACAATGCTGCCAGGTTTGTTACCACAGGAAGAGCCGGAGATTTTGGGGGAAGGGGATGATGCTCATTTTTTTTCTGACTTCATCCAAAAACTGTTCTATTCTCTTTCCAAGGTAATTTTTTTGTCATAATTTTTCCTCTGTTAAAGATGTGAAAAGTGGCACTACACAACTGGCAATATCATTAACAAGATTTCATGCAATTAAATGCCAATTAAAGAACAGGAGGTGATAATCTGTAGTTAAACTTCTGGTAACAGGATATACATAATGCCTACCACAGCTTGCTATAGATTATTTGCAATTTTTTTGAAACTTTTGCATAGAACATTTATATTCGCACTTTTAGAGACCAGATTAAAAACAAACAAAAAAATAAAATAAAATAAAAAAACTATCCATAGCTGCTTAAAACTTGACCCTCCAAAGCTTGATGCCCTAGCTAATCATACAGTTTAATACGTTTTTTTTTATATATATATCTAACCCAAAAGGAAAAGTAAGCACAATGTCTAAACTAAAAATTAAACTGCAGCCATTATCAATACATGACCACTCAGCTACGGAAAAGCAGCTTCCGTAGGCGAGTGATCAGGAGCAGGAGTGCAATAGCATACGCTCTTTGAGTAGACCAGGGTTCAAGCCCCTGGACTGCTAAATACGGACAATCTGCCAACCTGCACTGGACCAGTGTGGCAGATTATGGTACATTTCCCTAAATATGAATCGTTGAGGAGGCTTACATCTTACAGTGGATTGGTAATGGCTGCAGTTTACCTTTTTACCTAACCTAAAAATTATGCATTGATTTAAGAAAAAAAAATTTAAATATAATTTTGTTTTCCTTTGATTTTGGAAAAACAAGGGAATATAAACATTGCAGCTAAACATCACACTGGATTTGAAGTGTTTTTGCAATGTCAAAGAAAATCTCTCCAACTACCTTTCTCTTCAGCATGATACTACTAAACATCAAAACAGATCACATTAAATCAGAAAACCTGAGCACATATACCAGCAGGTGGCACACTGTAAGATTTACTGCAGTACTACTGTATGATATTTATTTGACTTGCTTATTTTCATGTTCTTATATCTGTCCAAGTGAAAATTTTTAGTTGTAATGAACAAAAATATCAGTAACAAGAAAAAATATTGCAAACCCTCAACATCTGACCGATCTCACATTAGGCAAAGCTAAATTTTTTTGGAGGGAGGAACTACTAGTCAACTGCTCAAGTGACAAATACCATGTACTATTGCAACATGCTTTAAAATTATCAGTGGCAAGTGGTGACACGATTACTAGTAACAGCAAGACAGCTGTTACTAATAATAAATAAATAATTTTTACACGGTTTTAGTCTCATCTCATATAGAGGAGGATGAAAACTGCTTGTCAAAATTTAATTTATTTTATACTGAAATTTGCAAGTAGATGTGATATTAGTAATACAAAATAGACTATTTCATTAAAGAAGCATGTCTGTAAATAGCTGTTGGGGGAAATCTCTCCACTTCTCAAAACATGACAGGCAAACTTACATTTGTCTAGTGGAGCACTGTTGAAATTAAATTATTAGTAATCATGGTAGATCATTAAAGTAAAAAAAAAAAAAGTGGTGGAAAGATTTTTTTTTCTAATTTCACCAATTTTCTTTGATAAATAACGTAGCATTCATTTAGGCTTTCATTTGTAAATTTTTCCAAGGAAGGTCTTTTCTAACATCCACCCCCCCCCCACTGTCACCAAGTCCAATTCTGGACTTGGTGACAGATTTAAGACTATCGTGATAATTGAAACATCCTCTGATATCAGGTCACTCTAGCTAAGACACTTTGTAAATAACTGAAGACTAAGTTAACCCGCTAGCTGGTGTGATAAATTCAAATCCATCAAGCAGGTGCTAGTGAATTTTATGTGCCAATTAGTCTGAAGAAAAAAAAAGGGGGGGGGGGGAAGAAATGGTTTAAAATGAAAAACTTTTCTTAATCCTGGTGTTATATATTAAGTAATAAGATGAAAAAATCATTAGAAAAAAACAGCTTTTATCAAGAAAAAAAAATTAATAACCACATTAGGGCCAAATATTGGGGGTAACAAAGTGGGTGGAAGGGGAGGAACACTATTTAAAATTAACATAGGGTGTTTCTTGACAAGATGACAAAAAATTTTTTTTTTTTTATATTTATACTTTTCCAATTAAAAAAATAATTGTTGAATACTGGAAGGGAATATCATACTGTAAGAAATACTAAAATATATACCGATGTAATTGTAATAGATATTTAAGTTTTTCCATTTTTGGTGGGTGGGAGGGAAGGAGGGGGGGAGAGGAAACATTGGCCAACTCTACCCCCTTTAATTACCTTTCTCAATTTTACCAGTACAGTATATTAAAAACTCTTGTTTTTATCTTGTAGTTAAATTTCTGTATTCATTTGCAATTATCTGAATACCTGCATAACTCCTAATATGCCCTTAAACAAATTTTATCTGAATTAAGAAACTCAATAAAAATTTGATTTTATGCAATGCAAGAATTCAATTCTTTAGATTTGTACCATTCTCCAACAAAATCATGTCTAAACAATTGATGGCACATGATAAATGGTTACAAAAGATTCAAACATAATAGGATGGCACACATTTAACAAAACAGAAACATACTTATTTAATATAGCTAAAATTCACAACAGAAATTTAAATAATAATAATTTAACAGCTGTTGCAGTAAACCAAGACATCCAAAGAAAATGGTGAACATATATTCATCTCTGCAGATGAATCTCCAGTAAAAACCATGCTACATTTGCTTAAGACCTGAATAAAACTGACAAGCATTTCACAATTTAAAGTAGGTCCAGTAAGCTATTACTGAAGTGAAGACTGCTAAATTAAATGAATATACTGAATACAGTTTAACATGATTATGAAGTAATGCGAAACAGGAACAACTACGTGGGATGTGCATTTTGGCCAGTATAGAAAAAACAAATATAAAAAAGGCTTAATTGAGATTTATCTATCACATGATGCATATTGTAGATAACATTTAAAATTATCATATGCTACATAGCAAAAGTAACATTTTTATATTTTAAATCATACTGAATTTCTTGGTGGAAGGTTTATGTGATTTGCCACATAACAGAAACACGGACCCAAAACATACATGCAGGGTCTGCTGCTTGTTTCTTAATACAGGGCTTGTTCCAAAAGAATTTCAGGTAATGGTCATCCCTGTTAAAATAATCTGTTTTATTGATTACGTTTTTTTAACAAGGTGCTCAAAATAATCCCCAAAAATTTAATATCGGGGCCCACATGAGCCCCTTCCAGCACACCTTGCATACATGCATATTACAAAAATAAGATTTCAAAAAATAGTGGGAGTAGTGTAACAAAATAAACAGATGCTAACATTAGATTGTAGGGTACGAAAATTAGAATCAGAAAGTCAAAAGCATAAAAGGCAAGAAATGTAGGTATTCAGAATACTCAGGTTAAATGGGAGCATAACTGCCTGTCCCATAAATATGGAGGTCCTGGTGTTTCAGTGAGGAACTGCAGGTAGTACTAAATGCTGATCTTCTATTACATTTACTTTCTGTAGCTTTAGCATTTTTTATTTTGTGTATCTTAATTTAAGTGTTCCCAGGCTGAGCAGTTGATACTATCAGCAGATTCCTCACTGAAAAACACCAGGATCCCATCTTATGGGATGGGCATTTACACTCTTGGTTATTCTAAGTATCATTATCGGTAACTGTATCTCTTTTCTTTTATGCTTTTGGCTTTCTAAGTCTAATTTTTATCCCACAGAATGTATTTGATTACTCAAATAAAAACGGCACTTTTTTAATACTATTTGCCATTTTTATAGCTTTTTTTTTTTTTTTTTGTATATACTCGTATATTGTGAGTTTTTGTTTCTGTTAGCTGGCAGTTGAGCTAGCTGTTACTCTTCCATTAAGCTGCTAAACTGTTCTAAAGTAAACCATTTCTAAATTTCACCAGGCCTACCTTCCATAGCAGCCATTTGTTTGGAGAGATCTGTGTTCGATTCCCATTGGTGATTCCTGTTGACGACAGAGTGTCAACAGGAATTTTTTTTAGCAATCTTGGTTGGGCGGGGAGTAGGGATTCTCTTCTCTGAGTTATTTTGGGTTTTTCAGCCTGAATAACAATACTTAGGGAAAACACACTTCTACAGACATAATAGACTTATGGTTAGGAGCACATGCTTGGGAATCATTAATACCAATATTAAAAAAAAAAAAAGTCTACTATCTTTTTTGTTCATAAAATAAAAACTGAATGGTATAGAATGCCAAAACCTTTTCTAATACAAATCACAGCTCACAGTGAATACACATATTTTCTATTAAGAATAATTTTACTCAAAGATTAAGTTTATGCATACAAGCCAACATGCACATTCCTACAAATAGAAATGTTTCAACATGAGCGATGTAAAAATTCTTTTAATTTTTGCATCACTTATTGATTTTATATAGAGAAAAAAAATTAGATAGTAAGAGAAAAAAAAAATATATATATATTTTTTTTTTTACTTTTCTCTATATAAAAATCAGTATTATTAGAATTAATAGCAGTAAATAATTACTCAGTGGTTCTTTATCAATGAAAACTTTTTTTGGTATGCTATTGTGTTTTTATGTAAAAATAAAAAACATTGCAGTATACCAAAAACAACAGTAATTTTAGGTATAAAGGCCTATGCGCTCTGGATTCATTATTCTATATTCTCTATTATGTAGCATGGAGCAGAATGGAAAGTAAAATAAAATAACGAGTTGTAGTTAAACTAGGTTTAGTGTTAAATACATACAATAAACAGTAAAAACAGAATGTTGGATACATTTGTATTACTGGTTACTGTATGTATCTAACATTCTGTTTTTACTATTTATCGTATATATTTAACATTAAACATAGTTTAACTACAACTATTCATTTTACTTTACTTTCCGCTCTGTGCTACATAATAGAGAATATAGAACAGTAATTTTGTTTACAAAGAATATAAAAAAATTAACTATTTAAAAATATGTAAAGATTAATATAGGATTTTTTTTTAAAAGTAATATGATGTGAATGTTTCAAAAATTCATCTTCAGAGATTGTGCCACATTAAAGGGAAGGAATTCACATCCCAGCATTAATGAAGGCAACCAAATGTTTACAAAGTACCAAGGTTATTATTTACTCCTAATATTAGAGAAATCTACTTTAGTGGGACTTTTCCCCACTAGCTGTATACTGGATATCCTTCCCACAATCAAGTCTGTATTCAGCATCAATGGTTAATTAACAGTACAATTAACATGAAGTACCTAATTAGATTTATGAAAACAGCAAAATTTTTTCAATAAATTTGGCTTCACACAGAGGTATGCAAGGTATCCCAGAAAATTCTATTTTAATGCAGTGAGAGATAATGGAATCAAAAACTAACTCAGTAGAACAAACATTTGTACAATGTCATCATACAAAATACTGACATTCTCTTTTAATATTTAGCTGTTTTTTTTTTTTTTTCTGATTAAAGTACTTACATGGGATACAATTAGTAACACAAAAAAACAACAAGAACAATGGAAAATTACACACGTAAGCTGATTATTATTATTATTCTATATGAAATACAGCTGTTGGCAAGATGTGCAATTTCAAATATGGAAAGGTAGGTCCATTCTTGGGCTGAGAGGGCTCAATTACAATGACATGCTTATAAAATATCAAAATATTTTTAAAAAATGACACTAGCAAATAAATGGTAAAGAGAAAACTGATAAAGTTTTTCAAGCTACTAAACTATTTTGTAAAAATATGTATAAACTATTCAAGGGTTAAAATACCCTCATATTAGCTAATTTAATTGTCAATACTTCATTCAATAAGAAGATTCACTATTTTTTATAACACCCATTACAGCACTATCATATATTCAAAAATATCTTATACAAATGGCCATCAATGGCTTAAGTCTTATCATAATGCCTGAATTTAACTTTAAGCTTAACATCAAAAAGCAGGCTGGAAAGAGAGAAAGAGTAAAGAGAAATACTACATAATATCTTATCTGTAATCATCAGATTACCATTAGTATTTTTTGTCTTGCTCTTGATAAAACTAACAATTTAAAAATTCTAAAAAGTTATCTATATTGAAAACTGTACATTTTAAATATCAACTAAAAACACTGTATGATTAATGGGTCATATAATCAAGAATTATCTATGAAAGTACCATATATATTCACCAATTTTAAAAATTCAGCTTTTGAAAGCTGTTTACCAAATTTCATCAATGCTGACAATAAGGAGATTAAAATTATTGAATTTAGTTTACAAGTCACATATATAAAAGTATTAAAAAACACAGACTTAGATCATACTACAAAAAAGTCTTCTCTCAGAAAATCACCATAATTAATTAAGCATCTACCAAAACAGTCCTAAAAAATGGTTTTGATATTTTAAAAGTTTTCCCAAGTACTATTTTAAAAATGTATCCTCAATATATAAATAATATCACCATACAATAAATTTAATCAGGAAAAGTAATATATTTTTGCAAATGGAAAGATAAAATTGCTGTTTTATTTTTTCTAGCAATGTTTCAAGCTTGTTTGTTTGTTTTTTGTTGTTATTTGGTTTTTAGGAGCATTTGCAACTAAGGCCATATTGCTCCGGGGATATGCGGTGGTCATTCCCTGACCTTTCCGCATCATCCGTATTTGATGGTGACGGGCTCGAACCCCGGTCTAAATCAAGAAGCGTACGCTACGCACTGCTGCTCCTTCCCACCTGGCTACGGAGGCGCCTAAAATGTTTCAAGCCAAATATTTTCCACTTCAATTAAAAATATTTTTTTTCTTAATACTTTCAACAAGGAAACCATTTTTCAGGTGTCTCATAGAGCAAAAGCCCCCCCCCCTTTTTTTTTAATTTATGAATAAAAAAGATTGTCATATATTTTTATCATGGAACATTGCCAAGGTAATATTTAAAAACACACTAAGAACTCAGTTTTCATTCATAAAATGAAAATTAAGTTCTTTTTTGAAATGCAAATACAGTATATCAGCAGTTCCCAAACTGTGCCACAGGATATTTTGAATTTTTGAGGGGAACAGTCATACTAGACATCTGACGCCACACAAATTACTAGCTTGAGGTAGTTCCCAGTTTCAACATTACTTATTAAGTTGTTTGGACCTAACTACTTAATAAACGGAACTGTTAAGTATTTATTTTGGACTAGGGGTGCCGTGAAAAAAATACTTACACTAAGGCGCCATGAAAAAATTAGAGACACTAAGGGCACCGTGAATCGAGAAAGTTTGGGAAGCTCTGCAGTATATCAATTAAGTGTAATTTTTAGAGAAATTGCAAGTTTTTTTTTTCTTTCTAAATCTATATCTAAAAATCATCTTATATTTTCATACCGTACTGCTAATGCATCACAGGATTAAAAGTACAATTATTAATAATACTGAAAATGAAGGCATGATATAAATTAATTGAATAATTTAAATATAGTATTCAAATTAGTCAAAATGCTTGCTTTGCCTGGCCAAAGAATATCTTTTTTTCATAGTCTGAATTATACCTTAGGTATAATTCAGGCAATGCTATGATATGAGGAGTGGGAAAAAAAAGTAAAATTAGAGTCAACAGAAACAAAGGCAGCTTTCATGTCACCTTCTTAATTCACCACCTGAAATGTCATTTCAAGAATTTTTGTTTGCTTTCTCACCAACTTATTTTGCAAAGGTAGATTTAGATAATCCTAGGGGCCTGGCACACATTTTTAGAGGCCCTAAAATCAGGTTGCAAGGAATCCTGAAGAAACAGTAATTTGAGTTGTTCTGTTCTCCCTCTTATTCTAAAGACCTTGGGCCCATCCAGAATTGCTCATTTCAAAAAAAAGAAAGTAATTTAGCTTTGTCTCAGCAGACTTAGCTGTTTGAATTAGACTTGCTAGTTCACTGAAAAAGAGATTTTCCAGGAACTATAATAGTGTAGCCCACAATGGCAGCTTATCATCTAGTACAATGCCTTCAATGTTTCAAATGCATAAATTTTTTTAATCCTTTAACTCTACTCATGAATACTCAACATGGTTGAGGTACCTATAGGTAGAGTTATAAAGGATTAAAAATCAATTCATCTGCAGTGAATGCTAAGAGCTTGTTCCAACTGCTCAAAGTTACTTTTGCCTCTCCATATGATAAGGTGCTTGTGTTTAGACTGTTATCTGAAGTGTATACTATTTTAAGCTTCGAATACATATTCTTCTTGGTGCTTTGATAATTTTTTTGTTTCTTGGATAATATTTGCATAAGTTTTATGCAACAGATAGAGATTAAGGATTACATCAGATTCTCTTGTATATTTCTGGTGTAAAAAGACATTCTCTGTCATATTAATAATACTGTTAATTATGCTCAACTTTTATGCAATGAACAATATGCAACCCTCATTCAAAGTGGTGGCTCTAATCCATTTTTATTGGTGAAGAGCTCAGCAAAAAAATTTACGGTTACTTGTAAGCCTATGCAATACTGCAGCGTATTCAAACTGGACTGGAATGTACCACAACACTCTTTTAGCTGATAAGTTTAATTTTTAACATAAAACTCGGCATTCTGGATGTTAAACTTTCAAAACCACTTTTCTAAAATGTCAAGATGGTCATTTACTGATTACAAGTTTAAGAAACATCCATAACTAACTCTACCAAACAAATTAGAAAAAATGGAAATGGCATATGATGTTTACACTGTATGTGGTGGATAAACAAAAAAATATATATTTAATCTTGTTCAGTTGCCAGATATTATTCGAGCATTGCACCATCATAAATCATAGCCATATATTATTTATTATATACATATATATTTTTAGCATTTATTACATTTTATTTTTCTAAGTTGCTTATGTAACCAGAATGATAACTCCAATGTGGACCTATTATTTCAATTTCCTGTTCAAAAGTCACAGTATTGAACTTAATTTTTATAAAATATCTACTTCTTAAAATTTGCAATTTCATTCATTCATGCTTCATGAATGAAACTGCAGCTGATTAGAGTACTGTTCACAGAACTGTGAACGGTATTTTAATAAGCTACATGAATGCAATGAACGGATCAACATGGGAGTATTGTTAGAAAACTCCACAGATGTATTCCACATGCATACAATATCAGTTCTCTTATTCCATGTAATATGCATGCTTGCTAGATACAGAGCAGGTTAAGAAACAATTCTTGGTGACAATTTGAGCAATTCCATTTGTATGAAATAACTTATATCATTTGTGCTTGGCACACAAGAAAGAAATAAAGTTCAAACATACCATTATGAACGTTACAGAATTTGGCAAGGCATATGCACATTTCCTATAGAAACTTTATATCTGAATGTTACTAATATAGTTTATGATATTCTGGTGAGGATAAATCCTCCCCCATAAAACTACCACCGATCTCAAATATTCATCAAGCTAGAACTTACACTTCTGTGACAATTTTAGGCAAATTAGGACATAAACCTTCAGTTATTCAGTTATTTTATTGCTGTTGTGATTCTCCTTTGATAAATCCTCAATAGAAATAATATCATGCCTTAAGAAAGTGCAAATGACAATGTTTTTGTGAAAAGGAGGAAATCAATATGTTCATTCAATGGGCTAGTTCAGGTAAAGATCCCCTACTGTCCCAAATCACATGGCTAACAGCTAATAGGGAAATGTTATTAACTGACACCTTAAGCTAATAACATTTCTAATAGGGCCATTTGGATGTATAAAATTGAGCTCATTAACTGCTTTTTATTTACATAATAAACGCCTACAAACCTTTAACGAATATCTATGTATAATGTCTACTTTTTTCATCTGAAAGAAGCAGGTCACCTTCTCAAATGAACAAAAAAAAAAAATCTCTGAAAGTAAACTGACTTCAAAGTATTAAAAAAATAATAATAATAATAAGAGTAACTGAATAATTAACAAAATTTTTTAAGTAGCCAAAATGGAAAACAGAACTTCCAAATTTCCAAACCAACTATGAACATTTTTTTTTTTTTTTTTGTCAAAATATATTAAAAGTACAGGTAGAGCTACAGCAATTTCAATATTGGGATCAAAATGGTGGAGGGGGGGAAATAAATAAAATGTAATTCATTACTGGCAGGAGTAGGTCAGATGAAAAAAAAAAATTACATAATAATGGATAGAGAATTTTCAAATATTTAAGTTGTTGAAGGAATAAAACTTGATTCTGAATTGTATGAAAATTTGTTTAAAATGAGAGCCTGACCCTCAGTTGCATTAGTTTACCTCCATTGATGAAGATCAGCAGACAACTTTCCAATTAAATCACACATTGTACATTACACCAATCAGGGTTTTAGTGCATACTGAGATGGGAATCACAAATGGTATGTTCATTGTCTTCTCCCTGTGTTTGCATTCTGTACATCTTTAACTGGCTTTCTCATAATGCCATGTTATTTCATAACTTGTGGGCTACGTGCATTGAGTTATAATGCTAATTACTACTAATTCAAAATGTAAAAAAAAAAAAAAATACATTATGCATTTACTTTTTTAAATCAGTATGTTTCCTCTCTTTTTATGCTAAGTGTATGTTAGCACTATTATACTCTGATATATATACATTTAACAATTTACTTTCATTACTGGGGGAAAAAGTTGCTATGAAAAATCATAAAATTGATAGTTTTTCTGAGGCATTGTATATTCAGTATACTTTACTGAATATACAATGCCTGGAATCCAGTTTAGCTGCAAATGTTTGGCCAATCCTAAAGAAGTCGATCTTTAATGATTTCATGGTGCTTGAACAGTCTTGAGCAATTGGAATTCCCCATTATGTTCATGAAAAGTTTTTTCAGTAGAGACAATGCTTCCTTGTGTGCTCAGGATTATTTTAACTGGTTTGGAAGTTTTAAAAATGGTATCAAAGCTTCAAAGCCCAGACTAATTGATTTGGTTTTTTATGGCACATTGGCAGCTAAGACCTCAAAACTGTGAAAAATCGCTACAGTTCACCTTTCACAAGTTTTGAATTGTGCCCTGATTTTTTTTTTTTTTTTTTTTAACTTTCTTTTTCACAGGCTTTTTATATTTGTTTGTTGACACAATGCTCAAATTGGAGATTGTTTTTTTCCCATGAATGCCTCCTTGCATCATTTGCCACAATTAATATTAATTTGATAAACCTTACCCACAGAATGTAGTGAAATGAATTCTGATTTTGTAGGTGCCCTACAAAATCATTAAGCATTTAAGGCTGCTATTAATGATTTTGTAGGGCACCTACAGAATTCAAGTAGGATAACAAAGTAAGTTTATTCACTTTACTAGAGGGTGAAAAAAAAAAAAAAAAGATTGCCTAATAATCACAAATAAAGTGCAACTGGTGTCATCAGCACAATTAAAAGGAACTGAACTAGCTATCACCAACAAAATTTACTAACATAAACATTACGGGGAAAAAAAAAAAAAAATCAACTAATACCTTTGGACATGGAAATGGTTAATGAAATACCAGAGGTAGCAGATTTCAGAAAATAATTTTAAATTAGCCACTCCATATCAGAATGTGGCAGTACCTTTTACAATAAATAAAATTTTTTGAATTTTTTTTTTGTGAAAATGGTTAATACAAATCGTATTAACCATTGTAACCTAATGAGATTTTTTTTTTTTTTTTTTACACATGCTCATTGACTCAACAGGAACCAATTTTAAAATACCATCTTGGCAATGTTCATAATTCATTTACTTTTAACAAATTATTTACGCATTTTATTAAAAAAAAAACAAAAAAAAAACACATTTTTAATGTGTGGTATTGTCTTTAAAAGCTTAATTTAAAATTTTTAAATACCAAACCAATTTTGAAGATAGGGCATAATTTCTTAGGTACCACTAGGTCTCAAATTTTGTTTCATCAACAAAAATTAAAACAATCTTTATGGCATGAAATAAAAATTTCACAATCTGCTGCTCTACATCTATCCATCCATGTAATGACACTGAAGCAAAATACCAGTCATAGCATATTATTTGGGAAACATTGATTTAACCTATAGTATATGCATTAAACTAAGTGACTCAGCTGCTACTCAAATGAATAGAAGCATTATTATACAAAATCCAAATCCAGAGCTAAAAATTGTCATTTTAAAATTCAAAATTCTGCAAGGTTAAAATGTCCTCTCTCAGTAAACTCTGTTGAATTAAATCTAAAATGTAAAATATACTACCTATACAAAATATTACAGATAGATCTGATGCTAGATTGCACACCTCAGGTATGCAAATTATATTGAATCTCAGTGTTTATACAAAACTGATGCAAGACAAAAAAATAAAATAAATAAAAATTAAGCATCTAAGAGATAATAATCGGTATTTTTGGCAAACAGTAAAGTGGTAATAAATATCCAAGGATAATATTCTTCCCTTCAGGATTACTAATACATATGTCTGGAAGAGGAATAATCTTTAAGTAGCTGCTGAAAGAAAAAATCTCCCATCTCATTATGCTGGTTGGAAAACAACTGTCAATCATGATAGTCATAGAATGCAGTGCAGAGAATGCTCACTGAATGACCTCTTCTCAAGTGGGATAAAACTGGGGTTCAAACTTATAAAATTTTTTTTTGGCTTCTTTGCTCATAGCAGACCAACCTGTAATACACATGAAGCATTTGGGGAAAGACAGAAGTTAATCTGGAAATATGAATTCGCCTGTGACTAGCATTAACCTTACCGGTAATCACTTTGATCCTCATTTTTCTGTACTCATGATTTTCAACCCACTCTTCTCATTCAGCTATAACTTTTGAAAAGTTTCTACTGAATAGAGTTAATGACTTTGCTTTTTCACATACCTGTTGAGGAGTTAAAAGGTCATAACAATCATTATGACCATTTAACTCCTCCAATCAGAGATGTAACTACAAATTCTGGGTTCCCCAATGGGAAAGTTACAAACTGACCTCTCCACTGTTTAACAACCACTGCTCTTCATCCCCCCACCCACACATGATGGTGGGCATAGCATTGCATTACTATCTGATCATCTCAATCCCTAGTACAGAGATTGTTATTGTTTGTTATTTGGTTTTTAGGAACATTAGCAACTAAGGCCATATTGCTCCGGGATATGCAGTGGTCATTCCCTGACCTTTCTACATCCTCCGCATTTGGTGGTAACGGGCTCGAACCCCGGTCTAATCAAGAAGCGTGTGCTACCCACTGCTGCTCCTTCCCACCTGGCTACGGAGGCGCTAGTACAGAGAAGAATGAACTGAAGGCAGGCCCGTATATGGATTCAATCATGCAATATTTGCATAGCCATAGTCAATTTTATTGATACCCCAGTACCACAGCCCCTTAAATTAACCTCTATATATATTTTTTTTTTATTTATTTATTATTATTTTTTTTCTCTATCACATACCATTTGTTTGGCAGCAAATGAGTGAGCAGCACATTTTATGTTCAGTTTAGTCTACTGAAGCCACCAATTTTTTCTTTATAATGTGTCTTAGATTTTAACTCTTTCAGAGAGAGAGAGAAAGGGATAGACAGTTCTTGAAATTTGTGGCAGACTCAGTGGAGCAAATTTCTTTGCAGAATTTTGAAATTTTGTAAATGCTTTAAAACATTAACTGTCTTCTTATTTTGACTCAACTGTCCAATATTAAAGTGAATTTAATTTTGGACAGTTGACTTACAAAAATCAAATCAGAATAAAAAAAAAAAAATCATGGCAAAAAACAACATGAAAAAATAAACTTGTAGCTACTTTGTTTTTTGATACAGTAACTTTATATCTGTTTATATATCACATGATTCAGTTTCATCAACTTATGGATTACAATTCCAGAAAATGTATTAGATTACAGCTTTTATATGCACAAATTGGACAACTGCCACTAACAGGTACAAAATTTTCTTACTTTCCAAGCTATTTTCTTACCGGTATATCATAAACTGTTTATACAAATACTCAGAAATGCAGATAAGATATGACAACACCTATTTGAAGACTTCTAGACAATTCATACACAAATGGATGCATTATCTGAAATGACCTTGAAATGTATATATGTATGTATGTTCAAATTCAAGAAGAAACACTGAAAATATTGTGTTAGCTAGTATTAAACACACTATTTATTTTAATCTCTCTGTCTGATTATATAATATTCAAAATAATTTATCCCAGTTTAACTCTTAAAACAAGTAAAATACAATATAGAAAAAACTAGCACAACAGACTGGCTTGACAGCTGAAACATTACAGTATTATATTTTTTTTTTTTTTTGTATTGTGCTTTACTATTTTAAGAGTCAGCCTAGTGTTAAATATTGTGAATATTGTAATTGCACAGACAGCTTAAAATAGTCTATTTAATACTAACCAATCTTCTCGAATTTGAACATTCATTACCTGCATGATGTTGTAGAAATTACTCAACTGAATGTGTGTGTGTATATATATATATATACATATGTGCTCATGAAAGGGTTAATTAAACGAAATGAAATGTAATGTAATTATGTAAACAATTTATATAAATATCTACTAGTCAACAGTGTAAGAATAGCAGACACTTTGATACTATTCATTTTATTTGTGCTAATTTTTAAACTTGAGATTAAATATTTTATATCATATGAAATAAGTTAACTGTTATATTACTTAGTCCTTATTAATACCTTTTTCAAGTCTTAAACATTACTCATAATTTTAATACTTTAATCCACTGGTAGACATGGCGATCAGATATAAGCAACTGCACCTCTGAGGGTCATTTTGACTCTGTAAATAGGAACTGCTATGGAGAAACCTTAACTTAAAAAGCACTGAGTTGCTGCAGGTGGGGGATAAAAAGATGCAACTGTCAACAGGTCATGCTATGGAGTATTTATAACCTTAAGCAAATTTTTAATGAAATGAGATCTACCCACCATACCAGTTACCATTCTTACATTAACTTATGGAACTATCAGAGGTATCTTAGATATGCACTGTTTGCTTTTGAATATATAAAACACTATATATAATGACTCGGTTAAACAATATTTTCTTAGCTGTTTAGGATGGGTTCTCTCAGAGGTCCAGGGGCCTGGCCACTTCCAGCTTTTGAGGCCCTTAGCCATAATAAAAATAAAAGGAACGTATATAAAAACAAAACAGAACATAAAAAGAAGGAAGACAATCTGATTGTATTCCTTAATTTAATACAGGGCCCATTTAAGCACTTCAACACAGGGTGCTGTACCATTTTGTGGCCCTAGATTCTTTTAATTTGAATTATTTTAAGTGTTTTTATTTTGTTTTTTAAATTTTCCATTTATTTTTTCATATTTCTTATAATACATAAATAATTTTCCTGAATATATAAGTAAATTGTAATTGCATAAATTCTGATGCCCCACACTGCAGCTAGGACAGCTCCCCCCCCCAAAAGTGTCTCCTAATTTAACAAATGCTTTTGTAGCCATTTTCTGTACAAACATTAATTATTAAGAAAAAAATCTATTTGAAAAAATTATCTGAAGTGCCTCTTGAGGTTGAGTCCCCCAGCCAATGACTTCATGTTCCCCTTTCCCATTGACCCTGGCTTAGGCTAACCTGATGTTTGCACATAGAAGAAGTAAAAGAATTTTAGTTAGGTCTTAATAAAAACAGCATGACAAACTAAGAAAACTTTTCCATGTTACAGAAAAAATGTCAATAAAAAAAAAAAAAAATTAAAAACAATGGCAATTACATTAAGTACAATAGCAAAATAATGAAGAAGGACAGAGATGGGATCATCCAACATTAATTATACCTTTCTTTTTGTGCTATCCATCTGAATTATACCATATTTTTATTTTGTGCAGAGTTACATTTTTAGGAATTTTTTTTAATCAACATGAACCCTATATCCAACATGCAAGAGCATATTACTAACTTCTGAATTCAGATTACAGTTATTTAAAACTAATAAAATAAAATAAGCTTATCATCATCATCACCACACATACATACACAAATGAATTTAATTTTTACTTATAACACCACTTTGATGTACATTAATGCTTATCTCTCCTAACACATCACATCACAATTAAGAGATCTGTAACCTTACAAAATTTTAATCAAATGAACCACTGGTATTAAAAGATTTCTGATTAATGATAAGTTAATTTCAAAATTAAATAAGTTAATAAATCTATGAAGTATACCTGATGAATTTTAACTTTTGGAATATTAGTAAAATTGATGCATATATGAGGTCTTGATCAGATCAAAACTGTAACATAGACTTCAATACCTTTATTTTAAAAAACAGTTTATAAACACACTGCTAATTCTAAATTCATATTTAAAACAGACAAATTTACAAATGTTATGCATTAACCATTTTAGAAATGAAGTACAGCAAACTACAGATTCAGGGTACTACAGCTTACATATTAGAAAATGTTTTTTTTTTTTTTTTTTTTTGCTTACAGTCAAATAAAATGTTAATGCACAACATTCATACAAAAGTCTTATAAATTTTTCAATACTTCATAAAAATTTACCTCCTTTCTAATGCAAAATGCAAAGAGTATTTTATTAACATATAATTTACAAAATACATGATTAAAATAGCCTAAGATTTAAAAAAAGGACAGTAGGATTAACTAAACTTAAAAAATTGGCTACATTTAGATTGTAAGATTAAAATGCTGCTATATAGCTGCCAACTTTTTTTTTTTTTTTTTGAAAACAGGTGCAACCAATAATCAAAGATTGCAAAGTTTAAGAATAGGCACTGCCATGATAACTATTAATGACCATGTTCTAATGAGTTAGCTCAAAAATTACAACTTCTCAAACTTATGCCTGAGGGTGGTAAAATGGTACTTATGACTGAACAGAGATCCCTACGTCTGAAGATGATGTGTTTCCTAACATTTGGCCATTCACCGTTTGTTCAGATTCTTCTAAAAGCAACCTCAGATCCTTTTCGGTTAGTTGTTGACCATGGGCACTGCCAGCATGAGACAGGAATAGATCTTTAAGAAAGCTCAATTCTTTTGTGAGGATCATAATTTTTTCTTCAAGCATCTCATTCTCTGCTCTTAGCTGATTGACTCGATCTAATGTCTGCTGAGTCTTTAATTTACTTTTGGTGCGAGATTTCTTCACAGCCAAATTGTTGCGTTCACGTCGTCGTTTATACTCATCACTATTTTTGTCCATACCTCCATGTTTTTTGGACCTTAATCTTTTACTGGAATGTTCACTGGAAGATTCAGAATCACAAGTAGGAGAACCATCCATTGAGTCTTTTGGTGAAATTGAGGATTTGGTCCTGGGTGCCATGATAATCACATGCAGTCCTGCCCTTAGTGGAAAAGATATTCATTCAAAGACAAAAACCTCCTCTTCTGTTAAAATTAGTGGTATCTAAAAATATGCAAATATTAAATTTGAAACAATTTTTTTTTTATATATTTATATTCATATCTGGGTTTAAATGTCACTTAAAATACAGTATAATTGAATATGTAAGACAATACAACCCCAGAAAACTTTTTATAATTTGAAATAACTATAACATATTCCATAATTTTACTTTTTCTTATATTCAGATAGTTATTTTTGTTAAAAAATGTTTGATATCTTATTTCATTAAAATCTGAAACATTTACACTTCATCTGCATTCAAAACATTCATACTTAACAATATAACTTTGTAAGTTGTTCTGTGCTGATATTCCTATTTGACCATATAATTTATATATAAGTTGTAATCTATTTGATTTAATAAGCTGTATAGTAATCAGTGTACGGTTCAAATTAGCTTTCAAAAGATTTCTAGGGTTAGCTAATAGAAGTTTGGTCTATATCTGTGAGAGTTCTGATTTTTAACTTCATATAAACCACAAAAATTGATTAGTCTCCCATTTTTAATTTAAGTTTTAATTATGGCCTTATTTTTATTTGGATTTAAAATCCTCTATCTTTGTTCCTTTAGACCATAAAATGGAACACCAAGAGGGTCCAAAAAGTTGTCAAATAGGCAAGCTTTATCTGATAATTTGAACATGTTAAAAAAAGCCTTCAATGGTTTGAGCATGCTCAATGCTGATGGGATTCTTCCTCTTGCTCAGAATAAATCGCCTGAGAGGGCATAAATTCAAATTGAGAAAAGACAGTTGTAGGATAGATATGTGGAAGTTTGCCTTTAGCCTGTGGGTGGTTGATTGCTGGAACAAACTTCTATCTGTCATTGTAGAAGTTGATAGCTTAAATAGATTCAAGGCAGAACTTGACAAACATTTGGAGCGAGCGGATGGGTGAAATAAGGGTTTTTTTTTATTTTTTGTTGGCTGATGCTATATAAGCTTGCTTTCTTGCATCATGTGCCTTTGCTAATGCTAATACTGTATTTTCTAGATGAGCTGCAGCCACATTTTAGGCAAATTTCGAGAAATATACAGCAAAAACATATCATACTGTATATATCTGGAAAACAAATTTACTAGTTCTTATTAAACAAAATGTCAGTGAAGAACAGAAGTTTTACTCATTACAGACTGCCAAGAATTTGTTACTCTGTCAGACTAATCATTACTAATATTATGTTTCTAAGCTTCTTAAATGGATACAAAAGTGTAGAGGCTAGATTATCAAAACTTTATTGATATTAAGGTCAGGAGGCTCGCACAAATTAACCATACCATGCTATTTCAGAATAGTCTAGGTTGGTTACGCAGATGGTCAGAAAAATGGCAATTATGGTTTAATTCTTCTCTAAATGTATTTAAGAATCTTCAAGTAAAGAAACCTTTGGGTGGCAGTGATCATAACGTACTTATGCAAGAATTATTCAATGAAATAACTACTGTCAAGGAAGAAATTTTGTTTTCACAAAGGTGATTATAATGGACTCAGACATTTTAAACTATTTTCAGTGGGACCAACTGATCATGTTAAAACATGTAACTCCCAAATGGAACATGTCCAGAATTAATCATAGAGACTTAACAAGTGATGTCAATTAACAAACTACTTAAGGTTTAGACCAAAACAGATGTCAGATTGAATGGATAAGCTTAGTGGCACAGAAGAAAAATGCATTGGTTGTTTGTAAATTGTCAGGGCACAGAGTCCTATGCTAAGTAGAAACCAGTCCATAATCAAGTTACTCAAGGGTTGGGAATGGTAAGGCAGATGAGTAGTCATAGACTAAGAGTACATGGACAAGTAGATTGAAATTTTTTGTGACTGCTAACACACAATTAGGATGAAGCACACTATCCACTAGATATGAATGGCATAACTGTTGATGACTCAATGATTCCCCTGTACAGGTTACTGATAAGCAAATATTTTGCACATACATTCATGCATGATGAAATTTTTAAAAATATGGATACTGGAAGTATACCTAATTCTAACTATGAGCTAAATGATTTTGTGAGTGAGAGGAAAATGGAAGAGAACCTGCTGAGGCTAAAAGTAAACAAGGCAGCTGGGAGTGAGAGCAATGGCAATACCAGGATTTTCTAATGGGTAGGATAGCAGGCACCAGTAGGGAAACCAGCATTCAGGGAATCATTAAGCTTTATTCAACATACAGCAGTAAAAATCTACATTATTTTGATCATGGAGGGAGGGCAGGAACAGCCCCTTTTTAGCACCTGAATGGGACTGTCACTGTCTAATAGAATTATTCAATTATATATTAAAAGCAGAAGAAAAAAAAGTAAGCAAACCTTCAGCCATAATTATTAGAGTATCCTTAGTTTCAAGGAAGGTACCTATGGATTGGAGATGTACAAATAACTCCTATTCACAAAAAGGAATGAAAGAAATTTTGTGAATAATTACAGAGCTGTAAGCTTGGCTTCTGTGCCAGGGAAAATAATGTAATCACTGTTTAATGAAGCAATGCAGGATAACATTGACAGGAATCCTTTCTGACGATATTTTGACCTGGTATTTTGACCAAATATATACAAATTTTCTTCTGTCAAATTGGAAGAAAAACTTTTAGGGTAGTTTTCCTACCAAGTTGATTAAAAACCCGATGCCACATACTTGCATGAAGAAGCAGTAAACATGTTAAGAGGAGATCTTGTCCGATCAATTTGATTAGCTACTAGGATGCAGTAACAAAGAAACTGGCCACAAAAAGTAAATTTCATCATCATATACTTAGATTTTAGTAACTGGAGCAGTGGCATTAAGGAATATTACTGCTATTAATAGAAGGATGGTTTCAGTAGCAGGAGAAAGAGTGATTATTAATGGCCACTACTCTTCATGTGCTAATGTTTTTAGTGGAATTGATAAAGGCATATGAAGCTTAATATCAAAATTTCTGATAATACAAAGGTTGGCAGGGTGGTTGATGAGAGTAATCAGGGTATATGTTAATTCGAGAAGATCTAAATAGATTAGATGGGCTGAAAAAATGAAACATATTTAACATTAATAAATGCAAGGCACTGCATTCAGGTTGAAGTAATCCTGCAATAACATGCCATTTGAGCAGAACAAAAAACTCAAGGTAGTTGACTGATAATATATATATATATATATATATATATATATATATATATATATATATATATAAAAAGGAAAAAAAAGGAATACAGATAACTATACAGTCCAACATGAAGTTTTCTGAACACTTTGAATCTAGGATGCTAGAGCAACTCATGGGGATTTCATCAATGATAAATAGGAACTTTGTCAGTAGGGACAAAGAAGTGATTATCCTTTTGTACAAGGCAATGGTCAGACCACCTCTAGAATACCCTAATGGTCTGGAAACCTCATTTTACAAAGGGCACAGATCCATTTTTCAGGATGCAAGAAATACAAGATTAGTTGGGTAAAAAAGGATTCTTATGAACAAAGAATGAGGTTCTGTAAATTGCAGTTACAGGAATCTAGACATCTGCCTAGCAACCTAAGTGAATGTATAAGGCTTTAAAAGGGTTAAGTAAACTAAATGCTGATGGCAGCTTTATTCTTCTCAGATGACACATACAAGGGGGCATTGTTTAAATTCAAATAGGATGACTGCAGGATATATAGGTAAAAAATTTGCCTTTAGAATTTGATTGATTATTGAAATCAACCTCTGCCTAATAAATTTAAAATTTCAATTAAAATCTAATTTTAACCTAAAATCTAATTTTCCATGCATCATGTTGCCAATAATAATACTAATGCAAAGTCCTATACACGGGAAGTAATAACACTATTTACAGATTAAGGAGGAAAGGAGTTAAATGATAGTCAATTACAAGAATGACTTGGGGGGAGGGGGGGTGATGAAATTGGCAGAATTAAATTTTTGATGTAATATAAATAGGTAGCCAGGAAGGTACAGTACTTTATCATTTACCAGATACGTGCACACTTGTTATTTGGTTTTTAGGAGCATTAGCAACTAAGGCCATATTGCTCCGGGATATGTGGTGGTCATTCCCTGACCTTTCCGCATCCTCCAATACATGCATGCAAAGGAAAAAAGAGGTTATAGTTTTGTTATATAAATCAATTACAAGATGCAATTGAATCAGAAACTGAATCAGAAAATCGACCACAGAATGTACACTTTAAAGAAGTATACATGGATGCGAACATTAAAATTTTTTCCTTGTTTTTTTTAATTTCTGTTATGGTTGACTTTCCAACCTCATAAAATCTTGCTAACAAAGACCCGCTTTCTCCCTTTGAAAGTCTGTTTAAAATCTCAATCTTCGATTTAATTGTTAATTTCTGTTCACTGACTTTTTTTTGGGGGAGGGATATCTAAAATAGTAAAAAAAAAAAATATGTGTCAATCAATCAGAGTAGAATAGATGTGCGGAAATTTGCCTTTAGCCAGCGGGTGGTTAATTGCTGGAACAAACTTCCATCTGTTGTGGATGTTGATAGGTTAAATAAATTTAAGGAGGAACTGAACAAACATTTAGAGGGAATTGTTTTGTAAATTTTTTCTTTTGGCTGATGCTGCATGAACTCATACACTTGCTTTCTTGCATCACATGCTGCTACTACTACTACTATTTTAAAAGACGAAGAAGACCATAACTTCAGTATGGTAAAATAAAACTCTATAAATGTCCAGAATCTCTTCATTCCTATATATAAACTTTGTAAACATTTTACTCCGTATCTCACTTGTGCATATTGTGTTAGTTGCAATTTCTGCATGCATTTTCTTTGTTATTGATTGACACATTTTTTTTTTACTGTTTTAGATTTTAGAACCCCCTTCCCCCCAAAAAAGTCAGTGAACAGAAATATCAGATTACAGTGTTATGTTTAGTTGGTACTGTATGTATATTAATAAGCTATGTACGTAAGCATAAATTGTATTTTGCTAAACTGTGAATAATATTCTTCCGACTTTCACATATCATTTAATTTTGTTAATTGGTAAGGTAAAATAAAAGTATAAATTTGTGCTTTATATCTTCATTTTTATAGCCTGTAGATAATATTCCTCCGATTTTCGCTTATTACAATTGCTGTTTAATAGAATCAAAATTCAATTTGCAAATGTGATCACAATAACTGGCATTTACTGCAATTATTTTTACACCAGCATTAAAAAAAATAAAAAAATTTAATGCTGACTCGTTCGGATTATTGACGTTCAACCGTATATCTACCAAGATACTGATGAATGATATTTAATAAAAGTATTATTTTATATCACTGTGTAAATCATAATTTAAAGTCCAAGGAAGTGAAGCCAGTCGACATCGATGGACAGGGCAGCGTCGAGTCAGTTTGGTGTGACATAAGCATAGGGAAATCAAAATTGAGAGTAGGAGTGTGCTATAGGCCTAATGACTCTGATGAGTATAATAAGATATTGTACAGGGAAATAGAGTGGGCCAGTAAATCAGAGTCTTATAATGGGGGACTTTAATTTCCCAGATATTGACTGGAATTTGTGGGTTGGTCACTCGCACACTAGCAAGGCTTTTGTGGATTTATTGGATGATTGTTTTCTACATCAGCATGTTCGTGAGGCAACAAGAGGGAGCAATACTCTTGATCTGATTATCAGTAGTGATTCTTCATGCATTAAGAACCTGCAGATAAATGAACCACTAGGTGGCAGTGATCACAGTGTGTTGAAGTGGGATTTACTCAAGGAGGTAACTATCAGAGGTAAAGGGAAGGGTTTTTGTTTTCTTAAAGGCGACTATGATGGTCTGAGACAGTATTTAAATTCTATACAGTGGGACCAACTGATGATGTTACCAACAGCAAACTCAAAATGGGAAGCATTCAAGGAACTAATCTTGGAGGCTACCAGGCTTTACATACCAACTAAGAAATATTGTTCAAGGTTTAGGCCTAAATGGTTGTCAGATGAACTAATGAGACATGTGGCAGAGAAGAAAAATGCATGGGATACATACAAATTAATGGGTGACATGGAAGCCTATGATAGATATAAGTTGGTCTGTAACCAAGTCACAAAGGAGATCAGGCAGGCAAAGGCAGACTATGAAAAATCCTTGGCAAAGGATGCAAAGAAAAACAGAAAAGAGTTCTTTACATACTTGAACTCGAAAAGGAAAGGGATGAATCAGATTGGTCCACTGGATATTGATGGTTCAACAGTTGAGGATCCTGCTCAGGTGGCTAACAATCTAAACGAGTATTTTGCATCTACATTCACGCATGAGGAGTTATTCAGGAAGGAGAATGATGTAGGTAAAGTAAACATTGGCAGTGAGCTGGATGATTTTGTAATAACTGAGAGGAAAGTGGAGGAGAGATTGTTGAGGATAAACATAAAAAAGGCACCTGGGGTGGATGGGATCTATCCAGTTATATTAAAGGAGGCAGCAAAGGAAGTAAGCAAACCCTTAGCCATAATTATGAGAGCTTCCTTGGACTCAGGGGAGGTACCTATGGACTGGAGATGTGCAAATGTGACCCCAATTCACAAAGGAGGTTCAAAGGCTGACACAAGTAATTATAGACCTGTTAGTTTAACTTCTGTTCCAGGTAAATTAATGGAGGCACTGGTTAAAGAAGCACTGCAGGATCATCTAGACAAGAATTCAGTTATAGCTCAGACGCAGCATGGTTTTGTTAAGGGCAGGTCTTGCCTGACCAATATGATTGGATACTATGATGTAGTCACAAAAGAACTGGATGCAGGGAATAACTTTGATATTATATATTTGGATCTTAGAAAGGCTTTTGATACTGTTGCACATGGAAGACTGCTGCACAAATTGGAGCAGTGTGGCATTGGAGGCAAATTGCTGCTATGGATAAGGGGATGGTTGAGTGGCAGAAGACAGAGAGTGGTAATCAATGGCCACTGCTCAACGTGGACTAATGTTATTAGTGGAGTTCCTCAAGGTTCAGTGTTGGGTCCGTTGTTGTTTTCGGTGTTTATGAATGATATTGATGATGGGATATCAAGTTTAATGTCCAAGTTTGCAGATGATACAAAGGTTGGCAGGGTCGTTAAGGACAATACTGATGCTATGCTGCTGCAACAGGATCTGGAAAGGTTGAACAGATGGGCTGAGAGGTGGCAAATGAGGTTTAACATCGACAAATGTAAAGTGCTGCATATGGGAAACAGTAACCCCAGAGCAACGTATCAACTCTGCGGTACTACACTGACAGTGGTGGAGAATGAAAAGGACCTGGGGGTAATTGTGCAGGCAGATATGAAGTTCTCTGAGCAGTGCAGACGAGCTGCAAGAGTAGCTCATGGTGTCTTGTCAATGATATACAGGAATTTTTCTAGCAGGGATAAGGAGGTGATTATTCCCTTGTATAAGGCAATGGTAAGGCCACATCTTGAGTACTGTATACAGGTCTGGAGGCCTCATTTCAAGAAGGATGTAGAGCTGCTGGAACGGGTACAGAGAAGGGCAACAAGATTAGTAAATGGAACAAAGGGTTGCTCTTACGAAGAAAGGCTTAAGTTTTGCAAATTACAGAGTCTGGAGACTAGGCACCGGCGAGGTGATCTGATAGAGGTGTATAAGGCTTTGAATGGTTTGAACATGCTCAATGCCAATGGGATTCTTCATCTTTCTCAGAATAATCACCTCAGAGGGCATAAATTCAAATTGAGGAAGGACGGATGTCGGATAGATGTGCGGAAATTTGCCTTTGGCCAGCGGGTGGTTGGTTGGTGGAACCGACTTCCATCACTTGTTGTTGAAGTTGATAGCCTAAACAAATTTAAAGCTCAACTGGACAGGTATTTCGAACGAACGGAGGGGTGAAATGGGAGTGGGTTTTTTTTTTTTTTTTTGGCTGATGCTGAATAAGCTTGCTTTCTTGCATCATATGCCTCTGCTAATGCTAATGCTAATTTTGTTAAATATATCAGTTAGCATCACAATCATGTGTGCACACATTTTTTGTTATTAAGCAGCAACAACCTGATCTTTGCTTCACACAATCTTATTTATGATTTTGTTATTAGTACAGTAATGTAAATTTTTTATTTCATCCTGTATTTGGAAGGTGACTTCAGTGAAAAGTTATGTTTACAGCATAGATTCGCTTCAATAACACAGGACAACAAGTATTTTTCATTAGAAAAAATACGCAAACTAGACAGATCTTTGGATGCCAGTTCCAAATCTGTTTCTATTTTCCTCCAGTACATCTAGATTTTGTGATGAGACTGATTATACTATTCACATACCTATTCAGTCAACCTACACAAATATATTTATTTATTATTATTGTTTATACATTTATATGTTAATTGTTTATATTTATATAATTGTTTGAATATATCTATATCCTTTTTATTTCATAATTTAATTATCTGATTATAAATTGTTTCAGGTAAGATCCAATGAATTAGTGAAACATTCATTCATGACTCAAAACGTATAAATGTCACACCAATAAATTCTGCTGTGCGTGCAGCTCTCTGCTAACTAAATCACAACAGTGTACAATCATAATGGATATTCAGAAAATTACAAGTTATACTTTGGCTGTCCTCCAGATGACCAAAATATGGCATGGGCACCACATATTATTCGTCGCACTTGTTCCAATGGATTATGTGAATGGTTGAGCAAAAGAAAAAAATAATTACCATTTGCCATATCCCTGATATGGAGAGAGAGCCAAAAGACCACGATGATAATTGTTACTTCTGTAATGTGAACATAACTGGATTCTCAGAGAAGAATAAACAAAAGATTAAACAAACTACCCGAGTCTGAATTTGGCAATGAGACTTCATGACAACAGTATGCCAATTCTGGTATCTGCACAGCATGGACTAGAACCTTTAGAAGGTGACATGGGATGCAATGAAGATGCAATTGGCAAGCAACCACCCGGTGAATTTAACTGACTGCCTTGCTAAAATTTAAGCGATTGTCGCCGGTACCGTATGGTACTACTCACTGATCTTGATTATTATTAATTTGTACATACTATGCAATCAATGTTAATGCGATCAGAAAATAACAGAAAATTTTATAATATTGCAAAGTATTACACTTCCCCACCTGGCTACTTCATAATGCCATTCGGCTGGCAAACTTTTTTGGGGAGAACACTGGCAAGTCCTGAAAACTTCAGCCAACCCTGAGTACATATACACCTGACAAAGAGGCATCAGAACTGGAGCTGTTTACTCAACATGAGTTAAATGACCTCATTACAGATCTAGCTCTCTCCAAAGATAAAGCTAAACTTCACCTTGAGACCACTTAGTTAAGAAAAATATCAAAGTGTGTTACTATCGAAAAAGAAACCAAATTTTGGTGATATCCTTTAGTAGACGGTATGATCTGCTACTACCATGATATCAACTGAGTTTTAGGGAATTGTCCCACGTACACATACTCTAACATGACAACTGATCAATGGAATATCTATAGTGACCTCAATGTTATTGGTATGTAAGAAGCATTTGCAAAATACCGTTTCCTATGCCTAAGGGACAACCAATTACTACAAACTGTTACATCAGATGTGACCACACACCTCAAAGAAGCAGGTATGGGCAAAGAATGAGTAATGTGCTGTATGTTCCTTTTGTGGGTCAAATGAAGATTTTCCAGTGACATCTTCACATTAATAAAGAGGGCCTAATGAAGAGTTTTGTTCTTTAGGCCAAGAACAATGCAATGAAAGTAGTGAAGAAGGGAATCGCTGTGGTGCCTCAAATCACAGAGCTTGTGCAGGATGAAAGCTTTTAAAAATTGTCTCAATCTATTAGAACTAAAAGCATGGAAGATGTTTAAATGGCTTTGTGGAAACTTTGTTGGGTAACCACTGGTCTCACATAAAAAGCTGAAGTTCAGAAAATGCTTGTCATGTACGGAATGTCATATTTCACTGAAACTTAATTTCTTGCATTTTCACTCAAACTTCCTTCTTGAAAACTTGGCATGGTGAGTGACAAGCAGGGGAAGCAATTTTATTATTAAGACTAACTCAATGGAAAATCACTACCATGGTTTCTGGAACAAACATGTTATCAGACTAATGCAACGTCGGGCACCTTTTTTTTTTTTACATTAGTGTAAAATAGGCCATTTTAACGATGTGTTAAAGTGTAAGTGTATTGGGTTTAAAAACTGTAAAAGTAATAAAAACATAATTGTAACCAGTCTCATGTATTTTGTAATGAAATCATCTTAACTAAGTTATAATGATATTAAGAGAAGTTGTATTACAAAAACTACATGTGCTAGGGAAAAACCAAGACACTATTTGAAATCAGTGTGCAAAACTGCTTCATAAGAAATGTGTTTATATCTTTGGTATGGGGGGGATTCATTTTGTTGGCAGTGTAATTATAGCAGGAGTGGAATGACCACAACACATCATACAAATTCTCTCCAGCAAATTGCTGAAACAAAATAAAATGCAACATCATTTAAATATTAAAAACAATCACCTTAAGAAGAGCAATATGCACTTTTGGTGAAATATGAAAATATCCTTCATTTAGCTTATTTTATGCTATAATTTAAAATAAAATAATTTTTTTTTTTTTTTTTTTTTTTTTTTTTAGTGGAAGCCCTCTTCCTTTCTCTGGTTTGATTTAGGTTCCAAAGCTTTAGTGAATTGTCAAAATGGGTCACATTCTAAAATGTTGGGAACTGCCACCCTCAACAGTTGAGCATTGAATAAGGGGTAGTTTATTCTCACTCTTTTTTGGGGGAGGGGAAGAAACACAGGACATAAAAACTGATTAACAAACAAAAATATTTCTAAATCATCTTCAGAATTTGCCTTGCCATATTTGAAAGAATGCAGATTTAAAAATAAAATTAAAAAGCTATCTGCCTCTCTATATGCAATCTGCTAAATATATAACTACTCACATCTTGGCTTCCAGAAATGCTAGAGAAAAAAGGTTTCTAACAACTTGCCTCTCCGAATTACTGTATTTTTTATATATTTTTGTATCTTTTTTTTATGATGTAACTCATTCATGCACACATAACGGGCAGAGACCACCTTCCTGCAGATAGGTCGATTTTAGAGAGGTTACTTTCGCCAAGAAATGGTTGACCACTGATAAATTATGTTAAAGCCAGTTTTACTTTATTTATTCATTTTTATTTATTTTTGGGAAATGAGGTAAACCTTGCATCATTTGGCCCCTATACTAAATCAGAGGACTCAGTTCCTACTAATTAAAACAACTCAGTTTCCCTGCACATAAACCAACCATCAACAGAATTTAATTTAGACCTTTCAAAAAAAATAGCAAAATAAATTCACAAACCAAAAAATTCACATAGCATGAAATGCATTGCAAAACAATTTCATTTGCACTTTCAGGAACTACTACATTGTTAAATATTTAAAAGTATGAGCAGAATTATGACACAGCATGAGTTTGTTGAAAGGAAGTCTTGTCTGACCAATTTGACTGGAAACTATGATCTGGTAAAAAAGAAACTGGATGCAAAAAATAATTTTGATATCATATACTTGGATTTCAGGAAAGCTTCTGATACTGTTGCACATAGAAGACTACTGCACAAACTGGAGCAGTATGGCATTAAGGGCAAGTTGCTACAATGGACACTGATCTTTGTGGACTAATGTTATTAGTGGGGTTCGCCAAGGATCAGTGTTGAGTCCATTGTTGTTTTGTATATTTATCAATGATATTGATGAAGGTATATCAGGCTTAATGTCCAAATTTGCAAATGATACAAAGGCTGGTAGAGTTATTAATGACAGTAATTACAGCATGCTACTGCAACAGGATCTAGAAAAGTTGGACAGGTGGGCTGAGAAGTGGCAACTGAAGTTTAACATTGACAACTGCAAAGTATTGCATATCGGTAGCAGTAACTCCAGAAAAATTACCAACTGTGTGATACTACACTCAGGGTAGTAGAGAATGAAAAATACCTGGGGAGAATTGTGCAGACAAGCAGCCAGAGCAGGTCAAGGGATCTCGTCAATGATATACAAGAATTTTGCTAGTAGAGAAAAGGTGTTATCCATTTGCATAAGCCAATGGTCAGAATGGTCTTAAGAGTGGTATTAATTGCATAAGACCACACTTCGAGTACAGCGTACAGTTCAGGATGCAGAGTTGTTAGAACAAGCACAGAGAAGGGCAACAAGACTGGTGAGGGAAACAAAGGGTTGCTCTTACCAAGAAAGGCTTAAGTTTTGCAAATTGCAGCATCCGGAGACTAGCAACCTGTGAAGATTTCTCATTGAGGAGTATAAGTCCTTGAATGGTTTGAGCAGGCTTATTGCTGATGGGATTCTTCCTTTTGCTAATTTTATGAATCTGAGGGGGCATAAATTCAAATTGAAAAAAGGACAGTTTTAGAATAGATGTGCAGAAATTTGTCTTTAGCCAGCAGGTAGTTGATTGCCGGAACAAACTTCCGTCTGTCGTTGTGGAAGTTGATACATTAAATAAATTCAGGGAAGAACTGGACAAACTTCTGGAGAAAATGGATGGGTGAAATGGGAAGGTTTTTTTTGCAGATGCAGTATAGCATTAGCATAGGCATATGATGCAAGAAAGCAAGCTTATGCAGCATCAGCCAAAAAAAAAAAAAAAAAAAACCCTCTCCCATTTCACCCCTCCATTCGTTCCAAATACCTGTCCAACTCAGCCTATTTATTTAGGCTATCAACTTCCACAACAAAGGATGAAAGTCTGTTCCACCAATCAACTATCCACTGCCTAAAGGCAAACTTCCGCACATCTATCCAACATCTGTCTTTCCTCAATTTGAATTTATGCCCTCTCATGTGATTATTCTGAGCAAGAGGAAGAATCCCATCAGCATTGAGCATGCTCAAACCATTCAAGGCTTTATATACCTCAATCAGATCATCTCGTAGGTGCCTAGTCTCCAAACATTGTAATTTACAAAATTTAAGCCTTTCTTCGTAAGAGCAATACTTTGTTCCATTCACTAATCTTGTTGCCCTTCTCTGTACTCGTTCCAACAGCTCTACATCCTTCTTAAAACAAGGCCTCCAGACCTGTACACAGTACTCAAGGTGTGGCCTGATCATTGTCGTATACAAGGAGATAATCACCTCCTTATCCCTGCTAGAAAAATTCCTGTGTATCATTGACAAGACACTATGAGCTACTCTTGCAGACTGTATACACTGCTCAGAAAACTTCATATCTGCCTGAACAATTACCCCCATGTCCTTTTCGTTCTCTACCACTGTCGGTGTAGTACCACAGAGTTGATACGTCACTCTGCGGTTACTGCTTCCCATATATAGTACTTTATATTTGTAAATGTTAAACTTCATTTGCCACCTCTCAGCCCATCTGCTCAACCTTTCTAGATCCTGTTGCAGCAGCGTACTGTCCTTAACAACCCTGCCAACCTTTGTATCGTCTGCAAACTTGGACATTAAGCTTGCTATACCATCATCAATATCATTTATAAATACAGAAAACAACAATGGACCCAACACTGAACCCTAAGGGATTCCACTAATAACATTAGTCCTCGATGAGCAGTGTCCATTGATTACCACTCTCTGTCTTCTCCCACTCAAACCATCACTTTATCCATAGCAGCAGTTTGCCTCCAATGCCACACTGCTCCAATTTGTGCAGCAGTCTTCCATGTGCAACAGTATCAAAAGCCTTTCTAAGATCCAAATATATGATATCAAAGTTATTCCCTGCATTCAGTTCCTTTGTGACCACATCATAGTATCCAATCAAATTGGTCACGCAAGACTTTCCCTTAACAAAAACATGCTGTGTCCGAGCTATAACTGAAGTCTTATCTACTATGATCCTGCCGTGCTTCTTTAACCAGTGCCTCCATTAATTTTCCTGGAACAGAAGTTAAACTAACTGGTCTTTAAATACTTGTGTCGCCCTTTGATCCTCCTTTGTGAATTGGGGGTCACATTTGCACATCTCCAGTCCATGGTGTACCTCTCCCCCGAGTCCAAAGAAGCTCTCATAATTATGGCTAAGGGTTTGCTTACTTCCTTTGCTGCCTCCTTTAATATTACTGGATAGATCCCTTCCACTCCGGGTGCCTTTTTTATATTTATCTTCAACAATTTCTCCTGCACTTTCCTCTCAGTTATTACAAAATCATCTAGCTCACTGCCTGAGTTTAACTCACCTCTGGCATTCCCTTCCTTGGATAACTACTCAAGGGTGAATGTAGATGCAAAATACTCATTTAGTTTGTTAGCCACCTGAGCAGGATCATCAACAGTTGAACCATCACTATCCAGTGGACCAATCTCATTCATCCTTTTCCTTATAGAGTTTGCATCCTTTGCCATGGATTTCTCATAATCTGCCTTTGCTTGCCTAACTTGTGAGTTGATTACAGACCAGTTTATATCTATTATAGGCTTCCATGACACCCATTAATTTATATGTATACCATGCATTTTTCTTCTCTGCCACATGTCTAATTACGGCGCCTCCATAGCCAGGTGGACAGGAGCGGCAGTGCGTCGCACATGCTTCTTGATTAGACCGGGGTTCGAGCCCTTTACTACCAAATACAGAGGATGCGGAAAGGTCAGAGAATGACCACCGCATATCCCCGGAGCAATATGGCCTTAGTTGCTAATGCTCCTAAAAAACCAAATAACAATAACATGTGTAATTAGTTCATCTGACATTCACTTAGGCCTAAACCTTGAACAATATTTTTTAGTTGGTATGTAAAGCCTAGCAGCTTCCAAGATAAATTCTTTGAATGCTTCCCATTTTGAATTTGTTGTTGGTAACATCATCAGTTGGTCCCACTGTATAGAATTTAAATACTGTCTCAGACCACCAGTCACCTTTACGAAAGCAAAAACCCTTCCCTTTACCCCGATGGTAGTTACCTCTTGGAATAAATCCCACTTCAGCAAACTGTGACCACTGCCACCTAGTGGTTCCTTTATCTGCAGGTTTTTAATGCATGATGAATCACTATTGATAATCAGATGAAGAGTATTACTCCCTCCAGTTGCCTCTCGAACATGCTGATGTAGAAAGCAATCATCCAATAAATCCACAAAAGCCTTACTAGTGTGTGAGTGACCAATCCACAAATTCCAGTCAATACGTGGGAAATTAAAATCCCGCATTATAAGACTCTGATTTATTGGCCCACTATTTCCCTGTAAAGTTTCTTATTATACTCATCAGAGTCATTAGGCCTATAACATCATCATCATCAGCCATTTTCAATCCACTGCAGGATGAAGGCCTCTCCAGCAACTTTCCAGTTCCTTCTGTTTTGAGCACTGGCCATCCATTTACTACCCAAAAACTCATGAATTTCATCTATCCATCTCCGCCTTTGTCTTCCAGGTTTTCTTCAAGCTCCTCTTGGGTACCATTCTGTTATTTTCTTAGTCCATCTGTCATCATGTCTTCGAGCTATGTGTCCTGCCCAAGACCATTTTAGTTCTTTAGTTTTGATAAGAATGTACTTTACTTGAGTTTGCTGCCTAATCCATGTGTTTCTCTTCTTATCTAACAGTCTGATTCCCAATATAATTCGTTCCATTCTTCGCTGTGTAGTTCTCAGCTTCTCTTCCATTCTTTTTGTGAGTGTCCAAGTTTCACTTCCATAAGTCATGGTGGGGAGTATACATTGGTTCATTATTTTACGTTTCAGACAAACTGGGATATTGCTCTTCAGTATGTGACTATATTTCCTGAATGCTATCCATCCAAAATTTATTCTTCTCTTGACTTCCAGCCATTTATCATTATTACAGCTAATAACTTGTCCCAGATAAGTATATGACTCCACCTTTTCAATTACTGCTCCTTCAATCATTATTTCCCTTTCCGTGGCATACTTGTTCATCATTACTTTTGTTTTAGCCATATTCATCTTTAGTCCAAAATCCTTACTAACTGTGCATAACTGATTAAGATTTTCCTCTAATTCTTTGGGATCGTGGCTTATAACCACAATGTCATCTGCAAATCGTAAATGGTTTAGGTACTCTCCATTCACATTGACTCCTTTCTGCAACCAGTCTAATCTTCTGAAAGCTTCCTCAAGGGCAGCAGTAAACATCTTCGGAGATATTGTGTCTCCTTGTCGAACTCCTTTCTCGATTTTAAATTTGCTACTGTCTTTGTCTAGTCTAATAAAGGAGGTAGCACTCTCATATATTTTCTTCAAAATCATAATATATGGGGTATCTATGCCTTGTCTTTCCAGTGCCCGAAACATTGCCTTATGCTGTATGGAGTCAAATGCCTTTTCATAATCCACAAATGCCAAGCATAATGGTGTTTTATATTCATTTGCTTTCTCCATTAGCTGTGATATTATGTGAAGGTGATCCATAGTTGAGAATCCTGTCCTAAAGCCAGCTTGCTCTTTCGGTTGATTCTCATCAAGTATTCTTTCTAATCTGTTAGTAATGACCCTTGTGAACAACTTGTAGATGTGGGATAACAAGCTAATTGGTCTATAATTTCCAATTTCTGATTTATCTCCTTTCTTATGCAGCAAAACTATGATTGCATTATTCCACTGCTTAGGCGTCACACCTTTTCTAATGCACTTTGTGAAGATCCTTGCCAGTTTTTGTGTTATGTCTCTTCCTCCCAATTTTAACAACTCTACAGTAACTTCATCTTCCCCTGGGGCTTTCCGATTCTTCATTTTCTTCGATGCATGTTCTACCTCATTAGGAAGAATATCAGGTATGTCGTATGTGTTGCTACTTTGCAATCCATCTTCCCCACGCCTTTTAATTTTGATCTCCCAATGCTTATGTCACTCCAAACTGACTCAACACTGCACTGTCCAGCGATGTCGACTGGCTTCACTTCCTTGGATTTTATGTATTTCTTAACTAATAGCATAACCCCTTCTCCCTTCCTATCCTGTCTATCCTTCCTGTACACATTGTACTCTGCAAATTCTGGTTCTGCATTCCTTATCTCTGATATCACAACAATATCTGCCTCTGATGTTCTGAGCAATACCTCAAATTCATCGATTTTATTTACCAAACTCCTAGCATTGGTGTACATGCAAGTATACATGCACCTGTTCCTATTCTTAGCTACCTTAACACAACCCATGTGTTAACTTGTACTGTAATGACTCCCAGCAGTCTTTGAAATACCCTGCATCTTGTTTTCCAGGCTGCTGCTCATTCCAATAGAAGCAGTGCAAGAATCACTTTCACCTCTGCCAGTGGCTACTGTTAATCTATTAGTCCTTGTATCCCTCCCCCCAAGCTAGCAGTTTTCCGACCCACCTAACACTGTCTCGATAGCATCAGTAAATATTCTTGCACTCCTATTTAAGTGTATCCCATCCCTGTAGAAGCAGTCTCTCCTGTTAACAAGTACAGACCAGGCTGAAAAAAAATTCTATCCCTCGAGCCTTGCACAATCTTTCCAGGGCCGAATTGATCGACAAGGCTCTCATCATATACTCCCTACTATCGTGTCTGGGCAGAATTGTAGACACTTTCAAATTCAACCCTAATTCACAGCTTTTTTTCAACAGTGACCTGTACTTGTTAAGTAATTCTGCCGGTCTCCTACTCTTAATATCATTGGTGCCAACATGTACAATATCACCTTTTGTGCCCTTAAAAGATGATATCCGCTCTACAGTGTCATCAACCTCTTTGCCCCTGGCAGACATACCCTGGTCCTGTTCCACCTATCCTTTTTACATAGCATGTTCCCCGTTTCCCTGACAATAGAGTCACCAACAACTGCAAGTTCCTGTGGGACCAGTGCATTCTGCCTTGGGGGTTGCTGCTGTGTTGCATGATGATCAAGTGCAAGCTCTGGCGTTGATGTGGGCAGCTGAGAGCTCGATGGGGCCCTCAATTTAGTTCCTTCGAGGGCATCCTCCCTGTCCTTCAAGCTCTCATATAGGCCCATAACAACGCTGAGTTGTCACCTCATTTCCTCACACTCCTTACATCGTGCATACACAAAGCATCCCCCTTAGCAATATCATGTCCCATTCCTGATTGCTCCATAAACATCAAGCAAGCAGTGCATTTTAAAAGGCTGTGATTCTTGCATCATATGCCTCTACTAATGCTAATTAACATACAATTGCAGAATTCACCTCAAATTTTTTTTACAATAGATTTCCTTTTTTCTACCAAATACAAACAAAAAAAAAAAAAAATGCCTTGTGGGTAAAAACCAGTTGTGATCACAATGTTCTGATCGTGAAGAGGCTTAACAGTTCCCACTAAAATAACAGTCAAGCTAAGAAAAAAAGAAATTAAAAGTACACAGATTAACCCATTTGACATTATCATAGTGCCAAACAATACAAGAATAAAAATGGCTGTGGATAATAGACTCCATGGATAAAAGAGATCGACGCCAAGTTTGAGTAAGTTTTCTACATGTAAGTTAACATCTACTAGAAGAGAAACTGGTTATTAAAAGAACAAGAGTTGGGCAATCACATAGGATTTCCTGATATTCAAAACAAGGGAATAATTTATATTTTATCATTTTCAATGAATAGTATTCTACCAGTGAGGTGAGTACAACTGGAAATAAAAAAGCAGCCAACAGTATAACTATTAATATCAGAGAGAAAAATCGATAAAAGTAAAGATTTGAAGCAAGAAATTCAAAAAATCTGTGGTGAATTGACAGAAATGGCAAATTTTAATACTTTAATTAAAAGATGTACAAAGTAGAATAAAAAGTTTCAGAACTAAATTTTTAGTGGAACAAATATAATATTTACAGATAATTACACATGAAAATTTTCAAAATAATAACCTTTGACATGTACACAAATCATAAACTGCAAAAAAAAAAAAAAAAAAAAAAACTTGGCAATTTTTTTTTAAGTTTCTTGATTGCATTTGGCGTGGCCACCATAAATTCTGCGTCACTAAAAAATTGTTGTCCCTGTAATTTTTGATTTCGCAAAAAATACAATTCATAAGGTGCAAGGGTAAGTGAATAAAGAGGTGTTTTAATAGAATGTTTGGAAACATATGCAGAAATGACACTAGGGGCTCACATCTGGTGAGTATAGGCTTGGCACACCCAGGGTCCTGAGCTGGATATCATCATTCTTCTCTTTCTTGATGATTCCTTTCTACTTTTGACTCTCTCTCTCTCTCTCTCTCTCTCAGGGTAACTCGGGATTTTTTTTTTTTTTTTTGGCTGGTGCAGCATAAGCCTCAGGCTTCCTTGCACCATATAGCTAATAATAATAATAATAATAATAAATTGTCACAAGATGAGCAGGAGAACTGTCATGGAGTACTTTCCAATTTTTACTTCCCCCACATAAACTCTTCCTCCTGATTGCATGTCCCAAATACTTAATGATGTTTAAGTACATAGTCTTACTAACACAGTATCCATTTTGCCTTCATAATAATAAAGAAAATAGTTCACACGTCAATCCAAATTTTTTTTTTCTTTCTTGGAGAGACACTTTGATCTTCCATTCAAAGTACTGATCTTCTATCTGGTGGTTGTGAAGATAACACCATGTTTTTCTTTCTGTCACTACTGTTTTTAGAAATACAGGATAGTTATCACTAATTTCAACCATAACATGCTACATCTCCTACACTTTGGATCATCTTCAACAATATATCCATTTTGAAGTATTGGTGCAATTCAAATATCCTACCATTTGATAAATCTTTTTCATTGTTATACTTTAACAATAATATCTATAGTCTCTGATATTCATTTCTTATTGCAAAATGAACCACTGACAAAAGTTTCTGCATTTATTTATATCTTATGGCAACAATTCTTGTACTGTGAAATGGATACAAATGCTGATCATGTGATGTCCTCCATATGCTTACAGATGAAATATTCACACAATCTGACAACCTTCTGGTACTTTGTAAAGGCAGAAGATACAAACTTATAAGATACAAAGTATTTGCTCCTCAAGACTTGCACAATTAATCAAAATCTCTCTCTCCCAGTGTTTATTTGTAATGGTTTCAACATAACTGTTTCTCTAAGTTGTCATTCCACAGCAGCAGATGTTTTCACAATTTGGTACTCAATGAGTTGAAAAATTTTCAGCATATCCGTGAACAGTAATAACTGTCACTATATTTAGGAACCTTGCTGTGTAGTGTAATGAATTAATGTGAAATATAAATAATATTAATTAGACCATGTGAATTTTGTTATTATTATTATTAGCTATATGGTGCAAGGAAGTCTGAGGAAGTATGCTGCATCAGACAAAAAAAAAAAATTCCCGAGTTACCCTGAGAGAGAGAGACAGAGAGAGAAGTAGAAAGGAATCGCCAAGAAAGAGAAGAATGATGATATCCAGCTCAGGACCCTGGGTGTGCCAAGCCCATACTCACCAGATGTGAGCCCCTGGGGTTATGTACAAAGTGTTACAATAAATAAGTTGAACACTCACACAATAGATCTACTTAATAACTGCTCCAACACTTAACCCTATCATCAGGACCAATCAGAAAATACTTGACAGATAGAAGTACATGCCAGAAGACTATCACACTGTTTATTTAGTGTTATATCTCACATGAATGGGTTGAGCATGCTGAATTTTGATGGGATCCTTCCACTTGTTCAGATTACGAACCTAAGGGGGCATAAATTCAAATTAAGAAAAGACAGATGTAGATTAGATGTGTGGAAATTTGCCTTTAGCCAGCGGGTGGTTAATTGCTGGAACAAACTTCCATCTGTCGTTGTGGAAGTTGATAGGATGAATAAATTTAAGTAGGAACTGGACAGGCATTTGGAGGGAATGGTGTGATTTTTTTTTTTTTTGGCTGATGCTGCATAAGCTCATACACTTGCTTTCTTGCATCAAATGCCACTGCTGCTGCTACTACTACATTAAGTCATTATGAATAACCAAGTAATCTTCCCTCAACACATTTGTTGTAACAATTGTACAGTAATTCCAATTTTAGAGCTTTCTAAAGAGACTAAATTGATTTATACAGTTAATCACACTGAGATCAGTAATGTATTTCTAGCTTCTTGCTCATAATTTATTTACAGTATGAATAGTGCTCAAAGATACTGACAACTGGAATGCTGATATTTGGCAAAAAAAAATTAAATAAATAAATAAATAAAATTATATTTTTTGACAAAAATTTTAATTTTGAAACAGAATGCTTAACAGTGTTGATGCACTCTGAATATTCTCCTTGGCCTCTTCAGGAGTCTCAATTTGATATTGCACAACGTTTTCTTTGCTTATCACATATAGTCAGGTCTGGACTTCTTGCTTGCCAAACAATCATGTTGATGACCTTTTAAGCTGGCAACTAGGCCATGGTCACAACTAGGCCAACTCTGCTTCAGTGTTTCTTTGGTTCATACACATCCTATTAAAAGGATGTATTAACTATACAGGAAACTTAATTTTTGAAAAATGAGGCAGATATTTGATGAGCCATAAATTTTCTAATGTTGATGGTTGGTGTAGGTACACCAACCAACAATAGTAATATCAAAATATACTTTATTTCTGTCCCATATGTTGAACAGTGGCACAAACAACTTAACAGATTATTTAAAGATACCAAATTTAAAATTGTAGCCAGGCCAATACAGAAATTACACACTATACTGAACAATCGCTCAGTCCTTTCCTCGTTCGCAACACAAATAAATGACCTAGTATACAACATTTCTTGTGGTGATTGTGACTTGTCTTATCAGGGTTCTATGCGATTTCCTCTGAATTTTCATGTTAATCAACACGCGGCCTCAGTTCGTGCTTCTCATTCAGCAGCGTCAGAATTAGCCTTTCGTGCCGTCAACGAAAAACACTTTTTTGTTTTTGTTTAACGAGGCCAAAATACTTAGTGTCCAACGTAATTATACAAGACAATTAATTTCAGAAACCATCGAAATTAAATTACATGAGAATTTTGTTAATATTCGCCAGCCATATCTAATCTCTGACTCGTGGTCCTTTACACACATGCGCGAAGACAAATAATCCCTATTTAAGTCGCATGCTCACCCCTATTCGGTAATTTTCATTCCTGTGATCATGACATATGGTCGAAAACCATTGTCAGCTTCAAGAAGGAAAATCGTTCTGCATTTTTTTCGTTAAATTAATTAATTTAATTTTTAATTGCATTAAAATTGATTTTTAATTATTGTTAATTATTTCTTACTGTAATGTAAGATTTTTGATTTTTTTAAAATTGTTTTTGTTTTAATTTCTGGAGAGTATCATATGGAAGTGTTCTACATATCATATTGAGGTAAATTTCTCTTATTCTTTTACAAATATTGATATCAACGTAGAACATATTGAGCATAATAGCTCTGGTTCATACTATCATATCTCAAAGGTGCATGTGTGGCAGAAAAACAACACTTCAAGAGTGAAGCTGTTCTACTCTAAGGACTGTATGGAAAAATAGGATGTCTAGCACAGCAAATAACACCTGAATTTAATCAAGCCAAGAACTACCTTATTTCAACCCATACCATGCACAGAGAATTAAAGAAACTGGGTAATTGGCAGTCACCTACCTACTCAGAAGCCATCTTTTTCAGAGAAAAACAAAAATCTGCTTGTAGTGGTCCACAAGGACATCACAGTTGAACCGTGAAAGAAAGTCACATGGTCAGACTAATCATGATACGCTTTGTTTTGAACTGATAACAGGCAGGGAGTATGGCGAGAACCCCGCAAAGCAATAAACCCTGCTTGCTTTGTTAAGACAGCCCAAGCACCTTGAGGTGGTATCATGGTATGGGGAATGTTTTGTTGGCATGCACTGGGTCCGTTGATACCAATGGAAGGTCAAATATCATCCAGGGTACTAAATTACCTAAATTTTGTTTCAGATCTACTGCACCCTTCAATTACACTTTTATCCCGAAGGTGATGGCCATGGATAACAATACAACAGTACATCATACCAGAATTGTGCAAGAATGGCTTGGAGAACATGAAACGCATTTCCACCATCTTCTCTGGCCCTCACATTCACTTAATCTCAATCCTATTAAGAATGTGTGGGATATGATGGAGAGTGCTATTCAGCAATGAAGTCCTCTTCCTTCAACTTTGACTCAGCTACACAATATTTTATTGGAAGAATAGTTACAATTAGACGGAAATGCACTAAAGGGGTGAAGTAGAAGTGGTTTTTTTTTTTTTTTTTGGCTGATGCTGCATAAGCTTGCTTTCTTGCATCATATGCCTCTACTAATGCTAATGCTAAAAAAACACCTTATAGAATCCATGCCTTGCCACACACTTGCTGCTTGCTAATCAAAACAAAGGCCACCTTTGTTCTGAATACCAGCAAGCATTCTTGCTGGAGATATAACCATTAGTTTAGTTGTCTTACAGAAAAGTATTGGTCAATTCAGGGCAGACTGGCCCCAGGTGGTCAGGCAACAATCGCCACCAGGACCAATAGCATTTGTAGGATGTTACATCAGACGGGGAAGATGGGGTCAGAACTGTTGAGAGTCAACTGGGACAACTATAGCCAGTCTGCCTCTGATCCCAGATGAGCCGATATTGTGGACAACTGTGACGGGGCAGGGTGATTATGATCAATAGCTTCAATATACATCACTCCAGATAAAATGAACAAGCATAAAATCATATAATCCAAACTGAACATATTTTTTTATTATCTATGTAAATTCAAAAGGATATTTCATTATTACTACATGAAATCACTTTAATCTACGTTTTTCCATACTTTCTAATGCATGTATATATGTGCCACCGACAAGTTGATGGTTATTTTGAGCAACTTTTTTTGTTTGACGTTATATTGTTATGAATTGTATCCAAAACAATGTAACATGTCAGACAAAAAAGTTGCTAAAAAAAACTACCAATCTGTTGGTAGCACAAATATACATGCATTAAAAAGTATGGAAAAATGTGACAAAGAGATGCAGATGTAATGTTGGAAACATATTTTTCTAACATTCTGTCAAGTTTTTTTTTTTTTTTGGCACAACAGCAACTTTAGTCATATTGCACCTAACTGTTGATATTAGTTGTAGCAACAAGTGGGAATTGTTATAATGATATCCTTTGAGTATGCACACACTAACTTTTTTTTTTTTTTTGGCTGACGCTGCATAAGCTTGCTTTCTTGTATTGTATGCCTCTGCTAATGCTAATTTGCATACTAGTCTAGCAGAAAGTTGCTTTGATTGACTGTGCATGTTTTTCTCACTTGTTGCATGTAGTGAAAATGTAAAAATCTGAGCTACGCACAAACATTAATCCTTTCAGGAATGAACACAGTGATCTACAGATTTCGTGCAGAGCAAACACACTGATTTTACATACATTTCAAGTGATGTATTCTTTTATATACAAATTTGCCGTAATTTTTTCAAGTACACGATGCCATCTTTTATGTGGTACTAAGGGTAGACATGGTGTTGACAGATGGCAACACAAAAACAGCTCTGAAGACATTACATGATTTGGCAATTGTGGTCTAATTTTGGTTTTAAAAATCGAAATTCTTTGAAATTTAGAATCAGAAGTTGATGAAATCAAATTATATGACACATAAATAGATGTAGAGAATATCACTACTTCAAAAAAAAAAAAAAAAAAACATTTTTTACAATTATAAATACATATATATAAAAGATTTTTTAAGAAAGTTACTACTATACAATTTTATTACATAGTTTGTTTAGGGAAATGGCCTCAGGTTATGAAGAAGTTAACTAACATACAGGTTTGTGCTATAGCATCATGTTTATATGTAGCCAACTACTAAGTAGTTACAAAATTGGCATCATTTAAGTATATCTCATATTGTGAATGCGTTTACAACGAGTTGCCATGGAATGCACTACCTCAAATAAGTAATGCTTCTCTAATAGAAAAGACTACTGTTACTTATTCTGCCGAATAAGTAACAGTAATCTTCAGGTAACAGGAAAGTTTAAAGGCCAGCACTGAAATGCTTGTTACAATTACAGCAATCATGATAAGATAAAAAAAAAAAAAAACACTTTAAGTGGTTTAAAATGTTTTATGAGAAATTTTTTGCTTGAAAATGAAAAAAGGAGTGGCCATCCATCAACATTCTGAAACAATCAACATCAATGAAGCTCACACTACTATATATTTATATTCAGTCAGATCGATGATTAACCATTCAACAAATTGCTGAGATGTTATTGTTATTTGGTTTTTAGGAGCATTAGCAACTAAGGCCATATTGCTCCGGGAATATGCGGTGGTCATTCCCTTACCTTTCCGCATCCTCCGTATTTGGTGGTCACAGACTCAAACCCCGGTCTAATCAAGAAGCGTGTGCTACGCACTGCTGCTCCTTCCCACCTGGCTACGGAGGCGCCTGCTGAGATGTCTTTCATTCAGTTTGGTTCAGACCATAGTGCAGATTTGGGAATGAGGCAAGTCACATGGAGTTCACTCCACACATTATTGGTTAAGATCAAAGACAGCATACAGTCCTGAGTGATGACCCAAACTGCACCTGTGGTGAGAATGAAGACTGAGCACACATTCTATATGAATGTATAATTTATGACACCCCCAGAACAGAGCTAATAACACAGATTGGCTCCTTCCCAGGGGAGAAGAACACCTTTATCATAGAAGACGAAAACTATAAAGCCTTCACACAGAAAGTATTCGAAATTCACAGAACTATCCAAAGAATGGCAACTCAGCCCCCCAGCAATTAACCAATAATCAACAGTTAAAATTGGCCTTTCTCCCACCACACCCAGATAATGACTTAAAATCTGTCAGGATAGCAATATTCTGCACCCTGACAGAAACCTGACACGACAAAACCGGATTGACTTGGGTACCCCCAGGACTACCCTGCCATGTGTATGAACCTGGGGCCCCACACCAAATAATTACTTATTTAGGCGAGGGAGTGTAGAGGCAGCCAGGGAAGCAGATTAGCTGAAAAATATAAGTTAGCTTGTAACAAGGGGATGCAATATAGAATGAATGAGAATGAAAGACAGAATGAACAGGCTGGACACTGAGTGAAAGAATGAATTGGGAATTGTGGAAAAGAGGAATAAATGTCAGTTTTGGTGAAAGAAAGAGTGACCCACCATGAATGGGAATGAGTGGAAGAGCAAATGCAATTGGCTGAAATAATACAAAGTTAATAATAACATACACCAGTGGTCTCAAACTGGCGGCCGACGGGCCACATCCAGCCCCTGAAGCAATTTTTCACGGCCCACAAAAACATTTCATTTATGTATTTGTTGTAAATACGGTGCTTATATTCACTCTCATTTTGTTAAAAAAAAAAATTCCGGCCCATCAGCTGCTTTCAGATCGTGCATTCGGCCCGCATGCAATTTGAGTTTGAGACCACTGACTTACACTACTTTATATATTCTAACACACATTTACTAACAACACAAACACTATCACTGCATTCTCCCCTGGCCTGCACCACAACTGAAGAATAAAAGTAAGTTCGGGTGCCCAGAGAGCGCCGTACAGAAAGCAAGAATCAAACAAATGAAATGAATGCCAGAAGGATGAATAAGTGTAATTGTGTGAGAAAAAGAACACAAACCATAAATGTTACAGTTAAGTTTCAACCCTAGTTTCAATCATTTATATTCTTACTTATTTAATTATTATACATTAGTATTAAATTTACATTACACACCATTGCATCTCCCCACCCTGGTGTGTGAGAAAAAAGATGAATGAGTGAGTGAAGAAAAAAAAAATAAATAAATAAAAAATAATATATATATACAGGGTGTCCCAGGAGGAAAGGTCAATATTCCAGAAGGTGAAAGGCTAGGTAATTTCAAGCAAATAAGTTTGTATAAACATATGCCCTATCCCGAATGGTTTCCGAGATAGAGGCATTTGAATGTTTATTTTTCAAGTGACAAATTTGGAACAGTTTATAATAAATTTTCAAAAATGCCACCATCAACTTCAATGCACTTTTCTACTCTCATGAGAACATGGCATGTTGCTTGTCTAAGTGTGTCTTCACATTCCTTTATATGGGTAACAGCATCCATTATGCAAGCTAGCAGATCATCTCTTGTATCTACCTTTCTTCTGTACACTTCATCTTCATCCAACCCCATAAACAAATCTAATGGGGTTAGGTCTGGAGATCTTGGTGGACAGTTAATGGCACCACCACCATGACCAATCCACCAATCAAGGAAAATTTGGTCCAGATATTGCTTCACATGTCTGGTAGAATGGGAGGGGGCCCTGTCATGCTGAAAGTATATAGCACACCGTGTAGCCAAAGGAACATCCTCTAGTTGTTCAGCTAATGTATTTTGCAAAAACTGAAGGTAATTGTGTCCTCTCATTCAATGTTCTAAAATAATGGGACCTATCAACAGGTTATCAATCATACCGCACCACACATTGATTGAGAAACGAACTTGGAAATTTGTTTCCGCTGTACCATGTGGATTCTCGTGCGACCATCGATGAGTGTTACGTGTGTTGTTGATTCCATTCTGGGTAAACGTGGCTTCATCAGTAAATAGTATTGATGGAAGCACTTCACAATTGGAATTTAGCCAATGACAAAATTCAAGACAACGTGACACCTTCCCCTATGTGAAGATTTTGCACACACTGTGGGTGAAATGGGTACAAGCTCTCTTCACGTAGCGTTTGCCATACACGTGTTTGTGAAACACTGAGACGTGCAGAAAGTGTATGCATGCTAATTGTAGGACTACGCTGAACCATGTTCAAAATGAGTTCCCATTCCTGCACATTTATTTGACGTTCTCTTTCAGATGAAACACAAGCACTGGGAAGCATACCACTTTCACGCAATGTGTTAAAAACTTTAGAAAACACTCTACGATCCAGAATTCAACGTGTAGGAAAGCGCCGACGGTATTCTTCAACAGCAGCAGGGGCACTACCATTGCAGAAGTCATAAACATACAGCATATCTGCATATTCGGCATTAGTAAAAATGTGCGGCATTTTTAGCAAACCCTTCTACAATTAGAACTGACAACTGATGCTACTCACTGATTCACTTCTACAGTCACAACAATCAACTGATAACTGGCAACCAAATGGTGCAATCTGATGGGAGGGAAGGAAAATACTGCACGCCAATTTCAAAACAAATGTACATTAAAGTAGCTTTATCTCGGAAACCATTCAGGATAGGGCACATGTTCATATAAACTTTTTTGCTTAAAATGACCTATCCTTTCACCTCCTGGAATATTGACCTTTCCTCCTGAGGCACCCTGTGTATATATATAGTCTAACAGAAAAAAAAAATTATTATAAAATATAAGAAAAAAGTATAAAAATAGAATGCAAGTAGAGTGAGAATGCAGATTATGAATGAAGTAAATGTCTGTATGTCTCTCCCACTCCCCACTGTCAGCAAACATATCCTACCCCCGGAGCAGGATGGGCAGTTTGACCATCCTACTGGACTCAACACAACATTTGGCTATCTGAACTGGGTACTCAAACCCAGTTTCCTTTAAAACCCCATCCCCAGGCAGGGAATGGGGTTTTAGAGACGGGTCTATCTCCTCCCCTCCCTGCCTCCCCCATACTTCGCCTGGTGGGGCTTGTCCCCAATGACCTATTTGGGGATACCTACTTCATCCCCATCTTTCTGTTTTCCCCCCAATCTTCAGTCTGCTCCCCACTCTAACTAAACTGACCGAGTATACCCCATTAACAATGCTGCCAAATTCTAATCAACATCTAAATTCAACCACTGTCTCAAAAATCTCTTTTGGCCTTTCCAAATTCTAGTGTTCAATCCCCCCCCCTTTTTTTTTATAAACAGGCCTTATCACCGAAATCATTGGAAATTAGGTGGCAGAGCCTGCTAGAGTACTTAAATAATCTACTGGGTGACTGATCTGCCTCCTCGTGGCAAAGTTTGGCAACGGTGAGTCCCAATAGGGACCCAACAGCTAAATGGTCAGAGAAACAACAGAACATATCACTACACGACATTCAACTCCCCACAAACTTTTTAAATCTCTGGCCTCCACAGAGTTCTGTGTCACAAAAACAGAGTACACAACGTAGAGATGGGGGGGGACCCCTGGTGCCGTCAGACAATTAACATACTTTACAATCCTTATTTTATCTGAGTTGTTTATTGGAGCTGGCATTTTTAACAAAAATTATAACAGCTGATATAACAAAATTATAACAGGTGAAATTCCTTCACCACAACAATGAGCAACATTACTTTCCATCCAGCAATTTCTGACTGACAAAAATATTCCTCCTTTGCTGCACCCTGATTATTTGCCCGATTTGGCACCACAAAACTTAAGGCTATTCCCAAAATTAAAACTGGACACAAAAGGAAAATGAGGAGTCAATTCAAGAAATTCCATTTAACATAATAGACTGCTTAACAGCACTCACGATCAAACAAGTGAGTGGTTGTGGTTGTTATTTGGTTTTTAGGAGCATTACAACTAAGGCCATATTGCTCCGGGGATATGCGGTGGTCATTCCCTGACCTTTCCGCTCCTCCGTATTTGGTGGTCACGGGCTCGAACCCCGGTCTAATCAAAAAAGCGTGTGCTATGCACTCTGCTCCTGCCCACCTGGCTACGGAGGCGCCATGAGCGGTTGTAGGAGATTATATTGAATATTAAAAATTTAAACATTTATCACTGTATAAATGCTAATTTTTTGTAACACTGACCAAACTTTTTTTATTCATGCTCATGTGGGTGATGCAGCCATAGGCAAAGTTACCCCAGAGTTTTGGTGTCTGGAGTGCCCCCTTAGAAGGTTTAATCCGTTACTAGCAGTATGAGCTATGGCACTGTATCTGTAACAAACAGTCTCATTTAGTCTCTTCAAGTAATGAAACAAACTGTGACAAATTGGCAAAAATATTCCTATTGAAAATCACGTCATTTGCCATCAATTTAGGCTAACAGGATGGTAGATATTCCTGTTGCAATGTAATTAAGGGGTTATGAACACTGCAACAGATGGCAGCTATATACTTTGACATAATATTACAGTACACTTACAATTATCTGGGGTATTGATAAATAAAAATTTCTGGGTAATCAAAATGAAAGAAAAACTTGTAAATGCAACAAAAACACGAGTTTACCTATATACATATATTTATAAAAGTACACTACAGTGTGCTACCAGAAGACCTGGAAAACCCAATTATTTATTTTTTAACATATATAAATTCACCAATGTTGCACTCCCTCATTAAGGATGACACTTTAGCATCTTTTTCATGCTTGTTGGTCACATTCATCAGAAAAAATAACCCTTTTCTGTTACTTAACACAAAAGGATACATAAATTTAAAAAAACTCAAGAGAAGAACATTAAAATTAATCATACAGTAGTAAAATTTAAGGATTACTGAAAAAGGACTTGAGTAAGCTTTGTTTTTTTTGCTTTCCAGCTTCCTCAAGTCGTTTTTAAACAACTTGAGGAAACTGGAAAGCAAAAAAACAAAGATAGCAAAGGGGTTTTCTGAGAAATTCAAGTTATTCAAATTCAATATACAGACAACCCCTGTATAATACGGTACTTCTACAACATGGTTCCGCTCGAACATGATTGATAAATTGCGGCAAATCCTCACATAACACGGTACTTATATAACACAGTTTCGCTCTAAGACAGTTAGAGAATTGTGGCAATCCTCACATAACAAGGTATTTTTGAGCTTTTATGTGGGGGAGTTATGCAAAAGTCGTTATGCAAAAAAACTAGTCATTATGCAAAAAAAAAAAAACTTATAAACAGCAGAGAAGGCATAATTCAAATAGCAGAAGACTACTATAGAGAATTATACAAGGAGCGAGGGAATGATACCAACAGTGGAGAAGATGGATTGCAAAGTAGCAACACATACGACACACCCGATATTCTTCCTGATGAGGTAGAACATGCATTGAAGAAAATGAAGAATCGGAAAGCCCCAGGGGAAGATGAAGTTACTGTAGAGTTGCTAAAATTGGGAGGAAGAGACATAACACAAAAACTGGCAAGACTCTTCACAAAGTGCATTAGAAAAGGTGCGATGCCTAAGCAGTGGAATAATGCAATCATAGTTTTGCTGCATAAGAAAGGAGATAAATCAGAAATTGGAAATTATAGACCAATTAGCTTGTTATCCCATATCTACAAGTTGTTCACAAGGGTCATTACTAACAGATTAGAAAGAATACTTGATGAGAATCAACCGAAAGAGCAAGCTGGCTTTAGGACAGGATTCTCAACTATGGATCACCTTCACGTAATATCACAGCTAATGGAGAAAGCAAATGAATATAAAACACCATTATGCCTGGCATTTGTGGATTATGAAAAGGCATTTGACTCCATATAGCATAAGGCAATGTTTCGGGCACTGGAAAGACAAGGCATAGATACTCCATATATTATGATTTTGAAGAAAATATATGAGAGTGCTACATCCTTTATTAGACTAGACAAAGACAGTAGCAAATTTAAAATCGAGAAAGGAGTTCGACAAGGAGACACAATATCTCTGAAGCTGTTTACTGCTGCCCTTGAGGAAGCTTTCAGAAGATTAGACTGGTCGCAGAAAAGAGTCAGTGTGAATGGAGAGTACCTAAATCATTTACGGATTTGCAGATGACATTGTGGTCATAAGCCACGATCCCAAAGAATTAGAGGAAAATCTTAATCAGTTATGCACAGTTAGTAAGGATTTTGGACTAAAGATGAATATGGCTAAAACAAAAGTAATGATGAACAAGTATGCCACGGAAAGGGAAATAATGATTGAAGGAGCAGTAATTGAAAAGGTGGAGTCATATACTTATCTGGGACAAGTTATTAGCTGTAATAATGATAAATGGCTGGAAGTCAAGAGAAGAATAAATTTTGGATGGATGAGCATTCAGGAAATATAGTCACATACTGAAGAGCAATATCCCAGTTTGTCTGAAACGTAAAATAATGAACCAATGTATACTCCCCACCATGACTTATGGAAGTGAAACTTGGGCACTCACCAAAAGAATGGAAGAGAAGCTAAGAACTACACAGCGAAGAATGGAACGAATTATATTGGGAATCAGACTGTTAGATAATAAGAGAAACACGTGGATTAGGCAGCAAACTCAAGTAAAGGACATTCTTATCAAAACTAAAGAACTAAAATGGTCTTGGGCAGGACACATAGCTCGAAGACATGATGACAGATGGACTAAGAAAATAACAGAATGGTACCCAAGAGGAGCTAGAAGAAAACCTGGAAGACAAAGGCGGAGATGGATAGATGAAATTCATGAGTTTTTGAGTAGTAAATGGATGGCCAGTGCTCAAAACAGAAGGAACTGGAAAGTTGCTGGAGAGGCCTTCATCCTGCAGTGGATTGAAAATGGCTGATGATGATGATGATGATATGCAAAAAAAAAAAAAAATTGATAGTATGAACCAGCACTGTAATGCTCAATACGTTCTACGTTGATATCAATATTTGTAAAATAATAACAGAAGTTTACCTCAATATAATACGTAGAACACTTCCTTATGATACTCTCCAGCAATTAAAACAAAAAATAATCAAAAATATTACATTACAGAAAAAATAATTAAAAATCAATTGAACACAATAAAAAAAATTAAAAATCAACTGAACACAATAAAAATCAAATGAACACAATTAAATTAAATTAATTAAAATAAATTTAATGGAAAAAATTGCAAAATGATTTTCCTTCCTTTTTCTCGTTAAATTTCTTTTAATTAATTTATTTAATTTTTAATTGCATTAGATTGATGTTAATTGTGTTCAATTGATTTTTAATTATTTCTTTTGTTTTAATTGCTGGAGAGTAGTATCATATGGAAGTGTTCTACGTACGTATTATATTGAGGTAATACTTCTCTTATCATTTTGCAAAAAAAAAAAGGGGGGGGGGGGAAATCCCCGTGTTAGGGGATTTTCCTTTTTCTATTCTGTGCTACTGAACTTGTGGGGGGGGGGGGGGAAATTGAAATTTCAAAGTTTTATTACTATTGGAAAAAGTGCCAGGCCATCCAAAAGATTTGTCATCCAAATGTTGAAGTAATATTCCTAGCACCTAATATAACTTCTTTAATTCATTATATCAAGGTATCATATCTACCTTTAAAATTCATTGTATCAGAAAATCGTTACCATGGATTTTGGAAAAAAATTGATTTCGAATCTATTGAAGTGATGAAGGCATGGAAACATTTTTAAATTGACTATATCGGAATCATAGCTTTATCGCCCAAAGTAAAACCAACCGTCAACATTAACTGTGTTGGAAAAATACATGGCTCGAGTCAGTTCATTCAGGAAATATGGTTGAATTGGCAGAAAATGGAATCAATGCAATAGTACAACTTGCTAAGTCAGTAGAAGGGAAGTTTTTGATGATATGACTACTGAAGATGTTCAAGAATTACTGGTAGAAAAAGAGGCCAGCAAAGAGGATTTGGTGGAAATGGCATTGGGGTTAAACCAAATCAATTCAGAGGATGATAGTGAAGATGAAATTCTGAAGTTCCAAATTTTACATTAAAAAGCATATGGAAAGGCAAACTCAACCAAGCAATTAGAATCTTATTTTTTGGATGCAGATCCTTCGATTGAAAGGAGCACAAAGTTCAAAAGGGAACTTCAAAAATGTTTAGCTCCATCCCATAAAATTTACAAAGATCTATCAAGCAAAAGCAAACAAACTAGATTACTGATTTTTAGAGAGAGCAGAAGATACATGAAATCTAGATGCTGCAGAAGATGATGATATTCTGCAACAGAGAAAAAGTTCTTATTTGGTCGTGCTTAGCAGCGATGAAGAGGAAGAAAATTAAATGAACGTACATTATCTGACATATATGTATCACAGTTTGTAAGGCATTCATTTATTACTATTTTAAATAAAAATTAAGTTACTGATAGTTATAAAAAAATGGTGTATTTTTGTTAGCTTTTGGAACATAACCTCCTTTTTTGTACTGGTTCTACACTACGGTTTCACACTACATGAGATTTTATAGGAACCCAACTACCGTGTTATACAGGGATTACCTGTATTCGAGTTTTGAGTTATCCCACTTAGACTGACTTCTGCAGGCCAAAGAGATTCTAGTTAATCTGCCCCACAGATAATCACAAGTCCACTGTATATATTTTGCAGCTTCCTATAGCTTAAAAAAAAAAAAAAAAAGCCAAAAGAAATCAAAGATTCCAGATAAAGAAATCTGACAGTGCTCTTGAGTACTTTTCTTTTTTTTCTCTCTCACTTGTGTGAAGGCAGTCCCGGGCCAGACTATGGCAACCCGGCTGTGTGTATATGAAGGTACTGTACTTAGCAAAGCTGATCAATGTAGTGGTAAATATGTTTGTGCAATTTAGTGTTGGGTGTTGTGTTGCCCACTGAATAATTGGCCTCTTAGCCCAGTGGGTAGCTGAGTAGTATACTACCCACTGGTTTCCATCCTTGCCCTGTGGAGGTGGGTTGGACTGTACGAGTGTTCCAAACGTATCACATACCGATAAATAATTAAAAAAAGCTAGTTGTGATACAATCCATAAGAATGAAGCTGAAGATGGCCATTGCAATAAAGATCAGCAAAATGAAAGATTGCACAAGACTGATGTTAACAATAATGACCACAATGAGCCTCACCCATCATGCAAAGGACCACCATAGCTGAGTGGTGTGCAAGAGTACATAAGTACACGTGTCCTTTAGTGACCGGGGTTCAAGACTGCTAAATATGGTGCTGTTTTTTGTATTCTCTCTACTCTGTGAACTCCTCTGACTGTGTGGTGGTCAAGGGGTATAAACAGAAAATTTATTTTATTTTATTTAAAGGATGTAACTGTGCATTTCATAGGCACAAAGAACACAGTATTCACTAACCACAAGTGCCAGCAGCATAGCACAAAATGCACTGCTGGTACACCCATTGTGCAAAAAGGAAGTAACAGTGCATTTCAATGACCCAAGGAACCATCAGTCAACAGAAGCAGGAACTATGTGTTAGGATGGTACATGGAACAACCATGTTATAGTTTTAGCAGAATCGGTTTCCAAGGCCCTTAAATCTTCATGAATCATTCAACCAATTTTGCAGAAATAACAAAACAGCACATGTCCAGACATAACACCCAAAGAATCATCACATAATAAAAATAGATATGGACACACAAGTAAAGGAAACAGTACCTCATCCAGTCTACTTCCACAAATGACAAGCTCTCTGTTCCTATTCTAATAGGACATGTAACTTAAAGCAGTCGATTCCAGAACCCTAACAATCATCTACGACTTGTTGTAGCCCCCACGCCTTGAAAGAGTTCTGACAGCTTCCATGTGATCTTAAATGACCACACCAAACCAGCTGCCAGACTGACTTCTCGAATCAACACAATAGAAGTCCCGGTGGTATGACAGTTAAAGGTGATTTTATTAATTTCACGTGGTATAAGAGTGGTTATTAAATATAGTAATTAATCTTTATAATAGTTTCGTCACTGCCTGAGTACCACCTTTAAATCATAATGAATTACTAAGGGATAGAACATATAAAATGCATGATGTTTGAGAAAATCTCATTTCGACAGAATCTCAGTGGTTGGTTGTCTAAATCAACAGAGATTCTGTCAAAAAGATTAAGCTTAGCAGATTTCAGTTGAAAATTGACAATGAAAATCAATGAAAATATACTGAGACTATGTATATTTGTGAAATGAATTGGTAAGGTTAAGTTCTTTTTAAAAATAGCATTGTTCTATTAATTTGACTCTTCATGTGCTTCTTTTTCAGGTTCCATGTTTAATTCGAACATTGGAGATGTTCAAATTTAGTGAAAGATGTTCGGCTTAGTGAAATAGTTCCTGTGTTGTAAGACCTCCTGTCCATTCTTTCATGATGCAGATTAGGTAAAAGTTGCAAACATGTTGTACGAATTGATGAAACTATTAAACATAGCATACACATGGCAAGATATAATCACCTCTCTAACATAACAATAACATGGCTTCTGCAGTGACCCACCTTCCCTTATAGGTTCACAATCCAGCAGACGAACTAGCAGTTAGTCTATTGGATTAAACCTATGGAAAAACCTAAATGATGTATTTACAAAGAAGCTGTATGATGTATTTACATCATACAGAGTATATATTCTTCTGTATATACAGAAGAACAGAAGTTGAATTTAAATCTGTCATAACACGTACTGCACTTTCTGTTGCATGGCCATCTTACTGACACTGACTGAAGCGGCGTGCATAGGAGTCATTCTGCACACACATGGCGCAGCCAAGGTCATCGTTGAGGTGTCAAATAAAACTGTTTGCTGTTACGATCACAGCAATCTATCAAATATTTCCGAAGATGATTAAAAGAGAAATCACAGACACCTTTTTCGATGACCCTGTATATGTGAATAATGGTATTCGGGAACAAGAACTGATGAGTGAACTTTATGACCAGAATTTATCTGAGTTCAAGATCAGAAAAGACGAGTTTATCAAGGAGTGTATGGTCTCTTTTTCAAGAGTCAACAGGTCGGGTGAGAGCCGGAACTGGATATTGGCTGTAAGTTACAGAGTGAGATTTATTTTATTTTATTTATTTATTATTTGGTTTTTAGGAGCATTAGCAACTAAGGCCACGTTGCTCCGATGATATGTGGTGGTCATTCCCTGACCTTTCCGCATCCTCCATATTTGGTGGTCAAGGACTTGAACCCCGGTCTAATCAAGAAGTGCGTGCTATGCACTGCTGCTCCTGCCCACCTGTCTATGGAGGCGCCTATGGAGTGAGAGAAAATTTAGTGTTCAGGTCATATATTGGTTATTGCAATTATAAGTTCAGAAGGCATCGCATTTCACTATGATGTGCTACCATTGCCTTCAGTATGGCCACACTGCAGGACATTGAATTTCACAGAACCAAATTTGTTCCCATTGTGCAAGAGGTGAACACACTTATGTGAATGTGTGTATAAGAACACAGAACAGACCTGCGCAAATTTTTTGGCTACCAATCGCTGTGCGACATATTCCAGCACAAGACAGATTATGCTGGTCTTTCCTGAAACTGGAATTAGCTAGATATGGACAATTTGGATCAGAACTCGTCTTCTCTTCTTCCTTGTTTTGCTTTTAAGCTAGTTCTTTTTTTCTTCTTCTTTCTTCCCACTCTGCATACTTTATACTATTATAGCGTTTTTAAGATCTGTGTGCTGAGATCTGTATGAAATTACCAATCCCTGGCCTGGATCCTAGAAACTAACTTGCTGCAGTGAGCAAGGTTTTTTTTTTTGATTTGATTGTTGTTGGCGCATCGGCTTCTGTGGCCATATTGCACCTCCCAAGGTTTTTGCAGTACTTTGATCCAAGCCCGAGGCGGGAATCGAACCCGCGACCTTTGGGTGGTGAGCAAGGCTAAATGGCCAATAACTCAACATAACCTGACATTACACTACAGCACATCTACATCGCTACACTGATTGGCCTTTGTCTGTATAGTATCCACACACATTAAATGCAGAGTTGCCATAGTTCGGTAGGGCTGCATAAGACAAATAAATTTTAAAATATATATATATATCCTCACTGTGGTTGCGACTCTGAGGAGCGTAGGAGCCTTCACGTAGGAGCCCTCAGTAATAAATTATACCTGCAAGTAATAAATTAATTGGTCATATGCTGCCTGATCGCAGAAAGTTAGAAATTACATGGCCTCCATATAATCTACTACACTGTATGTAAGATTACCATCTAAGATACAGTCCGGACCGTGCACTGTGTGTGGGGGGGGGGGGTCAAGTGCATAGTTAGTTTTGGGAAGGGGAAACTACCCTTTGTTATAACTATGTTGTAAACAATAATAAAAGTGTGGGGTCCGACGATTCACATACACCAAGTGCCCCCCCCGCCAAATTTAAAGGCCCTGAAAACAATACATCTGACATCTGTTGGATAGATTTCTTAAAAAAATTTAGAATTTAAAATCCCAGTTTAGAAATGAAAACTACTAAAAATTCTAGTGATATATCAATGTAAAATAACAGAAGAGCAAAAACCGTTATGAAAATACATTATTGCTCAGTTCACATTCCACTCCAACAAAGTCCATTGAGAAACTGGTTTCGTTTAGATTACTCAATCAAATGTTAGCAGCGGTAAATTAAAACAGATCAAATAAAGAATAGAACAAAGCTTGCGAAAGCGATTTGTAATGTGCGTTAACCGACCGATCCATTGTACAAGAGAATGTCTTTATTTCGAATTTCCACTTCGGAGTACCCCAACGACACTTTTGACAGCCGGTGGTGTTAGTATAAATTTCAAAACACGGATCACTTGCCCCGAAGACTGTTTGCTTCTGAATAAAAATATCTTTAATCTCACCCACATTTTTATTAAAAAGATAATTAAAATGCTATTTGATATAAAACAAGCAACTTACCACCCGCCAACTCTCTCCAACTTCAATGACGCAAGACGTTCATGCGTCCGTCCACCATACCGCCATTGTTGAAGACGCGGACTTCACGTGCCTTCTCGCACGCCGCAGCCGTGACGTAACCCTAGAGTCATTAACACTTGTTTGACTCGGGTTGAGGTCGAAACAGTCTGGGCGTTTGACTTCGCATAGAAATTCCCCCTAAAGTGGCCTCAGTGGCCTTGAAATCTCTCTCTCTCGGGATTAAAAAAGGGGGGGGGGGGAATACTCAGCCCACTCACAAACTTCAATCACTAACGTGATGGAAAGTGAGCACACGTGGTCTAAATCTATTTACACCGATTTCACAATACTAAAGTAATGATGCAATGCTATGCTACTCTGACCTTATCAAGGTTGTAACGCGTATTAGAAACGCTACACATCTTTGTAAAAAAAAGATATATCTCAATGATTTCTTTTTATTAACAACTTTCATAAGATAGGATTACTGAGTATATAAAAACTGTATATATTATATGACGTCATACTATGTACATTCTCGAGATTTTGGAATTCTGAATCTAAGGATTCTTGATGCATGAGGATAATCAATAGGGAACATTTTTTGTATAAGTTCCTAACTCTCATATTAAACGACTAAAGGGACACGACCCGAAATATGGTACTGTACTCATGGTAACGTACGTCATCTATGAGTCATACTTTTTTTTTTTCTTTTTAGTTGCATTTGGGATCTTTAAAGCTCCCCTGAAAACTGCAAAAGAAACTTTTTTATTCAGTGGCAGGTCTTTTGTCATTTTGGGTGGGGAATATATGAACGGTTACATTCCATATGAATTTATGAAGCTATAATTATTGTGGTAAAACGTTTCCGGGTGTCCCCTCTAAATGCTAGCATTAGCAGACGCATATTATTATTATTATTATTATTATTAGCCATACAGTGCAAGGAAGCCTGAGACTTATGCTGCACCAGCCAAAAAAAAAATTTCTGAATTACCCCAAGAGAGAGTCAGAAGTACAAGGGAATCACCAAGAAAGACAAGAATGATGATATCCAGTTCAGGACCCTAGGTGTGCCAAGCCCATACTCACCAGATGTGAGCCCCTGGGGTTAAAAAAAACTTTATTCCCACGCCGGGAATCGAACCCGGGCCTCCTGGGTGAAAACCAGGTATCCTAACCACTAGACCACGTGGGAACACCGATGATACAAGAAAGCAAACTTACCATTAGTAGAGGATACAATGCAAGAAAGCAAGCTTATGTAGCATCAGCCTCCCATTTCATTCATTTATTCACTCCAAATGCTTGTCCAGCTCACTTATACACTGATGCTAACTTATACAGCATCGGCCAAAAAAAAAAACTTCCCATTTAACACATCCATTCTCTCCAAAAGTTTTTCCAATTCTTTCTTGAATTTATTTAAACTATCAACGACCAATGGAAGTTTGTACAAGCAATCAACCACCCGCTAGCTAAAGGTAAATTTCCGCACATCTATTCTACAGCTGTCTTTCCTCAATTTGAATTTACGCTCACTCAGGTTCGTAATTTTAGCAAGTGGAAGAATCCCATCAGCATTGAGCTTGCTGAACCCATTCAAGGGTTCACACTTATACACCTCAATCAGATCATCTTGCAGGTACCTAGTCTCCAGACGCTGCAATTTGCAGAACTTAAGTCGTTCTTGGTAAGAGCAACTCTTTGTTCCCCTCACCAATCTCGTTGCCCTACTTTTTCAACTGTTCCAAGTTTTCTCGAAGGATTTTTCTAATACCCAGTATAAACACGTAAAAACTGTTTTTGTTGTTATTGTTCTAGTAAATTATATTTGATGCACACTCCAGATCTGGTATCTTTGTACGAGGGGCAGGAGAAGGAAATTTTCCCTGAGTTTTAGACAGCATTACTTTTATATGTTACGTCATCGTTTTACCAACTTGTCAAAAGGCAAAAAAAAACCCGAGGTCGGGTTTCCAATCGGACGATTGGAAACCCGACCTCGCAAAATAAATAATGATGATCAACTTAACCAAAACCTAACACAATTTCCAATAGGGCCCCGGAGGATGATTTGTCCCAGGACCAAGGGCCGGATTTTATCGCCTGTAATATGCTCTGCCTACCTAATTTTGGTATTTGGCCTTGATAACGAAGTGTCTCAGCCTCCCCCAAGAAAATTTCTGGTAATGTCCATGGCAAAGGCAGAAATTTGTTGTTGCTGTTTTTAAATGTTTCGCCTGTGTAAAGAGAGTGAAATGTATATTTATAATCGCTTCCTGATAATCGTGGGGGTTTTCGTATAACCCTTTAAAATTCGTTTCAAATGTTTAAACATCTTGCATTCTACATGAGAAGAAAAGCGCTTTCTGCAGACCGGATTACCTCCCCTTCTCTTCGCTCAACCATCCCTACTTTTTTTATATTCTAAGCAAAAAGTGAAATACTCGTAAACGTTTTCAACTAATGGTGAAACACAAACATGCCTTTGAAATAATCTCAGTGTCATAAAATACCCTATTACCCTTCATTTTGAATCCACCTTTTCAAGGACGAGTTTAGAGTTTAAGTTATTCGGGTTCAAGAATTAATGTTGGGGTAAAGGATACGAATTGCCACTTGTGTAGAACTGCTCCTTAACGTTAGCAGTTACTTTGCGGTTGTCAATAATACAAAGCTCTGTAAAAGGAGCCAGAAGTATGCAAAGTGTAACTTTGTGTAGTGTCCATATTGTTACATTGAAAGTGTTGTTTCTGGCCACTTTGCTACTACGAAGCAGCGATTACTAGGAAAGCTGCTTTGTGGTACCCGTCCATGCCACGAGGAGGCGGGCCACTACATTTGTACCGTCCTGTTGAAATAAAGCTACATTAGGGTACAGCCAGCAAATAAATAAATAGTAATTGTTTAGAAACATCTTCGCATAAATAAATAAATTATTATTATTAATTATAATTCATATTATAAAATTAATATATTAAAAAACTCCATCCATACACAAAAACAGGCATGCATTAGCACTTACTTACACAATCAAGGAAGGAGTATAGAAATGATGGAATTTAGGTTACGTTAAAATCAGGAAGATTAACATCATGAGCTGTGGAAGCTTTGGAATTGCAACCACGATTTTTTCTTTTGATGAAGGCCTTGCTGGTGGAGTCCTTGAGCAGTAGAAAAACTACCTTTATGTTTATGAGCCTTTATTCTTGTTCAGAAGCATATACGTTGATCCAAGAGGATCATCGTAGCAGTGACGGAAATACAGCATGGGCGCCCAGTCTTCCCCGTCCCCACAGAGGCATAAATAGTCTAAAGAGTCTAAAACCTTCTTGTAAATGTTATATTCTTGCTATTTTCGAAGAAGTTCTTACCAATGTCTGGATTTTTCAGCTTTAGTGTTAGCATCGATTGAAATTACTATATTTAGAATCTCAAAGAGAATCTTTTTCCTGGTATTATAGCACACTCCTCGATATAGAATGTGAAAATCCAGAAGCAAGAACCAGAAATTACATGCAGGGCAAGAGTGAATACCGTCCTATCGGTCTTTGTAATAGCAAGAATCATAAAGTGGGTTGCATCTTCACGTAGCACCTTCTATTCGTGGGTCGATGAAACTACACCCCAGCTCCTGACGTGGACATAGGTATCAATTCGTTATATACATTACTGTATTTGTAATTTTTTTTTTTTTTTATTGAAACTCCTGAATACCACATAACAGTTTGGTCTAAACAATTTAAATGGGACTAGAGAAACCATAGAAGGTAAGCCTCTGGACCACAAATATAAATGACAACTCCAAAAATGTTCCAAAAAAACCCTGAAGACCTGGTCATGAAGGATAGTCGAATTAAAGTGTCTGCGATTGCCAGAGAATATTATATTTCTAAGGGATCGCTACTGATCATTTTCATGAAACTTGGTCATGTCAAAGGTTAGTTTCACTTTGTGCACGAAAGGCCTTTTGGCAACCTACACCAGTGCTCTCTTGCACGACGCTTTCTCTACCACTTCCCAGGGAGGAGGGGAGGTGGGACACGGGCCTGTCCCACTGTCAAATGCGGGGGTAAATCTCTCTAAAAAAAAAAGTAAAGTGCAGCCATTATCAACCCACTGCAGGATGGAAGCCTCCTCAACAATTCATGCTGAGGGAAATGGACCATAATCTGCCACGCTGGTCCAGTGCGGGTTGGCAGATCGACCGTATTCAGCAGTCAGGGGCTTGAACCCCGGTCTACTCAAAGAGCGTGTGCTACTGCACTCCCGCTCCTGCCCACTCGGCTACGGAGGCTCTATCGACCCCTTACTTTCAACTTCTACCTCCCAGCTTTCAGTCTCCCCGCCCATCCTGTCTACTTCTCACAGCGTATGCCCCACACAGTCGAAACTTAAAAGTACTAAAATTCTGTTTGTCCAATTTTTTAGCCTTATACACCTTTTTGCGTATAAACCCTACAGAGTCGTCTTTTTCAAATTATGTGCTGGTGTATCTGGTCTACCTCCACTGGGCGAAGTGTGGGCAACGTTGGGTCTCATTAGGGGCTCAGCGGCTAAATGACCAGATGAGCAATGGTACACAACACTACACTGTAAAATATCCATACACTTTTAAATCTCTGGCATTTACAGTGTACTGTATCACACGTAAATCAATGTAAACTCGCGGTGATGGGAGAAACCCCTGGTACCGTTTGACCCTCAATACACTGAACACTGTGCTAAGAATTCTCACACCTCTTCAGAAACATTGCAGGAATCAAATCTGAGAGGAAATTTACACATGTTATGCAGATATAAAAAGGTCTCTTTCAAAAATTGCAATTTGTGATGAAACATGGATTAATCACTGAGATCCATGAACGGTGGTAACCCATAGAACACCACAGCCCAAAGAATTCAGGACCTAATCCTTCATCTGGAAGATTATGGCATAATTTTGTTTTGGGGGGGGGGGATATGGAAGGAAATCTTTCGATAGAGCACATGTCATAGAAGAAACCAAAATGGAAGCGATGTATTGAAGGAGACGTATACTGTATTGGAAAAATAATAACTATATAAGTTTATAAGCTAATAAAGTTTCATTAAATAATTTTAATAAATATAAAATCAGGTAGGAAATTCATGAGAAGTACACGCACTTTGAATGAGCTGTTAGTAGTCACGTTGTTCAAGCCCTCGTGACTACTAAATACGGTGCTGTCCTGATGTTCTCTCTATCTTGTGAACTCCTCTAACTTTATGTAACCGTCTCGGAGTATAAACAGAAAATTTATTTATTAATATTTCGTAATGTGAGATGTATTATATTATTTAATGTAAAAATGCAAGAATATTAGAACTTTATAAAGAATATTGCTTTTTACTTTAGCACTTGGTAGCTTCATAACATCCTCAGACTTCATAGCAACTAGTTAATTAGTTGAGCAACTAGCTAAAAATTAACTATTTGCTCCATGTTTCTCAAAACTAGGGTCCACATTGGGACAACCTTCTTTACACGGCCAAACCTTGTTTTTGTCTTTCAGGAACAGCATTATAATTGTAGGTACACCACTTGGAAATAAATTCAGCTCCGGCTCCAGATTTCTTCAATTGAGATACTTCTGTTCATCGTTTGTCCAAAAAGCCATGGTCAAATTGATGAACACATCACTAGACTATCTACTACAGCACAAGAATGAATCAATGTTTATGGATTGAATGGAAAATAATCAAAAGACAACTATGAACAATCAACAGGACGCGACTAGTGGCAACTGTCCACACTAGACAAACATCCAGTGACAGTTCCTACAAATCACTATTTTCTCTTTGAAGTTTGCTGCTCAAGATGAAAACACACAACAATAAGGAACATTCGGAAACTACCAACAGAAACATCTAGTAACATGATTCAACTAGTAGCAACTTTGTTTAAAGCAGTGGCAAGGGGGGGAATAATATTGTAATTTCTGATCTCTGTGTGATACACCAAATTTTCCTAATGATGATTTTCCAGTTTTTCCAGAAAAAAAATTTTCCAGTTTTCAAAAGAGGGGATGGAGAATTATAATGACTGTGTTCAGTTTACAAGACTAATTTCCTAATTAAGAAAATTCAAACGAATTAAAGGGAATAACACAAAGTTATAAAAATAGTGTCATAAATTGAGGAAGATATCACATCTGGTGAGCTTGGCACACCCAGGGTCCTGAGCTGGATAACGTCATTCTTCTCTTTCTTGGTGGTTCCCTTCTACTTCTGGCACTCTTGTTCGTTCTCTCTCTCGGGGTAAGTAAAAGAAAAATGGAATATTACTAAACCCGCATAATTTCAGAAGTCAATATGAAACTTTTTTGTAACTAGTTTTAAGCTGAGAGGTAGTGGGCCTCAGTAGGGCCGCAGGTTCAATACCCCTGATTTAGGCTGCTCTTACAGATAAAGGTAGGTGACCACTGATTACACATTTATGTACTTATTGATAATATACGAGGTGAATTCTAAAAATTCGAGGGCTGAGTTTCTATATTGAAACTGTAGCATCGTAGCAAGTTGACTTGTCACAATGTTTGGTGACTTCTTTAGACATACTAGAGGAGTCAATCTGAATTAGTGCCTGTTAAATAGAAGGTTTTTGTGTTTTAAATTTTGCATTTTAAAATGAGTGATATTACTGAGCCCCAAATTCACATCAAATTTTGTTTCAAATTAAGAAAAAATAATTTTTTTAGCCGGCAGCCAGGTTGTTATCTGCTGGTGAGACTATGTTCTTCTCCTACGTGAGAAGACCCCCCGCTGCGAAGTTCTCTAGTGGCTGAAGATTGTCAGAATTTGAGGAATAGGTTCAGTTGATTCTCAGATTTTTGCGTAGCGTTGATCAAGTCCTGTCGAAGGTCGTCATAGAGGGAGCATTGAAAGAGCAGGTGCCACCAGTTCTCTTTACTGCCACAGTGGCAGAGACCCACCTCTGGAGTGAAGTCCCAATTGGTGTAATTGCCATTCATTAAACCGTGGCCGGTTAGTAGGTATGTGGTCTCAAGTGACGGGCAAAACCATTTCTGCATGGATTTCGTAGCAGGGTAGGTGACTTCAAGTAAAAATCTTCTGGTAACGGCCCCGAGGGTTGATTCACAAGACACTGTTCACTGTTCTGTTGTCCAGCAATTAACCAGGAGTTGACATTGTGACAACTTTTGTAGTAGGGTTTTAGGCCATATTGCGCAGTATATAATGTATTTGTAAACTGCGCGTGCTCTGTAGTCTATTTACTCTTCTGGTTGTGGAAAAACCTGAGTTTCTGGGAATGCCTCTAGGAACTGCATAAGCATTGAATACGTCTATACAGTGTTATGGAGACTCTTTCTGAGGAGATCCATCAGAATAACCAGTAAGTTTCATCATCTCCCAAATATTAGTTATCTCCAACTTTTTGATCATGCAATCAGTATTATTCACTGAAAATAGAAATAAACGTCTGAATAATTAAATATTCATGAAATATTTCATTATTCAATAACGACCAGTCAGATTTTCACCTGTAGCTTCTCATAGGAGTGGCCTGGATATGGGAAAAGCATACCAAAGGAACCTCGTGAGGTACAGAAATGATGAAGGAAACAACACCGACACAACAACGGAAACAAAACGGTACAGAGGGACATTTGCCCATCTATGCTCCCACCCCTGTCCAAACCAGATGGTTCTGTTGTCACTTCAGCCAAGGATAAAGCTGACCTGCTAGCGTCCCATTTTTCTTCCAGCTCATGTATTAATGATTTTGGTAAAACACCTCCCACCATTCCCAACACGCTCCATTCAATGCCTCCTGTGGTTTTCCGTCAAAAGGATATCAGAAGGATTTTGATGAATTTTGATGCTAAGAAAGCTCCAGGTCCTGATAGTATTTCTCCACTTGTTCTCAAAACCTGTGCTCCTGAACTTACTCCTATTCTTTGCCGCCTTTTTTTCACTTTCTTATTCCAAAGGTGTTTTTCCTTCTGCTTGGAAATTTGCTCATATCCAGCCAGTTCCTAAAAAGGGTGACAAATCCCTCCCATCCAATTATCGTCCCATTGCAATTACTTCTACTCTTTCTAAAGTAATGGAGAAATCAATTAACCGCCAACTCTTAAACTACCTAGAAACCTTCTGTCTGATCAACGATCGCCAGTACGGATTCCGTCAGATCGATCCACTGGTGATATTCTGGCTTATGGAATAATTCAATGGAAAAGTTCGGTGAAACACAAGTAGTTGCTCTTGACATCTCAAAGGCTTTTGATCGTGTTTGGCATAAAGGTCTTCTAAACAAGCTTCCATCTTATGGTTTGCCAACTGTTTTTAGTAACTTGTTATCCAGTTTTCTCTCTGATCGCTCGCTGAAGGTGATGATAGATGGCTCTCTGTCTTCTAACTTCTCCACTAATGCCGATGTCCCCCACGGTTCAGTTCTTTCCCCCACTCTTTTCCTCTTGTATATTAATGACATTCTTCCATTGACTGGAACTCCTATCTATAGTTTTGCCGATGATAGCACATTGCATTCCACTTTCCATTTTGAGAAACCTTGTCCTGCTCAATCAGCTTCAACTTCTCGAAAATCTGCTACCAATTCCTTAAATGCCGATCTTCAGGTAATTCTCCAGTGGGGCAAAGACAACTTAGTTGATTTGAACCCTTCTAAAATTCAGTCTTGTCTTATATCTCGCAAAAAGGATTCTTCTGCTCCTATGCTTATCTTTAGGGACACTCCGATTTCTAGGAAAAATGATATATCTCTTTTGGGGATTACCCTGACTTCTAATATCTCTTGGCACAAGCACATTACAAATATTGCTTCCTCTGCATCTAAGAAACTTGGTTTTCTCTTTCGCTCTCGGCATTACTTTTCTTCCAAACAGCTGCTCACTCTGTATAAATCGGAAATCCACCCTGCCATGGAATATTCTTCCCACATCTGGGGTGATGCCCCCAAAACCTCTCTCAGGTTTCTTGATTCCATTCAGAAGAGGGCAGTTAGGTTAATTAATGATTCATCTCTAACAGAGTCTCTGCACTCGCTTTCTCATAGACGTACTGTTTCTGCTGCATGCCTCTTCTACAGATACTTCCATGGGCACTGTTCTTCTGAATTGGCTTCTATAATTTTCGCTCTCTCTTTCAAAACAGTCCGAACACTTGCCGCCCCCAGTCAACATTCATTTACTGTCCAACTTCAAACCCACGGAACCAACTTTTCATCTTCCTCATTTATTCATTCAACTGCCGTTTTCTGGAACAACCTTCCTTCATACGTATTTCCTGAAAATTACAGTCTACAGAAGTTCAAGTCCAATGTCAACAAATATCTTCTTTCGTCTTTTCAACCTCCAACCCAAGCACGGTACTAAGTACTATAGGTTCTAATACCTCTCGTGTTTGAGGTTGACATAAAAAAATATATATATATATTATGGATTTGAGCAATTGAATCTGCCCTCGTGCGCATCTGCTGTGGTCTCCAAGTGATTATTTGTTCACAGACCTAAAGTCTCGTCTTCTGAAACTCAGATGATGAAGAGCTGCAAGCAGTGTGGAAGCCTGGTTTGATGCCCAATTTAAAGATTGTTTTTTTCTTTTGGAGGATTAAACAATGAAGATGAAACTCTACAGATTAAACAAGAGTTTGAATTTCATTTTCATTGAAAAAAAAAATCATAAAATTTCTTTCCTGTCTTTTACACTCTGTTCCCGGAACTTTTGGCTACCCCTCACTTGGATATGATAGAATGTTTTAAAGTTTGCTTTATTCTGTATCTGTACATACATCTTATGGTCTTTTTGATATTGCGATCGAATTCATCAGTCTTATTCGAGGATTATGTGGTTTTTCACTTCTGGAACTTTGGTTTAACATCTAGGAAATAGGCAAACTAATCGAAGAATACTCGCAAATATAGACAAATATTCCGGGGCATCATGGCCTTAGCTGCCTTGGCGCTTAACACAGCTCAACAGCAACACTAAACATGCTACCATTTTATGGTAAAGAATGCAGTAGTGCATTGGAGTTGTATCTCTTTACAAAAGCTCATGGAAACGAAAACGTACAATCCAAGGCGATCACGTGATCCCTCTTATTTCAATCTTACATGTGAGGCTTGCGAATAAGGGTTTACTAAACTAATTTAAAATTAAACAAATCAGATAATGGTATACACTCAGTGTGTTGTATTAATTTACAAAATTTTTAAATTATATAAAAATTAAATTTTCGATTAAATTAATAAAATAAAAAAAAGAAAACAACCGTTAATTGGCTTCTCTATAAACAGACTACTGTACTGTATATTGTTTAATTATAACGTTAAAATATAATCATAATTAAGTAACTATTTTATTTAAATGGCAGCTTAATTAAAACAATTAATGTAATTATTATTTTTATTTAATTACTTAGCACAAATGAATTAAAAGGAAACAAGCATTTCTAGGTTTATGATACTGCCAATACGATTTTTAAAGCTTATCGATAGCCGAGATGCTCTCCTAAGGCTTAGGACATAAGCCATACTCGCTTGAATTTCACAGTTTATAATACTGTCAATAGATGGCAGCACGTAAAAAGCAACTTTTAACGATAACTTCAAAATATGAATTTATCAAATTGTTGCTAAATAAATAGATTTATTATGATGTTGTTTTAAAATAAATTAATTAATTCATTACTCATTAATTAATATATCAATTCATTTATAATCTGGCCCTCTGAGGAGTCCGTAATTTCTTTGTAACTGTTTTCGTTGCAGCCGACATAACAATGGGCTATGCACTTTTTTGGGCAACCTACGAACTCCATAGTTTTTAGGGTAAAGTTCCACCTGTGGTCTCTCACAATTGCGCCATCTGTACACTAAATGCCAGAAGTGTGTGTGGCATGTTGTATGTATACAGTATTGTGTTTGGGGTCTGTTGTTTCTCTGGCTTCATGGCCGCACGGCCACCTAATGAGACCCTACATCACCACCACGACTGGAAGGTGAGGCAGGCTACCCATCATACTCTGGCTGGCCTCTGCCAGGGTCGCCTGAGCTTCCTGGCAGAGGCCACAAAAAAAAAACTTTTTTGTTGAAGAGAGTTCACAGGGAATAAGACAGGAGAAGGAGGAGGTCAGACTGTGGGGTGAAAGAAAGGTGGAATAATAGTGAAGACAATCCACCATGGATTTAGGCGAAGTAGAGGCTGGGAAAGAGGATTAAAAGTCCCAGGAGCCCATGTGTGAACGCCATTGACCAAGCGCTCTGTATATTGATCCTGCACCCAGTTAAGTGCCAGCAATGATCTTGCACCTTAAAGTGGGTGTCAGCATGTACTGTCCATAAAGGGTTTGCCGTATAGTTTCCGTAGCACAGATTTACATTTATTCTATCCCCAAAGGGGTTAGCAGGGAGTAAGGAGTATTCTTGATTGTCCTAGCAGCAGTGAGCTTGCAAACCTTGTGGTGAAGACAGCCTGGGCAAATCGAGTGAAACGAATATCATCCTCATTTAATAGAGCTTGCTCCTGATTGCAGGGAGTTCCTCGGATTACTGTAAACAGTTGTAACCGATGGTTTTCATAGGAGGGGAATTCATACAAAACATGGCCCCAGCACTCCTCAAAAGGGCAGAAGGGATGTGATTCGATGTTCATAAAGTTGAGTTTTTGCTGGAATGATTCGCGTCCTGTTAATAAACAGGTTGCTTGCAATCCAGGTGAGTACGAGGTAGGAGGCTTGGAAAAGGTGAAGTTGACTGAGGGGAAGAAATTTTTTGTTATTTCTCCTTTGTGGGTTGAATTCCAGGATTCCGGCCAGAGGCACCTCAGGTGATCTGAGATTCGTATTTTTTCCTATTTGAACTCCACGAACCCCTCGCGATGTGCAAATTTGCGTTCACTGTCCTACGGCCACAGCATTGTTATTGAAAATTAACGGAGAAAAGATGCCACAGACCATATTGCACCTGTCAATATCTATATTTAAGATGGGAGTGTATATTAATTCTCTTCACGAAGGTGAATTTTCTTAATAGCGGCTTTGCTGCCAACAATATACTGCATTGTCAGAGGTTCTAAGTTAGAGATGGATAATCTGCATTTCTCTCTTGCTAATATTTTGTACATTCAATAAGCATTTGCTTATTGAATGTACCGTGATGGTGGTGTTGCGGTGAGTACACTAAGGTGGTACATTTCCAGGTAGAGGTGTGTGAGATAAATACAGTGGCGGACAAAAAACTGCATCACCTTAAAAAAAAGTAACATTTGTAGTGAAACGTATAAGATATTGTTTGATTACAGCCATTTTGTTTGTCGCAAAGCAAAAGTATTGCGTCAGATAATGATTCTATTGCATCAGATAGTAATTGCAAGGTATTGCATCAGCCGTTTCTATAAATACGGCTTTGGAAGGGTATACACGCTCAGTACCCTGTTTTATGGAGGTGCAAGCATGGCTCCATATGTTCAGTTGACACCAAGAAAAAAAAGTGTACTCTTGCTCTGTCCCAGGAAGGACTTTCTACGCGTGCTATCGCTGATAAAATAGGCTGTCACCAGTCAAACAGTAACCCGAGTGCTGAAATTAAAGCGTGAAACTTGTGATGTGAAAAGAAGACCTGGATGAGGCTGTAAGAATGACTACGCCTTCCCAAGGTCGATATTTGAAACGGCTATGCCTTCGTAATCGCCATGCTAGTGCTCTTCATCTAAAACTGGACTTTGAGATGGCCTCTGGAGTTGAAAAAAGTGCACGAATTATCCAAAGACGGCTTGAAAGGAATGTGGTCTGCATTGGGCATATCGGCCTAAAAAGAAGCCTTTGTTGACCCAAAAATTGAGGAAGAAGCTACTTGCTTGGGCTAAAACCATGTTTAATGGACAAAAGAGCGATGGGACACCGTAAAATTTTCTGACGTGGTGACGAATTTCGATTTACCACGAATCGAAATTGAACCTATATGTAGATATGTATAGTATCTTATGTAGTACGGCACGTGAACGAAAGTTCAACTACGTCTTTGTACACCGTGAAAATTACAGAGCACTGTAGAAGGCCAGATGTGCAATATTACGTTTGTGCAGTATGTGTGTGTGTGTTGTTTAGTTGTTTCTGGCCGGTGATCACCTGGAAAGCCTGCCCAGTGTCCGTCTACACCATAGGGAGGTAGGCTACAACTACGTATGTACCATGGCCAACCTCAACAATTACGCACTGAACGTCCAAAGCTTGTTTGTAATCATTCAAAAGAACCCCCTTGCCGACAACAACGCAAGCACACACACATTCCCAGGAGACAGGACAGTAGAAGCCGACCGGGCTAGCCGGGTGTGTAAAGTGCCTGCCTGGCAACCCTCAGAAGTAACTGGTTGGTGGTATCACTGCGCAGAGGAAGGATTTAATTATAAAGAGTCTTTATAAAGGATGAGCCAGAGAAATGCAGCATCTGTTAAAACCTTCGCGTGTTCTTGAAAACCACAAAAATTTTGTATATGGCGACATCAGGACGACAGACGAGGCAACAGGCTGAATTATGATTTATGATCTGTTTTCAGTTTGATTTCTTGAATTAACATTGAGGTTGAAAGTCTTCCTGCTATTAAAAGCAGAATTGCAGAAGGTTTGAAGGGCCTGGAAATTGTTGATAGATATGAGTATCTCCTCACATCCAAGAAACAAGTTTGGAACTGTTGCCTTAAGAGCCAATCTTAGGTCCTCGTAAATGGAGCATTCAAAAAGGACGTGAGAAGAGTCTTTCTGTAGCCCACTTCGACAGGAGACCGTATTATAATGTCTGAATTGGTAAAGTTTTGCGTTAAGAGAACCGTGTCCAGTTAGTACGTAGGAGGTAAACAGTGAGGGTGGAAACCAGTTTCTGGTGGATGATGAAAGTAGTGTAGTTAACGAATTTTTTTATAATGGATCCTTTTCCGGCAGAATTCAATCTATACTGCCAGATGGAATTGGCAGTATAGATGGAGTTGACTAACAAATTCCAGCATCGGGTTCGTTAGTTTTTGGATCAGCCTGAGGGTTAACAATAATTCCATGGAAATGCCTCTGTGGATGTAAAAACAAAGACCTCTAAACACAACATGCAGGTCAAGTGGTATAGTGCCCGCAAGAGTCTGTAGAGCTGGGGTTGATACTGTTCGGCAAACGTGAAGTAGGCCAAGGAGAAAACAACGTTGAATAGTGGATAACTTAGTTTGTACAGTTTTAAGTGCACTATGTCTAAACCAAAGGCTGGCAGCATAGGTTGTAATTGGGATTATGGCAGCATTATAAAATAGATGTAGGGTTTGATGTTCAATCCCCCAGTCTTGTTTGGTAATTCGGAGAAGTATTGCGGTAAAACTCTTAACTTTGACAGATAAGTGTTGAATATGTGCAGTAAAGGAAAAGCGGTCATCGATGATGACTCCTAAAAATTTGGTGTTTGGGACAAGTGGAAGTGATTTCTTGTAAAGTTTTACAACTGGTGGTCGGCCATAGTCTAATTTGTGTTTAAAAACCATAATCTTCGATTTGGTTGGGGATAATTTCAATTTGTTCTTAGAGGACCAAGACGACAGTTCAAGGAGTACTTTATTGGCGTAGAGTTCTAAATCAGATCTTGAGTTTCCGCTCACCAAAATGACAAGGTCATCTGCATATGCAAGTTGTTGCACATTCAACCTGCATGGCTCGGATGGGAAGTGATATGTCAGAAGATGAAAATTGGTGGCATACCATCCTGACTGCATAACACCGACTGTAAAGGTCTCCTCCGGTCAGGTGGTCTGGGGATGCATAACAAGAAAAGGGGTGGTGCGAATTAAGTTTATTAATGGAACGGTAAACGCAGAAACCTACACTATTATCTAGGAGGAGGAGTGCTTGAAACCCGTTATTAGGGATCGCCACACAGACGTCCAAAACTGCATTTTTCAACAGGACTCAGTACCTTGCCACACAGCAAAATTGGTAAGTTTTATGCTATTTAGATTTAATGATGAGCTTATCTTGTCTCACAAGGCTTAAAACATACTTTCGCTCTTAAGGTGCGGTTATACGACAGATATGGTATTACAGTGTTGAGCTGGCCTGGATTTGAACAGTGCAGATTTGAACCCTATTGAAAATCGCTGGTACATAATGTTGTCTAAAATTGCTCAGAAGAAGCCAACAAGTAAGATTCAACTGAAAGACAGCATTGTAGGGGTTGGTACCACGAAATTGGGCAACCGTATATCCAGAAGTTGATTAATTCTATGCCAGATCATTGCAAGGCTGTAATTGCAGCTCGAGGAGGAACAACAAAATATTGAGGAGTTATTTTGCTGATTTACAGTAAATAATACTATTGTGTTAATTTGTCATTTCAGTTTGTATATATAAATGCAATAAAATTTGTTTGGTTATCATGATTGCCATTTGCATGATTTCTCATATTTCCCTTAATTATGCATTTTACCCTTTGGGAAGATATTTATGGCAATTAGGTATATCAGGTGGAGTCTTTTTATTGGATTTCATTCACAGAGATATATATCCCATATAACAAATGAATTTTGAACATTTCTGCAACCCACAATGCAGTGCAAAACATTATTTGCAAAATTCACAAGTGATGCAGTTTTTTGTCCGCCACTGCATGTCCAATACATATTCTTGCAAGGATAACTTCTTGTCCATTTGAGAGTCTGCGCGGTAGCACAGTGGTATTGTCACCGTCCTCCCCACACCGGGTGGAAAAGGCCCAAGTTCGAATCCCGTCAATGACGAGGAACTTTAATGGGTGGATGGGTGGGTTGGTCACTTCTTGGGTGGGTTGGTCAGTCTCAGGTGTAGATATCAAGGTGGTTTTTACCCCAGAAAACTGGGCGCCTCCGTAGCCAGGTGGGAAGGAGCAGCAGTGCGTAGCACACGCTTCTTGATTAGACCGGGGTTCGAGCCCGTCACCACCAAATACGGAGGATGTGGAAAGGTCAGGGAATGACCACCGCATATCCCCAGAGCAATATGGCCTTAGTTGCATTAGCAACTAAGGCCATATTGCTCTGGCCTTACTTTTCGTCCAGCAAAACAGGCAAATCGACCAGAGAACACACATAATTAATAGACATAAGACACGCAGCACGGCAGATGAATTTAATTATTTGGTGGCCTAAGAATAATTTTTTTTTTTTTTTTTTGTCCGCTTGAGAGTGAATCTGGAAAATTAATTGTCAGATACTGGTTGATGGTGGCAGTATTATTGAAACTGAAAATCTTGTGGGCTGTGGCGGATTGCTTAGTTTCCAAGAGCTAATACACTCTTGGCAACATGGTACAAATCTCCTGCAACGTTCAGAGGCCTTAAAGAGGTCAAAAAGATGGGCCATGTCGGTATTTTGACTGCTTCAATCAGCATGCTCCTTTGTATGATCCTAAAGTGAGTCAGGATTGAACAAAAGGTTATACATTGTTGGTTTTCTTTCTTTATTTTTTTTTTAAAATTGCGCTCTGATTTGGTTTAAAATGGATGTTTATTGGTAAATCCTCTTTGTAATGCATTAATTGCTTCGGGGTAAAAAAAGTGAAAATTGCATATTTTGAGTTATGTGCAATGCTTAAGTTTCCATTGTATTATATTGAAGGGCATATAATTCAGCAGTAAAGTTATATTGATTGGAAAACAGGCTGATACAGTGATTTCAAGAAAATGAATCGCAGCACCAACTTTCATGTCATATTTTCAACTCACAACTAATGGAACTTTGTGAAACTGTTTAGCGCGGTAGTCTTAATTTCTTATTGTGTTCAGCACCAACACCTTTTGGAGCTAGCCTCTCACACTTTTGCATACACAAGTAAAGTCCAGACATCATTCCTCTATTATGAGTTGGCAAAAGCCTCAGTTATACACTGAGTGGATATAAATCATGGGATACCTACCTAACAACGGGTAGGCCCACCTTTCGCCCGGATGAGGGCAGTCATATGGCGAGGCATTGAGTCCACTAGTTCACGAAACCATTCCACAGGTATTTCCATCATGCCTGCTGCACTGCTGCACTGCTGCTCATAATTCCGTCGCATTCCTGGGTGGAGGATCCAAAGTTCGAACGGACCTTGCCACAGCATCCCAAAGATGCTGTGGCAAGGTCCGTTCATGTTCGGTGAACTGGGAGGCCACTCCATGGTGGTAAAATCTGCGGAATGCTCTTCGAACCATGTTCTAATCACTACGGCTCTGTGAGGAGGCGCATTGTCCTGATGGAAGAGTCCATTGCCTTGTGGGTGCACGATGACCATGAACAGGTGCAGATGGTCTGCAAGGATGGACACGTAACCTGAACCGTTCAGAGATGCATCTAGACGTACCAGAGGTACCAACGTGTGCCAGTTAAACACGCCCCAGACCATTTCCGGCTGTTCACGTGCCTAAACAGTTCCTTGTTGACATGATGGGTGCATAACTTCCTGCGGTTTCCGCTAGATATACACCCTTCCGTCCTGGAAATAACTGTAAACGGGACTCATCGGACCAGGAGACCCGTCTGCAATCATCCAAGTTCCAGTGCTGACGTTCTTTTACCCAGTTGAGGTGTAGAGTTCTGTGTCGTGGTGTTAGCAATAGGACTCTGGTGGGTCGGCAGCTCCCATAACCTATTGTGACTAATGATCGCCTAATGATCTTAGTGGAGACATTTCTGGCACCTCCTTCGTTGAAGTCGGTGGTGATTTGTGCCATCGTTGCTCTCCAGTTGGCTGAAACAATGCGAGACAGATGTCAATGGCCACGTTCATCTGCCACCTTTCTTCTCACACAGCACTATCCACAATGAGATGTTATTCTGGAAATGGCGTATTCCCGATACACTCTTCATACTGTCGAACGGGGATAGTGCAATTTCTGTACCACCTACGTGATAGAGTAACCCGTACGTCGGGTATCTACTATCATACCTCTTTCAAAGTCTTAACTCACGACGTTTATCCATACTGACATCGAATTACCGTCTACGTGAATGCAGTGTACCTATATACCTGGTGAGTTCGTTCACTGGCAAGAGGGATGACAGAGTCGGGTTGCCCAAGAACCAGGTATCCCATGAATTCTCTCTTTCAGTGTACACTTAGTATTAGTAAAGGCCAAGAGATGGAGGGAAGCTAGACATTTGCTGCATCAACCAAAAAAAAAAAATAAATAAAATAAAATAAAATCTTGTATCGATACAACAGTAGCCCTCTTCCCATACTCTTCTCACTACAAAGAAATACCGATCAACTTCCCTCTTAAATTTCACCAGACCCTGAACCTCAACCACCAAAGGCAGTTTATTCCAATAGTTCGACAAGCGATTATTTTTTTTTAAATGAGAAGCAGCATCTTTTTTCTTTATGTAGTGATCAACATTCCTTTCATTTGTTTCTAAGATGGAGTACATAACTAATAGTAAGACAGACGTTGCATAAATTGAAGTTCCCTATACGAGTTATGATCAAAAATGTTGGGACTGACACTATATATGCTCAATAGAATCACTCATTTCAAAACATCTTCACCTCAACGCTCTTTGATTCACACTGACAGTAGATAAACGTGTGATTCATGTCTCGATCGTCACCGATCATGTTGCGACAAGTTGCATCTCGCTATGACGCCTGCTTCAAGATAGAAAGTCAGTTCCCGAACTTTTTGATCACACCTCATATTTATTCTTGCTAAGCTACCTTGCATTAAAATGCTTGTTCTTCAACCACAGTACAATTGTTGGCTGTAAGATTGCGAAGTATTGGCTACTTCCAACATTATTGGGATCAATGAAATTAATTGTATACGTTAATCGAAAAGCACTAACATGATGTGGAATTGTGGGTAATTTAAGGACATCTGTACACAGTGACATTGCAATCGTTTATAAAACATTATCTAACATTGGATAAATAGTGATAATCGATAAGGAGCGCCCACCATGACTTAAGTACCACTTTGTTTCGCATAATAATATATTGAAAGAAGTTTCTTCCGGAAAATATACAGAGTACTTGGGAAAATGGATGAAAACAATACTCGAATCTGCATGCTACCAAAAATAGGTGACCCAGGAATATGAAACTCATAGACTATACATCAAAGATTTATTTTTAATAGGAATAAAATGCAGATTATTAATTTAATGTAATACCTAATAGTGAAAATAAAATGGCAATCAGAATAGATACAGAAATTTGGGCTATTGTTATTTTTAATCACTACTTTGACATTATCTAGTCATGGTAAAAACTGTCCTCAGTTTCATCAAGGTGGGCAGAGGTCCTCTTTCCAGTTCAGCCCACAGATGCTCAATGGGATTGAAATCTGTTTATTTGGCTGAGCTGGCCAGGACAGATGTCTTCAATTTTCCTTAAATTCCTCAAACCATTCTGTCATACATATGCCACAAAAATATGTCGCACGCATTACATTTCCAGCAACCTATCCTGTCGGTATACAACAAGATGGTTCCAGTGCTCTGTGTGGTTTCCACCATATGTGCACTGTTCCGTTGGCGCTAAAAAGTGTATACCGGGACTAGTCGGACCACATAACTTGTCTCTATTGCTTTTGCATGAATTGTTTGCGTTCCTCGCACAAACATAGCCATAGTTCGAGAACCATTAGTCCGAGATTTAATGGTTCCTGTGAAGATCGCCTACTCCTTTAATGCATTCTTCAGCGCATCACAAGGAATACAGTAGCAACTGCATTTCGGACGCACTTGCGTCTGTTCAGAAATGTTTCCTTAGCGTTTTTCACTTGGCTTAAACATTCGAATGATACCAAATTTTGACCAATCTCTGATGTTCGCGCGACAATCGCTGTGGCTATAATCGCCGTTCTCAGATATCGGGTGGAAAAGGCCCAGGTTTGAATCCCTTAACTGACATGAACTTTTATGGGCTTTTTGCACTCCATGGCTAAATTAGTCTGTACGTGAACAGAACGGGTACCCTCCGGGAATCGGATTTTTAGTTCAGCAAAACAAGCAAATCGACCAGAGACATGCAATTTGTAGACATAATATACAGTACATGGGCATATAAATTCAGTCTTGGGTGACTGTAATATGACAGTCCTTTTTAACTACCTGCTAAATGCCCAATGACGATTTCTTTGGAAGTTCATAAGGTCTTTTCCGTTCTCCATGGCCAGACGACTGATTTGGACACCACTAGTCAGAATACATGGTTTTTCAGCACTTTCTTGCAAACGCCACACATATGACCACTTAGATTTATATATTCAGCATATATCCTAAACCTCCATACTCCTAATAAAGTGGCTAGGATTTTGATTATGCTTTCCATATGGAAGCCATAATCAAAAGTTGAAAGTCATCATTCATGGAGATGCACCCTTAGGAAAAGAATAAACATAAACATACTCCTATTCACTGATGACCTGGACCGTGTCAAGACACTTAATTATCTGGATGAGAACAGAAAAATGCCAACCTTTTCTTAAACACTAAGAAAGTTTTTATCCGTTTTTTTTTGTTCCTGTCCCTTAAACTTGCGAACGTTTGTTATCATTTTGTTGGCCCTGAGAGCTGACGCCTGTACGCGATCTCTTTCAGGTTTCCATATTAATGAGGCTCTGCTGATGATCAGAAACTTAATTTTTCAGTTCTCCCTACTCACTTCGTCAACTTAATTTGGTTGTTTCAAAGTTTAATTGAAGATATCGTTCTAGAAAACTAAAATAACCTTTAAAGGTAAAAATCCGGTTTGGAGTATAATGAGATTTAAGAAGTTAAATTTCAAATATCTTTGCTTTTGCAGAATCTGCTTCAAACTGCGCTCCAGCAGGTAAACCAGGATGGATTTTGTGAATACCATGTTGGGAAAAGGAGTGGATTCGATCCACTACAGCTGGTCCAGGTTTAGAAATATTTCCTTACAGGGGAAGATCTTTTGTGGCTTTTCTTTCACATCGTGGCCATGGAAAATGATCTAGATTGAGGTTGGTTGGTTGTTATAGGGTTTTAGCCACATTAGCAACTTAGGCTATATTGCGCGGTGCATGTGCTGGAAGTCTAATACCAATCGACAGAGTTAACGGACATCCAGTGCGGAATGATAATAAGATGCCACATAAGCAATCGGTCTGCATGTGACTTTTCAACAGCACTGAAGATTCTTATGTCGACGATTTGTGTGAACTGCAAATGGAAGCAAGCTAGTGTAGAAACCGTCACGAAACGACCCGGAAAACCTCCGAAACTGACGGCATGATAGGATAGCGCTGCAAAGAGTCGTCTGCTCAGAACGCAGGTCGACGTGTTCGCAGCGCACAGGCTCTCATTGGGAGAATAGAGACACATATCGACACAAGTACAGTACTTACATATGTCTCTAAGTGCGCAGGACGCTAGTTGATATGGGCTACCACGGTCGCGTAGCCGTCCACAAGTCACAAATCATCACAGCTAATGCCAGACGCCGTCCTTGTGCCATAGACCAATAGAAAGTTGTACTTTGTAGTTACGAGTCGCATTACATGGTTTATAGTCTGACGTACGTGCAAGGTGGTGGCGGATGTTTGGAGAAACTATCTGCTGAATTGTATCGTCAGACAATGAAGTTTGGCTTAGGCAGCGTTGATGGTCTGGGCAATTTTTCATGGTTTGGCCTTGGACCATTTGTTGTTTTAGACAAAACTATGAATGCCGAAGTCAATCTAGACGTGTTCGTGATCAATAATAATGCGTTACGTACTTTGTAGCAGCACGTCTGGGAGGGCGCATACCTTTATCAGCAGGACATCGCTTCATGTCATACTGCTCGCGTTTTGACCGATTGGTTGGAAGGCATGAGGCCAAAAAGATGGACTGGCCAGCCCAGAACCTCAATCTTGAAGATGCTATAGAATGAATTGGATCGCCGGATGCATGTGAGAATAGACTGTCCAATGCCCAAGAACAGAGCTGAATTAGTCGCCGCTTTGAAGGTCGAATGGCACAAAATATCAGTGGATACGTAGGAAACAGGTCGAGACTATTCCACGGAGACTAGAGGCTATCATAAAGGCTAAAGAAGTCATCATATATTATTAATTTTTCTGTGATTAAAGAATATTCGTAGATACGGAAGTGTTCAGATATTAATGGCAAGGCAGCGTGCTTTAATAAAATATTGCTTCTATTTTATTCTAAACGTTCCATATAAATTATTATAATAATATCCGTATTAATTTCTGTTTTCATAGATTAATCTTATATTAATTATTACAAGAAAAATTCAGTGATATGCTAATTTAAAGAAATAAAAATGTTCTTTACGAAGGGGCCAAAGTTACCGCTTTAAACACAAATTCCTCTTCAATTTCGATTATAACTTTACACTAATAAGTACATTGATTTATAAAAGAAGAAATCAAAACTGAGCAGCAGAAATAAAAATATCCGGAAAATTATCACCTACATGAATTTCTTAATCATCACTTGATTATTTACACATGGTCCTGCAATGTAAAAAGACCAACAAATTTCTGTTTGGACTTGAAATTTCTGTTATCTGTTGCCTCTCGATGTTGGCGCCATCTTACTCCTTATCATGTATTCTAAACGGATGTTTGTCCTTGTACACTGGCGTGACATCATTTGTTCCACAATGAAGCCTTTTTTTTTTTTTTTTTTTTTATCACAGGATAACTCTGTCAGTCATACCATTATCGTCTGAATCCAGATAGGATGAAAAATCTCACTTTTGGCCTTGAATTTTCTTAATGGTAATGAAATCCGGTTTCTTGATGCTTAAAATGGGAGAGAGAGAGAGCTTCTCAATATACGATAATATTCCTGTATGGCTAAAATTTAGTTCTAATTAAGGAAGGATGCCATCATGAGAAGTTGATTGTCGTTTTAAGCCTATAAATATCGAGACAGTTTAAACTCTATTAGAACTAATTTTATATTTTCTTTTAGAACTTCGTTATCATATAAATTACACATGCATTATAAATATTCGGTCAGATATTTTTAAATTTAGTTACTAGTCACAATATCTATATACACGCAGTTATTCGATAAGTTCTTTCATAACGGCCTCTTGTTTGAAATTTGCGTTGGGGTTGCATTGTAGGATTGGAGTTGGATTTTAGCTCATTCCATAATTTATTTTTCAAAATTTTGTGTTGGGGTTGGATTGTTTAGAAAATGGTCCTTTGGCCATGAAGCATCACCACAGGATATTTGAAAACTGCTTTATTCTGCGTGTTTGTAAGTTTTTCTGGATGAAAAGCCCGTTTCGCGATAGAGATAAAAAATATATACATTTTCTCCCTGGATTGACGTGTTTATTGAGGTATTAACCTCGATACAAAAAAAAAAAAAAAAACTAAATGAAAATTAATAAAGAAAATAAAATAAAATTTACGAAATAAAAGTCACTATGGGACATTTAGGACTCTCACCCTAGGCAGCAGATTGGAAGCCTTAAAAAAATAGATAAAAAGCTATTGTCCAAAACCATCGTCTAAAAGAGCCAAAGGGCAACTCGTATACCACGATCAAAGCCATTTCTGGTGCATACGAGATTGTGGTAAAAAATCTCTTCCTCCGCCCGATCCCTAATTACCTGATTTGCATTCGGCAGTTAACTTCAAAAATTAACATTCATTTATAGACATGTTCAAATATATAATGAAACTAACTCTACATTGTAGTTTAAATTTAATAATAATAATAATATGGCCATGATTAAGCTTTTAAATCATTTATAAGGGAAAAAAATAATAATAAAATGGCTACTTCTGAGTCCATTTGTCTTCGCTGTTTGCATATTTACCACGTAGTATTTGCCCTACCAATGTATACTCCCCACCCCACCATGACTTATGGAAGTGAAACTTGGGCACTCATCAAAAGAATGGAAGAGAAGCTGAAAACTACACAGCAAAGAATGGAACGAATTATTAGGAATCAGACTGTTGGATAAGAAGAGAAACACGTCGATTAGGCAGCAAACACAAATAAAGGACATTCTTATCAAAACTAAAGAACTGAAATGGTCTTGGGCAGGACACATAGCTCGAAGACATGACAGATGAACAAAAAAAATAACAGAATGATAACCTGGAAGACAACAACGGAGGTGGACAGATGAAATTCATGAGTTTGTGGGCAGTAGATGGATGGCCATTGCGCAAAACAGAAGTAACTGAAAAGTTGCTGGAGATACCTTCATCCTGCAGTGGATTGAAAATGGCTGATGATGATCTGCCCTACAATAACGACTCTGCTCAGAATGTCCCAGGGCATGCTAAAAGATAACCTTAAAGATATTAAATTAATTCAATATACAGTATATAAAAAATACAATTCTGTGGAAAAAGTAACCTCGAATTGAAAGATAGAACTTTAAAGTAGATTTTTTTTATTACGTAATAAATATATTTTATTTTTACCGTATTTAATATTTATTTTTAAATTTCTTCAATATGCTAGATGGCGCAACGTAAGTGTCTGTCTAGTTCTGGACTTAATAGCGAAATCAAGCTTGAAAGTTCGTTATTATGTAGAAGAAAAATGTTTTTGTAGGATTCCATTATATTAATGGGTATGTATGAATAACATTTTATAACAGAAGTTTTTTATTTCTCCATTTTTTTTTTTTTAAAAGAGGAGTTATCATGACTTTGTCAGTCGACAACTACGATTAGGCTTAAGTAAAGTAACACGTAATTTGTGCATTTTATTTTATATATATATGTACATTTTTTCACTTTCACGTAAATTCTTGAGGGTTTCTCTTTCCCTTTTCATTAGTTTCTTCAAAAGAAATTTTCTCGTGCAATGCCCATAGTAAAATGGAATGGAATTTCTATAAAAGATCTATAAAAGCGCATACATGATTTTTATATGCCAACGATGCTGCCTATATTGCCTCTGGGTTATATTTAACGTGACATTTGTCATACCACTATTATTAGGAATTCTATTTTTAAACTGGATTTATGATACTCCAGAGAACTTCGTGAATAATTGAAAAATAGCTTTGAGAATTTTTATTGACAGATGGCCTTTTCAAATAACGCTAAGAATTTGGTTACTGTATGAAATATTGGCACTCCCTTTATCAGATTTCTCGTAATAAGTTATGGAATTTTCAGCATGCGCCTAGAAGAATTTTTCGAGAAGTAACTCCATTTTCTAGACTTTTTTTTTTTTCTCTCACACGCACGTATGGTGAGACTTATTTGGACTGCATTGTTTTGAGTTCAGATCTTGAGAAGCATGGCATCCGGGCGCGGTAATCCGACCACCATAATTGCTAACGGAAACATAAAAAAAATAATAAAAAAATGAAAAAAGAGAACCCAGAAGCCCCTTTTCTGGATATCCAAAGAGTTATAGGAACATCCCCATTTAGAAGGAAGGGTGCATTACGCCATCAGACTTTTTTTGTAACTTTCAAACTAATTACAAATTCAGGTTGTCTGGGATTCCTGACACCTATTTTTATAGGCCCTAAAGTACAGGGAACTTATGGGCCACCCTCGCGACCACGGGATTCTGGAGCGACTGCAATTCAATAAATTCGACTTTGATGAGAATTTTATTAGTAATGTTGGTTAAGGTTCATGAATTAGATCGTATATGAGGTTTACAGCGCTGTACAAAGTGTGATCAAAAACTTCGGAGACTTTGTATAATGAAATTTTAGCGTTGTACCGAGTTCTAACTTGTTGATACATGTTCAATGACTTATTTAAAGAGTGCCGTTTGTCTGCCGATGATCCACGCTGTAGACGTCGTGAATTCAACTTTAACAACTAATGATTCAATCGCCTATTAATCTGATCAGGAGTGATTGACGTTTAACTAACCGAGAGGTTACTGGTGTTAGTATTATGTGATATGTCTATTATTATTATTATTATTGTTGCTAACAGCTACAAAACAGCAATCAAAAATGCCTGAGGGCGCAGCTATAAAGCATTATGGTCCTTGAGGTTGTCACAGACATTCTCTCAGATATGCCAGACAAGCTATACTTGCTACCTGCGAGTCTAAAACGCTGATGGAACTGATATTCGGGTGACATTCAAGTAAAGTGCACCCAGTTTCGGCGAAGTCCGGACGGTTTGTGACAGCCAAATCCTCTGCTTGCACCTTCACGATGGTGCGACTGTTAGTAATCTTGTGTATAAGCACTCCATGCATAAGCACTGTGGGTGATCACCCAGGTGTGAACCAACGTGTAAGCAGGGGTCGAGGTGTGGCGCCCACGCCACATGGAGGAATGCCACCCCTCTGTGTTACCAGTCGATACTAGGTGGTAGATGACTCTCATCAACCGGTGCAATACCACCACTTTGCTTATCGGAGGCTTGAAGTGATGGAACCCATGTTTAGTCTCCAGAGCTAAATTCCGGTCAATCCTTCCCCATCTCTTCCATCATGCAGTATGACGGATGACTTTTGAGGTTATGATGTTATGATGTCATGGCGAGATCCAATCTTCCTTACATTTCGAGGGTACAGCTCTAAAACGGTGTTCGCAGCCCAGCCGCTAGTTAGTACACCAGACCGAACCTATTAGTAACCCTTTAGGAGGCTTCCGGATCAGCTAGTGTATAATATTGCTACCTCTACTCTGCCAGACAGTGACTGGAGGGAGTCCGAGTAGTGTGTATGCGGAGCATTGTCGAGGCCACGTTATATCAAGGATCTGGGTATATTCTTACCATGTGTACGCCATATCCAAAAATTTCATTACTTCATTCAGCATGTCCCCCCCACTTTTTCTTACTATTAATACACCATGAATTGTCAAACTAATAGAGCAAGCTTATCTGCAAAAAGATCTAAACCTCCAAAACAATTCCTAGTTCATTTCACAAATATACGTGCTCTCAATTCTAATCTCAACGATGTCCATTTCCACTTGCAGTCTGCAGGGGTCGAGGTATGGATGCATAACAAGGGTAGCACATGAGTAGCAGCAATCCCAGATTAACATACCAACTGTGTGGTACTATACTCAGGGAAGTCGAAATTGTAAAAGACCTGAGGATAATTTTGTAATCAGATATGAAATTCTCTGAGCAGTGCAGAGAGGCTGCCAGGACAACTCATGGGGTTTTGTCAATGATATACAGAAACTTTTTTTTTGGCAGGGATTAGGTGATTATCTCCTTTTACAAGGCCATGGTTAGAACGCATCTTGCGTATTGTATACAGGTCTAGAAGCCTCGCTTTAGGAAGGATGTGGGGCTCCTGAACGGGTGCAGAGAAGGACAACCAGATTTTTGAGCGGAACAAAAGAATCCTCTTACCAAGAAAGGCTTCAGTTCTGCAAATTGCAGCGTCTGGACACTAGTCACCTGTGGGGAGACCTGACAGGTGTTTAAAGCTTTGAATGGACTGAATAAGGTGAATGTTAATGGCATTCTTCCTCTTTGAGACTATACACAGAGGAGGGGGGACAAATTCAGGTTGCAGAAAGATGGTTGCGGGATAGATGTGCCTTCTGTCAGCAGGTGGTTGATCGTTGGAACAAATTTCCGTCATTAAGTGGGTGGTGTGAATGAATTCAAGCATGAATCAATCAAATTCTTAGAGGGTATTGATGGGTGAAGTGCGTAGTTTTTTTTTTTTTTTTTGGCTGATACTTTAAGTTTGCTGTCTTGCAGCATTTGCTATTACTAATACTGAAGTATTTTATAAACTAACATTTCTGGGAACTTTGCATACCTTCAGTCTCATAATTGTCTCAAATTCTCAGGCCATGACCTATTTGTACGATAACTTCATATCTTGATTCATCAGCCTATCGAGCGTGTCAGACCATAGTAGGACGTCATCTGAATCTCGAACAAGGGTATTCGAAAGCTCTTGTTCTCGTAGGTAGCATAGTTGGTAGAATCGCCATCCTCCCTATACCCAATAGAAAAGATCTGAGTTCGAGTTCCGTCGATAAAGAGAGGAATTTTTATGGGCCATCTACACAACGTGGCTGAGTTAGTCGGCCTGAGGCGAGCGTAGCATGGGTTTTCCTCCAGCAGGCAGAAAATCAGCCACAGAACACGCAATAAATATACGTGGTTCAATATGACCATGGTCGATGATGCTCCTATAACCCTACTACAACAACAAAAATTAATTTCTTAAGACTGAAATAAGTAACAGCATACACTGCTACTAATACCACAGTATGGCCAAATTTCAGACTCTTCTACTCTACAGAATTGCTAGGTGCAGTAATTTCATAATATTTCTTTCGAATAGCAGTGTAATATACGTTTTCCGGTGCAGTAGGGCTTTTTATTTAGAGTAGTGGAATACAGAGACAATTCATGGCACAGTATCACAATTCATGGTACATTATCTAAGAAAATATTCCCTTCCTTTGAACGTTCACGTTGCGAACGAGATCAATACAAAAAGGGTTAAAGTGTTAGGTTAACTGATACAGTCTCTGGCCGTTATCAAAAAATGTTATCAGTGTATTTTGAAGGCCACGTACTACCTACAGTTCCATTGAGTGGACACGTGAATATTACTCCAAAGTTCGCAACATACACGTGTATATACGTACCTAAATATCACTGCCATACAAAATTGACTTCAATAATGACATCATAGGAGACGTCATTATTGCAGTGTGACAATTTTTGTATTTTGATTCTAAACGCTTTAATTAGTTTAACTTACAAATATTTTAAGAATTTTATTATATTTTTAGTAATACAGTACATAATGGACATAACAGGCGTAATGTGTTTGTTTGGCAGTGCCAGTGGTACTCCACAAAACCGCACTAACGCACTGTGAAGAAAGAAGAGTACAATGCCAAATGAGTGAGTGAGTTGTGTGTTCATCTGGTTACTGGATGCGCCCTCACAGTGGATTGAGCCTTCGAACATCCGTCCATGGCATGAGGAGCCGGGCCCGGAACAGTAGAGGGAACACTTCCTAGTCCATTTCACAAATAAATGTGGTCTCATTTCTAATCTCAACGATGTCCATTTCCACTTGCAGTCTGCCAAACCCCATGTACTTTTGCTGACAGAATCTCAGTGATCAGTGATTAAGCTACTGCTCATTTCACTTGCTCAGATTATTCGCTGTATGATTCCTTTCGCTCAAAGGTGGTTCTTGTCCATATGCCCGTTCCGATAATCCCTGTCAGAGGTTTGGTAATTTGGAATCTGCTCTTTTCGATCTTCTCTGGCTTACAATCTTTCTACCTCATTGTGTCAAATTCATCTGTTGTCTCTACCGTTCTCCCAACTTCAATAATCACTTGAAGCTCTTTAACTTCCTCTCTTTGCAACTTGACTTTCTCTAGTCCAACTTTCCTAACAGTAAGGTAATTTTCCTTGGTGATTTTAATGTTCACAACTCCAGCTGGCTTCCGTTCTCTAGTCATACACACCCAGCTGGTCGAGATGTTGAGGCTTTTGCAATTACTAATGACCTCGCACAGATTGTTCATTTACCTACCAGAATACTGGACAATCCTAACCATACAGCCAACACGCTTGATCTTTTCCTCACAAACAACCCTTCTAAGTACACGGTCGAAATGAGTGGTCCTTTAGGCACCTCAGATCAAAAATTTGTGATTCTCTTCTCCAATGGAGCCTTTTCATGGCTATTTCCAACCTCGTGTTGTTTGGCATTCAAAGAATGCAAAATGGGATGACCTGCGAGATTTCTTTTCTTTTGGGCGGATTACTGTTTTAAAACTTCTGATGTCAACATTTGCTCAGATCGTGTCAGTGAAATTATTCTTGTAGGAATGGAATCCTTTATTCCACACTCCACTTTAAAATCTCATGCTTTATCTAAAGCTTGGTTTCCCAATAAATGTGCTAGGGCTGTTCAAGAGAAGAATGTTGAATATCGTAATTGGCTTGTTTCCAATTCTTCGGTTTCATTTTCTGCCTACACCAAGACTCGTAACAATTGTAAAGCAGTTATTAATCAGTCCAAACTAGATTTTGAACAGGCTAAGAGTAGAAAACTTGCTTCTTGCCCTAATGGTAGCCGGGCATTCTGGTCTCTTGCCAAAGCTATTGGCCGCAACTTTTGCCTATCTGTTCTCCCACTTCTGTCAAAAACAGATAGTTCTGTTGTCACTTCAGCCAAGGATAAAGCAATGGAAAAGTTCGGTGAAACAGAAGCAGTTGCTCTCTACATCTCAAAGGCTTTCGATCGTGTTTGGCATAAAGGTGCTTTTATCTTATGGTTTGCCAACTGTTTTTTGTAATTGGTTATCCAGTTTTCTCTCAGATGGCTCACTGAGGGTGATGGTAGATGCCTCTCTGTCTTCTAACTTCTCCACTAATGCTGTTTTCCCCCAACGTTCAGTTCTCTCCCATTCTTTTCCTCTTGTATATTAATGACCTTCCATTGACCGGAAATCCTATCCATTGTTTTGCCGATGACAGCACACTGAATTCCACTTTCCAGTTTGAGAAACCTTTTCCTGCTCAATCAGATTCAACTTCTCGAATATCCGCTACCAATTCCTTAAATGCCTATCTCCAGGTAATTCTCCAGTGGGGCAAAGACAACTTAGCTGATTTCAATCCTTATAAAACTCAGTCTTATCTTATATCTCGCAAAAAGGATTCTTCTGCTCCCATGCTTATCTTTGGTGATACTCTGATTTCTAGGCAAAATGATATATATCTCTTTTGGGGATTACCCTGCCTTCTAATCTCTCTTGACACAAGCACATTACAAATATTGCTTCCTCTGCATCTAAAAAACTTGGTGTTCTCTTTCGATCTCGGTGTTACTTTTCTTCCAAGCAGCTATTTACTCTGTACAAATCGCAAATCCGCCCTACCATGGAACATTGTTCCCACATCTGGGGCAGTGCCCCCAAAACCTCTCAGGCTTCTAGATTCCATTCCTTCTAGATTCCATTCCTCAGAAGAGGGCAGTTATGTTAATTAAGGACTCATCTCTAACAGACTCTCTCCACTCTGTCTCATAGACATTCTGTTTTTGCTGCATGCCTTTTCTACAGATACTTCCATGGGCACTGATCTTCTGAATTGGCTTCTATAATTCCCGCTCTCTCTTTCAAAACAGTCCGAAGACATGCTGCCACCAGCTAACATCCGTTAACTGTCCAACTTCAAACTCGCCGAACCAACTTTTCATCTTTCTCGTTTATTCATTCAACTGCCGTTTTCTGGAACAACCTTCCTTCATACATATTTCCTGAAAATTACAATCTACAGAAGTTCAAGTGTAAAGTCAACAAATATCTTCTTTCGTCTTCTCAACCTCCAACCCAGGCACAGTACTAATACCTCTCGTGTTTGGGGTTTTCATTAAAAAAAAAAAAAAAAAAAAAGTAGAGGGACGCCTGTTGGAATCCACCTTAAGCAGCGACAGGTGGTGGAGAGGAAAGCCCCAGGAAATGTAATGAGCTAAGTAGCAGAGTTGGGGTAACAGGCAGACGGAGGTAGATTTTAGGCAAGCAAGTCCTCTAGGTGAGCAGGAGTAAGGAAACCGCTAATGGGTACAGAAGCCTGGATAAGGGCGGGATATAGCAAAATAAAGCAGGCAGCTAAGAGAAATGTGGGAGCCGCCAAAGTAGTCCTCTACCGCACGATCTACCTACCCCAATAGGAGGGGTTTGCAGAGGACTACAAACCAGTCCGAGTTTAATTTCACGCCGTAAGCACAGCGTCAGCAATAGGTCACAATCGTGGTATTATTAATTCGGAAAAATTCCCAGGTGAAAAATTCCTCTTCAAATCATGACCTGTCTGATTTGAAGAGGACATGGAGCTGCTAAATGTATTAAGCGTATTTATTTCATTGCTGCGTCGCTGGAATAAACTGGTGGCATAGCTCAGGGTAGTAAAAGTTTATTGTTTTCTAGAAAATGAAATGGTTCTGCTGATTGGAGATTGCCCAATATGAGTAGGTGTTGACGTATGTCTAGTAATACATTTAGCAGCTCCATGTCCTCTTCAAATCAGACAGGTCATGATTTGAAGAGGAATTTTTGGACTCATCTCAAGGGTATCTTGAGATGAGTCCAGTCCTCGTTTTCCCCGCATTGCACTTGTTGTCATCAGTCAGGCCTCGTTCCTTGAGTTTGGCATTGATGGATCGTGGCCCGTGATAAGCTATAGTTTCAAGGTTGAGTGGGAACCAGATCAGGGTATCTTTAGAAAGGTGCCTAATGTCTGGAAAGAATTTATTGGTAATTACGCCTTTGGATTACTAGGTCTATCTGGTCTGCCAAAACGAGTGCAGTTCCATCTAGAGGCTTTTCCTCTTGACCTTTGTGTACTTGTATGTTCTTATAGCAATTCCTAGGAATTCTGTTCGGTTTTTTTTCTTTTCTTTTTTTTACCTGACATAATGGGAAAGGCCTTGAAAGATGACATAAATCACAGGATGCATCCCAATAGTATCTGCGGTGCTGGGGTTGAAGTTGTGCAACATGCTTTGGTAAGTCAAAAGAGGAAGAGATGCTGGATTCAATTTCTTAATAATAGTGATTTTTGTTCTGCCACCTGAACTAGACTGGGGGGGGCCCCATAGGCCACAACAGGGAGAGAGTCAGCTTTGTACATTAGATGGAGAACACTCCCTTGAGACCATAGCCAGGTCTGATTACCCTGGCGAACATAGGGTGTATGCCTTGACTTTTTTGTGTGTTCTAGATGAGGAAGGACCAATTTTAGTCAAGAATAATTCCCAGATATTTCAGAGAGGCTGAGATTTAGGGATTTATTCCCTTACTTTATAACAACTGACTGGGTGAAGTGTGATTTTAGCAAGCAACATTTTTGTTATGTTGGTTGAGCACGTCAGTCTGCGATTGGCAGTCCATTCGGAGAGAGCAGAGTGGACAGAGTTATTTGCCTCTCCAGGATGGCTCTAGTGTTTCCCGACCGAAAAGACGTGGTCATCGTGCATATGACAGCACGGTGGTGTGTTGTAAGTGGACAATGACCCACTTATCCAATACAGTGTTCCATACAGGCAGACCGGTATGGACAGTAACCCTCCTGTCAGAAAATTAGCTTTTTAGGCATCTGAAGAAGACTAAAACGTTAATTTTCTGAGGAGCATTGGTCTTGTCTGACTTTGATGTTCGGCCATCAGACCCAGTCAAAAGCCATTTCCAAATCGATAAAGATTGCAATGACGTATTTTTTTGTAGTTGATAAATCTTCAGCTACTTAGTCAATGTTAAGTAAAGCGTCTATAGTGGACCACCGTGCCACAAAGCTATATTCAGTAGGCGCGTGTAAGGCCTGGTCCTGTTAGCATGTTTTAACCCTTTGAACGATCAGGTTCTCCAGTACTTTGCCGAGGATGGGGAACACACTGATGGTTTGTTATTTGGTTTTTAGGAGCATTAGCAACTAAGGCCATATTGCTCCGGGAATGTGCGGTGGTCGTTCCCTGACCTTTCCGCACCCTCTGTATTTGGTGGTGACGGGCTCGAACCCCGGTCTAATCAAGAAGCGTGTGCTACGCACTGCTGCTCCTTCCCACCTGGCTACGGAGGCGTCTGAGGATGGGGAGGAGAGTGATATGTGGTTTGGGCGTTGATATTGACTGATATTTTTGGGAATAAGTCTGATATTAGCATGCTTCCAGATGGGCAGAAAACTTCCTGAGACGCGAGTTCAAAATACCTTTTAAAGTGTTGGAGAAGGTTGTCTACAGACGATTTATTGTATACCCTTCGTCCAGGCCCGGGCTTTGACTAACTTAATTTGTTGAACGGCTCGGCCGACTTCCTCTTGAGTGAAATCAATTTCGTGTCACGTTGAAATGTACTAGAGGTTATCTGTAATGATGTTGTGAGTCTTTGATGGATGGTAATTTGGTGTATATATATACATTGTGCTGCCACTTTATTAGCTACACCCCTGCTGTGCATACAAACGGGTTTTCCCACAACGTTGCAAGTCACATGACCACAGTTGTGGATATAAATGCAGCATAACAACTTTTCTAGTATCAGTTATGCGTAAAATCCGTAGCAAGAATGGAGAAAAGGAGTGATCTAACGAACTTCAAACGTGGCATGATAGTAGTTGCAAGACGTGCTGGACAAAGCATCTCTGAAATGGCAATTCTCCTGAACTTTTCACCCACCACAGTTTCAAGGGTACATCGAGAATGGTGGAACGAACAGAAAACATCCTCTCAACGGCACTCCTGTGGAAGAAAATCGCTTGTTGATGAGAGAGATCAGAGGAGGATGGCTAGAATTTGCAAGCAAACAGACGGGCCACATTGTTGCACATCACGTCAGCATACAACCCTGGTGCGCAGAACAAAATACCGCAACGGACCACCACTAGTCACACTTTGTCGCGAATGGTCTACGACAGCCGTCGGCCACATCTCGTACCTTTGTTATCAATGAAGAACAAGAGAGCACGCCTCCTGTGGGCAGAGCAACACCAGCACTGGACTATCGAGGATTGGAAAACAGTTGCTTGGTCTGACGAGTCGAAGTTCCTGGTGCATCATGTTGATGGAAGGCTCATAATTTGGCGAGAACAACATAAATCCATGGACCCGTCATGTCTGACGACTACTATGCAAGGTGGTGGGGGAAGAGTTATGGTGTGGGGTATGTTTTCTTGACACACGTTGGGTCCATTGATACCCATAGATTCACGTCTGAATGCCATATCGTACCTAAACATCGTTGCTGACCAAGCGCATCCGTTCATGTTGACAGTTTATCCTCAGTCAGTTACTTCCAGCAGGATAATGCACCGGTGCACAATGCCTGAATCACTATGACCAGGAACATGACAATGGCTTTTCTTTGCTGCAGTGGCCCGCTCAGTCCACGGATCTCAATCCTATCGAACATCTCTGGGTCAGCTTACAGTGAAGCATATTCTAATAGATTGCAATCATTATAATAATTATCGAAGCACAATTTTCACATCGCTTTTGCATCTGCAAGACCCTTTAACATTACCTCATCTAATTGGAGACGATGAAAATCTAGCCGAGTCCTTTGTTTTCTTGAAGCAGACACGATTATTTAACAGATTTTAACTAGTAATTGCACTACGGAATAGAATCAGGCACAATATGCCTTAGTAGCCCTTGTGCCATTAAACAACATATCAACCAACCACATCTTTGGGATGAGCTGGAAAGGGCTGTCGCTGCAGGCCTACACCTCCGTCGAATCTCAAGGAACTGCGTGACACACTCATGTCTGCATTGTACTCCATTCCTGCACAACGTTTTCAGCATCTTATTCAATCCATGCCTAGACGAATTCAGGCTGTTTTGAAAGCTAAAGGAGGCTCAACACGCTACTAGGTAGGTGTACCTAATAAAGTGGCAACACTGTGTGTGTGTGTGTGTGTGTGTGTGTGTGTGTGTGTGTGTGTGTGTGTGTGTGTGTGTGTGTGTGTGTGTGTATTTATTATTATGACTTGGAAGGATACCACACAGAATATTTTTTATATATTCTGTGTGGTATCCTTCCATTTGGTAATTTTTAGCTGTTGGGCTTTAGGGGCATTAGCGATTAAGGCCTTATTGCGCCGTATACAATGTTTGTCCTGTGGTCCAATTTCTGTTGGCTGGACGAAAACTCCAATTTTCCGGGAGAAAAAACCGTGCTACCCTCGCCCGAGACCGACTAACTAAGCCACATTTTTTTGAAAAAGGCCCATTAAAATTCCTCAAGTCATCGACTAGACTCAAATTGAGGTCTTTTCCGCCCAGTGTGGTGAGGATGGCGAGTCTATCAACTGTGCTACATACGAGGGCTGGTTTCTAGTAATTTTTCAGTAATAGAGTGGATTATGACTGGGATTATCAACCTCTGCCTGTTAAGCTTATGGATGAATCGCGCTCCACCTTTGAAAACAAAGTAAATCTTGTCCTAGCAGATCTCTACTCTTGGACGGTTCTTAACAAGTTTCAAATCAGTACCAGCAAAACAAAAATCATGCTTTTTAAATCAGAGAGTCTTATAATGGGGGATTTTAATTTCCCAGATATTGACTGGAATTTGTGGGTTGGTCACTCACACACTAGCAAGGCTTTTGTGGATTTATTGGATGATTGTGTTCTATAGAAGCATGTTCGGGAGGCAACTAGAGGGAGCAATACTGTTGATCTGATTATCAGTAGTGATTCTTCATGCATTAAGAATTTGCAGATAAAGGAACTACTAGGTGGCAGTGATCACAGTGTGCTGAAGTGGGCATCAGGAGTAAAGGGAAGGGTTTTTGCTTTCTTAAAGGTGACTACGGAGGTCTGAGACAGTATTTAAATTCTATACGGTGGGACCAACTGATGATGTTACCAACAGCAAATTCAAAATAGGAAGCATTCAAAGAACTTATCTTGGAAGCTACTAGGCTTTACATACCAATTAAGAAATATTGTTCACGGTTTAGGCCTAAATGGATGTCAGATGAACTAATGAGACATATGGCAGAGAATAAAAAACATGGGATAAATTAACACGTGACACAGAAGCCTATGATAGATATAAGTTGATCTGTAATCAAGTCACAAAGGAAGTTAGGCAGGCAAAGGCAGATTATGAAAAATCTTTGGCAAGGGATGCAAAGAAAAACAGCAAAGAGCTCTTTACCTATGTAAACGGTAGAAGGAAGAGGATGAATCAGATTGATCCACTCGATATCAATGGTTCATCTATTGATGATCCTGCTCAGATAGCAAACAAACTGAATGAGTATTTTGCAACTACATTCACATATGAGGAGTTATTCAGGGAGGGGAATGCCAGAGGTGAACTAAACTCTGGTAGTGAGCTAGACGATTTTTTAATGACTGAGAGCAAAGTGGAGGAGAAATTGTTGAAGATAAACATAAGAAAAGCTCCTGGGGTGGATGGGATCTATCTAGTTATATCAAAGGAGGCAACAAAGGAAGTAAGCAAACGCTTAGCCATAATTATGAGAGCTTCCTTGGACTCAGGGGAGGTACCCATGGATTGGAGATGTGCAAATGTGACCCCAATTAACAAAGGAGGATCAAAGGGAGACACAGGTAACTACAGACCTGTTAGTTTAACTTCTGTTTCAGAGAAATTAATGGAGGCACTGGTTAAAGAAGCATTGCAGGATCATCTAGACAAAACTTCAGTTATAGCTCCTACACAGCATGGGTTTGTTAAGGGGGAAGTCTTGTGTCACCAATTTGATTGGATACTATGATGTGGTCACAAAGCAAGTGAATGCAGAGAATAACTTTGATATCATATATTTGGATCTTAGAAAGGCTTTTGATACTGTTGCACATGGAAGACTGCTGCACAAATTGGAGCAGTGTAGCATTGGAGGCAAATTGCTGCTATGGATAAAGGGATGGTTGAGTGGGAGAAGACAGAGAGTGGTAATCAATGGACACCGCTCTTCGTGGACAAATGTTATTAGTGGAGTTCCTCAGGGTTCAGTGTTGGGTTCATTGTTGTTTTCTGTATTATAAATGATATCGATGATGGTATATCAGGCTTAATGTCCACGTTTGCAGACGATAGGAAGTTTGGCAGGATTGTTAATGACACTAATAACAGTACACTGCTGCTGCAACAGGATCTAGAAAAGTTGAGTAAATGAGCTGAGAGGTGGCAAATGAAGTTTAACATTGACAAATGTAAAGCACTATATATGGGAAGCCGTAACACCAGATTAAAGTATCAACTGTGTGTGTGTTTCTATACTGACAGTGGTAGAGAATGAAAAGGATCTGAGGATAATTGTGAAGGCAGATATGAAATTTTCTGAGCAGTGCAGCCGGCTTGTGAGAGCTCATAGTGTCTTGTTAATCATACACAGGAATTTTTCTAGAAGGGATAAGGAGGTGATTATCCCCTTGTATAAGGCAATGGTCAGGCCACACCTTGAGTACTATATACAGGTCTGGAGGCCTCATTTGAAGAAGTATGTAGAGCTGTTGGAACGAGTACAGAGAAGGGCAACAAGATTAGTGAATGGAACAAAGGGTTGCTCTTACGAAGAAAGGCTTAAATTTTGCAAATTACAGTGTTTGGAGACTAGGCACCTGCGAGGTGATCTTGATTGAGGATAAAGCCTTGAATGGTTTGAGCCTGCTCAATGCTGATGAGATTCTTCCTCTTGCTCAGAATAATCACCTGAGAGGGCATAAATTCAAATTGAGGAAAGACAGTTGTAGGATAGATGTGCAGAAGTTTGCCTTTAGATAGCCTAAATAAATTTAAGGCTGAGCTGGACAGGTTTTGGAAGGAACAGAGCGTGTTTTTTTTTTTTTTTTTTTTCTTGGCTGATGCTGTATAAGCTTGCTTTCTTGCATCGTATGCTTCTACTAATGCTAAATGCTAATGTGCATGTGCCCTCTTACTTCTGGTATGATTATATAATACTTATATACTGTGTTTATTATAGAAACAACTTTGTCTTTGAGAGTAAGTAGTTTGATTTCGTAAGGTAAAGTAGTTTGATTTCGTAAGGTAAAGTAGTTTGATTTCCTAAGGCCATGTTGCTCCCTGTATACTGTCTGTAAACTGCGTGTGTTCTGTGGTCAATTTTCTGTTTACCGGACGAAAAACCAGAGCTTCCGGGAAGAAAAACCATGCTACCCCCGCCTGAGACAGACTAACCCAGCCACTTTGGGAAAATGACTCGTAAAAATTCCTCCCATCATCGATGGGATTCGAACTTTTCCACCTGGTGTCATATTAGGGTCTTTTGAAACTTCATCCACCGATGTGTTTTATGTCCATAAATTTCTGTGTTCTTTTTTTCGGTCGGTTTGCCTGTTTCTCTGGATGAAAAACTAATTTCCGGAAGGGAAAAACTTTCTAACCTCCCAACCTCCCTTTAACTGTCTAACTCAGCAACGAAGTGAAAAAAGAACCTAATAAAAGTGTCTTGCGTCATTGACAAGATTCAAACCCGGGCCTTTTCCACTCAGTGGGAAGAGGATGATGATTATAGCCACTGTGCTCTCCCCTAGGATTATATGTTAATAGGACACACTGCAGAAAAGTGAACACTTTTAACGTTGCCCAACTTATTTAAAAAATAAGAATAAATATTATTCGACAAAAAAATGTTGTCTATTATTATTGGTTTATCCTTTTTTTAGAAAATATTACATAATTCGGCTTAGTCATGGTGACTCAGTCATTGTAGGCGGATCCCTAGAAATTATAGAAGCTTATTAAAATATTTTCAGAAAAGAATTAATAATTGAGTTGAACAAACGATTTGGTATCCTGTTCAATATCTAGACATGATATGGCTCTGTGATCATCCTAGATGACGTTTTTCATTCCTGATAAATGTATTAAGCGTATTTATTTCATTGCACTTCGCATATCGTTCAACCTTTGGCCGCTGTGCGCAGAATGACCTAGTTGCTAGGGAGAAACAAAAGGTCAAAGTCTCTGTTATGCCTATCGTAAAAATGTTATCAGTGCGAAGGGGCGAAAGACATCTGTTTGTCCAAGTTACACAGCACATCTCATTTCTAATCTGGAATACAAGCGTCAGGATACTGTGATAATTCCGTTTTGAATAGTTGCTTGGAGTATTAGACAAGGCGGAAGAAAGGTGTGGAAACTACTAAATTAAAAAAAAAAAAAAATTAGTGGTTCTCTTCTCAGGTAAAAGAAATATATAATATGGAATCGAGATACTTTGTTGTTGTTGGGTTTTAGGAGCATCGGCAACTAAGGCCATGTTATTCCGCGTATATTGTCTGTAAAAAAAATTGCGTGTATTCTGAGGTCCATTTTTTGTTTGCTGGACGAAAATCCCGAGTTTCCGGGAGAAAAAAACCATTCTACCCTCGCCTGAGACTGACTAACGCAGCCACGTTGTGAAAAAGACTCATAAAAATTCCTCCAGTCATCAACGGGATTCGAACTCGGGTCTTTTCTACCCGCGGTGGGGAGGACAGGGAGCCTACCCACGAGGGCTGGAGATACTTTAAGAAGGAACAGAAATGTTAATTTAAGGATATGAAAATGAACTTAAAGAAAGGTGAAAGGAACAGAAGGATCATGCAAAATCATGCCTACAATTATCGTCGTATGTAGGATGATTCAGGCGTCCTATTATCCTCAATAAATTTGAAGGAAACGATTGTTAAAGGTCTCTTCAGTGGGAGCAGCAATTATCCATCGTATATGGATAGAGTGGAGTTCCCCTCTCCCTTTTTTTTAAACCTATTAAAATACATATAAATCCGTTAAACGGTTCGCGTGGGAACCAAAGTATGTTTTGTAATGGATACGAGAAGGATTTCCAAAAGAAATTAAACAATCGTGCACATTTAATATATAGAGATGGATAATAAAAGTCCTCTATGGTAGCACAGTGGTTAGAATCGCAGTACTTTTCCACACCTGGTTGAAAAGGCCCTGGTTCGAACCCTGTCAGTGATATGCGGTATGGATTTTTTTAACTCCTTGGCTGAGTTAGTCGGTCGCAGGTCACAATTTTTCTTGAAAAATGAAAATAAACAAGAGTTGGTTGCATCTCCTGACGTTGCAACCAACATTCCGAAAAATGTATAAACTCCAACCAACTTGACCACTGTATATCGCAGAAATTCGAAACTGTCCTTGAAGTGACCTATACTTCCAAAATCTCGAAACCTGCATGTTTCAGAGAACCTTTTATTGATTACAATCTTTGACAACGGCTATGGCCTTCATTGCACATTGTGTCCTCGTCAGTTAGTCTCCCAACCAATTTTTGACAACAGGAAGCCATAATTTCATACATTGCTCCTTCAACAGAGCAGTCAATTCAACTGCTGATTAAGGGTGTGTTTACTTGGTCCGAATCTGATGTTCCAGTTCGTCCCAAGGTATTCATTTGGGTTAAGGGCAGAACTCTGGGCAGAGCGCTGAAGCTTTTGCTTTCTTATTTTCAAACCAAGTCACTACAGGTTGTGTATTATGATATGGTGGAATATTGACGTTACTGTCAAATTCCGAGGGTTCACAAGTGATAAGTGCTTCGGCCGTTACAGTAGATTGGGTCTGTAGTGACCGTCGAGCAACCTTTTTCCATATAAGAACTCCTACTCACGAGTTGCAAGCCACCAATGAAAAGCGATTGAGACGATTTGCGGTATGGTATGCTGTTGGACTTGATTTGGTGGTGACGTCAGAGGGAGACGATTTTCGAGGATGATTTACTAAGCATGACTTCGGAGGATGTGGTAAACCTTTATGAGGCATTGATAGCCTCGAAGAGACAAACATAGATTAGAAGACTTCTTATGAAGTGCTGGTGTCCTGAATTAATGAGTCTCTAAAAGAAGGTACATAAAGCATGAAAACAATTCCACCGCAGAAAATGCATAGGTGATCAGTAAAAAGTTGCGAAGCTTAAAAAAAAAAAATCTTCTCCTACGACCTACGACGTAAATATGTTTACCTGATAGCCAAAAGAATATCAAACATGAAGGAGTTAGTGAGAGCAGCATTCTTGACCATTTAATTGAGAGAACTAATGATAAAATCGAGGAGCTTCAAGTAGATGCTCACCTGGAATACTTTAATGCACGCTTTAATGTTAATGGCACTGCAGATTTACAGTTTATGAGCTAGAAAAGCAATAAGGCATATTAGACAAATTGGTGTCCTGGAATTGATCTGATTGAGGGTGATGCTATCAAACGCCTGCTAATAGTGTTCAATAACTGTTTTCCAGCTGGGGTTTTCCTATCCCCTTGGAACGATACTATGTTGGAGATAATCCTGTAGTCCCAACGAAACCAAGAAAGAAACCAGGGTCATACTGCCCTATTGCCTTGTTGCCAGGCCTGGCAAAAGTGTAAGAAACGAGTCGGGAGAAGTCAAAGGCTGACACTGAAGAAAATCTCTCACTGTCTGCTGTTCGGTGCCAGTGGATTTGCACTACACACAGGACCACTGGCACCAAACAGCTACAACTTGACTACATGTTAATATGTAAAAGTACCACATATAAAGCCAGTTAATTGACAGTTTGAAGAAATTCAAAGGTCAACTGGATAATTACCTACGCGGAGAGGAAAGTGCATAAGTTTTTTGTATTTTCTTTTTGCTTATCTACTTTTTGTTTTTGGCCAGTGCAGCAAAAGCCAGCGACTTCCTTGCACTGTATGACTAATACTAATAACTGGTGTTTAGTTTTTCCGTTCCTTGTGAGTTGATGAACATTGAATAGGATCTTTTAAATGATCCACGGCAGGAAAAGAGGCATTTGCGGAAATTGCTAATGGTTACATGGCAGGATTGGACTGAATCAGATAAAGGAGTGGTTACTCACAAGTTCTTCCATTACGTTAGTTGATTGTCATATGAGTGATGCAATTGGTTTGTCCCAAATATACATTAGATGCTTCGGTTGACAGGGCAATGATCATTTTTTGCTAAACTGAACGGACTTGGTGTTTCTGCCCAGGTAAAGTGCGTCTATGGATTTCGAGAGGCATGGCAGCATATTTTATACCAATGTCAGGAATACGAGGATCTCCGGCAGCAATTACTGGAAGCTGCTGCTTCTTGCCTAGGATCCCGATGCTGACCCATGCCGATCACTCAACGCAATCATCATAACCCTACACCACATTACCAAACATATTCACCACTACATTGATTAACTTTGCTGGGTACAGTATCTTCAAAAACTTAGGGCAGGGTGGCATATTGTAGCTGGAGGAGGTCCTCACCCATGCACACACAAAAAATCTATCTGCATGTATGATAATGAATGGCGGGGTTGCCAAAGGTTTGGTCAGGAACCGCCTATTACAATAAATAAAAAAATATATCAGTAGCTGACTTGACCGCTGTGTTGAAAGAAAAAAGGACCAAAATACTTCCTTCGTATTATCCAACATTGTTTTGGAGAGTATCGAAGAGGACACAGTGTCTGATTAAGACGAATAGCAGGAAAAAGTTACTAAACATTGTATCAGCAAAAGGTTCATTGAAATGTGAACGTGTCCGGTTACTTTTGATAATATAGTGTAGTTTAGGATGCCCGAATTCCTACGTATTTGAAAAATTTCGCCATTTGCATTCAGATTTTATTATTCGTCACGCTCAAAATTATCTATGGATACCTAAGAAAACAAATATAAATGGGAATTGCATCTAATAATCTAAATTGCATTTCAAGAACTGGATCAGAACTTAGTTCCGATAAATGCAGCATCTGTTATTCCTTGAATGTGTTCAGTTCCAGAGATTGAGAGCTGATACTTCTGATTTATGCTTTCCATTTTCCCTCAGCTGTTCTGTCAAGCACCATGGCCCTGTTTGATACCTGCGAGCCATGGCACGTGCACAAAAGTCAAGGTTGATCACGATAAGTAATCAGAAATTCGGATTCCAAGAACTTGATTGCCATTTTTGAGCGGTTTTTCTTTAGCTTAAGAAGTAGTTTCAAGGAAGTTAAAGACAGTAGCTGAAGGAAATTTAGGAAGAAAAAAATAAGTAAGTCCAGGGAGTCCCACATTTCTTGAAGGGCTGTGTTTAGTAATTATTGTATGGTATATTTACGTACAATAAAGATTAATTATTATAGCAATTCTGCATAATCAGATTTTTAATGAGCAATATTACCAAAAGTAAATGGTGGTCAATACAAAGTACGAGATTTCTGATATACAATATTGTGATGGATGCAGTCGACAGCTGGTTTGAGTCAAAATCTGAATTTTATTTGAACAGATTATGAAAGCTAGTAGTTCCTACCACAAAATGTGTCGACTTAAGGGGGGGGGGGGCTGTATTGAAAAATAAATGGGTTTTCGCAACTTTCCGGCTTTCTTAAATGAGAAGTTGTGATAAAGGCCCGTAAAATTTCCTTACATCATTGACAGGATTCGAATTCTAGTCTTTTCCACCCGGCGTGGGGAGGACAGTGATTCTCTAACTGTGTTACCATGGGGACAACCAAAGAGCATTTCAACTTCCCCTTATATATATAAATATACGTTCTTATTTTCTTAGATTCGGTTCTTGGTGAGCTTAGCGCATAAGTTGCTTTTACTAGCACTGAAAATGCGAATGCCTCTTATGAAGTCGTATTTGGTTGATCAACTTTGGGAATGAAAATACACGAGTATCTGAAAATGGAGAAGAAAAACAGGTACATTAATGCTTTCCGAAGTTTTTTGGGGACATTGGGACAAAACATTTAAAACCGAAACCCTTGTTTTGAATGAATTCAGTCCAAGAGTGGAATGAATTTTTCTAAATTCATTCCACTCTTGGACACATCTGGGGAGATCCGAAATCAGTCCAATATTCAGGGAAAACAACTGCTAAAAAGGTATCCAACCCCTTTCGTTTTCTTCAAGTATTATGAGGTAATTTCAATTTGCCCCTCCCATTTGCTTCAATTTGTCGATTGGAGCAAGTGAGAGGGGGAACTCACCATGAAATTTGCACTTTACTCTTTGATTTAAAAATTTTCTGTTTTATTAAGTAACTAAAATTATTTAATTGATTTTAAAATATCTATTAAAATTACACACTTGAAAATATTAAAGATATTCAAATTACAAGAGATTCAGGATATTTTTTCTCATAATTTGTGTATTCAGCAATGCATCATTTTTAACTATCTTTGGAATGATTTTGAATTATGCAAAAGAGAAATAGAAGTGGTTTAGATGGATTAGGAAAAAAAAATAAAAGAACTTCCTTTGCAGATAGATTCAAAGAATAAATCCTATTTCTGTGTGGAACAGTGAATGATCGCAGTAAGCAATACAAAGTATTCTAAAAGAGCTGAGGTCGATGACCTCGTATCACGAAAGGTTATGTGATGCCTGTGGATAATTAATAAAGAAGAGAACAGCTGTCTGTGGGACAAAGATAGAGCAGGCTATTATGGCCACAAAAGCTGAAAAGGAATCGTATTTTCCATGGGAGGAAACAACAAATCACGGAAGTTGAGACTCCAATTCATACTTCTGCAAACGTAAGGACTTCATGGGTGATTCGAATGAAAGCTGCTAGTTGTATAAATACAAGATAGATCAAGATCAAAGCTTGTCTGAAAAACAAATGAGGTAGCTAGAAATTTCCATGGCCACTGTAAGGCACTGCTGTCGCGTGTTTTGTCATCTGTGGTTTCAGTGGTCGTAAATTGTTATGCGCTGATGGAGTATCTCATAATATTAATATTAGTTTTATTTATAGCTTTTAATGAGTTCCAATTTTGGCATTGAACTTACTTTTCTTCCAAACCTAGTTCCTTGTAAAGGACGTTTACTTGGCTTTTTCTCGACGTTTCTTGTGCTTTTGTAAAGGGCAGCTTCTAGAACGTCAGTTCCACTCCCTCACGTATCTCTGTGAAGAACCAGTTAGGTTCTTCAAAAGAGCCAGACATGTGATAAGTGTGGGTTTGGGTTTTTGTGAGAAGTGTGTCCTGGCCACTTGGCTACCCAGAAGCATCAGTTACCTGGAAAGATGATTCTGGATACTCGTCCACACCACAGAGCATTCTATTGGATCTGGCCAACCAGATCCAGTAGAATGCTCTCTCTGTCTTATACCAGAATCTCTTTACCCACAGGGGGTAGTGCTAAACTAGTGGGCGAAGAAATTCTCTGGGAGTCCACTCTAGAGAGGGAGAAAAACTCCCGTGGTGTTTGAAGTGTCCCGTTAATGGAAAGGAAGATTTCAAGCGTAGAGAAAACCATAGTCTTCGTTTTTTATCTAGCATATATATATATATATATATTATATGTACACTGCCCTACCATTAATATCGACACCACTCCATGGATGGGGAAACAGGTCTTATGCATGCAACACGTCACAAAAGCTGCTATAAATATGCACACTGGGCTTCGAACAGACAATTGCAAAAGTGGGCATGCAAGATGACACGTTCAACAGAATTAACAGACTTCCAACATGGAATGATAGTAGGATGCCACATAAGCAAACGTTCTGTACGAGACATCGCAGTCACTCTGGGGATCCCTAGGGTAACGGTTAGTGACCCTGCGAAGAATTTTGCGCCAAATCCTAATTTGCCATTGTCTCGAGTCACACAAACCCTCCGTGAGTATTGGGACTAATGACAGCACTAGTACAATACGAAGGACACTCGATGTTACAATGGTCGTGCAGATGTTCACAAGCCATAGATCACCTCAACAAATGCTAGATGCCGATTAACATGCTGTAAGGAGCGAGAATCCTGGACTGTAGAGCAGTGGAAAACAGTCCTATAGACAGATGAGTCGTGGTTCGCACTATACCAGTCTGATTGCCGTTCCTGGGTTTGACGAATGCCAGGGGAACAGTTCCTTCCTGATTGTATCCTCCCAACAATGAAGTTTGATGGAGGCAATGTCATGGTGTGGGGCTGCTTTTCATAGTTTTACTGGGGCCTGTCATTCGTTATCGACAAAACCATGAATGCTGTGCAATACCAGGACAGCCTGAACAATTATGCACTTCCAACGTTATGGCAATACTTCGGGAAAGGCCCATACATGTATCAGAAGACAACGCGGCGTGCCATACTGCTCGGGTGGTAGCAGAGTGGTTTGAGGACATGGGTGTGGAAAAGTTGGATTGGCCACCCCAGAGTGCTGATCTGAACCCTATCGAGCAGCTTTGGGATGTATTGGATCGTCGGGTACGCGCACGTCGAAATCGCCCAAAGAACAAGGCCGAACTGGTGGCTGCGTTAAAGGCCGAGTGGAGGAACATATCACCTCACATTTATAAAAGGCTGGTTGAGAGTATGCCGCGAAGATTGAAGGCCATCATAAAAGCAAAAGGTTTCAGCACAAAATATTAAATGACACAATAAAAGCTTTTTTTGTCTAAAGGCAAGTGTCCGGATATTAATGGTAGGGCAGTGTATACACAATATACTACCAGGGATAAATTTCCTGGTGACTAATCTCTGTAGTTGTGGTGTTTCTACCTTGTCTGACAGAAATTAAAAAGCTCATTCCAATAACGCTTCTAGATTGGCCTGAAATGGAGAGTTCTCCTGGAAGCACGGTTTTTTCTCCCGAAAGCTTCGCATTTTCGTCAATTAAGGAACCAATAGCGGAGAGTGATCATAATGCTTTGAAATGGGAAGTATTCAAGGAAATTTCGGTAGTTAAAGGGAAAGGTAGGGAAATTTAATTAGGAAGGGGAACTTTGGTTGACTGGTATTTCTTAAGTTATATTAACTGGAGTTATTATTGTATGCTAATGCATTTTAAGAAATGTTTAAAAGGTATTAATGCTGGAGGCCACAAACACATTCCTTCCAGTTGGCAAGTACCACATAGTGTTTTGTGGAAGGCACAACCGGTGGTTTCCCACATCTGCGGGCCATAGTACTTTGTGAAGAAGTACAGAATCTCTGCTAAAGCCAGAAAAGTATAATGTCTGCTAAGTAGTGTTATATGTGCTGTTGTTGTGTCTCTGGCTACTTCCCTGCCGGGCCCCTAGTGGGATCCTGCGTTGCCCACCACCACTGGGAGATGAGCCAGGCTGCCCATCATACAAGTACCACAAAAGAAAGATTCCAAAATGGATGAAAAGAAAGCTGAAACACTTTAAATGAGTAACGGATGGGACACTTATAGGCTTCGCGTGATATTGCTTCTTACAATAACTGCAGCAATAAGTAGATATGTAAAAGAACCATCGATGGGGTATTTCATGAATTGTTTCAATAATATACAGGAATTTTTTTTCAAGCAGGGACAATGAATGATTATCTAGTTGTATAAGGCCATGTTTATGCTGGATTTTGAGTACTGCATAGAGGTGTAGACACCTCATTTTTGGATTTAGATCTGCTGGAGTGGGTACAACTGTCACACTGGGGCCAAGCGAGAATGAGCTCATCTGCTCATGTGTAAAGTGCGGGTGCTCTTTGGTCGATTTGCTTCTTTTGCTGGACGAAAAATCCAAGTTTAGGGAGGAGAGGAGTGGTTGCGGGAACCTTGAAGCCAATCAGTTGTACAGGGGGTGAAATCAGGTTTAATAAACTGAATAATAATAATAATAATGATAAGCCAAGTAACTCAGCAAATTTTATGGAAATGGTCCATAAAAGTTCCTTGCATTATTTACTAGATTCGAATCTGGGTTCCTTCCACCCAGTGTAGGGGAATACGGTGATTATAACTGTTGTGCTACCAAGCTCATATTTGGACGACTAGTATTAAAGACACTAGAATCTTATAGCATTTGCTTTCTTGTTGGGAATAATTCATTCCCTAGTTGTGTTCAACTCCATCGTATACACTTAACATACAGACTGTAGAATTGGCCAATATGTGAATTGAGTGTTGTTCTCGTGGATTGTGCTGTGTTATGTTGTTGGCTTCTTTGCCACCGAGAAGCAGTGATCACCAGGGCTGCTACCCAGTGCTCGTCTCTGGCATGAGGAGCCGCTTCACTACTAACACTGTCTGCCCAAGGAGGACAATTGATCCCGCATACTAATGGATGCCAACAAAATTAATCCCGTACTCCTAGTAGCCCAGGCCAGTGCCAGAAAAAAATAAAATAAAATGAAAAAAATGTGTGGACAGGAAGGCAAGTTAAGTTCCTGAGACTTATCAGGAGATACGTACGATACAAGATTAATAGCCCTCGTGGGTAGCACTGTTGGTAGGATCGCCGTCCTCCCCACACTGAGTGGAAAGAACCTAAATTCGAATCCTTTCGATGATGGGAGGAATTTTTATGGCATGGTTTCGAGGGTTGCATGGTTTTTTATCCCGGAAACTCGGGTTTTTCGTTGCCTATGCTCTTAAAACCCAACAACAAGAAGATTAATAGAAGCATTTAGTACGAAAAGAACTGACGGTAATTCTTTTAAGAAGCTATTAATGCTGCAAATTAGGTAAAAGCAAGAATATAAAAATCTGAAAAGGCAGAGTTAAAGAAAATTAAGAAGATAGAGCAGTATATAAAGATTTTCTTTTTTAAAATACTGACCTAGTAAAATTTTAAAAGATTGGAAATTTTGAAAAGTGTACATAAAGGCTTTCACGACCTGGAGATACCTGCAACTGAAAAGAGATCAAGCCAGAAATCATCTTATAACGGATAGAACAAAAATATGCTTCCAATCTTCAGCCGGACCACAGAGACAAAGGTTGTCCGCATTTTCCTAAGCATAATGTTTAGGAAATTGTTGTGAGGTTGACCAAGAGATTGTATTCATGGATATCTGGTAGTTCCACTCAGAAAAATGTTTTTATTGCAAAGGGAACTTTCATAAATTGCACTTAAAAGATTGAAGAGAATGAACATTTTTTTTCAGGAATAAATTTTTGGCAATAAAAGTTCGACAATTGTCTATGGCCCGTGAAAATTCCTAGTCCAGGTTCTGTTACAAGCTACAACCATCATACCATTTTATTAAATAAACACTACCCTCAGATTAGAGCATTACTGTTCGAAATTTTTCTCCTGTGTTTCCTCTATTGGGTCCCGTATATTTGGTCAAGGACCAGCAAATTTATAAATGCGTCAATGCTGTTTTTCTTGTCGAGGCAAATGTCATTGATTAAGTACGCGTCGAGGAATTTTCCTTCTCTCCAAACTGTCCCAAGTGTAGTCAGTAGATGGCGCTACCGTTTACGTTTTCGCACTGAATGTCCACTTGCCCACTGCCTCCAACATAAAGCAAATGGTCAATAGCTTATTTCTAAGCTGTGGCATGTTTTGAGAGGGTGGGGACTGAATACTCTAACAGAAAATGGTTACATGGCTTACTTTATTTCAAATAACAATTACGAAACGCTGTTTTTCAAGTACATTTTTTGTTTGTTTGTGCTTAATTCCTAATTTAATTAATGATTTTATCTTTCTCAATTCCTTTTATACAAATTTGTATACTGTATTTCTATATTCACTCTTTTCTTAGATAACATTGTATTCTTAAATTGCGAACAATTAACAAGTACTGAAAATTCCAATGCAGAATTGTCTTTCTTTCAAAATTTAGGAAAGGAAACTACCAGGCAAGACCCAGAGAGGATTAACTGGTGGATTGCTATTTCTTGAACTTCGTCATTACTTTTGCATGCAACAAGTTGAGGCATTGGTTCTAAAACACTGGATGAAATAGACTTCTTTGAATGGCTTCTGTGGTAGATGTAGGTAGGTGCTTGGTGTTATTGAAGTCCCATGTTCTTGTGTGTTTAGTGCCAAAGCAACCAAGGCTCTGAAGCGACAGTAAATTGCTTGTTTTCTGTAGTCTCCCTACTATCTCCGCGATGATTGGTGTTGTAGGGTACATCAGCAACTTAGGCCATATTGCACAGTTTATAACGTGTCTGTAAATTCGTGTGTTCTGTGGTGGATTTTGCTGTTTGCTGGACAAAAAACCCGGGAGGAAAACAATGCTACCCTCGCCTGAGACCGACTAACTCAGCCAAGTTGTGAAACAGACCCATAATTCCTCGCATCATTGACAAGATTCGAACTCAGTTCTTTTTCATCCGGTGTAGGCAGGACGGTTATTATACCAACTGTGCTACACGTAAGGGCGAACTCAGCTATAATCACCTTTGAACTCGGATCTTTTCCACTGCCCACACGTGGAAAAGATCCGAGTTCAAATCTTGTCATTGAAGCCAGGAATTTGCATTTGATCAAGGGAAGGGCATAATTTCTGTAACATGATGTTCTTTGTAAAGGTAATTATCGAGAGAGAATTAACAAATGCAATAAGTTCTACTCATTAGGTGACTTTTTAATTAAAAATTCACAATTTCTACAACCTCGGTGTCATAAAATATTAAAATCGGTGCACAAAGAAAACTTTGAAGGTAAAATAACAAATGTGTTTTAATATATAATTTATATTTTGTTGATAGTACTCTGGATTATAACATAAAATCATTGATTATCAATCTTTTCATTGTATTTGGCACATCTTCCAAATTCGATATTGCACAATTAACAGGAAACTGAAGTTAAAATCGTATAGAAATTGAATTGAATAAAATATTTTCCAATTAAATTATGGAAAAAAAATTTACTGAATGATTATTTATCATTAACGTTCAATCAAAATGTATGGTCGATGTATATACCCGTGTAGTTTTTGTACTATCCTGTAGGAACTATACAAACAGCTGCCTTTTTATGTGTTTCCTGTATTTTTTTTAAATTAACGACTATTGCACTTGCTAAGTATCCTTATATAGTCCTGAGTCAGTTTGGACCATCTTTGAGTTTCATCGTATACAGTATATCCATAGTTTACATGATACCATTCCTCGTAAATGGATGGTATTTCTCAAATAGCTGTTGGGATAATTTTATGGTATCGCCAACCGGGACATTAGGAAAAGAATCATGAGAATAAGAAAATCGTTGTTCAACGTAGCGAAGTACAAGATCATCAAAATGATTTTGATCAAACTTTGACAAACTTTTAATTGCGTCTTCTAACATATTCATGAAGAGGCTCCATCGCGGAAGATAATAATTTGAAACAATTCCTGACCATTGTTTCGTAGCGTAATCTATAATCTGTCCTGTTGGACCCCACAAAGTTATTTGGTTACGAGCATTGAATTCATAAAACTGTTTTTCTTCCGTTGTGTTTCCATGCATTTTTGCACTTTCAATCCAAGTTCCCAAGAGAAAATTCTTTTGTGATCCAAGGAGCTTGTCTAGATCTACCATAATGGATTTCATAATTTTTGATACATTACTAAATTTCTCTTCAGATTGGGACTTATAAGCATCGACTAAAGAAGGATACGAGTTCGATATCAGAATTTGCAAAGCTTCTCTTGTAACATCGACAATGTCGTAATGGAAAGTTTCCTGTTTAGCTAAATGACTATCATTTGAAGCATTTACTAGTAATTCCCAGGCTTGGAAAACATCTGCTGGATCAAACCACATGTATGAATACATATTGAGATTAGGGCGTCTGGTCAAAATATAACGACCGCTGTTTCTATAGGATTTGGTTGCATTATACACACTTCTCTTGAGTAATAACCAAGCAGAAACTGCAGAGGGATTAATTTTTCCATAACGTCGCATTGTATACGATGACACCCAGTCATTTAAATCAACTGGTTTCCTTCTCCACCCCATTTCATTCATGAAATCGTACATAATATAGTTTTGTTCGATGCCTTCCGGAGTTAATCCAGTACCAATCATTGTACTGTTCTGGCGTCCTATAAATGGTCCAACATTCACTTGATCAAGAGCACCATATAGGCCGAGTACACCTCCATAATTCTGGAGCATGCACCATATGAATGGTTGTCCAAAGTATGATTCTAGTCTTTGGTACTGAGGATTATATTCACTTTCCAAATCCAAAACTATCATTCTTCCAATTGGAACTGATGTCAAGAGTGCTTTCGCCTGTTCTGTACCCCATATACTAGGACTGCTTACAAACAACCAGCCTTGCATCATCCAAATTGCTTGTTGATCAACTGCAATCAGACTTTGATATACAGATTTTCCACACTGAGCTAGGTATGTAGTATTTGTTGATGGTGGTGGGAGCTCATTGAAAAGATCTGTGTTGTAGATATGGTCTGTTCCATATTCCGCGATGTACTCTTGCAAAAAGGCACTACCAACAACCTTAAACATTGGATCTGTAGGTTGCAAAAACTTTACCCCTCCATAAGGTGGAAGGAAGTTTCCCCATGTTATTGAAAGTTCTGTAACTGATGAATTTGGAAACAGAGTTTGGAAGCTTGGGAGAACATGACCACTAAACGCAGGCAAGACGGGTATCATTCCAAACTCTCTCATGCGCTTGAGAATTTTGTGCTGCAGAATTACTTGATTGCTGTGCCAACCTTCAGGAAGTGGACCACCCCACTTCTGAACATTTCCCATTCGATTCCAAGCTAAGAATGCCGGACCTGTAAAGAAGTCATTCATTTCAGAATCATTAAAACCTAGTTTCTTGTACATCCTCTTCCAAATTGCCTCTTGCCCCACGAAAGCCAGGGGAAGATTAATACCATTCAAAGCCATCCAATCGATTTCTCTTTCCCAACGAGTCCAGTTCCACCACACGAAAGAATAACTTGATGTGCACACATTCTGATAATAACGAAATCGGTCATTGGAGATCACCTTTATAGGAGAAGCCAAAATGGGAAGTGGATTGGGCAAATACAGTTGGTCACCTGACCAAGAAACGTGGCATCCACAGAAGTATTTGAGATAATGGTGAAACCCCCAAGCTGCTGCTACCCCACTACTTCCTGTCACAACAATCAGTTGTTGAGAACTTTCCAGCTTAAAGGTATCTCTATCCTTAGGACCTAACGTTGGATCTATAATCACGCTGAAATCAGCTGCTCGAGAAGAAATAAGTCTTTGGATTAAAGTTTCTACTGCCTTCTGTTGGGTCTTGATAGAAGAACTGCTCTGCAGATGCCGAAGCGGATACAGGTAGTCAGCCCGGATTGGTGAACAGCTTGAAAACGGTGTCCAAAATGTCACCAGCATGGACAATAAAACTAAATAATACATCACAAATGTCATTGGTGAAGTAAGAATGGACTAAAAGACAAACTTTTATTTCATTCGGGACTCTTCATTTAAAGCCCTTTGGGACCAACAAACTTTCTGCTTTTTACCTGAAAAGATAAATAAAAAGGCAAACTATTAATAAAATATAAATATTATACCAATGTTACGCACACACACACACACACACCTCAAAATGAAAATGAAAGTTGCACATTGTGTGTGTCTCGTAAAGTTCACAAAGAGGTTAAAACAAGGAAGTGTCTCATTTCGCAAGCCTAACAGCAGGATTGAGAAATCTGGACGAACTGTAAATCCTAGCTAACAACATTAGCAATGTTAGTCATCAAATTACTTAAATACCGAAAGCATTGAGGATAGTAAGGGACACTAAACTCACTGGAAAATTTATTCATTCTCTTCCTTATTGAATGATTACGATTGCCAGATACTTCAAGGCGTACACTTTGATTCGTCACAATCCATTATCTTCAAAGAATTATGATAATCTATCAAAAACAAATATATGTGTATATAATAAACGCAAGGATTACTCAATGTCTATAGGGCAGACGTGACCAATGCCACGTCGTCTGCTTGTATAAATGCTTTTATTTTTTAATCTTATAACAGGCGTGGCTTTATCGTACAGAATGAGTTGGCTGGGTGTCGTGTTACTCAAGACTAAAAAAAATGAAAAAAAAATCTTTTTATCACAGTTAGGACAGTCTGAAACATCTCTACTAACTGATCTGAGTTTTTTCAAACAAAAAAAAAAAAAAAAACTAAAAATGGGTTCGGGTCCCATCAAGAAGAGATAAATCGATTATTTAAAAACCTTTTTTCTCAATATAAACCCCACTGAGTTCAATCTTCCATTTTGAAGGCAAATAGAAAATACCTCAAAAAATAGAAGTCTTTGTTCCGATCTCAGCAAGAAACATTTACAACTTCCTTGGAATCGTTATGACTTGAAAATTAATGTACAGGAAGGTGTTTCTTCAGAATTCTGAAAAGGAAATCATCACTGGGGGAAGGGCGGGTTTAACCTGTACAGCAGGTGGTTTAAGTCATTGAATTCGCAATCTCTCAAAGCAGCAACTGCTTTATGGGAATTATGTACAGGAGAATTGTCATGAAGAAGCAAGAGACCTCGTGTCAGAATCCCTCTACTCTGTTCCAAATTCTCTTAAATTGAGAACAGCAGCATCTCCAGTTATTATCTTCTTGCATGGCATGTAGTCAATCAAAAGAATTCCTTCCCATATTGTTGACACCCAGCGAGAAGTCTTTGATATGGCTTAGTGTTTATAGAGGATGATCAGTACCGAGTCCGACCCCTCATAAATATATTCTCTGGCAATCATGACACTTTAATACGTCTATAATGCATAATCAGGGTAGACGTGTTAAAATTTTTAGCACACATCTGGGGTTTTTCCTTCTGCTGGTTGTCCCAATCGAGGGTCATCTGTGGATCCTCTCAACTGCTTAGTCCAAAACTTTATCTGGCATTCAGAAGGGACAGCATCACAACATTCATTCGATCATGAATATATTTTGGTCCATCCCCTTGTGACAAAAATTTGTTGATGGCCGATGATCCAATTTCATGACATCCATGTTTTCCTTTAGGCTGGCAACTTTAAATCCTTTCTGTTCTTCGGTACATACTTCCCTGTATTGAGCTGGATCTGCACAATACATTTATGAGATTATGATAAAATCATATATATTTTTTATAGATAACACATATTTATACTCAAGACAGTACCTCATTAAATTCCCCTAAAATAAAAATCAGTTTGTAATTCAAGATGATGTACAGTGGCAAAGCCCGAATTTTTTGTCAGCAAGTACATTCACAAAAAAAAAAAAAAAAAGAAAAAGAAAAAAAAAAAAAAGGGCGCCAATTGCCTGATGCTAAAGAGCGCCACAATACCAGCTTTCGGGGTCAGGGGGTACGATGTACCTGATGACCCTACCCTGGCTACGCCACTGATGATGTATAAGCGTTCAAAGAACCAAAAATTGTAAACTGCTCAATAAGGATATGAGTTGTTTAGAACTATGAAGCGTCTAAGTTGTCTATAAATCCCCCCATATAAATTATATGTGTTTGTCTGTTTGTGGTCGATTTTCTGTTTGCCGGACGAAAAACCGGAGTTTCCGGGAGAGAAAGAAACCATGCTACCCTCGTCTGAAACCGAATAACTGTCATGTTGTGAAGAAGATCTATAAAAATTCCTCGCAACATTAACGGGACTAAAAACTGAGGTCTTTTCCACCCGCTGTGGGGAAGGACGATGATTATACCAACTGTGCTAACCACAAGGGCCTATAAATCCCGTTTATTGTAGTTTATAAGAGCCCAAATTCAAAACGAGCAATGATATCAGTTGTTTCCCCTAGATAAACATGAAACAGCATGATCATGTTACAATGGTTCTTCAATGCCACGTCTCTTTATTTCTGATAATTCAAGAGTTAAGTTCATATTCAAGATAATTCATCCTTTCATTTTCTTTCTTCTATAAATTACTCTTTCACAATTAAAAAGAATAAATGAATGTTGCTGTTTTTGGCCTTAAACAAAGGAAGTTGAGTACTGCTGCATTTACTATCAGATTAAATATAACAAAGCTGATCAGATGATGGCAATGATTATAAAATTTTAGTAGAATGTAGTATTATCTTTGGTATGTACATAGTGAGTTGGTGTCAAAAAAAGCTCGAAAAATATTGTCTTAACATATCTGGAATCGCTTCCCCTCTATTACATGCAGAACTTTTACAGGATTTTTCATCCTGTAAAACAAGCAGTCGTTCAGAAAGCACATAAAATTTACAGCTGGTTGTATCTCATCTGATGTATAAAATTATCACTCGAACTTACCATCGTTTTTATCGTGTTCTCTTGCTTTTATAAACATTAGATTAAGAGTTCGTTCACCTGATCGGATTCATTATTACTTGGAAGAGAACTTCTCCTCAATACTTAGAAGCATTACATCACTTTGAAACCTTCTGTTTGATTAATGATCGTCGGTATGACGGTCAGCCTTTTGGGGAAGGGCAGGGGTAAATTTCTTGGGAGGGTCAAACTATCTCGCTCACCTTTGGATAAAATGGCACTGAAAATTTGAAGAAGTTCTGACTCTTCCTATGAGCATAATTGTGTTTATCAGAAAACCATCTAAGCAAGATTCTCTATCTTTTTTCTGTCTTTTCCAACTCGGTACCCACTGTGTAATGGTTGATGGTTCCGTGTCTCAGACTTCTCCAATGTAGATTCTTCAAAGTTCTATTCATTCACTTACTTTTCATCAGTAACGCTCAATACTTCCACAGAAAAAAAAGGAATATTTTTTGTGCATAGTTCTAACAGGTATTTAAAACTGCTTCACAAATACAGAAATATACGCTTGGGTGTAATGGATTCCAAAAAAGTGATGGCTTCCATGGAGTCCATCTGCAGCACAATTCTTTTTTAAAATGCACGAGTATCGAAATGTAATAATTATTATTCATAAATAAATCAGAACCAGGCCATGGGATGGGTTAAACTGGAGAGGTGACTGCCATTGCTCTTTCCTTATCGGCATACGTTCAAATTCGTCTTTTTTACTGTCAGAGCCTGAGCACAACCTGAAGAGAATACATTATATCTCGAATGAGGCAAAATTTAAAGTATGTGACGCTGAAAACCAATCTATCTTAAATTAGCAATCAAAGTTTGTCTTTGATTGCTAATTTAAGGCTTATTACAGACATTCCCTCAGGTGTGACAAGCTAGTGCTTGCTGCCTGAGAGTCTAAAACTTTGATAGAACAGATATTCATGCGACACAACTCAAGTGGACCGAATTTCGGCAAAGTTCGGTCGTTCTGCACCATATCCACTGCTTTCACCTTCACGGCGGTGTGACTTATTAATCTAGGTATAACCCACGTGCGGAAGTCCTGAAATACGGCACCTAGTATACTGGAAGTGACCACCCAGGTGTGAACCAACGAAACCAAGGGTCGAGGTGTGGTGTCCAAACCACAGAGAAGAATGCCGTCCCTCTGTGTTACCAGGTAATACTAGGTAGTAGACGACTCTCGTCAACCAGTGCAATACCACCAATTTGCTTACTGGAGACTTGAAGTGGTTAAACGCATGTTTAGTCTCCAGAGAAAAGCTTTAGCAACACCTCCATCATGTAGTATGATTTTATATCTTTTGTGGTCATAATGAGCATCATGGCGAGATTCAAACTTCCTTACATATCGAAAGTGCAGCTCTAAAACGGTGTTCGCAGGCCGGATGTTAGATAGTCTACCGGAGAGAATTTGTTGGTAACTCTCTAGAAGGCTTCCAGATCAGCTAGTGTATAATCTCGCTGCCTCTACTCTGCCAGATAGTGACTGGAGGGAGTTCCAATAGATTGTATGCGAAGGACATTGTCGAGGTCACATTATGTCAAGGAGCTGGGTATATTCTTACCAGTGTACGCACATCCAAAAATTTCATTACTTCACACATCATGTCCTTCCCCCCCTCCACGTTTTTTACTACTAAATACATCATGAATAGTCAAAGTAATAGAACAAACTTCTACAAGATGTAAACCTCCTCATTCATTTCACAAACATACGTGTTCTCAGTTCCAATCTCAATAACGTCCATTTCCACTTACAGTCTGCCAAACTCCACATACTTTTTCTGACAAATCGCAATTATCGGTTGATTCAACCACTGCTCATCTTAGTTGTCCGAATTATTCGGAATACAATTCCTTTCTCTTCAAAGGTGGTACGTATGCATATGTCCGCTCTGATATTCCTTGTCAGAGATTCAGTAATTTGAAAGCTCCTCTTTTTGATCTACTCTGGCTAAAAATCTCTCTACCCCCTTCTGTCAAATGCATCTGTTGCTTCTATCGTTCTCCAAACTCCACTAATAATCACTTGAAGTCCCTTGACTTCCTCTCTTTGAAGCTTAACTTTCTCCAGTTCAGCTTTCCTAACAGTGAGTAATTTTTTACTCGGCGATTTTAATGTTCCCATCTCCCGCTGGCTTGTTTTTCACTCGGACTCAACTAGTCGAGATGCTGAGGATTTTGTAATTGCTAATGACCTCGCACAGATTGTTCATACGATCCTAACCACACATCCAACACTCTTGCTATTTTTTCATGAACCAACCAATATGATTATCTACGATGACGTAGTGGCAGAGGAACTGGATACAAAAAAATTGCCTTCGTGATAGCACAGGTGATAGAATCGCCGTCCTCTCCACACCGGGTAGAAAAAACCCGAGTTCGAATCCCGTCGATGATGAGAGGGACTTTTATGGGCCTTTGTCCCAACGGATGAGTTAGTCGGTCTCAGGTAAGTGCAGCATGGGTTTTTCTCCCAGAAACTTGGGTTTTTCGTCCAGCAAACAGAAAATCGACATCACAACACACAAGCAGTTTACAGACAATATACACGAAGAAACATGTCCTTAGTCGCAGATGCTCCTAAAACCCATCAACATCTTCTCAACCTTTAACCCACGGCAGGTACTATAGGTCCATGAAGTCTCTTGTCTCCTAATAATGAGTTTAATTAATTTTGAAATTTCCGGTTTAACTTGTTGTTAATCTTTCTATTCGTGCATCTGATATGACGGCATATTCTGACCTTTAATCAATGGTTAGAATGTTGTTAAGGTAATTTGAGATGTCAGAAAAGTTATCTTGTTTTCGAGTTAAAATTACGTCATGGATATAGCGACACACGTCCCTAATCGTATCCTTTTCAGCCACAAAATAGTTCGTTTATGATTCTGCATTGGCGCTGAAACTGATCCATCCATCTCCAATATTTTCTGTTGGCTGGGATAGGGCGGCAATCCTAGAAAGATGTCTGCCTCGTTGTCTTCTCAGAAAGACAGATCCAAGTTATTAAACCTTGAGCCAAATATAGTGGTTAGAATGGAAATTGCAACCCTTCAGTTGATGGTCAAGAAATATTTCTCTTGAACTGGTGAATATATTTCGAAACCAGTTATATTTTCCAGTTCTTAACCTTGATATTTTCGTTTCTGCTTTTCCTCTTAGCAAAGTGAAACTAAAAATGGAAAAAAAAAAAAAAAAAAAAAAGAACAGATGTCTATATCCTTGTATCCAGAAAACATTCGGGAGATTAGTCCCTAGACTTAAAGCTCGGGTCAATAGTACCTTCTGACCCTGTTCAGAACCTATTGTTTGACCTTTTCATAACAGGATTATATGAATTCACTGCATGAACAAAGTTGCATTGTAAAAAGGTTCCAGTAATAAAAAAAGTGCTCGCTCTTTTCCCTTGATCCTGCCCCTGCCCCTGCTTGCACTTTGTACGAAAGCAAAGCCACGAGAACCAATTTAATAGAAGCTATTCGTGTGACACCTTTAGTACACGTGGTCTCGACACAGGTGAACAGTTCCACTACTACAATACTCAACTTGCACCCTGATGACAAACGACGGGGGGCGCTCACGTGGACGTCACGTGCAAACATCGAAGCGATCAAAGCATCACGCAGTAGGCGGACGTGTGTGTGCAGCAGAGGATGGCTGTCACGTGACACTGGGCTCCACGCTATTACTGCCAGGTAAAATGCAATTTATAGCATCCTTCGGTAGGAGCTGGAAGAGAGGGAGGGAAGCAGCGCATAAGGAACGAAGACAGACTCTGCTAACTTGGCCCCTGTAATACAGTGGTTTCCCAGAAGTGTTTTATTATTATTCAAATTTCTGTCACATTTTCAACGCCAAAATGGCAATTAATGCAGTCTAGTGGGCCACGCTCTAGTATAATATAACACACATTTGTGTTAAAGTGGTTCGAATCCACGTGGCCACAAAATACGGTTAATGATAAACTTTTCAAAATCTGACTCGGTCCTGTAGACCGAGACAGCATCTCGGCCCAATCTTTAGGAGAAATAATTCCAAAATGGTTATTCTTCAGAATGAGTAAATATTATGGGTGGATTTATTCAGCGATTGGTACTTAGACTGTTCCAGTTTCTGATTTTCTTAAATTACACTGGCGTAAAGATACATGTGATGATATCAAAATTTGGAGATGTTGGGAGAGGGGCAACGCTCCTTTGGGACGATTTGGACAGGCTTCACGGATGAGCAGATCTTAAGCAACTACGTTTAAATGCTGAAATGCAAGTTTTATATTTGGGAAATAATCCCAAAATAACTTATACACTTGGAGGAGGTTGAATTAAAACGGTGGAGGAAGAAAGGTTGTTGGGGGTAAAAATACAGGCAGACACGAAGTTCTCTGTGCAGTGCAAACAAGCGGCAAGGAGTCCATGATGTCCCGTTGATAAATTATCCAACCTTTTTCTCAGAAATAGGGCGATTTCCACTGTATAAGGAAGGCAATTGTGAAACCTCATTTGGAATACTGTCCACGTATGGAACCAACACCTGAATTTAAAAAAAAAAGGAGAAAAAAAAAAGAAGTTTCTTGGAGAAATCCAAAGACGGGAAACGCACCTGGTCAGATCAGCCGAAGGGTGTTCATCTTAGGGAAGGCTTCGAATATGCAGGCTACAACAAAGACTGATAACTAGAAACCAGAAATCTGGTTTCTAGTTATTTCAAACTAAGGGGGTTATTAAATAAATAAATGTCAAACTACGGCCACCCGAATTATCAATTCATCTGCCCATGTGTATTATGTTCGTGAATTGCATGTGTTCTCTGGTCGATTTGCAAAAAACAGTCGAGTTCCTGGGGGAGGGGGAGGATTGTAGGAAGATTTCCTTTTGCCAACGAGTTGTTATTTACAGTAATAAATTGCTTCTGTGGGTAGCTGAGGCCAACGGCTTACGAAATTCAAAGAACTGCTGGCAAGGCACTTGCGGGATGACGTAAACACATCGAGTAGGTAGCGTCTTTCTTTCCTTTTTTTTTTTTTTTAACAAAATCCTCTAGCATATTATTGATATTATTGTAATATCACTTTTTAAAATAATGCTGAAGATATTCACGTCTTATTTGGTATTACATTGAACTGCATAGCATTATTCACTTAAATCAAATAAAAATGAATCCCAACATGTTCCCCGGTTAAGGGCCCCTTTTGCGCTACATACAACACTGCGTTTGGGTTATTAGGTTTACTTTCCCTGTCCTATATTTTCTGTAAACCACTCATGCACGTGTCTTCCCTTGACCTGAAATGTATTTCCGGAATTAAAAGTTTGGCAACGTCACGCGTATGTTGGTTGTTTCTGTTTCCCACATCAACTACTAAACAATTGCCACCCAGTATCCCCAACGTCTACTCGTCCCAACTTACAAGTACTGTATATAGCTAAACACGACACACTTCTTAAAAAGAAGAATACTCTACATTCAATAGTATTTAGGTGCTCTTCTCCTACCAGAAGTAGGTCCGTTTATACTTGAAAAATACGCGTACTAAAGATCATCGATTCCTCTGCAAACAGTCAAGGTGGAAACGCAGGTATCAACAGCCCAATCTTTAGGACAACGAACGAAAACGTTGATTTTCACAAATGGGCCCTTACTTTCTCTGTCTGTAAGGGTCCTCGTGTGTGGAACCGAACATGCAAATCGACCCTACCTGTGCTGTATATGTGCACACATTCGTGCAGATACACTTTATAAGGTACACTCCTCCTTTTCATGAAATGGAGAGCCCCTTCAGTAACAGAATCAATGTTCTTACCATCCAATATAAATAAAAACAGATTCGGAGGACACAGGTTTGTTTGCCATTAGGTGAAAGACCAGGCAATACGAAAGATTTAGGTGATCTTTGAACGTGGTATGGAATCGGTGCCGCACTCTGGTATGAGTATCTCGGAAACTGCAACCCTGCCCGGTTTTTCACGTATGACTGTGTCTCGGGATTGGTTCAATGACCAAATAATACCAGCCAATGGCAATCCCTCTGTTGGAAAGCTCGTTGATGCAAAAAGGCTAATGGAGGATGACAAGACTTTTGCAAGGTAACAGATTCTCCTGGTATGGTCAGTCCTTCAATTGTTGGTAACTGTTAGTCAAGTGACATTAGAGTCACCCGTAAATGATTAAATCTACCCATATATTTACTTTGTCTCTAAATTGCTTGTGTTCTCTTGTCGATTTGCCTGTTTTGCTGGACGAAAAATCCCAATTTCTGGGGGGGGGGGGGGAAACCTTACTATGTATCTATGCCTGAGACCGACTAACTCAGCCACGGAGTGAAAAAAGCAAATTAAAGTTCCTGGCGTCATCAATGGGATTCGAACCCGGGCTTTTTCCACCCAGTGTGGGGAGGATGGTGACGATACCACTGTGCTACCGCGCAGATCAGCGCAATACAACAGTCTAACTAAAGAGGCATTTCAGAATTCGCCGTAAGCATGTCAACGATACCCGATCCTTCTTATTTTGTCGTGAATTGGACATCGCAGTCGACAGCCGAACTAGTTTCTCCTGTCAACAAAAAACGAAAAGGTACTCGTACTGTTACAATGCGCTCAGAACACCAGTACTGAACAGTGGAGACGGAAAAAAAACTTTGCCTGGTTTGATGAATCCCAATTTCTGCTGTTTCAACTAATGCGCAAGCAAGCGAGTCCATGGACCCATCCAGCCTGGTGGTGCGACGTATTGGTGTGGGCAGTGTTTCGTGGTGCACTTTGGGCCCCTTGGTACTTATGAAGAAAAACATTTGGACACAACAGATCATTTGGAAATTGTTTCTGACCATGTGTATCTCTTCATGGTTCCAGTGTATCCATCAGAGAATTGATTCTTTCAAAAGGATGATGCACCTTCTCATGATGCCAGAATAGTAAAGAACAAGTCTCAAAAACATAGGAGCGAATTCAGCCTATTGTGGTAGCATCCCCATTCCTTCAGATCTCAGTCCAATTTGCAACAAATCTGATAGAAATTAGGTCAAGATTGACCAGTATCCCTATGGCATGCTTTCGAAGCTCCTTGCATCAATGCCATGACAAATCAAAAATTTAAAAAAAATACATAACAAAAATAAAAGAGAAAACATCTATATTTGGATCAGAGAAGCAAATCACCTATTTTAGCATTAGATCACCTAATTAACGATTATTCCCAAGGTCCTGGCAACATACTACAAATTATCCGCAAGAATTGCTTATCCCTTTTAATGACTCCAGTGTTATTTTATTTAATCAATCTCTACATAGAGTTTATCCCAAAAAATTTTCAAGTCATCTATAATGGGCCAACATCTCGACAAATATCCTTACTCAAAGGCGTCCCTCAAGGCTCATCCTTGGTACCATTGATCAGACGGAGCTCACTTTCCATTATAATGCAGACGATTTTCTAGGCGCAGCCTTAGAGCCTACTGAAGATGAGGAAATCATCATCAAAGAAGAAAATGTTTGAAAATGATTCCAGCAATCAAATTAATTATGGCTGTGTATTGTATTACTAAAAATAGATCTGAGTTGTAAAAATTATGTTAATATTTTCGAATTCTTAAATGTTGGTGATCTGAAAAATATGGACAAAACGAAACCAAAAGAAACAAAACTAATAGACAAAATAAAAACTACACAGGATTCTCTGATAGTGAGAGTATACGAAGTTTTAAATTAATAATTATTTATTCTGTTGTGAACCGAGACACAACCCATTCAGTTTTTCAAAAATTAAAAAAAAAAAATCTAGGGTTTTAACATTTAAGCACCAAGTTTTTTTTTAGTTTCTGAGTGCGGCGAAGTTTCCTCCGGGCACTCCTATATATAAAGTAGTGATGAAACACAAAAATTATTAACCTTTCTTTCAACTATTTTATATTATTTTTATTATATTAAATAATTTAACTGCATATTTACATTGTATTAAATTATATAAATTCGTTTAAATAAATTTTGTTTTAAATTATCAAAGCCTTCCATATATAGTGTCATTATCCGAATGTTAGCCTTAAATCCTCAGTAAAATGCCAATAACATCAGATGACTAACTACGGAATTTTCCATTACGTCAATTATAAGTGGACAACTTCCACAAGTCTCTATAAACTGGATAGAGAACAAAAAATGTATAAAAAACATCTCAAAACAGTTGCTTGACACTTTTTTTGTAGAGAAAAATCACATAGCTAAATTAATAAAAGTTCTACAACAAAAAGAAGAACCAAACGAACACAGAAGAGCCAAACGAACACAGAAGAACCAAACGACAACAAATTTTTATATTGCTGCTCTTATTACAAAACAGAATAATATACGAATAATAAATTGCTTAGAAAATTTAAGTAAATCCCTTAATATTCTCAGGTTTATTGTAGGTAATATTTTCTTCCTCTCAAGAATCAACGAATAATCCCCCCCCCCCCTACACACACTCCCGAGTGGCTGTACTATTAGGTAGCGCTTGACTTATCTCTGACGTCAATTGCTAAGGTGTTTTCACGTGCTCGGAGGCCTGCCGGGAACTGAGCCAATGAAATCTCTTACAAATGATGTAATGCTCAGTTAGCCTCTTCACACTTTTCTAACTGCGCTGCTGCGAACTATGAAAATAATCAATAAATTTACATTTAAAAAATTTATAAAAATTATTGATGAACTTCTAAAGGTGAACTGGAGTTTTTCGTGTGGTGTTTTGACCCCTCGTCGTACAATTTGTACTTTTTCTTTCGCTATCACCTCGTGCGCGGAAGGATACGATGACTGAATAGCGATACGTTTATCTGCAGTTGTAAACGGAAGGCAACTCATGTACCGTTTCAGTGCACGTTGGCGAGTGTTTCCACAAATTGCTGCGTTCAAAAGTGTCCGTGTGTTGTGCAAGTCCGAGCGATTCCAGCTACCCATACATGAACAAACGGGCAAGTGCCCATATTACCACAACGGCTACCCTACAGAGATCGTTTGGACCAGACTCTTCACCATGCTTCGCTTACGGAGGAATCGATTCTCCACACATGTATGATTCCATCACCGACGACAGGAAACAAAAACTGAAAATTAAGTGCTTACCATTTGACCTGGCGGACGGTGCTGTGCCTGATTTGGCTGACCTCAACACTCCGGAAATTTCTTTTGACCTTCAGAGTTTTATCAGTGAAGCTCCTCAAGTCGCAGTTCCTGTAAGTTTAGAAGACAGTGTCACCTTATTTTCTGACATTTTGGCTGACACAAAGGCCATCCAACGAGGTCAGCAGCTGTCCTCCCTGTCCGACAGCGGGGCAACGCGACTAACATCATCCAATATTCGACTCGCACCCAGTATTCCGTCTTTCGTCTCGTCGGGTCCCGGTCAGGAGCAAACTCCTGGCCGAAACTTCGGATTCCACATGCCCCAGCAAGCCAGCTTCGGCACCGATCGGTACGGAGCTGAAGCGGGGGTTTCGATAAAGCAGGAACCTAGAAGCCAACTGGATATCTGCGTGTCCAACCACTCCTATTCCAGTAATAGTGGCAGCAGTGTTTACGGCTATTCTAGCGTGAGCCAACTGAAGGACCAAACTTCCACCGCTCCCCGGGAGAGCGGTGGCGATTCTTCCGTAACCATTCTTGGAACCTACCCGGAAACGTCCAGAGATGGCTCCGTGAAGGGTACCTCTTCTTTGAAGCTGAAAAATAAGAAACTCCTGGACAAGAATTCCGACGAATATCGCCGAAGAAGAGAAAGAAACAACATCGCTGTACGCAAATCCAGAGAAAAGGCAAAACAACGCTCCAAGGATACAGAACGCAAAGTTTCGGATTTGGCCCGTGAAAACGAGGCCCTTCGCAAGCGTGTGGATCTGCTATCGAAAGAACTGAGTGTTCTGAAGTCACTTCTGACCGATGTTGGGGGAGTACCAGACAGCCTTGGTTCCGAAGTTTCAAAGATGCAGTTCGACTCATACGAGAGTCTACAATGACTATTATAAATATGATGGACCATCCTCCGTGGTGTACCAGTGTTGGTGCCTTTTGTGCCTCATACTGATTGCCGGTGGGTTTAGCCATCAAAGTTTCTATTGCTTAAGACTTGAAACTTTTATAAAGACTTCACTTTGTATATATTCACTACGACAGCAGTTCATAATCTTAGTCATTCGATGTGTTTTCATTTTGCCTGGTGTAATATATTATTGTGTTAAAGACGATGTTTTGAGATATTTGTTCTTTTATAAGTCTGATGTACGGCTGGTCGCACAACTTTATTTAGATTGCAATGTAAACAAGGATCAAAATGCCTTTATACAGTCAAAATTAAAGTATTTTTGTTATATAATTAATATGCCTATTATTTTTTTTTAATTTCTACATTTATTTTAGATTGCCACCACCTATCGGTAAGATTTTCAAGTTATTATTATTAAGCCTAATTCGCCTAATAGTGAAACAATTTAGTGTTTATTATATACACATACAATATATTGTTTTTTTAAAATTTGTATTATCCCTAGTTGAGAATAATTTATGGGGAATTTTATAAATATCTTTCCTTATACAGTAAAATTGCAGATTTTTTAATGTCACAAAATAGTTTTATAGAAAGTAAATATTCAAATACTTACAGTACTTGCTATAAATCCAAATATATATATTTTTTTAATTTGGACTAGATTAGATTATTACAAATATCTTTTTTTTTTTTAAATAAAAGTAAAACAGTGCAATACTGAATTAAAATTGGCCAGCGCCAACCTGTCTCCTTCCTTGCACACAAACGCCTGTTGATTCTGAGAACACGTGACATCATAGTCATGTGAAAGACGCGTGACCAGAGCACGCAATATCTAGCGGTATTTGATAATGGCTACAAAACCTGATTCAAACAGTAACGGATAAAATATATATTGAACATTAAAAATATTTCCACAAGTATATTCTTAATTTTGGACTTTATTATTTTTTATTCAATTCGATATTGTTATTTTCTGAAATGGAGATCTTTGCGTATTAACTCTAAATACCTCAAATTATTTTTCGTTGGACATGCCCCAACGGAAATTTAATATCCACATTTTTTTTTTTTTTTTTTTTTTTTTTTGTGAGTAATACAGCAGATTGTTCAAATCGCTACAGGAAAAGAAATTATAAAATAGTTCCTGAATTTCTAAAAAGAGATATCATTTTATAAACAGTGAGTATGGTTTATAAATATTTTATAATTACATAATAATACTAATTAATAAATTTTATTTATTTATATTTTGAAAACACCTACAAAATAATATACAAAATAAACCTACGTACGTATATTAAAAATTATTTCAACCTGAATATTACAAGAGGTCAAATAATTTCAGCTTCATAAGAAGGAAACATCTAAAGGGGACAGAACTTTTTTTTAGCCAAATTGAATTTGATGCTAAGAAAATTTTCATTAGAGTAAATAATTGTTCGTGTGTTAGTAAACTTAAAATAAATAAATAAAAATAAAATACCTTAAAAGGCCTTGCACAATTCCAAATACCTTAATTGAAAGAATAAATTTATAGAAGCTGATTATTAGTCATTTAAATAAAAACAAGTTTATTTAATGAAAACAGTATATCAATTACACTTTGACTCTCCGAAATGGAGTTGTAATACATGAAATGTAAAGGGAAAAATAAAATTGGCTTACCGATAAACAGATTATTGAATTTACATTTAATGATTTTAAAGTGAACTAAATTGTTAATTTAAATGTTTTTTTGCGAGTTGCATGATCAAACTGATCATGCATCTCACAAAAAGCATTTCAGGGAATATCAAAGCTTAAAAACTCACCAAAAAACCTTACACTGAAAGATAATTGCTGAAGAAGAGCTATTTCTATGCGAATTAGTGTACTTTTTTTAAAAAGAGTATTGGCGAGAATGATCTCCACATATCTGAACAAAAGAAGGATATTCTAAATAAAATTATCAGTCATATGATTGCTAACTGTATAAATTGATCACATGAACTGATAAAACAAAACTTGGATGACTTATCTAAAACTAATCCAACGCCGATATCGTTTATATGATATCAATTGCCTGGCAAAAATATCTTTACATACAAAGCATGATTTTTCTGTTTTATATAAAACACAGAAAAATAATGATGAAAGAAATATCATAGACCAATAAAACATAAAACACATTCTGTAAAAAAATATATCTATATCCAAATGAGCTTGTCAAATGCAAGTCCTTAGATAACATCAACAGCAAAAAATATCTAAATTTGGGGTCGTTCACGTTTCTACTACAAAAAACTTCCCATTGTATTGATCACTGCGGCTGCCAAAAAAAAAAAAAAAAAAACTACAATGAACCTGTAACCTCCAGCCACGTTGGGATTAATATAAATAGGAATACGAGAGAAGAAAAGAAGATTGGTTGGTTGGTGTTTAATAAAATGCATAAAACATAAACATCGTGCGTTTATAAAACAGGAACGTTGAATCTGTGAGAGGACTGGATGAGATTATACGTCACTGTTTATAAATCCTGTAGCACACATGGGGAATCAATGTATGTCATATATCTTTTATAATTGCTAATTTTTTCTGTCGCAAGCAGCTCAGCATTATATATATATGCTTCTTTCTCGTGGAAGCTGGATGGACGTTGTTTTATGTGGAAGGACAGCAGCTGGTCCCACATATGATTCTAAGAGCCATCTGTGTATACCGGCAAAAAGTTCAAAATATTTCATTCGATGTGTTCAAAAGAATTACTGGTAGACAGCTGGTGGCGTAGCAACCTTCTAGATCTTGAGGGAGAAGCCACAAATTGGACGATGGGTATGCCAAGGCGGGAGGAATTGCCTTGGTGACTGTGCAACGTTGTCTACCGTCATGTTTATTTCGCTTAATAGCCCTTGGATTCGAATACGAAAAGGTTGGTTCGCAAACCGACCAGTGTTGTAGAGATTTTTCCATCGCAGCTCAAAGACTGATATCCACTTGTGGTAATTGGCCAGGGACTTTAATTAAAAGAGTAATGCAAGGACTACTAGAGACTTTGGAGAGCATACATACGGTATTCTCCAGTGGCAGTCCTAATGGTCTGATAGTGGAAGAGATCGAACCATCAAAGTGCACTATCTCTAGATGAAACATAAACTTGGGAACCACAATCAAATTTAGGATGGACAAGAGCCGGATTAGGGTACGGCCATCTGCACCCAAAGGGCATGAAGAATGTTTAGCCCTTTGGCACAACTCAGCCTTAGTTGACGAACGTGTTGGAGAAATGTCAGCTTTTTGTCAAAAATAAGTCCTAGGAATTTGACTTTTGCCCTCACTGAGATATTGTTTTGTTGAAGCCTTAATTACGGAACAGGATAAAAGTACGTTTGCGAAGAAAGTGCAGATAGACGGTCTTCTGTGCCGAAATTCTGAACCCATTAGCCAATGACTAAGATATAAGATGGGCAATTGCTTTTTAAATCGGTAAGATTTGCAAGTTATTATTAAGCCTATATTTTCCTTGCTATTTGAATGAATTGAATGAAGTTTAATAAACTTTTCTTGCTCTTCTCTTTTAGGACCAAGACCTCTCCTCTCTAGTAACATCGGGAATGATGTTTTTGGAGAGGTTTTTGCAAATATTTTCCCTAGGAGTAGCAACTGCAGTTGGATCTGCAAATTGACATGCCCTCGTGGGTAGCACAATTGGTAGGGTCGCCGTCCTCCCCGCACGTCGAAAAGACCTGAATTCGAATCCCGTCAATGATGCGAGGAATTTTTATGGATCTTTTTCGCAACGTGGCTGAGTAGTCGGTCTCAGACGAGAGTAGGACGTTTTTTTCTTTTGGAAACTTTTTTTTTTCTTTTCGTCCAGCAAACAGAAAATTAACCACGGAACACACTCAATTTAGAGACAGTGTATACGAAGCAATATGGCCTTAATCACCGATGCTCCTAAAACCCAACAACAACTTAGCAAATGGACATCCATGTGTTCTAGGATCACTGAAGGACATATGAATATTTTTCTTTCATTTTCTGAATCTTATCACAAACTACTTTTCAGCTAGCAACCTGGGTTATGGAAGAGGTAAAACGGATCCCAGAATCCCTTTGGCTCTTGTGTTGGACACAGTGTGCTTTGACATGTGCGCTTTTAAGTGATATTAAATTTTCTATGATGAGATATTAACGGAATATACCCCCAAGCCTTGTTTTGAGTTTTTTTTTTGCTGCTGTGCATTCTGAATGCCACCAAGATTTTGGAAATGGTGTAAAACGTGTAGATGTTTTTGGAATTGCAACTGCCGCTGGCTGACTCTTGTGATGTGAAACTGTGCCAGATATCCAAAGGCATCCAGTCAGTTTCACCAAACTTCCACTGCAATATACATCATGGTTGTGGTCCTTTTCCAGGCAAAAGAGATATTGCAGGTAAGTGATAACTTCCACGCAGATTTTCTTCATACGAGTAGGCATGTGGGAAAAGATGTTCGTTCCCACCTTTAAGGGAGAGAGCTCGTTATTTTCGACCATGCGCTCTATTTTATGCTCCCACAGGTTATTATGTCCATTGAGACCTCTTAATAGGAGAATAGGAGCAGGCAGTTGCACAATGAGATCATAAGGAGTCCTAAGGAATGTTGATCCCAGTTAGCAAATATGCTGAAGAAATTATTAGAAGAAGCCTTACAAAGAGGCGAATGTGGCAACAGCCTCTATGGTGGTTGTAAGACTCTTGTGATGTAAGAAGGATTACTTGGAAAAGAGTATGGTTGCTAACTAGAATGACGACTCCACCGTCCATCCCCAATTCTCTCTTTGCGTATTATGCTGATATGATGTAAGGCAGGGCTGTCATTTGCCTTTAGATATGTCTCCTGCAAACAAAGGTACACTGGCTTGTGCTCACTGAGAAGGTCCTCGTGTTATTAACGTTCCATTAGAATGTTAATGACATCAGGACCATCCTGACATTCCATTGGAATCCACGGCAATTTGGCTATTATTAGGGTTTTGTGGCTCCATCGGATGGCTTCCGAAGTTCCTGAGGGCTTAGTTTTTTCAGTCTTGGATTTATCATTTTTTGGAAGTATGGATGCGGTCCTAATCCGTTTCTTCCTCGGCAAAGAGTTTCAGGACTAAATCGTCTAGTACATTCTTTACCTCGATATCTATGTTTTCCTGTTTTACAGGGTTATTTCAAAAAAATTTAAATCCTATTTCTATCACTATTTGTTACTTGTGAGGCATTAGGAGGTACAGATATGACTGTGGTAGCTGATTGGTCTTTCTGGGTGGATTTATGCAAGCTTAGCAAGTAGTGGACGATGCGAGTAAATGGCGCTGATGGTGAATTGTCATCTCCGTTTGTAACCAGGCGGTACACTTCCCAAAAATCTTTTGGGCATATGAGGTTTACTGCCATTTACTGGTTGGATGCGTTTCCTAGCCTCTTGGTAAGAAATGTTCAGTTTTTAGATTTCCTTTTCTTCCTTCCATTGCTGACATGTTCGAGAGTATGCAGGGTGCTCTCCTTGGCATTTTGGCCAAATTGGTTTTGGAGCTGAGCATTCCTTGCTCTTGTAGTCTTTGGCACCACATCGAGCACAGGCAGAGTTACCACGACAGCTGTTTGAGAGTGGCCGTAATTTTGGCCCTTAAAAACACCTCAGCTGATTTGGAATGTAAATCCTTACTTGGCAATTTAAGTAGCCTGCCTTGATGGAACTTGGGGCAGTGGGGTATTGAATGTATGGACGAGAAGTCGAGTAGGAACGAGATCCCCATTCTTTCGCATCGATATTCACTTGACAGCTGTCCCTCCTTGGCCTTTCAATTCAGAATTGATCCCTCCTTACATTCATGAAGGACTTGCCACTCTGGTATGACACCACATGAAGAGTTTAGTTTTATGTGGGCTTACGGTGATAGGGTGAAATTCTGAAATCCATATCCATATTATGATATTGATTTCAGAATTTGGTGAGCACGTTTGACACATGAGGCTTCCACTAAAAGATCTCCAGATCATAGCGTCTTCATATATTTTGGGAATCTGCCAACCTTTCTAATCCTTTCTGGATGAAGAAGGGTGACAGTTTCTCGATTGCCTGCTCTCCCGTAGAATGGAGAATGAGGAAAAGGTCAGGGAATGACCACCGCATATTCCCAGAGCAATATGGCCTTATTTTTGGGTCGAGTCTTTTTTTCATTGGTGTTTATCAGTGGCGTCTGATCGATTAAGTAGGGGCCTTGTTGGGCCCAGAATTAAAAGAAGGATTTAAATTACTCATAGGAGTAAAATAAAATTCCTGATGCCCTAAGTATCACACCCACCACGGAGCCCTACGAGGGAACGCCCATTGGTGAACTAGCAGATGCATATGCGAATGGGACGCCAAGTTCGTTTAGAGTAATATTCACGTTTCCAATAAGTCTTGACCCGGTCCTAGGACCAAAGGGAAGAAAACCTATTGGAATGAAGTTGACCCTAGTTGTAAGAACCGCCCGCCAATTGATTCCGTTCGTGCCTATCCAGGAACTCTCATCTTGTCGAAGCAGGAGCCAAGGTGTATTACGGCTGGGACTCTTACCCATCTGAATCCCCCTTTCCGAGTTTCCACGTGTCGCAACGCACGGCTGCACACAACTGATTCTAATGATGTAACCCTGGAATCAAGGGCGTTGAATCGAATGATGCTAATCTGAAATCCCATCAGCATCGCTTGGAGTCCCCTCGCTATGTACACTTCAAGGGAAAAGAGAAAAGCAAAACACGAACTTTATTCGAGCCCGTGAGCCACCAAATACGGAGGATGCAGAAAGGTCAGGGAATGACCACCGCATATCCCCGGAGCAATATGGCCTTAGTTGCTCCTAAAAACCAAATAACAACAACAACGCGAACTGTATGGAATAACACTTTAGGTCATAATTACAACTCCTTTCCAAGGAATTTTCAAAAGCATCTTGTAACGAGAGCATCAAGTAGCAGTTTGCATGTTGTGCGCGATGACTTATCCAAAACTGTGAAACAGGTTAGATTAAACCTAACGTAATTTAAGTTGTTTTTTATGCAACAGGTAAAACTGTTTCAATCCAGTTAAAAAAGGTCTGGTATTTTTCAGTGAGTTGTTGCTTTCAATTTGGACGCCAGGTTTTAATCCAATGAGAACATTCAAAAAGCACTCAAAACGTGATTGAAGCAGCAGGAAGCGAGTTTCTAACACAGTGGTATAGAAAATTTCAAATATTGGTTTAAATTTTTAACTTTTTTTTTCTATGTCCTCTTAGATAAACAATTTTTTCTTAACTGTAAAAGAAGATATGATGTTCTTCGAAAATATTTTAAAAGGATATGTCATAGAGAAGGTTTAATTGTTTAACTTGTTCCCTAGCTAGGTGGGCGATTGGTGTGACCTGCAAATGCAAGCAGACTGGTGCTGAAACCGCTATGAAACGATTCGATGCTGACAGAGCATGACAAGAGAGACCTGCAAAGTATCGTCCACTGGAAACGGGGATCGACGTTGTCGCAGCACAGAGGCCCTCAGTGAGATAATTGATACGCATGTCCGCATCAGTAGAGTGAGTAGGACGCTGAATATGGATTATCGTGGTCACATAGCTCTACAAACCATTAATCATCCTGACTAATGCCGGATGGTGCCTAGCTTGGAGTAAGACCGCCGGTTTGGACCGTAGACCAATGGAAAGCTGTACTTTCGAGTGACAAATTTTGGTACATGGTCTTTTAGTGTGACGGTTGTGCCTGGCTGTGGCGGATGTCCAGGGAAGCTACATGCGGACTCTATGGTCGCGACAATGAAACTTTGCGGAGGCAGAATGATTAGGAACTTTTGACTCAGGAGGCAAGAAATTTTTTAGCACTGCCCATCTTTTTGTAGAAGCTGAGAAAAAACAATAAAGCTCATTTCTTGTGCCAAAAAAATTCACTGCATCCAGGCACGAGTCAACTGCGGTTCGTCCAACTAGATTTAGGGAATGTCCAGCGCATGGAATAAACTTTGCAAACTTGTTCTTTTCCAGAAATTTTTGTTGAACACCGTTATACTTTCCAACCATATTGGCTGCATTGTCATATGATTGGCCTCTACATTTACTGAAATCTATTTCAAGTTCATTGAAGTAGTTCAGTATCAGCTCAGCCATACTTTCACCGGTATCTTTCAGCTCAAAAAAACTGAGAAAGCGTTCAACTGGTAATCCAACTAGGAGAAACATATCTACAATGACAGTAAGCTGATCAACATGGGAAACATCAGGAGTTGAATCGACTGATAAACTAAAATAACCTGCTTGTTTGATGTCGCTCAGTATTAATTCTCGAACTTTATTAGCCATAAACTGGATAACCTCTTCACATATGGTTTTGGATAAGTATGATGGCTGACCAGAGCCTTTGTATCCATACTGATTTATGGGAGCACACAGGAAGGGATCAAATTTGGCAATTAATTTAAGCAATCCAAGAAAGTTACCATTGTTTTGTAAACTAAATGTTTCGTCATCTCCCCTAAATGCCAAGCCATGTTCTATCAAAAGGGAAATCACTGCAATAACTCACTGAAGTACGTGCCTCCTGTAATCTTGCTCTGCTTTGATTTGCTATTCGAGTTTTGATGTGAGCGTTTGACCACGCTTTCTTGTTAAGTATGTTAGCATAGAGTTCATATGATTTTTAGAGTTTCCGTGGGTTTGAACAAGATAAGCGCGATGCCAATCATCGAATCCAGTAGAAGCTAAAGCTGTAGTTGAGGTAGTTTGGTTAGAGAAAAGTTTACACACAAAACAGTAGAGTTTTCCTTTTGTGGGCGAATACACTAGCCATTCTCGAGGGTAGGTGTCTCCATTTACTTTGGTAGAATGGAATAAATTCTTTGAGCAGAACCGGGCTTGGTTTTCGTATGTTCGCTTCGAATTGGTAAAAGGTCCTTCCCAGTGCTGACATTCCGATGGATCTTTCTCAATCCAGAATGATATTTCCTCGTTATTCAATGTGGTCCATAAACCTACGTCATTATTGTCTCTGAATTCTTTGGCTGTAGGTCCTGTCACTTCATTGTCATTTTCTCCAGAAGTTTATGTACTTGTAATGGTAGTTACTGACAACAGTTCTCCTTGAAAATCTTGGGGTGCTGTGTTCTGTATATAAACTGATTGTTCTTCAGTCTGCTCAGTTTAGTCTACTTGATTTTCTTCTGTTTGTAAACACGAATGTTCTGTATCTGAGGGGTTATGTAGGGCTGTTTCTGCCCGCTGTACAAAGCCATATGACGTGATTGGCTTTAAATGCTTCAGTATTTCCTTCTGTTCTTTTGTCGCTTTCGTTTACTAGCACCACTTTCATATCGCTTACTCATTATTATTTTCACAAAAAGTCAAAATTAAATATTGTGATTCACAATGATATAAAAGAATCCTCACTTGTTCTCAAAACGCACGGTATAATGATGGACACTTGTATTGCTTCATAGCTGACTTTATAATTTGATTCTGAGTAGCTTTAGAGCCACCACGAACTTTACTAAACAGTAAGTACGCACTTGTGTAATTGTCATAGACTCATACGTCACGTGTTTAATGTTACTAAGCAACTGGACCTAGATAATAAAATTAAGGATTCGAGGGCGAGTGCGTTCGGCAGTCCCATCAATGTGTTCCTGAATTTTGAATTTGTGCTTACACATTATCGTTACAAATGAAATAAAATTAATGGTAAATTTCTTTTGATTTTTTTTGGCAGGGGCCGAGGCCCCCTAGATTATGAGGCCCTGGACTGCAGCCCGCTCAGCCCATATGTAAATCCGGTACTGGCCAGAGCTGTCTTTCATGGTTTGTCTTTGGACTACTGGTTGTTTGGAACAAAACCATGAATCCCAAGGTGTGTCTTGACGTCCTGAGCAATAATGCTTTAGCTACGTTCAGAAAAATACCTGTATCAGCAGGACAGTGCTTCATGTCAGCTTGCGTTGTGACTGACTGGTGTGAAGACGTGAGCATCAGAAAGTTGGACTTGCCATCTCAGAGACCTGACCTCAGTGCTATGAACTCTGGGATGAATTGAATAATCGGGTATGTGTGACGAGAAACTGCCTAAAAAACAGCTGAATTAGTCGACTCTTTGAAGGCCAAATGGCAGAAAATATTGGGAGTTATTTACAAAATACTGGTGGAGAGTGTTTGTTACATAGAGACTGGGGCTGTCATAATGGCTTAGTTTTCCTGTAAAAAAAAAAGGGTTATTTGTAGATATGCAGGTGTTCGCATATTAACGTGGAATAGTTTACATGATATTCGTAAATGATGCAATTATATATGATGCAATATGATGCAATACTTCATTCTTATTGCATTATATATGATGCAATACGAATGAAGTTGCTGATGTGCCTGAAGCCCTACAATAAAACAACCTGCTGAAACAAATTCTTCGGAGAATTTTTTTGTGTCTCGGAGAGCATGTTGATTACCATTCCATGCTTTGTGGATCGTATTAGAAACACTGCGACTCGTAACCTGTTATGACCAAGTCCATCAAGGAAGCGTCAACATCAAAAGCTTGATCACCTCTTCGCATGGCATGCTTCGAGGCTGAGCAACCTTTATTGATCGGGCTAGTATGAACAGTAAAGGTTGAAGTGCCTACTTCTGTTTCCTTGACCTCGTGAGTAGCACAATTGGTAGAATGACCATCCTCCCCACACCGGGTGGAAAAGACCTGAGTTTCAGTCCCGTCGATGACGTGACGAATTTTTATGGGGCTTTTTCACAATGTGGCTGTTAGTCGGTCTCAAGCAAGGGTAGCATGGTTTTTCGTCCAGCAAACAGAAAATCGACCATAGAACGCACGCAACTCGTAACAGACAGTATACACTGAGCAATATGGGCTTAGTCTCTGATGCTCCTAAAACCCTGCTCTGCTCTTTCCTAATACGACAAGCAATACATCAAACATTGTACTTTTAGCGCAAGATTTGTAACCAGAACAAGAATGAGAGTTCTCCGTTTTAGCTATTTCAATTGCACCCTGAATCTTGGTGTTTGGCTAAAGATTTTACAGCAATCAATGCCTTCTGCTCTTTTCATGAACAAAGAAGGCAAATCGACCACACAATACACGCAATTTACAAACACAGTATCCTGGCTTCTCATGCCCTTAGTTGCTTTGGCAATTATCACACAGCTCAGTGCAAATTCATAAGTCGAGGCCTGAGAAGTAATATTCGCTTTCTGAAGGTTGGATTGGTTATATTGTTTTGAATATGCACTAAGGCAACTAAAACTATGAGGCGCCAGTATATTGCGCATCAGTTCTGCTTGTTTTGGAATCAATTTTTACTTTATTGTATCGAATGAAATATGATGCAATATCTCACACGCAGTTGAGTTAACGATGATTCAGTTCTTTTGACTGTTAAATATGGTGATGGTCTTATTTTCTCTCTATCTTGTGAATTCTTATGTGGCCGTCCGGAGAATAAACAGAAAAATTATTTATTCATTATATTTGATTGATTTTCAATTGATAAATGCCTTTTCGTGTATAAGTGAATCAGATTGGTTTTAGTTTACATATTTTTGTTTGTTTTTTGTTTGCATTTACTAAAACACGCAAGGGTAGATTTTATGTGCAGAATTTCAAGAATTAAAAAAAAAAAAAAAAAAATTTATTTAAAAATTTTTTTTCGATAAGTTCGTTGCTTTTATAAAAATGTTTTATACGAGTATACGTGGCCTGCTTCTGTAATGTATCATTTGGAGAAGGCTGGGTTTCAATTTCGTTGGAGACCTGACGAATTCTTCAAGGCCTGTTTCTCTTTATTAGGGACTGGTGTTAGCCAATCTCAGGCGGAAGGATTAGGGTTTCCGAAGGCTAGTTTACCGAGGTGCAATGGCGCATTGCTCCAGACACCAAAGTTTAAAATGGACCACAGGGCAATGCAATTACTGTTGTTCCATGTCCTTCCACTCCCTCCCCCACACGACCTCGTGGTTTGTGTGTGTGTGTGTGTGTGTGTGTGTGTGTGTGTGTGTGTGTGTGTGTGTGTGTGTGTGTGTGTGTGTGTGTGTGTGTGTGTGTGTGTGTGTGTGTTCTGGGTCGATTTTCTGTTTGATGGACGAAAAACCCGAGTTTCCGAGAGAATAAACCATGCTACCCTTGCCTGAAACCAACTAACTCAGTCACATTGTGTAAAAGGCCCACAAAAATTCCTCGCGACATTAGCGGAATTCGAAGTGGGGTATTTTCCACCCGGTGTGGGAAGGCGAGGTCGTCTTTCCTACTTTTAAGTTCTGTAAAGAAACTGTCACAGACTTAAAATTCTTGCAGTAATCAGCAGAAATAACATTGATTAATGGGGAAATTATGGCAAAAATACCTTTTAAAGTAATTTGCGCATCATCTTGACGTCACAACACTGCGACCTGTTGATATTTGGAACTAAAAAAAATTATTCCTAAAAATAATCCCATAATTTGTACAAATCTTTCGCCCGGATAAGGGCAGTCACACGGCGAGGCATTGAGTTCATTAGTTCACGAAACCGTTCCATAGGTATTTCTATCCACGCTTGCTGCGCCAATGTCCATAATTACGTCGCATTCCTGGGTGGAGGATCCAAAGCTCGAACGGACCTTTCCACAGTATCCCAAAGATGCTCCACAGGGTTCATGTTCGGTGAGGCTATTCCATGGTGGTAAAATCTGCGGAATGTTCTTCGAACCAGGTTCTAGTCACCACGGCTCTATGACGAGGCGCTTTATCCTGCTGGAAAAGTCCATTGCAGATGGTCAACAAGGATTGGCACGTAACCTGTACCGTTCAGAGATGCGTCTAGATGTACCAGAAGTCCCAACGTGTGCCAGTTGAACACACCCTAGATCATTACTGATCATCCACCTGCCTCAACAGTTCCTTGTTGACGTGACGGGTGCATAGCTTCGTGCGGTTTCCGCCAGATAGGCACCCTGCTGTCTGCTCGAAATAACTGGAAACGGGACTCATGTTCTTTCGCCCAGTTGAGGCATAGAGTCCTGTGTCGTGATGTTAGCAATGGGATTCTGGAAGGTCAGCGGCTCTCATAACCTATTGCGGCTAATGATCGCCTAATGGTGTTGGTGGAGACGTTTCTGGCACCTCCCTCGTTGAAGTCGGCGGTGATTTGTGTCACTGTTGCTCTCCGTTTGGCTGAAACACTGCGAGACAGACGTCGACGGCCACGTTCATCCACCAACTTTCTCCACCCACAGCGCTGTCCACGATGAGATGTTATTCCGAAAATAGCGTATTCCCGATACACTCTTGATACTGTCGGACGGGGATAGAGCAATTTCTGTACCACCTCCGCGATAGAGTGTCCCATTCGTCGGCCATTCACTATCATCCCTCTTTCAAAGTCGGTTAACTCACGACGTTTATCCATACTGACATCGAATTACCGTCTACATGAATGCAATGATGCAGTGTACCTATATACTTGCCAAGCGGTGGGTTCGTCCACGTGCGAGAGGGGTCACAGCGTCTCGTTGCCCAGGAACCAGGTATGTATCCTATGAATTTTGTCCTTTCAGTGTAGAGATCAGTGAATACGAGTAATGGGGTAAGTGGAACCCTAACGAGACTTTAGTGCTTGAAATCCGCTCTGCGCTGATCCAGTGTCAAGCAGCAATAGGAGAATGAGTTGATTTCTTCTACTTACTGTTTTACCATCTTGTGGAGGCGCCTCCGTAGCCAGGTGGGAAGGAGCAGCAGTGCGTAGCACACGCTTCTTGATTAGACCGGGGTTCGAGCCCGTCACCACCAAATACGGAGGATGCGGAAAGGTCAGGGAATGACCACCGCATATCCCAGGAGCAATATGGCCCTAGTTGCTGATGCTCCTAAAAACCAAATAACAACAACAACCATCTTGTAGAGTCTAATAAGTTAACGATCAGCCCATGAGTAAATTGTATTCTTTGGGTATCCTTGAAATACTTAATTGTACTCAAAGAGAACACACTTAGATGTTGACACACCTAGAGAAAATTAATGTTCAATGTAACATTAATTCTCTCTTTGAAGCTTTCATCTTGTCTGAAGTGTAAGTTATTTTGTATACCCAGGGGGGGATCTAGGATTTTTATGACGAAATATTAGAAGTATCCCTTTGATTTGCATTAATTTATATTAAATTATTATTTAATAAGAACTGATTAATATCATATAATTATAATTTGATATCGTTTTAATTAATTATAATTGAACTATTAATATAGTATGGCCTATTGTTTCTCTCCTCTCGTAGTTAGCGTGGCAGCATGCTTTCGAAATTTGCTTCTCCTATTGTCTTCACTATGTCCGTCTGTCTGTCCATCCGTCCGCTCGTAACAACTCGACTCCTAGTGTGAATTTTTATGAAATTTTATATTTGGTTTATATTGAAAGATTTGTTGAGCTATCCTTAATTTAATTAAAATCGGACAAATAGAAATCCGGCAATTATTATATCTTTTTCCATACAGTTTGTATGAAAAAAAGGAAATTTATAGATTAAATGTAGTTTTAGTGCAGCACTCTTAGCTTTAGTTCGTGCACGTTTAATGTGTATATACAGAGAAAAAAGAAAGCTTTTGTCCAGTGAGAACTATCCAAATGTAAGTTTTCGCATGATTATAAGTTCCTTAGTACCAGATGAATACTGCACGCTTTCTTGGGGATTCTTAGTCGATCCAGTGATGAGCAAGACTGGTGATCTTTCATGTAAACTCTGGTTAAAGTCTTTGCGATGTTTAATTTCCATCTGGGTGTTTCTGTATTGCTGTTTCCCCAAATATTTGAACGAAGCAGGAGAACTGAAAAATAGTTCATTCCATCTTTCTCGTACGTAAAGGCAGATCCCAGCCATTTGGAAGTGTTTGCTACAAATGCAAGTATCGCAGCATGCTTACCAGCTTGGGGTAATAAATATTCATATGGTGCAAAAGCATGAATAAGCAGAAACATTCAGAGGTCTGCGCAAAACCTGTTTGGATATTTTATACCTTTCTGGTCGCTGTGTAGCCCGTATCCTTCCCCACCTGAGTAAGATGTGGCATTCCCAGAAAGGGCAGAAAAGAAAAAAAAAAATTCTCCATGACAAATAGCCCTGGGGAGATAACTACGTGTGGGAGATACGCGTATCGCGGATGCAAGTAGGCGATTTGACATGGAAACACCTGTGATTATCTTCGATGACGTCAGGACTCTGGCAGAACATTCCAGCAAGTAGGTTGTGTAGAATTATGTAAACTGGTTTAGAAAATTAAAGTAACAGAGGTTTAAACGTGAATATATAGGAGCAAGAAGACATTTGAGGGTTAACATGTCAATACATGATAATAAATCATAATAAATAATCAGTAATTTGAAAAAAGCTAAATAAAAAATGGATTAACATGGATTCTTGTAATAAATGCTCTACGTTTCGTTGGACTGAGACATCATCAGAGGCTCAGCCTATGGTTCATCAATCTACGTAATGTCGTTTACCAATATTAGGTCTTTGGTTTTTTTCAGTATATTCTGAGGATTTTAATTATTAATAATAAAAATTATTACGAATAATTATATTAATTATTCGTGTTAGATTATTTTAAAATCTTAGTTTTAAAATAAGGACCATCAGATGGAATTAAAGAGAAATACTTATTTTGGCAAGTTTTGGCAACCTTTAGTCATGGAAGCTTGGTTACATTATGAAAATTTGAACTCCAGGGTATTTTTAACTTCCATTGGTCATGGATATTTAACAGAAGGTAGCATTTATCCATAATATCCGCGCCAAATATTTATTCCTATTGTATTTTTCCTCATTCCAGTGGATGTGGTAGAAAAGATAACATGAGTTCTCTAGAAGTTTAAGAGAGTGAGACGTGTTTCAAGATTGGAATATTCTGGAGAGAGAGAGTGTTTACTGTTACTACCAGCCGTTCTTTACAGTTATCATCAACCATTTTCAATCCACTGAAGAATGAAGGCCTCTCCAGCAACTTTCCAGTTCCTTCTGTTTTGTGCAATGGCCATCCATTTACTACCCACAAACCCATGAATTTCATCTATCCATCTCTGCCGTTGTCTTCCAGGTTTTCTTCTAGCTCCTCTTGGGTACCATTCTGTTATTTTCTTAGTCCATCTGTCATCTTCGAGGTCTTGGGCAGGACACATAGCCCAAGAATGTGTGAATATGTGTCCTGCCCAAGAATGCGTCCATAGCTCTTCGAGCTATGTGTCCTGCCCAAGACCATTTTAGTTCTTTAGTTTTGATAAGAATGTCCTTTACTTGAATTTGCTGCCTAATCCATGTGTTTCTCTTCTTATCTAACAGTCTGATTCCTAATATAATTCGTTCCATTCTTCGCTGTGTGGTTTTTCAGCTTCTCTTCTATTCTTTTGGTGAGTGCCCAAATTCCACTTCCATAAGTCATGGTGGGGAGTATACATCGAGTCATTATTTTACGTTTCAGACAAATGGGGATATTGCTTCTCAGTATGTGACTATATTTCCTGAATGCTATCCATCCAAAATTTATTCTTCTCTTGACTTCCAGCCATTTATCATTATTACTGCTAATGAGATGTCCAAGATAAGTACATGACTCCACCTTTTCAATACTGCTCCTTCAATCGTTATATCCCTTTCTGTGGCATACTTGTTCATCATTACTCTTTAGTCCAAAATCCTTACTAACTGTGCATAACTGATTAAGATTTTCCTCTAATTCTTTGGGGTCATGGCTTATGACCCCAATGTCATCTGCAAATCGTAAATGGTTTAGGTACTCGGTTATAAATTCACAGTTCAAATTCACATTCACGGTTCTAAATGATTCTAGAACTAGGGGCCATAATTTCAAGTTACGGGGGGGGAGATGTTTAGACTGGATTGCAGGAAGTTTTATTTTAGCCAGCGAGTTATACATTACAGGAATAAGTTACCTACACGGGTGGTAGAGGCTGACAGTTTGGGGAAATTCAAAGGTCAGCTGGATAATTACCTAAGAGAGGGGGGAAACGCTTAGGTTGTCTGTCCATTTCCTTTTCTCTTATTATTATTTTTTAAATTTTCTTCTTATTATTATTAATTTGTTTTTATTATTATTATTTTATTTTATGTATTTTTTGTTCTTGTCTTTCTTTCTTTATTTATTTATTTTTTTTTGCTTGTGCAGCATAAGCTGCCTTGCACCATGTGGTCATTACTAATATTAACCATTCACATTGACTCCTTTCTGCGACCGCTCTAATCTTCTGAAAGCTTCTTCAAGGGCAGCAGTAAACAGCTTCGGAGATATTGTCTCCTTGTCGAACTCCTTTCTATTTTAAATTTCCTACTGTCTTTGTCTAGTCTAATAAAGGAGGTAGCACTCTCATATATTTTCTTCAAAATCATAATATATGGGGTATCTATGCCTTGTCTTTCCAGTGCCCGAAACATTGCCTTATGCTGTATGGAGTCAAATGCCTTTTCATAATCCACAAATGCCAGGCATAATGGTGTTTTATATTCATTTGCTTTCTCCATTAACTGTGATATTACGTGAAGGTGATCCATAGTTGAGAATCGTGTCCTAAAGCCAGCTTGCTCTTTCGGTTGATTCTCATCAAGTATTCTTTCTAATCTGTTAGTAATGACCCTTGTGAACAACTTGTAGATGTGGGATAACAAGCTAATTGGTCTATAATTTCCAATTTCTGATTTATCTCCTTTGCTATGCAGCAAAACTATGATTGCATTATTCCACTCCTTAGGCACCCTACCTTTTCTAATGCATTTTGTGAAGAGTCTTGCCAGTTTTTGTGTCATGTCTCTTCCTCCCAATTTTAACAACTCTACAGTAACTTCATCTTCCCCCGGGGCTTTCTGATTCATCATTTTCTTCATGTCTTGTCTTTCCAGTGCCCAAAACATGTTCTACGCATGTTCTACCTCATCAGGAAGGATATCGGGTATGTCGTATGTGTTACTAATTTGTGATCCATCTTCCCCACTGCTGGCATCATTCCCTCGCTCCTTGTATAATTCTCTATAGCAGTCTTCTGCTATTTGAATGATGCCTTCTCTGCTATTTATAAGTACACCATCGCTATTCTTCAGTTTCAGTCTCATTTTTCTTTCTGTATTACTGCTCATGGCTACTGATTTAAGTCCTTTGTTTTCTCTTAATGCTTGTTCTACGTTTCTTATTTTAAATGTTCTTATATCCTCTCAGTCTCTTTCTAATAGCTTTGCATAACTCAGTATACTCAATCTTATCTTTGTCAGTGTTTATCGTGCTCTTCATTTGTCATCTTCGGTTCATCATGACAAGTGTTTCTTGACTAATATTTTTTTCTTCTTTGGATTTCTTTTTACCTATAGATTTCTTGGGCTTGATCACTTTCAGAAAGTTGTAATATTCCTCATCGATATCTTGGTCCTGAGCAGTCTGCAGAAGCTCAAACTTGTTCTTAAATTCCAGTATATTCTGGTAGTACATACTGCTTTTTCTCCTCTTCTGTTATCTCAAAGTTCTTCATATTATTTACTCGAGTCAGTTTTTTCCTTTCTTTTCTTACATCTAGTGTGCATTTTACCATTCTGTGATCACTTCCAACATTTACCTTGTTCAGGACTGTAACATCATTCAAGATTTATCTTCTGTTAGTGAGGATGAAGTCGATTTCATTAGTTGTTAATCCATTGGGCTCTTCCATGTCCAATTTCTGTTCACCCTTTTTTTGAAAAAAAGTGTTCATTACTGACATTCCTCGAGATTCTGATAATTCCACCAGTCTTCCACGTGACTCTAATTTCTTTCACCATTTCCAAAATTTCCTAAAGTTCCCCTTTCTGCGCTGTTTTGTCTCTTTCCAACCTTACCATTGAAGCATTGAAGTCCCCCATAATGATAGTGTAGTGGGTTTTCTGCTTATCTAGAAGACTCAATTTCGGTTGGTGTATAAATCATTATAACCTTTAGCTTTTACCTCATAGAAATCCTGAGTGGTAGTCTTGACACCCTTAGTGATGAACTTTCACTGTTTCCATTGGTGTACAGCAGATTTCCACTTGCAAAACTTATAAGTGATTAATTTTTCTTCTTCTCGTTTCAGCCAAACCGATGATATTCCAATTCACATTTTCTAATTCTTTTCCAGCTCTAATATCCTGTCTTCACCGATAAGCGATCTTACGTTGTAACAGGCCAAGTTCAGTTTCTGTCCTTTTGCAGCCTGGTCGTATCCAAAGATTTTTAGCACCCTCTGCTTCCATTCTGATCCTCTCGCTGCCGTAAGAGGGGGTGTGTAAGCCACTTGGGACTGAGGTCCACTTGTTTCGTCGTGTTGTCATGTGCTGGTGGGTTTGGTCTTTTCCTCTTCACTCTGAGCAGGTGTGTTGAAGAGAACCACTCTACACGTTCGTTGCCACCTGTGACGTAACAGGGCTTACATCGAGAAGATATGCCTGAGTGGATTATACATGGGAGGAAGACTAATCGTAGGTATGCATGGGAGGAAAACTAATCGGCCTTCTCTAAAAGATATTGGATCCATCAGTGTTTTACACTGAGTCTCTTATAATACACAGAATGCCTGTTCCCCTGTAAGCCCCTACTTACAGTTATAGTCACCAGAAAATTTTAATTCTTTATAGGACGTAATTTTCTGTGGTTGGTTGTAGGGCTTTATGCGCATAAGAAACTTAGGCCAAAATGCTCCATGTATATTATGTCTGTAAATTGTGCATGTCCTGTGGTCGATTTGCTCTTTTCTGTACGAAAAACCAGAGTTTCCTGGAGAAAAAAATCCATGTTGTGAAAAAGGCCCATAAAAATTTCTCGCGTTCATTGAGGGGATTCTGACTCAGGTTTTTTCTACCCGCTGTGGGAAGGACAATGATTATACCCATTGTGCTACCCACGAGGGCATTTTCTGGTGACTAAAATGAATGTTGTCTGTGAATTTAAGCAGAAAAGTGGAATCCAAGTTTTGGATCACCAAATTGAATTTCAGGTGCAGATATGGTCCAGAAGATAGATATGATCTTTCATAGTAAAAATCCAGAAAAATTATCGAAGTTTCGCAGTTTCCTAAGTAGTTTCCTCTTGGAGTGGTTTGTAATAAACTAGAAAAGGAACACAAATGGAACAAAAATGGAATAAACTTCACCCAGAGTGAAAACATTTCTGCTCAGATCCATGTTACAGTTTTCCACAAACTTTGTCCCTCCATCATATGACTGAACAAGAACGGTTTGTATGAGCTAATGAAAATGGTTTTACAAGAATCGACACTGTCGATTCTTGTGAAATTCTTTTACTTCCTAGCTAGCATCTTTTTTCATGAAACCGAAGAAAATCATTCTTGTTCCAACCCAAAAGTCTCTCTAATCATTCCACAAACGTCATCGGACTTCTTTACCCTCAATCTTTTCAAAATTGAGGGTACAGCAGCACGCTGGGGCAAGAGATCTATTTGACTGTTTCCCTCTATACGGTTAGGGTCTGGCGTATCCGAGTGATTAGGTGAGAATGCCAATACTCACGCTTTTGTATGGACTGTGGTTTAAACTGACGTCACTGCTAAATACGCGAGTGATTGATTGTATTTTTGAAAAAATTATTACTATGACGTATGTGGTCGTGCTGGTACTTAGTATCGTACATGAGGTGAAGGTGGATAGACAGAGGTTACTTGTTGACGTCAGACTTGAATTTCTCAAGATTGTAATTTCAGGAAATACGTGTGAATGGAGATTGTTCCTGAAAAAGGAAGTTAAAGGAATAAATGAAGAAGAAAAGTTAGTTCTGTGAGTTTGAAGTTGGACAATAAACAGATGCTGACTGGTTGTGGCACCTTCATACCGGTTTGAAAGAGAGTGTGAGAGGAATTACAGATGTCAATTCAGAAAAACAGTGTCCATGGAATTATCTATAGAAAAGGTAAGGAGCAGAACAGAACGTCTGTGAGATAGAGAGTGGAGGAACTTCGAAAGAAAGTTGGAGTCTAGAAGATTGAGAGGTTTAGGGTACCACTCCAGATGTGGGAACAATATTCCATGGTAGGGCAGATTAGAGATTTGTACGGAGCGTGTAGCTGTTTAGAAGAAAAGTAACCGAAGCGAAAAGGAAACTGTTTTTTGATGCAGGAGAAGCAATATTTGAAGTCAGGTCACTCCCTAATAGAGATAGAGAGATATGTGATCTTATCTTGAGTGTTGTTGAAAATAAGCATAGGAGCAGAAGAATCCTTTTTCCGAGATATAAAACAGGACTGAGTTTTAGAAAGATTAAAATTAACTAAGTTATCTTTGCCCCCACTGGAGAATTACCTGGAGATCATTATTCAAGGAATTGGTAGTGGGTATTCGAGAATTTGAATCTGTTTTTGCAGGGCATGGCTTCTCAAACTGAAAGGTGGAATGAAATGTCCTGTCATCAGCAAAACTATGAATAGAATTTCCGGTCAATGGAAGATCATTAATACACACGAGGAAAATAGTGGGAGAAAGAACTGAACCTTGGGGAACACCAGCATTAGTGAAGAGTTAGAAGACAGAGTGTCGTCTTCCATCACCTGCAGTGAGCGGTCAAAAGAAAACTTGATACTCAATTACAAAAAACAGTTGGTGGACTATAAGATCGAATCTTACTTAGAAGACCTTTATGCCAAACAAGATCAAAAGTCTTTGAAATGTCAAGAGCAACTGTTTGAGTTTCACCAAACTTTTCCATTGAATTTGAACACATATTGGTAACATAAGCCAATCGACATTGACTGAATATATACTGGCGATTGTTGATCAGATGGAAGGTTTCTATATAGTTTAAGAGTTGGCGGTTAATTGATTTCTCCATTACTTTAGAAAATATAGAAGTAATTGCAATGGGACGATAATTGGATGGGAGGGATTTGTCACCTTTGTAGGAACTGGCTGGATATGATCAAATTTCTAAGCAGAAGGGAAAACACCGGTAGAATAAAAAAGTGAAAAGAGGCGACATAGAACACGGATAAGCTAATAGTGACACAAATACCTACCAATACTCAATTTTTCATTTTAAAAAAATAACAGATGATTCCATGTAGCTTCAGTTTGACTGTTACGCTCTTGCAAAACACGAAAGCACATATGGTGGTGCATCTGGTGCTATTACAATGGGCAGGATGAAGAACTGTAACCCTAAGGTACAGGGGGATAAAAATAAATGTAAAAAAGTAGTTTTCTTACATTTATTTTTACTTATATGCTTTCGTGTTTTGCAAGAGCGGAACAGTCAAACTGTAGCCACGTGGAATCATCTTTTATTTATTTTTAATGAAAAATTGAGTATTGGTCGGTATTTGGGTCACTATTAGTGTATAAATATATATTATTTTTTCACATCCAGGCTGTGTACAACAACGGCACAAACTTGAGATGAGATCTATTTGGCTGGGCAATCATTCCCACTATCTGATGTTCGAATTTATTTCTCTGCTCAAATATCATTGGATGGAATTTCTTTAGGGCACGTGGAAACTTCCTCCGCACACCTGCATTTTCCAAAAGTGGAATTTGTTCTGTCCGAGAAACATGTTTTATGATGGAAAGCGAACTATTTCCGCAACCCGATCTCTTTCTTTTCCTACATGTATTTAAGAATTTTGAGATGTAACTCTAGAAATCTTGTTACAGAAAAAACAGTTCCTTTCTCCTTTCCGTTTCATACAAGACAATATTGATGTCGCTACACCGACAACGCTGGAAGAGATTGGTAATCCCATCGGACATACAATATCCACATTCCAAGGAAAGTCATATAAGTCATATAGTTCGGCAGATCTTTGTTCACAAAGCCTTGACCCCTTTTTTTTTACCATGTTATTGGATCGATGTCAAATATCCAAATAAAAGTGCTGAATGCCAAGAATTCAACTGAATCACATCCAGCTGTCTAACGCTGGTTAAACGTTAATTCATGATTTATTTCACTGTCCATTCGTCACTGCTCACCACGGATGACAATGGTCATAGCTTTTGCGAATGAATATAGCAGCCATCTTAGGATTTTAGAGATTACACTGCTTAGATATGAGGCTGTTTGGACCGCATTAGTACAGGGCCGCCAAAAGTCAATGTATACTTTTATTTCAAGTTGTTTGGAAAAGTAACATTATAGAAAAATTTCTAGTCACAAAGTTTGAACAGATAGGTTCTTTTAAATAGTCGCACAGAAAAATCTGCTGTGGATAAATTTAGCGACTATTGGACAGGGCTGATCCACTGATCTAGTAATTTTTCATTAAATTTTTCATAAATTCGATGGAATAATCTGCAGAAGCATCCCGGATGAATGGTCTTCAATTGTAGAAGTAAAATCTTGTAACCATCAAAATCAAAACATGTTTATTGGTCTGAAAATTGCCTCTTATGGATTTCTTACGACATTCAATCCAGAGTTTGCCCTCGTGGGTAGCACAGTTGACAGGATCTCCATTCTCCCCACATCGGGTGGAAAAGACCTGAGTTCGAGTCCAGTCGATGAAAAGAGGAATTTCGAATGGGCATTTTTCATAACGTGGCTGAATTAGTCGATCTCAGGCGAAGGTAGCATGGCTTTTTCTCCCGGAAACTCGAATTTTTTCATTCATAAAACAGAAAATTGACCTCAGAACACACGCAATTTACAGGGAACAATATGGCCTTAGTCACTGATGCTCCTAAAACTCTACAACAGCAATCCAGACTTTTCTTAAAACGTTTAGCAGTATTTTCTGTTCGATCTGAGCGTGCGTAGTCTTCCACTTTTGAAGATTAGCAACACTTCTTGTCTCCTCAAAATATTTAATTATTCGATAGCTTTGAGGATGATGGGGGGGAATCAATTGCTTAGGGCATTCTCTTCGATTATTTGTGACATTAGCAGGGTTTATAATACGTTGGTATTATTTAAAATCATGGGGAGTAACATTAGATTGAATCTTATGAAAAATGGATTTTTAAATAGAATTTTTCTGACTTTTTCCTCACTTACAGAGCAAACTATATCCACCATTGGTAAACAAATATTAAATATTGTTTCTAAAATAAAAATACATTTAATTATAAAATTATTCGCGTTTAAAATTTTTAAGGGTACGCGATTGCGGCCCTTCAGCGTCTGCTCGTCCACCCTGGTGTAAGCTTGATGAGATATCGTAATGTTTAAGAGAGATGCCCCAGCACGTGTTTCTATAATCGAAAACCAGGTCAGTGTTTCTAGTGCAACGAATTCCATCCCAGTCACCATATATAACTGTTTTCCGCGGAGAAAGGATCATTTACAGCACCCAATATCTCTCGCAGAAAATGGGTGAGCCTGGTGAGCTCTTGTACATTCCTTCACTCAGCAAAAAGTTCGTTCCCAACGTCTTCCCATAAATGGGCAGTTGACGTACTGTCACCACTAGAATGAGGTCTATAGAATATAGAATCACAGTTACATACCAGAGAGCACTACTAGTATTTTTATATTTTGTTTAAACACATACAAAATCAGGTTCATTAATAATATGACTCGATGTTTGATAAGTGAATACGCTTTTAGACGCGTTAGCATATATGCATAAGGCGCCTATTGTCTTCAGCATGTTCGTCCGTCCGTCCACATGTAATAACTCCTCGTGGTTGGATTTTTAAGATATTTTATATTTGTGCCTTTTAAAAAGGTTTGTCGATCCATCCCATTTATTAAAATCGGACCAATAGAAATCCGATAATTACTGTATCTTTGTCCTACTGTCCGTCTGCATGTAATAACTCCACTCCAGCAGGTTGATTTTCAAGAAATTTTATATTTGTGCTGTTTAGAAAGATTTATCTAGACTTCTCAAATTTCATTAAAATCAGACTAGTAAAAATCCGGCAATTATTACTATATATATATTTTTTTTTTTCGTACATATGACATAGGATATCCACCATATGTAGTACCGTATATTGTAGCTGAAGCACTGGATATTACTGTATGTCTATTGTCATATTTGTTTGTTTTAGTAAAGTTTCAGGAGTATCAGCGACTAAGGCCATCAGCCACGTTATGAAAAAGGTCCATAAAAATTCCCACGTCATCAACGAGACGCGAACCCAGTCTTTTCCAACCGGTGTGGGGAGGCAGCGATCCTACCAACTGTGCTACCCATAAGGGCTCATGTTCTCCGAACCATTTTTGCACGATTCTGGCACGACGCGTTGTTCCATTTTCTTCCATAATTGGCCATCACCTTCGGGATAAAAGTTGAACATTGCAGGGTGCAATAGATCTCATACAAAATTCAGTTACTCCCTAGATGACATTCGACCTTCCACCTGTATCTGCGAACCTGGTCTGTGCCAATAAAACGTTCCCCATACAATGATACCACCTCTAGCTTCTTGGGTTGTCTTAACAAGGCAAGCAGGGTCCATCACTTTGCTAGGTTCTCGCCACACTCTCTGCATACCATCAGTGCAAAATAAGGTGTATTGTGATTCGTTTGACCACATGATTTTCTTCCATTATTCCACTGTCCAATCACGTCGTTCTCGGCACCACTACTGCAAGCAGCTTTTTCTGTTTTTGTCTGAAAAAAGTGGCTTCCGAATAGGCAGGCCAATTTCTTCAATTCCCTGTGCATGGTACGAGTTGAAATAGGACACTTCTGGACTTGGTTGAATTCACGGTTCAAGATTTCAAAGCCGCACTCATGCAGTGCGGCCATGGCAATGACAGACTTTAGAGAAGGGGTGTTGTCCTGGTAGAACAAGATTCCCTTGCTGAGGTTTCTTTGCTATTTTTCTTTAATGTTTTCACTCAAACACCTCACAAAGTGTGCGTAATATGTTCCTGTTATTGTCTAGCCTTTCTGAAGGTAATCCCCTAGCAACACTTCATCAGAATCCCAAAAAATCGATGCCACTATCTTGCCAGTAGAAGGAACCGCCCTGGCCTTTTTTTTTTTTTAGCTGTAAAAGAGCTGTTTCCTCTTTTTGGACTGCTCCTTTGTCTCTGGCTGAGTGATGGACTCGCATCTTATCCATGGTCACAACCTTGCATGGAAATTTGCTGGAACTTCTTGAAAACGATGCAAATATCGAGAACCTCTGTTATTAAGTGCTACACGGGTTCAGATGAGATGGCCAGGACGCTGGCAAAGTACCAAACTGTCACTCGTCGGCCATTCATCACCAGCTCATGCACATTATCAACAACTTCTGGAGTGATGGACATTGGAGGTCTTCTGCAGCACTGGTCATCTTCCAGGCTCTCCCCTCTTTAAATTCTGCTTCCCACTTCTTAATCATGGAATCATGGAATAGGACGGGACATCCTTCTCCAGTGTTGTCACCATATCCTCATGAATTTGCTTTGGCGTTAATTTTTTTTCCCTCGTGAATTTGCTGAATTTGCTTTGGCGTTAATTCTTTTTCCTCCCAAATATCGAATGACTGCACAATGAATGATTTTTCCATCTCTTTATGAGAGTGAGGAGAGATGGAACTTGGTGGATTGCGAATTATATATTAAGTACAGAATTTTTTAACTTCTACTGCTACTACTCTTTCGTACTCAGGCCACGAACTTTTCAAATTTCTCTCGGATATGGATGGATCTCTATACCTCGCAAACTGATTTGCGTGCACCAACAGTAACCATTTCACTAGGTGAAACCGGTAAGCATCGGTTTTTCATCCACGTCCTTGACTATCGAAAAAATATTGTGAACTCACAACACGCAAAGTATTTTTCGAAAATGTTTTCAAAGGCGACCTCACGCCTCCTATTGTTGATATGTCTTTGATGGTGAGTGATTAGACCGGTACAAAACGAAAACGGATAAAATACATCATCTTGAAGGCCATCATGTGACCTCGTTATAGTAGTGGGATCTTCTTGTAGCCTAGTTAGGACAAAAAAATAGAACGTAACTCTACGCACGAAATATCTCCATTATGTAATATTTAATCAAACAGGTCCCTGCTACAATTAGTGCTTGGTGAAAAGCGAAGGAGGTAGGTGTTGCTTGCCATAAAATAGTAACCCTAACTATTTTATTCATGCTTTTTTTTTTTTTTAATTGGCCGGGCTGCCATGGAACTCCTTGTACTTGGAGAAACAGCAAAGCCTACAATTTTGGCGTATTGCCAATGACATTGAGAATTCTTATATAAGGTAGTAAACACGTGACACAGCCAGTGCTTCAAGGACGTTACTGACATGACTGCTTGCATTCCAGTGAATGGGAACAGATTCAACGCTTAGTTCGGTTGTAATAATTAAAAACAATTGGACCATTTACTAGATTCGAAAATCAACAGCTTCCAAATGAACCACTTTTGTCCTCATCAACTTAACTTTTATCCTCATTGCAGATTTAACAAGGATTTTTCATCGACTCGGAAATTCGAAATGATTTAATTAACGTGTCTCCCATAGAAACAGATGTTCAAAGCGGAGCCCCCAGTGTACAAAAGACGTACAGAGAAAAGTAGACCTCTCTAAATTCAGCCTCTACAAGGACATCTACGTGGAAATTCATCTCTCAACACGATTTGGCATCTCACCAGAGGGCGCTCGGCCAGGATATTGTAGCAGCGCCAGCAATCTAACGATACAAGTATTTATTTCATGGAACACTAATCTCCTGCGTTTTAATGTACACGATACCGAATTTCATTATCGGAAGTAAAGTGTTTAAGATAAAAGTGCTATCTTTTGTTCGCTGTTGTTAAAACCCTTGACTACAAATACATTCTTTCTCTTTCTCTCTTTCTCTATCAGCCTACTGAAGTGCTCCTCTGCTCTCCTGAAGCAAAACAAATAAATCAGTTACATAAGGAGACTCTGGCCTTCGCAAGCTGGCAAGGAGACAAGGATAGACGACATATGGGTATATAAACATGTTTTTCTCTTCGATGCCAAAGGATTGAACCCGAGTCGCATTGTTTACTGTTTACTGCCGTAACAGTTGGAGGTGCAGAAGGTTAAAGACCGGTCACGACACAGTGGGAGAACAATTTAAACTTGATTATAGGTCCTCCTTTTAGAATATTGAGAAATGAACTCCTAATTGCTCGACTGTGGTTATCATGGTCTAGCGACAGAGAGAACACTATTATCCAGGAGGGGAAAAACATGAAATCCTCATCTGACACCGACTAACTCAGCAACGTTATGAAAAAACCCATAAAAATCCTTCGGGAGTTTGATTAGCAGTCCATGGGGTCGCATCCACTATTAAAAATTTCTTTTTTTCTAACCAGATGGGTGTTTGTTTTTTTTTTTATTTAGTGTCCTAATACAGTTGAAGATAGTGTACATTAGTTGGTTTACCATCAGTTAAAATATTTAACAAAATACCTCATTTGTATCAGAAAGATTAACTGTCCAAACTTGGTCAATTCAAACACAGTTCAAATAATCACATTATATTGCAAAAACTTAGGAAATATGACTCAGTTTCTTGAACCTCTCGATGGAGGAGGCTCAAAGTAGGAGGATAAAGGTAGCAGGCCAAAGATTAAACTATTGCTTGTGAAACCATTTTTGGTATCGACAACTCCCCACGAAGCCTCTAGATACAAGAAAGGAAACTTGCAAAGCCGGAAGAGTCTGAAAAAGCATAGTACACCCTTTTGTTGCAATGTCAGAGCAACAACGCTGCATGTCCTCCTCTCGTATTGGTATTGAACATGATTTTAAAGTTGGAGTGGTCAAACGAGTACAAGCGTTTGATTTGATAATGGCCCACTATCAACATCAATGTATTTAATGACCGCTAAATACGGTGATGTTCTCGTATTCTCTCTATACTGTAAACTTCTATGATCCTAAGTAGCCGTACCTGGGTATAAACAGAAAATTAATTTTATTTAAAAAAGGGTGTAAGTGTAAACAAGCAGACGAAAGAAAGACAGCCGAAAAACATTTTCCTTGTTAATAAATGTTGTATTAATATACACTCAGTGGTCACTGAATTATGACCACCCCATCCGTAATGGACTATGCCGAATAGCTTGCAGTATAAAAAGCCAAACATCTTCGTACGCTAGAACAGTGGTAATTTGCATCTGGTAGTGCAAGTCAAAATGATAAAGTAGCGGTTATGGGAAGAAGTAAAGATATCACGATGTTTCTAAAGGGCATAATGTGGGAGCTCCTGCATCGGGTGCTTCCATATTGGAAATGGCACGTCTTGTCGATTGGCCCACTGTGGTTAAGGAGTACAAAGAATGGTGTCGAACAGTTCAAACCAGCTCCTGCTGATAGAACTGTAAAGGAATACCAAGGTGGATGTTAGTGGTGAGCGAAAGGTGCAACGCGTTGTATGGATTCGATGACAGGTCATTGTGAGACAGTTGACATCGTAATACAATATGGGGAATGTAAGAACAATGTTCCAAATGACGATGTGCGGCACACTCAGATGTCTCGCGTTGTTGATGGGATTGGGAAGGACAGTGACGATGACTCAGATGTATGGGATTCCACAGCAAACTACCCAAGAGGCAACCTCTTCTTACTGTTGATCATCAATGGCGAATACTTTGTCGTCAACAACATGCTGATTGGACACTGGAGGACTGGAAATACCTGGTGCAACACGCTGAAGGATATCTTCGTGTGTGGCTCAACCAACGCAAGTCCATAGACCATCGTGTATGGTGACCATTATCCAGACAGGTGGCGGTGGTTACGTAATATGGGACATGTTTTTCTGGAAAGAACTAAGACCCTAGTGCGTATGGACCAGCGTTTTGCTGGTGAGGTCTACCAGAAACTCTTAGGAGACCATTTGTACCCCTGCCAGTGGTTCTAAGAACACAGTGAAGATATCGCCCATTTTGATTGGCCTTCAAATCAAATTCACCTGACCTTAATCCGATTGAACACCTGTGGGGTGATTAGGAACGGAAAGCAAGGCGTATAGACACGCAACCATCATATATTCCAACACTGTGGCGGGCCTTGCAGGCAGCATGGTTGCAGATTTCTTCAGACATCTAGTGGAGTCAATGTCTAGACGAATACCAGCTGTTATCTGTGCGAACGGTGGCTGAACACGGTATGATTTTTCTTTATTTCTCCTAGGAGACACCCGGCTACAGCCACTGGCTAGAGGGTGATGGTACATATTCAATTATGCTACAAAATCGAATACAATTTTAAAATACTTGAAATACATCTGATTTATAAATACATCTTATCTGGAATATACAATGCTTGAGTCACTAGATATCTGCTAAGGCTTTTACCACTTAATTGGTATAAACGTAAAAAAATAATACTGTTACATTTGAAGCACACCTGATTTAACACAAGTGGGAGATTCAAACACAAGTATTAACAACAGAACAGCGTACAAAGTGAGACAACAGGTATTGACAGCAATACAAAATAAAAACTTGAGAGTTCATTTTGCTGTTTCCAGCAGTCGGTTTCTTCTGTAGAAGTAGAGTGGGGTGGGTAGGACATATCCTGACATATTTCTCGATGAGGTTGGGATTCCTAAAGTCCACTGGCAGAACAAGGTGCTGTACCTGTTTTCTTACATCTGTATTTGCAAGTAGGAGTTTTCGAGGACCTCCTTTCTGTATGATTTGCATGTGCTTTTCAGGGTTGTTATTTAGGATGTTGAATAGCTTATGTTGTTTGCTGGAAAGAATCTTCCAAGGTTGTCCAACTGTGTAAAGGCAGCTTTGATTTGCGGTTCATTATCTGCAACTCGTCTTTGTTTTTTTCCAGGTGTTTTTATCCAGTCTTGGGCTTTCAGCCGTCCCGTTAAAAGCCGGGCAAGTGTCATTGTGTTCCTTGTGGCGATCATTTGTCTCCAAGGGGCGATCTCCAGATTGGAGTATAATATAGCTCTTGAGATGGTAAAAGGCTTAGCTGAAATTCTGTTTAACCACCTCAAGATACTGCTTTTAAGAGCTGAAGACCAGATTTGTGACGCGTTTAGGGAATTGGAGTAACACATCTGTTGCAGGTGGTCATAATTCAGTGATCACTCAGTGTATATTAATAAAGTATTGATACTACAGCCTTAAATGAACCCGTTTTCCCCTTTAGCAATTCAAGTTTTAGAGGAAGTTCACCCTTGTAGCGTTAACAAGCTCTCAAATATTTTTGTTGCATTGGAAAGTGAAAGAAACTACGTTAAACTTACTTTCAAGGTTACACTATTAGCAAAACGAAAGTATTCTCTACTCCAGAATAATAAATTCATACGCTATTCCCTAACTTCGTATAATTAATTTTATTTATTTATTTTATTATATAATTGCTAATAAAACTAATAAATAATAATATTATTATACGGCTATCTTTGTCTTACAAATATATTTCTCTTGGTAAGAACAGAGTGTGGAAGTAAAGCACTTAAGGATATAGAAAACACAATTAAGAAAATATTTCCATTTGTGGGAGTTGGCTTGGCATTAGGGCAAACAAGTGCGGGACAATAGTTTAATCTCTCTATGGACACCACAGCTACTTATGGACACCACACAAGTGCATTTTGGGGGAGGGCGTCGGTATGGTCAGCAGGTGATCGAGAGGTAAAAGATCAAAGAGTTCCGTTGTGTGGGAAAAACAGAATGTGAGTTACTCGCCTATGAGAAGAGTGAGTTTAAAGAATAACACCCTGATTAGGTCAGGTTTAAATTAGATAGGCAGAGATGAGTAAATGAGAAGAAAATAAAAAAGGTTTTCTCGCCCAAAAAGTGTGGTGGTGGTTGTTGTACTTCTGGGTTCAATTTAGGATCCAGTCCTTCCAGTCCTGGCATGCAGTGAAGAGTTCCACCGTGCACTACAGAGGCTGGTTTAGCAGGCTGGGGGCGGGGTTTGAAGTCTCGGTGTTAGGGGAGAAAGTATCGAAAAGAATAAAGTAAAATGCCACCTGTCTCGTCCAGTTACTCCTTAAGAAAAAGTTTAACTTATCTGTCGTGGGCATGTTCCTGTGCAAGAAGTTGATGCGGAAGCTGAGTAACAGGCCAGTCAGATAGTGCCCCTGGCTCCTACTACTACTGCTGTGGCAATTTCCTTCAACATTAACAGACAACTGTTCCCGAAAGAAGACAGTACTGGAAGAGCTGTATGGCAGACTTCAACTAAGAAGAGAGAGAGAGACTTAACCATACTCAGTGGGAAAAATCCGCACAAAGAAACCCCACCGTGAAAGAGAAGGAACGTTCTGAAGATTATTTTAGATTGAAGTTGAAGAAATTACAATATAAGGAAATGTTTGTGTTGAGTTGGTTTATTGGTTGAAGTTGTAAAGAGAATTCATATTGCTAAATTAAGAGAGATTCTGTATATGGAATCGTTAGTATTTGGTTAGAATTATTATTGCTGATTAAGAGAAATATGAGGAATGGTTGGATTTAATTACTTGAGTGATCGCAATTGTAGAGAGAATTGATATTGTTAATTGAGAGAAAATTTATGGAAATGATAGTATGTATTAACAGATTAAATGAGAAAAATGAATACCAGTTATAATAAATGACTTTGTTTTATAATATTTTTGTCATTGTTCATGAGAATCTGACAGCTCACATATATTATAAGGGAAAATCCCTCAGGCGCTGGAAATTCAAGAGGGGGGGGGATGTACCAAAATAATAACGACAATTGCCACTGACCGTACTAAGGTACAGGGGGAATTAAATTAAATATACATTAAAAAATAAATAAAGAAAGAAACCTCTCCACAGTTTGTGTAATGCAAGGAATGTTCATTAACATAATTCTTCAGTAGCATCATCATCATCATCAGCCATTTTCAATCCACCGCAGGATGAAGGCCTCTCCAGCAACTTTCCAGTTCCTTCTGTTTTGAGCACTGGCCATCCATTTACTACCCACAAACTCATGAATTTCATCTGTCCATCTCCGCCTTTGTCTTCCAGGTTTTCTTCTAGCTCCTCTTGGGTACCATTCTGTTATTTCTTAGTCCATCTGTCATCATGTCTTCGAGCTATGCCCAAGACCATTTTAGTTCTTAGGTCCTGCTTAGGTCCCCTTTCCATCTTAGGTTCTGCCCAAGACCATTTTAGTTCTTTAGTTTTGATAAGATCTTCAGTAGCATATAGTACTAAATTTTTGATAAGCATGTAATGTTAACAAAATTTTCATGATTATGTAAAGTTCGTGTGATGTTAACACGGTAATTTAGTATTTCATAAGCATGTAATGTTAATACGAGCACGTAATGTTTAACGAGTATTTAATGTTCATATAATGTTTCATGAATATGTAATGTTTCATGAGAATGTAATATCCATGTAATGTTTGATTAGAATATAACGTTCGTATAATGTTTCATGAGTATGTTATGTTCATGTAATATTAATGTGAGCAAGGAATGTTCATTAACATGTATTCACCAGCATGCAAGGCTAAAGTTTTCATGAACATAATGTTAACAAATTTTTCATAATTATGTTCGTGTAACATTAATATGGGAGTTTAGTATTTCATGGGCATGCAATGTTTATGTAATGTTAACACGAGCACGTAATGTTTAACGACTTTGTTCATGGAATGTTTCGTGAATATGTTATGTTCATACATATAATGTTTCATGAGAACGTAGTATTACATTTTTCATGAGAATGTAATGTTCATATAATGTTTCATGTAATATTTATATAATGTTTCATGACAACGTAGTGTCTCATTTTTCATGAGAATGTGATGTTCATATAATGTTTCGTGTAATATTTATATAATGTTTCATGACAACGCAGTGTCTCATTTTTCATGAGAATGCGATGTTCATGTAATGTTTCTTTAGAATATAACGTTAATATAATGTTTCATGATAATGTTATGTTCATATAATATTAACATGAGCAAGGAATGTTCATTAACATATAACATGTTTTTCATGAACATGCAATGTTAAGAAATTTTTCACAAACATGTAAAATTAAGAAAATTTTCATGATTATGTAATGTTCATGTTTACATGGAAATTTAGTATTTCACGAGCAAGCAATGTTTATGTAATGTTAACATGAGCACATAATATTTAACGAGTATGCAATGTTCTTGTAATGTTTTATGAATGTACAATGTTCGTCTAATGTCCAATGAATATATAATGTTCGTGTAATGTTTCATTAGAATATAACGCTCATATAATGTTTTATGAGAATGTACTATTAAATTTTTCATGAGAATCTAATGTTCATGTAATATTTCATTAGAATATACAGTGCCGGATTAATTTACTAAGGATATATATATATCCTTAGTAAAATGGTGATTCATATAATATTAACATGAGCAGAATGTTCATTAACATGTAATGCTAAATTTTTCATGAACACATAATGTTAACTCATTTAATGTTTCATGAAAATGTAATGTTAACATGAACATTTAATAATGTGATGTTTATGCGAGTGTGATGTATATAATGTTTCATGAACCTGCAACTTTTGTTGTATATGAAATAACGTGCCAGCTTCATTACGTGATGCAAAACGTGTTGTAGTTTATTCGTTCGATATGCACACCATGAATGAGACAAATTCGAGGAAGAATAACTGCACAGAACAGGAAATACGTCACAAACAAATACAAGTACATTTAAGCCATCTCCAGAATGGTTTGCCACGAATCGCAAAAAAAATGTCAAGGAAACCCACAGGCTAAGCCGATCTTACTTATAAAATGAATAAAATATCAGTAGCCAGTCTGAATCTTCATCTTCCCATAATTCCATTTCAACAAGTGCCATAATGAAGCTAACTTTACAGTAGCTACGTTTCTAACTCTTTGCAGCTTTCGAACAAGTCGACGTCATTAGATTGGCAACGATCCAGTACTAACAAAGGGACGGAGACGTGTACGAAGAAAGAGAGCGCATGCTGCGTACAAGCTGGGGCTTCGTCGAGATTTCTGACGTTTATTTCCCGTAGCTAAAGGGAGAGGAGTTAGTCCTGGGATGTCGATTTGAGCATGAAATGAGTAATCGAAGACACGTAAGTACCCACCGGAATGCGAAAACCACGCCAAAGTGGACTATCTAACGTAACAAAGGTTGGTCCCAAAGTTCGTATTTTGACCCTGGAGGAATTTATGTAATAATGAAGTTTTAACTGCGTTGTAACATTGTAAAAAACAACTTTTATGGTTTGTTTTTTAAAAAAAAAAAAACAAGATTGCTGTGAACGGTGTCAACAAAAGAGGTAATGGACGTTATATTCCTGGCACGTTAGATTATCCAATAACCTCAGGGATTAAAAACATTTGTTCTGTGCTCAAGTGTTTACCAAAGCCTCACCACGTGATATTCTGGTAATGGGTGAGCTGTAAAGTGAGATTTCTGTAGCCCCCCCCCCACACACCTTTTTAGAAAGGGGAAACCGGTGCTCAGGACACATGGATTAATTGAGTATTTATCGTGAAACTAAAAAACAATGTGTTAAGATATGGAACAGCAAAATCGGAATAAGATTTGAAACTACTTCATATATTGTTAAATGGCATCTCGTAATTTTTGTACCTTGATAGGCTTAATATACCAGAAGTCAGCTGATATTGATGAATATTATTACTATGATATTGTCAGTACGAGCCAACAAAGCTACCAAAAGCAATGCTACCAAAAGTACTCATCTGGGAAACTCAAGATTTCATCTAAATTTGGTGCTTTTTGTCTTTAAAATTATATAGTCCATTGTTAACTGTGACAAATCGACAAGTAATTTGTGGCTCCCAGTTAATTTGTGACTACCAAAAATAAATAAATATTGGGCATCGTCAGTGCTCGTTGCTGTAGGTTTTGAGTCATCAGCAATCTACGCCGTATTGCAACACTTGATGTTGTTTTTGTACAAATATGTGTTGACTGGACGATTCGCATTTTATGCAGGCTGAAAAACCCATTTTCTCCGCCTGAGAGTGCCTAACTACAGCTATGATTGAAGAGACCTTCAGAAATTCTTCTAGTCTGTAATGGGAATCAAACCATGACCTCCCAATGCCCGTATTATCTACCTTGATATTAAATAATTTAAAACAAAGAACTTTCAGTTACTGAAGCCCACCCCACATCAAGATAACTGGATTTCAGTTGTCAGAATTAGTAAAATAAAGAAAAACGTGTCATGTTGGCAATATTATTTTTCAAACTGTGATTTTGTGTCTTCAGGAATCCAACATGCATGATGATATGTAGTTATAAGTACGAGAAAGATTTTTAAAAAGTGGCGAACGCTTGGTAATATACAGGGTGTGTGTGTCAGTCATCATCAGAGACTATCAGGATGTTTTTATGAATTATTCATGAATTACTCATCTCCTTGAGGGATGAAACACAGGGTAAATCGTACACCACCTCCTAGGAGGGACAAACTCCTACCCTCATGCAAAAGTGTCAATAAGTTGTGGTCTTCTTGAACAGGATTCGAATCCGGATCCTTGTGTAAGAGTAATGAGCCCGTTTATTTTCTGGTACAGATTTTGCAATCAAGTGGACAAACTTGAAAGATAGACACATGCGTTAGTTGAAGTATTTGTGGCAGCAAATGATGTAAGGAAGCAAACTTCTAAGCGTCAGCCAAAAAAAAAAAAAAAAATTACCCACCCTCATCTGTTCATCCCCCTATAATCCTTATTCAATCACTTTTTCGATGAAAGCAAATTTTCCGACATCCATCTGGAAGCATCCTTTTTCATTTTAAATTTATGTCCCTTTATGCGAGTTTGAACAAGAGTAAGGAATGCCATCAGTATTTAGTTTACTCAATCCATTTAAAGCCTTAAATATACTTCGATGTGCTCTCCGCGCAGATATCTAGTTTTCAATCCCTGCAATTTGTAGAAATGAAGATGGTACGAGTAAAGTTGTGTCCTTGACACAACTTTACTCGTACCATCTTCATTTCTTGGGGCTCTTTTCTGCACCTGTCGCAAGAGATCCACGTCCTTAATACGAGGCTTCCAAATCAACATGTCGATTTATCACTGCATTTATATTATACTGCGGAATAATTACTCTCAGGTCTTTTTTTTTTTTTTTTTTTTTTTTTGTTCTATACTACTTTTAGTGGGTCTCCATACGGGTGGTACGTTATGTAGATTACCCATATGCAGTCTTCCCGAGTAGCACATTCACCGTCCTCTTCACACCGGACGAATGGCCCCAGTTCGAATCCACTCAATGACGGGAGGAATTTTAATAGGCTTTTTTTCACTCCACGGCTGAGTCAGTTGATCTCAGGGGAGAATGGCAAGGGTTTTCCTTCCGAAACTCGGGTTTTTCCACCAGCAAAAAAGGCAAAGCGACTAGAAAACACGCAGTTTGTGGACACTTACAATAAATACGAGTAAATGAAATTCTCGGGTTGTCCTAATATGAAATTTTTGCTTATCCATATGCAGTACCTTGCACTTTTCAATGTTAAACCTTAGTTACCACTTCTCAGTCCACCTGCCTAGGTCTTATTGCAGTAGCATACCCTGATTTCTGTCATTAACCCTCCCTTCCCAACTTTTCCGTCACCAGCGAACTTAGACATCAAACTTGATATGCCTTCATCAATATGTTTAATAAATATTGAAAACAATAAGGGCCAGCACTAACCCTGACGGTATCATTATTCCAAAACGAGCAGTGCCCATTAATAACCAATCCCCGCCTTCTGCCACTCAATTATCCCTCTATCCATAACATTAACTTTCCCCTAATGCTCACGCTGCTCCAATTTGTACAGCATTCTTTCGTGTAGAGCAGTGTCAAAAGCCGTACTGAAATCGAAATATATCCTGCCAAAATTATTATTTACATCTAGTTCCTTTATGACTATGTCACCTTAGTTAATCATAATGGTCAGATACAAATCCTTGCTGTGATTTCTGTATAGCTGGGTTCCTGTCAAGATGATTCTGCAATAAACCATTGACTTCATTATCTTCCCTGCAGCAGAATCAAACTAACATGTCAGTAATTAAAATCGGCCGCCGTAGCCGAGTGGTGAGGTACGAGGGTGCACGAGTACACGTGCCTTGAGTTACCGGGGTTCAAGTCTGTGACTGCTGAATACGGTGCTGTTTGTTGTATTCGCTGTCTTGTGAACTTCTCTGATTTTATTTTACTCACGTTGCCCTTTGAGACCCTTTTTGAATAGAACAAACACATGCATATCTCCAAACTGTAGGGACCTACTCTGAATCCAATGATGTTCTCATAATTATGAGTAAATGTGTTTGTTTACCTCTTTTGCTGAGTTTTTTAATATAATTAGAAGTGGCGATTACTCAGACATTTTAGACATTCTATTGCTGATAATGGAACAGATTAGAATGCTTTTATTGTCGAAGGTGTAAGCTGAAGGGATTCAGTGAGGAAATAATCATCATTTTATGACAACGCCTCATTCCTAGACTTTCTAGAACGTGATAGCAATCTAACGTTCGTATAACAGGTGTTCAGCAAGTGGACAGAAGCATTAAATCGCTCCAGATGATAAGAAAAGTAAACAAAACTCCTCAATACACCTATAAAATATCTTATCAGAGCTATTTAGGCCGATATCATTATCAAGAGGAGCTTTGAGTCCATTGAAAAGGTCAATTAGACAACGAAGTAGAACAGCAATGCATGCAAAATATTCCATGCATATTTTATATAAAAAAAGATTAAAAAAAAATACAAGAAAATCACGTATTTCAGCCCCCTCTCGAAGTTATCTCATAAAATTCAATTGAAGCAGACAATTCTTTCTGGCTTTATTCGTGGTTAGGCTGACGATATTAGATAAAATACGCTTATCCATGCTACTGATTTAACTTCTATTGGGTGCAGTGTAATATTTAACTGAAGGCTGAAACCTGCTGGTTTTACAATAAAAAACATTAAATACAGTATAGGCTTTCCTGCCACAACCGTAGGATCTTTAAAAATATGTGCACGTGTAAGAATATGCAAGAAAACTTATGTAAGAATTATGTAAGAATAATCCAAAATAGATTAAAGATATACTCGTGTTTATTCTCAAATAGATGGGAAGCTTTCGAGAATAAATGTGTATTATAACCGGTTGCGAAACCTTCGGGGTGGGGCCCCTTTTCAAAACCCCACTGTTTTGTGGAATACACTTTGAAAACCCTGCTTTCGGCAGCTATGAATTTTTGGGTATTTGATATCTCGTATTAAAAATATTGTTGATGTATATCATAAATCCTCATCCCAGACTTCTTTCTACGCTTCCTGCCCCCTTTCATTAAAAACAAAAACAAAGATTGTAAAATTTTATCAATATGACGTGACCCCCGACAACGCTAAGGTTCCGTAGAACTTTGTCTGAAAATCCATGATCTAAGCTACAGTATCAACCGGATGGCAACCCTGTTATCATACTACGTATTTTGAAAACACATAACATCATCTGAATAAGGTTAAAGGCTTTCGCCTGCTGTAGCTGTGTATAGGCGCAATATGGCCTGAGCAGCCCTTGCGCCAAAAATAACAACAACAGCTGTAGCTGTGAGTGCACTATCCAGTTTTTTTTTTGTATTTAAAAATTCAGATCATTGACTTTGGTTCATTTTCAAATTTTTGTAGACTAATAAAGTCTAATATAGACTTCATTAGTGTACATTGACGTATGAGAACCATGGAGTTACATCGTAGTTGTGTGGAATATACTGTTTATAGAATAATAATATAAAAGATAAAATTCCCCGAGGATATTCATTATATTATTTTGAATTTCTATTTCAAAAGATGGCACTCAGGTGGGTAAACATATATAGAAACCAGTTATGAATTCTGACAGGATGTTTGCTCAGATGTAATCATATATGTATATCTCCTTTGTAGTTTCATAAATAGCTGGAAAACCTTACCACGTTGACTAATAAAGAATCGTGTATTGTTGCTGCTTTGCTCAAAAACAGAGGAAACCAGCCGATACAGTAATAAGAAGTGTAGATAATATAAAAAGAAACGGAAATTACATCATTTAAGCATGTACAGGAAACAGTTGATAAATAAAATGAAAATCAACTAAAATGTGGTCCTGATGATTTTTACACGTTACGCCTTCTTCCTCCCTCTGGCAGAACTTTCAAGAAGCATTTGTCATAGTTCTTCTAGAGATTCATCATTTATTGCTAAATTTTTACGGAAATGTAATTCTGAAGGGAAGTTCATGGCAATTAACACTACCTGATGATACTAAATTTGGAATATTTTTCGCAATAATAGAATTTTAAAGTACGCTTTAAATTAAAAATGGTTTTTTTAATTAAACGTGCTGTAAAGTGTTGCCGAAAGACAAAGGTCATCGAATTACTGAAGGATTGGTGTCCAAAAATGACGCCAATTGCATACGTTAGTAATGCTTTTGGATGTAGCCCACAGCACACCAAACAAGCCCCCACATGAAACCACCAAATATTGCTACTAGCTTACAACACGTTGCGCAATACTGTGTGACGTCATTTCTGTAGATCGAGCCAAGTCGCAGCACACGCAGAAAACTCCACGCTGTATGTTTTTGTGTTGACGTGAGCTAGACTGGACTATTTATATAACAGGAGTTATTGTTTGTATTTTTCCCTTTTATTCTTATCGTAATTTTTCTAATGGAGTAAGGGGGGGGGGGGAATAAGAATATTAAATTGCATTCGACGCAGTTTTCAGCAGTTATATTTGTTGAATAATTTCAAGCCAATGTAACTGCTGTAACTTTTATCAAAGAAGCATTTCATTCTAAAATAAAATCATTTTTTGTAATTCGCGAGGTGCGCCTCTAGTGTCAGTTTCTACTAGCAAACGATATTATAATTTTTATGATGAGCAAGACGACAATGACTTATTATTATTATTTTTTTAATTTCACTTTTATTGTAATTTAATAACATACAAATCCAATAAGAAAATATTTAAATTGCATTCATCAGCGTTTTCAGCCGCTATATTAATTGAATAATTTCCAACCAATATGAATTCCATAGTTTTATTAATTAAAATATTAATATTTCACTATAAAATGAAAACAAATATTTTTTTGTAATGTGTGCGATGCGCCTCTAGTGGCAGTTTCTACAAGCAAACGATATATTGAAGGTTGTAGGGTTAAAATTTCTGGAACGAGAACGAAATTGCTATTGATACTGTAAGTATTAGATGATATCAATATGAATTCTGTTATAAGACTTATAAAATAACTTAAAACTTATGTAAGAATTAAAACTTATTAAATTAAAACTTAAAAATTAAACGCATTACTAAATTTATGCACAGTTTTAAAATTAGTCTTAACATAATGGAGGTCAGTGCAATAAAACATTTAATGTTTTATTGCACTGACCTCCAAGAATTAAATGTTTGCAATTACTATTAACAAACATTTCAAAATTTTTATTTTACGAGTGAATTCTCCAGAAATAGAGTTGAAGTGCGTTTGATGTTTTCTTGTAAGGTCTACAGGATACAGTGGTATAAATAAAATATGCGTGCGTGTATCAAATGATGGATTTTGTAAACAGGGTTTGTCGACTCATTACAAAATAGTGCTTCAACAATAAACAGCTTAATTTAAACCTAAATACTGACAGTTGAGGTTTTTAAACGATACAGAAAACAAACAAGGACTTCAGCCTCTCTGACAATGTGACCCCTTTGAGAATATTCGCAAACAAGATATTTGCGAACTCACTTGTTTACAATTGGGCGTGTCAAAGTAAACGTATTTTTAACAAATAATGACTCAGTAGGAGGAATTAGAATTTTTTTTAATAGCTTAACTTTCTTACAAACACAAATAAGAAAGAGTTTATCAATGCGCCTTCAAAAAATTATCAGACTCAAGTCGTAAAGAGGTAAACATAGCTGATTCAACGAATCATGACCGGAAGTGATATGACACATCAACGCTACAGTGTCCACCTCAACTACCAGAGGGCGCCAGTAGTTAACGCAGTTAACCCAGAAAATATTTGCCTGCTATTTGTTCCAGTACTAAAATGGCTATATGAGTGGTTCTTTCGACTAAATTGACTGTGACAGGGGCATAATGGAAATGGCATTAGAAAGTTGAATTTATAACATAAAGGAATGTGTAAAAGGAAACAGGGCATGACGCGTAAGAAACATCTCTAATGTTTTGAAAGTGTTGTTAAAAAAATAAAATAAATAAATAATAATAAATAATATTTAAGGATTGATAATTAAATTTTGTATTTTCCAACATAAGTATTAGTATTTCCAGTGTACATCCTCCTCGTACATTGCACATATTGAAAGAGACCTGGAGTTCTTTCTCTTCAAGGTAAACTTCTTACGATTCTGGCCTCCGATATAACGCAACTAAATGTTTCTTTCATCCAGATTTTTGTTGTTACTGGCCAAGGAAATGGCAAGTGGTGCAAATTTAAACAGCATCAGCCAAAAAATAAAAACTCCCACATCACTTGTCCATCCTCTCCAATAATTTTCTACTTCATCCATGAATTTATTCAAACTATCTGCTAGAACAGCAGATGGAAGTTTGTTCCAACTCGCGGAAGACAAATGTTCGCTCATCTATCCTGCAATCATCGTTCCTCAATTTGAATTTATTCCCCATTATGCGCGTGGTCTGAGCAAGAGGAAGGATTCCATCGACATTGAACTTACTTGATTCATTCAGAGCCTTAAACATTAATAGAGATATTATAACGATTATAATTTAATTAATTTTATGAAAACAAAAGCGAAAATGCTCCTAGGCCAAGAAGATGGGTTGGGCTCTGAGGTAAAACTATAAACTTTGGGCCATCCATTTGGGGTTAACCGCGGGTGCACTCCTGTATATATGTGAAACTGCAATGTAAATTGCTGCAAGGTCTTCATTTGGTTCGCTTTCGGACCAAACGCACAATCCCAAGTGACGGGAAACTCAGAGGCTTAAACTCGTGGATGTCACAACTCAATAATATACTAATTAAAATTCTTAAAAAACCTATTTCTGCTTTGCATAGATCTCGTTCGTAGTATTGTAAAGTGTGTCCGAATACTTTTGGCAGCTTAATATACGCACAATGCGTTTTATCGAAAGTTTTCTACCCCACAATTTGAGCAAATACATAAAATTATGTATTGCTTGACAAAATTAACAGAAAAAAAATTGTAAGAACAAAATTCTTACACTTATCCTAGCGAATGTTATGTTATAAATATTATAACATAACAAGAAAAAAAAGATGTAAATAGTAAATAATATTATTTACATAGGATGATCTTCAACCAGATTTCGATCGCTCTGTACCATACAGTCAAGTAGGGGAGGATTAACGTAACAACGGGGGGTAGCAGGATGGTACACAAGACAATGGGAGCACTGGAACACTAGTACAAAGGGAGCACCGCAAGGCCAGTTCATGGTCGCATAAACAGAAAGTGAGCAGCTCTTTGGAAGGAAAGAACAAGGGAACCGACTCCCCCTTGTGGAGAGGAAGATTTTAAGAACTAGGAGGGTGAAGAAAACCCTGGATGCGATATACACTATGTAGAAATGGCTGCCGCTATTTGAAACAGACCGACTCCTTGAGCACTTACTAATTTCAAGGAGCGGTAGAGAAGAAACAGAGTGGACTAATGGCGGTAAGTGAATCGGGAATGATCACAAGGAAATATCTAGAAATTTCTAGACGCCCTGTAGTTCATCGAAGTTGATGAAAATTTCGTAAACAGGAAGTTACCCCAGGAGAGGGAGGGCCAAGAAAAAACGGAAGAAGTGGGAGAGAGCGAATGAGAATAATGAGATGATGGAGAACGAACGACGATTGGATCAAAATAGAATGAGCGGCTGAAACAAAAGGCAGATGCAAGAAAGGAGTGAGGGAGGTTTTTTTTTTGAGAGAGTTGTGAGTTTTGGCAGTGTGGAAGTTTGGAGAGTTCCCGTGGAGATGCCTGAGTGATGTGCGGCTGGAAAGAAATCCCGAGAAGTGCCGGGAGAATCGCCAGAGTAATGAGTTGTGGGAGATGCTGTTTAAGAGTTGTTGAAATAGGAAGGAGATAATCCTTGAAAGATGGAAACACCTATGCTGGAGCTGAGTAAAAAAGGATCGAAAAGCCTCACCATAGAACGATAAGGAAGAGCTACATAGCCAGGCTTCTTAATAAAGCAGTAAGAAGAGTCCTGATAATCCTATTATGCTTCCCAGTTTCGTCGAACTGATCAGACGCCCAAAAAGCAGGCCGGAGCAACTTATTTAATAGCCGTATGGAAAGAAGAGCGAGTTCCTGAACGTAGGAGAATCCCTGTAGATGAACAGCAGTACTTTGCCGATGAAAAATTCCAGTTGGAGCCTGATGATGCCCTATGCTGTCGATGATGAGTCGCCCCTGAACTGAGAAAAGGTAGTGTAAAGAGTGATTCCCTAAGTTAATATGTAAGTACGAGATAATAATTTTAAGCTAGATTTGAAGAGAAGGACTTTAGAAAAATGTTTATTTAGTTGATAGTAGATTTGAAGAGAAGGACTTTAGAAAAATGTTTATTTAGTTGATAGTAGATTTGGTATTGATTAGTATAAAAGGAAGAAAAGGGTTCATAGATGTATGTACTTCATCTCAAGGATAAGTTAAAGCAAGGAAGAATTAGATACATGTACTTGAGACTGGTATGTTCTAAGTTAAGATGTAAAGGTGTTCTATGTACTAGAAACGTTACAAGATATTAAGATTGAATTATTTTGGAAGGGATAAATTAATGAAAGATTATAGCGGGGATTTATAAATCTAGGACAATATCCATAGAGGTGTTAAGCCCACTGAGGTAATTCCAGTTGGGAAGTTTAACTGTTAGAAAGTAAAAATAATGTTATGAGATGTAACCTAAACCAGAAGGAGAAAAAGCAGAAAGACACGAAGAGACATATTATATCATTTGCTATTAATTTTACATCTTAACACACATATAATGCCAGTTATTAACATTATACCAATTGATGTTGTATGATACAATTCTTTAATGTATATACTGTGAAATAAACAAATTTGTATATGGTTATCATGTGTAGTATTGAGTCATTCTGAATACTCAGCCAGTCCAGAGGAGACATACACGAACTATTATTCCCCCAGAATCTGTGATCTTCTGTGCAGTATACAAGTCAGGTGTTAACGTGGAGGGGAGGTAAATTAAGGGGGAAATTTAATTGAGAAATACAAAGTTAAAAGAGGTGGGTCTGGAAGGATAACGTGAGATAACGAGATTTATGATTACAGAAATAAATAAATAATAAATAATAAAAGAAAAAATATTATCCCCCCAGAATCTAACTTCCACAAACCATCCCCCACAATTGGCGAGCAAAGCCAGGATATATCCTCACGACGGAAGGCTGGTGTTCAGAACGACAAAATAAAAAATAATTCAGTTGCTGAAACTGAGGAAAAAATTCAGCTGGCGAGCCAGAAAAAAAGAATAGTAAGTATAATAGGTTGATTAATTTGAGGTAATGTGCATATAGTTGTGAATTGATTAAGATATATATAATTTTGGAATTAAAGAGGAATTAGATTGTTAGTTAAGTTAAACCCCCAAAGATAAGTCATGGCTACCAGGAGAGCGAACAGCAGTAGGGATAGAGAAATGGAAAATAATAATGGACGGGAGACATCAGTAGAAACTATTATTTCCAGTGTAGGGAACGATAATAGGGGGACACTCAAACTAAGTAAGTTTTTAAAAACATTTAGGGGCGAGCCATCAGAAAGCATAGACTATTTTCTACGGAGACTAAAACTGATTAAAGAAAAGGAAGGCCTGTCTGAACTGGAAATAGTCATGATGGCGGAATTCAAGCTAGAGGGCAGGGCCCAGACTAAATATTTAGAGGAGACCCAAGCGATGGAGGTGGAAACCCTAGATGAATTTGAAAAGATATTAAGAAAGCTATTTTCCCCGAAAAACTCTTTTCTAGAAGGAATAGGTATATTAAATAACTACTCTCAAACAAGTCGGGAAACAGTAGAAGAGTATCATAAAAGATTTATAAATGTAAAATTAAATACAGAAGTATCGGAAAAAGAAAGTAGCGCTTTTGACAAAATCCTGATGGGGCAGTTTTTGATGGGGGTCAGGGATAAATATAAAAAAGATATTTTGAGGAGAAAACCAAATTCATTAGCAGAGGCCCTGGAACTAGCCGTAGTGGAGCAAAAATTAGATTTCCAAAGTCGGGGGGCAATTAGAAGGGACATAAATATAGTATCAACGGGAGAAGAGACAAAACCAAGCAGTACTAAAGAAAAAGGGGGCGAAAATAAGCTAGAGGGACTAGAGAGACAGATAGCTGGGATGGAAGTTAAATTAAATAGATTATTAGGAGAATTGAACACAAAAAAGAACGCTCAAGATCAAGATAATAGACAGTGGGGCGAAAACACTCAAACGGGGCAGATCACAAGAGGTGGATACAGCAGGGGGTGTATAGGAGAAGTCAAAGAAGTTAGGCGAGAAAGATATGGAAAGAAATGCTATATATGCGGGCGAAGCAATCACTGGACTAAGAACTGCTGGTACAGGGATAGATATCACGGGGACAGAAATAAACACTGCCAAGACAGGGGCACAAATCAAGGGCAGCATATAAGCATGAATGCTCTGCATCTTAGACGCTGGAAAAATAATTCCTGTGGAAAAGGGGGGAATAAATCAGGCAGCACAAGGACGATGCCACACACACTTAGAAGTAAGTTTATGAATAAAGAACCAATAGTTTTGGCCACCCTAGAACATAAATGGAATCATCCAAGGCAAGTGAAGTGTTATAGGTGTAGCAGATATGGGCATATAGCCAGATTCTGCTGGACTCAGATGGTGGATCAGGGAGTCAAGTATGGGAATACTGATCCCAGAAAGTCATGGAAGATCAAGACAGGTCGATTTTATCCTTGGCGCTCAAGAAACTTCATATTTGGTCCAATAGAGTGCAAGGATAGGCCAGAAATGAGAGAGATGAATTATGGAAGTCCGGTAGGTGAGAGAAACGATAAGAGATCAAGCTCGGAAATTGAAAAGAAAGAAAAGAAGTGGAAAGAGACTGAAAAAATTGATGTGAAAGGGCGAAAGAAGGGACCCAGACGGCGGAATAGAACCAAAACACTACACGTGGGAACATTAGAAGTAAAGGAGAAAGTTAAAGAGAAACATGAAGATAGCGAAATGTCAAATAAAGTGGAAGAAAGTGGAGACGAAAAGAATGACAACTTGGTAAATGAATCAACAGAGCAGAAAAGAATCGAATGGCCATGGAACCACATAACTGAAACTTCTTATGGGGAAAGGGCCCTCAAGTTGAAAGAGACAAACAGGCTACAACAAATGTGTTTAGGAGCAGCATTTAATGAAAACATGGGATGGGAATAGTTTAGTGAAGCCCAAAATATACACTTAATTAGTGTACAGGTATATTATAGTATTTAGGATAATCTAGAAGGGCAATTAAAGGAGTTGGCATGTACTTGCTTAGAGACAGATCAAAAGGGAATATAGAGTTGTTAATAAGTAGGCCATGGAAGTAGACGCACAAGCAGGGAACCTGTAGAAAATTTATAATGGGGATATAAATTTTAGAGGGAGGCGGAAGGAATGTAAGAACAAAATTCTTACACTTATCCTAGCGAATGTTATGTTATAAATATTATAACATAACAAGAAAAAAAAGATGTAAATAGTAAATAATATTATTTACATAGGATGATCTTCAACCAGATTTCGATCGCTCTGTACCATACAGTCAAGTAGGGGAGGATTAACGTAACAACGGGGGGTAGCAGGATGGTACACAAGACAATGGGAGCACTGGAACACTAGTACAAAGGGAGCACCGCAAGGCCAGTTCATGGTCGCATAAACAGAAAGTGAGCAGCTCTTTGGAAGGAAAGAACAAGGGAACCGACTCCCCCTTGTGGAGAGGAAGATTTTAAGAACTAGGAGGGTGAAGAAAACCCTGGATGCGATATACACTATGTAGAAATGGCTGCCGCTATTTGAAACAGACCGACTCCTTGAGCACTTACTAATTTCAAGGAGCGGTAGAGAAGAAACAGAGTGGACTAATGGCGGTAAGTGAATCGGGAATGATCACAAGGAAATATCTAGAAATTTCTAGACGCCCTGTAGTTCATCGAAGTTGATGAAAATTTCGTAAACAGGAAGTTACCCCAGGAGAGGGAGGGCCAAGAAAAAACGGAAGAAGTGGGAGAGAGCGAATGAGAATAATGAGATGATGGAGAACGAACGACGATTGGATCAAAATAGAATGAGCGGCTGAAACAAAAGGCAGATGCAAGAAAGGAGTGAGGGAGGTTTTTTTTTTGAGAGAGTTGTGAGTTTTGGCAGTGTGGAAGTTTGGAGAGTTCCCGTGGAGATGCCTGAGTGATGTGCGGCTGGAAAGAAATCCCGAGAAGTGCCGGGAGAATCGCCAGAGTAATGAGTTGTGGGAGATGCTGTTTAAGAGTTGTTGAAATAGGAAGGAGATAATCCTTGAAAGATGGAAACACCTATGCTGGAGCTGAGTAAAAAAGGATCGAAAAGCCTCACCATAGAACGATAAGGAAGAGCTACATAGCCAGGCTTCTTAATAAAGCAGTAAGAAGAGTCCTGATAATCCTATTATGCTTCCCAGTTTCGTCGAACTGATCAGACGCCCAAAAAGCAGGCCGGAGCAACTTATTTAATAGCCGTATGGAAAGAAGAGCGAGTTCCTGAACGTAGGAGAATCCCTGTAGATGAACAGCAGTACTTTGCCGATGAAAAATTCCAGTTGGAGCCTGATGATGCCCTATGCTGTCGATGATGAGTCGCCCCTGAACTGAGAAAAGGTAGTGTAAAGAGTGATTCCCTAAGTTAATATGTAAGTACGAGATAATAATTTTAAGCTAGATTTGAAGAGAAGGACTTTAGAAAAATGTTTATTTAGTTGATAGTAGATTTGAAGAGAAGGACTTTAGAAAAATGTTTATTTAGTTGATAGTAGATTTGGTATTGATTAGTATAAAAGGAAGAAAAGGGTTCATAGATGTATGTACTTCATCTCAAGGATAAGTTAAAGCAAGGAAGAATTAGATACATGTACTTGAGACTGGTATGTTCTAAGTTAAGATGTAAAGGTGTTCTATGTACTAGAAACGTTACAAGATATTAAGATTGAATTATTTTGGAAGGGATAAATTAATGAAAGATTATAGCGGGGATTTATAAATCTAGGACAATATCCATAGAGGTGTTAAGCCCACTGAGGTAATTCCAGTTGGGAAGTTTAACTGTTAGAAAGTAAAAATAATGTTATGAGATGTAACCTAAACCAGAAGGAGAAAAAGCAGAAAGACACGAAGAGACATATTATATCATTTGCTATTAATTTTACATCTTAACACACATATAATGCCAGTTATTAACATTATACCAATTGATGTTGTATGATACAATTCTTTAATGTATATACTGTGAAATAAACAAATTTGTATATGGTTATCATGTGTAGTATTGAGTCATTCTGAATACTCAGCCAGTCCAGAGGAGACATACACGAACTATTATTCCCCCAGAATCTGTGATCTTCTGTGCAGTATACAAGTCAGGTGTTAACGTGGAGGGGAGGTAAATTAAGGGGGAAATTTAATTGAGAAATACAAAGTTAAAAGAGGTGGGTCTGGAAGGATAACGTGAGATAACGAGATTTATGATTACAGAAATAAATAAATAATAAATAATAAAAGAAAAAATATTATCCCCCCAGAATAATCATCCTCAAACAAACCATCCCCCACAAAATGTTTTCATGAATATTTCATTGTGAACAGGATCGCCGAAGGCGAATATTTGATATAATAGGCATCCTGGCATGCAAATTCCGAATATCCAATAGAAATCGACCTATCACATTACAGAGATGCAGATTATGCAAATTATTCATGTCTATAAAAACGCGGGTTGCGATTACATCACTTCATTCCCGTTTTTTCGCTTGTTCGTTGAGATAACCACATCTCCACTACTCAGAATGGCAAGTCATCGTCGTTTAGATGATTCTTTGAAATGACCGGCCGTTGGATGACTTGAAGCAGGGCAGTTGCAGGAGGGGTGGTACGTTGCCTTTTAATATGTCATGCAGTGTCGTTTCGGCACTATGGAAACAGTTTCAAGAGATACGAACCATTACAAGAAGAGCTAAGGTCGCCTGAGGAATACATCAACTAGACCAGACTGCTATCTTGCTTTAACAGCAAGACGAAACCCTGTGAGGTCCTGTCATTAACTGTCGCTTGAGGTTGTTATGGCCACAGGTAAAAGCATTCCAACCGGACTGTGCTAAGAAGGCCCAATTGAATTGGACCCTACGCAAGGAAGCCAGTGGTTTCCAATGTATCCCATTAACCCCAAACGACTGCAGAGCTCCTGGAAACTGGTGCCATGAACATGTGACTTGGAGCCCTGAAAAATTGGGTAGGTTCTCTTTCCTGATGAGTCCCATTTTAGTCTACGGATTCTAGACGTTATTTCATCTGGAGACAACGAGGAATGCGGTACCATCCCTCTAACATCAGAGAAAGGGATACTTACTGTGGAGGCTGTGTTCTCGTGTGGGGCGGAATAATATCAACGGCCCCACTCCTCCACGTTTTTGATAGAGGTATCGTGACTATTCAGAGGTGCCGAGAACAAATCCTCGAACCCTATGTGTGACTCTTTAGGGCTACGGTTGAGGTCTCATTCTTTTCATGCACGACAACGCTACTGCATGTAGGGTTGTGGAGGAATACCTTGAAACTGAAAATATCCAATAACTGCCGTGGCCAGCACGATCAGCAGACGTAAATGCGATCTAACATGTATAGGACGCCCTTGGGATTCGCATTACACGCCGACAGCCAACTCCTCAGTCACTTGGTGAGGTAAGGTCTGCATTGTTGGAAGAATGAGATTTGTTGCCACAATCTTATAGACACCCTTATATCGAGCATGGCTCACATACGATTCACAGCTCTCGGCCTATTATCCGTTGGAGGGATTATACGCTGTGCTAATATCATGTGACCACATTTTCGAGCATCTCGCATCGACTTCTGTAAAGTGACCTTTTTTGGTAATTCTTATACAACCTCTATAAATGTCTCTTATATCTGTCCGAAGTTTTTCGCTCTCCTCATTTCATCGTTATTCTATGGTACACCACCATCCCAAATTTTGTCTAGCTTCATTACAAGATGCACGAGTTACACGACGTTTTCTACGTGTTCTCTTAATTTTGTCGAACAGTGTATTTACTAAAAGGACATGTAAAGATTAAATGAGTATATTTGCGTGTCAAATTAAAACCTCGAAATATATATATTCAACCTCAGTATTTGCATTGTCTCCCTACAGGCAGTGGTACCAGCATTTATACATTGTAATATGAGTTAAGGCATTAGAGGTCATCGTGGTTAGAATCCTTCTAAACTGGCTATACCTGTACTGTAATTTAGAAAAAATGTTCTGTTGGCTGAGGTATAGATAAAATCTCTATACCTATATAGATTTTTCTATAGAGGTATAAAGACAAAGTGACCACTCAGTTTCCAGTGACCACTTTATTAAGTACACCCGCCGAATAGCGAGTAGGTTGTCATTTAGTCTGCAGACTTAGTACTGCTGACAAAATTCAATACATCCTGCATTTGTTGTAGATGAACTGAACCAAGTGTCGAAAGCATACCATAGGGATGGATGTTAGTCCATTCAGTTGGAATTTTCACAGTGCTTGTAATTTTTACGAATTTCCCCAGTCGTCATAAATTGAATGGTTATGAATTTCTGTCCAAAGAATACGTTCCACTCATCCCACAGGTGCTCGATTGGATTGAGATCTGGTGATTGGGAAAACACGTCAGTAGGCTGAAATCACTCTGTCTCTGGAACCAGCTCTCTGCAATTCTGGTCTTGTGACATGGCATTTTATCCTGTTAGAAAAATCCATTCGCAGACCGATATATTTCAGCTATGAAGAGATGTGCCTGGCACGAAACAATTTCTGCACAAATCTTATCAGCTTCCGTCTGCCTTGCACAACAACCTGTTTCAGACACCTGAGATTGGCTATTAGACCAATCTCGATACTACTATGCCATGTTCTAATTTACTTAAATCTTTTGTCTTGCCAAAGTGGTCACTCAATGTTTATCCCACTCTTTCCTAGATGTACCCGAAGACAGAGGCGATGAACTCTCATTGCTTACTTGATATGTCTGCTTTCCAGTAAGATTCCAGATTCAGAGAAGATTAGATTTCTTTGCTTAGATTTGATATCTTCTCTAACATTTCTTGGCACAAATAAGGCAGACATAGTTTGCGACATCTACAAAGCTGTGTAAATCGTGTGGTACTCCTGTATTTGAGAAGATGCTTCATAATAACTTTCAGCTGTCTCATCCTATCACACTGCAGAAGAGTAAATTGTTTTCAGTTTCTGCAAAGAAACTCTTAATTCAACTAAAGAATGTTTTTTTTTTTTTTTTTTTTTTTTACCTAGAAATTCGATCGTTGTTGTAGGAGATAAATTTGTTCTGGAATAAGAAAGGACCACTGTTGATTTTGAAGGACTGAAACTGATGTCTCCCATTGGGGACTGATGTGTAGATCAACTTTTAAAAAATTGGCTATTCGCGTACTTTTAGATTACGCAGAGCAAAAGTGAAACTGCAAAGTGGAATGTTGTGGGTTGACCAGCAAACTAAGAATAGATTTGCAGTCAATTGAAGTAGGTCAGTCATGTATAAAACAAAACAAGTTAGCTTTGTTTTTTACACGGCCGACAAGTTTATAAATGATAACAGATCATATGATCATTAGCCTCAAAAAGTTCAAATTTGGTGACATTTTATCCGGTGTAAAAAGAAGAGATGTCTAAGACACAAGTGTTACCGCAGTCTTCTGAGGTCTCATTAAGCGTAATAGGTTTAAGGTATTTAAAAGTGTCCGAAAAGTTGAGAGAAAGACATCATTTCATTGCATCAAGTATGATGCAATGAAATTTTAAGCATGATTTTAAAAACTTTAAAACGAGTTTATGAAATTGTCAACTTTAGTGTTTATATTTGATCTGGTTATTTTTATTTCGATCCACAGAAAAAACAAGATGGCATGACACAAGATTGTCACCATTGAAATTATAGGTGTCAGTACGTGTGTCCGTAATAGTCAAATATTCTTTCCTCTGCTGGAAGAAAAACTCAGTTTCCTGGAGATGAAACTTGAGGTTTTCGTCTGGTAAACAGCAAAATAACGAAAGAGTGCACGCCATTACAGACACAATATAATAACACTTCATAGTCTTAGTTGCTCTGGTACTTAACGCCTAACTTAACCACCTTAAGGCGACCACGCTACCTCGCCCGACACCGATTGAAAGGGCCACGCTGTGATTAAAGCAGATAAAATTCCTCTGGTCGACAGCAGACTATTTTCCATGCAATGTGGTAGAACGGAGGTGATCGCCACAGTCACTGCAGAAGGTGCTCAAGATGCGCACAGCACAACAGAATCAGACAGACAAGGGTGCCCAAAGTGGAATGGATCCTGCAATCGAAAAGGAGTCATGGCGTTTCATTTAATTAATTTATTAGTCCCTAAGGTTTTCCACAGACATTCTTCCAGGTATGATAAGCAGCTTGCTACCCGGGGGATCTAAAACGTTGATGGAACTGATATTGAGGTCCTATTTCCAAGTCAATTCACACTGGTGGATCAGTTAGTAATTGTGGGTACATCCCCATGTGTAAGGCTTGTAACACTGCACACACTATATGCTGGATGTGACTATCCATGCGTGAACCAATATAAGCAAGGGGGCGAGGTGTGGTTTCCATATCACAAAGAGGAATCCCCCCCCCATTCATCTATTAGGCGGTAGATGAATCTCATCTTCTGTTGCAACACCACCGCTTTGCTCATTGGAGATTTGAAGTAGTGAAACATACATTTAGTATCCAGTGTAAAGGTATGGCAGTTTGTGCAGTAGCACAGTGGTATCGTCACCATCCTCCCCACACTGGGTGGAAAAGGCTCGGGTTCGGATCCCGTCGATGACGCGAGGAACTTTAATGGGCTTTTTTTACTTCTTGGCTGAGTTAGGCGGTCTCAGGCGTAGATAGAAAGGTTTTTTCCCTCAGAAACGAATTTTTTCGTCCAGCAAAACAGGCAAATCAACCAGAGAACACACGCAATTTACAGACAATAAACTGGTATTGTCTGTAAATCTGATTACAGACTGGTATTGTCTGTAATCCACAATGGGCTTTCCTAAAAAAAAGGGTGATAAGTCCCTCTCGTCCAATTTATTCACCTTTGCATTTATTTTAGGGCTACATATGGTAGCCCTAAAATAATAATTTAAATTTGAATTTTGTAAAGCTATGGCAATCTTCATCTTTTCGTCATGTACTATGAGTGGTCTTTTGAGGTTATGATGAGTATAAGCGAGATCCAGAGGTCCTCACATTTCGGGGATACAGCTCTAAGACTTTATTCACAGGCTGGCCAAAAGATAGTCCACCAGACCGAACCTACTGGCAATTCTCAAGGTGACATCTGGATCAGCTAATGTATAATCTTGCTGCCTCTGCTGCGCCAGCTACTAATTGGAGGGAATCTGAGTAATATATATAGAGGCGAGGACATTGTCGAGGCCAAGTAATGTCAAGAACTTGAGTATACTGTATTCTTGCTGTGTGTATGCCATGTCCAAAAATTTCATTTCGCTTTCTCATTCATTTCACAAATATACGTAGTTTCAGTTCTAATTTTGGCTTCTGTTATCTAGTTGCATAGGCTTAGCTTCTGGAGATCTGTTTTTTGCAATTACTAATACCATTTACCTACCAGAAAACCAAAAGAATCCTAACCATACACCCAGCACTCTTTATTTTTTTCTCAGCTAGGTCAATGTTAGTAGTCCTCTAGGCACCTCAGATCCAACTTGATGATGGTCTCTTCTCTCTACCATGGCCATTCTCAGCCTCATGTTTTTTGGCATTACAGAGAAGCGAAATTAGGTGATTTACATGATTTCTTTTCCTTGGTTTATTGCTGTTTTAAAACTCCTGATTCCCACGTTTACTCACTTCGTGCCAAAAAAATTATTCTTGCAAGGATGAAATCATACACTATTCCTCAGCCGGCCCTAAATCTCGTCCCTTATCTTCATAAAACTTTTCCTGTTATAGCCAACCCAATATACTCCACCCAATACTTACTGTGGTCTTCTTTCAGGAAGATGGTAGAATAATTCTGAACAATCTTGATGCTAAGAAAATTCGAGGTCCTGATGACTTTGCTCCACTTGTTCGCAAACCCTGTGCTATTGAGCTCGCTTCTGTTTTGTGTAGCTTTCTTATTCTACTGCTGTTTTTCTTTCTACTTGGAAATTTGGTCATGTCCAGACATTTCCTAAAAAAAAGGGTGATAAGTTCCTCTCGTCCAATTTATTCACCTTTGCATTTATCTCTACTCTTTCAAAAGTAATGGAGAAATCCATCAACTGTCAACTTTCCTTCCAAACAACTACTTACCCTATATAAATCTGAAACCCACCCTACCATGGAATATTTGTTCCCATATGTGGAGTGGTGCCCCAGAACCACTCTCAAGCTTCTGAACTTCATTCAAAAGAGGGTTAATTAACGACCAATTGCAAAGTCTCTTCACTCACTGTCTCATAGACGTTCATTTTCTGCTGCATGCTTTTTCTGTAGATACTTCCTATGGCATTGTACTTCTGAACTGGCGTCTGTAATTTCCCAACTCACTTCCAGACCAGTTCGAACACGAGCTGTAAACAGTCAGCATCTATTCTCAACTCCAAACTCACAGATGATAAGATATTTTTACGCATGCGCATGTATAGCAGTATGACCAATCAATTTCCAACTATCTTCTGCTCTAAGCAGCCATTAATAAAAGATGTTTTTGGAACCAGTGAAGAAAATGAATATTATGAAAAAAAGAGGAAAAACCGTACAAGATTCAACGAAAAACTACAAAAAAATGAGTTAAATGGCAACCATAAAAGAAAAAAAATAATCTGGATTTGGTGATATGAATGGAATGAAAAGCATTTCCCCTTATTTACAAATCCTTCTCCACCCCAAAGTGCTGACGTTACCTTGTCGCACCCAATTACCCTTCTGCTTAACCACACGGCCGTGTTTTTGCTAGGGCAGACCGTTTTAATGATATTAATCGAGTACTTGTCTCGCTTCAGGGCAATCATGGACAATCACCCCAAAGATGTAAACAGCGTTTCTTCTTCATTTAATCTAGAACTGGATTTCAGAAAGAGAAGATGCTGCAGGGTCATGACATCTTAAGATAAACAGAATATACAAGTAGCTGATAAAAACCAAAAAGAGTTGAAAGAAATATAGCGGACATTGCAGCTATGTTAGAGGCTGCTTCTAAGTTTATAATAACATTATGGACATGGACAAATGACATGCAGCCACGCACACTCAAAAGGATTATTGGTATTATCTTCATATAGAGCAGAGAAGGCACAACTTCCTTTGCAACATTCAGAGCCTCGTTGAAAAGCCTCAGACTTAAATGATTGTCTACAGCCCATAATTTATCAGGATCCGTGTGTGATATGTATGAAAAATAAATAAATAATAATAATAATTGTCGGATTTCTTGTGGTCCAATTTTATTGAAATTTGGGAAGGCTCAATAAATCATTCTAAACAAGCGAAATATTAAATTTAATGAAATCTATCCACTGAGAATTCAGTTATTGCATGCGGACGGAAAGACGGATAAATAACAACATCTATTTTTTTAAGATAAATTCTTTCTTCTGTTTTTTTTTTTTTTTTATGTTAGCAAAATCATTAACAACGTAATAGTAATAATCACCTGTCTCCCAAATATGTACAACATCCTGACCACATGCATAGCCAAGAAGATATCGGACCATTTTGATAGCCAGAACATCATGCACCAAGCAGAACCGAGCAGCAGAAGATATATAAGCAGATGAGCAAAGGATGCAAGGAGCAATTGACCAGTGCCGCAGCAGTTATGGAGCAAGCCAACAAGAAGCATCGCAACCTGTACAGGGCGTACATCGAATACCGCATGACCTTCGACTCTGTACCCCATAGCTGGCTGATATCTACTAAGTCAACCCGACACTGACATACTTTCTAGAAGATCTACTAAGTCAACCCGACACTGACATACTTTCTAGAAGCAACCATGGTGAAGTGGAGGACCATCATCAAGGTCGAGAAAATTAGGACAAGATTCCCATCAGGAGACGAATCTTTCAGGTACCTTGAGCACACTGTGGTTCTATCTAGCACTCAACCCACTGCCCACCATGCTCAACGATAGCAAAGACAGGTATTCCCTCAACCAAAGAGTTCAGCACTGACATTAGGATGTAATTCGCACTAGACAAATGCAAGACCCACGGATTAGATCAGACGAAACTACAACTGAAGGCCAGTAAACAGAGACAGGTACCTGGGGGAATAATGCAAACTAAACAGCTAGAACACAAGGAAATCAAAGCCTGCCTGACCAAGAAATACCATCAGACTCAGAAGCCTGATAAAAGCGAAGCTAAACTGGGGAACACAGTCAAATCCATAAACGCAGTTCCAGTACTAACTTACCCCTTCGGGATCACAGCGTGGAGTAACACTGAGCTGGGGGAGATCATAAGAAGGATGACCAAGAACGGGCGATACCATCCAAATGCGGCCGTCGATAAACTGACCACAGCGCAGAAAGGAGGAAGGGGTTTGAGAGTCCTCATTGAACAACAGAATAACGCGATTAAAAACCTGAAGAATTACTTCCAGAAAAACAGCCAATCTACCAAGCCATATAAGATAGACAAACGACACCCACCACTCAACCTGAACGATAAGACTCTACCCACCCGGACCAGAAAAAAAGGAAGACAAAAATTTGCAAAGAAGACACTCCATGGCAGGCACTAGAATGACTTCCATGAAGAGTATATGGATGAAGCTTCCAACGCATGGTTCACTAGGCAACTAGTGGCATAGCGTTTTGTGGAAGGCATTATGCCATTATGGCCTCTAGTGAACCATGCGTTGCAAGCTTCCTTATCCGAGGGGAGAATATGATTCCCTAAGACTGACGCATTCATTCGCTCCATCTAAGATCGGGTAATCAACACCAGGAACCAAAGAACATACATCGCCAAAGAACCCCGGAGTGACAGGTGACACATGTCGACGATGTCACCTTCCCCCGAAATCAATCCAGCGCATTACCGCGGGAGGGGCTACCACCCAGACGGAGTACACTCAGAGACACAACCAGGTCGCCAGGATCATCAGAAGCAAGATGAGATGAAATATCAATTGATCAAAGACAAGTACAAGCCTGAGGCAACACAAGTGACCCCTACCCACAAGTTGTACCGGGACAGAGTTATAAGAACGGACAAGATGACTGGACATAACCACGACTGACCAGAAGGAAAGGACTACCTACTTGATGGACATAGGAGTGCCCAACACCAGAAACCTCCAGAAAACATACGAGGAAAAGATCAGAAAGTACAGAGCTATGGCAGAAAATCAAATAGATATAGCATATGGAATAAGTAACGGTCGTGTCAACCACCAAAGAGCCTGCATAAGAACCTAGCAGCAATAGGCCTCCCAGAGAACACTTACATGGAACTCCAGAAAACCGCGATCCTGAACACCTGTAGGATAGTCAGAGAGTTCCTCGACCAATAATAGTAACGGACGCATCAATCACCCCACGCACCTGGTACCAGTACCCGTTGCCAGATGGAAAAAAACCATAAGGAGAAGAAAGAGAAAAAAAAAAAAAAATATCCCAGCTAGTTTCAAGGTTAGAAGCTCTGTTAATGTTGAAGCTGAAGGCAGATCCTTCCATGGCTCCAATATAGGAAAATCGCTTAAATTAAATTGAACCTTTGCTCTCTCTCTCATATAAATATTTTGGTATATTCGTTATATGGCCGGTCGCAGGCGCTGTTTAAGTTGCCTTCAGGTGCATCACGGTATAATACAATTATGAACAAAGCCATGTTGGCTAAAGGAGGTGAAACAAAAAAAAAAAAAAATCTTTAAAAGCAAAAATAAGTTTATTCCACAAAAATAAAATCGTCTGCTCCTCCCGCGTGTAATTCAGATAAAAAGATTTGAGCCCGCACATGTGCCGTATCGATGTGTTGTGTCCTTGGTTCTGTATCGAATAGCGGACCGATGCTCAAGGGATGACCTTCACAGCGAGCTCGCCAACAGTCACGAGCTTTGGTCACGAGACTGTACCATTATGTTTCGTCGTGGAGGCCTTCGGACCGCCGGTGCCGCATTCACGTTCAAGGACACCTCGCTAATTGTTGAAATCGATCACAAAGTGTGGGATGTGTTTTGGATACGAGCAGTATTGTCGCCGCGCGCTCGGCATTCATTTTTGGCGCTTACAAAAACCACAATGGAACGCGGCGAATTAAATTGAATAGACGCAGCGTGCAGACGAAGGGATGTGTACGCCGAGGAAGAAACGAGGGTCCGTATAAATCGACTGCTGCTAAAAACCTGCGTGGAGAGAAGAGAAATAAATGTGGAGTCGGATTGTCACCTTCACGCGTCACGCGGTCTGATCGATTCCATTTTTGTTGTTTTCACGCAAAATTGGATTCGCCATTAGTATAAAGAGACCAGACGTACAAAAAGAGCAGACGAACAGCTCAATTATGTCACTTTCGAGTGTCACGTGCTTTGTGACGCATAGACATATTCAACTGGTTGCTATGCGCCCTCAGTTCGCATTTATGGCCTGTTGCGATGTTAAAGCCTTCTTCACATTCCGAGAATAATAAAAATAATAAAGACAGCGCCATCGAGAGGAGGAAAGTTGAACTAAGATTTGCTGCACATTATCCTTCGTATCTTTCAACGCTAAATAAGTCTCCGGGGACGACGTTGAACAACGTCAGGCGAAGCAATTTTTATTTGATTGTTTAACGATAGTGTTTTCGTATTTGCTTGTCTTGCGGAGCTGCGGTGTGTATTCAAGAAACTCAAGGACGCTGATAACAAATCTCCGCCCGCGTCTACGAAATAATGATGGAAGTAGACAACAATTGATGGGGGCCTTACAGTTACTCTCATCTGCACTCGTGCAGAAAGTAGCGCTTCTCACCTGACCTCCCTTGCGTTGAGGTGGAAACGGTGTGACGTCATTATGACGCCAGTTGCCAAACTTTAGCGATTTCTACGGCGACGTAACAATTAGTAAGGTCACTGACCTACACACGAAGACCGCCCGATAAAGTATAGCCAACATTCCAGAAAGAATTATTAAAAAAAAAGAAAGAAAGAACCAAGTGACCTTGAAAGAAAAATATGGCGACTTTCTCTGGAAAAGGTTAAAAGTTTCAGTCGATATTCTACGTAACGCGGTTGTCAACATGGCGACAGTTGTCAAGTGAACGAGCAATGACCTAGACTCGAATTATGCGTTTTATGTGTCACGTGGTTTTTAACTTAATTGGTCTTTTGTTTGTTTTTTCTTTTCTCGTGCAAAGTTAAATGCTATTTTTAACTTTTTTGGATCTTCCAATCCAGGATCTTCCAGACTTTCAAGGATCTTCCTTGTTTTTTTATTTTATTTTTCATCAGAAGGAAAGTTTGCTTGTCCATCTGTTTGTATCTGCGGCCCTGTTTCAGAAGGTCACCGAGACGAATTTTCCTGCAATGCCTACGTGATCCACTGCCATGTGTTCCACTGCGCCCTTTTGGAGTGGTTCTAATTCGACGCACCTTTTTTCCTGGAACGTTTATCACAAATGTTGAGTTACCACTTGTAGAATAATAATGTACTCAAGAACGCCTGTACGCTCCAAATATGGTGACACCTGGACTTTTCCCAACGATTCATCACCCTCACACATACACCTGCATTCATTAAATAACGCTTCAATCCCTCCAGCGTCCAATGAAGATGTCAAAGGGTGCATCACGAGTTTTGATGCCTATCACTTTCATCGCGAACAGTTTACTAGGACCGGACCAGCTGTTGTGCGGGAAAATAGAACGGAAGAACTCATGAAGCGTTTATTGGCACAGATTGATATGTTAATTATGGGGGGGGGGAGATTTCCCGGCCACCCTTTCACCAACGGGAAGCTTTATTTCAGCTTTCCCTGTTATGAAATGAATAAAGAACAAGTATGTAGACTGACAGTCTTCAAAATGTTTATAAATTTTTAAAATTTATAAATGCTAAAAAAGATTTAAAAGGGCCACTTTAATTGGCCCTTGTTGCCGACTACTTTCTATTGGAATTAATTCTTAAGAGGTCAGGTGTTTTGTTTGTCTTATCTACTTTGCTACGCAGCAAACTGAGGCTCTGAAAACGATCGTGAAAAATGGATCCACCTCAGACTGCAATACAACCTACCCTGGTATAGTATCGCTTCGGACATATCCTGATTCATCTACTTAAGGTCGTAAAGAACCTCATGGGCTGCCTTTTAACGCATGGTTCACCAGAGGGATGCTCTTGAGTTACTAATGATTTGCCAGTCCACGATCGTTGTGAATTATGAATTATTTGGTAATTCACAACGGTAATAATTGGTAATTTGGTAATTACCAATTATGTGTCACAATGATGTGGTCCTTGCCAAAGATCGAAAAACTTGGCTCAAGCCTTCGAGTAGTAAGGAGCCAATAGAAAAAGTCATGAGCAGACGTCTTCTTCCAGCAGAAAGTTTCGTTCAATTCTTTTTCATGTGTACTCCTATGAAACCTTATGGGATGAACTGGGAAGATTCAAGCGAGTTTCACTCCCTACTCCGGTGTATACAATTTGGAGATGTTTGGCATAGGCTGTTCTCCTCCGTGAAGGTTTGGTCCAGGTAGGGTTAACTCTCTGGTTCTGTACAGGAGACCAATCTTGTTCACTCGGTCGCTGTGCATTCAAGATACATCTCTGTTCAATTTACATTATTGCAGGTGGGTAATTCCACCAACTGATGTTATACAAATACAGGAGAACCCGATTTCAATGAAAGGGTGAGGAAAATAAACATGGCATATACAGACGCATGGTTTTAATGACCAACAGAGTCGCTTCCAACGTAACAATACATTCTTTTTGTAATGGAAACGGTTGTTGTGCTCATTATCACCAAATATTTTAAAAAAAGTATACCTTAGCCATGTGATATTACCATTTTACAATTCTTTTTTGGTCAAAGAGTATGGCCAAATGATGCAGAGATAGATTTAAGCACATCGGTGACTTACACCATATTGCACTGTATATATACACTCATGAGCCAAAACATTATGACTACCTATCTAATAGCGTGTTGGCTGCCTTTCGCTATGATTACCGTTTGCACCCAGCGTGGAAACGACTCCACGAGACCGAGGAAGGTGTCCTCAAATATCCAGGATAGCTGGACAAAAGTACCCCCAGCAGTACGGCCACAGAGCGAGGTACTGGCGTGGACTGGCAAATGCTGCGTTCCACCGCATACCACAAATGTTCAATGGAATTGATGTCGGGTGAATTTGGCAGCCAGGGAAATACACGAAATGCTTGAACATGATCCTCGAACCATTCCTGTATAATGCGGGTCTTGTGACACGGAGCGTGACCTTCTTGAACGAGTCCATTGACATCTCAATACACCGTTACCATATGGGCAAACCTTGGTGCGAAACAATGCCCGTGCAGACTAGTTGCATCTGTTCACCTGCTCGCCATCGAATACGCACCCCTCCATCTGCACGATGGAACTGGAACCTTCATTCATCAGACCAGGCGACTCTTTTTCCAGTCGTCCAATGGCCAAGAACGGTGCTCCAGTGCCCACTGAATATGTCGACGGTCTGCCAACATGGGTACATGAACAGGCCTATCCGGAAGAGCGTCCACTCGATTATGTGCGTGGAAGTTTCTCTATGCGCCCTAATTGTAGTCTGCAATTAATTAAGGGACTGTGAGCAGTCTGTTGTGGGGACAGCATGCCAACTGCCATTCACCTCAACCGTCAACCTGAGGTGGTCCCTGTCCGGGCACATTGGGTGGTTGTGTGTTCCTCTTCGGACCATTTCCACCACACCTTCGCTACGGTGGCCCTCGAACAGTTAGCAGTGTTTGCAGTTGCTGAGATTCTGGCCATTTTTCCTAGCGCTGCAAATCATTCCCAGTTAATTTCCGTCAGGTTCTTCCCTCTGTCCAATTGCACGAGCTTGTACTGAGGAACTGGAAGACTAACTGAGCAGAGTAAGTCGTGGAAAAAAAAAAAATCATTAGAACTAATCAGTCTGTCTTTATTTGCATTGTCGGTGTAGAATACTTTACCATAAAATTAGAAAGAAACCGGTAGCGCAAGCATTTGAGACTATCTTTGCTTCTATCATCATGTGTTCCTGTTCCAAGTTTTCTCTCGCAGGGCCATTCAACAAAGCAGTTGACATTTTATAACAACGGAGGAAGCCTCTAGAGTCACGTGCCTCACCCCCAAATCTTGTTTCTCTCCCTCCACTATTATTCAATCCATTCGTTGTGTGTAATTGAGTTCCTCTCCTTCCCGAAAGTCCAGGGTGTCAGGGACAATGGGGATGGGGAACAAGGACAGGAGGTCGAGGTTTAGTCCGGAAACAGATACACCAGTCACGGAAGGGTTATTATCTCACGTTACATAATCGTCTGTCTTCTAGCACGTCCGGAGGTTATTCCGCCACCGCTGTTGACCTACTTTGTAGCATGCACACTTTTTCTCCTCGGTACCCTCCATTCTCCCAGCAGCGTGCTATTTTGGCCTCCCTCCTTCCCTCCCTCTCTGTGGGCACCAAACTTTCACTTGGGAAATGATGCATTTACTGCTGCCAGTAATGTTTGGAATCCGGGCAAATATTTACATTCAATGGAGGGTGGCAGAAATGCAAGCTCAGCAATGTTTGGCAGCCTTCGGGTACAGCTGATGGCCACACCCAGCCAATAATAGTACGAACGGCTGGATCAGGTTACTCGTTAATGAGAGGACTTGGCAATCTGGTGCCACTCTCTCTGTGTTTATAATGGCTGTTTATGCTTCACATTGTTTCTGATCTTTGTTTTATGGTCTTCTTCGTTTATGGTCTGTCTTCTTTCTTCTCACCAAAAACTGGGGATAAAAGTCCTGTTGATTTCGAGACGTACACCTTCTTCTCTATTGTCTTGTATACGTGCTTAAATCATATGCATACAGATCATTGCTATCATTACCTCAATGATACAATACTCCAATTAAGTAGCCCAAATTCGGAACTCTTCTATCTTTTTTACTTGGATCACTCCTCCATAAAACAGTTGAACCGTTTGAATGAAATTTTCGTGATCAACTCCATTTTTCATCCCGCGTGCGTTACTTTAACCTAGATAGTTTAAGGTTCTCATTATTTTATTTCTGTACCTCCCCCTTCCGGTTCTATATTTATCACTTTCTTTCTGACTATTACTGGCCGCATTTCTCTCTTTTTGTCTTTTGTTATGGTGGGTCTCTGGAGTTCAAATGAGGTCTTTCTTTGCTAGTGTGGTGTAATATTCTGATAGTTAAAAGAATGGATCGAAATGGAAAATTTAAGGAAATAGGAATTAATATTTCGGTGGACTCCAGTCCATTCTGAGCTCTGATTGAAAGCTTTTTTTTTTCCCCTTAAGATACAGACTCATTTGCCGATTTTCAGAAATTGATTCCTCAGGGGCAGGTTGGGACACTGTAATTCCTAAGAAATGATTTGTACCATTATCTCGTTTAAAACTTAAATAATATGCAACAGACAGTCTGAAGGCTTCTGGTCAAGTCCGGCTATAGATGGTTGCAACAGGTACATCGCAGAAACTCGCGATTTCGGCTTGCAGTCAAGCCATATTACTGCCCTCGGGAGTAGCTCAGATGGTAGAATCACTGTCCTCCCGTACCGGGTCGGAAAAACCTGTGTTCAAGTCCTGTCGATGACGAAAGGAATTTTTATGGGCCTTTTTCACAACGTGGCTGAGTTAGTCGGTCTCAGGGAAGGGTAGCATGGTTTTTTCTCCCGGAAACTTGGGTTTTTCGTCCAGCAGCAAACAGAAAATCAACCACAGAACACACTCAATTTGGATACAGTTTATACGGAGCAATATGGCCTCAGTCAACTCAGCAATAGGCTGAGCCTCATTGAGGAAGATTCAGTGAAAGGTAATATTTGCAATGTGGTGGTACTCCAAATACAAGGTGGAACGCTTGTGATTTTCAATGTTTTATCAGGAATGAGTTATACGCCGATCGTAAGGGGTCAAAGGGAAAGAGGTAGATTTTTTTTGTGCTTATTTCTTAAATCTCACCTTGGTTTTGAGTATTAGGTGAGGTGAGGTGAGGTGCAAGAAATGGGTACAATGAAAATATGTACGATTTAATACAGATAATATCGTACCTTAAACGGATGATTTCACCAAAATAACAGCGTCAAGGAAATAAAAAACTACCACTAAAGCAGGGGCGTTTTAGTATGCGTTATCTGCACCACCTGCATCAGTCCCGTCCCTTGAGGGCCCCATTAGGCGTAGAAACATATCTCCCCTTAAGTAGGACACCTCCATCTTGTCTAGACAGCAAGGTTGGGTCAAGCTTCCCTCTTCGCCGTAACTCGTTAACCTAAAAAAGAAATCTTTCGTTAGAAAAGGGTCAGAAAGTGGCCCTAAAAATTTGTGACGTTGTCTGTAGTCTCATTGATTATGATATATTTATCTCAAATTACAGGGTAACAATCTGGGTCAACTGTTTCCACTAAAATTATTGCCGCCAATGTTACAATTCTCATTTTCTGCTTTGCTGCCGAGAAAGTGTGAACAAGACACTGCAACGAAAGTGACAAACTTGTATGATTCATGGAACAAAACAACCTTCCTTTCCTCTCTTTTCTTTTTTAATTTTTCGTGTGGGGAAATTCCGAGTGCAAAGTTCCTCCTGTTGTAATCTCCTCTTTCCACCCGCTTTCGACAGTAATCGTAATCTATTAAAGGAAACTTGTACGCGTGTCCAAATGAACCTTGAGTTTAAGATACTGTAATATGAATACAAACGTGTCGATACCGAAGGTTTCAATGTTTTTTAAAATATCTTGAATGCAAAAAAGAAAGTCCATCTTTGTGTAGCTGATTTTTGACCAATCTATTTCTGGACAGTTCAGTAATTGTTAGATGCTTGCCGCCTTGTATTTTCCTTGTAAGTGTGTGTTTTTGAAAAACTGTACAGTCCTTGGAACTCATCTAGCAATTAGTTCTAAGACATTGGCCAAAAAAAAAAAAAAAAATACGAACCTTTATTTATTATCGAATCGGGCTACCTTTGTTTCAAATAGCAACAAGTGCTGCGCGGCTTGGGTTCTATAAGATGTTTTAGAGCTTGGTCTAATTGTAACCATTCTTCAAGCGAAATACCACGTACTTGTGAAAAAGTTGAAGGAAAATCGTTGCCGAATGGCTCTCTCCAGCATTTTCCACACATTCTCAATAAGACTGAGATCAGATGAATGTGGAGGCCAGGGAAGATGGTGGAAATCCGTGTCATGTCCTCCGAACCATTCTGGCACGATACGCTGTTGCTTTGTGATCCATAAAGTGGCCACCACCTTCGGGATAAAAGTGTAACATTGCAGGGTGCAGTAGATCTGATACAAAATTCAGGTACTCCATAGATGACATTTCACCTTCCACTGGTATTAACGGACCTAGTCCGTGCCAACAAAGTTCCTCATACCATGATGCAATGAGGATCCATCGCTTTTTGAGGATCTTGCCACACTCTCACCTTATCATCACAAATAATGAACAATGACGTCAACCACCTCTTCCAAGTTTCCCACACATTCTCAATAAGACTGAGATCAGGTGAATGTGGAGGCCAGGGAAGATGGTGGTTTGATTTGAAGAGTACATTTTTCTTTGGTTTCGAATTGGAAACACAGTACATATTCTAATGCAGCTTTTTATGTCAGTATATTGTATCTGCAAGAATGTGATTCAAGATACTTAAAAAATTACAAATGAAAGAAAATGACAAATTGAGGATTAATTTAATTAAAGAAGAAACATGGATAAAACATTATTCTTTACTATGGAACTCAGAAACAACAGGAGAAGATAGTAGGGATATCCCTACAAAAGAGGATATCGAGGAGACTATGGATGCAATAAACCTAGAAGAAGTACAGGAAGAGTCCAGGACTAGATAACATATGTGTAGAACTGTTTAAATATGGTGGAAAGCCAATCCAGGGAAGATTACTCACACTTTAATAAAATATGGAAATGTAAACGAACACCAAAAGACTGGCAGATAGGACCGGTAATCAGCATACAGAGCTTTCTTAAGTCATGGAAACAGGAAGAAATCACACGGGCTAAGGCTGAAGAATAAGAAGGCTGTGGCAGAACCTCGGAACCTATGGCACAATATTAGCCGTATGGGGTCTGGCATTGTCTTGATGGAGAAACCACTTCAAACCGGAATATGGCCGTCCTACCAAGACACTCATTACCATATACTTCATTCATCTCTTTAACTGTTTCCGATGTATTTAAGCCCCGTCTGACACAATAGTGAATCACATACCGCTGTTCAGTCTGTATGTCCGACATGATGCTTGCTTCAAAACGATCGTTACTGACACGCGGGTAAAAAAACTCTCTTCGCACAATAGCAGCTCGACAAGTACTGGCATGTGCATACAGAGTCTGCTCAGTAGCGATCAGGGACAGCACCTCTAGCGGCAGTGATGAAAGGTTCGCGCGGTAAACATAAAATCTTGCACGTCCGGAATTAAATGATCACCCCTTGTATATGCAAATATATTAAAGAACCAACTGAACGAATATACGGAAGAATGCTTCGAAGAACAGTGTAGATTCAAAAAAGGAAGAGGATGCACAGATGCAATATTCACTATGCAACAAATAATCGAAAAGAGAAGAGAATAAAATTTATAAATATTGAGTAGTGTTGGTGATAATCCATAACTCAATATTTACATTAATAAAATATTGCAGAATGCAGCCCTCATGGTAATGGTAGGATTGCTGTCCTCCCCACACCGGGTGGAAAAGACCTCACATCCCGTCGTTGATGTGAGGAATTTTTATGGTCCTTTTTCACAAGGTGGCAGAGTTAATCGGTTTGAGGCGTAGGTTACATGGTTTTTTCTCCCGGAAACATGGGTTTTTTCGTCCAGCAAAAAGAAAATTGACTCAGAACAGATGCAATTTACAGACCATATGGTCTTAGTCGCTGATGCTCCTAAAACATCACAACAACAAAACAACAACAAGCAGGAATAGAAAAAACTTATAAAAAGGTGGAATTCAGTTATCCAACAAGAGTAGAACTAACACAATTCTATATGCTGATGATCAAGTTTTTTTGACCAAATCAGAGGAGGAATTACAGATATTAAAGCACAGTTTAAATACGGTAGCAAAGAACTACACTGGTGTGCAAATTTTAAGGACCAGTCAGCTTTTCACCTGTAGCTTCTCACAGGAGTGGCCTGGATATGGGAAAAGCATACCGTGAGGTACAGAAATTATGAAGGAAACAAAACGGTACAGGGGGACTTTATTCAAAATGGCAACATAGCACTGGCTGCCATGATACAGATGTATCACTGCCAAAGATGGAACAAAAGGAAGAGGTGGTCCTCAATAGGAGATATGGCCAGCCCTAATGTCGATGCGATCTTTGCACTGCCTGTCCATACTTAGAACAATGTTGTTGATAAGTTCTTGCGGTAACATCGTCCATTTCTCTGTTAGCGCCATCTTCAGCTGGTGAACATTTTCTGGTGGGTGTGGACGTGTCGCTAGGCGTCTCCCAGGAGCGTCCCATGTGTGTTCGATGGGATTTAGATCTATGGAAACGGGCAGGCCAATCCATACGAACAATGTCCTCACTTTCAAAAGCATATCAACAGCTGCACTGCCACGGGGTGTTGTGTTATCATCCATAAACACGAACTCGGGGCCAATGGCACCTCGGAAGAGACGCACGTGGGGAAGAATTACCTCAGTACAGTAGCGTGCACCGGTTACAGCACCGCCCTCAATATCTTGAGTTGTGTGCGTCCATCCAAGATAACGCCTCCCCAGACGAGAACACCTCGACCGCCATATCGATCCCTTTCAGTGATGTTTGCGGGGTGATACCGTGTGCTAAACTCTCACCAGATTAGCTGACGCCCAGAATCGCTGCTGAGACTGAATCTACTCTAATCAGTAAAGAGTACCTTAAGTAAAGATTTTGTGGTTGTAACCTTTAGTAATAGTGTTGGTCTTGAAGTTCTGCACACCAGCGTATAATTTAAACATAGCTTTAAAAACAAAATCTAACTTACAATGGAATGAATGAAATACAAACGAAAGTAAGAATACATAACATAATCAAAGGCAGCACTTAAATATGGTAGTGGAGTGTGCGCACTTGGGAAGAAGGATAAACAACGTCTGGAAGCAGCCCAGATGAAATTTCTCAGAACACTTTGGGATTAACAAGACTAAATCACCAAAGAAACACAGATATATGAGAAAGACAAAACACCTCCAACATAATAGAAGAAATACAAAATTATTAGCTAAAATGGATGGAAAGAAAATGTACAGAGAGAGAGAGAGAGACTACCAAAATTAGCAATGAATTACAAAACTATTGGAAAAAGAAAGCGAGCGCGTCCCAGAAAGAGATGGATCGAACAGTTCTTTGAAGAGAGTTAATGGTACCGGCTTCATAAGCCTAAAATCCACTAAGTTCAAGAAGAAGAAGAAATATTTAATGATATTTGACTATTAATTATAAATACGAATTAAACTGTTAATTAATTTATGATTTTTAATTTTTTTAAATTGCTTGTTTATATTTTTATCTAAAAAACAAGCCATTTCTGAAATATGTAAATCCCGATACGCATCTGAAAATGAGTATCCAGCAGAGGATTAAGTTAGGTCGGTTGTGTGCCAAGCGCCAAAGCGACTAAGGCTACCAAGGCTACTAGGCGTCAGTATACTGTCTGTAATTGGGTTCATTTTTTGGTCGATTTTTTAGACGAAAAATCGTAATTTCCAGGAGAAAACACCACGCATCCTTTGTCTGACTGACTAATTTAACTAAGTGTGAAAGAGTTTCCTTATAATTAGTAAGAAAGATTAATTAAGGAAACTCCTTGAGTATCATTACCATTACCGTCCATTAGAAAGTACAGAAAGCAGACCGCACCCGGAATTTGACAGAGGATTCAAGTCCTCTGTGCTAGTACACCGCTTTGCTTTTTATCTCCCGATTGGAAAGGTATGTGATCAAATCTCGCTGGAGATGGACCATTTATTTGTCTATCCATTGCTACAAGCTAATTTAGACATCATCACTGTAATTATTTATAACGTCAAGGATTCTAAACTTCGAGCAATGAACCAGCATTAAATTTTGTTTACTTTAGGAAAATAATCACTCACAAATACAGTCCATTCTGATACATGCTGTATATTCTTACCATGAATGGTGACGTATTATAGATCCACACGACGGGTCCTAAAATGACACTTTTTTTAAAATCTTCAATCATTGCTTAACTGAAACCTGAGGAGGATTACTTCAGTCAAGACAGGCCTTCCTTAGCTCACAGGTCTGGGCAACCTGCAACTCATGGGTCCGATATGGCCAATTAGAGATGATTTAGGTCCACGTAATCCGCATGATGAAGTACCCATCCACACGCTTCTGACACAACAAAAGCGATGGTTTGACATAAAATACCCTTTTTATGCCTGTTCCTGAACAGGTGGATGGTAGGTATGGTTTATTTTTCCCAAACCCCAGAAATGGTCCAATACTTTGGCAACAGAGTGTATATACAGAACTGTGTTAGTGCTGGTTCTCACAGTCTCGCTAGATTGTAGGTGTTTTATGAAATTTTTTAACTCAAAATTTCCTCTGCCTGCGAATTCCTTTCTGTTGAGGATAATTTCCGCGTTCAGGATAATTTTGGGAGTCATTATTAGTACAATTAACGAAGAGGAAGGGCAATTGGTTTCTATTTCCTGCATTTCTATTGCCTGTTGCCATCCGTGTCGGAATTATCACTCGGTATGAAACGTGTGCAACAAAAAAGTCACGTGATTGATTCCCTGTATCGTATGGACCACGAAGTGGAAATTCCATTGCACAACTTTTGTTTTTCGCTATTTGTGGATGTCCTTTTTCCGTGCTTGGAGCGAAAAATAGTCGTTGCACGTGAATGACATATGTGCTTTGCATCAGCGAATCTCTACATGCGAAGAGGAAAGAGAGAGACCTTGAGGGGCGTCGCTAAATATTCCATCTCCATACTCTACAACATTATACTGATCGCAGGAACAATGTTCCTGAAAATGTCCATCATCTGCCATCCGAAAGGTTAAGGGTCTGTGTGAAAAAAAACGAAGAATCAGGTTCTGGCTTCACAAGACGTTATTTGTGAAATATATTTTGGCCTTCATATGATATCAGATTTTACCCGTGGTACTTTTCGGTTAAAAAAAAGGTACCTCAGGGGTTCCTTTTTTTTTATCCGATTGTATAATATGTACAGTGTGATTTTGTATTCAACATACCATTTTATCCATGTAAGGAACATAAAACGCTGTTAAAAACAGAAATTTCATCTTGAACTATATTTAGCAGTCTTCGAAAATTTATGCCACATGTTCAATGTGTCCTCCACGTTTTTTTTTTTTTTTTTTTTATGAAAACCCCAAACACGAGAGGTATTAGAACCTATAGTACTTATTACTGTTCTTGGGGTGAAGGTTGCGAAGATAAAAGAAGATATTTGTTGACATTAGACTCGGAATTTTCAGGAAATACGTGTGACGGAAGGTTGTTCCAGAAAACGGCAGTTCAATGAATAAACGAAGAAAATGAAAAGTTGGTTCTGTGAGTTTGAAGTTGGACAGCAAATGGATGTTGGCTGGTGGTGGCACGTGGTCGGACTGTTTTTAGAGAGAGAGCGGGAATTATAGAAGCCAGTTCAGAAGAACAGTGCCCATGGAAGTATCTGTAGAAAAGGCATGCAGCAGAAACAGTACGTCTATGAGACAGCGAGTGGAGAGACTCTGTTAGAGATTAGTAATTAATTAACCTAACTGCCCTCTTCTGAATGGAATCAAGAAGCCTGAGAGAGGTTTTGGGGGAACCACCCCAGATGTGGGAACAATGTTCCATGGCAGGGCGGATTTGCGATTTATACAGAGTGAGCAGCTGTTTGGAAGAAAAGTAACGCCGACAGCGAAAGAGAAAACCAAGTTTTTTAGATGCAGAGGAAGCAATATTTGTAATGTGCTTGTGCTAAGAGAGATTAGAAGTCAGGATAATCCCCAAAAGAGATATATCATTTTGCCTAGAAATCGGAGTGTCACTAAAGATAAGCATAGGAGCAGAAGAATCCTTTTTGCGAGATATAAGACAAGACTGAGTTTTAGAAGGGTTGAAATCAACTAAGTTGTCTTTGCCCCACTGGAGAATTACCTGAAGATCGGCATTTAAGGAATTGGTAGCAGATTTTCGAGAAGTTGAAGCTGAATGAGCAGGACAAGGTTTCTCAAAATGGAAAGTTGAATGCAATGTGCTATCATCGGCAAAACTATGGATAGGATTTCCAGTCAATGGAAGAAGGTCATTAATAAAGAAGAGGAAAAGAGTGGGGGATAGAACTGACCCTTGGGGCACACCGGCATTAGTGGAGAAGTTAGAAGACAAGACTGAGTTATATAAGACAAGACTGAGTTTTAGAAGGGTTGAAATCAACTAAGTTGTCTTTGCCCCACTGGAGAATTACCTGAAGATCGGCATTTAAGGAATTGGTAGCAGATTTTCGAGAAGTTGAAGCTGAATGAGCAGGACAAGGTTTCTCAAAATGGAAAGTTGAATGCAATGTGCTATCATCGGCAAAACTATGGATAGGATTTCCAGTCAATGGAAGAAGGTCATTAATAAAGAAGAGGAAAAGAGTGGGGGATAGAACTGACCCTTGGGGCACACCGGCATTAGTGGAGAAGTTAGAAGACAGAGAGCCATCTACCATCACCCTCAGTGAGCGGTCAGAGAGAAAACTGGATAACCAATTATTAAAAACAGTTGGGAAACCATAAGATGGAAGCTTTTTACACCTTTATGCCAAACACGATCGAAAGCCTTTGAGATGTCAAGAGCAACTGCTTGTGTTTCATCGAACCTTTCCATTGAATTTGTCCATAAATGGGTAACATAAGCCAGAATATCACCAGTGGATCGACACTGACGAAATCCATACTAACAATCGTTGATCAGATGGAAGGTTTCTAGGTAGTTTAAAAGTTGGCGGTTAATTGATTTCTCCCTAACTTTAGAAAGAGTAGAAGTAATTGCAATGGGACGATAATTGTATTGGAGGGATTTGTCACCCTTTTTAGGAACTGGCTCGACATGAGGATTTCAAAGCAGAAGGAAAAACACCTTTGGAATAAGAAAGTGAAAAACGGCGGCAAAGAACAGGAGTAAGTTCAAGAGCACAGGTTTAGAGAACAAGTGGAGAAATACCATCGGGACCTGGAGCTTTCTTAGCATCAAGATTCGTCAAAATGCTTCTGACATCTTTTTGACGGAAGACCGCAGGAGGAATTGAATGGAGCGTGTTGGGAATGGTGGGACATGTTTTACCAAGATCATTAATGCAGGAGGTGGAGCATTATAGCCAAAGTAACTTATGCGCCATCAAACCCCCATATCAACAACAGCCGGAGGTTGAAGAAAAATGGGATGCTAGCAGGTCAGCTTTATCCTTGGCTGAAGTGACAACAGAACCGTCCAGTTTTGACAGAGGTGGGAGCAGAGATGGGCAAAAGTTTCGGCCAATAGCTTTGGCAAGAGACCAGAATTCTCGGCTACCATTAGGGCAAGAAGCAAGTTTTCTATTCTTAGCCTGTTCAAAATTTAGTTTGGACTGATTAATAACTGCTTTTCAATTGTTGCGAGCTTTGGAGTGGGCAGAAAATGAAACTGAATAATTATTGGAAACAAGCCAATTACGATATGCAACGTTCTTCTGTTGAACATTTATTGCTTGGTTTTCCAATAAATGTGCTAAGGCACATTTATTGGAAATCTCGCAGGTCATCTCATTTTGCATTCTTTGAATGCCAAACAACACGAGGTTGGGAATAGCCATGAAAAGGCTCCATTGGAGAAGAGAATCACAAATTTTTGATCTGAGGTGCCTAAAGGACCACTCATTTCGACCGCGTATTTAGAAGGGTTGTTTGTGAGGAAAAGATCAAGCGTGTTGGCTGTATGGTTAGGATTGTCCAGTATTCTGGTAGGTAAATGAACAATCTGTGGGAGGTCATTAGTAATTGCAAAGCCTCAGCATCTCGACCAGCTGGGTGTGTATGACTAGAGAACGGAAGCCAGATGGAGTTGTGAACATTAAAATCACCAAGGAAAATTACCTGACTGTTAGGAAAGTTGAACTGGAGAAAGTCAAGTTGCAAAGAGAGGAAGTTAAAGAGCTTCAAGTGATTATTGAAGTTGGGAGAACGGTAGAGACAACAGATGAATTTGACACAATGAGGTAGAGAGATTTTAAGCCAGAGAAGATCGAAAAAAGGAGATTCCAAATTACCAAGTCTCTGACAGGGAATATCGGAACGGACATATGCACAAGTACCACCTTTGAGGCGAAAGGAATCATACAGCGAATAATTTGGGCATCTGAGATGAGCAGTAGTTGAATCAACCGATAACTGAGATTCTGTCAGAAAAAGTACATGAGGTTTGGCAGACTGCAAGTGGAAATGGGCATCGTTGAGATTAGAATTGAGACCACGTATATTTGTGAAATGAATTAGGAAGTCCTTGGGAGGTTTAGATCTTTTCGCAGATAAGCTTGCTCTATTAGTTTGACAATTCATGGTGTATTCAATAGTAAGAAAAAATTGGGGGTGGGACATGCTGTATGAAGTAATGAAATTTTTGGATATGGCGTACACATGGTGAGAATATACCCAGATCCTTGACATAACGTAGCCTCGACAATGACCCCCGCATACACACTACTCGAACTCCCTCCAGTCACTATCTGGCAGAGTAGAGGTAGCAAGACTATACACTAGCTGATCCGGAAGCCTCCTAGAGAGAGTTACCAATAGGTTCGGTCTGGTGTACTAATTAGCGGTCGGCCTGTAAACACCGTTTTAGAGTTGTATCCTCGAAATGTAAGGAAGATTGTATCTTGCCATGATGTCCATCATAACCTCAAAAGTCATCAGTCATACTGCATGATGGAAGAAATGGGGAAGGGTTGACCGGAAGTTAGCTCTGGAGACTAAACTTGGGTTCCACCACTTCAAGCCTCCAATAAGCAAAGTGGTGGTATTGCACCGGTTGATGAGCGTCATCTACCACCTAGTATTCTTGGTAACACAGAGGGGCGGCATTCCTCCATGTGGTGTGGGTACCACACCTCGACCCCTGCTTATGTTGGTTCATACCTGGGTGGTCACCCACAGTGTGCTTGTGCATGGAGGTTATACCAGGATTACGAACAGTCCCACCATCGTGAAGGTGCAAGCAGAGGATTTGGCTGTCACAGACCGTCCGGATTTCACCGAAATTGGGTGTACTTGACTTGGATGTCACTCGAATATCAGTTCCATCAGCGTTTTAGACTCCCAGGTAGCCAGTACAGCTTGTCTGGCATGTCTGAAAGAATGTTGACATCCTCAGGGACCGTTTATGAGTAATGTGTCTCAAGTGGAAAAAATCGATCAGGACTTGGCATCAAGATTGTTTCGAATTCTTCTGACATTCTTCACCCACTGGTGGCATTGAGCAAGTGGGTGAAGTGGTTAGGCATGGTGGGACGCAATTTTTCTGAGATCGTCGATACAAGAGTCAGAAGAAAAAAGGATGTTAGTAAGTCGTAGTTATCTTTAGCTGAGGATGCGATAGAACCATCAGGTTGTAAGTGGAAAAGTTGTGATCAATAGCTATGGCAGGAGAATGGATTGATTATTAACTGGTTTAGAATTGTTGCAAGCTTTAGTTAGGCAGATGATGAAGTTCAAGTCCATAACAGAATAATTTCAGTGACTGAGCAAACATTACGATCTGAAGATTTGAAACAGTTCCACTGAGGAAAAGAATAATAGAAATCAAGCAACAGCATGGTTATAAATATAGATAATTGATATTCTGTTAAAAAAATGGAGCTTGGTAGATTGTAGGTGGAAATGGAGATCATTGAGGTGAAAGAGAACACATTTATTTATGAAATAAAATTTTTGGGATATTTTCTAATTTAAGTTTTCCCCATTAGTTTGATTGTTCGTGATGGATTCAGTAGACAAAGTAAAAGTAAAGGGGCGGAACATGTATGAATTAATGAAATTTGTTGAATATAGTGTTCACAGCAAGAATGTACCAATCTGTACTCATACACACTGTTTGTACTTCACTATCTGGTACAGTAGAGGCATCGACCAGGATGGCCCCTGGAGAATTACCAACTGGGTCAGTCTGGTGGACGATTTAGCTGCCGGACTGAAAAATTGTTTTATATCTGTGCCCTCGAAGTGTACGGAATATTGGATCTCGTTGTGACACTCACCATAACGTCAAAAGACATTATTCATACTTCATGGTGAAGAGATGGGGGGTTTTACCTGATTGTTGGAAGTTGAAGGATATTGGACACATCCATCGCTTTTGGAACCTACTTCTTCATAGCATTGACGTTCTTGACTAAGATTCTTTTACACGTCCAAGTTCCATTGATGTTGCAATGTAGAACTCGCACGAAAGATTTCTAAAAGCTGATATCCTGATGATCCACTGTAGTGTCCAATATTCCACACGCACATTGTGTTCTTCATTTGGTTCTATAAGGCTCGAGTCTATAGAACTCTGGAAATATAATGCAAAGTGCTCTACTCTCTGAGGATAATGATGTTTCTCTTGGTAGTTTTATCGGGAAAGTTTTATCTTTCTTCTGGTGAAAGATATAAAATCCAAAGAGAGTTGCGTTTGCAGTCAAGAAGACAGGATGTTTTCAAGGTCTCTAAGAGCATGGATATAAACAGAAAAATTCCCCCTCCTACTAATAAAAAAGTCCCAGAAGCATTATTATTTTTTCTCCTCTGAATATTGGTGCCTGGATGTTAGAAACAGCAAAAGCCTGACGAAGGCTGTAGATCATTCCTGCGCTAATTGCTGCAGGTGAGTTTCACTTGACGTGCAGTCAGCCAGACAGTCAAGGATAACACGCTGCTCTTTTTCTAGGAAGATCGCCGCAAAGTGACCTTTCTTGTCAGGAAGCAGACAGTGAGTTTTGCAAAGGGTGGTACAATTGAAAGGCGTGGTATCACTCTTCGGTGAATATCCGCGTATCAGGTTTTGTTTTACAAGACGAATCCCCTAACAAGATGGATCCTCCACTACAGATGCCCCATCGGTAGTGAAGGATCCCTGTGATAGAGTGACAGATACAGCAATACTGTACATTGATTGATCTACCAGGAAACGTATACATTCACGGAAGTTAAATCACACATACACTGCTAAGACTGATATTAGGAAGGTTTTTATTTTGGAGATTTCCTCAGTTTTCACCGTGGTGCGTATCCACCCTTCTCCCCTTCTCCTCTCCTTTTTTGCGGTGGAATGGTCACTAAAATAAAGGTTGATCTCCAGTGGCCACGATTACTTCCATAATTTACCACCCCATTTCAATCGGACCGTTGGCAGAAAAGCGGAAATCTCATCAACCCTCCGCATCTTAAATTCCTATACATCCGGATTTTGACCTCATTACTGTCTCCTTCTTAGAATTTGACGTCACGTATTTCTTTGAACCCCCCTGGTGGCGGAACTAAGAAAGAACTAGGCGGTTGCTAGAAATAGAGAGGCCACCTTTCCTTTGTGGCTGTTGGATCAGCACGAGACTTTGAACGACCTCTTGCGGAGACGCCAAAGTTACTACTGGTTGGCGAGGGAGCGGGGGCAACTGATACTGTCTTCCGCGTTCTCTCAGATCAAGGGGAAACAATGCGAAGGGGCTGAGGCAAGCCTATTCACGGAATCCTTGCTCTTGAGGGAGTTTTCTTTTAACTTGCATAGCGGCCCACTGAACGCTTCAATTCATTTTGTGCTGACGTTTCTGCTGACCCCTTGAACGCTAAATCGAAGAAATGAAGCAAACAAACAGAATGATCATCTCTTGACGTAAATTCTATGACGCAAGCGCGAACCAGCTGTCTTAATCTCCCAGAAGTGTTTGGCATAAGAACTAAATTTCCTGCTAATAGGCTGCAGGATGATACTTGTGATAGATTACCATCGCTTTTAGGAAGTAAACCGTGTCAGACGTCAATTTTATTTAATACACTGCATGCAAAAAATAAGATGTTGCCACACAGCTGAAATTTATGAAAGGGCCCTCGTGGGTAGCACAGTTGGGAATCGCAGTCCTCCCCACACTTGGTGGAAAAGACCCGAGTCCGAGTTCCGTCGATGATGTGAGGAATTTTTATGGGCCTTCTTCACAACGTGGCTGAGTTAGTCTGCCTCAGACGAGGGTAGCATGGTTTTCTCTCCCGGACACTCGGTTGTTTTATCCAGAAAACAAAATCGATCTCAAAACTCAATTCACAGACAATATAAAACGAGCAATATGGCCTTGGTCGCTGATGCTCCTAAACCCTCCAACAACAACATAATTCTTTTAAGTGGCCACATTTTAATGCACTACTAGAAGGCCAGAATGGTTCCAAGAATGTGAAAGTGAATTCAGTCTATTGCAGTCGCCTCCTCATTCACAGATCTGAGTCCAGTTGAGCACCTCAGATAAGCTGGAGAGAGCTCTTCAGAGATCTACAGCAGTCCACTTTGAAAAAAAATGTGAAAGCAATTAAGTTAATATAAACCAGCATTCCTCTGGCATGCTTTCGAAATCTCGTTGAGTTCCGGGCCACGACGAATACAGGCTGTTCATTGGGCTAAAAGGAGAACTACTCGCTATTAGGTACATGTACTTGTGGTTACTCATTGTAATTGTATCATATTAAGGTCTGGAAAATGGTAACCAGTTTCTTTTTGATCACCTACTCTGTCTACTAGTAGATGGTTTTCTGTCATCTAGCCTCTCAAGAAATTCTGGAGTTCCCTCAAAGTTTTACTCTTTCATCCACTCGCTTCAACGTCTCTACTGATGACTTTTCGTGGAAGTCGCATGCATATTTTTGTTGATAACAGTACACCGTATTCTACCTTCCAGTTCGACAAACCTTGATCTCCAATGAGAAGAAGTAAACCCAGTAAACCACAATCCTCCTGTTGCTTCTTCTGCTGCGTGCGTTTTCTATAGGTATTCCCATGGACACTGTCCTGAATTAGCATCTGTAGTTTCACCACTCTCTTCAAAGGCACTCCGAACATGTAATTCAACCAATCAGCATCCAGCCAATGTCCAACTCTAAACTTGCAGAACTAACCTTTCCCTTTCTCAATAACCTTCTGGAACAACCTTCCTCCACGTACATTTCACAAAGATTATAATTTTCAGGTGCCACACGTTTATAGATTGATCTATCAGGAAATGTGTAAATTCTCCAAAAGTCAGATACACTGCTAAGACAGAATATTAGGAAGCCTTTTGATTTCGAAGACTTTCTCAGTAAAGGATGTATTTCCCACAGGGTGCTGAATAAAATTATTCTCTCGTACTTTTGATGACTACTTTTGATGTACCCGTACTTTTGATGACTGGTGTACATATCTGTGTGTAAGATAGACGCTGGTATCCATCTCTTTTGCGTGCGTTACATCCAGAACAAAGTAATCTGAGCTCGGATAAGATTTTCTCCGGTCCCAAAACACCGAAGAAGGAAGCGGTTTTTCCCTCCCCAGATCATAAGCTGCAGATGTTTCAGTTAATAAGGGAATGTATACGATAACTTGAGGGGGTGGGGGAACTGCTTATCCGTGCCATCTTTCCCTACATCGGTTCTGACTGGACTTGGGTTAATGTTTTCGTATTATGTTCTTAAAGGCAGAGATTCTTCTACGAAAACACATTTCTCTAAATTGAGATTTTTTTCCCCATCGGCCTCCCACCCTTAAAGGGACCTCTTTCTGGTCCCTCTTTATGGGTGACTGACCTCCCGCTAAAAATGCAGAACCGAAGGTGAACAAGTGCGTGGCTGTTCTAATTATCTCTCTCCTATCTCACCCCCCTCGTCCCCTCTCGAGGCCTCTTTGTGTGCTGATGGGGCCCGTTGACACAGAGGGGTGGTGATTTTCCGCCAGCAGGTTTTACGGGGAGGGTTATTACGGGGTGCAAAGGCATGTGGTTGAAACGCGGCATGGATCTCGTGGTCACAGTTTGTGTCCCCTTCGCTTAGTGGGCCGTATCGGAAAGGTAAAGGGGACAAGGGGCCCCGAAGAGGGACATTATGAGGTCAAACACTCCAAGGTTCATGGCTGGTCATAGCTACGAATATCTCGTGTCACGGGGGGGGGTTACATTTTTGTAGGTAATACCTGGCGGAACAAAGAGTAAGTTCGGACTTTCTTTTCCCTTATTTTCACGGATTCAACAGAACTCAATAAGGACAAGTGTGTGAAGAGGCAGCCATTTTGAAACAATCTAATAATAATTCAATAAGTAAAGTTAATCTCTGAAGGTACAATGAACCTTCATTTTTTTTAAAATTCTCTCTCTCTCTCCTCCCTGCTCTTCCTCCTCCTCCTTGGCTCATTATGCATTTTCTTCACTTTTTCTCTGTTTATTTTCTCCCATCCTCTCCTCTCCTCTGTTTCTCCATCCATTGCATTTTTTAATCTCAAATTCGTATTTCATATTATCTCGTTCGCCTTCTTCCTGTCTTTCTTTCTCTCGTCTTTTTTCAATCTCTTTTTTCTTTTTTTATACTCGTGCCTTTATCTTTTTCTTTTCATATCTTTTCCCATTTCCGACTTTCACTGTTTTATTCAAATTTTCTGTTTTCTTCTCTCTTTCTATCCTTCTTCCTTTCTTTCTGTCTTTCTCCCATTTCCGCGTTTCCTATATTTCACCCCTTGTCTCTTTTGTCTTCTTTTCCTCTCTTTTTTTCTCTTCCTCTTTATTTTCCTCTCTTTGTTTTATTTTTTCTCTTCTTTCATTCTATCTTTCTTCCATTTTCTCTTTTTTTTCCCTTTCCTTCCATGTATTTTTCTTTGTCTGTCTTCCTCTTTATCTCCCACTTTCTGTCTTTTCCTACTTCCCTCTTTCCTTTGTCGTTTTTCCCTAATTTCGGTTTTCCCTTTTCATTCCCTCTGTATCATTTCTTCTATTTTCCCTTCTATTCTCTCTCTCTCTCTCTCTCTCGAGTTTTTCCTTTCTCTCATTTCCGCATTTACTTTGTTTCTCCATTTGTCTCAACCTTTTCTTTTTTCCTCTTCTCCTTTTCTCTCTCCCTCTTTCCTTTTTTCTTCGATATCTTTTCTTTTTCCCCCTCTTTCCTCCTATATTTCTTCCTATTCTCTTTTCCTTTCTCTCTTTCTCCGTATCCTTTCCTTTTTACTTCCTCTTTCTATTTCTTCCTATTTCTCCTTTCTCTCCTCTTTCCTCCCCCTCCGTTTCCTCTAATTTCGCATTTTCCTTTCTCATTGTCTCTGTCTCTTTTCTTCTCTCTGTCTCTCTCCCTTTTTCCTTCTTTCGTTCTATCTTTTCTTCTCTTTTCAATTTCCTTTTGCCTTTCTTTCTTTTCTTTTCTTTTCTTTCTTTTTTTCTTTTTCCTTCTATCGTTTTTCCTTTTTCTCTTTTCCATTCTCTCTTTCTCCCTGTGTTTTTCTTTCTCTCTTTTGCTGCTTACTCCCATTTTCCGTATTTTCCTATTTCTTCTGTTTCCTACTTTCCTTTCTCGTTTTCACCTAACTTTGCGTTTCCTTTTTCATTCCTTCTGTCTCTTTTAATCTGTTTTTTTTTAATTGTTTCTCTCTTTCTCTCTCTTTTCCGTTTTCCTCTGTCTCTCTTTCTCTGTTTTCATTTCCCATTTTCCTCTTTCCTTCTATCTTGCTTGATTCCTTTTTCTTTCTCTCTCTTTTGTTTCCATTCATCTGTTTTCCCTCTCGGGTAGCACTAGGATATAATCACTGTCCTCCCCACACGGATGGAAATTACCTGCATTCAAACCTCGTCAATCAGTGTGGAAATTTTGAGTCTTTTCAGAGCGTGGCTGAGTTAGTCGGTCTCAGGCGAGATGGCATAGTTTTGCTTGCCGATCAGCAAAAAAACAAATGGACTACAGAATACGCGCAATATACACAAACACAATACCTAATGCCTCATAGCCTTAGTTGCTTTAACGCTTAACAACCAACAAACCTCTTCTTTCTCTGTTTCACCTCATTTTCTTTCAATTTGCCTCCCCTTTTCTTATCTACCGAGACGTTGAAAGAGAGGAAAGAGATATTGAGAGACAGAGGAAGAAAAAAAGCTGTTAGCTATGAAATACGAACACCAATGTTTGCCAAATGACGTGATGTACTAATAATAGTTATTCAATTCTTTCTTTCTTTCATTCAGATGGAGCCACTCTTTGTCCTGAACCAGCCATTTTGTGAAAGACAATTGACTTGGTTAAAAAAAAAAAAAAAAAAAAAAGCTGAGAGAAAGGCTAAAATGTCAACAAGGTCGCGCCACGGGCTGAACGAAGGAAACGACACTTTGCACCTGCCCCCTTTTGTCTTAGAAATGCCAACAGACAGCACCACACTTCCGTATTTACCATTTCCGTTCAGTCGTTTGGTCAAGCAGATGTTCCGAAGGGTGAAGCCGATTTAAAAAAACAAAATTAAAAACAAAGAAGAGAAGACCATTGGTGGAGGATAATGGTACACCAGGGTTATCTATAGGATCCTCAATAATTATGAGGATATCAAATCCAGGATCCAATCTTAAGGATAATCTCTTTTAAAAGTATTGCAATCGGACTAATAAGACAACAGAAAAGGTAAAATTTCCTGTAAGATCATCTTTTCTTCCTCTTCACCTCTGCGTTCCTCCTCTCCCTCTTTCGAACGGAAATCACGAGGTCAGGGACTTTTAGTTCGGGTCAATATCCCTCCGTACCGCATACCCCTCACCCTTGCTGCCTCCTCACGGTCGGAGAGCGTGCAAGTTATTTCACGGTGCCCTCTCCGGTTCTCGTCAGAGGTTCCGATAAAGATATTGAAGTTAAGGGACGGGCAATTATCCTCCTCCCCTTCCCAAGGCAAAAACTCAAATTTCCAGATCACATTTCGTCTCAATTCGGACCTCATTGAGATTTATGTACACTAGCAATAAATTTAAAATACTGCATTTTAATCAATAGTGCGTAATGCACTCACTGTCCAAAAAATTAGAATCCCTTTGCAGTCAGCCTCAACAAAGAAGTAAACGTACGACACGGAAGAAGATCGTCTGATGAGTCCTGATTCACACTTTTTTGGACCAACGGTAGGGCGAAATTGTGGAGTGAACTTCACGAAGACATGCATCCAGACTGTCTTGTGTCCACCACTCACACGGCTGGAGATGGCACCATCAATGAATCCTACCTCCAATGAATTTGGAGGTAGGATTCATTTGATGAATTTGGAGGTAGGATTCATTTGGCCCGGACTAAGATGAATTCTTTTAACACGACAACCCAACTGTCCACCATGTAAAAAGTTGTATCTCAATGGTTCGAGAAACCTTCCCAAGATTTCCACTTTGGCCTCGTAATTCTCCAGATCTGAATCCAACGAGACTGTCTGAGATATGTTGGAAAGTTTCTTCGACTAAGAAGTTCTCCACTGACCACAATACAGGAGCTGACAAATATCTTGATGGAAGAATGGTCAAATCTATAGATTCCCTACAGACTCCTAGAGAAATCCATGCTACGGCATGTAATGGCTGGAATTCGGGCGAAAGATGGCTCTATTGAACAAAGGTTTCTAATTTTCTGGGCAGTGAGTGCAGTACACGCTACTTTAGCTTAAAAGGAAGTTTTAATTGTCATTTAAAAATTGGTATCAACTGCATGTGTTGCAGCACCAGACCTAAAATTTAGCTATTTAATATCCAAAAACAGGTGCGTGTTTTGGGGGTGGTGGGGGTGAGGGAGCGATGTACTGGCTGATATGCTTATTTGCCATTGCACTAATGCTGGAATTAACAGTAACAACAAAATGAATTCTGATAAGACCAATGTTTTATCACTCCCCAGGGTTATACACATACATGTAGGAGAGCATCATAAACAAGTAGGTTGTTATCAACACAATTTGCAATAGAAGTTAATATTTTCTCTTTCTCTCTCTCTCTCTGGTAATTTGATGAAGTTTTTTGGGTGGGGGAAGACCCTTTCCTGATGACAGTTTTCTGTATTTTAATTTTCTAATTACTAAATGACGTGAGAGGCTTTACTGTCATCTATTCAATATACACTGTCGTACAAAAAGTCTTGGGACACTTGAAATTATGAAAAAAACGTGTTTATTTAAAAAAAATATTGGCTAAATCAATGCTTCGCTAAGTTCTGGTAGAAAGCTAGCGGTACTATGCTGCACTCCTTTAGAGCTTTCATGGACTTCACCGTTGATCCACTGCCCATCCCTAAGATTGGGGTTGAGATCGTCGCTCTGTACTGGCCACTTCAATGTTTCGATATTATTATCTTCAATAACTACGTATTCATAATCCTTGCTTTGTGACATTTGAAAAATGGAACTACAGACCTTCTCCTATATGACCATCAGAGTCATTTTTGATGACATCTGGCATGTTAGAGCATATTGAACTTCCATGGGATGTATCCGCAAAACGGTGGTAGCCACATTGGGATGTCATGGCCACCGATAAAAATTACAAGAGCACAGCTTGCATTCAGGGGGCCATTAGCACGGTAGAATCGCCATCCTCCCCACGTTGAGTGGAAAACGACCTGAGTTCGAATCCTGTCAATGGCATGAAGAATTTTTGCGGTCATTTTTCACAACTTAATTGGTTTCAGGCGAGGGTAGCGTGGTTTTTTCTCCCGGAAACTCGGGTTTTTCTTCCAGCAAACAGAAAATTGACCACAGAGTACACCCAATTTACAGACAATATACAAGGAGCACCTGAAACCCTACTAGTACAACAGCATTCAGGGCGTGATATGTTTTACTAAAATATATGAAGTTATAGGTTTTCATGGGTGGGTTTCGTGGGTAGTGTTTATAACCACCCTCCTCCCTCCACTGGGTTGGTTGGTTTTTGTTGTGTTTTAGGAGCATTGGCAACTAAGGCCATATTGTTCCATGTATATTGTCTGTAAATTGCATGTGATCTGTGGTCTATATTCTGTTTGCTGGACGAAAAACTCGACTTTCCGGGAGAAAAACCATGCTACCCTCGCCTAAGACCGACTAACTCAGCCACGTTGTGAAAAAATCCATAAAAATTCCTCCCATCATCGACGGGATTCGAACTCAGGTCTTTTCCACCCAATGTGGGGAGGCTGGCAATCCTACAAATTGTGCTACCCGTGAGGACCCTCCACTGGATGAAAATGCCCAGGTTCGAATTCCATCAATGACGCAGGAAACATTGATGGGCTTTTTTCACTTCATGGCTCATGTTATTCAATGTCAGGCGAGGACAGCAAGGTTCCCTTTCCCTGGAAGCATGGTTTATTCGTGCACAAGACAAACCGACAAGAGAAAACATGCAATTTATAACATAATACACTTGGGTGGATGAGGTAATTCTCAAGTTAACCTAATATAACAAATTTTAATTTATACGCAGTTATTGGCTTTCTTTTGATTTACCCTTATACGTGACAATTAGCTACCTCACAGCCTTAGTTGCTTTGACGATTAACATACATTACCACAAAAATATCCTTTTCTTTTTTACGAATCAGCAGATGGGACGTTGCCAGCTAGGAACAATGGATCTTTCCAAGGTAACGGATAAGCGAGATGAAAGAGCAGATAACTTCATTTCTACAAGTAAACAGGATAGGAGTAGGAGAGGGTGTGGTCAGCAGTAATATGCGACTTCCTCACTTGGCGCGGGCGTGTGAAGAAACATAGATGAGTGGCAGCCAATGAGAGTGCACAAAAAACACAGGTAGGAGCAGGATTTTGAATCTTTAAATACGCATGAAAGTACGCTTAAGTAAACAATAGCTGGATGGCAATAGCTGGGATTGAAGGACAATGTATTTATACACTGGCACGTGACACCAAGTATATATATTTAGATAAGCAGCGTGTGTAAACATTCACACAGAGTATAGTTACCTATTTTTTTGCCTCCTCGAGTAGTGTGTCAAAAGATCAGGCGTGGACCAACCGGCGCGCTGCGCTCGTTTCTAGAGCAACGCGGTAGTATGTCGCCCAAGTGGAACCTCTTATGAGATACCCTTCTGTTTTTAAGAGTTTTGGAAGCGCACTTGGAGGGATCGAATGTACAGAGTGCCTTAATTAGAGGGTCGTTGGGAAAGATGATTAGTCATTAATGGCCCAGGAAGTGCATTGATAAGTGGTGGTTGTAGAAAGAGGACAGATCTAAATGGGTGATAAGAAATAAACGCGGGTAATTAGAACCTCGTGAGCTACAGCATCCCTTATGGACACTGCAGGGAACATCTTCGGACGCTGAACAAATTAAACAGCAGGTAGAGGACCAGAAAAACAGGAACTGGGACAAATTTAGATTCCATTTTTAATGGCTAAAATCTCATTTGTGTTATTGTTTATAATCTGTGTGTTTCCCGGTCGGTTTGTCTGTTTATAGAATAAAACATGTCTGTAAAATAATCTCCAAAAACTGTTCTCAGAATCTTCTCCAATCTCCAAAGAATCTTCTCAGATGGTATGAATCAGTTCTACTTGAAATGACCTTAAATTTCTCCCTTCGTAGATAGGTTTCGAACCCGGACTTTTCAAGGTTCTGGTTCAAACCCATTTCCTACTTCGTACAAGTTGCACGAAGTAGGAAATTCACAGAATATATGGGATTAGGAAAGAAATTAATTAAGAAAAATAAATTTTCTTGTCTTAGAAAAAATAATAAAAAGAATTCTTGTCTTAGAAAAGAAAATTAAGGAAATTGTTTTTTTCTTGTCTTAGAAAATAATGCTATGAAGAAAAAAAAATTTTCTTTCCATATAAAAATTATGAAAAACAAGTTTCTAAGACAAGAAAAGAAAAAGAAATTTTCTTGTCTTAGAAACGGAAATAAATAAGAAAAAGAATTTTTCTTGTCTTAGAAAAGGAAATAAACAAGAAAAAGAATTTTTCTTGTCTTAGAAATGGAAATAAATAAGAAAAAGAATTTTTCTTGTCTTAGAAATGGAAATAAATAAGAAAAAGAATTTTTCTTTCCATATAAAAATAATGAAACACAATTTTCTAAGACAAGAAAAGAAAAAGAAATTTTCTTGTCTTAGAAACGGAAATAAATAAGAAAAAGAATTTTTCTTTCCATATAAAAATAATGAAAAACAAAAGGCAAGAAAAAAAATTTTCTTGTCTTAGAAACGGAAATAAATAAGAAAAAGAATTTTTCTTGTCTTAGAAAAGGAAATAAACAAGAAAAAGAATTTTTCTTGTCTTAGAAAAGGAAATAAACGAGAAAAAATTTTTTTCTTGTATTAGAAAAGGAAATAAATAGGAAAAAGAATTTTTCTTGTCTTAGAAAAGGAAATAAACAAGAAAAAGAATTTTCTTTTCCTTATAAAAATTATGAAGCAGATTTTCTTATTTTAGAAAAAAATAAGAATCTTGTCTGAGAGAAAAAAATTGAGGAAAAGATTTTTTATTGTTTTAGGAAAGAATACAATTAAGAAAAATCATTTTTCTTGTCTTACAAAAGAACACAATCAACGGAAAATTTTTCTTGCCTTAGAAAATGAAATAAATAAGAAAAGGAATTTTTCTTTCCTTATAGAAAATTATGAAAAACCAAATTTTCTTTTCTAATAAAAAGTAAGATAAAGAATCCTTGTTTTAGAAAAAAATTAAAATATTTTTTCTTTTTAGAAAAGAACATAATTAAGAAAAAGCAGTTTTCTTTTCTTAGAAAAGAATAAAAAATAAAAATTATTTCTTTTTAAAATTTAATTTTAAAAAGAAATATTAATTATTAAGAAATAATTAAATATTAAGAAAAATTATTTTTCTTTCCTTAAAAAGTATAAAAACAATTTTTCTTGTCTAAGAGAAAAAGTAAGATAAAGAATTCTGTCTTAGAAAAAAAAAATAAGGAACATAATTAAAAAAAACAATTTTTCTGTCTTAGAAAAGGAAACAAATAAGAAAAAGAATTTTTCTTTTCTTACAAAAGTTATGGAAAACAATTTTCTTGTCTTAAAAAAAATAAAATAAAGAATTCTTGCCTTAGAAAAAATTAACAAAAAGAGTATTTGTTGTCTTAAAAATGAACATTAAGATGAATTAAGATGTTGTCTTAATCCATTAAAAATTAATTAAGAAAAAAAATTTCTTGTCTTAAGAAAATATTAATAAAATGAATTTTTCTTGCTTTAGAAAAAAAAACGAGAAAAATAATTTTATTTTCTTAGGAAAAAATAAAAAAATGTATTGCTAGAAAAGATTAAGAAATTAAGATTAAGATTAAGAAAAGATTAAGATTAAGAAAGGGAATTAAGAAAAGGAATTGTCTTAGGAACAAATTAAGAAGAATTTTTCTTGTATTTTAATTCCGTTTATTTTCGCTCCTTCTGCAGTTTTTCTCTCTCTCTTTTTACCAATCCCGAATCGTTTTTTCTCCCCATCTTTAATTATTTTTTCTCCTTTCATTCAAAGCGTGACTCAAAGCTCTCATCTAACGTATTGTCGACTGTTGTTATCTGAAGTATGCAGGATATCTACTCCGCACCAAACGCCACAAGAAGACGCTGCCAACTGGCTTTCGCAGTTCTTTTCGATTCTCGGAAGCGACTCAAGGTTGTTTTTGCAGGTCGCTTGCGGTCAGGGTTTTCCCCGCTTCTTTTTTGGATACCTTCGGAATTGAGGACGGTCTTTGGAAGCGGCCTGACGCGAGGAAAAGGACATAAAGGGGGAAGGAGGGGTTCATAAGAGCTGATTGGGGCTAAGGAGAAAAGGAGCACGAGTACGAAGTGTGTCCGATGACTGTACGTCTAGGAACTGTCAAGCAGCGTCTCCTCATGTTACGGAAAAGGAATTTTTCTTAGCTCCCCATGAGTAATCTTTCCAAGTAGTGGAAAGCCGTTTTTGACTTTAATGGAGGATAATTATAGACGTCTCCTTGATCGCTTTCCACCTTAAATTTCGTGCTTCGAAAACAGATTTTAGATGGAAAGATAGCCAAGGTGTAATTTAGCTTGCATATACAATCGGGTGACGTCACAGAACACGTGATTCCCTACAGGCAAGGAGCATTTGGCACGTGCCACTTGTCGCAGAAAGTCGGGCTCGAGTTCTTTTGATGGCTGTAAACGGAACAGCACAGATTTTTCATCCCATATTGGCAGGCCTTCGAGCACACTGAATTTATAGATATGGTACATATGGTGATAACACTCTTGGTTTATCTTCCACTAATATGTTCTAACTTGTTTTGGCACGATACCACAGAAACTTGGATACGTAACTGACTCTTGTTTTTTACCATTCATCTGCTACCCTGGCATCATCGATTTCCAAACAAACAGGAGGAAAATGCCTCCAATTAGAAGGTTGTAATTGACTGAAGGTAATCAGACTAATCAACAGATTCATATCAAAAGGACCATCTCTAACTCCATTCTCTGTTAACTCACTAAATGTTGTTTCTCCATATGTAACATAATCATCTCCAAAAGAACGTTATGAACTAATTCATTCCCCAAGTATTTATGGCATCCAGCGTCTCCTCTCAAAATTACTCCCACTCCAGCTATGATATGACCCAAATGCTGGGAGGCACCTCACTGGGAACCGCAGGACGAAAAAAAAAAAAGAAAATCTGCGCAGTCTGCAAGGGAAATTTGTTTTACTATTTCCTGTAACATTACTTAAGTCTGATGCAACCGATTCAGTTATGGCCTTCTGCAAAACCACAAATATAATCCCAGAAATTTTTGTGGTTAAGACAGGAAGAAGGGTTCTTTGCTCGAGGTCGTCTATGTACAGAACAACATTCATGAATTGTACTTGATAAGACTGATATACATGATTTTTTTTTATTAAAAATATGGGCACAGTTTTATTCTCTACCTGAGAAGATTACAAAAAGTAGTCAATGTTTCTGCTCTTGCGCCATTAAACTCCAAACAACAACAACAATAACAATAGGCAATGTTTCTTTAAACATTAAAATTTTTGATTTTGCTTTTGCGTGTGTCCTTTGGTCGATTTTCTGTTTGCTGGAGAAAAAACCCAGGTTTCCGAGGGAAAAAAGCCATTCTACCCTCGTCTGAGACTGATTAACTCGGTCACGTTGTGAAAAAGTCCTCAAAATTCTTCCCCTCACCGATCAAACTCGAACACAGGTTTTCTTTACTTGGTGTGAGGAGGAGGACGGCGATTCTACCAACAGTACTGTCCACAAAGGCGTCTGTGCTGGTAGCACAGTGGTTATAATCACCGTCCTCTCCACACCGCATGGAAATGGCCCTGGTTCAAATCCCGTGGCTGAGTCAGTTGGGCTCAGGCGTAGATAGCAAGGTTTTCCTACTGGAAAACTCGGATTTTTCATCCAAAAAACAGACAAATTATGAACATAATACACATGGGCAAAAAAAATTAATCATTGCGTGGCCTTAATACGATATTTTTTTATGATTGGATTAGAAATAAGATTAGAAAAGGACAACTGATGATTGGATCAGAAAAGGGATGAGAAAACAATTGATCATTGGATTAGAAATGGGAATAGAAAATGATAACCGGTTATCGGATTAGAAAACGAAAATTGATCGTTGGATTAGAAATGGAATTACAAAAGGACAACTGATTTTGATCGTATAAGAACTTGGATTAGAAAAAGACAACTGATTTTGAATAGATTAGAAATTGGATTAGAAACGGACAATTGATCATTGAATTAGGGTATGGGATTAGAAAAAAATTAAAATTGAACAGATAATTGAAATGGTGATTAAAGTGAAAAGAAAAATGATTGACTTTAAGGGTAAAAGTTGTTATTAATAATAATTGGATTATAAAAGGTAGAATGATTATTGGATTAGGAAAGTTCAATGATTACTAGATTAGGAAAGAATTGATCATTGGATTAGAAAAGGACGAACGATTATTGGATTAGAAAAGAAAAAATTTTCATTAGATTTATGGGATTAGAAAATGGTAAGTGGTCATCGGATTACAAAAATAAAATTGATCATTGGATTAGAAATGAGATTAGAAAAGCTGATTACTGGATCAGAAAAGGCCAGATTGAATTGGATTAGAAAAGGACGGATGGTCATTGGGTTAGAAAAGGACGGATGGTCATTGAATTAGAAAAGTTATTCCGCGATCAGTCCTTTTATTTCCCATTCCAATTTCTATTTTAATTCCAGGATTAGTCGGTTTCTAATCCAGTCCCACGATTAATCTTTTTTGGACTAATCTCACACTCAGATTAGGATATGCTTCTGATACCCTCATTAAAACCGGAAAATCGAAAGAAACTTTGCTTCTGCTATGAGTCATCAACATTGGACAATGGAAGAGTGGAAAAACGTATTGTGGACGGATGAATCCAAATTTGAACTTTTTGGCTCCAAGAGGTTATGGGAGACGACCAACTGAAGGAAAAATGGTGCCACATTGTTTAGTGCCTACAGTCAAGCACGGTGGTGGTTGCACCATGATCTGGGTTCCTTCTTTTTTCTGGATCGTCAGAATTTAAGGAATTTTAAGGAAAGAAGGCAATAAAACATTCTTGAACGTAAAGCAATATCCTCTGGACTTTGACTTTGTGGAAGAAATTTTATGTTACAACAAGACAATGACCAGAAATACAGCTATAAGCTGTGTTGTGGCCACCCGACTCGCCTGACTTAAATCCAATAGAGCTTTTATGGGATATCTAGGCATCAAATCTGCCCATGTTCACAAAATTTATGGGAAACCTTGCAGATCCCTTGGAATAATATTAGGCAGTGATAAAATCTCGTGGAGGATATTTTGATGAAAAATCAGTTTACGAAGGGGTTCAAAAAAGATTTGTTTTTACCAGAAGTGGTTGTGATAGAAGTTTAAAACAAATACCATGTATTACAATATATATATATATATATATATATATATTTTTTTTTTTAAGGTAATATATTCAAATGATCCCAAAGTACTGACAGCATCACCTTGCCAGCACGTGGTTGTACCTTTGCCTTTTGTGGGGGAGATGATTTTGCATGCTTCCATTGTTTTTACATTTCTGTAGTATCGGGATCATAATGATGCATCCAAGTTTCATCCATGGCGAAAAGCTATGAAAAAAATTCCTCTTGGTTTTCCTGGCAAATCGACAACATTTCATTTGCCTTTTCCTTCTTCTGATATGGGATCAGAAGTCTGTGACATCTAGCAGACACTTTACTCATATGCAATTGTTGATGGATGATGCTCTCCACAGACCCTACACTAATTTGGTCCTCTGCAGCTAATTCTTTGATGTTAATATAGTGATCTTCCAGGATTAATGTTTCAGTTTTTGCAACACTCTTGTGTTACAACAGTTGCTGGGCGTCCTGGAATTTCTTCATCATCCACTGAGGATCTTCCACATTTGGATTGTTTATACTAATGTGCAACAACGCTGTAACCTGGGCTACCTTCTCCATAAAAAGCGACCATTTCTTCTTGGATTGTTTTGGGTGTTTTTCCTTGCAAAAAGAGGAATCAAATCACTGATTTGTATTTCGCTTTATCCATTGTGACACTCCACTTCATTGATCGATGTAAAGAAAAAAAAGAATTGTCAAAACGAAACCAAAATTTGTGTGGTTGCTATAAAGATTTCAAGGTATCAAACAAAATAAATTTCATCTTTCTATCACAAATACTTCTGGTGAATACAAATCTTTTTTGACACCCTCTCATAGTTGTCGATATTAATAATTTCAATATTTTTTGTTGTAAATTTATCAATGCTTAATAAAAAATTGCATAAAAATGTATTGAAATACAATGTATTGTTTTTTATATTGAATCTTACATTGCAATTGAATCTTATACATTTTTAAAAGTATATGTGAGTGTTCGGTCAAAGTTCTCTTCCAGATAATGCTAATACGCGATTATTCATCTTACTTTAGTTCAAACGCGGACATCGGAGATGTCAAGGACATATCCGTGTCCCTTGTTCCCTCTACACCATCCATACCATTAACCTGGGTCAGCCCTTAGTGGGCCTCTTCTGGTCAAAGACACTGAAGTATACGGGCCCCAAACCCATGCCTCCTCCTCCTTCCGTACTTTCAGGTTATTCGCTTGATTTCCTAGTCATGCATTGTTTCCTCCCCCAGAGATGTTCTGCAGAAACCCAAGGGGAGAATGAACTTTTTTTGTAGGGGGAGGGAAGTTTATGGTTCAGTCGGTACAGTAAATTTCTGTAAGCGGTCATTTCAGTCCCGGAACCGAGCTCATGAACTGTAACCTGCGTTAATTCCATTGAACTCAAGCAAGATCACCAGCTACACCTACAATATTCTGTTAAAATTATTCGTTTAATATTCTAACTTCCATAGTGACAACCAGAAGCATGAATCCATCAACTACCAACAGCGTAAGCAAAAACTTGCTTGACACAGGATTCCTATCAAGGTAGCGAGCACCCTACCCACACTGATAAACAACACAGAAGGGCAAATGTTTCTTTAACACCCTTGTCGTGCAGAGGAGAAGGGTTCTAGCCCTCCACATGCCAACTTCTGAAGAATTATGCGCGAGATCTTAATATTCGCAGAGCACCTTCTGGTGGGGGAAGTTTGTGTGGAAAACCAGTTTCATTAACCATCCGGGCAACTTTATAGGGCGTGATAAGAAAAGTGTGGAGGCAGTAAACTCTAAACAAGAAAAGTGTATATATAATTTGAGGGGTTTTCTTCTCCCGCCTTTTCCTTTTATTTCCCCTTCTTTGTTTAAAGGAACTTACATTCTTCCTTTTGTGTTATTTCCTTCTTCGTCATTTTGTTTTCCTTATCTTGAATAATGACAGAAAGAAAAACGCCACAGGATGAAAAGATTAATAAGGTTTATTTTAAATTAAGAATAATTCTTTTGGGCTTTTTCTACTTTCCAACTGATTTTTTGTAAACTTTTTTAACTCTTTCAAGTTCGAGGACAGGCCATCTATGAATGTATGGTCTTCATGCAAATTTTTCCATTTTAAGGTTTCTTTTTTGTTAGATTTTTCTACTAAGAAGAATAATAAACTTAAATGGCAGTCCATTTAAGATGATTTTATAGATGGTTGTTAGTGTTATGACCACGCCACTTCTGAGATTTGATTAGATGTAAGCATCCAGGTGGCTAAGGCCATAAGGTTGTATATCTTGTATGAAAACTGCATATGTACTTTAGTCATTTTCTAGATTAGTAGATTTTCAGTAGAAAAACAGAACTTGTCCCAGACCGACTAAGTTGGACACAGTTTGAAAAGAAAAGAAGAAGAGGAAAGAATCTATTAAAGTATATCATAAACCATACTGCCCTAAAAAGGAGGGACGGGGGGCACAAGTAGTAAAGCAATGGGGTTATCCCGACGTGGGAGATGAACAAATGGACACATGAACCAGTTCCAAAGGTAACCTTTAAAAACAGGTTAACTGTCCCGACCGTTCCCAGAATTATTTTCACTTAGAGAGTTCAAGGAAGAACTGCGCTTATTTTTTTCATATATAAGGCGTAGGATGGAATTATAATTGACATTCCATCTATCTACCTCTCGCTCGCTCACTTCTTTCCGTGTTACTTTTCTTTCTCTGTCTCTTTTTCAGTTCTCATGATCTCCACAGTTAAGGGAATTTGATCCATTCGTTCTCAGGTGGGTGACTATTCCAGAGGATGCAGAACAACCAGTTTATTTTTACTCTGATGTACCTGTAGGACATGCGCTATTCTTAAATGTCTCGCTACTTTCATTTGCTAGGTTCTTAAAATAAAGGAGATACGTACAATGTAAGAAAGTGAGACGCAGAGTATCCTTTTACGAAGAAGCACTCCAGGCTATAGAAGTGGCTGGCGAATATAAATCCACTTAATTATTAATCGATATTTTCCTGGTAATGGATTGAAAAATATTTAAACCTTATCATATTTCTTCGAGTCCACTGTTGGAATGAAATTTTATAGAGAAACACAACTTATCCTTGTGGATAAGTGTATAAAAAGTCCAAGTAATTTCAACTTAGGCCAGCAAAGAAATAGAATTCAAGTCTTTTTCCAAACTGGTGGATAAGGTAGCAAATTCCTATTCATGGAAGTTAATTTGAACTGAAAGGTAGGAGTTTAAAGGATGCCTCATTATGATACCCTATGCACGAATAATAAGATTTACAGCTGGAAAACCACTCAATCTTCTCCATTGTCTGAAATACCTTCCGTTTCTATGTCCTGTTTCACTTACTGAGTGCTATGGAGACAGTTTATAGTCCATAAACAGGAAGTTAGGCTAGCAACGCCCTTCAAAAGTCAAATTACTACTGTATATTTGGACACTCCCTCAGGGTAGTAACCATTAAACAGATGAACACGAATCTTGTTGGAGATACCATCTTAGACACCGGCTATCCTCTCCAAACAATGGTTAGATAAGTTAGTTTTGTCAAGAAGTCTATATTGCATTTAAATGCTCTACTTACTCTACAGTCTTATTGGAGTCATGTAATCTGATAAAGTTCTTAAATATGTGGATATTTTTTTTAGTTATATTGGTAGCCCTTCTCTCCATCCCCAACATAGAAAGGTTCCACTATTCATTTTTTTACTCCTTTTAATATTTTCCTTCTTCGCTTTCATTTTTGTTTCTCATTAGTCGCTTTCAAAACACGCCCTTACCCACCTTAATCGACTCTCCTTAAGTTTTCAGTGATGCTTGACATGCTCAATTGCTTCTTTATTTTTGCGATGCTACATAAATCTTCTCTTCAGCTTAGGGAGGATCCACGTTCTCTGCCTCATACTCGTATAGTATTACTGATATAAATAGCTCGATGTAGAAACTCGATATTGTATCCAACCTTCTTATCATCACATCTGATATTCCCTCTCCATTTAATCCTTCTGACTTGCACGTCAGCCACACATCTGTTTTCCCTGTGCAACTACCACTCTCTAAGACGGTGACTCTGAACAGAGTGGATACCACGGCTCCTTAATATCTTACTGCGAGATTATGAAAATCATTTTTTTAAACTTGGAATCTTTGACCACCAAGCCACTAATTTCTTCCTCTCCTCCTTGAGATAAGCCTAGCGATACCGGGGATGAGTTACTTGAAAGACGTCATCCCCACATTTTTTCAGTAATGTAGGTGGGCTGGTTGTTCATTTTATTCCTGTCAGCAGAAGCCATGGAAATGGGGTTAAGGGTTAAGTATCTCTCGGAAGAAGGGATAATTAAAGTTCGGAACACGTGATACAGTTCAACTTAACCCTTCATCTCAGTGAAAACTGAAATTTATCGCCCATTCGGGAAATCCCCCGTTGGTTGGGTGGACGCGCAACAGACGGTAGACGCTAGCGTCTAGTGGAGCACGTGCTAACTGAATGCACAGCACGTGGCAGGAGAGACTATGTGGAAGGGGTTACTGAGTGTGGATTAAGGTAGCTTCCGATCTGTTGACTCTGATCTTACCAAAACTGCATATCCTGCCTTTCTCCTTTTGCTAAAAATGCGAAATTGAATTGCCATGGAAACTCCTCAGTAATATCGCTTTTTATGAGGGTTCCCTCCCTCCACCCCCTTCCCTAATAAATATTTATCGAAGTTAGAAAAGCGAATCTAATTACATTTTCTCGGTTAGTTACTGCGGTCAAATTTTTCCAACTCCGCAGCATCTTTCGTTGTCATAACAACCGACGTCGACCTTGAAAATGCAAACTCCAGACGAGACGAATGGCGTAATCGGCGAGACCGAAGACACCCTTTACTCCTGAGGTTGGGATGTCACAATATGCACATTTCGAGAAACATTGTTATACTCTCCCCTTGCCCTAGACACTTAAATGAGCCCCGGGTGATCCTTTCTGTCTCCTAACTCTCTTCTCTGTTAGCAACAAACTATCTATATCTGGCCAACTCCACAATAACTTAGTAACAAAATGGGACATGCAAATTATGCAATGTTTGAAGACATTGCCACTTCATTGTAGGCCACAATAATTTCACGTTTAATGATTGGAAATTATAAATAGAATGAATAATGCATCACCATGGCATTGCAATCATTCGAATAAGCATCAACTACAGGTTGGTGACTGTAAGATCAGTTAGGTTGTCATGACTACAGCTTTATGCTGGCACTTATCTCCACTGTTTACAGTATATTGGATCTTACAAGTGGAGTATGAGGTAACTTTAGAGCAGCCACATTTCCAGCTCAATTCTAACAACTGTGAATTAAGGTCAGCCATCACCTTAATCCGTTGCTATCATACGCATTCTGTCTAGACAGCAGGCTAGACCAATAGGATTTAATGATGGCGTTGTTAACATATGTCTCACCGAATAAAGACACAATTGATCGTATTTCTTTCTTATCTGTTTGCGCAGTATGCTGTGAAAGATGCAGAGAGAAAATGCTCTCGAAAACTGTACAAACAGCATTTAAAATCTAATTATGTTTTAGTTTTTTTCTTAGTTTCAATCACAATAAAATATCTAATCATTCCGAACTTTGTACACTTCTCATTGTAAATCTCCTCCAAACGAAACTCACAACAGCAGTATTATCGTCAACTGCTATTGGCGCCACCTGGTGTGCAGTGTGGGAACACAAATATAAAAATCTTATGACGCTATCCTCAACGTTCTCAATCTTCTAAGAGTACAGGGTACACTGATACATAATGCAGAAATTGTCCATAATGACTTGACTTATTGTAAGTAGGCCAAGTGAATTAGAACGTTAAATGAAAAATTGGAATAGACAGACAAACAAAGCTAAATGTTTAAAACATGAAATAACTAGATGGCAAATTGAGTAAAGCTTTCTAGGAGCATCAGTGAGTATGACCATATTGCGTCGATTTTCTGCTTGCTGGATGAAAAACCCGAGTTTCTAGAAGAAAAAAAAAACCACACTGCCCTCTCCTGAGACCGACTAAATGGGTCACGTTGTGTAAAAGGCCCATTAAAATTCCCCCCCCCTTTATCGATGAGACTCGAACTCAGGTCTTTTCCACCCAATGTGCAACCCACGAGGGCCAAACATTGAGTGAAGAATAGTGAGAAACATCTCTAAAAAAACAACAACAACAACAAAAAAAGAGTTAATGAAGATTGGGACTCAGATCAGATCAGAGCGATATTAATCTCATTATTATTAGTTTAAGTAGGGCCAGGTCTAGAACGCTAGTAGATTTAAAGCATAAATAACCACTTCTAAAGTCGAAGGTCGGCAGCCACGTTGAAAGTGCCTTATATGCGCAATTGTAAACCTGATCAGCCAGTCTCTGGAAAGAGCACGCGTTTCAATTTCTACAAATAAAAGGTGGCACGTGCAAACCTAAGGGCGGGGAGGGGAGAAGGGGAGATTGTAACTCGCGGTACATTCCATTAAAAGCAGTAGAGGGAAATCTCTGTGCGGACCTTGAAGCGCAAGAACTATCTTTCCATTACCTCAAGGTCTTCCCAGCAGCTTTCCTCCCGCATGCATATGTGGATGACCACAGCTCGCGTGCACCACTCAGAGCTGTATCCTAGGTGTTTCCAAGGTCGGGTAGGTGAAGAAAGGGCGCGTAAAGGACACTTCAGTAACAAAAGGTCGCATGGTTTTTAAAGCTGTTTTCAACGCAGACAGAGTGAGCCTTCTGAATGATCTGGTAACAAAAGGAACAATTCCCCCTCCCCCCACTAATGTCTTCAATTACTGCTTTCTTCCACGTGGAACACCCAACCATTTACTGAATATCTTTCCTGAAATCAATGAAGCGTTTATTACATTAGCCAATAAAGAGTTTATGGTAAATTGAAACCTTGTTTATAACCGAAATGAATACTGGATTTTATATTCTTTAATGATTAATATGTTTATATTGAATTGTCAGCTGCCATTCGTATTTTTATCTAAGGCTCCTTGAAAACGTTTTTTCTCCTGCCCCTGCATACCAAAGGAAATATAATCCTGTTATTCAAAACGAAACCTAAAACATCAGGCTAATGTATGTAATAAGCTGGGTGCTATGACAGATTAACCCGATTTTTAAATCCGGTCAGGGGGACACTTGCCGGAACTCTGAGAAACATGACGGAAACGCTACAGCACGTGACGTCTTTGTTACGTCAACGATGATGTCAGAGAAGCTAAGGTTGACCAGTGACCAAGGGCACACTTATAAGAATCAACAAAAACTTTCTTAGAAGGAGAAAATGAATTTCTTAGAGCCAATTTAAAGGGGACAAACCAACAAAATGTTTATCTAAAGAAATGAAAATAATAGTTTTTAAATACATTAATTATTCATTTGTGTTCATAAATTAAGTGTATTGTCTGCTTGTTTTGTTCGATGAAAACTCCAATTTTCGGGAGGGGAAAACCTTTCTCTCTTCGCCTGAGACCAGCTAAATTGGTTACTAAGTGATAAAAAGCCCATAAAAGTTTTTTAGAGGTGCAGTTGGCCCAGACTTTCTTTTCATGCATGATAATGCCACTGCACATAGAACTAAAGTGGTGTATGAATATCTTGAAACTGAAGATATCCAATGACTGCCGTGGCCAGCACGATTGGCAGACTTAAATCCGATAGAATATGTGGGACGCCCTTAGGCGTCGCCTTGCACGCGAATCAACTCCTCGGTTACTTGTTGAGCTAAGGTCTGTACTGGTGGAAAAATGGGATTTGTTGCCAAAGAATCTTATACGCTGTACTGATGTCATGTGATCATATTTTCGAGCATTTTGTATCGACCTCTGTAATGTGACCTTTTTATGTGTTTCTTAACTAACAGAGTAACCCCTCCTCCTTTCTTATCCTTTCTGTACACATTGTACTCCTCAAATTCCAATTCTGCATTCCTAATATCTGAGTGGCATCATGTCTCTGGTATCCCAACAATATCCACCTTTGATGCCTTGACAAGCACTTCAAATTCATCAAATTTATTTACTATACCCCTAGCATTGGTGTACATGCAAGTATACATGCATCTGTTCATACTCTTAGTTACCCCAACACAGGTCCGCACAGAGGTCCGCACAGGGTGGAACTAAGCTGTCCCGATCCCTGACCGGGTGGGAGCGCACTGACTCTGGCTTTGGCAGAGAGGGATTAAAGTGTGCATCAACACCAACATTCTGATATACATTTCGGACCTGACCTTCCCTGAATTGACCCCAACGCCTGACACCAGAAAATGAACCCATCAAAAAACACTTGGATATGCAAATCTGACTATTGACACCTATAGTGACTAACCGGGCAGACCTCCTGAAGATTGCATCTTGGCTTAGCCATAAGAAACGACACCACACTGACAAGCAAACCCTTTTAGGGGTAGGATATTGCTAATCCAGTCTTCCGACTAGGAAGAATTCAGTACCACTCTAATGCGAACTGACAACCACACCTAGCTCGTTTTCTGGGTGGCTTTCCTTTCCCTTCCCTGTGGGTAGCACAGTCGGTAGGATCGCCGTCCTCCCCACACCGGGTAGAAAAGACCTGAGTTCGAATCCTGTCGATGACAGCTGGAATTTTTATGGATCTTTGTCATAACGTGGCAGAGTTAGTCGGTCTCATGTGAGGATACCATGGTTTTTTCTCCCGGAAACTCGGGTTTTTCGTTCAGCGAACAAAAAATCGACCTCAGAAGACACGCAATGTAGACAGTATACGCGGATCAACATGACCCTAGTTGCCGATGCTGATAAAACCCAACAACAACAACAACCCTGGAGTTATCCCCTTTCCTCCTTTTGCCTGGGGAAGCATGTGGACATGTGTTCCACATGCTCTACTGCCAGTTCAAGGGTAAAGGAGATGTAGGGGAATGCCTTCACCTGCATCCCCTTTACTCCTTTCTTTAATCCCTCCTCTTTCCGTGCACCCTGTACTTCCCTCATACTCTGCCTTTTCCTTTTTTTTTTTAAGTCTCCATCCAGGAAGTTCAGGCGATCCTGGCGGAGACCAGCCAGAGAATAACAGACACCCCTGGATACCTTCCAGTGGTAGCATGCGGTAACGTGGGGTTCCATCAGGGTATTGTGGTACTGTTTGTCTTCACAGCCTACATATGGCGGATGTGGGGAACCACCTGAGTCACCTTAAATTTTAACACTATGCACACTATAGGGCCTACTAATGCTTTGTGGTCTTAGTAACAATTCAGTTCTCACCTCCTGGGCTCAGATACCTTAGCGCTTAGCGACCCAAATCCTGAAAATCAGTGCTACAATGTGGAAGAGGACATTGTTTCTGAGTGTGATGTGTCCCAGTACATCTCAACGGGGTCTTCGTGAGCAGCACAGTGATCATAATTACAGTTCCCACCTCCCCAACAAGAAATAGTAAAGACCCAGGTTTGAGATCCATAAATGACGCAAGGAACTATTATGGACTTTTTTCACTACTTGGCCAAGTTAGTTGGCCTTAACGAGAACAGTAAGGTTCCCACCTTCCCCAAACCTGAAACGCAGGGTTTTCGTCCAGCAAATTGAACAAACCGACTAGGAACACATGCAACTCATGGACATAAATATACAGGACTAGATGTGGTACTCCTCTATTGGTCTTAATATGAGAGTTTTTAAAGGTAAGTAGTAAATAACATCTCAAGGGACAACGTATTGAAAAACAAACAAGCTTTGGTTTGTATGGTAGACAATGATTTCCTTGCGTCATTTATGGATCTCGAACCTGGGTCTTTACTAAGTTACCACATTACTTGAGCAGAAAAAGGTGGCATGGAAAGGTTACAGAGCAATAAAAAGTACTGAAGCCTATAACAGCTACAAGGTGATGTGTAATAGAGCCACAGAAAAGGTTCGACAGGCAAAGGCAGTTTAAGAGAAATCACTAGCAAACAGAGCAAAGAGGGGGGATAAAGAATTCTTCACATATATAAATGCCAAGAAGAGCAGGACAAACCAGATCGGACCTTTATGTAAGGGAAAGGGGATAGTAATAAATACACCAGCTGCCGTTGCAGATGAACTCAACAGTTATTTTGCATCGATATTTACAAATGAAAAGCCTTTTGTGGCAATGGGAAATTGTGGGAGCGAAGTTAAAAAATATGTAATTAATGATATTGAAATTTCCCAAGATTATTTAATGAAAAAACTTTCGAGCCTACAGACTAGTAAGGCTCCTGGAGTTGATGGAATATACCCTATAATCTTGAGAGAGGCGGCAAGCGAGTGCATTGAACCACTGAGGCTGGTTATGCGAGCATCACTAGACTCTGGGGAGATTCCCTTGGATTGGAAAAGTGCAAATGTATCTCCCATACATAAGGGTGGCTCTAAAAGTGAAGTTGGAAATTATCGACCTGTCAGTCTGACTTCAGTAGTAGGGAAAATCATGGAGGCAATGATCAAGGGTGGAATTCAGGATCATTTGGATCGAATTGAAATTCCCAAGGATACTCAGCATGGTTTTGTAAAGGGAAAATCATGTTTAACAAATCTGGTTCGCTATTTCGAAAGGGTCACTCACGAGCTGGATTTAGGGAATAATTTCGACATTGTTTATTTAGATTTCAGCAAAGCTTTTGACTCAGTCCCACATGAGCGGTTGCTTTATAAGCTGGAACAGGTTGGAATCACTGGGAAAATCCTTAGATGGATAGCAGGATGGCTTCAGGGCAGGAGGCAGAGGTTAATAAATGGCTATTCCTCAGATTGGGTTGATGTAAGAAGTGGGGTTCCCCAAGGATCAGTATTAGGACCACTGTTGTTTTTAATTTTCATAAACAGCATCGATGAAGGGATAGAGGGCGTGATGTCTAAATTTGCAGATGATGTTAAAATTGGTAGAGTAGTTAATGATCACTGTCAAGCTGCGCTTCTTCAGAGAGACCTAGATAGACTTCAGGAATGGTCAGAAAAATGGCAGCTGTGCTTTAATCCAACAAAGTGTAAGGTATTACACCTGGGAAACAGTAATCCCAAAATAACTTATTCACTTGATGGAGTTCAACTAAATCCAGTACTGGAGGAAAGGGACTTGGGTGTTACGATACGGTCAGACATGAAATTCTCTGAGCATTGTAAACAGGTTGCAAGGCCTTCCTTGCAACCTGTTTACAATGAACTTTTGTAAACTGATCCATCGAACTGATCTATCGAACTTTTGCAAGTAGAGATAGGGACGTGATAATCCCATTATACAAGGCTTATGTTAGACCACACTTGGAATACTGTGTTCAAGTATGGAGACCGCACCTAAAAAAAGACATCGAGCTTCTTGAAAGGGTGCAAAGAAGGGTAACTCGCCTGGTGAGATCGGCAAAAGGGCGTCCTTATGAAGAAAGACTTCGAATATGTGGGTTGCAGAGTTTGGAAACTAGACACCTTAGAGGAGATTTGATTGAGGTGTTTAAGGCTCTGAGAGGCATCAGTAAAATGAATGAGGACGAAATTTTCAAGATTATAAATGATGCTAGAACTAGGGACATAAATTCAAGTTACGGGGGGTAAATGTTTAGATTGGACTGCAGGAAGTTTTATTTTAGCCAGCGAGTTATAAATTACTGGAATAAGTTGCCTACATGGGTGGTAGAGGCTGACAGTTTGGGGAAATTCAAAGGTCATCTGGATAGTACCTTCGGGTGAGGGAAGTGCATAGGATGATAGGTTTAATTTCCTTTTTTTTTTTTTAATTATTATTATTTAGTTATTTATTTTATTTTATTTTTTTTTTTGTTTTTATCATTGTATTGTTCGGATTTTTTTTTTTTTTTTTTTTTTTTGGCTGGTGCAGCATAAACCATAGGCTTTCTTGCACCATGCGGCCGTTATTAATTACTAATACTAATAACCTCAGAAATATCCCATCATACAACAAATTCGAATCACTCGTTGCTCTTAAACTCGAAGTGGTTCTTCATACCCTCTAAACGTGTTATTACTTATGTTATGATGACCGGAAGTCTCACAGTATTTGACTAAAGAGTCAATCAGGTTTTGGCCCATTGTGTAGTATTAGTGGTAACAAATGATGCAAGAAAGCAAGCTTCAGCCGAAAAAAATACATTTTCCAAATTACCTATCCATCTCTCTCTAATAGTTTATCTAGTTCTTCCTTGAATTTATTCAAAGTACTCAATTCCTCAACACCAAATGAATGTTTGTTCCAACAATCAACTGCCCTCTGCCTGAGAGCCAATTTCTGCACATCTGTGCCACAACTATCCTTCCTTAATTCGAATTTATGCTTCCTCATGTGTGTGTATAGTCTGAGCAAGGGGGAAGAATGCCATCAGCATTCTTCCTCTTGCTCAGACTGTAATAGAAATATAATCAATTCCAAGCCTTAAACGCCTCAATTAGATCCCCTCGCAAGTGCTCAGTCTCCAGAGCTGCAGGTTGCACAATTGAAGCCTTCCCTGGTAAGAGACCCTTGTTTTTCCTCCTAACCATTGCCTTATACTACAGAATAACCACCTCCTCATTCCTGCTGGTCAAATTCATGTATATCAACGTCAAAACTCCATGAGTTGTTCTGGCAGCCTGTTTTCACTGCTCAGAAAACTTCATATATGACTGCATAATTACCCAGGTCTTTTTCATCCTCCACTGCTTGAGTGTGGTACCACACAGTTGATAATTTAATCTGTGATTACTGCTACCCATGTGCAATACCTTGCATTTGGCAATGTTAAACTTCAACTGCCACTTCTGAACCCATCTGCCTAATTTTCCAAGATCTTGTTGCAGTAGAATACCCATTAACCACTCTGTTAACCTTCGTATCATTTGCAAACTTAATATCTGTCTATATTTATTAAGCAATTACAATAAATATATAAAACAACAAAGGGCCCAGCATGAACCTAGGGGGACTCCAAAATAACAGTTATCCAAGAAGAGTATTGCCCATTGATAACCACTCTCTGCCTTCTCCCACTCAACGATCCCTTTATCCATATTTCAAATCAGTTAATCCCTTCAACGAACAAACTGTTAACGGGATTAAAATTAATAATTTTAATTAACTGATTTTAATATTAATTAAATTATAAAAATAATTGTAAAGTTACATGGAGTTAGAAGAAACATCCTCTTATTATTTATTTTGGCAGCCAGCAGGATGCTAACACAACGGAACAAACTTGGCTTCACAACGAGTTACACTGGTATTGCACTACTCTTGGATAAATGACATCCGTTTTACGTTCATTTGTGTTAGAATTCGGTTATATCTTCTGACCATTCTTGCTGTGGCGCCAGACTCTGTCCTAAAATAGGGACAAAGCGCTAAGGTGGGTGTTTTCCTAATGCAAAGTTAACTCAATGTATTTATTTCTATTAATCTTAAATTCGGGGGAGGGGAAGCGGTTGTATTTTATTAACCATCTGGTACCAACAGCGGTACAGGTACCACAGTTTGAAAAAATACTGTCGTGCGACATCTGGTGTACAGGAAATAATTATCATAAAACAGAAAGGGGAAAAAATATAATAACAGGAAGTCAATAGAAAATTTTCAGAAAGCTTCCTCCAGTGGAATATATAAACGCCAGCGTGCTAGAGGAGTTGGCGAACTGTCCAGTTGCACGTGGCCTTGAGAGTAAGTCCTCCCCTACACTGAGTGCCGTTATCAACTGGTAGAAGCCAGTGCTGCCTTCTGTCATCATCGATCTTTATTTCTTTATCTTACAAGCCGAGTCTTGCAGTGGTAAGATAGTAGCGACCTTCGTAAGATGCAGGAGAGAAAGAGATAGAGGAGCACTATCTTTTATTCTTATCCAGCAACTATAATTACGCATGATAATACGCCAGATGTATAAAGATATCCAAACAAGGCTTATGGAATGATTCATCTTTAAATGCTGGACACAAATGTTAAAACTTTGGTCTTAATACTGGTTATTTAGATCTGCGTGAGGCAACCAAAGCCATGAGGTATCACTATGAGTAAACTGCGTGTATTCCGTGGCTAGCTTTTATACACTGCTCAACAAAATTAACAGAACGTAGAAAACGTGGTGTAACTCGTGCAGCTTGCGATGAAGCAGGACAAAATTTGATATGGTGGTGTACCATGGAATAACGATGAAAGAGGAGGCAATGAGATGGTATCAGTATGGTGTATGACCCCCTCCAACCACTAAACAGGACTGACAGCGATGAACCATGTTCGATATAAGGGCATCTATAAGATTCTATGGCAACAAATCTTTCACCAGTGCAGACCTTAGCTCACCCAATGATCGAGTTGGCTGTTGGCCTGCAATGCGACACCCAAGGGCATCGCATGTTTGATCAGATTTAAATCTGATGATCGTACTGGCCACGGCTGTCATTGGACATCATCAGATTCAAGATATTCCTCCAACAGCTCTATGTGCAATGGTGTTGTCGTCCACGAAAAGAAAATCTCGGCCAACTGCACTCCTAAAAAGTCGCACATAGAATTCGAGGATCTGTTCTCGGTATCTCTGAGCAGTTGATGTTAACACATCAAATGGTCTAGGGACCCAACTGGTCCCTAGACCATTCCGATCCCTACTTGTACTAATTTCAGTTCCTACAGCCTCGAATTTCCTCTCAGATCTCCTGGTTGATATAATACGACGAGGACTGATGGGATCTATGTACCACTGTTCCGAGCACCTTCCAGTATTTATCGTCAATTTATGGAGTCTAACGTGGACCACCGTTGATCTATTATGTTGCACTGGCAAGAGCAGACTGCTCATATATTATTATTCCAAATCTCTTGGACGTCCAGATACTTTTAGCAACATAGTGTAAATGCAAATAGGAAAATGCTCTTCGATTTTTACAATCTTTTCTGCGCTGTATTAGGAGGTGTAGCAACCTGTGGAATAACAAGTGATGACCAAAGGTTACAAAAAAGCCAACCAAGTCACATTTCAACCACCTACTTCCGCATTTTTTGTTTGCATTTCAATAATTCCAAGGACTTCCCCGTGGCAAGGATAGAAAAACAAACAAGCCATAGATGATTGCGATCTGTTGTTCAGACAACTTACACATTAATGATGTTCGGATCAGGTCCAAGTATCACCCACTTTTGTAGGTCACTACCACCCCCGTGTTGTTTTCTAACTCCATTAACATATAGAAGTGAGTTCATAAGGTCAAGATTACAGTTCCACCGTAGTCATGCGTCTGAACAGCGACAATGACTGCCCCTGGAAGTAAACAGACCGAATGGGAATTAGTTTTAAGATTTACACTCAAGCTATGAATAAATTAGAGAGGCGTCCAGGGTGGTCCTCTCTATCATATATTCCCCCTGAGTTATTCTGGTCTTTTTAACCGTTTATCAATTAAAATGCAAATCGACCCCATGAAACAGGCACGCTTCTAAATATGAGCAACAAGTTCCAGTTCCTGAAATAATAATTTGAATTTTTTAAAATCTTTTGTTGGAAATTTCCTACAAAATTTTGAACAATTATAAACCGATAAGGTTTTCCAGATGGCCTAATCTGGAAAACCTTAGAGGCGATCTTGTTTTCCTGATGAGAATAAAGCGATCCAAAAGAATATTTTCAAACAGTCTGAAATATAATGGATGAAACCATCTTTAGAGAATGGGTTAATACATTCTTTGTCCTCTTGGCACAGCTGGTATAATCGCCGAACTCTCCACATCCGGTAGAAAAGACTTCAGTTCCAATTCCACCAATGGAGCGAGGTATTTTTAATGGGGGTTCCTTCACAACGTGGATGAGCTAGCCGGTCTCAGGCAAGTGTAGCACGATTTTTTCTCCTGGAGGTTTTTTCCTCCAGCAAAACAGGTAAATCGATAACAAGAGCACTCAATTTAGAAATATAATATTCAAAACAACATGGTCTAAGTCGCTCTCGCACCTAAAAACCCAACATCTATTTGCAGCCACTCTGGAGATATTTATGCTAAAAGGTGGTAATTTTGAATCTCATACAGATGTCTTTAAGACACAAATTAACTCGAATGATGCAGGAGCTCACATTTCAAAATAATTTGTATCCATGTAGATGAACTGGTAGGAACTTGTGTGTGTAAGTAATAAAGATCTCATCATTAACAGTACATCTACCTCTGTCTCTTACCAATTCCCATGTACTCTTCACCAATTTGGTCTTCTACTACCTAGATGTGCATCAACAGATTCGTCTCGGTGGAATATTTAATGCTGAGGTTGATGAATACAATTACTGGGAACCCATTTACAATCTCCAGAAAAATCCTCTATACCAACCTTGAAGTGAAATCTTGGTGGCCCAGAACAATAAACAATGATATTTTTATACGGGCAATTTTTTATACGGATATTTTCATCAGCCAAAGTGACCAGGAGAGCAGCTGCAACCCGACAACGAATGAAAACAAGCTGGTGGCGGTGGTATCATGGTTTGAGGATATCCATGGATATCGCTGGGTCCCTTCATCCCCCATTGAACACACCCTCATCGCCAGATTAGGACCTACCTCGGCATTGTTTCTGACCAAGTTTTGCCCTACATGGTGACCGTGTTTTCTAATCGCACTGGACTCTTTTAACAAGGCATTGAGCAGGAATGTTTGGCGGATCATGACCAACCATTTCATGTGTTTCTCTGGCCGCCAAATTCCCCCGATAGCAGTCCCATTGGGATGCGGTGGAACGCATCATTCGTCAGTCCCTCGCTCTCTGATGGAACTCCGTGGGTCCTTTTGTCCAACCGTTCCAGGATACCCGAGGACACCTTCAGCGGTCTGAAGGAGACGAGTCACATGAGTACAAGTAGTTATCGCGGCGAAAGGTTGCCCAACACACTATTACCTAGCTATCCATAATGTTTTGGTCATAAGTGTATCTAAATTAAAATTAACTTGAAGTAGAAAAGTTAACAAAATGATATAATTAATATAATTTGGGATAAAAATGATCTCTACTCAACATGCAATTACATTCATATCATGAAGTGTATTTACAACTCTTTCGTTACCCAGATACGAGCTGCATTAAATCAACAAACATTGATAGGATCTTTGAGAGAAGATACTTCACAGCAGAGAGTCAGCAGTAAAGAAGTAGGTTAGATGCCTTATCTATACCTTAATGAAGCAAACGTCCGATTGCTGACCCATGATTTTTTGGGACAGATCTTTTCTTTTCTCTTTGGCAGTGTTGTTCCACAGAATCGTTCACTATTAATTTAAGAATCTTGCCAAATTTAGGAAGGATCCTTCGACGTGTGGAGTAGACTTAGGCGATTTGTGATTGCCTCTCTTTCAGAAATAAACCTGTTTATTTCTGAAAGAGGGGCGACCTCTAACTTCCTTTTCCTAAGTTGCTGTCACATGATGTTGATCGATCACAGAACGCCCTAATAATTAAAATTTCTTCAGTCCACAAAGATATATTGTTTTGTGATTCTGACAAATAAAATAAAGTACACCATATTTATAAAACTATATGGACACCCCAAGGATTCAGGAAACATGAACAAAACGATAGGAGTAAGTAGATAAAATAAATATAGTAGATTGGTAGAGGAATTGAGTTCGGTGACTTCAAACGGGGATCATTTTGGACATTGGGCATATTGGCAATTAATCTGATCGTGCCATTCAGTAAAAGAGGTAGTGAGGAGGAGGAATAGTTGGTCCATTCCTCCTTCAATACACACATACTGGCCAAAAAAAAAAATACCAAGCAGAGCTTTCCAGCATATTCCACACATTCTCAATAGGATTTAGGTCAGGTAGTTAAGGAAAAGGAAGCCAGGGAAGATAGCTATCCGTGTCATGTTCTTTTTGGGACAAATCTTTTCTAAAGTGGCCATCACCTTCGGGATAAAAATTTAACATTGCAGGGTGCAGTAGATCTGATACAAAATTCAGATACTCCCTGGATGGTATTCGATGTTTCACCGGTATCAACGGACCCATCTCGCGCCAACAAACTTTACTCCTTACCATGATGCCACCTTCAGATGCTTGGGTTGTCTTCATAAGGCAAGCAGGGTTCGTCGCTTCTTGAGGTTCTCGCCACACTCTCTGCCTATCATCACTGCAAAACAAAGTGCATCGTGATTCTTCTGAGCATATTACTTTCTTCCATTGTTCCACTCTCGGCACCATTGCAAGTGGATTTTTCTGTTTTTCCCTGAAACAAGTGGCTTCCAACTAGGCAGGCGACTGCCAACACCCAATTTCTTCAGTTCTCTGCACGTGGTACTGGTTGAAACAGGGCAGTTCTAGACTTGGTTGAATTTAGATGTTATTTGCTGCACACTGGATGTCCTATTTTCCCATACAATCCTCTTCAGAGTACGACGACTTCGCTCTTGAAGTATTGTTTTTCTTCCACATTTACGCCTTTGAGATGTGGAAGAACCACTTGCTTTGAAATCATTAAAAACCTTTGCGTGGATGCTTTTGAGAAACCAGTTATGTTCTTCGTCTCTTGAATCGTGGGTCCTGCTAAACGTGCACCCACGATAAGATCCTTTTCAAAGTCTGATGGATCCAACTCAGTGAAACTTTTTCTAGCATGGATTCAGTTAATCAGTTTCAGGCGTAGCTTTATAATTCTCTCTGGTTTTCATTCCCAAAATAGAATTATCGTTTCTATCATGGTTACAGGTTAATTTACGCTCAGTTTGTTTTTCTCTTTTTTCTCCTGAACGACTCCGTTTACTGCATCAACACAGTTCACCGATTGCACTGATGTTTTTCCGTTTAGAGCGCCCTCTGGGCGGTGCAGATTTTAGAAGGACACTGCCGACTTCACGACATTTTAACACTGGCTTAATGACATCAGTTCCCCATCACTAAGAATACAAATTAACCCACAGGAAGACCTCCCGATGAGAAGCAGGATAACAGTAGTGGAAAACTAAACACCAGATTGAGTACATCGTCGTTATACAGGGCTGGCTACACCCGCCTTACAAGGTCCCTTACAGGTGGCGCGAAAAATCAATGCAGACCCCTGCAGAAAACATCTTGACTGACAAACGTTATTTGTTCCAGAGAAGTCCCATGCATGTCCGTGTCGTATTTGTAAGAGTACATGCATCTATTTTTTCGTGGATGTTCTGCCATGACAGTCAACCTTGACTCCTGGAATGACAAAGTATTTAAGATCGCTGGCTACTTGCCAATATGGACTGTAACTGTGGAAGGCTGGGGGAGGGAGTCTTACTCTCATGAGCTATAATTCTTGTTAAATAGGGAAAACAGGGGAAAGGGAGAAGCCAGTTGCGTCCAGTGGAAAATAAAACGTAAAAAAGACATCTATTTCATTGGACATTGCAAGACGGGTTCATACTATTGGGACTCCTTTCTTTTGCTACACCCCGATATACATCAGCTGGAGGGTTAAGTACATCGGGATGTGTGAGAAACACATTCCCTTTCTCATGTATTAAAATTACATATAACCACACCCCAAGGTTCACCGACCACAAGTGGACATTGGAATGTGAACGTTCTCCAACCCCCAGTTCATAGCCACGATTAGCCGGTTGGTATTTTTATTAAGTATTAACCAAGCAAATACAATGCACGTAAACAATTTTAATAGGACCTTCTCTCTCTCTTTTGGTCACAGGGACCGCTGGCTGTTTTCATTCCCCCCACCCAACTCTTTCCCTCAAGCAAACCGGTTGGCAATTTGTTTGTAAACAACCGGTATCCACATTATTTGGTTGATTATTCGAAAAGGGTATTTGTCCTCTAAGGAAGCCTCAAGGTTAATATAATTTTTAACTGCCCTAGCCCTGATTCGTCAATAATTCTAAGATTCTAACTAAGATTCTAATTAATTAATTGTTATCAAAGGGTTAAAAGGGAGATGTTAACAACCTAAATTGTTTTCTTTTAAGATCTTTTAAGCGAATCCCGTGACATTCTATCTGGAAAATATCTGCTGGTCTATGAAATCTGAACTTTGTCCAGCATATCCATAACAGTTAAAATTAGTCTTAATAAATAAATAAAAAAAAGGTCAAAAGGAAGGTCGTAGACTGCGTCATTCGTTGTGTAACATTACGCACATTGAGTGGCGTGGTGGGGTGGGTAGTGTAGTTTTCTATGCACATAAGAGCAGACAGGCACCACTTACCTTCGCAAATAAAAATCATAAACAGAATATTAATTTATGACGTAGTTTTCTAGCTAGTGGGCTAATTATACCAAGCAGGGGCTGTTTTCCTCTTTGTAACAGGAAGTTCCTCCAAACACCTGTTTTGTCACCGAGCAAAACTCCATCAAACAACAGACTTGTTTTGATCATTCAAGGGCACCCGCAAACTAAACTTACCACCCTCTGTCAACAAGTTGTGAAATCTAGAATAGCGTGGGGAGTTTTCATCTTCAGTGGGCAATTGGATTTTCAAGGAAGTGGACAGAAGTACTTCGCGGAAAGTTTAAACTTTTATCCAGCCTAACTGTCTTGTAGATTGATGTGAATCTCTAACAGTTTAAGACAATTCATACCCGGTAATGTAAAAAAGAAAAACATTCCCACGCGCTACCGCGTGGCATCTTAAGTTGTAGAGTTTTAGGAATATGCAATACGGATTTTAGGTTTCATATAAGTAGTAAGTTAATAACATGAGGCAGTGGAAAGTTTCTTGCTGGTTGTTGACCTACATTCTATTGAACTTGGATAAAAAAATCTATAAGTTTACTAGTGACGCGAAAATGGGCAAAGAATGTTATACCATAACTGCTATTTTTTGATGGGATGAAAAATATCAGTTAATGCATAATGGTAAGGCCTCCATAGCCGAGTGGTCAAGCGCTCTTTGAGTAGACCGGGATTCAAGTCCCTAACTGCTAAATACGGTCCATTTGCCAACCTGCACTGGACCATCATGGAAGATTATGGTCCTTTTCCCTCAACATGAATCGTTGAGGAGTCTTCCATCCTGCAGTAGCTGCAGTGTACCTTTACCTTTATTGGTAAGTGCATTTTGGTCGAATGAAATATGTATATTAGCCTGTGAATGAGTAGCCAGCACGGGGAACTGTAGAGGCCTTAATAGGAAATATTATTAACCTTCTTCCTGATAGCCAGGTAACACTTATATGTTAATGAGTGTGTACAAGATGCAGTGGTCATCGATGGCCACTCTTCCAAAAGAGAAGTTCATAATACATGTCAAGTATAACTGCCACTAACTACCCTAGCCCTGATTTGTCAATAATTCTAAGATTCTTTAGAATTATTGACGAATGTCCATATTTGTCAGATGTCCATACTTTGAAGATGGTCCTCCACCAGTTGCGCTTAAACTTTGGACTGTGTCTCTGTACCGAACCATAAAACATTACTAAAAGGTGCTTGATATCAGTACATAGTCGGACTAAGGTATGGCTAGGCCGTCTGTTTAAAATGATCCACGTTTGCATATCAAAATGTGCAAATATGAATGGTTTTAATTGCATTTGTTAGTTACTTGACCTTTATGCATAATTTCAGTTCATTCCACAAAGGGTTAATGTGCAAAATCAACTATTTCTTAACTCAGTGTTCCACTAGGCTGTCATGAAACGGAGGTCTTCTGACGACATACAGGAACTTTGCCAGGAGATGGCAAAAGTGCAACGTCAATAGGCTAGATATATCTTCAGATGAATATACAAGTCATCAGGATGTAAGAGAGTTTAAAATATGAATGGATAGAAGTTGCGGCCAATAGCTTTGGCAAGATACCAGAAAACATAACTTCCATTTGGGCAAGAAACAAGTTTTCTGATCTTGGATTCTTCAAAATCGAGTTTGGATTTATTAATAACTTGTTTACAACCGTTTAGAGCTTTACTGTAGGCAGAAATTGAAGTTGGAGATTTGGATGCAAGCCAATGTATCACATTGGCTAAGCATTATTCTTGGTCTTTAGCACATCGTTCAGGAAACCATGGTTAAGGGCGAGAGTTATTGGTATCGCTACCCACAGAGATTAGACACTTTATTACAGCATGCTTCCATGGATTAGCGACGCGTCATTTCTGGCCACCATGAAGTCATTTGCATAACGTATAATTGCACATTAAAATGCATCCAGTTTTTTTGTGCACTATTATGACACATTAAAACAAATATCTTACTACATTTTTTGTAATATAACAAAAGTTTTGATTTATTTGTGATTTTTAAATTAGGAAAGTGGCAAAAAGCAAAGGAATTTGATGGAATGTGGGACAGAGATTTTGAACTAAAGGAAATCGAAGAGGAGAGTCCAAATTGTGAAATCTCTGACAAGGAATATTAGATTGGATATATGCACAACTACCATGTGGTCCATTTGCCTGCTTTGTGGATGAAAAACCCGAGTTTCCGTGAGAAAAAGCCATGTACCCTCGCCTGAGACCGACTAACCCAGCCATGTTGTGAAAAGGGCCTATAAAAATTCTCACATCATCGATGGGATTCGAACTCAGGTCTTTTCCACATGGTTTGGTGAGGACGGGGATTCTACCAACTCTACTGTACACGAGGGAAAACCTATGAACTGATGAAGTTTTTAGATACGTTGTACACACAACTAATATGTTCAACTCTTGTACTAACCTTGCCTTGGACAATGCTCCATGCATAAACTCAGACTCTTCTCCACTCACAACTTACACATTAAAATCAATCCCCAAGTGTGTGATGGAATCACTATCAACAGCCATACAGATCTCCATCTGTTCCTGCAGAGAGCTCTCATGGGTGTGAGTTATTACCATATGTTACGGTATATTTAATAAATCTAATACTTAGCTATGCTAAGTTCTCTCAAACTAGTTATATCAAGGTAAGTACAACCAACCGATGAGTCAACCAGTGCTCTACTTTCGAAACCAAGACTAGAGGCAGCAAAGTTATACACTGCCTGATTCGGGTGTGTCCTTCAGCTTTACCATTTGGTCTAGGGACAGCCTCTACACACTTAATGTAATAGAGCCTGCCTGGGTTGTTCTAGGCAGGGGACAGCTTCAATAGAGCGAGAGGTGTAAAACCTGATTTGAGGAAAACGAAATCCACAATTCACTCAGTCAGGAAGTCTGGACTTAAATCTGTTCGAGCACCTTTAGTATAAGCTGCAATTCCAGATTTAAGACGTAACCAATACGGTCTTCATGTACTGCTCAATATCGATTGCACTGAAGGTCAAATGCATGCAAATTCCTGGCTCTCGCTGGTAGCACAGGTTGTATAATCGCTGTCCTCTCCACACTGGGTGGTAAAGTTCGAAACCTGTCGATAACGTGAGGAATTTTTAAGGGCATTTTCACAACGTGGCTGAATTAGCTGGTCTCAAGCGACGGTAGCATTTTTTACTCAGGTTTTTCATACACCAAAATAAGCAAATCGACCAGAGAACACATGTAATTTATGGACATATACACACCGGCAGATGAATTCTTTTTTGGGAGATCCTAATATGACAGTAGTGGAAAAGATGGGCCTACACCTTATTAATTTGTTCATTAAAGCTCATTTTTCCAAATATGGTGTCCGAATACTTTTGGTAAGGTGGTTAGATAAAAGATATCTATCAGGGAGATATAAACTTCCTTCAGTACAAAGATTACAAAGGTAATATGGAAATGTTGCAATGAAACCATACTCACCTCACACAGCTACTTCCAACAAACAAAAGATAAATTGCATAAGTAATTAAAAGCCTGAGTTAACCCAGCTGAAACTGCTGACGAAGTGAACAGGTACTTTGCATCGATTTTCACAGACCAAAGAACTATAGTGAGGAGATGGTGTGTGAATGAAGGTCCAGCAGTTAACGATAATTAAATTACATAATTGTTCATTAGAAAAACTCTACAGCTTAAAGGCAGCTTAAAGTGCGTAGCACACGCTTCTTGATTAGACCGGGGTTCGAGCCCGTGACCACCAAATACGGAGGATGCGGAAAGGTCAGGGAATGACCACCGCATATCTCCGGATTAATATGGCCTTAGTTGCTAATGCTCCTAAAAACCAAATAACAACAACATAACCATCGTCCTTCCCAGAGCGGGTGGAAAAGGCCCGGGTTCGAATCCCGATAATGATGCGAGGAACTATTATGGTTTTTTTTTTTCTCTCCCTGTGTGAGGTAGTCGGTCGGTCTAACACAGATAGCAAGGATTCTCTTCCGGCAACTCGGGTTTTTCGTCCAGAAGGCAAAAAGACCAGAGAACACATGATTTGAACAGAGGGTTTTGTCTGTATTTACATAAAAACCATACTACTGTCGTCTGAGCCCAAATAACTCAGCTACGTTATTCGTATCTGAGTTGATGGGATTTGAATTCAGGTCTTTTCCACCCGGTATGGGGAGGACGGTGATCATACTAGCTGTGATTGGTATGATCACACGAGTATAAATAGGCTACATCTTGAGTACTGCATACAGGTCTGAAAGCCTCATTTCAGGAAGGATGTAGATCTGCTGGCACCGATGCAGAGAAGGGGCGACGAGATTATTCAGAGGAACAAAAGGGTGCTCTTACCAGGAAGGGCTTCTGTTCTGCGAATTGCAGCGTCTGGAGGCCACGCCTTGAATAAATTGAGGAATCTTCATGTTGATGGTATTCATCCTCTTGCTCAGACTACACACATGAGAGGTGGAGGATAAATTCAAATTGAGGAAAGTTGTTTTTGTTGGCTTACAAGGGCTACTGAGGCCAAATCTGTTCATTGTTTACTTACACACAGCATATCGTTGGAGATGTTAAGTTATTGAGCAAAGATGGTTGCAGGATAGATGCGCTAAAGTTTGTCCTCAATCTGCGGGTAGTTGATTGTTGGAACAAACTTCTATCTGGCGTTGTGGAAGTGTATGGTTGGAATAAATTCAAGGAGGGATTAGACAAATCATTATGGGTTGACAAATATGTAGATTTTTTATGCTGCAGACGCTTGCATCCTTGCATCACTTGCCACTACTATTACTATTGCCAATCCGAAGTCGTTACCAACTGTACACAATCAAGGAGTAAATTAATCAGAAATAAAAAAAAGTGGCTGTTATTCATACAAATTTCTTTTAAGGACTATAAGTCGTTCTAGCAGTCATATTCTACATTGGAAATAAATCCTACTGCTATTAGTTTCAGCAAGTATTTTATCATCAGACTTTTCATCCAGAAAACCGCTTAAAAAATACCAACCAATCTACTACAGTAATTTTAAAGACTGTGTGTAATGAATTCTTTTAACTATCAACCAGTTGCAAAGCAGGATGTATTTCATCCTTCATGTTTTGTAGTTTATTACCTCCAGTTTCTGAGAACCAGGAATTTCACTCACCTTTTGAATGCCAAATGTCATCACGAGTGACCACAAATCCTCTTATTCCCTCTCCCCTCTTATTTACGCCTGCATATTTAAAAGCTATTTTGGATAAACAACTTCGTCATGATACACGATTTCATATCCTTTCCCCATCCTTAGATGACAGAGTCAAGGTTATGTTGTGGTTCTCAGCTATGCGTAGATTATCTCTGTGGTCTATTGCATCCGGCATTTCTGTGTTTTTTTATTTATGAAACTCGTTTCCAGAGCACCTTGGCACAAAGTGATTTCAGAGAAACGATATGCGATTACATTACTTCCCAGGAAACCGAAGATATCTGGGAGAGAAATCATTATTGGATTGTTTCAGTATGGTCCTGGGGTCTTCATCTATTACTTTAATGTAGTAACGTACACTGACTGCGCACTTTATTAGGCACGCTACAAATAGCGAGTATTGTAATCTCAATGGAATGGACTCCGTGCCACAGGGATGTCGGTCCATGTTGACTCAAATGCTTCTCTCAAGTTGTTCTAGATTATATGGTAGTGGATCTCTCCTCAAAAGAACTCGTCCCACATCATATCACAGTTGCTTAGTTGGATTGAGATCTGGTGAGTTTGGAGGGCACTGTAGTAGGCTGAATTCAATCTGATGTTGCTGGAATCAGTTCTGGCATCAGAGAATGGATTCTTGCAACATGGCGCATTATGTTGTTGGAAGAACCGATTCTTAGATAGATATACTGCAGCCATAAAGGGATGTGCCTGGTTGGAAACCATTTGCAGGTAACCTGTGGCATACAAATGTTACTCCACTGGTATCAAAAGTCCCCGTATTCTCCAAAACAAACCACTCCCTCACCATTACGCTACCACTATCAGCCTGTTGAGTTTTTGACACATCAACGACTTAGGCCATATTGATCCGTATATAATATATGTCTGTCAGTTGCATATGTTCTGCGGTCGGTTTGCCTCTTCATTGGACGAAAAATTCGCGTATTCGGGACCAATAAACCCTATGATCTTCTCATCTGAAACTACAGGTAATGGACAAAAAAATGGAAAGAGTAACGTAAAATCACCAGTACTGTGTTGGACTGTCACGTGAGTTCAGTGTAGCCTGTATACGTCGTGGCATAGAGTTTACCAGTGTCTGAAAGTCAGCAGGAGGGATACGGCACCCTTCATCCACAAGAACCGTGATCATTTCCTACTTGTTCGATGGAGCTGGAAAGTGCTGCCTGAGAAGTCATTCCAGAAGTTCTCATATGTTTTCTATCTGGTTTAGATCTATTAGGTACGATGGCCATAGTATTCGAAAAAGTTCAGTCTCATGCTCCTCAAACTCCTGGGTGACCACCTGTGCTTAGTGGATTGGAGCATTGTCATCCTGAAAGAAACGATTGACCTTTGGATGAATGTGATCACTTCGGACTTATAAATAGCGACTGGCATCAAGTTTGCCACATGGGCACTCGTCCATTTGCGGCATGCAAAGTAGGAGGATTCGTCAGACCATATCATATTCCTCCACTGCTCAAGAGTCCACTGCTTGTGGTCTTCGCACAAGCTTGGCGAAACTGGCGTCTCGCTCCTTCATTGAAATCCTTTCACAATTGATCAGCTGTTTCCCACCGGTTTTGCTTTACACATCGCACAATGCTCGAACGTCCCGATTTTGAAGTATGCTGTTTCGCCTACTGTTGCCTTTGCAGATGACGTCTTCCCTTTAAATTCCCTGCAGATTTGACCTTGGAAACTGTTCCTCGTAAAACATTAGCGAGTTCAGCTGTCTTACTGACCGAAGCCCCTGCTAAACGCGCTCCAACGATCATGCCCTCTTTTTAAATCGCTAAGGTGTTTTCTTGACGACATGTTACCAACAATTACATGCAGTTAGGCCGGGTTTGTCTTTACAGACACCACACTAGACATGCTGGGATGTCATTTGCATGTTTCATTGCCTTCCTCAGTGGCACATAAACGTCGCAGTCTAGTATAAACATAATGCTTTCTGCAAAGTTTGGTGTTTCTATTTTTTTCCCTCTCCATTACTTGAGGTAATGGAAAGGAAGCGAGTACCCATCAGCCTGCATTGGTGACACCTGGCAGGAGGATGAGTCATCGATTCATTCTGTTTTCACCATAAGCGTAAAACAATAGGAACCAGGATTCATCAGACCAACCAACCCTGCACTGTCTCTTCTTGATCTACCACTGTAACCATACCTTCTTGTTTTTTTGGGGTTTTTTTTTTTGGTTGACAGGAGTGGAATAGAGTTCGTTGTCGGCTGTGATGCCCCATTTGTCACAATGTAGTGTAGTCTTTCTGTTATCCTTCACAAGTCTTTTCAGCGACCATTGGTCCCTCGCATCAACACGCTATATCTGACAACAGGTTCACCGTACTGGTGCATCTGATGTCGACTATCACATCACGTTCAAAGTCACTTAAATCTTTCCTCTTGAGGGTGGCACAGAAGCTCTATTCACCATCTTCGTCCAGCAAACAGCATTGATTATAGATATCATAATGCTCGTTGAAGTCGAACAGACTTTTTATAATAAATAGGTGAAACACGTATGAAAGAAATTAATAAAAATATCTTCTAGGACTAGTGCGTAAGAATTGATGTACAAATCTGAACTGGAGGTGGGAACGATGACAGGGACATGCCCAACTATGCCTAGCATGCAGCGATGCAATTTTTGAGTAAAGAGGGTGCATAACTATTGAAAATATTCCGTTGTATGGGATGGACTGTGTTAAATGTTTTTAATATCTTCCAGTGGCGTAAATGTATCTTCCAGTGGCATTAATGAAAGAAGAAGATGCACATGAATCAATACTTGTAATGTGCTTATGCACAAGAGAGATTTGAAGTCAGGGTAATCCCCAATAGAGATATATGTATGACCTTGCGAGAAATCTGATTGTCATCGAAGATAAACATAGAAGCTTTTTGGGAGATATAAGACAGGACTGAGTTTTAGAAGGATTGAAATCAATTAAGTTATCTTTGCCCCACTGGAGATCAGCATTACAGCACTTCATCAAATACTACATCAAAGATCTCCCATTCGATAAATTAATCTCCTTTTCAAAAGAATACAGAGTTCGTTCTTCTTGTGTTGCCATGGAAGTACGAATCCCTATTTATATGCATACAGTTGTCAACTGGTACAACGACAACAGAAATAATATTAATCAGTTGAAAAAAATAAAAATACCACTTCCTGAATTCGTGTTATGAAGATAAGTTGGGTATTTACCCATCAGTTCTTATTTCCTTGTAGGTACCAAGAAGCCGCGACTTGAGTTCCGAAAACTTACTTTACTGAACATCCAGATAATTCCGATTTCCTCTTAGAATCGGAGCAACTGGTTCTGAGAAAAAATCTCACGACAGTAGGAAAATGCCTTTGGGCATCACTGACTGGATTTACCATGCATCCCCTTGCATCATAAATATTAATAAGGAGTAAAATGTCTGTGCGCGCCTGTGACTTTTTGAAGATACCAATGAGTATTATGCAAAAGAAAGTTCATCAGTGTAGTGTATTATTTGATTACACCTTAAAAAACCTAACCTTGATGTACAGCTGATGAGGGACCCATCCGGTATCCGCATATACAAACATTGCAGTTGATGAATTAAACGGATGATTGCCATTGATAATTTGACCTTATCACAATTTAACTGAAAAAATTCAACGATGGATATTTAATATATTTCTACTGATTGGTATTGAACGTTGAATCCAGGATAAGTAGGAACTGGTTCGACTTAAAAGTAGTGCGTCATTTATACTGTCTGGACACTTTATCAGGATCAGAGGTATAAGCTATACGCAACCAGTGCAATATCATCACTTTACTTATTGGCAGCTTGTGGCATCTCCCATTTTCCAGTAAGTTGATTGAAACTGTAATCCGAATTCGATTTGGTTTGGATTTTATTGGCGCATTAGCAACTACGTGCCAGAAGAATTCAAAAATCTGTAGGTGTATCTGAATAAAGGTACAAGAATTTTGTTTATCGTACCGGTTGTATTTTAATATTTCTGACTTGTCTTGGCAAAATTGGATCTCTTCCCAAAGCAGCACGAATCGAGGTTATTCAACATTCAACGATTTCTTTAGCCTATTTTGCAGTGCCTAACGAGAAAGATACCTTAGGCGTACACGTCGCTTCTGAGAAATGGTTCTGGTTCGTACCTCTCGCAAACCGGGACGACCATACCCTAGAGCAGGAAAACAGCTCGCTGACGTCAATGGAAAATTCCTCACCAATCAGACGCCAGGGTGGGATGCGGATGACCATGAACATGAGGAGATGCAAAATGAGCAAGATGCTAATGCCCTGCTGTTGATGGCCATGGGAAAGCAGCTTGAAGGAAAAGAAGCGAAAAAGAGCGCCTGGCAAATTGCCAGTTATAAGTGAATGACCGTTTCACGGTGTTAGCTCGTGAAACGACTTTAAGGTCATTTAAACAAAGGTTATCTTAATTCATCGACGATATTCTTACAAGAGTAGACAAACTTAATTCCTCGTTTGAACAGTAAGGATTATGTCATCGAGATGAAAGATCTAATCGCTGAGAGTCATACCTGCCCACCAGTTCACAAGTGGCCCTTTGAAAAAGAAATGGGTGGTGGCAGCAGCAGCAGCAGCAAACCCATTGAGTTTTTCATCCTATATTGCCGTATAAGACCAGGAAATGCTCTGTGAGAATTTCGGCTTCGGTGACATAGTCACTGACGTCATTTCCGGTTTTTGTCTACACATTGTATGGGCTCCTACTCACTGAGGCACGCGGATCTACGTAAGAAGTGCCAAATTGTAGTGAGTGAGTAATGACAGTGAGCACACGTGGATATTGTCACGGTATGCATTGATGAGTCAGCAGAATTGGTACAAACTAGCACGAAGGACGCAATGTTGGAGGACGGAACGCTTGGGGATAAAAAACGAATTGCAGGGGATTAGATGGACTAGTTGCGTTGTTGGTAGTAACTTGCCATTTTTTTATCTCCTTCCTGTTGTGAGTGTTAGTCTCAAGATAAGGAAAAGCACCCTAAAATCATGCAGTTCACCATTTGGTTATTTTAATCCATACTTTAGAACAATCAGAACAATTTATTTATTTATATGCTTAAAAGCAGGTTCAGCACCGTTTAGAAACTGTAAAATTTCATAAAATTTAAAAAAGTATACAAAAATTGATAAATCTATAAGAAAATATTTCACGTAATTGTCAAATAAATAAATAGTAGTTTAATCAAAGCAGTAGAATGTGCTTTGAGATTAACTAAAATTAATTGCTGTTACATTGTACAATATCCAGAGGGCGCGAGGGTTATATTGTTTATAAAATACTGAACTCCCCGACTTACGTAATGCAACACATTTTGGCATGTTGTTTATGTTCATATTGAATAATATTTATTTAAAAATATAGTTAAAGTTATAAAGAATAAAACAAGCTGAATTTTGTGTAAATATTAATAATTTGGAGTTCAGTGGTATGTAAAAAGTTTTTGCCACTCTTTGGTAGCTTTCTTTCGAATGTTGGATGAAGTATTTTGTGTTTATTGAACCGGGAATCTTTTCCTGTCTAAGTGTCTGATTCTGATAAACGTCCAGTAAGATTAGTGCACCTTTTACTAATATCACCTTGGTCTTTACATAACCAAACTGTGGTCATTTGATCCATCTTTAATTGTCTACCTCTCTAGATTATGTAATATTTGATAAATTTACACCAAAAGCCTAGAGACTCAGGATTTCGATGTGAACCCTTTAGCCTTAATTAAACTTTCTCGATGTAAAACCCCGGGCTATTGGCCGTGAAGGGTTACTATTATGCAGTGCAATAAAGATTTATTTATTTTGCCTGTACAGGAACTCCCCGACTTACGTAATATGGTAAACTGTGTTTCCCTTCAGAAACTTCTCCTCTTATTTACGTATTACAATGATGAAGGGAAAGTGACCAACGGAAAGTGCAAGTGGTGGTAGTGCCAGGAAGCGAAACAAAATTGATTTAGAAATGAGGATGAAAATGGTTAAGAAATACGAAGCAGGACAACGTTTGTTATCTACTGCAAGGGAATTAGGTCTCGTGTATGAAAGAACATGTCAAAGGATCAACAGTGATCACAAAACAGCGTTCAGGTGCTATATCGAAGATGGAACAGCTGTTAATAATATGGATGGAAAATCAGATTCCAAAGCGAGTGCCCCTGAGTCTAATGACCATTCAAGCAAAAAGACGCCTTTCTGTTCACACATGAGGAATTTTTATGGATGGTCATGCCAGCATTGCATCAAATTATAACAACAAGCCGAATGATTTTGTGACTATCGAGAAAAAAAGTAGAAGAGAAATAAATGAAGCTAAACATTAAAAAGTCGGCTGGAATGGATGGATCTATCAAACTATATTAAGATAAGCAGCAAAGTAGGTTAGCAAATCTTTAGTTTGATTCTGCGCACATAAAAGACTGCAATACAGACTGGAACATTGTGGAATTAAAGGCAAGTTCTCCTATGAGCCGTTACCAATGGGACCTGCTCTTCTTGGCCTAATGTTATTAGTATAATCCTCCAGGATTGAGTCCTGACCCATTGTTGTTTTCAATATTTAGTAATGATACTGATGAAGGCATATCGAGCCGAATGCCTAAGTTTGCAGATGACACGAAAGTTGGCAACACAGTAATAATGGTATGCTACTGTAACAAGATCTAGATAAATTAGGCACCTGGGCTGATAAATGGCAGTTGAAGTTTAACACTCATAAATGCAAAGTACTTCATAAGGGTAGCATAAGGGTGGTACCATATTCAGGGTAGTGGAAAATAAAAATGACCTAGCAGTAATTGTGCAGTCAGATATGTAGTTCTTCGAGCAGTGCAGACAGGCTGCCAAAACAGCCCTTGGGTTTTGTCAACGATATACAGGAATTTTGTCAGCGGGGATAAGGAGGTGATTATCCTGTTGTACACTGAGTAGACAGAAATCATTGGATACCTACCTAGTAAAGGGTAGGCCCACCTTTCTTCGGGATAAGCGTAGTCACACGACGAGGCATTGAGTCCACTAGTTCACGAAAGCGTTCCACAGATAACTCTATCTATGCTTGCTGCGCCGCTGTCCACAATTCCGTCGCATTCCTGGATGGAGGATCCACAGCTCGAACGGACCTTTCCAGAGCATTCCAAAGGGTTAATGTCCGGCGAACAGGGAGGCCATTCCATGGTGGTAAAATCTGCGGAATGCTCTTCGAACCACGATCTAGTCACTACTACTCTGTGGGGAGGCGCATTGTCCTGATGGAAGAGTCCATTGCCCTGTGGGTGCACGAGGACCATGAAGTCGGTTAACTCACGACGTTTATCCAAACTGACATTGAATTACAGTCTACGTGAATGCAGTGTACCTATACACCTTCCCAGCGGTAGGATTGTCCACTAGCGAGAGGGGTGACAACATCGCGTTGCCCTGGAACCAGGTATCCCATGAATTCTGTCCTTTCAGTGTATAAAGCAATGGTTAGGAGACACCTTGAATACTGCATTCATGCCTGGAAGCCTAATTTTGGGAAGGGCGTGGACCTGTGGAAATTGTGCAGAGAAGAGCAACAAGACTGATGAAACACGACTGGTTTCTTGTAAGAGCGAAAGATTGCTCTTACCAAGAGAGGCTTCAGTTCTGCAAATTGTAGCGTCTGGAGACCAGACACCTGTCAGGAGATCTGATTGAGATGGTTGTGAGGAAGGATGGTTGTAGGACAGACGTGCAGAAATTTGTCTCTTCAGCCAGCTGTTAGAATAAACTGTTGTCTGACAACAAAGTTTATTGTTAGAATAAACTTCAGAAATGGTTAGTCTGAATAAATTCAAACTGTTAGAGGGGATGGACAGTTGATATAGGGTTATGTTTTTTTTTTCTTTTTTCTGATGCTGCGTAAGCTTGTTGTCTTGCACCATTTGCTACTAATACTAATAATAATTTATACATAATTTACTCATGAGTTCGTTCTCAGGTTGTCCTAATATGACAGTTTTTTTTTAATCGTCTAGATCAGTGAAGATTCCTGAATCGTCAAGATCAGTGAAGAATCGTCTAGATTCCTGGTGGCTTACGATTCTATCCTGAAGTCAGCTGAGAAACTTAATATTTTTGAGTTTTGTAGATCAATATCATGTAAAATTTTTCTACATTAAAAAAAAAAAATGTAAAAAGTCCTCCTTTTGCCCTCAGTACAGCAGCTATCCGACGTGGCATTGATTCAACAAGATGTCGGAAGCGTTCGGGAGGTAGGGCCAACCAAGCTGTGTGTAATGCAGACATGGAGGTGATTGATGTATCCAGACGCCTGATATGCCTTTCCATAGTGTCCCGCAAGTGCTCTATGGGATTGAGATCGGGGGAGTTCGTAGGCTAATCGATATGCTGGAAGTCAGAACTGTGTTCCTCAAACCATTCCTGCACAACAAGTGCCCGATGGCTCGGCGCATTGTCATCTTGGAAGACACCATCGCCATTCGGGAAAAAGTGTAACATAGCGGGGTATACACAGTCAGCAAGCAGTTGACGATAGCGGAGACTAGTGATACGTTGTTCCACATGCACCAGGGGTTCAAGTTCCTGCCAGTGAAACATACTCCACACCATACAACCGCCTCCACCGGCCTGAACTTTTGATACCATGGATCAAGAGCCTCGTGTTGTTGACGCCAAATCTGTACACGACCATCCACGATGTGGAGTAAATAACGTGACTCATCGAACCAGCTCACCTTCTTCCAGTCTTCTAACATCCAATTTGCATGCTCTTTGCACCAGGTGAGTCTTCTACGCCGATGAACCTTGGTTACGAGAGGATGCCGTAGGTCGTCTGCTGGTATAGCCCATATGTGCGACGCATGGTCATGCCAGATATTGTTCCGGGTTGGCCCATGTTGTATTGGATAATCAACTCTTGAACAGTGCTGCGCCTGTTCGAGTCGTCGGACCCGGCGCTTACCTCTAACATCAACCTAACATCAACCACCACCTGGCTAGCCCGGTCGGCTCCGCTAGCAGTAATGCCGAGTAAGTCGCGATTGGACAGTGGAACAAAGTCATGTGGTCAGAAGAATCAAAATGCACTTTGTTTTGCACCGATGGTAGGCAGAGAGTGTGGCGAGAACCTCACGAAGCGATGGACTCTGCTTGCCTTGTTAAGACAATCCATACATCTGGAGGTGGTGTCATGGTATGGGGAAGGTTTTATTGGCACGGACCAGGTCCGATATCAATGGAAGGTCGAATGTCATCCAATGAGTACCTGAATTATAAATCAGATCTACTGCATTCTGCAATGTTACACTTTTATCCGGCAATGGCTACTTTTTATGGATGACAATCGTGCAAGGATGGTTGGGAGAACATGACACGGAGTTCTACTAACTTCCTTTGCCTCCCCCACCCCACATTCACCTGTTATCAATCCTAATGAAATGTGCTGAATATGCTGGAGAGAGCTATTGGGAAACGAAATCTTCTTCCTTCAACTTTGTCGCAGCTACGCGATATTTTGCTGGAAGACTGGTTACAATAGCCTGTGACTGCTAAATACGGTGCTGTTACTTGTATTCTCTCTCTCTATCTTGTGATTGTCCCGGAATATAAACAAATTTATTTATTTAATTAGGCCAAAACTCCTATAGAATAAGGAACATGAAAGATTTTTGTGATTTCAAGTGGCATGGTTATGCCTGCATGAATATTTCATAAATTGTAATCCTTCAGGGGTTTTCATGTACTAGACTACGTCTCCGGTATATCGAGATTGGTCCATTAACCAAATAACATCCAGCCAACAGTGAGCCATTGGCCAGAAAGAGACCATTGATGCGAAAAGCCAAAGGAGGCTCACAAGACTGTGCAGGAAAACAGACAGGCTACAGTCAGGCAAATAACAACCCAGTACAACAGTGCTAAACAAATAGGTATTTTAGAACGCACAACTCATCATAGCATGTCATGGTTGGTAGGCTAGTTAACCACAGTAATCATGGTATACTATGGTAACAAGAGCTAGAAATATTAGTCAGATGGGAAGTGTCAACTGACGTTGAATATTCACAAATGAAAAGTACGTCATATGGGGAGAAGAAATCCCAGATTAAAGTACCAGATGTGTGTGTGTGTGGTATCACACTTTGCCTTGGGGGGGGGGGATTGTGCAGTCAGATATGAAGTTCTCTGAGCAGTACAGATAGGATGCCAGGACAGCTCATAGAACTTCATATCTGACGGCAGGGGATAAAGAGGCGATCGTCCCATTGTCAACCCGCACCTTGAATACTGCATGCACGTCTAGAAGTCTCAATTTAAGAAGGACGTGGATCTGTTGGAACGGGTGCAGAGACGAGGAACGAGATTGGTGAGCAGAAAGAAACAGTGCTCTTACCAGAAAAGGCTTCAGTTTTGCAAATTGCAACTTCCAGAGACTAAGCACCTACAAGGTGATCTGATTCAAATGTTTAAAGTTTTAAATAAATGGATCGAATAAGCTCAATGCTGATGGAATTCGTCCTCTTGCTCAGACCACACACACACACATGAGGGGCCATAAATTCAAACTTAGGAAGGATGGCTACAGGTCTGATGTGCATAAATTTGCCTTCAGCCTGAAAGAAGGTGGTTGATTGTTAGAACAAACTCCCATCTGGTGTTGTAGAGGTGGGTAGTTTGAATAAATTCAAGGAAGAACTACATAAACTGTTTGAAAATATGGACAGATGAAATAAGAAGTGGTTGCTTTCCCCCCCCCCCCTCTGGCTGATACTGTATAATCTTGATTTTTGGCCACTACTAATAGTAAATGGTGAGTTTCTTCAAAATAAATATTAACTAAACATTAAGGAGTTTTTATTCAAATTTAATGTAATACCAATTCGTAACCAACTAGGTTTCAACAGTTAATTTCGTATTATCTAATAATAGCATTGCACTGTATCTTTTGTTTCACAAGGTGCATTTTCCATCGGCAAAGGAGTTTATAAGATGCGTTCCGCAGCACTGAATTTGAGATTTTCTTATCCTGCCTGATGAAATTTAAAAAATTCAAATCATTTCGACAACAGATATGCAGTGTTAAAAACTTTAGATAGGCACGAAAATTCGACCACATCCTACTGGGAATTTCCATCCTTTCATCGATTTTTGTTTTGTTTTTTTAATGTCCTCAATAGGGACTAACCATACAGCATCACCAGTCCCTTAATTCTTGCGCCCTTTCCAATCTGATGCGCGAGAAAAGTTTCTCAGTAAGGACACCCTTATCCCGCCCTCGTCCCTCATGCGACAAATTGGGCATCTTTAATTGCAAGTTAACCAAAGACAAATATTTGTGGGCGAACAAATTCGACATTGAAGTGGTAAACAGCCAATGAATGACTGTCTTTAACTGGAATGAATATATGATGATGATAAGTAATATACGCAAGGCAGGTCCGCAACGGTGGGTTTTATATACGCGGGGATTCAGTTTTCTCCCACACCACTATGCGCGGGTTTGTAGCCGCATGTGTTCAAGACCGGTTTGCCAGTTTGTGGAAAGGAGAAAACTACGCACTTCCACTTGGAACTACCTAACTCAAATCCTAGTGAAAGGGCGCCAGAAGTTCCCTCATTCTAACTAGACTCTAACCCAGATCTTTTTTAAACGAGTGTCAAGTGCCAGGCAACCATACTAATACTGAGGTTGATTACATTTTACATAATTGTTAAATATACATACTATATCATAAAAACAAATGTTATTAGTATTAATGGCTAAATGATGAAAGGAAGGAGAATTTTTTCACACCTGCAAGAAAAAAAGAAAAGAAAATATTCTTTATCGCTCATACATTTGAACTTACCAAACTATCAACGTCGACTACTGTGGCAGACAATTCATTCCAGTGATCTAAAAGATGCTGCCCGAAAGTAAACTTCATGACATCCAGCCTTCTGCTACTCCCAAAAATTTTGTTAAATTGTGCCCCCCCTTCAGTTCTCGCTTCTGACCTCCATCGGACCACTCTCAAGGTGTCCAGTTGCCATGCTTTGCGCACCTTCTAAGTTCTTCATGTAGATATTGATTAGCATCCATCGCCAATCTGGTTTCCCTTCTTTCTAGAAGTTCTGTGTCTTTCTTCAAGTGCAGCCTCCAGACCCGAACACAATATTCTAAACCCGGTCTTGCCATTGTCTTATGTTTAAAGGGACGACATCGCCTACTTGGAAAGGTCCTGTATAACACAGACATGAAACCATGTGCCTTCCATGAAGTAAAAAGTGATACAAACCACTTTTTACTCCACTCCCCAGCTTAAAAGTAACTCCTGGATTCCTGTTCCCAGGATGCGAATCTTTATATTTAGATGCATTCCACAGTTGTTATAGTGTCATTTTTGGGGAGATTATAACTGTTTTCGAATGGTATAGCATATTGGGGCAAATCATTAGGGCCGGATTTAGATACGAATGAGACTCTAAACCAAAGCATGTGGACAGGCCCCCAAAATATGTAATTATTTTTGTCCTTTCTAAAGGAAACACCCCACCCCAAGCCGTGTCTTATGCCTTTTGGCACTGTCTTTAACACAGTGTAATGTCTCATGGTTTTATTGACGTATTTTGCACTGATTTTCCGGGTCAACGATTTAAAGATTTAATCTAAGATTAGCTTAGATGTTAATTACAAAAAAAAAAAAAAAAAATCGCAGATTCATAACCTATTTGACTGGCTGTTCAAGTATATTATGAAGTCCAGTGCTTACTCCCTCGACAGTAATAGAAGAAATGAAGTAATGCCAAATGAGGTGAGCGGGGAAGGGCAAATACACTTAGATTTGTCGGAATCCATCCGGATTCGATGACAACATTGCAATTTTCTCGTGTGAATTTCTGTTACTCAATCTTGGAACACACTCACTTTACACAAGCTGCACTTGGTTTGTGTTACCAACTGAGCGACATACTTAGCGTCTTTTGTTTTCCATCCCACTACAATTATTTGTACACCAGCTTCCGTCAACACCCTGTGTCCAAGTCCCATCATACAAATACCGTACTTCCTTTAATGTAACCGTTACAATCAATTGTTGGACGGCATAGGATTCTCCCAAGGTCACTATATTATTTCCAGGTGTTTCGCAACTTCCCCCTCCCCTCCCCTAACCACTTTCGACAAGCTAAGTCGAAGTTTTCGATTGCCACCAAATGGAGAAATAAATTACTCCACTCGAAGGGCAACAAATATGTACGTGAGCCAAGGGTTCTGCAGTATAACCTAAATAAACAATTTGCATAAGAGGAACCGTTTCTAATCCATGTGAAAATAAAAGCATATTGTTTTTTGTGACATGTTCCGTTATCTAAATATAACCAACATTATAAATGGAAGAAATAACACTAGTCATTATAGTTGGCACGGTGCCAGCAACTACTGCGTCTGCGCGAACACTCAAGCTATGAATGGAATGCACGATATGAAATTGGTCTACTGCTATTGAGATGTTAGAATTATCAGAATTAATCACACCAAAGAATAATTTAACAGTTTTATAAATATTCTGCACCTACCTTAGAGCTGAGCCCATTGGCGCGAGCCATCCAGTTATTAGTAGTTGATAAGAGGCTGAACATGAATTATGGGTTCCAACATGTCTAGACATATAACTCATGGACATGGTAGCATCTAGATAAATAGCTGGCGAGATATTTTCCACAAACCCTATGGATTGTGAATGACTGCGCACATCTACACGATTCGCAAATTATTTCAGTGCATCTGCAACTTGAAAACCTATTTTTGAGTCTGTTAAAGTTTTATTGACAAACAAACAGCGCCATGTTTTTTCATCAGTTTATTTATTATCATGTTTCATTTTATATTCAGTATATTAATTTTATTACTGTGTTTTGAATTCTTCTAGATTAAATTCTTCTTTCCTTTTAAATTCTTCTAGAGAAGATGTCCAGTTTTTGAGATATTCCAAAGATCTGACATATACGTTGACAAACTTGCCCTTTATATTGTCGGATCTTGGTTCATTACAATTAATTCTTAAAATTTCTTTCACTTTGAGAGGAAGAAATTCTTGAGACTTTCGAGCAAGTAAAATATCTTCCACGCTTTCTAAAATGTCCATGGTTTCTATTAAATTATTTTTTTCATTTTGAATCTTCTCAATATTGCAATGAGTTCATGAGCGAGTGAAAAATCATAAATAATTTTCGTTTAGTGGATTTTCAAAAAAATAATTTTATTAATACTGATAGTTCCTGCGACAGAAAGTATCTTTGAAGTTCCGGGTACATTTGCAACACTGTGTATGCAAGGAAATAATGACAGCCACCTGGTCTGGACATGAAAAACAGTTTTCGATATTCTAACTCAACAAAATCACAGAAGTCTTTTGGAGCCTCAGTTGGAAAAGTAGTTATAAATTTTCATGATCAAAAATTCAGTATCGATTGGTAGACCATCAAAAGCATGTTGTACATAGTTGTGCAAGTTATGAGCTAGCCATCCAACTGTAATCAGTTCGGATGGTAACCCTAATCGTAGTGGAGCGCTACGTTTGGCATGTTTTGAAATATTATTAATTATTATTCCTAATTATTCTAATTATTCCTGTTGAAGTGCAACTCTAAGTTCATCTGTGTAAAAATTCTTTTTGAGAACAAGCAAACAGTACCGTATTTTGTAATGTTTTATCAATTACCATGTTTCAGCCAGTATATGCAGTTTATTTCAATATTTATAAATTTATTTTATTTTATAAATATTGTATGGCAAATTATTCTGTCGTAGTGGGGCGCTACGTTCGGCTATGTTTAAAAATATTACTTAGCTAATTATTCTGTCGAAGTGCGAAGTATAGAATTATTATTATTGAGAACAAGCAACAGCACCGTATTTTTAGCAAACACTTTTCAATGTTTTATCTGGTATCATGTTTTATTTAGTATATGCAATTTATTTCAATATTTATGGAATTATTATTAATTTCTATTATAATTTTATTTTATAGTTTGGTAAATTATTCTGACGTAGTAGGGCGCTACGTTCGATTATGTTTTTTTACGTTACTAAGTTCGTTAAGCTTGGAAGCTTCCAGCTACTACTGTATTTGCATAGTGTTATAAATCTTTCAAAACTTATATTTGAATGTAAATCATGCGTGCTATTGTGTCAACATTATTTCGGGATCAAAACTCGGGCAAATAAAGACAAAGCCCAACTGCGCAAAAATCAGAAGTGTACAAGTGACCTCAATGAGAAGCCTACCCTACCTCAAAGGTAAACAGAATCACGTGTTTCGCGCTCTTTCGTTTTCTTCTTTTTTTCTTCCCCCTTTCCTATGTGCGTCTCTGAAAACGCCGCTCGCAGATCAACAGTTCTTAGAAGCACTGCATTGACCTACCGCTACGCTCTCGCTATTTACAAGTACCATTTTTCCCAGTAACCTACGTCATCAATTTGGCAACCAGCCAAGCTGGGAAGTAGGAAGTGTAGTACTGCATTTCGCTGTTAGAGGGCGACTCTTACTGGACTAAATTATGGATAGTTTTAAAAGTGGGAGTGAACATGGTTTTAAAAAATATTATTGCTATTTAATAGGGTATGGACGCCCCTAGAAATTACCGAAATATTTTTTAAACATTTGCTAAAAGCACTTGGGATTGGTAGTTATGCAAATTATACTTTCATATGAATTTTTTTCATGTTAATATGGCAGTAAACTAATATCAGGTTTTATTCGAATTATTTACTTTTTGAGTGAATAACTTTTATCTTCAAAATAAGAATCTTGAGAAAATATCTGTGTAAATAATTTATAAGGTAAATAGGATAGTATAATGGAGCAAAGTTTTTGATTATTTTAATACAAATAGATATTTTTTTGGCATTGTATTGATATAAAATTAGTCGTATGGATTATCTGTTTTTGATGGTGCAATGTTGCATTTAGTATTTTAAAATATTGGTTTTTGTGAGGAAAAACTTCGGTCATTGTATGCTCTTTTGCTCATAGTTTTAGAAACAGTGGCACTTTCCTCTGTTTGAAGAAGGTTGGATTCAATTCCCATCGGTAGACCAAATCAATTTATTTCAGTTGGAGACGACAGACCTTCCACATCAACGGGACTTTTAATAGGACACTAGCACTTTAAAAACCTGCTAAAGTTTTTCAAGTGGCTGCCAAGTTATTCTGTTTTGGTTGGAGACTTAAATTAGAGATTTTTAGTATGCATGACAGATAATAAGAGTGACCAGATTTTCTGGGGTCCAAACCGGGACCCCTCTATTAACGTACATAACAAGGCCACTCTATAACAAGATATCCGAGTTTTAAAGTGAAAAATCAAGACCTTAAAAATAGTTAAAGACCTTTCGACCTTGTTTATTTAAAATGAAGTTGCATAGCAAAAGTCCTGGTAGGCAATACAGTTCGCATAATCACCGTTCTGCTCATACCGGGTTAAATTATTATCTCACCCACTCTTAAGTTACTCAAACTGACTAGTGAATATCGAGCATCAGTAAAGGTCGGTGCTGTGGGAAGAGAACCTGACAAAATTCACTTTTTACACTTACACTCAGTGATAACCGAACTATGACCACCCCTTCCGTATTGGACTATGCCAAACAACTTCCTACGCTAGAGCAGTGGTACTGTACATCTGGCCGTGAAAGTCAAAGTGATAAAGTAGCAATTATGGGAAATAGTAAAGATATCATTGAGTTTCAAAAGGGTATGATTGTGGGAGCGCGTGCGTTGGATGCTTCCATATCAGAAACGGCACATCTTTTTGGTTGCTCATGGTCTACTGTGGTTAAGGTGCAGAAAAAATAGTTTCGAGTGAAACCACTTCCTACCGACAGAACCATAAAGGATTATGCAAGGTGGATGTTTGTAGTGAGCGAAGAGTGCAGCACATTGTACGGGCTCAATAACAGTTCACTGTGCGAAAGTTGGCATCATAATACAATATGGGGAATGCAAAACCAATATCCCAAATGACGAATGGCCGCACATTCAGATGTATGAGATTCCACAGCAGAAGACCCAAGAGACCCTCTCCTCACCGCTGATTGTTGACGGCGAAAGCTGTGGCTTCAACAGCATATGCTGGTCGGCTACGGGAGGACTGGAAACAAGTATGCCGATCGGATGAGTCCAAATACCTTGTGCAACATGGAACGAACGCCTTCCTGTGTGGAGCAAACAACACGAGTCCATGGACCTATCGTGCATGGCGTCCACTAGTCAAGCAGGTGGAGGTGGTTGCTTAATATGGGGCATGTTTAGCTGGCAAGAACTAGTACCCAGGAGGATATAGACCAATGTTTCACTGGGAGGTCTACTGGTAGCTCTTAAGAGACCATATGTACCCTGTCATGTTGCATTTTTTCCTGGTCAGAAACGTGGTCTACCAAGACGGTAACGCCCCTCGTCATCGAGACTGAAGATATCACTAATCTTGATTGGCTTCCAAATTCGCCTGACTTCAATCCAATTGAACACCTGTGGGATGTTTGGGTACAGAAAGTGAGTGAGGCGTTAGACTCGCAACTGTCATCTGTTCACCACTGTGGAAAATTCTGCAGGCTGTTGTCTGCAGATCCCTCGGGATACCTTCAGACATCTAGTGGAGTCAATTCTTAGGCGAACAGCAGCTGTTATCCTTGCGATCGGTGGGCCAACACGGTATTATGCAGGTGATCATAATTCAATGGTCACTCAGTGTTTTTCCCTTCTGCTTGATTATGTGGTTTTGTAATGATGTAATTGTTCTATTCGTTTTATTCTATGTTTTAGCTTTTCTGGACAACAGGACAAACAGTGTGAAATACAAACAAGAAACACTACCACTGTCATTCCTTCAGCGCGTAACACACACTTGATTTAACTTAACCCATAAGCTAGGCCTCATAAAGGCCATATTAACCCATTTTGGCTGAAAGACTTCACATTCAGATACCATATGAACAGATAGCATCTATTCATTCTGTATCGCGATTAGTTATGAAGTAGATTGTGATGAGAACTTCATACTGCTTGGGATGTGTCCAATGCCAGTCTTTAAAACCTTATCATTTGGATGGATGGAATCATGTTGGAAAAATCGAACCATCTCCTGTTGTTGCTCTGTCTATGATATGTACTTGTGTTTGGAATAGGAATTTAAGAGGTACAGTACTCCAATGCAATCAAATTTCGTTATGTCATAATCATTAATACTAGATGAGTATCCAGTCGGAAGGTCACAAGGTTCCATTTAAAAAGTAACCATTATGAAAGTCTTGTTAACCAAGGTACTATTCGTTTGGTTTATCAAACCAACGCTAAAGTGACCATAAAACGTGTAGGGTAAAAATATCCCACACTGACCCCGAAATTGTAACATTGAGATACTCGTTGGTTATAAAAGTAAAAGTTGAAAATGGAATATGAGCCAGTTTCTAGTATTAATTCAGTTTATATGGAGTCTGTGTCATCATTAATTATGATGAAAGGATTAAAAACCTGCTGGATTAAATCATGACACCTGAAGGTTGTCATCAATCATTCAACTTAGCAAGCTACCTGTTGGCCTAATCTTCTGAAAATAGATAAACTTAGTAAATGTGATATTTACTCTCGAGGCTACATCCATAGAACCAGGTAATACGTGAGCTGAAGGTATAGTGGCATAGATTTTTAATCTTTTACGCGCCATAGATTTGTAAAAAATCGATAAGCCAACGATATAAACAAAATTTGATTACCTTCTTTAAATTTTATTTGAAAATCATATTATTGTATGTTTACAAAATTAGAGGCGATGACTGAACTTTAATCTAACTGGACTGGAGCTCTACCTTTCAGAAATTGTGTACCCGTGTTCCAAATTTAAACAGACACTAGCATTAAAAAAATACACTATACTGACAAAAGTAATGGGCACCTTCATTTTTCGAAGAACCTTTTATCATACTGTATAAACAAGGAAAAAACATGTTGGGGATTTTTCTTGCACTGTTTTTCACAATAAAATAGCGCTAAACAAATCAGTTTTAATCGATGGATAGGAAAATATTGGGATGGCGAAGTTATTCTGTTAGCTGTTGGCAAGTGTTGTCCGGTTTTATCCCACATGGTAGGTGTCTGCAAAGCACTTGGGACCATTTCGGCCGAATTATCTGAATGTAATTGACAACGAAGATCAGGTTTATTAACGTACATTATGGACCTGGAAATTGTATAGAAGTCACATTTTACATTGATCCATCTCAACATAAATGTATAACTATCAGGAATTCTTTAAGATTATACTTTGCTGCCACTGACCAGACTTCAGAGCTATATATGAGACTAAATAATGGGACAAAAACATAAAGGCAATTTTTTTTTTCTTCATATCAGGTCCACTTGAGAACCAGCTCATCTGCCCTTGTGTAATATGCCCATGAATTGCGTATGTTCTCTAGTAGATTTGTCTGTTTTGAGGGAGGGAAAACCAGTTTCGGGGTGGGGGAGAACTTTTCTATGCACACCTGAGACTAATTACTTTAACCACTGAGTTAAAAAAAAAAAAACATGAAAGATCCTCGTGTCATTAACGGGATTCGAACCTGGAACTTTTCCACCTTACATGTGATGGGAGGACGGTGATTGTAACTACTGTGCTACTCGCACGAACCATGAAGACAATTCATGGTTCGTGCGAGTGATGATGAAAAACAGACACTAGCATTGAAAAACTAAAAATACCACGTCAGAACACTCCTCCAAGGCCTTTATACCTACTACGTTCTAAAAACCTCTACACGTGTGCTGCCAAAGCAGCAGCTGGCAACACACGTGTAACCATGTCGTGTTTGCTTTCCAGTTGCACTGTTAGTGAACATGCTGGGATCAGATTTTTGTGGTCAGAAGCGTCAGACTCTTCTGGATTCAATGAAGAATGTCAGCACCATATGGAGAAAAGTGTATCTTTTCAAGAGAGATGTACGAATGGGTAGAAAGGTTTAGAAGCAGCAGAACGAGCGTGATTGACAAAGCCTGTTCAGGTCGTTCAACAACATCAACAGTGGTAAACAATATTGATCAAGTTAATGTTGTCATTCAAGAAAGACGAATTACTGTTTCTGCTCTTCCTATTGGATTTGATATCAGCTATAGGTCTGCGTGTACGTCTGGTCAATAGGGTCTTCGATCATACACGACATCTTCAAATTATATCGAAAGCTTGTGTAAGGTGTGCTCCCCAAGCTTCCCATGAATGCCCAAAAACAAGAGTTTGGAGATTGCACAAATCTTTGCAGCAGTATCGTGATAAAGGAGCGGTATTCCTACAACAAAATTTTACTAATGATGAAACAAGGGTGAATCATTACGAGCCTGAAAGCAAGAAGCAAAGTATGGAGTGAAAACACACATACACACACCATCCCCACTCAGGCGCGCAAGGAGCCAGCAAGGACCCTGCAGCAAACATTCTCACCGAGCTAGCTCACCATTTCCCATAGACGAAATTCACAACGTTTGGGCCTGTATTCCCTCTCCACTCGAAGCTCATATTACATAAAATGGGTATATGTAAGAAATTACGGGTGGTCCTAATATGATAGTTTGAGTTTCAATAACATCCACTCGAAGCTCCTGTCTTCAAGAACCAAAAGTTACAAAAGTGTGCCTACTTCTGGCAAAGTCATGTTGACGTTGTTTTAGGATTTTGGGATTAATAGTGCAGTGCTGGAAGAGAAACTGAGATCTGCTATTTTCATAAACGCAAAGGTTAACTGTCAAAAGTTATTTTGCTGCAGCATAAAAATGCTGCAACAAAAATGCTCAGTTTCGACTAGCCTTGCGTAGGTTTGGGGTTAATGGGATACAAACCACTGGCTTTCTTGCGTAAAGTCCACTTGAACTGAGCGTTTTTAACACAGTCCAGTTGGAAATGTTTTCATCTGCGGCCGCAGCAACCTCAAGAGACAGTTGATGACAGGGCATCATAGAGCTCCGTCTTGTTGTTAGAACAAGATGAACCATATGATGTCCTTGACATTAGAGCCAGCTCTTCTTATAGGTATAGGTATGTTGAGGGTCAGATGGCTCCGGGGATTTCTCCCATCTCTGCGTATGTTCTATGTATCGAGTGACAGTTCCCTGTCTATGCCAGAGGTTTAAAAATAATGTACGGGTTATGTGGTATGTAGTTTGTTGTGCCCATTGTTCATCCGGCCTGTTGGTCGCCGGGCCCCTAGTGGGACCCGGCTTTACCATACCTAGCGACAGGGACGCCGGCCGGTTGTACCAAGAGACTAACTATACTCTGGCAGGTCCTGCCACTTACTTTCCTGGGATTTCGGTGACTAGGACCTAAAATAAAGGTTGGAGCGATTGCGGTTGATTTAGGTAGAATTGCATTTAGAAAGTGCTGGGTGGGGTTTTACGCTGAAAGAACTATTTCTAGAGAGCCTAAAAGGTCGGGCAAAATTTGTAGTGATTTAAATTTGGACATGTGGGGAGTCCCTGTACAAGAGAAAGTGATGGGAGGGGAGAGTGGAGACGGGGGGATGATATAGGAAGAAGAGGGGTCGGATAGGAAGGTGACCCCATTTTCAGTAGGGCATGCCCCACCAGAGTGAAAATATGGGGAGGCGAGGAGGGTAGAAGAGCAAATACTCTCCCCCCCCGGGAAATAGGGAAAAAAAAAAAAACAAGGCCACACAAGGGAGTGCGGTTTTGGGTCACCAGTAGGCCATCCAAATCACCCTAAAGTCTTGTCTTTCTGTGGTATGGTGAGTTTTCTGTATATCACGTACTTGTTTGAGTTCTGCAGTCCTTCTAGTCGGGTTGCCTTTAGTGTATTGCTATCATTGATTTCCTTCTGGAAAATAGATTCTGGGCATATTGACTGAGTGCCTTGTAGTCCTCTTGAGTGTCTAACAGTCTGGATTCTTGGTTGTCTGGTATATATTGGATTGCCGTTATACAGATCGCACTCAAACATTAAGTGTCTTTAGGACTCAGGGTTGCCACAGGGACAGTCCGCGTTATCTATGATGCCAATTTGGTGAAGGTTAGCTTTAAATGGGCCGTGTCCTGTAAGGAGGGAGGTGGTATTTCGACCACGGTGAAACCATGCTGGCGCCTTAGGGTACAGCTTGGTGACTGGGGAGGAATCTTCTAGTCACTGTGCCTTTTTCTGTGTCGCTCCATCTCCTCTGCCAAATCTGGACGAACTCTTCTAGTTCCTGCTTCCTGAAACTGACTCCACAGTGCTGAGAGGACACTGCTTGACACTCATCACATTAAGCCAACATGCCATCCCCACCTGCAACTGCCCGGTTTCAAGTCGTCCAACGGCTAGCCATCTCAAAGAATCAATCCTAACGACGCTACCTTGACATCATGAGTATTGGAGATACGGCTATCCCATTGAGCAAGACAAAAAACTAAATGAACGGATGGTCGCAACCTGTGTGTTTATAGGCATGAATAATTTGCATAATGTGCGGCTCTTTATGGTAGTACATCGATTTTTATTGGATACTCGGAATTTGCATGCTACGATGCATATTATATAAAATATTCGCCTTTGGCGACACTGTTCACAATCAAATATTCATGAAAAACATTTTGTTCTGTTAATTTTGTCGAGCAGTATATTTGCATATTTTTAGAAATGGCCTCTTCTTCAAATCCCGATTTAAAGCTTATTGTCATGAAGGAAACTTTTCTGTATTTTAAGGATGTCGTTGCGATATCTACAGTGGTTATAACTACCGTTCTCCAACACCGAGTGAAAAAGGTTGTGGTTCGAATTCAATGAATAATGCAAGCAACCTACACTGGTGTGCAAAACCTAAGGACCAACACTATTTCTAAAGGTTACAACCACAAAATCTTTACTTAAGGTACTCTTTACTCATGAGAGTTGATTCAGTCTAAGCAGCGATTCTGGACGTCAGCTAATCTGGCGAGAGGTTGGAACTCGGTATTACCCCGCAAACATCACTGAAAGGGATCGATATGGCGGTCGTCGAGGTGTTTTCGTCTGGGGATGCGTTATCTTGGATGGACGTACACAACTCAAGATACTGAAGGTGGTACTGTAACCGGTGCACGCTACTGTACTGAGGTAATCTTTCCCCATATGCGTCGGTTCCGAGGTGTGGATGATAACATCACACTCCATCGCACTGCAGCTGTTGATATGCTTTTGGAAAGTGGGAACATTGTTAGTACGGATTGGCCTGCCCGTTTCCATCGATCTAAATCCCATCGAACACATATGGGACGCTCTGGGGAGATACCTGGAGGCACGTCCACACCCACCAGAAAATGTTCACCAGCTGAAGATGGCGCTGACAGAGGAATGGACGATGTTACCGCAAGAACTTATCAACAACATTGTTCTAAGTATGGACAGGCAGTGCCAAGCTTGCATCGACATTAGGGGTGACCATATCTCCTATTAAGGACCACCTCTTCCCTTTGTTCCATCTTTGGCAATGGTGCATCTGAATCATGGCAGCCAGTGCTATGTTGCCATTTTTGAATAAAGTGCCTCTGTACGGGTTTGTTTCCGTTGTTGTGTCGTACATCATTTCTGTACCTCACGAGGTTCCTTTGGTATGCTTTTCCCATATCCAGGCCACTCCTATGAGAAGCTACAGGTGAAAACTTGACTGGTCCTTAAATATTTCACACCAGTGTATAAGGGTTTTTTTTTTTTTTTTCACGGCATGGCGGAGTTAGTTGGCCAGAAATAATATATATATATATATATATATATTTTTTTTTTGGAACTAAGGCCTTTCGTCCAAGACAGCAAAGCAACCATAGAATAAAATAAATGTATAGAAAAAATAAAAAATAACAGTACGGATGTATGAGAGTTGATTCTGAAACCCAACATGACTTTCTTTTTTAGTTATATTTCAAGACTTACATGTGTGTGCGTTAAGTTGGTATTGTTGTTGGGTTTTAGGTGCACTTTTTTTAATTATTATATTATATTAGGGTCACCCGTAATTGATTACATATAACCATGTGTATTTTGTCTGTAAATTGCATGTGTTCTCTGGTCGGCTTGCCTGTTTTGCTGGACGAAAAAACCCCAGTTTTCGGACGAAAAAACATTGCTATCTAAGCCTGAGACCGAATAACTCAGCCACGGAGTGGAAAAAGCCCATAAAAGTTACCCGCGTTATCCACGGGATTCGAACCCAGTCCTTTTCCAACTGGTGTGAGAAGGATGGTGATGATACTACTGCGCTACACGCGCAGACTGTTTTAGATGCATCAGCAACTTAGACCATATTGTGCACAGATATGTACCCTGAGTGGACATTAATCATGGGATACCTATCTAGTGACGGGTAGGCCAACTTTTCGTCCCGATAAGGGCAGTCACACGGCATGGCATTGAGCCCATTAGTTCACGAAAGCGTTCCACAAGTATTTCCATCCATGCTTGCTGCACCGATGTCCATAAAGCTAAAACTGACTATTCCACAGCGTCCCAAAAATGCTCCACAGGGTTCATGTCCAGTGAACGGGGAGCCCATTCCATGGTGATAAAATCTGCGGAATGCTCTTTGAACCATGTTCTAGTCACCATGGGTCTGTGTGGAGGCGCATTGTTCTGCTGGAAGAGTCCATTGCCCTCTGGGCATGAAGGGATGCAGATGATTGCAACGATGGACATGTAACCTGGACCGTTCATATGCCAAAGGTCCCAACGTGTGCCAGTTTAACACACCCCAGATCATTACCGACCGTCCACCTGCCTCAACAGTTCCTTGTTGACATGATGGGTGCATAGCTTCTTGCAGTTTCCGTCAGATACGCACTCTCCCGTCCGCTCGAAATAACTGGAAACGGGACTCATTGGACCAGGAGATCCGTCTCCAATCATCCAAGGTCCAGTGCCGAGGTTCTTGCGTCCTGTTGAAGCGCAGAGTCTTGTGTCGTGGCGTTAGCAATGGGACTCTGGTACGTTCCATAGCCTATTGCGGCTAATGAGATCAAGTGACTTTGGCAAGAGTCCTTAATATGTAGAAAATTGTAACAGTTTGTAATTAATCTCGGGAGAGAAGGGAAGTAATCATGATGTTGAATACTGGCAGACCAGAGCCATTTATGTGAGTCTCATCTATTACTTGAAATAATAGGAATGAAAAATGATGATGTATCCCTCAAATTATGTACATAAATTAATCATTTAATTTGCGGAATTAAATGATTAATTTTCGACTTTTTCTAATGCGACTATGCTACTTGAAAATTGCAATTTACTTCAAATGCTAATCTCCATAAACTTCTGACATTCTGTGGTTGTACGCTGGCGCTGCCATCCTTCAAATTAAATGATCAGCCTGTGTAGACAGCACCCAAGTGCAGAATCATGTCACAAGACACTCCACACATTTTACATAAGAAATTGTTCAAGCATTGTGGTAAAACTAGTAAAAGTTTTATTGGATGAAAAGCCTAACCTTTCTCAATATAGAGGTTTTTAAGTTTAAGGGCTAGTGAAAGCTACAATTTATAAGGGACAGTTTAAACTAGGAGAGCAAGTAGATTATGTCCCAAACAATGGGCCCATCCTGTCCATTACGGACCAAGAAAGATTTCTCTAAAGGTTTTTGCTGCAGACCTTTCTTTTACTTTCAAAAAGAAAATATTTTCATATAGCTAACTCACTTTAACTCAAATAACAACTTAATATCAATTACTTTCCTAATTTTACTTTTATTAATCCATCATGCAGCAATGAAATTTATTCTTGCCCATCTGTTTTCATCACACAGAAGAATCTTTTCTAGGTGGATTGCCTTGATTAACTTGACTAGGTGTTGATGACAGTGGTGACAATTATTATTGAGAATTATTCAAGCTCAAGGTTAGAAAAATTATATTTCAACATCAACAGGGTACTAAGACATTAAGGAAAAACAGAAACAGCATTGTACCCTTCCTCATCCACCTGAATACATTAGTAGAGATAAACCTCACCTAACAACTACCGACGTCAAAGTTTCTAATTTTGGAACACAGACCTTCCACAAGGAAATGTAGTACTCCTGCTTTAAAAATAAATCTATTTCCCTGTCAGATAAAAGCCGTTGGTGTTCCACTTGAAAACAGCTTGCTGCTGACTTTCTGAATATCTGACATATTTATGGATTTGATGAAGTAGTCAGGACAGACGGCCATTTTGAAATCTATAAACAGTGTGAACACAACACTTTAATAAGCAGTTTTACCACTAGAACTTCATCTGCTAAATACAATTCGAATGCATAACAACTATTGGGGATACTAATCATTCATAATAGGTTGATATTATTCCCAGCAAGGTCCCTCTACCAATAATTAAACAGAATTCTATTCATAAAAGGTGACAAAAAGGTCAAATTATAATCAGCGAAAGGTACAGCCCATTGCATGTTATTGGGGTCAATGAATTGGCCACTTGCTTAGATTTGAATTATCAGTAACTAAAAACGTGATCGGTATATAAATAGTTCGTTTAAGCCATTCAATGAGTCTGCAACATTTAACCCTTTCTGCCTTGGCCAGTTTGGGATTAATGTTATGGGTGTTTATGCTTAGGAATTAGAAAATGCTCATTTAATCCACAGGTGAATGCAAGAGTAAGTAGAGCAAAAAATGAATTCAGAAATCTCAAAAATAGTATCGATTATAAATTCTGTTTACAAACAGCCTCTTTAGGTCAGGATATTTCGCCCGATGACCTTCGGAGTGTTTCAGAAAGGGTAAACAACAATTTTTACTTCGCAAGCAAGAATGACGCAAACAATCCGGGCATAATATCAAAATTGTAAACAGGAAGACAGGTTAACAAAAATAGGGACCACGTGTTGATCACCTTAGATCTCTCTAGGTTATTTCTGCAAAAGCGGGTGCTACCGCTGTGTTTAACAGCGCTTGGGTTTTTCCCAGGAGAGAGACAGATGTTGCAATTATACGTAAAATACTGTCCATGCTCCCTTTCCCTCAAAAACTCAGACACAGGTGGTGAATACTGTACAACCTAACAACTGGAAGCTTTTGCCGGCTAGTGCAAACTTGGTGGAAACGTATTTGCATCCTGTAGGAATAAATGGAGATATTGTAATGTGAACCCAATAACATATTTTTGTCATCTATTGCATCTATTGGACAGAATTAGGTCTTGCTGCTTCTACAATGAATACCATTTTAAGGGACAGTGCGCGTATAAAAGAACATTAAAGGATCAACGCATTTAAGATTAATAGTGATCACAAAACAACGTTCAGTTGCTATATCGAAGATGGAACAACTATTAATAATATGGATGGAAAATCAGATTCAGAAGCGAGTGCCCCTAAGTCCAATGGCCTCAATCTAACGGAACGGAACGTAACCCTGAAACTATTATTACTAATGTAAAATAAAATGTAAAATGTAATGTAAAAAATAAAATGTAATGTAAAATAAAATAAAACTAATGTAAAGTGCTGCCACTTTATTAGGTACACCTACCTAGTAGGTGTTGAGCCTCCTTTAGCCTTCAAACAGCCTGAATTCGTCTAGGTATGGATTGAACAAGATGCCGAAAACGCTGTGCAGGAATGGAGTACCATGCAGATATGAGTGTGTCACGCAGTTCATTGAGATTGGATGGAGGTGTAGGCCTGCAGCGAAGAGCCCTTTCCAGCTCGTCCCAAAGATGTTCAAAAGGATTCAGATCCAGGACTGAGCACTGAAGCAAAGAAAAGTCATTGTCATATTCCTGGAACCATTCCATAGTGAGTCGGGATTTGTGCACCGGCACATTATCCTGCTGGAAGTAACCATCTGACTGAGGATAAACTGTCAACATGAACGGATGCACTTGGTCAGCAACGATGTTTAGGTACGATGTGGCATTCAGACGTGAATCTATGGGTATCAATGGACTCAACGTGTGCCAAGAAAACATTTTCCACACCGTAACACGGCCCCCACCACCTTGCACAGTAGTCGTCAGACATTACGGGTCTATGGATTTATGTTGTTCTCGCCAAATTCTGAGCCTTCCATCAACCTGATGCACCAGGAACTTCGACTCGTCAGACCAAGCAACTGTTTTCTAATCCTCAATACGATAGTCCAGTGCTGGTGTTTCTGTGCCCACAGGTGTGTTCTCTTGTTCTTCATTGATAATAAAGGTACGCGATGTGGCCGTCGACTGTTGTAGCCCATTCGCGACAAAGTGCGACTAGTGGTCCGTTGCGATATTTTGTTATGCGCATCAAGGTTGTATTCTGATATGATGTGCGACATTGTGGCCCGTCTGTTTGCTTGCTCAATTCTAGCCATCCTCATCTGATCTCTCTCATCAACAAGCGATTTTCTTCCACACGAGTGCCGCTGAGAGGATGTTTTCTGTTCGTTGCACCATTCTCGATACACCCTTGAAACTGGTGCGTGAAAAGTTCAGGAGAACTGCCGTTTCAGAGATGCTTTGTCCAGCACGACTTGCACCTACTACCATGCCACGTTCGAAGTCCGGTAGATCACTCCTTTTCCCCATTCTTGCTACGGTTTGTACGCTTAACCGATACTAGAAAGGTTGTTCTGCTGCATTTATATCCACAACTGTAGTCATGTGACTTGAAATGTTGTGGGACAAACCATTTGTGTGCACAGCAGGGGTGTATATAATAAAGTGGCAGCACAGTGTAGCTTAATCTTAGCAAACTTAATGTGTCAGTTTTTGTAAAGTGCATCATGTGGTGCTTCTGAAGGCCTTCTGAGTTACTGTATTGCAAAATTGAAGTTAATTTGAATATCCATCATGATTAGATTGTATGGATATATTAGTGCTTTATGATTTTCAAAACTAACAGATGTAATTAGGGTGTGTGCGCACGCGTTAATCGCCAAAGCAACTAAGACTACACTGGTGTGCAAAACTTAAGGACGAACACTATTTCTAAAGGTTAAAACGACAAAATCTTTACTTAAGGTACTCTTTACTGAGGACAGTAGATTCAGTCTCAGCAGCGATTCTGGACGTCAGCTAATCTGGCAAGAGGTTGGCACACGGTATCACCCCACAAACATCACTGAAAGGGATCGATATGGCGGTCGAGGTATTCTCGTCTGGGAAGGCGTTATCTTGGATGGACATACACAACTCCAGATACTGGAAGGCGGTACTGCAACCGGTGCACACTACTGTGCTGAGGTAATCCTTCCTTATGTGCGTCTGTTTCGGTGCCATTGGCTCCGAGTTCATGTTTGTGGATGGTAATGCCACACCCCATCACACTGCAGCTGTTGATATGCTTTTGGAAAGTGAGGACATTGTTCATATGGATTTGGCTGCCCGTTTCCACCGATCTAAATCCTGTCGAACACATGGGACGCTCTAGAGAGACGCCTAGCGGCACGTCCACACCCATCAGAAAATGTTCACCCGCTGAAGGTGGGGCCCTGATAGAGGAATGGACGATGTTACCAAAAGAACTTATCAACAACATTGTTCAAAGTATGGACAGGCGGTGACAAGCCTGCATCGACATTAGGGGTGGCCATATCTCCTACGGAGGACCACATCTTCCCTTTGTTCCATCTTTGGCAGTGGTGCATCTGCATCAGGAAGCCAGTGCTATGTTGCCATTTTTGAATAAAGTATTGCTGTACCGTTTTGTTTCCGTTGTTGTTTCCTTGATCATTTCTGTACCTCTCGAGGTTCCTTTGGTATGCTTTTTCCACATGCAGGCCACTCCTATTAGAAGCTACAAGTTAAAACCTGACTGGTCCTTAAATTTTGCACACTAGTGTATGAGGCGTCAGTATATTGTAAAGTGTAAAGTGTGTTTAGGGTCAAGCGGCACCAGGGGTTTCCCCCATCTCCGCGTAGTTTACATTGTAGGTGAACCAGTTTACTGGAAAACCAGAGATTTAAAAGTGTATGGACTCTGTATATGTGTGATGCCTTGTACCGTTGTTCATCTGGCATTTAGCCGCCAGACCTCTACTGAGGCCCGACGTTGCCCCACTTTCGCCCCGTGGTGGCAGACCAGGTATCCACTTGAATATAGTTCACTCTGGCAGGTCCTGCCACCTAATTTCCTGAGATTTCAGTGGCTAGGACCTAAAAAAAAAAAATAAAATAAAATAAAATAAAATAAAATAAATAAATAAAAATGTGATCACGTTGAGGAGGAAGTGCTAGGAGGTCAAAAGAAATGGTGGGCGAAATTGATTTTCACTTGTGGAATTTAGATTGTGTGGGGCGTTCACTAGCGTGCAGGTAGAGTGGGGAGGGAGACTGAAGACTGGGGGGGAGATAGATAGAAGTATGGAGCCGATAGAGAAGACAACTCCAGTTTACAGTGGGGCATGCCCATGCCCCACCAGAAGGAAAAGAAGGGGTGGCGAGAAGGGGAGGTGACAGCAGGGCTGTCCCCTCATCCCCCGCCAGGGAAGGGTAGAAAGTAGGCCAGGCAAGGGAGCTGGCCTATTCGCCAACAGGGCATACATGTGGGGTGGCTTCAGTCGGGCGCCAAGGCTGTCCCATTTGGTATTCCCAGGAGTGGAGTGAAGATATCTCTGTCCAGGTTTTCAGTCCAGGTCTGTATGACATTTGTGCAGATCATGCTTTGTCTTTTATTAAGTAGTTACTCGTGGGATCCAGGTCCATCCACTGGTGGATATTCAGTCACAGTCAGGGTGGACTCCCGAAGGTCCGATTGTAGTCAATGCGTTTGGTTAACAGTTCTCAAATGGAATCGGTGTCCTCCATCGGTCAGTATTTGGGAGAGTGCAGTTCAGGCACAGTCTAGTTTTATCTTGGTTCATCATTTGTTGTGATTGTTGTTGTATTTATCCTAGTTGTCCTAGATTTTCCGGCAAAGGAAGAGTCTGGCGTCTTACAAAGAGGCACTGAGCAAAGTTGGTTAGGGCATTGTAGGTTCCCTCATCCTCCAGTAGGTAGTGCTCCTGATTTTTGGGGTTGAACTGGACTCGTGTGATGAGGTGTCCACGCAGATCTTCGTACAGTTCACACTCGTGTAGCAGGTGGTCCCAGGTCTCGAGGGAACCACATGCGCAGGCTGGGTTATCTGTCAGTCCAAAGAGGTTTAGCTTGTGGCGGATAGCTCCATGTCCTGTGAGAAGGTAGGTGACGTGGAGACCAGGGCAGAGCCATGTCGGATATTTTGGGTACACCTTTTGCAAGTTCGGAAAGAACCTTCGCGTGATGTCTCCTTTGTCAGAAATCGTCCAGCGTTGTTGCCATATCGATGTCAAGTACGTTTGCAGCCTGTATTTCTCAACTTTACAGTTATTAGCCGGGTCCGTAGTGTGGTCCTGGAAGGTTGTGACTTTGCCACGTCTGAGTTGCTGAAGCATGCCATTGCGAATCACCTCAAGATCAAGAGGGAGAGCGCCCGTGATCACTTGTAGTGCATGAGTAGAGACTGTCTTGCATGCTCGGGTGAGGGTCAATAGGATGGGTCTATGTATGATATCCAGTCGTCTGCGGTTTACCGCTGTTGAGGCTTTGTGGAACCAGACACCGGAGGCGTATGCGATTGCCGGGATAATGGCTGCTTTATAAAGGATCGCAAGTGTGCGCCTTTTCAGGCCCCATTCGCAACGTGTGACTCTGGCAAGCATGCCAGCGTATTTTTTCATCTTAGCCTGTATATATTTTAGGTGTGGGGTGAAAGACCGATTACGGTCCAGGATAACTCCCAGGTACTTTAGTTCTGTGACTACCTTAATTGTCCTATTGTTGATTCTTATTTGCGGCGGTCTAGTTGGGGTTAGATTAGCCTGTTTGCTGGACGAAACGTCCTCGTGGGTAGAATAGCTGGTAGAATCGCCGTCCTCCCCATACCAGGTGGAAAAGACCTCAGTTCGAGTCCCGTCGATGGCCTGAGAACTTTTATGGGCCTTTTTCACAACGTGGCTGAGTTAGTCTGTCTCAGACGAGGGTAGCATGGTTTTTTCTCCTAAAAATTCGGGTTTTTCGTCCAGCAAAACGACCTTAGAACACACGCACAATATACATGGAACAATATGGTTTTAGTCGCTCATGCTCCTAAAACCCTAATATAACATTCGTTTCCTTGAGATTTTGATTTGGATTGGATTTTATTGGTGCATTAGCAACTAAGGCTATAATGCGCGAAAACCATGTTGTTTCCTTGAGATAAAATCACGTAACCCTCGTCTGAGACCGACTAACTCAGCCACGTTGTGAATAAAGCCCATAAAAATTCCTCGCGTCATTAATGGGATTCGAACCCAGGCTTTTTCCACCTGGTGTAGAAAATACAGTGATTATACCCACTGTTCAGTAAATGCAAATGGAAAGGATAATGTATAAGTATATACTGAATAAAGAAACATGAAAAATTAATATTTAATCCATTAAGCATCGTTAGGTGGCGCAAATGTGTAGATAGCATACACAGCTGAATTATTAACTTAAGTGGGTAGTATTGATTGAAATATATGACTTTCCCATCCATAAAACTAACATTATCGTTCAAAATAAGAAAAAGTAAACAAGATGAATGTTAAATAGTTCCGGTTAACCTCGGCAGGAAGCGCTGCTGTAGATCGGCATGCTTAGTCTTTGTGTTTTCATAAATAGTAGTGTTACAAGTAGAACGTTTAGTGGATTCGATCGATGATTGTTGATATGGAGGTTAGAAAGTGTCGATGTTGATAAGTTAAAAAAAAAGAAAAAAAGAAGAAAAATTCACCCTTTGCCCTGTCTCTGCTACGATGTATTTAGGAGCAACAAGGGGGCGTGACTTAATAGTTGTTGTGTCTGAAAGTCGAGTCTCGCTAAAGTCAAGTTTCTATTCGTAGAGTGTCCTTAGTTCGTGCTTATAGAGCAGACAGCGTTCATGCTGTGAAGAGAACGCTCATGTGTATGTGCGTGCGTGTGTCTGTCTGGCACGAGAACGGTCGACCTGTAACAAGCTGACAAAAACATATTTTTCATATGCGTGTAGGCGGTAGGAAAAACCAACAATCTCTCAACAGGTGCACTTTTATTCAAGTGTGCAGTGCGCAAAGCATTCTGGGAACAATAGGACAAATGAGTGTCACCACGCACTAAAATGGAACACACGTAGTTCACTGTTTTTACTCCGAACACAATGTAAAAAATATTTACACCAATCTCACTCCCCAAACGAAAACATTTTCATGTTTGTTCGGGGGACTGCAGTTTTGGTGATTATCCACATCGAGGGTCATTTTAGAGAATGAGTGTCAATGTAGGGAATGAATCCACACGAACACCCTACATAAAATCTAGTAACTCCAGTACGAGTGTAAAAGCGTGAAGAAAGTACGCATTTATATATATAGGTGTCCAGAAGTTGGTTTACAATATATTTTTTTCAATACGATTGAGTATCCTAGGATGACCATTATCAGTCCATAATAGGTTGGTTGTTTGTAGTAACGTTTTAGACGCATCAGCAACTTCGGCCCTATTGTGCCGTATATAAGATGTCTTTAAATTGAGTGTGTTCTGGGGCTGATTTGCTGGATGAAAAACCAGGGTTTTCGGGAGAAAAAGACTAACCTGAGACCGAGTAACTCGGCCACGTTGTGAAAAAGACCCAGAAAATTTCCTCGTGTCATTGACGGGATTAAAACTCGCATCTTTTCCACCTGGTGTGGAGATGACGGTGATTATACCATACCAACCATGAGGGCCTGTTCGCAATAGCGAGACGCCATAGAGGAACTGCATTATTTCGATTTACTTTCTTCGTCGTCAATTTTAAAGGGCATATTTGCATGAAAACAATGGGAAAGGCTGTTTGACCTTATGCGTTTCTCTTTCACATCGTGGCCAAGTTTGTCGGCCTCGGGCAAGGTCTGTTTATGATGTGTTGAATTCGTTCTCACGGATATAAGAAACTAAACCTATGATAAAAGACACTCACGGATAGGGTACGTGCTAAGATTAAAATTCTCGGACATACAAAAGATAATACAACCCTCTCTCCAAATATGGAACAGTATCAGTATTTATTTTTCTCTTAACACGAAGCCCTCGTGGGTAGCACGGTAGAATCGCCGTCCTCCCCCACACTGGGTGGAAACGACCTGAGTTCGAGTCCCGTCGATGATTGGAGGAATTTTCATAGACCTTTTTCACAACGTGGTTGAGTTTATTATTATTATTAGCCATACAGTGCAAGGAAGCCCGAGGCTTATGCTGCACCAGCAAAAAAACAAAAAAAAATTTCCCGAGTTACCCTGAAAGAGTCAAAAGTAGAAGGGAATCACCAAGAAAGAGAAGAATGATGATATCCAGCTCAGGACCCGGAGTGTGTCAAGCCCATACTCACCAGATGTGAGCCCCTGGAGTTAGTCGATCTCAGGTGAGGGTAGTATGGTTTTCCTCCCAAAAAACTCGGGTTTTCCATCCAGCAAACAAAAATCGATCACAGAACACAGGCAGTATACACGGAGAAATATGGCCTTAGTTGCTGATGCTCCTAAAACCTTATTACAACTCAACACGAAATGGTCTATGTTCATTTTGTCCCCATTGCTAGCTAGCACCTGGATGTGACAGCTTCCAGACCCCGAAGAACCTTTATCTTTTGAGACAGTGCTCCACATGACTGTATTTTATTTTTAGGTTGTTATCAATAGATCCGATATCCGCACCTGTATTACTCCCACCCTAGGTATGCACATGCAATGCGCATGCGAATCGCGAATATATGACTGTCACGTTAAGTTATTTTAGAAAATTTGTGTCTATGCGTTAATTTGTAGGTTTGTCACTGTCACGTATTGTACATTTTATATTATTTAAGATATTTTTAAAATAGCAGTCTGCAGTTAGCACGGATAATCGAATTAATAAACCGGGAATTCGAGATAAATAAAACCACCCACAACATAAGCCAGCTCACAATTGCACTTCATTCATGCAATGTATATTACCACGCGATTTCAAGGTCACATTGCTTTCAGGGATACTTTCTGATATAGTTGTGTAAAATCACGTGCTAAGGAAAGAAATTATTAACGTTTAGAAACCACGTGAAGAGGAGTTAACGTCGACCAAAAATAGCAATCCGTGGAGACAATCGCGTTAAGCACTAAAGCTTCAAGAACGTTTTCGATGTGAAGAGGTTCAAGGTCATTGGCAAAATGCCTAAGTAGATGCTACATTGCTGGAAACGAACTTAATGCGACCGTGCTGCCATCTACCGAGGAATATTAAACATTGCAATCAAACGAGGAAATTTAGGGTTAAGTGGATAGTAGAGTTATTATTCCACACATATACAAACAAGATCCGAAACGCGTCTGGGTGGTGGTGGTGCCCACTGAGAATAAATAACAGTAGTCTCCTCTACTAGAGAAGCGTTATTTATTTGAAGTAGTGCAATACCAGGTATTTCGTTGTGAAGGTAGCCACAATATGAGGTAAAATCTAAACGATGCCTACGTATGTTGTTAAACTGTGGTGTATTATATAATTAAATATTACATATTCTAAAATACTGTAACAAATATAATAAATTATGATTTATAAATAGAATCTACGTAGCTTATAAATAGTTACCATAGTTACTAAATAGTTATACCCATCTATGGAAAAGTCTGGAGAAACTCAAGCACTTGCTCTTGACAGTTCGAAGGCTTTTGATCGCGCTTGGCATAAAGGTCTTCTAAATAAGCTTCCATCTTATGGTTTGCCAACTGTTTTTTGTAATTGGGTAACCTGTTTTCTCTTTGACCGCTCATTGAGAGTGATGGTAGATGGCTGTCTGTCTTCTAACTTGTGGAGACTAATGCTGGTGTTCCCCAAGGTTCAGTTGTTTCTCCCACTCTTTTCTCTTCTTTATATTAATGACCTTCTTCCATTGACCGAAAATCCTATCCACAGTTTTGCTGGTGATAGCACATTGCATTCCACCTTCCAGTTTGAGAAACTGTACCCTACTCAAACAGCTTCAACTCCTTGAATACCCATTACTAATACCTTAAATGCTGATCTCTAGTTAATTTTCTAGTGAGACAAAGATAATTTTGCCCCACTGAAGAATTACTTGGAGATCGGTATTACTTGGAAAAAAAGTTTGTCTCTTTTGCTCTCAGCATTACTTTTTTTCCAAATAGTTGTTCACTGTACAAATCGAAAATCCGAATATCATGGAATATTATTATAATTAGCCATATGGTGTAAGGAAGCCTGAGGCTTTTGCTGCACCAGCCAAAAAAAAAAAAAAATCCCACATCTGGACGATGCCCCTAAAACCTCTCTCATTTAGCTTTCTTTCAAAAGAGGGCAGTTAGGTTAATTAATGACTCATATCTAACAGAGTTTCTCCACTCTGTCTCGGCTGCATACCTTTTCTACAGATACTTCCATGGGCACTGTTCTTCTAAATTGGTTTCTTTTAAGGCAGTCTGAACACACGTCGCAACCAGTCAACATTCTTTTACTGTCCAACTTCAAACTCACAGAACCAACTTTTCTTCTTCATTTATTCCTTCAACTTCCGTTTTTTGGAAAAATCTTGCTTCATATGAATTTCCTGAAAATTACAATCTGCAGAAGTTCAAGTTAATTCAACAAATATCTTCTTTCATCTCAAGCTCCAACCCACACTAAGTACTATAGGTTCTAATACTTCTCGTGTCAGAGATGTTCATGAAAAAAAAAAAAAAAAAAAAAAAAGAATATTTATAATACCAACAGCATCAACCATTAATATTTGAATTCAAATGCCAATATATTTCCACAGATTGGTTAGGCTTGAATATTCAATGAGGTAGTTTGAGTAGAATAGGATGAGAAAAGGGCCTTCCTTAGGATCTTTCAAAAGGTGTGATAGTAGATTGTCGTACCCGACAAGGCCAGATTTATCGGGTTGTATTTGTTCCAGTTCCCCAAGATAGCGGGGACCCTACCAATGCAGCTAATATGAAAAAGTAAATATCTTTTTAGTTTTTAATTGGCATAAATCTATTTCTGTTCCCTAATCCTTTATAATACTGATAACACTGTGAGCTTCTGTATATTGAGTGACCGGGGATCAAGCCCATGACTGCTAAATACGGTGCTGTTTCTTGTATTCTTTTTACCTTATAAACTCCTCTGACCGTTTGGTCGTCCCGGAGTATAAACAGAAAATTTATTTATTTATTTATATGGCAAACACATAGAAAAGGATCTCTAAAAATATGTGGCCAGGGCTCAAAACTACCTAAAGTTGGCATTGAATACGAGATCCGTTGGTCGAGACCAGGGTTCACTGTTAGGGTGAAGGGATGAGAAATTTTTCGATTTAGATTTTAATTTGTGATATATTATGCAGTAAGTAAACATATCTAATAAATAGGGAAGGTATACGGCATTATGAGTAGGTTGCACTGTATATTGTTTTTTGTTTTTGTCCAAGTATGTAAGTAAATTTTGCGGATCTTATTGCAGGATGCCAGAGTTGCAGATATCTCCCCCACCTTAAACGACCCCCACAAGGATGCACTTTCGCCTGGCGTGTACTCAAAGAACAGTTTCACCCAGATTGTATCACACCAACAATGAAGTTCTATGGTGTGATACAATTTGGGTCATACTCGATATTGGAAGTTTCTCTTTCATAAACAGATGTTTCCTGTTTGGTGTCCCAGTACATGCTGGAGAGTAGTGAATATGAGAAACAATTGCCACCACTGTTCTTGAACTCTAAAAAGGCCTTCCATTATCGAAAATCATAATGAAATGTGCTTAGATGCGACACCAACGGAAAAATAAAATATGAGCTCTGTACTCCCTTTATAAAAACAAACGCTGAGGAAGGAGAGCAAATCTCATGAATATAAGGTTTGACCTTATAATTCTTTAACACATAGCAGTGGCTAAAATACTGTGTGCAGGACTTACATTTTCTGAGCATGTGCAAACGACATCTTACCTTGTAGGCGTCAGTCTAGAAGAAAGCTGATTTGAGAACATTTTTAACACTACATTTTGTTGTAAACTTGGAAAGTTAACTATAGAAATACATGAAATTCTTGTTACAGAGATGATACAATGACTAAAAAAAAAAGGATAAAACCATTTCGTGTTGTTCAAGCAAGTTCTGTCCGATCGTAAATTTTGTTAAAAAACAAACAAACAAACAAACAAACAGGTAAGGTTAAAAGCATTTAGTAGTGGAAAATGTTGTCACCAAGGCCAAAAGAGGCATAACAGTCAAATTGCTTGAACAGATTGATAAGTTAAGAAGACAGTCTAAAGAAAGTAACGGAACGTAAATTGGGTGTGTGATAGGTTGTGCACTGTGATGGATCTTGTCCCAATAATAAAAACAAATGTTAGATGAATATGCCCGATTCTAAGTCTCTTGCCAATACCGCTTCTTCTCATCTGAATCCGGAGAGCCAGAAGTTTGGACCTTGTTTCATCTGGTAAAGTTTGTCATTGGTATTACTTTTCGAAATCTGTGACCAGTTGTCATAACAGACTTTGCGAATTATATGCTCGTAATCCGTATAAGAGAACCTGAAGTTGTGATAATGTAGTAACTTTACTTTGGTCCTTGAGGTTGTCACAGACATTCTCTCAGATATGCCAGACAAGCTGTACTTGCTACCTGAGAGTCTAAAACGCTGATGGAACTGATATTCGGGTGACACTCAAGTTAAGTGGACCCAATTTCGGCGAAGTCCAGACGGTCTGTGACAGCCAAATCCTCTGCTTGCACCTTCACGATGGTGGTACTTTTAGTAATCCTGGGTATAACCTCCATGCACAAGTACATGGTGGGTGACCACCCAGGTGTGAACCAACATAAGCAAGGGTCGAGGTGTGGCGCCCACACCACATGGAGGAATGCCACCCCTCTATGTTACCAGGCAGTACTAGGTGGTAGATGACGCTCATCAACCGGTGAAATACCACCACTTTGCTTATTGGAGGCTTGAAGTGGTGGAACCCGTGTTTAGTCTCTAGAGCTAAGTTCCATCAACCCTTCCCTATCTCTTCCATCATGCAGTATGATTGATGACTTTTGAGGTTATGGTGAACGTCGTGGCGAGATCCAATATTCCTTACATTTCGAGGGTGCAGCTCTAAAATGGTGTTCGCAGGCCGGCCGCTAGTTAGTACACCGGACAGAACCTATTGGTAACTTTCTAGGAGGCTTCCGGATCAACTAGTGTATAATCTTGCTACCTCTACTCTGCCAGATAGTGATTGGAGGGAGTCCGAGTAGTGTGTATGCAGGGAGCATTGTCGAGGCCACGTTATGTCAAGGATCTGGGTATATTCTTACCACGTGTACGCCATATTCAAAAATTTCATTACTTTATACAGCATGTCCCAGCCACTTTTCCTTACTATTGAATACACCATGAATCATCAAACTAATAGAGCAAGCTTACCTGCGAAAAGATCTAAACCTCCCAAGCACTTCCTAATTCATTTCACAAATATACGTGGTCTCAATTCTAATCTCAACGATGTCCATTTCCACTTGCAGTCTGCCAAACCCTATGTACTTTTTCTGACAGAATCTCAGTTATCAGTTGATTCAACTACTGCTCATCTCAAATGCCCAAATTATTCGCTGTACAATTCCTTTCGCCTCAAAGGTGGTACTTGTGCATATGTCCGCTGATATTCCCTGTCAGAGACTTTGATCTTCTCTGGCTTAAAATCTCTCTACCTCATTTTGTCAAATTCACCTGTTGTCTCTACCGTTCTCCCAACACCACTAATCAATTGGAGCTCTTTGACTTCCTCTCTTTGCAACTTGACTTTCTCCAGTCCAACTTTCCTAACAGTGAGGTAATTTTCCTTGGTGATTTTAATGTTCACAACTCCAGCTGGCTTCCATTTTCTAGTCACACCAACCCAGCTGGTCGAGATGCTGAGGCTTTTGCAATTACTAATGACCTCCCACAGATTGTTCATTTACCTACAAGAATACCTGATAATCCTAATCATACAGCCAATACGCTTGATCTTTTTCTCACAAACAACCCTACTAAGTACACGATCGAAGTGAGAGGTCCTTTAGGCACTTCAAATCACAACTTGGTGATTGTCTCTCCAATGGAACCTTTAGCTCATGGCTATTCCCAACCTTGGGTTGTTTGGCATTACAAGAATGCAAAATGAGATGACCTGCGAGACTTCTTTTCTTCTTTTGCTTGGTCGGATTACTGTTTCAAAACTTCTGATGTCAACGTTTGCTCAGATCGTGTCGGTGAAATTATTCTTGCAGGAATGGAATCCTTTATCCCACAATCCACTTTAAAATCTCGTTCTTTATCTAAACCTTGGTTTTCCAATAAATGTGCTAAGGCTATTCAAGAGAAGAATGTTGCATATCGTAATTGGCTTGTTTCTAATTCTTCAGTTTCATTTTCTGCCTACACCAAAGCTAGCAACATTTGTAAAGCAGTTATTAATCAGTCCAAACTAGAGTTTGAACGGGGTAAGAGTAGAAAACTTGCTTCTTGCCCTAATGGCAGCTGAGCATTCTGGTCTCTTGCCAAAGCTATTGGCCACAACTTTTGCCCACCTATGCCCAAACCAGATGGTTCTGTTGTCACTTCAGCCAAGGATAACGCTGACCTGCGAGAATCCCATTTTTTTTTCCAACTCATGTATTAATGATCTTGGTAAAACACCTACCACCATTCCCAACACGCTCCATTCAATGCCTCCTGTGGTCTTCCGTCAAAGGATGTGAGTAAGATTTTGACAAATCTCGATGCTAAGAAAGCTCCAGGTCCTGATGGTATTTCTCCACTTGTTCTCAAAACCTGTGCTCCTGAACTTACTCCTATTCTTTGCTGCCTTTTTCCACTTTCTTATTCCAAAGGTGTTTTTGCTTCTGCTTGGAAATTTGCTCATATCCAGCCAGTTTCTAAAAAGGGTGACAAATCCCTCCCATCAAATTTTCTTCCCAATTCAATTAATTCTACTCTTTCTAAAGTAATGGGGAAATCAATTAACCACCAACTCTTAAACTACCTAGAAACCTTCAGTCTGATCAACAATTGCCAGTATGGATTCCATCAGTGTCGATATTCTCGCTTATGTTACCCATTTATGGACTAATTCAATGTAAAGGTTTGGTGAAACACAAGTAGTTGCTCTTGACATCTCAAAGGCTTTCGATCGTGTTTGGCATAAAGGTCTTCTAAACAAGCTTCCATCTTATGGTTTGCCAACTGTTTTTAGTAATTGGTCATCCAGTTTTCTCTCTGATCGCTCACTAAGGGTGATGGTAGATGGCTCTGTCTTCTAACTTCTCCACTAATGCCGGTGTCCCCCAAAGTTCAGTTCTTTCTCCCACTCTTTTCCTCTTGTATATTATGACCTTCTTGCATTGACTGGAAATCCTATCCATAGTTTTGCCGATGATAGCACATTGCTTTCCACTTTCCATTTTGAGAAACCTTGTCCTGCTCAATCAGCTTCAACTTCTCGAAAATCTGCTACCAATTCCTTAAATGCCAATATTCAGGTAATTCTCCAGTGGGGCAAAGACAACTTAGTTGATTTCAACCTTTCTAAAACTCAGTCTTGTCTTATATCTGGCAAAAAGGATTCTTCTGCTCCTATGCTTATCTTTAGTGACACTCCGATTTCTAGGCAAAATGATATATCTCTTTTGGGGATTACCCTGACTTCTAATCTCTCTTGGCACAAGTAGATTACAAATATTGCTTCCTCTGCATCTAAAAAACTTGGTTTTCTCTTTCGCTCTCGGCGTTACTTTTCTTCCAAACAGCTGCTCACTCTGTATAAATCGTAAATCCGCCCTTCCATGGAATATTGTTCCCACCTCTGGGGTAGTGGTGCCCCCAAAACCTAAGGCTTCTTGATTCCATTCAGAAGAGGGCAGTTAGGTTAATTAATGATTCATCTCTAACAGAGTCTCTCAACTCACTTTATCATAGACATACTGTTTCTGCTGCATGCCTCTTCTACAGATACTTCCATGGGCACTGTTCTTCTGAATTGGCTTCTATAATTCCTACTCTCTCTTTCAAAACAGTTCGATCACGTGCCACCACCAGGCAACATCCATTTACTGTCCAACTTCAAACCCACAGAACCAACTTTTCATCTTTCTCATTTATTCATTCAACTCCGTTTTCTGGAACAACCTTCCTTCATACGTATTTCCTGAAAATTACAGTCTACAGAAGTTCACGTCCAATGTCAACAAATATCTTTTTTCGTCTTCTCAACCTCCAACCCAAGCACGGTACTAAGTACTATAGGTTCTACTACCTCTCGTGTTTGGGGTTCACATAAAAAAAAAAAAAAAGTTGCTCAGCAGCAAGATCAGAATTCTCATTTCCAGAAAGTCCTGGGATTCAACAAAATGTTACTGATTGTGGACTCATCACAGGAGAGTACTGATGGTGAACAGTTTTCAGTGTAGGATGACAGGTTGTTGTTGTTATTTGGTTTTTAGGAGCATTAGCAACTAAGGCCATATTGCTCCGGGATATGCGGTGGTCATTCCTTGACCTTTCTGCATCCTCCGTATTTGGTGGTGACGGGCTCGAACCCCGGTCTAATCAAGAAGCGTGTGCTACGCACTGCTGCTCCTTCCCACCTGGCTACGGAAGCGCCTAGGATGACAGGAACAGAAATTCTCCCTTACGACAGACTTCACTGATAGATCGTGTAGGTTAGGGCAGGCGAAATGGAACGTTCAACAAACTGATCAACTTCTAGCTTTATATTATACAGCTCGGCAGTGAAGATACTGCACACAGCTGGTAATGTGGCTGAAACTATAAATGAAGGAAAAACTGCCACAGCACCTACTGCACTGTCAATTTTCGATCTGTCAATGTATATTGTACAGGCATTGGAGTTGAGAGTAGCATGAACTAAGTGCAACCATCTGATATTGGAAGAAGATAAAACATTCTTCCTCCCTTGGAGAGAGTGGTCATGAGGCATGAGCATGTGACCAAAGTGATACAGTACAGGAAGAGTTGTATCCTGAGAAATGCACTTAGGCCAACATTCCACGTATCATATTACTCTAAATAAAAAGAATTGCTCCAATGGAGAAGTATATTTATATTTCATAATGTCAATACCACCTTGATCCAACTTTTCATCCTCATTCAGATCTCATCAGTGGGTAGTTGATACATAGGCTCTGAAGACCTAAAAAACCCACCTAATGAGATACATCCGCAACATGAGATATACAGTAGCGAAACTAGATTCCAGTTCCTCCAGTAGGAGCAGATTTGACAATATGGTAGTTTTGTCACTGGAGATGAGCAATGGTGCACTATATAAAATACTAGTTTACTCACTGCCACATACTATCTACTACACTTACCTTTTATAGCTTTCATAGCATGAAGCTTTTGTCTTGAATTTACTTGTTTTTAATTTGTAACACAAGATAAGATCATTAGTCAGCACAGTGATCGAATTGTCCAACAAAACATACCCACCATGCAACACTCACTTTCACCTGAATTGGCACCACACACATTTTTAGCTAATCTCAAAATTAAAACAAGACAGGGAAGGTAAACCATTTGAGTCTAGTCAAGAAATCCAAACATTAGCATTAGTAGAGGCATACAATGCAAGAAAGCAAGCTTATGCAGCATCATACAAAAAAAAAAAAAAAAATAAAACAAAAACTCCCCATTTTATCCCTCCATTCGTTCCAAATGCCTGTCCAGCTCAGCCTTAAATTTATTTTGGCTATCAACTTCCACAACAAAAGATGGAAGTCTGTTCCACCAATCAACCACCTACTCGCTAAAGGCAAATTTCTGCACATCTATCCTACAACTGTCTTTCCTCAATTTGAATCTATGCCCCCTCAGGTTCTTAATCTGAGCAAGAGGAAGAATTCCATCAGCATTCAGCTTGCTCAACCCATTCAAGGCCTTATACACACCTCAATCAGATCACCTCACAGGTGCCTACTCTCTAGGTACTGCAATTTGCAGAACTTAAGACTTTCTTGGTAAGAGCACCCCTTTGTTCCCCTCACCAATCTTGTTGCCCTTCTTTGTACTCATTCTAGTAACTCTACATCCTTCCTAAAATGAGTCCTCCAGACCTGCATAATCACCTCCCTGTCCCTGCTAGCAAAATTCCTATATATCATTGACAAGCCTCCATGACCTGCCCTGGTAGCCCACCTGCACTTCTCAGCAAACTTCATATTTCACTGCACAGTTACCCCAGGTCTTTTTCACTTTCCACTTCCCTGAGTGTAGTACCACACAGTTGGTATGTTTCTCTTGAGTTATTGCTACCCACATACAGTACTTTGCATTTGTCAATGTTAAACTTCAGTTGCCACTTCTCAGCCCATTTGCCCAACTTATCTAGATCCAGTTGGAGTAGCATGCTGTCTTTACTGTTGTTAACATCCTTGCCAACCTTTGTATCATCTGCAAACTTGGACATTAATCCTGATATATCTTCATCAATACACAAAACAACAATGGGCCCAGCACCGAAGCCTGGGGAACTCCGCTAATTACCTTTTTTTTTTGGCTGATGCTGCATACGCTTGCTTTCTTGCATTGTATGCCTCTACTAATGCTAATGCTAGCATACAACAGACCACTGAAAAGAAAAGATATTGAAGAATATTAACAATATAAAACATTTTAAAACTGTTTCCTTAAAACTAACCCAATAAATTTAGCCACTCATTTACTAACACCAAACTTTGTTTAATATTATGATCTGATTTAATTAGTAGTATTAGCCATATGGTGCAAGGAAGCCATGAGGCTTTTGCTGCACCAGCCAAAAAAAAAAAAAAAAATTTCTGAGTTACCCTGAGTGAGAGAGAGTGTCAAAAGTAAAAAGGAATCACCAAGAAAGAGAAAAATGATGATATCGAGTTAAGGACCCTGGGTGTGCCAAGCCCATACTCACCAGATGTGAGTCCCTGGGGGTAAATATTTATATTCAGCTAATTTTTAGATATCAGTTAGTGCAAAACATATGGAATTTTTATCTCATCCACTACCTTACCAAAAGTATGCGGACACCTCCCAAATAGTAGTGAATGAAATACATGCAACTAAGAAAATGTTAATAAAATTATGAAAACAATAGCAGAGATATCACAAAAAAGCTGACTTATAGCATTTCAGAAAAGCCTATTCATTGACTGCTATATCAGAAACTTGTCATAGCCACACATTTCAACTTACAAAGTGAACTGCAGCAATGTAGAGAAATTATAAAAGAATGCAGAAAATGTATTTCAAGCAGATAAAAAAATATATATATATATATATATATATTAGATGGATAGGTATTGCTGATCTCTGAAAAAAGTGAACCGATGTCTTTAGAAAACGTTATGGTGAGACCACCAGTTATCTATGTAAAAAAAAAAAAAAAAAGAGGGAAATACCAACTGCCTGAAATCAATGCAGAAAATTGCAAATTCAAATTAACAGAACAAAATGTTTTTTTGTGAATATTCTACTGGGAAGTGTCACCAAAGGCGAATATTTGATATAACAGCCATCAATGAATGCAAATTATTCATGCTTATAACAACACAGGTTGTGACCACATCACTTCATTCCCATTTTTAGTCTTGCTCAGTGAGATAGCCACATCTCCAGTACTCAGGATGGCAAGTCATCATCGTTTAGGTAATTCTTTGAGAGGGTAGGTCATTGGACTTGAATCTGGGCAGTCGCAGGTGGCACGTTGGCTTAATGTCACACAGTGTCGTCCCGGCACTATGGAAGCAGTTTCAGGAGACAGAAACTATTATAAGACCTGACCAAGGTTGTCCAAGAGCTACATTGACCAGAACAAGACCATTATCTCATCATAACAAGATGGAACCCTACCATGTCCTGCCATCAACTGTCTCTTGAGGTTGCAGTGGCCACAGGTAAAAACATTTCCAACCAGACTGTTAAGAAGGCTCATTTTAAGTGGATTCTATGCAAAGAAGCCAGTGGTTTGCATCCCATTAACCCTAAACCACTGCACAGCTCATTGGCACTGGTGCCATGAACATGTCGCTTTGAGCCCAGGCAAATGGGGAACATTTGTTCTTCGGTGAGTCTTGTTTTAGCCTAGATTTTAGATGTTATTTCATCTGAAGATGAGGAATGCAGTACCTCCATCAGAGAAAGGACTCCTATGGTGGAGGCAGTGTTCTCATGTGGGACAAAATAATGATCAACAGCTGCACCCCTTCATGTTTTTGATAATACTGTAACTACTCAAAGGTACCAAGAAGAGATTCTCAAACCCTGTGCGACTTTTTAGGTGCATTTGGCTGAGATTTTCTTTTCATGCACAACAGCAGTGCATACAGAGCTCAAGTGGTGGAGGATTATCTTGAAACTGAAGATATCCAACAACTGCCGTGGCCAGCACTATCCGCAGATTTAAATCCGATTGAAAATGCAGGACTCCAGCGTCGTATTGCATACCAAGAGCAATCTCCTCCGTCCCTTGCTGAGCTAAGGTCTGCATTGGTGGAAGAATGGGATTTGTTGCCACAGGATCTTATAGATACCTTTATATCGAGCATGGTTCACTGCTGTCAGGCCAGTTTAACCATCGCAAGGGATCATACGACCATATTTTCTAGCATCTTTTATCAACTTCTGTAATGTGACCTTTACAGTAATTCTTATACAACCCCTATAAATGTCCCTTATGTTTCTCAGTCTCCTCATTTCATTATTGTATGGTACACCACACCAAATTTTGTCCCACTTCATTACAGGATGCACAAGTTACACCATGTTTTATACATGCTCTGTTAATTTTGTTGAGCAGTGTATAATTATGGCTATACTTGACAAGGTGTAATTGTCCTGTGTACCAAGATACTCTTAATATTCAAAATAAAATCATAAAAAAAAAAATGACTTGCCATCGATAGTGGAAATGCACCCTCACATCCACCAAAGAGCTGGTGCTTGTGAGTTCCTATTTATAAATAGCCATCTATTTAATTTATGGTAATGTTTCTATTTCTATAATCTTTGACTTCCAGGTACCTATCAGTGTTCATGCATATGAAACCGTTTTTAAAACTACAGCAAACCTTTGATTTAACAGACCGGACAAATAACAATACAGTAATGTACATATTAATCTCGACCATATTATTATTTTTTAGGTTATACAAAACTTCAGTGTTATTAATTAAAATTAATAATAATTACCTATTTCCATTATTGTTTTGATAATCAAAGAAACCACACACTCTTAAAGACACTATGAATCAGTTGTCTGTTATTTACACCAGCAAAAAGAATGTGTGGTTTACTTCAGAGATTTTTTCTGATTGGTTCTTCAACCACTTTGTCCCTGATGTGAGGTGGTTCCAAACATTTGTTCTGAAAATTTCCCCCAACAATGTAAAGGTATTGTTGCTTCTTGACAATGGCCCTACTCATCCCAGTGCTGAGTAGTTAGTAAGGATGGCAGAATTAGTCTTTTTTTGCCTCCTAACACAACTTCAGGTATTCAGCCAACGGACAAGGGAATAACTGCAGCCCGCAAGAGGCTGTATAAGAAGAATTTTTTTTGGAAGTAGTAATGGTTGTGTTGGAGGATGAAGAAGAAGACAAGAGGAGCCAGGATACTTCAGAATCTACGAGCCTACAACATTAAGTCTGTGTTCTAACTTTGCAGCTGCTTGGAAGGAGATGAAACTATGACTTCGGCAAATGGGTGGAAGACGTGCAATACTGAACCAGATTTGGATTTTGAGGATTTGAGACAAATGACTTTCGGCGCACTTGTGTAAATGCTGGCAACCGGGAAACAACTGAAGATGATGTTCTGAAATGGCTTGAAAATGATGAAGGTGACTCTGGCTATCAAGTCCTCACTGAAGAAGAAATTGTGGACTAGGTTCAATATGGCAAGGCAGGGGAAGAAGACACTGAGGAAGAGGAAATTACACCAGCACAGGCTACACTGCCTGAAATGAGAAATCTCATGGACATCGCCATCCACTACATAGGGACATCATCTGACCCTGAAATTGCCCCTTACTATAAACATTTTCGGCAGTTCAGGGCAATGTAGGTGGTAGATGACTTTCATCAACCGGTGAAATACCACCACTTTCCTTATTGGAGGCTTGAAGTGGTGAAACCCATGTTTAGTCTCTAGAGCAAAGTTTCCGGCATCCCCATCCCCCCATACTTCTCCTTCACCCCATGCACGGGACTAAGTATTATAGGTTTTGATACCTTTCGTGTTTGGGGTTTTCATAAAAAAAAAAAAAAAAATCATTATTAAGAAACATCAGAGTGGCAAACAACTGAAGCTGGACGCTTTCTTTAAGCGAACTTCGCCAACTCCCACTCCTATTTCACCTCCAACTGCTTGTACATCTCAACCATCTACAAGCAAACAGATGACACCAGTGCCTCCATCTGTGAACATTTCAGGAGAATCTGAAGCTGAGGATTCCCCTTCACTACTACCTTCAGATACTGAATAACGACTACTGTACTACTATCACTATGGTCATGGCAAAATATTCTTCAACTACACTGTCAAAAAGGTGAGTAAATATTATATATCCTTTATTATAATTTAATAATTTTATATTGTACTGTATTGTATATTGCATTAAAACTTTTTTTTTTTTTTTTTTTGTTCAATTGTTATGGTTTGAATGACAAGAGGTGACTAGCTTTAAGGTGATTGGTTCTTAAATTAAGGGGTGGGTAAATAGTAATTATAATAGAAACGGGATTAAAATATGAGCAAGGAAGTAGAAGTGCACTAACCCCGTCCTTGGTTGTCATCAAATTGGGATTCTAAATAGTGGATAAGCCAAAAGTCGTAACGAAGGACTTTCATTAAAAAACGTCTTCAGTTGGCAAGTTAAATGAAAAGGAAACGCGTACTGTATTTAAGAAGAATTTTGTAATCCCGTGATGCACTTTGTTACTTGTGGGAATCTCAGATTGGTGAGATTCCAAACTGGAGAAAGATTGAAGGGGAGTTTCGCATTTATATTTAGATTGGAGTGGTGATGAAACCATTCTATAATGAGGGCTTCGAATTGTAAAATTTTGTAACTGTTTCTTAATTTTAATATGGTAATAGCTGAGTCAACTAAGGGAGTATAGTTGTTGGAGTGGGCATGTAAAGTAATTTCAGTGCTAGATTGTCCAGTTCTGAAGCTATTGTAGTGATATTATGCTCTGGTATTGGATTGAACCGAAATTTGGTTGTGGTACTACCAATGTAACAGGCATTACAATTGTGTTAACATTTTATTAAATAAATAATATTATTTATTTCACTTGTTGGATATTTATGTGTTTCTTTATATTTATTGAAAAGTGATCCGAGTTTGTTATAAGTGGAAAAAATAAGAGTGATGTCTGTACCTGCAAATATTCGCCAAAATTGTCCTGCAAGATTACAATGATAAGGAAGGACAAGACGCGTTTTACTATTTATGATGTGTTTTATGGGGTTACTGATATTATTTTTTTGCGATGGAAATGGTATGTTGGATTAATTTTGGGGGGTAATTTCTGGCTATGAATTTTTTTGTGAGATATTGTAACTTATTGGATAGGTCGTCTTGTGAGGTGCTGAATTTAATGGCATTGTAGATTTGGTTATAGAGAACGGATTTTTTTTATGTTGAAAGGGTGGTGTGATGTAAAATGTAGGAATTTCCCTGTGTGCATGTTTTCTATAGATCTTAGTTCAGTACCTGTTTTATATATGGTGAGATTGAGAAAATTAATTTGTTTATTGGTTTCTATTTCGAGTGTGTATTTAAGTCTGTCATGAATTGAATTGAATTTTGTAAAAAGGTTATCAATTATAGTTTTGTTTCCTATTAAAAGTACATCATCGGCGTATCGCATGTATAACTTTATTTCGGAAATGTAAGGTTGTAGGATTTTATTTTCAACTGTGGCTAAGTAAATTTCGGAAAGGGGAGCAGAGATGCCCAAGCCCATGGGTAACCCGAATATTTGTTGGAAGATCTGATTGTGAAATCTGAAATGCCTGGCGTCTAATAGTAGAGAGGCGAGTTCTAAAATATTGTTTATAGAAAGGGAGGTGCGATTAATGAGACATTGTCGGAAGTTAAATATCCACAAAGGGCTTGTAAGGTGAAAGGTGTATGTACATTGGTGTATAGTGATACATCAAACGATGCTAGAATATCATTGTTAGCGATTATGGTGGTTTTAATTTTCTCAAAGGCTTGGCTGGTATTACTGATTTTAAATTTGGAAAACCTGGTGAGTGGAGATATGATTTTTACTAGAAATGAGGATAGGTTTGTGAAGGCAGATTTACTAAAAGAAATAATTGGTCTTAAGGGATAGCCCGGTTTATGTAGTTTGGTAATTCAAACATATGGGGGGAGAACATTGCTTCGTATGCCAATCTGCTGTAAGGTATGTAGGGTGATTTCTTCATTAGACCGGAGTTTTCTAAGGATAATGTCAAGCTTGTTTTTTAATTTGGATATATTATAGGAATTATTATTCATATAGGTGTCTTCTGCTAGAATTTGTTCCATTTTTTCTATATAAGTAGCTTTATCTAAAATTACTATGGTATCTCCTTTGTATGCTTTTTGGATAATAATGTCGGGGATTTTACTTAGTTTATGAATATCATTGAGTTGTTGTTTGGATATATTAGATTGGGAGGGGAGTTTTGAGTTAATAATAGTGTTAGTCTGATGTAAAATGTGCCATTTGTCAGGGTGATGCTCGAGTTTTGTTTGAAGTTCAATAATACTTTCTTTTTTTGAATTTAGTCCAATAAAACAGTACTTTAAGACATACTATAGTGTCTAATGTCTACTCATTTCAGGACTTAACCAGTACTACTATACTGAATGAAAAATTCACAAATGTGGAAGAAAAGTCAATCCTCAATAAACACTGCCTATGAAGCAAGTAATTCAAGTTAAATGAATTATCTGTTTTACATTTCAGTATTGAGATTCATAATCCCACACTTGTCAAATTTTATAAATCAAAAAACAAGATTTTCAATACAGAACCACTTTAAGGCCAAAATGAATATTAACTTCCAAATTAAGTATGTGGCTATGAAATGCATTAAACCATATTTTAAAATTTTTTTTTTCCTGTTTTGTTCAATTAAATTGCACTGACAAAATTTGTATATTTTGGAACTATTTTTAATTACTGGGGATTAAAAAACTTTCAAGTACACCGGTATTATTTATTACAATACAGTAAATATACACAAAAATAGAATCAAATATATTTATAAAGCAAAACAACCTCTGGCTGTCTTTGTACACAAACTTTTGTGCCGACCGGGCTAGCCAGGTGGGTAAAGTGCCTGCCTGGCAACCCAAAGGTCGCAGGTTCGAATCCTGCATTGGGCTTGGATCAAAGTACTGCAAAAACCTTGGGAGGTGCACTATAGCCACAGAAGCCGATGCGCCAACAACTACCAAAAAAAAAAAAAACTTTTGTACAATCTGTTTATAGCATGCAAATTGGGTAACCAAACAGAAACAGTGTGTGTTTACCAATTCATTGAGCTAGAGAACAATAAAGAAAATGAAGGCAGGAGAAATTCAGGCCAAAGTAGCAAGTGTTGAAAGTGTGACTCAGTATTGTACACAAAATATGGAGCCAGAGGCTGTCTTCATGTCACCTCCACATAAGATTACCATTATCTGATCTTAACTGCACACATTAGAGACTTCATAGCATGTAAACTCGCTTCAAAGCTTGCTCGATCTACAAGAGGGACTGTATCCAGAACATGCAGTCTCATAGAAGCTGTCTGTGTGTATGATGACCAGCTACCTATTTCCTGACATCTACACGCAAAGGAGTATATATGACCTAGTGCTAACAGCAAGAGGACTAGACCAGGGAATAACGGGCCACCGTGTTCTTCACACACAAGTCAATATAAGTCTTTAATCCAATTTTTCATGCACTATCATTTAGAAGGAATAGTGACAAGGTTCCATTTAGCTAACATTACAGACATGGAGATGGTAATGACTTAATGATGCAGGTTTAAATCACTGTCAACATGTACTGATCTCCACGTGTTCCCACAAGGAACTCTCATGGCTATGGGGTATCAAAATGGGATCCACGATTCTTTAGTCAGCCCTTTCAAAAGGGCTGACTAAAGAATCAGCCCTTTCAAAAGGTCAACTGGTACAGACTTTATTTAGGTATTTAGTTTGCTGGGAATGCTGTGTTATCACACAGCATTCCCAGCAAACCAATACCTTCACAGAGAAAGTAGAGCTGGTACAGAACAGTCACCCATAACCCCAGACCTCAATTCAATAGAGTATACCTACGATCATTAAACAGCAAAACTAACAGCTCGAGGAGAAAAGCTCCAAGGAAGCTCACTGAGATTGCATCAGCCCTTATGCAAGTATGGAAAGCGATACACCCCGGATGTACAAGTTCAATAACATGTTCACAAGTGTGTTAACTCACTTGCAAGAGCCCACGTTCTTACATGTGTGGACTTGTGCAGGCAAATCCTTGAAATTAACCCAGGGGCTCACATCTGGTGAGTACGGGCTTGGAAAACCCAGGGTCCTGAGCTGGATATCATCATTCTTCTTTCTTGGTGATTCCCTTCTACTTCTCTCTCTCTCTCTCTCTCTCTCTCACAGGGTAACACAAGATGATTTTTTTTGGCTGGTGCAGTACTGGTCCTTGAAGTTGTCACAGACATTCTCTCAGATATGGCAGACAAGCTGTACTTGCTACCTGGGAGTCTAAAACGCTGATAGAACTGATATTCGGGTGACACTCAAGTTAAGTGGACCCAATTTCGGCAAAGTCGATGGTCCGTGACAGCCAAATCTTCTGCTTGCACCTTCATGATGGTGGGACTGTTAGTAATTCTGAGTCTAAAACGCTGATAGAACTGATATTCGGGTGACACTCAAGTTAAGTGGACCCAATTTCGGCAAAGTCCGGATGGTCCGTGACAGCCAAATCCTCTGCTTGCACCTTCACGATGGTTGGACTGTTAGTAATTCTGGGTATAACCTCCATGCACATGGTGGGCGACCACCTAGGTGAGAACCAACGTAAGCAGGGGTCGAAGTGTAGCACCCACACTACACGGAGGAATGCCACCCCTTAGTGTTACCAGGCAGTACTAAGTGGTAGATGACTCATCAACTGGTGCAATACCACCCTTTTCTTATTGGAGGCTTGAAGTGGTGGAACTCATGTTTAGTCTCCAGAGCTAAGTTCCAGTCAATCCTTCCCCATCTCTTCCATCATGCAGTATGATTGAGGTCTTTTGAGGTTATGATGAACACCATGGCAAGATCCAAGCTTCCCTACATTTTGAGGGAGAGCTCTAAAACGGTGTTTGCAGGACAGCCGCTAGTTAGTACACGAGACCAAACCTACTGGTAACTCTCTAGGAGGCTTCTGGATCAGCTAGTGTATAATCCTGCTACCTCTACTCTGCCAGATAGTGACTGGAGGGAGTCCAAGTAGTAATTGGGGGGGGGGCAGTGTCGAGGCCATGTTATGTCAAGGATTTGGGTATATTCTTACCGTGTGTACACCATATCCAAAAATTTCATTACTTCATACAGCATGCCCCTCCCCCCCACTTTTTTTTTTTTACTATTGAATACATCACGAATTATCAAACTAATAGAGCAAGTTTATCTGAGAAATGATCTAAACCTCCCAAACAGTTCCTGGTTCGTTTCACAAATATCAGTTCTAATCTCAACGATGTCCATTTCTACTTATAGTCTGCCAAACCCATTGTACTTTTCCTGAATCTCAGTTATCGGTTGATTCAACCACTGCTCATCTCAGTTGCCCAAATAATAATAATAAATCATACAGCAAATATGCTGTATGATTCCTTTCATCTCAAATGTGGTACTTGTGCATATTTCCGTTCCAATATTCCCTGTCAGAGACTTGGTAATTTGGAATCTCCTCTTTTCGATCTTCTGTGACTTAAAATCTCTCTACCTTATTTTGTCAAATTCATCTGTTGTCTCTACTGTTCTCCAAACTCCACTAATCATTTGGAACTGTGACTTTCCTCTCTTTGCAAACTGACTTTCTTCAGTCCAACTTTCCTAACAGTGAGGTAATTTTCCTTGGTGATTTTAATGTTCACAACTCCAGTTGGTTTCCGTTTTCTAGTCACACAGAGCCAGCTGGTCGAGAAGCTGAGGCTTTTGCAATTACTAATGACCTCACACAGATTGTTCATTTACGTACAAGACTACCGGACAGTCCTAACCATACAGCCAACATGCTTGATCTTTTTTCTCAAAAACAACCCTTCTAAGTAAACGGTCGAAGTGAGTGGTCCTTTAGGCACCTCAGATGACAACTTGGTGATTGTTTCTTCTCCAATGAAACCTTTATCTCATGGCTATTCCCAACCTCGTGTTTTCTGGCATTACAAGAATGCAAAATGGGATGACCTATGAGATTTCTTTTCTTCTTTTCCTTGGTTGGATTACTGTTTCAAAACTTCTGATGTCAACGTTTGCTCAGATCGTGTTTAATTGAAATTATTTTGTAGGAATGGAATCCTTTATTCCACACTACACTTTAAAATCTCGTTCTTTATCTAAACCTTGGTTTCCCAATAAATGTGCTGTTCAAGAGAAGAATGTTGCATATCGTAATTGGCTTGTTTCAATTCTTCAGTTTCATTTTCTGCCTACATCAAAGCTCGCAACAATTGTGAAGCAGTTATTAATCAGTCCAAACTAGATTTTGAACAGGCTAAGAGTAGAAAACTTGCTCCTTGCCCTAATGGTAGCAGAGCATTCTGGTCTCTTGCTAAAGCTATTGGCTGCAACTTTTGCCCATCTCGGCTCCCACCTCTGTCAAAACCAGATGGTTCTATTGTCACTTCAGCCAAGGATAAAGCTGACCAGCTAGCATCCAATTTTTCTTCCAACTCATGTATTAATGATCTTGGTAAAACACCTCCCACCAATCCCAACATGCTCCCTTCAATGGCTCCTGTGGTCTTCCGTCAAAAGGATGTCAGAAAGATTTTGATGAATCTTGATGCTAAGAAAACTCCAGGTCCTGATGGTATTTCTCCATTTGTTCTCAAAACCTGTGCTTTTGAACATACTCCTGTTTTCTGCCTTTTTTCTCTTTCTTATTCCAAAGGTGTTTTTTCTTCTGCTTGGAAATTTGCTCATATCCAGCCAATTCCTAAAAAAGGTAACAAACCCCTCCCATCCAATTATTGTCCCACTGCAATTACTTCTGCTTGTTCTAAAGTAATGGGGAAATCAATTCACCGCCAACTCTTAAAATTACCTAGAAACCTTCCGTCTGATCAATGATCACAAGTATGGATTCCATCAGTGTCGATCTACTGGTGATATTCTGGCTTTATTTACCCATTTATGGACAAATTCAATGAAAAAGTTTGGTGAAACACAAGCAGTTGCTCTTGACATCTCAAAGGCTTTCGATCATGTTTGGCCTAAAAGTGTTCTAAACAAGCTTCCATCTTATGGTTTGCCGACTGTTTTTTGTAATTGGTTATCCAGTTTTCTCTCTGACTGCTCACTGAGGGGTGATAGTAGATGGCTCTCTGTCTTCTAACTTCTCCACTAATGCTAGTGCCACACAAGGTTCAGTTCTTTCCCCCACTTTTTTCCTCTTGTATAATAACAACCTTCTTCCATTGACCGGAAATCCTATTCATTGTTTTGCTGATGATAGCACATTGCATTCCATTTTCCAGTATGAGAAACTTGCCCTGCTCAATCAGCTTCAACTTCTCGAAAATCTGCTACCAATTCCTTAAATGCCGATCTCCAGGTAATTCTCCAGTGGGGCAAATACAACTTAGTTGATTTCAATCCTTCTAAAACTCAGTCATGTCTTATATATCTTGCAAAAAGGATTCTTCTGTTCCTATGCTTATCTTTGGTGACACTCCTATTTCTACGCAAGATGATATATCTCTTTTGGGGATTACCCTGTCTTCTAATCTCTCTTGGCACAAGCACATTACAAATATTGCTTCCTCTGCATCTAAAAAACCTAGTTTTCTCTTTCGCACTCGGTGTTACTTTTCTTCCAAACAGCTGTTCACTCTGTACAAATCACAAATCCACTCTACCATGGAATACTGTTCCCACATCTGGGGGGGGTGCGCAAAACCTCTCAGGCTTCTAGATTCCATTTAGAAGAGTGCTGTTAGGTTAATTTATGACTCATCTCGAACAGTCTCTCTCCACTGTCTGTCTGTCTCATAGACTTACTATTTCTGCTGTATGCCTTTTCTACAGATACTTCCATGGGCGCTGTTCTTGTGAATTGGCATCTATAATTCCCACCTCTCTCTCTCTCTCTTTCAAAACAGTTCGAACATGTGCCACCACCAGCCAACATCCACTTATTGTCCAACTTCAAACTCACAGAACTAACTTTTCATCTTCCTCATTCATTCATTCAGCTGCCGTTTTCTGGAACAACCTTCCTTCATACGTATTTCCTGAAATTTACAGTCTACAGAAGTTCAAGCATAATGTCAACAAATATCTTCTTTCGTCTTCTCAATCTCCAACCCATGCATGGTACTAAGAACTATAGCTTCTAATAACCTCTCGTGTTTGGGGTTTTCATAAAAAAAAAAAAAGGTAATATCCTCCAAATCATTTTATATATACAGGGTGTCTCAAAAATATTGGTACAAACGTTTAGGGGAGGTAAGTAACATCTAAAGGAATTTGAATTGCATAGGAACCCATATCCGGAAACGTCACGGGAAAGTTGTAGCAGAATTGACACAAGACAGTAATTAGTGGCAAACATTTATTTGACATAATATTAACAATGGAGTACGAGATGGATGCATTTCATGATGTTATGACAGATGATCGAAGGTTCCACCATGATACGCGATGCACACGTGACACCGGTGCAGCATGGATTGGTGGACACGGTCGAACATACCTGGAGTTTCTTTGACAGTAGCAGCAGCGCAGATGAGTCTCGCCACGAGATCCATTTCCATCTCCACAGGTGATTCATACATGATAGGTTTGAGGGTCCCCACAGAAAGAAATAAAGGCTCGATAAATCAGGTGAGCGTGGGGGCCAGGCAACGGGTCCACCACGGCCAATCTATCGACGCCCAACACGCCTGTTCAAATGGTCACGAACACACCTTCCATAATGGGCAGGCACCCCGTCATGTTGAAACCAAATGTTGCATCTCACATTTGCTCGAACATCTTCAAGTAACCCTGGTAGAACTTGTTCAAGAAAGATCCGATATTTAGCGGAGTTCATGTGGGATGGTAACAGGTATGGGCCGACTAAGCAGTCACCGACCATACCTGCCCACACATTTATTGCGAAGCGATGTTGTGCCGCATGGGGGTGCACACCGTGTGGGTTGTCGTGAGCCCACACATGAGCATTGTACTGATTGAATAAGCCTTCCTGAGTGAAATAAGCCTCATCTGTGACCAAAACATAGGCTGGAAAATTCAAGTCTTGAACACTTTCTTGGAGAAACCACTGCACAAAAGCCACACATGCAGGATGATCTTGGGGGAGCAGTAACTGAACCCTTTGGAGATGAAAGGGGTGTAAGGAATCGTCATGCCAGACACGCTGTACACTGCAATGGGACACTCCTAAGGCAGAGGCAACGGCATGTGTGCTGGTAGTAGGATTATTCTGGATGGCATTCAACACACTTTCTTCCATGGCGGGAGTTCGCGTCGAACGTGGTCTGCCCATACTACTCCTGTTACCTCTAAATGACCCATAATCGCACAAATTTTGATGCACATGTGCAAAGAAACGGTGGTCCGGTACATGTCTGTCTGGGAAGCGCTCTCCATAAATTCGTTGAGCAGCTCGTCCATTGCCCTCTGCTAATCCATACACTAGGTGCATGTCTGCCAGCTCACAGTTCGTATATCGATGCATGCTCTTCGTGCGGTGACTACTGCTTGAATGAGTAAACCAGAAATTTTCCTTCTCACTAACAGATGAACAGTGCCGTGTACCAACTTACAGCGATGCTTCCAGTTATGGGTTCCTATGCGATTCATATTCCTTTAGATGTTACCTACCTCCCCTAAACGTTTGTACCAATATTTTTGAGACACCCTGTATAAGGTGATTCAGTTTTGTCAACTTAGATTATAATTCCACAGGATTTATTCAATTAGTTTTTTATATGCTCAAATTGAAGTGCTGCTAACAGGTACAAGTTTTTCTTCCAACTTTCATCTATTATAAACTGTCTATAACTACTTGAAAACACAGATAAAATATGGCAACATCTATCTAAAGTTTTCTAAGCAATTCAACATATTACAACAAAATCCATATGTGAAAAATGTATTATGTACACATCTTTGCAAAAGGATTAACAGTCCCATTTTTGACATCAGTTTCACAATGTCATACCTGTGCTTCTACTCACAGACACCACATGCCTTATTAGGTATTTTTTCACAGATATAGATGTGCCATTTTTGATTACTTATGAATTTGCATGAGTAACTCTAATTCCAGATTGAAATTTGCCCAATCTCAATATATTATTAAGACACATTAGAATAAATAACTCAATGTACCGTAATAAGCTAATATAAAAGGCTTTTTGCTTTATCTGCATTTCTTTGTTTATTGGCTTCTGCGCATTAGTGTGTGTGTATCTAGCTTGTAAAATGGCAAAAATGACGAACACTCCTTACAAAAATATAAATTGATATTAAAATATAAATCTTCATTAAAAGAAATCCATCATAAACATATTGCCAAAACATGCAAAATATGATATGCACTTCACCTACTGTAGTAATGTGGAAGTAGCTTTCTTTGCATTTGTTTTTTTTTTAAGGCATCAAAAGTCTGTTTACAGAAAAGACAAATTTTCTGCAATTCAAAACCAAAACTGTCTTTAATGTGCTATACAGTACAAATGATATGAATTTCACTCTAGAAAAATAATACTAATTGCTTTGTCACCTCACACTGTTTGTATTTGAAATAATCTAATGGTAATTTTACGTTTTCACTAAGCACATAGAGGATAGATTTGTAGGCAAAGAACATTTTAAATAAAAAATAACATTTTCTCACCATAACAAAATTTAATTTTTTATTCTGGAATAAGTGATACTCAATACACTCAGAGAATATAAAGCAATCCTCAAGTAAAGCAGCAGGTTTCCCCCTTTTTTAATTTTTTGTTATTTTCAAGAGCAAACAGTTGGAAATTATTTTAAAAAAAACAAACTAGAAAACTGCACATGGGCTGGCACAAAAAATTTCAGAAAACTGAGAAATGTTGCTGCTGTCCAACAGACAAAACAAAATCAAATTCTATGAGTACTAAGTTCTTGTGATTGGTATATGTTCTTTGCATTAAATATGGCACAGCCATTATGGCAGCTTTAAGCCCAAATCATTAATTCAGCAGGCCTAATATTATAAAAAACAACTCAAATCTATTCTGGAATAATTGATACTCACAGAATATAAAGCAATCATCAGGTAAAGCAGCAAGTCGGCTGTTTTTTTGTTCTTTTCAAGAGCAAATAATTAGAATGAGCTTAAATCATAAAAAAAAAAGAAAAAAAAAACTGTACATGGGCAGGCACAAAAGAAAAAAAAGACAACTGTACAGGCACAAAAATTGCATAAGTGAGAAATGTTGCCAATGTCCAATGGACAAAACAAAATCAAATTCTATGAGTACTAAGTTCTTGTGATTGGTATATATTCTTTGCATTAAATACAACACAGCCACTACAGTGGCTTTAAGCCCAAATCAATAGATTCAGTAGGTCAAATATTATAAAAAACAATGCACACTAGTATTTGAAAAACAACCCAACTTGATTGAAATCCAAAAGAAAAATATAATTTTCATAAAACTATAAAAGACACTACTTCCAAACATCTTCCAGAAAACTGGAAAAGTTTGCAGACTACTTATAAGGTTAGCATTATAATAGGACAGGGTAGTGGTGTTCAGTAAGGGTAAAAACAACCACAACTAATTCTTGCACAGTTCTCAATGAGCAATATATTTATCACCCTTGCAGTACCTACAGGATTCTCTCTGCAAAACATTTACACATTTGAATTGGCCACTGCTCACATTGAGTGTGAAGTTCTGTTCAAGTGATCGCATTAGATCAGTTTTTAAAATAAATCCAATAAAAAAAAATCAACACTAAAGTAAAATATAATAAAAATTTTAATATTTTCTAAAACCATAAAAAAATGTAACTAACATTTCTTTTCATAAGAATTTTTACAACTGAAATCAGTATGAAATATTTTAGATGAAACTGCATACTAATTACATGCTAATTATGTTCTATGGTGACTAGTACTTTTTTAAGTTATGAATTATGATCAAAAGATTATGAATTTATGAAATTCACAATATTTTGATAATAACTGAAATTATGAATTTGATCAAAAGCATTAATATTTTCCAAGAAAACACATTTTACGTTATACACAGTTTTCGTAGAATGACAAGAATAATATACAGTGAGGTGATGAATTATTGTCTATACAATTATGTACATTTACATATAAGAGGATATTAAGAACTTAGAAATTCCCTTTCTACAGCTGCAGCCATTTCTTCATCTACTGATCCAATGGATTCTCCATAATCACTACTATCCACTTTATCCATACTGCTTTTATCACTATCGTTAGGCAATTCACAGCGTGGGAATCTTTCAATTTCCACATCATCTTCACTTTCAATAATTCCACCAAACTCCTCTTCAACCCAATTTCTCTCTTTCTCTAACAGTTGAGATTTATCTTTCTTTCTACGTTTTCTCCATCCTCGAGGACACTCACCACCACTCAAGCTCTCAGGAATGGATGATTCAGAATCACTTTTTTTCCTTTTCATTTTACTATTGCCTGATGATTCAGTTTCCATATCACTTTCTAAGTTACTCTCAGAGTCATTTTTGAATCTATCTTCAACATCTGATTCCTCACTACAAGCATCATCCACTTCTCTCCCCATTTCTACAATTTCCTGAGTTGAAAAAGATAACAAAGGACTGTAACTATTAGAGAACTTCACAGGTTCTTCTACAAGGGAGGGACTTGTACCTTGACATGAAAAGGAAGGCTTATTTTCTCCAATCTCCATTTTTTGAATTTCAGGTTCTCCCCGTCTTATTCTCTTTCCTGTTACAGGATCATAGACGGGACAACTATAACTATTATTTTTGTTTGACTGTTTTTGAACATGAAATAAGTATGAGGTGTCTTTATCCCAATGTTCTTCTGGGATTGGACTTGAATTATGTGTTCGAAGGTTCACAACAGTATTTTTTGTCAAAGGAAACAGCTTTTCTTCTACTCTTTCCCATCGGTCAGCACAATTCCACAGCCAGTCAGGTGTTACAATGTTCACCCCCTTCATTTTAAGAGCTCTATTCACTTTGGCAGTTCCCCACTTTCCACCAATTACGTGGGTAGTTCCTTTTGTATGTTTGTTGCTTGGGACAAGATCCTTAGTAATATTAGCACCAAATGAACTTGCAACAATCCACAGCCGACTTCTCTCAGGAACAACATTAGTAGGTATAACACCACTAAAAACTATGTTAGCTCCTTTCAAAACCTTTTTTCGTACATATGGAATAACTTTTTTTAAATCTGGAATTGTAGATTTACCTTCAGCCTTCATCTGATCATGAATTTCATAGTATGCTCTATGAATAGTAGTTAAAATATCCTCTAAATAAATAAGGTAGTCATCATCATCCAAAACATCAATGGTATCTTCTTCAGCTTTTTCAGTTTTCTGATTATCATCTACATCACCACATTTTTCAGAATTTTTTGATAAATCCTCCTTTGCACTTTCCTTTAAATTATCAGACTTTAAACTTTCAATGTCAGAATCACCCGAGCACTTTTCTTTTTCTTCAACAGTTTCATTTTTAGTATTGACTGACAAAGAGGACTCCTCACTGTTATTATCTGATAGATTTTCCTTTTGATCAATATCTGTATCCCCATGTGACATTTTCTGATTCATGGTTGATGTGGAATTGTCTATTTTATAGGTGTCAACACTAGAGTCCCCTGAAGCTGCATCCATTTCAATCTCAGCTTCTTTACCATTTTCTGTTGTTTTGGTGCAGTCATCTGATTTATCAAATTCTTTGTTTTCAGCAGCTTTAGGCAATTTTTGAGCTTCTTCCTCCTGATTATCTTTTTTAGACACATCTGATGATAACTGTGGAAAGAGAAATGTGTCCCCAGTTTTACTAAGTCCAGGAGGGGCATTTATATCTCCAGTATTACGAAAAAAATGATAAGGTTTAACTGGGACAACATTACAAGAAAAATTCCAGACGTCTTCTCTGTCATCAATAATACACACCATAGAATCTCCACATGGAAACAGTGCCCTGAAAGACAGAAAATATAATCAAGGTTAAACCAATATTCATATTAGTCATATTAGTCATATTCACCAAACCAATAATTCTGTCATCTTTTGAAGATCAGCATTATTTTATGTATAACAATATTTTATATGAACAAACAAGCTCATATGTATGTTTAGACTGATAAATTGTTTTTCATGCAATTATATAATGAATTACTGTTGCTAGAGATCTACTAACTTTTGTGATATGCCCCAAGAGATGGTCAAAATTCTTGATTGTGATCATTAAGTTTAAGGGGGGGGGGTAAATAAATGATATAAAATCAGGCTGCCCATTCATAGATCAGACTTCTTTCTGCTACTAATTCAGTACTTTGATAATGTTTTATCACTTAACAGCACTAAACATCTGCATGCAACCTGTTTAACAGATACTTACTAGCGAAAATAAATTTTTAGTCTGACTTCACGGGCATCCTGTAATGTAATTACTTAAAAAAAAAAAATAAAAAAAAAAAAAAATATATATATATATATATATTTTCAATTCACTCGAATAATTGTTTTAGGGCACTTTGATATGCTAATATCATTCAATTTTAAGTGAAGTAATTATTATTAGCTACAAGAGCAATACTGAAATTAAAAATACATTAAAATCTAAGAAGTTTATAAATTCTTCTTAAATTTAACTAGAGGAAAATGATTAAATAAAATAACTTATGTTAGGAAATTAAGTTAACAAGATCATATTCTAAAGCCAGTACACACTTGTTTTTATAATTTTAACACTAGCAAACACTAATTCAGGTTCTGAATGGATTGAGTAAGCTCAATGTTGATGGAATCTTTCCTCTTGGCTTTGACTATGCATATGAGAGGGAAAAAAAAAAACTATTTTTTTAAAAAAAATTCATCTGTTGAAATTTGTGTTCAGACAGATGGTAGTTGATTGTTGGAATAAATTTCTACTTGGCAGTGTAAGAAGTAGGTAGTGTGAATAAATTCAAGGAAGAACTAGACAAACTGTTGGAGGGTATGATATATGGGACGTGTTTTTTTTTTTTTGGCTGATGTTGTATAAGCTTGCTTTCTTGCATCATTTTACACTACTAATACAAAAAAGAGATACCCATAAGTAAAAAAGAAGAAATATAAAACCCATAAAATGATGGGTTTTTGTATTTCTTGCAGCTGTAAAATACTAAACTCCCACTCCTAGCGAACTGAGTTTAGTTTGACAATGTTTTATATTATTCTAAACATCAAATAGAGCTCCTACAATATTCTACACTTTCTCTAGCTATCATAGAAAAACTTAGACCTCACCCTCTCCCTTCCAGTTAACCTCTCTACACCTTTAATCAACATTATTTATTTTTCTTTCTTTATTATTCTATACTCAAACAATGGCCAAAAGACATTGCTTACAAAAACAGTCATACCAGTATGAAAATTATTACACAATAAAAACAATTAAAGAAAGTGGAACTGTCATTCTTTCAGTACCATTTATATGGGATCTTTCTTCTTCAAGCAGCTCTTCTTATTCTCTAGTTCTTTAACTTGTAATGCTAACTTCCTTTTCTCTGGCTTCCTCGTGTCCTCTTTCTGTTTTACCATTTCCAAGTAATCCTGATAATACTCTCAAACGATCCAACATCACCTTGTTAAGGTAGAGGTGGTTACAACCCTCCAGCTTCATACATTGCATCATCGATGTGCCTCTGTACAGTAATTGTTTTCTCACATGTGTTTTCAATTAGTAACATCCTGTTTATGGGCAATTACTCTGAACAGTACATTTCCATGTAATAACACAAGATAATTCTTCATTACTTCTCAAACAATGCTCTACAGCTCTCATTCTGTATCAAGAAACTACCACGAACAGAGTCAATTCCTGTGTTATCACAGGAAGGCAGAAATGTCACAGAACTGATTCTTGAAGTTACACAGAAGTCCATATCATTTCTGGGAGTTTTCAACTAATTCTTCACTTATTTGATTAGCATCATTAAGTGCTTTCAACAGCACATTAAATCTCTTTTGTTCAAGCTCTCGTGGCTTCTGAATGTCAGAGGGGTCTAGTGTTTTAAATCTCTCATGACTTAGTATTTTAAGACCTCTTAACAATCAGCTTTCTAATTCAGCAGTTAACTTTTGGAAACTTTACAAACTTTTTAATAACAATTTTTCCTAACATGGATACTGCAATTTATTGACTGTGGTTCCTTGTTCTTTCATAGTTTGTGAAATTTGTTCATAGCTTTTATGATAATAAAATATTTTATGTACGTTCATTTCTTTTTTTGGCAATGATCAGAGGCTTGAATTAGTCATGGCTGAACTGCTTCCAATTTTACCAAAGAAGGTTTGGCAGTAACGTCAATGTCAATTTGCAATGCAGGTATCAAACTGGCTGAAGCCTTGGTATCAACAGTTAATTTTACAAATTTTTTCAGTTCTTCAGGTTGAAGAACTGAAAAAATTTGAAACTTTTCAAATTTGAAAAATTTGAACTGAAAGGTTATGTTAGCTTCTTTAATGCCTTTAAGAAAAAAAATGGGACCATTAGAACTGTAGTCTGGAATTATCAAAGATGTAAGAGACACTGATATAATCACAGAAAATGCCCACTCACACTTTAACATGTTCTGAACACAAACTTGCATAAAAATGAACTGCAATTTTTGTGCTTCAATGCAAACATGTATACAATGAATTGCAGTCAACAATTCATTGTTGAGTTCATTGAATGAGCCCATTGATTGAACCATGGTTTATTGCATTGTGTCTGGGGTTTTGCTTAGTGCCAATTGCACTGTCTAAAGAGTGCTATAAAAGCTATATACTTGGTCTGCAGTTTCACATGTTCTTTGCTTATGTTGAAATTATTAGTATTTTACACAAGAAAATGTAAAATTTTTGAAGATTGATCTTGCTGAATTTTAATACTTTAGTTTGTGTAAAATACTTAGTGTGCGTCTACTGATAAAATTGTCTAAACAAGTTTTCCTATAAAATTTTTTTCTAAATGGTCGTTATAATGGATCCACAGTTATAATACATCAGGACTTAAGAGGAATGTTATTAAAGTTGATGACATCAAATCAGCTCTTTATAATATGACTGATACTTATCTGATACTCTAATCAAATGATGTGGATTCTGAATCTCATTCAAATGCATCTTTTGATGTTAGAATACTACAAACAACATATGCTGGCATTACTTGGAATGGTGATTTTTCACTCAAGAAATCCACTGTAATTTTCAGGATAAATGTATGAAGGAAGATTGTTCTAGAAAACGGAAGTTGAAGAAATAAATGAGGAAGAAGAAAAGTTGGTTCTATGAGTTTGAAGTTGGACAGTAAAAGGATGTTGACTGGTGAGGCACATTTTCGGACTGCTTTGGAAGAGAGATGTTGTTGTTGTTGTTGTTGTTAAGTTTAACGACACATAGGCTGCTGGGGCCATATTGTGTCTTTCTAATGGTGGATATGAAACGATACCTATATTTTATGGTATATTCCTATCTGATTTAAGTAAGTAAATAGTTCCTTTTTATTAGGATCATCTCCCAGGATCTGCATTAAATTTACTGATGACTGTGTATTAGAAATTGACTTAAAGATGCTTAAGCGGATGGTTTGAAAGTGGGGACAGTCCACTAGCAAATGGCGAATGGTCAGTTGAACTTGGCAAGATGTGCATTGGGGAGCACTGTCATTATTTAATAGATACAGGTGAGTGAGGTGGGTATGCCCAATCCTTAGCCTTCCTAAAATTGTTTCTTCTCGTCTATTTTTCCGGAAACTGGAGAGCCACAGTTTTGGTTCTGGTTTTATTTTGTATAGTTTGTTTCCTGGATAACCTCTCCAGATCAGTGACCATCTATTGTAACAAGCTTTACGAATGATATGTTTGAAATCGGAGTACGGAACTTGACAATTCTGTAAAATATTGGTATCTGGTTGTTTGGCTGCAAGATCTGCTCTTTCATTACCTGCTATACCAGAATGCCCTGGTATCCAGCAGAATGTCACAGTTTGGTTGGTCTCATTGCACACAAGTAATTTGGAATGGATTTGTTTGATAACAGGGTGAGAGGAGGTGCTATTGCTATTTATGGCAGAGACAGCACTGAGGGAGTCAGTGTATTGGAAGAGAGAGCAGGAATTATACAAGCCAATTCAGAAGAACAGTGCCCATGGAAGTATCTACAGGAAAGGGGCATGCAGCAGAAACAGAACATCTATCAGACAGAGAGTGAAGACTCTCTCTTAGAGATGAGTCATTAATTAACCTAACTGCCCTCTTTTGAACAGAATCTAGAAGTCCGAGAGAGGTTTTGGGAGCACCATCCCAAGTGGTGGAACAAGATTCCTTGGCAGGGCAGATTTGTGATTTGCACAGAGTGAAAAGCTGTTTGGAAGAAAAGTAACACTGAGAGTGAAAGAGAAAACCCAGTTTTTTTAGATGCAGAGGAAGCAGTATTTGTAATGTACTTATGCCAAGAGAGATTACAAGTCAGGGTAATCTCTATAGAGATATATGGAGCTTGCCTAAAAATCAGAGTGTCATCGAAGATAAGCATAAGAGCAGAAGCATCCTTTTTGTGAGATATAAGACAGGACTGAGTTTTAGATGAATTGAAATCAACTAAGTTATCTTTGCTCCACTGGAGAATTATCTGGAGATCAGCATTTAAGGACTTGGTAGTGGACATTCGAGAAGTTGAAGCTGTTTGTGCAAGGCAAGGTTTCTCAAACTGGAAGGTGGAATGCAATGTGCTATCATCGGCAAAGCTATGGACAAGATTTTCAGTCAATTGGAAGGTCACTGAACATAAGAGTTAGTGCAAATGCATCGTTTTTGTACATAGTGAATCCTGAAGTAGGTAAATTGGCATCATTTTAATTACACCTCATATTGTGAAAACCTTCACAACAGGTTGCCAAGATATTGAACTACCTTGAAATAGTAACGTTTTACCAACGGAGAAGACTAATGTTACTCATTCTCAGTGTATACCGCCACAGTTTTGTGGCTTGTTGGCCTCTCCTCGGTGGGCAGGTAGATACCCTGGTGTTGCAATAAGTGACAACCCAGTTATGAAGTATAACTCCGCGATATGAAAGATGATAGGCAGATAGTGGGTAGGTACACCGGGTACCTACCCACCTACTCACCCACCGAGGAGAGGTTAACAAGCCTTGAAATTATGCCGTCCGGGTGGTGATATCCACCGAAAATAAGTAACATTAGTCTTCTTCATTGGCGAAGTGTTACTTATTCAAGGTAGTTAAACATCATGGCAACTCATTGTGAAGGTTTTTACAATATGAGATATAACTAAAACGATGCCAATTTACCTACTTCAGGATTCATCATGCACAAAAATGATGCATTTGCACTAACTCATACGTTCAATGAATTTTATTGTGTGAGAGGCTCTAGCCCAAAATTTGTCATGGTCTATCTACACCATTCAGCATCTCTTTTGCAAAATCTAAAAAAACACTGCATTAATAATTTAATGCTACAGAAGAAAAGCACTGACCAGAAAAAAAAAAAAAAATTCAATAGGGAATATTTTAAACTACCTATGTTATAATAATGGATTTAATTTTTGCTTTCCCCCCCCACCAACTACTAATGTGTTTTGACTTTTGAACTCGCACTGGTGGATTAAGTATCAGCTGTAATTACTAGTTTTATTATAGTTAATTGTGATTTGTGTTTTAAATAAGAAAACTTTTCAGTTCACATTATTAAATAATGCCATTTTCTTTTCAAAGTTAGTGATAAAACAGTCACCTAAAAATAAAATTTATTTCAACAAACTAAAAACAAAGATAAGGGTTAATAACCCTTATTAACTCTCTAAGAAGGTGCATTGTAGTATTCTGACATCCAAAAAATAAACTTTAATTAAAATATGAAAATTATGTGATGTTAATTTGAGTATGGTCTTCAGTTTCAATCACTGATTATTTTTTTAAATGGAGAGGTATAGTTTTAAATTCTTTACGGCTCTGTTTGTGTAAAAAAATACACAACATACACAGTAATCTGAGTTAATTTCTCAGAGTTTTGGTTTCGGTTTCAATCTTTTTCTCTTCATAGAATCTGAACACATTTAAGATTTTTTTTTTTTTTTTTTGGGAAAAAACTGATGTTACTAAAAATATTTATTTTCGTTGTATACAATAATCTCAGAATAAAATTTTAAAGTATAACATTTTATGCTATTTCTTACCTTTTCTGCAAAAATTGTGACTGGTGACCACCAAATTACAATATCTCAGTGGACATAACTTTTTTTTATGTTTTCCCACTAAGATTTTGTAATTATACTGTGAGATATTTGCTAGAAGGTAAAAAAACAGCAATAAAAAGTAATTTTTCAATTAACTGCCATTTTTTTTTTTTTTTTTTTTATTCAGATGGTCTCAAGAAATCAACTTTAGGTTTCTTTGTGCAAAAACATGGAGGAAACATTATGAAGCAATGGACCACATATACTGTGTACTAACAATATAGGCTGCTGCTGGTGGAGGCTAAATGGCTTGGGATGGCATACCCATGGTCCCTTAATCTCACTGGCTGACAACACAGACAAAAGGGTTTACATGAGCACCACTGCAGATTAAGCGCATCAGGTAATGTCAAATGTCTGCACTGAAATAAAATGGATACTTTCAGGATGATGATGAAACCAGCCACCATGCTAAACATGTATGCAAGTGGTTTGAACAACACAACAGAGAATCACTAGTAGATTAATGCAGTGAAAAACATGTACCTCAACGTTAGCAGCAGTTTGTTATGAGACCTTGTCTAGTTCTGTTATGTTAATCTTCCTGATTTTATTATTCACTAGTGTGTCATTCTTTTTGGTACAAATTATTTGGCATTAAGAATGTCAGTCTATATAATGCTAGAGAAAGCTTGACTAGTATACCAGCATGCAGGTGCTGTTAAAATGTTAGGAGGGCTGTGACAAATTCTATTAACTCTACCTTCTCCTCCTCCAAAGTCTAGTCACATATTCATTTGGAAATTTACTACATACATTTTGAGAATACTAAAGTGTGCAAGTAAGTCTTGAGCCTCACTCTTGACATCCTCCACCAATTACAGAAGATATGAATGCATCAGCTTTTCTAGAATTGTGCAAGCAACCCACATCGATTTGTCCAACAAGTCACTCTAGAGGTAAGAGTTAGTCTCAGATCTGTATAGAAAGTGCTCAAAAAGATTAAATTTAATTTTTACAAATTATGTATAGCTCAAGAAGTGGACAAAGATAGAGACAGAAGAGCTACAGTTACTGAAGGATATTATCAATACAGATATAGAACATGACTATTGTTTTAGTGATGAAGCAATGAACCCCACTGTGTGGATGATGCTCATTTTAAAACCACTCTACAAACTGCAATGGTCAGCAATTCATAGACAACAGCTACAGATCCATACTTTGTTCTCATGAATCTATTAATGGTGACATCTGATGTCACGATGAAGCTGAACAACCATTTCAATGCTCCAATCTGTCACCCCCCCACAGATTTCTTTCCATGAAGATATTTGAAGTTTGTTGTTTGCTAAATCAGATTCGGGCAACCAAACAACTAAAAAGTAACATAAAATAGTACAGAAAATTAGCACAAACAACTCTGAGAGTAACTCTTGGCTTAGATGGATGAATAGCCATATAAAAAAGATTAAGTACAGGGTGTCCATAAATGATCTTTAGAAGTGATCTGAGCCCATGGATTTATTCATTATGTACAGTGGAATGGCCTACTAGCCCAATCCACTGGTTAGTAGGGAGTTCGTCCAGGTACAGCCTCACTTTGTTACATAGAGTGGGTGGGTGGGTGGAGTCAAAATTGCTGAAAAATCACATTTGGAATATCTTTCTGCAGCTGTGCCATTAACCAACAGGTTACTGGCACAGAGGAGGTTGATAATTCCTGTTGCTATTGGTTCTTTGCAGAACCAATAGCAACAGGAATTATCAACCTCCTCTGGAACTATCAACTCGGCATAACTGATTAAAAAAAAAATTTCCTTCTGATATTTGCTGCAAACCCATTAACCAGTAAATTTCAGGGCATTAGTGACAAGCAGATGTGCCTTGTGGAGCTCTTCATAGTGATAGCAAAGAAGTATAGATAAGAGGGGATTAGAGTGGATTAGTTGAGTAGAGCAGAATTTCAGAGGCTATTTAGTATATTGTAAAGTTTATTTGGCAAGTTTTTTTTTTCCAGTAATAGTTTGATTTTTTAATATTATAAATATAATTTTCTGAAAATTTCTTTTAATATTTAGTAAATTTTACAATGGTTATTACAAGATCCATCTTGAACACTTCCTCAGAGGGTACAATGACTCATACAGAAACACCTGAAGAAAGACAGCTTCTTGAAAGGGTCCAAAGAGGGGTAACTTGCCTGGTGAGATCAGCAAAAAGGCGTCCATATGAGGAAAGTTGCAGAGCTTGGAAACTACCTGCCTTAGATCAGACTTGATTGAGGTGTTTAAGACTATGAGAAGCATAAGTAAAATGAATGAGGACGAAATATTCACGGTTATAAATGATTCTAGAACTAGGGGTCATAATTTTAAGTTATGGGGGAGAGATGTTTAGACTGGATTGCAGGAAGTTTTATTTTAGCCAGCAAGTTATAAATTACTGGAATAAGTTACCTACATGAGTGATAGAGGCTAACAGTTTGGGGAAATTCAAAGATCAAATGGATAATTACCTATGGGTGGAGGGAAACACATAGGCTGTATTTCCTTTTCTCTTATTAATTATTATTATTTTAATTTTCTTCTTATTATTTATTTTTTTTCTTGACTGGTACAGCATAAACCATAGGCTTCCTTGCACCATGTAGCCATTGCTAATACTAATACCTTAGAACTATTTCTTTTTTGTCAACTAACTCAAGACATGAATTTTTCACTTCTCCATACCTACAAATCATGCTGATTCATTTATCCTGACAGATAAAATGTCACCTTATCACTAAAGACCAACTTACTCATAATCATGTCACAATTAAGCCATCTTTGAGGAATTTTAAACAATAGCTATACAGTATCACTTCACCTGTGGGTTTCAATTATTGTACAATACACAAATTAATATATATATATATATAGATGGAGATGAAGATACATCTGAATGACTTACCGCACAACTGTTTTCAGAATGTTAAGTTCCTATTAGCAAGCCACCCTGATTTCTGTGGGCTGTGCAAATTGACTGTTTTTAATGCATTCTTTTTCACTCATGGAAGGCTGCTGGCAGTTTTTCTTTAGCGATACAACCACTATTCCAAAAACACTTGTTATACTGTCACAACAGATTTTGTTTCATGAAAAGCTAATACACAAAACACTTTTCTGGCTTGGATGAAAAATGTAGTTCTACCTACTGAGAAATGTAGTTCTACCTAGCAGAGGAATGTGGTGTAGGCTGCAACCTATGTGCTAAACTGAAATTTGAGTCAATCTTTCCAAATGTCATATACTTCAACTGCACCTTAAACATTCTCTGAGGTAAAAAGATTATTTGCATACATACAGTATAATAACGCTAAATAAACATAAGTAGAATTTATAGTGAATTGCATATAAATTTTCCTATGACACTGAACTATACCAGTTAAATATTCACTGATTACTAAAGTAAAAATTTTTTTTTTTTTTGCTCAGTGACAAATACACTTTACAGTTATAAGAGATGGATTCTTATTTGTTCTCAAAGGACAAGGAATGCTAAACTCAACAAAATAATAAAGATCTAGGATCTTTTGGAGCTATATATATTTTAAGAAGTGTTTAAGGTTCAATATATTTGACTCACTGAGAAAATCAGCTTAATACATATTAAAAGACAAATCTTACTTTAAATTTCCAGTTTTGGAAGTAGGATTAAAACATTCATCCCTTGATAGGATCCGGTGGGAGAAAAACTTGCCATCAGTATCTAGTATTTTTGCAATCTTGTGAGCATAAGGCCTAGCACCAAATGTACAGATATGAAGTTCATAAAGTTTGCTCATGGATTCAAGAAATTTTTTAGAACCAGGTCTGAGTCTAGTGTGGTACCATGAAGATCTAACACCATACAGCTGAAAGTGATACACATCCTGCAAACAATTGAAAGGGAGGAAATAATTTTGTTGAATGGCATTTTTTTTCTCCAAATAAAAAAATTACCATGATAACATGAGTTAAATGTTAACACAAGTTTCTTCAAAAATATAATTTTTAAAGTAAACTGATGTTATGTATTTTTTGGAGAATATGAAAATAAATCCAATTATAGATTTAGCATTAGTGATTAGTGATCTTTTGATTCTGTAACAGCCTTGAGTAATTATCTGGTGAAAAAATAAATCTTTGATTCAAATCTTGACAAATGCTATTTACAGTAAAAGATAAAATCTAAAGCAATGAAAACATACAGAATGTTCCATCTCGTCTTCATCAATGTAGAGTGACACTTGGCAACTTCACATTATAAATAAATTGGGTCAAACTGACAGACTGCCAGCATAAAAGCAGTGAAGTTGAAAATATATTCTATTAAAAAGTATTAACTCTCATTATTCTCCCACCTCATTCTTCCACTTGTAATGCTACATACGCTGGTACAAAAATTCAGATGTAAATAATATCAGCACATAAACATGAAACAGACAAGGGTCACACTCTGCCATAATAACAATTCAAAAATGGATGAATATGGAGATTTCAATTGCAGTTAATCATGTCCAACTGATGGTGAAAGAGGTGATCATGGACTGTCATTAATGTGTGCACTATCCAGGTCCATCTAATGTCTGACTTGCCCAAAGTGTACAACAACAGCAGTCTGCTATTTCTCAGTCATGGATTGTTCATTTGCAGCTTTTCATGTGACTAATTAATTTACATTTTGCACTGCCAATGCAGACTGCATTGCATTGCAATCTGGACACTTCCTAATTCATTTCACAAATATACGTGGCCTCAATTCTAATCGAAACGATGTCCATTTCCACTTGCAGTCTGCCAAACCGCATGTACTTTTTCTGACAGAATCTCAGTTATCGGTTGATTCAAATACTGCTCATCTCAGATGCCCAAATTATTCGCTGTATGATTCCTTTCGCCTCAAAGGTGGTACTTGTGCATATGTCCATTCTGATATTCCCTGTCAGAGACTTGGCAATTTGGAATCTCCTCTCTTTGATCTTCTCTGGCTTAAAATCTCTCTACCTCATTGTGTCAAATTCATCTGTTGTCTCTACCGTTCTCCCAACTCGACTAATCACTTGGAGCTCTTTGACTTCCTCACTTTGCAACTTGACTTTCTCCAGTCCAACTTTCCTAACAGTGAGGTAATTTTCCTTGGTGATTTTAATGTTCACAACTCCAGCTGGTCGAGATGCTGAGGCTTTTGCAATTACTAATGACCTTGCACAGATTGTTCATTTACCTACAAGAATACCAGACAATCCTAATCATACAGCCAATACGCTTGATCTTTTTCTCCCAAACAACCCTTCTAAGTACATGGTCAAAGTGAGAGGTCCTTTAGGCACTTCAGATCACAACTTGGTGACTGTCTCTTCTCCAATGGAACCTTTATCTCATGGCTATTCCCAACCTCGTGTTGTTTGGCATTACAAGAATGCAAAATGGGATGACCTGCGAGACTTGTTTTCTTCTTTTCCTTGGTCGGATTACTGTTTCAAAACTTCTGATGTCAACGTTTGCTCAGATCATGTAAGTGAAATTATTCTTGCAGGAATGGAATCCTTTATCCCACACTACACTTTAAAATCTCGTCCTTTATCTAAACCTTGGTTTTCCAATAAATGTACTAAGGCTGTTTAAGAGAAGGATGTTGCATATTGTAATTGACTTGTTTCTAATTCTTCAGTTTCATTTTCTGCCTACACCAAAGCTCGCAGCAATTGTAAAGCAGTTATTAATCAGTCCAAACTAGAGTTTGAACAGGCTAAGAGTAGAAAACTTGCTCCTTGCCCTAATGGTAGCCGAGCATTCTGGTCTCTTGCCAAAGCTATTGGCCGCAACTTTTGCCCATCTCTGCTCCCACCTCTGTCCAAACCAGATGGTTCTGTTGTCACTTCAGCCAAGGATAAAGCTAACCTGCTAGCATCCCATTTTTCTTTCACCTCACGTATTAATGATCTTGGAAAAACACCTCCCACCATTCCCAACATGCTCCATTCAATGCTTCCTGTGGTCTTCCGTCAAAAGGATGTCAGAAAGATTTTGACGAATCTTGATGCTAAGAAAGCTCCAGGTCTCGATGGTATTTCTCCATTTGTTCTCAAAACCTGTGCTCCTGAACCTACTCCTATTCTTTGTCGCCTTTTTTCACTTTCTTATTCCAAAGGTGATTTTCCTTCTACTTGGAAATTTTCTCATATCCAGCCAGTTCCTAAAAAGGGTAACAAACTCCCTCCCATCCAATTATTGTCCCATTGCAATTACGTCTACTCTTTCTAAAGTAATGGAGAAATCAATTAACCGCCAACTCTTAAACTATCTAGAAACCTTCCGTCTGATCAACAACTGCCAGGATGGATTCCGTCAGTGTGGATCCACTGGTGATATGCTGGCTTAAGTTACCCATTTATGGACTAATTCAATGGAAAGGTTCGGTGAAACACAAGTAGTTGCACTTGACATCTCAACGGCTTTCGATCGTGTTTGGCATAAAGGTCTTCTAAACAAGCTTCCATCTTATGGTTTGCCAACTGTTTTTAGAAATTGGTTATTCTGTTTTCTCTCTGGTTGCTCACTGAGGGTGATGGTAGATGGCTCTCTCTTCTAACTTCTCCACTAATGCCAGTGTCCCCCAAGGTTCAGTTCTTTCCCCCACTCTTTTCCTCTTGTATATTAATGACCTTCTTCCATTGACTGGAAATCCTATCCATAGTTTTGCCCATGATAGCACATTACATTCCACTTTGAGGAACCTTGTCCTGCTCAATCAGCTTCAACTTCTCGAAAATCTGCTACCAATTTCTTAAATGCCGATCTACAGGTAATTCTCCAGTGGGGCAAAGGCAACTTAGTTGATTTTAACCCTTCTAAAACTCAGTCGTCTTATATCTCGCAAAAAGGATTCTTCTGCTCCTATGCTTATCTTTGGTGACACTCCGATTTCTAGGCAAAATGATATATCTCTTTTGGGGATTACCCTGACTTCTAATCTCTCTTGGCACAAGCACATTACAAATATTGCTTCTTCTGCATCTAAAAAATTTGGTTTTCTCTTTCGCTCTCGTCTTTACTTTTCTTTCATACAGCTGTTCACTCTGTATAAATCGCAAATCTGCCCTGCCATGGAATATTGTTCCCACATCTGGGGTGGTGGCCCCAAAACCTCTCTCAGGCTTCTTGATTCCATTCAGAAGAGGGCAGTTAGGTTAATTAATGATCCATCTCTAACAGAGTCTCTCCACTCGCTGTCTCATAGACGTACTGTTTCTGCTGCATGCCTCTTCTACAGATACTTCCATGGGCACTGTTGTTCTGAATTGGCTCCTATAATTCCCGCTCTCTCTTTCAAAACAGTCCGAACACGTGCCGCCACCAGCCAACATCCATTTACTGTCTAACTTCAAACTCACAGAACCAACTTTTCATCTTCCTCGTTTATTAATTCAACTGCCGTTTTCTAGAAAAACCTTCCTTCATACTTATTTCCTGAAAATTACATTCTACAGAAGTTCAAGTCCAATATCAACAAATATCTTCTTTCGTCCTCTCAACCTCCAACCCAAGCACGGTACTAAGTACTATAGGTTCTAATACCTCTCGTGTTTGGGATTTACATTTAAAAAAAAACTGAATTTTATAAATAAGCTTGCTGCCCATCATGTTGGGGCTTACATCTGGTGAGTATGGGCTTGGCACACCCAAGGTCCTGAGCTGGATATCATCATTCTTCTCTTATTGATTCCCTTCTACCTCTCTCTCTCTCTACTCAGGAATGTTTTTTTTTTGGCTGGTGCAGCAAAAGCCTCAGGCTTCCTTGCACCAAATGGCTAATGATAATAATAATAATGTCAGAACACAAGTCTCAATCTAACAGTCAGTCAGTCCTCTGTCCTTGCAGCATTCTGGGGAAGGGGGAATAATGAAGTGAATTAACACCCTTCCCCTCTCATTCTCCTGAACAGAAAGGATATAGCAATCTAAAATATAGTCTGTAACACCACAAGCTCTATGAGCCCTTCTTACTTCAAATAAGAGCACCAAATTGTGCTCGCTTATGTATAGGTAGAGTATTAAACTGGATAAATTGGTTCCAAAAAACTAATGTGGTTAGGGGTGTGTGTGTGTGGGTGTTGTGTGTAGCAGTTGCCCACACACACACACACACCTAACCACTACCACACAAGGAAGGGAAGTGCTTGGAAAAACTTTTTTTTGGAGAAAAAGTGCTGGAATGCTACTTCAGAACCTCATTTTGAACACTCACTAACTATTAATGAGTCCTTGATTACATCACTATCAATGTTAATATTTATTAAGATAAGGGATATAAATAAGGAGCTATCAGAGGTTACATTTGGAACCTATTATTTTACAAAAACAGTGCTATTCTCAACCACAAACTTTATAAAAGAAGACATTATTAAGAAAGATGAGACGTTCATCTTTCCAACCATGAAAAATAGTGGTGATTGTGTACCTTCTCAGTGTAAAAAGGTGTGAAAGGTCCACAAAGAATACACTTGAAAACACTATAACTAAGTTTGCAATGGTGGTGATAATAGGCACCACCCCTACAAAAACAAATCTGCTTATACATACAATTATCAAAAATAAAAGTATCATTAGGCCCAAAAGTTGCTTAAATTAATTATTTAATTATTAATACATAATACAGAATATATTACGGTAACATCTACTTGAACCCTTGAAAAGTGCATTTATTGCTGCACAATCACATCAAATGATACAAAGATCTATTCATTACGAATGACAACTTCCATTTTTTGATGTGGAATAATTTCTCAAAATCAGAATGTTACTACTTATGGTTAAAATCCTGGGGAAAGGCCATAATAACAGTGTACTTTCAAACATCAGCTTACTTAATATTTCTCTCTGTGTGGTTTCCTGTTTGTAGTAATTGTTAGACATCAATTGATTGACTGCTTCAAGAAAGATACTGTAGCACACTTTGCATGTCTTTAGGAAAAAAATGAGTTAAATTCTTTTTTATAAGATGTACTGCTGTTCAGATTTTGCTGTCAAGAACATTTCCAAAACTGCGCCAGAAAGAGAAGATCTGAATTCAATTTTTTTTCTTCACCTGATTGAATTTTCTCTGACATTCAGCATTGTTATGAGGAATTAGTAAATTTCAAGAATAACTTGAGTCAAAGACAATTTCTTCATTACAAATCCAGTACTGGAAGGCTATGAATAGAGCAAGCAATGCTACCACCACAGGTAAGATTAAACTGTTTTACAGAAATTTTACAACATTAAATGAAAACACTTCAAAAGAAACACTTAAATAGTTTGGCGACATTTCATGAGGTCACGGTGGAATGTGGCTTTCATTCCACATTAATCCAGAAGTTATTCTAAGAGCTGGGAAACAGTGATTTCTTGAAATGTCAGCAAACTAAATGTTTTCTATTGAAGTTTCAGTGAACTCTAAAATTTTCAATCCACTGCAGGAGGAAGGCCTCTTCCAAGACCATTTTAGTTCTTTAGTTTTAATAAGAATGTCCTTTACCTCAGTTTGCTGCCTAATCCATGTGTTTCTCTTCTTATCTAACAGTCTGATTCGCAATATAATTTGTTCCATTCTTGGCTGTGTAGTTCTCAGCTTCTCTTCCATTTTTTTCGTGAGTGCCCAAGTTCCACTTCCATAAGTCATGGTGGGGAGTATACAGTGGCTCATTATTTTACGTTTCAGACAAATTGGGATATTGCTCCTCAGTATGTGACTATATTTCCTGAATGCTATCCATCCAAAATTTATTCTTCTCTTGACTTCCAGCTATTTATCATTATTGCAGCTAATGACATGTCCAAGATACGTACACGACTCCACCTTTTCAATTACTGCTCTTTCAATCATTATATCCCTTTCTGTGGCATACCTATTGATCATTACTTTTGTTTTAGCCATATTCATCTTTAGCCCAAAATCCTTACTAACTCGGCATAACTGATTAAGATTTTCCTTTAATTCTTGGGGATCATGGCTTATGACCACAATGTCATCTGCAAATTGTAAATGGTTTAGGTACTCCATTCACATTGACTCCTTTCCGCAACCAGTCTAATCTTCAGAAAGTTTGCTTAAGGGCAGCAGTAAACAACTTTGGAGATGTGTCTCCTTGTCGAACTCCTTTTTCAATTTTAAATTTGCTACTGTCTTTGTCTAGTCTAATAAAGGAGGTAGCATTCTCATATATTTTCTTCAAAATCATAATATATGGGGTATCTGTGCCTTGTCTTTCCAGTGCCCGAAACATTGCCTTATGCTGTATGGAGTCAAATGCTCTTTCATAATCCACAAATGCCAGGCACATAATCTTTCTAATCTGTTAGTAATGATCCTTGTGAACAACTTGTGGATGTGTGATAACAAGCAAATTGGTCTATAATTTCCAATTTATCTCCTTTCTTATGCAGCAAAACTATGATTGCATTATTCCACTCCTTAGGCATCACACACCTTTTCTAATGCATTTTGTGAAGAGTCTTGCCAATTTTTATGTCATGTCTCTTCCTCCCAATTTTAACAACTCTACAGTAACTTCATCTTCCCTCGGAGCTGTCTGATTCTTCATTTTCTTCAGTGCATGTTCTACCTCATCAGGAAAGATATCGGGTATGTCATATGTGTTACTAATTTATGATCCATCTTCCCCACTGCTGGCATCATTCTCTCGCTCCTTGTATAATTCTCTATAGTAGTCTTCTGCTATTTGAATTATGCCTTCTCTGCTATTTATAAGTACACCATCGCTATTCTTCAGTTTCAGTATCATTTGTCTTTCTGTATTACTGCTCATGGCTGCTGATTTAAGTCCTTTGTTTTCTCTTAATGCTTGTTCTACTTATGTTAAATCTTTTTATATCCTTCCTGAGTCTCTTTCTAATGGCTTTGCATAACTCAGTATACTCAATCTTATCTTTGTCAGTGTTTATCTTGCTCTTCATTTGTCATCTTCGGTTCATCACAACAAGTGTTTCTTGACTAATATTTTTTCTTCTTTGGATTTCTTTTTACCTATAGGTTTCCTGGGCTTGATCACTTTCAGAAAGTTGTAATATTCCTCATTGATATCTTGGTCCTGAGCAGTCTGCAGAAGCTCAAACTTGTTCTTAAATTCCAGTACATACTGCTTTGTCTCCTCTTCTGTTATCTCAAAGTTCTTCATATTATTTACTCGAGTCAGTTTTTTCCTTTTTTTTTTTTACATCTATATCAAGTGTGCATCTTACCATTCTGTGATCACTTCCAATGTTTACCTTGTTCAGGACAGTAACATCATTCAAGATATATCTTCTGTTAGTGAGTATGAAGTCGATTTCATTAGTTGTTAATCCATTTTGGCTCTTCCATGTTCAATTTCTGTTCATCCTTTTCTTGAAAAAAGTGTTCATTACTGACATTCCTTGAGATTCTGCAAATTCCGCAAGTCTTTCACCTCTTTCAATTCTTTCACCAATTCAAAAATTTCCTACAGTTCCCCATTCTGCACTGTTTTGTCTCTTTCCAACCTTAGCATTGAAGTCCCCCATAATGATAGTGTAGTGGGTTTTCTGCTCATCAAGAAGACTCAATTTTGGTGTACATTTCTTCAGCCTCTTCATCATTATGGCTCGATGTTGGTGTATAAATCATTATAACCTTTAGCTTGTACCTCTTAGAAATCCTGAGTAGTAGTCTTGACACCCTTGGTGATGTACTTTTGAATTCCAAAATGTTGTTTTTTACATCTTTCAATTTTCAATAGGCCAGATTAATCCTTACATATGATAACTTAGTGTTGCTTACCATATTTCACTTTAAATAATTAATGCTGCCACTGCACCACTCCCCCTTCAGATAGTGAGAGATCTGGACCTACACTAGTTTTTAGAAATGTGATATCCACATACCAACCTAAAATTACTAATTTTGTTTTTGATTTAATATCACCAAAGAGGCTACTCCACTATTCATTAAGAATAAGAAAAATAACATCTAAGCACCACTACAGGTGGTAGATGACTTTCATCAACCGGTGAAATACCACCACTTTGCTTATTGGAGGCTTGAAGTGGTGAAACCCATATTTAGTCTCTAGAGCAAAGTTTCTGGCATCCCCCTCCCCCCATACTTCTCCTTCAACCTATGCACGGTACTAAGTACTATAGGTTTTGATACCTTTCATGTTTGGGGTTTTCATAAAAAAAAAAAAAAAAAAAGAGAGAGACTGATCTGATTCTTATTGTAATCCCATTAGTTAGTGAATAATCTCAATTAGCAACTTCTCTGCTAATAATAAACTGAGTCTAAATAAGTAGCCTGGTGATGTGGGGAAAGAAAAACTTTGGATTAAACGTGTAATGAGAGTTACGTGTAGGTACAACCTATGGTGCTGGGCTGTGTTGACTCAAAGCAGTAAATTAGTAAAGGAGTAGGGTTTTTTAATTTCAATGCAGGAGTTGAAATAATTTGGTAATTAATGCTACCACTTCACGATGGCACAACAGAATTATAACACAATGATAGCAGCACTAATTACACTGGCTGACAAAAAAAAATTATTTTTTGTACCTCTGGTTGCAGATTCTAAAGGATATCGATCCACTGATTCCAAAAAAACAAAATTATGTCTCTATCACATCTCCATTAGAAGAGGTACTGAAATTTTAGTAACTTTATGAATGACCATTACTTTAATCAAACATATAATGTACTATAAACATTCTATTTCTTCAGAAATGCTTACCACTTAGTTTTTCTTTACCCCTAATGAATTCTAATAAAGAATATATTTCCAGTTTAGGAAAAAAAAAAAAAGGAAAAGAAAAAAAAAAAAGACAAATTAAATTTTACAATAAACAACATATGAAAGATGACATCAATGCAATAGCAAATATCAGAGGAAAGAAAGATTGTTCTGCATTCAAGCCTTCATCTAAAAGCTAAATATCTCAATATCAAAGTTCTAATGCATGTGCTATCAACAGTTCTGAAAACAGAGAGCGCTTATGTCAAATCTAACTGGTTATCCACTTCCAAATCCTTTCCGTAGTTTTTCAAGTCTTCCTCCTTGGAATCCAGAGAACTCAGTGATCCATTCAGATCAAAACTTCCTTTATATATTTGTACAGAAGAAATCAACTTCAATCCAAGCAACTTATTTTTAATATTGAAGTCATTCTGAAATTCCCTCAGATGGGATGGCCCCCTCCATCACATCATTAATGGCCTCATATGGCAGTGTTGCTTGAAACTAGCATCACATTCTAGTGCATGAGCTGTTAAGATCATTGTGATGTTGGGAAGGGACAGAAGATGATCTTCACCATTCCATCTCATCAGGATGTTTGAGTGGCCTGGAGCAATGTTTATGATCACCAATGCATTCTTTGCCAAGTTGTTTTTACTGGTCAGTCATGTCTGCATGGAAGAAATGATATCTAACAGTTGTTTTAGAATAAGATCCTTGCAGCCCAAGCTTTCTTTTTTGACTTATAAACCATGGGAAGCTTGGCTCTTGCAAAGCCTTTCCAAGCTCTTGCATCCTGTGAATGGTAAAAAGAGTACCAGTTTCAACTTGAAATTCCAACCAACATTTGCCTCCCAGGAGAAGAGTCATTTGATCGTCATATGGCTTACAACCTGTCAAGTTCTCCTTTGTAATGAAAGTTTTTGACATTTTCTTTCAGAACAGCTCCTTTTTCATGTACACTGAAGCCACTTCCCCTCAATTTTGTGGACACTCACTGGTAACTCCCTACTGAATTGATATCAGAATTTACCTTATTATGCATCACAATCAAATGAATTAGTATTAATAATTAGTAATGAGATCATTATTAATTACTAATATTAATGGTATTAATATTAGTAATGATAATATTAGTAATAAATGAGAACTGTTAGTGATTAAGGAATTCCAAATAATGTAAATGATACTACACAGTCTTTTCAACCCTACTTTGTTACTGGTACATTGTTCAAGGATCAGCTACTCTAATATAAACTTCTGCTGTCTAGAGCAGAAATGAATATTGTACTCAACACAAAAGTGGAAGTAGTCATTAAGGTGCACAGAGTAAGCATAAACAGCAATAAAAGCCAATTTTATGTGCCACAACATTTCATGCCCTTTTTTAAGACACTTTTGATTTGGATTTGTCCTATGAAATAATTCCCCAAAGAATATGAGATCAAATATTTTTCTGCAGCTGCACAAAAGATTTATTTCAAAAATATATCACTGCATAAGGGTTGGTCTCAAACTGTTGAAATTTAAGCATTACTTAATTAGCAGCAAACATTAATAGTCACTTGCACTTGTGGTTGCCATCCTTCCAACACCATGGGGGAGGAATATTATACTGCTGTCACATAATGATCATATCTGACTAATCTAATTGGATACTATGATGCAGTAACACAAGAACTGGATGCAAAAAACAATTTTGACTTTGTATAACTTAGATGAAGTACTTTCAGAAAAGCTTTTGATATTTATAAACTGGAACAGTATGGCATTAGGGGAAATTTCTCCTATGGATAAAGGTATGATTGAGTGGGAAAAAGACAGTGGTTATCAATGGGCATCGCTCTTCTTAGACTAATCTTGGTAGTGGAGTCAACCAATTCAGCGCTGGACCCACTGTTGTTTTCTATATTTATTAATGATACTGATAAAGGCATATCAGACTTAATGTCTAAGTTTGCATACAAAGGTTGCAGGGTGGTTAATGACAGTAATCAGGGTATGATACTGCAACAAAATCTAGACAAATCAGGCAAATTGGCTGAGAAATGAGATTAAAATTTAACGTTGACAAATATAAGGTACTTCACATTCCTTGATTGTAACATACTAACTGTGTGGTATATTACACACAGTTGGTATGTTACAATCATTCTTTTATCAATCTCCACAATCAGGATAGAGGAGAATGAAAAAGACCCAGGGAAAATTGTGCAGTCCGAAGTTCTCTGAGCAGTACAGACAGAATGTCAGGACAACTCCTAGAGTTTTGTTACAGAAAAGAGCTACAAGACTAGTGAGAGGGAAACAAAAGGGTGCTCTTACCAAGAAAGGCTTCAGTTCTGCACACTGTAGTATCTGAAGACTAGGCACCTGCAAGATCTGATTGAAGTGTTTAAGGCTTTGAATGGATCGAGTAAGCTTGATGCTTATGGAATTCTTCCTCTTGCTCAGACTACACGAGGGGACATAAATAGGAAGAATGATTGTCAGATGGATGTGCAGAAAGTTGACTTCTGCCAGTGGGTAGTTTTGATTGCTGGAACAAACCTCCATCTGGTGTTGAAGAGGTAGATAGTTTGAATAAATTCATGGAAGTACTAGACAAACTGTTAGATGGGATGACATAGGTATTTTGGGGGGGGGGGGTTATGCTATATAAGTTTGCTTTCTTGCATCATTTGGCACTGCTAATACTAAGACTGGGTTTGAGTCTTGTCTCAAGAGAGATTATGTTTTTTTTTCACAAGATACTCGAGATAGCCAGTCTGTAGAAAAGTTGTTTGGAGGAAAATCTCAGATTTTTCATTCAGATGGATGAGAATCATTTGGCATGTATATGTGCTAAGCAGCAGTGACAACTTAAATGGTTTACGATTTGAAGTGGTCTCTAAATTTACACTAATTGGACATCACAATGTCCCAGTAAAGGAATACATGAAAAGTCCAATCCAGACCAATTTGTTAAGAGAATCTCATTCTTTTGTATATATATATATGAAAGAATAATTTACAAAACTTTTTTGGTTCTGTCTATAGGCAGGATTCACCACTCATAAGAATCTGGTTTATATATTAATTCAACTGCACAAACATAATAGAAAATATAAACAGTGGCCACTGTATAAATCATAACATAATTTAATTAACCTGCATTTAAAAGATTTTAAGGAGTGGCGCGTGCACGCGCACGCACACACACATTTATCATAATCATACCTTTAAATTTGGAGGAACATTATCATTTGTGGTATGAATTAGAGTTTGATCCAAATCAACTAGTAAAACCAACTTTCTGCTCTGCAAAAGACGCTGCTCATCTGCCTGCCCCAATTTCTGAGCTTGCTAATATGGATGATAATAAAACACAAAATCAGTTAATTCCTTGTTTACACAGAGAAATCACATTAAAAATTAAGTAAATCATCAAATAAAATATATAATATAGAGGCACTTCCCACTTTATGAGTTCCTGGGTTTACGAGTTCTTTTTTTTTTTTTTTTTTTTTTTTCAAAAATCAAGTATCAACAGAATCGAAAATATGAACATTAATTGCAATAAATAAATGCTAAACATTCATAAATACGGCATTTCAAACCAAGTGCAATACATTACTACTGTGCATGTGTTTATTTGTTCAGGCAGAGATAAGGAGGGAGGTCCAACTCTTAAAGAATTTTGGAAAGAATTCCATATTTTAGATGCAATCAAAATAATAAAAAGAGCCTGGGACAAAATTACGGGGAACACATGAAGGGTTTTTCGAATAAACTGTCATGTCATCAGTTTGATAATTTTGAAGGATTTCAAGAACCAGCAGAGATCTTACAAAATGAAACAGAAGTGGTCGTTAATACTGCTAACCAATTTCAGCATGAAGTTTCTAAAACTGATGTCACTGATCTGCTTCAAACACACAATGGAGAGCTCACAAATGAAGACCTCCTTGAAATGGAAAAATGTGAAGCTGAGGAAGAAGATTTAGCAGCTGAAACACCTCTTCATTTCTTCACTCTCAAGGGGTTTGACAAAGCTTTTCAACACACAGAAAAAGCAACTGACATTCTCGAGTTACAAGATTCAAATTTCGAGTGCACTGGAAAAGTCGCTACAGATTTAAAAAATGCTAATGCATGCTATCGTGAAAATTATAAAGAAAAGAGAAGACTGTCTTGGAAACAAACGACTCGAAGCATTTCCGAAGAAGACTACACCCTGTGCTTCCAACAAACCAATGAGCGCTGATCCGACAATGAGTGAAGAACCATCAACGAGTGTGCATTTAGTCGATGATGATGAAGAATAAACATTCTTAAACATCTGTATAACATAAATAATTTCTTTATTATTATAATTTGATTGATTTTAAAGGATATGTTTTCATTTCTTTGGATAAATAAATCATTGTTTAAGCATAAACTATTGTTTTGTTGAGAACGTAACTCCTGTTTTTAACATTATGTCTATGGGAAATAAATTCTGGCTTTAAGAGCATGCATTAGGAATGAATTAATCTGTAAAGTCGGGAACTACCTGTATATTGCTCAGAAGTCCTTATCGTGCGTGATCTCAATTATAGCAACTTGCTCATACACAGCTTGACAAGCAAATAAAAATGAAAAAATCTGCTGGCAGAATTATTTGTACTGAGATATGAATGCGCAAATAGTAAATGTCTACATAAAGATAAGCAGCTATGTGTTAGTTTAGAAGTAGAAGACTGGGAGAGCTTCTCCAGGCACATATAACCTATCTCTTAGGTTTTCCAAACACCAGTCCACTTTTCTCTCCCTTCTCAATGAAGCTGTGGCAATTGTAGCAGAGTTATCCCAAATGGAATGCTGTCATATATTTAGCAGAGGATTGGAAACTCAATACCACAAGGTATTTATGGTTAAAAAGATTAAACAGACAATTTATATTTAGTAATTAATAATTTGTATTTATTACTCAGACTCTGTACTCATGAAGGAAAAGCAATGGTTGGAGATAAGACAGCCATCTGTCCTTTTCTGGTAAAAGGTGGGGAAACTAAAAATTCACCATATGTGACTGTGTTTTTAAGCTGCATTAACTGCCAGAAAAATGAGTCTTCAAAGTTAATTACAGATTCGGTTAGTAGTGTTGTGAAGACAGTGAACCTTAATAATAAAAAAAGAAAAAAAAGACCATAACAAAAAATCTCATTAAAAACAAACCTCACCTACATTTAATTTTTCAAATTGAGGTTTCTGCACCACATTAATGTAGTTTACATTTACTGTTAAGTATAAGCATTTATTTCTGTATAATTCTGTACATGTATTTTGTTTTCAAAGTAAGTGTGAGTTAAGAAACACATCCCTATCATAATATATTATGTCCTTAAATAAACTGGAATTTGATTTATGCGGCCGATGTAACCACTTGATTTCAGAAACAGATAGTGTAAATTGAGGACTACCTATATATATTAATATAAAAATACTTTATCTAATATCAAAAAACCAATCGGTGTCACCTCACAGTATTTTTAAATGGTGACTGTAATGGGAAAAGTAATTCATTATAAATAAGCACACTAAGGGAGAGGCCCCCCCAGCATTCTTTCTAAATCATGTCTTCCAAATATCAGCAAAATACTTGGATGTAATTATATGCCATGATTGACTGTCTAAATTAGGCCTGCACAACACATGTCCATATTCTGTGGTTCATGTTGTTCCAGCCACTTCTCATAGCCATTTGGACCCAGCATTGAAGAAAAAGTAGGAGACAAGACAGGCATCTGTCCTTTCTTCAATAAAAGTTGGAAAAACTAAATATTGACCATAATGTGATTGTTTGTTTTTTTAACTGCAATAACAACCAAGTAAATGAGCATCCAAAGTTAGAGACTCAGTACTGTTCTGAAGATAGCAAACCTCATTCAATTCTGGAGATTTACACCATTAGTTTCAAGAATATATGAATAAATCAGGTTCAAAATATGGAGATGTGGCAAGTGGAATGGTTAAGTAAAAAAAATGTGTTAGAATTTTGGAAATGAAAAATTAAATGAATTCATTTTTAGACCTTCAGAAAATGCCTGCCTTAGAACTGTATATGCAAGTTGATAATATCACTCAAATCAAGACTCCGAACTTTGGAAAATTTAACTTAAGACCCAATTCATTTTCTGGAGTTAGGAAATGTTCTGTTTTCCTGGAAAATGAATCCTTATTCCCATGAAATATGACTGTTGTAAGCACAGCAACTGCAACTGGGGATAGATTTATAATGCAGTATAAAATTAAAATTAATTTTTGAAAAGACAAATAATAAAACTGAATTTTATGTGAAATACAGGAAAAATTTTCAAAAGTTGAGAAATTTTACTGTAAAAAAATACTGGTCATTAAAATGAACCTTTTCTAAATCAGTTTTGCATGCTGATTATTTCAAATATGTTCTTTGTTTTTTCCTAGACCTTGTAGTTTCGTAAAATATGACTGCTGATAATATCAGTAAGTAATCAAGGTGATTTCATTACAAAAAGCAAAATTGGTCACAATTATATTTTGTCACTTTTTATAGTTTAAACCCAATACACCTTATACACGAAGTTAAAATAATAGAGTACACTACTGTAAAAAAGATATGTACAATTTAAAAATTCTGTGCAAATGAGTTCCTTCTACACTCTGTATGGAATGTCCCAATACAATATCCAGCAGTAGTCTGCCAACATACATTTGTTCCAAAACCTTAATAGTGACTTTCCATTGGCTTAATGTCTCAATGTTTTCTCCATGCTCATCACTCACCATGCCAAAGTTTTCAGAAATGAAGTCTAAATGCAATAAGTTTTGTGATATACGTCCCATTTCTTTATATGCATCAAGCAGTTTTTGAACTGCATCTTTGTATGCAGACCTGTGGTTATCTAAAATGTTTCCACAAAGCCATTTGAAAGCCCACCATGATTTTAGTTCTAATACATTGAGGAATTTTTCAAGGCTTTCATCTTGCGTGTGTTATGGGGGTTTAATGGTGCATAAGCTGCTGTGGCTATAATGCGCCTACTTTCATCTTGCAGAAATTTTGATTTGAAGCTCCACAAAAATGGCCTCTTTCACTTTCATGGCACTGCTCTTTGGATTTCTCACTTAAGTAATGAAATCTCAAATTCATCTTACCCATCACTTTCACAAAACTCTTCATTAGGACAAGTTTAACATGGAGATGTGGAAGAAAAATCCATAGGATCCACTAATGGAAAATACAGTACACTACTTCTTTCTAGCTGATATGTGCTTCTTTGAGCTAAATATATTTCTTGACTAAATGTCAAAGAAAAGGCTGTTTAAGCATGGGCAATGCATTTCCATCCTTTCTACTATCCAGGTAGTATGTATGCATCGCTTTATTATATCTCATATTGTGAATACCTTCACAGTGAGTTCCCTTTTCATGCTTCTTTGAGGTTAGTCACATCTGATGTAATGGTCTGCAGTAGAAGAGCTGTCCAATAGGCACAGGACACCTGATATTCTGTGTAACCCCCCCCCCTCTCTCTCTCTTTCACGCACATTAACATACCAACAATTTTGAGGTCACTGCAGATTTGTGCAAATTACAAGTTGGTCAGCTAAAAATGGAACAATTTCTCATTTGTTAAAGGCAAGAGAAAATGGATGAATACTGTTAGTTATTAAGGAATAACAATAAATATAATTAACAGGTGGTTAATTATAATTATAATGCTTTAAAAAGGATCAATGTGAAAGAGAAGACATGGTGGGATATCTTTAATTCTGTAACAGCAAGCATTATTGAAAAACAGAAAAATTATTGATAACATTATTCCTAAAGAATTAATGGTGCATGCAAACTCTTCATTATTGATGGAAGTAAATCAAAGCAGCCCACACAATTGAGAAATGAAATTTAATTAGAGAATTCCTGGTTTAGTTAAAAAAAAAAAGGATGGGGAGTTCAAAGTTTTACAACATAGAAAACTAGTTTTAACCACAGTGGCCACTTTAGTTTAAAGCATTAGCTCTTAAACAAGAGATCTATTTATTTCAGGTTTTTGGTGAATAGAAAAAAATATTGCAACCTGGTATATTTTGTTTGAAAGGCAGAAAAATTCAATTATTTATTTATTTTTTAATTGAGTTTGTTCTTTTAGATTATAAGAAATTATTAATAGTCAATGTAGAACAGAAGCATCAGCTGTCTGGATCAGTGTTTTTCAAGTAAGGAAACCCAAGCAATAAAATACAAGTAAATCTTGTAGAATTCTTTAGAAATACCTTCTTCTGGGGATCTTTAATCAAAGGGGGGGGGTTCAGTGACAGAATCTGTGCTTTGAATAGTTATTTCCAGAGTTGTTTCTTAAAATTCAGTCCACACCTTGGATAGATATCTTGAAAATTAAAACAGAAAAGAGTTCTTTACCTATATAAACTCTAGAAGGAAAGGGATGAATCAGATTGGTCCACTGGATATTAATGGTTCAACTGCTGATGATCCTGTTCAAGTGGCTAACAAACTAAACGAGTATTTTGCATCTACATTCACACATGAGGAATTATTCAGGAAGGGGAATGCCAGAGGTGAAGTAAACTCTGGCAGTGAGCTAGATGATTTTGAAATAACTGAGAGGAAAGTGGAGGAGAAATTGTTGAGGATAAACATAAAAAAGGCACCCAGGGTGGATGGGATCTATCCAGTTATATTAAAGGAGGCAGCAAAAGAAGTAAGCAAACCCTTAGCCATAATTATGAGAGCTTCTTTGGACTCAGGGGAGGTACCCATAGACTGAAGTTGTGCAAATGTGACCCCAATTCACAAAGGCTGACACAAGTAATTATAGACCTGTGAGTTTAACTTTTGTTCCAGGAAAATTAATGGAGGCACTGGTTAAAGAAGCACTGCAGGATCATCTAGACAAGACTTCAGTTATAGCTCGGACACAGCATGGTTTTATTAAGGGAAAGTCTTCTCTGACCAATTTGATTTGATCCTATGATGCAGTCACAAAAGAACTGGATGCAGGGAATAACTTTGATATTATATATTTGGATCTTAGAAAGGCTTTTGCACATGGAAGACTGCTGCACAAAGGAAAATTGCTGCTATGGATAAAGGGATGGTTGAGGGGGAGAAGGCAGAGTGGTAATCAATGGACACTGCTCATCGTGGACTAATGTTATTAGTGGAGTCCCTCAGAGTTCAGTGTTGGGTCCATTGTTGTTTTCTGTATTTATAAATGATATTGATCATGGTATATCAAGCTTAATGACCAAGTTTGCAGATGATACAAAGGTTGGCAGGGTTGTTAAGGACACTACTGACAGTATACTGCTGCAACGCATCTGGAAAGGTTGAGCAGATGGGCTGAGAGGTGGCAAATAAAGTTTAACATTGACAAATGTAGTAGTAGTAGTGGCATGTGATGCAAGAAAGCAAATGTATGAGCTTATGCAGCATCAGCCAAAAAAAAAAAAAAAAACACACCATTCCCTCCAAATGCCTGTCCAGTTCCTCCTTAAATTTATTCAACCTATCAACTTCCACAACAACAGATGGAAGTTTGTTCCAGCAATTAACCACCCGCTGGCTAAAGGCAAATTTCCACACATCTATTCTACATCTGTCTTTTCTTAATTTGAATTTATGCCCCCTTAGGTTCGTAATCTGAACAAGTGGAAGGATCCCATCAGAATTCAGCGTGCTGAACACATTCAAGGCCTTATACACCTCAATCAAATCACTGCGCAGGTGCTTAGTCTCCAGCCACTGCAATTTGCAGAACTTAAGCCTCTCTTGATAAGAGGATCCCTTCATTCCCCTCACCAATCTTGTTGCCCTTCTCTGTACACGCTCTGTACAAGTAAATCTACATCCTTCCTAAAATGAGGCCTCCAGACCTGTACGCAGTACTCAAGGCGTGGCCTGACCATTGCCTTATACAGAGGGATAATCACCTCCTTTTCCCTGCTAGCAAAATTCCTATATATCATTGACAAAACCCCATGACCTGCCCTGGCAGCCTGTCTGCATTGCTCAGAAAACTTCATATCTGACTGCACAATTACTGCCAGGTCTTTTTCATTTTTTACCACCTTAAGTGTAGTACCACACAGTTGGTACGTTTCTCTGGGGTTACTTCTACCCATATGCAGTACTTTGCATTTGTCAAGGTTAAACTTCAGTTGCCACTTCTTAGTCCATCTGCCCAAATTATCTAGATCCTGTTGCAGTAGCACACTGCCATTACTGTCATTAACAACCCTGCCAACCTTTGTATCATCTGCAAACTTCGCCACTAAGCTTGATATACCTTCATCAATATCATTGATAAATATACAAAACCACAGTGGACCCAACACCGAACCCTGTGGGACTCCACTAATAACATTAGTCCAAGAAGAGCAGCACCGATTGATTAACACTCTCTGTCTTCTCGCACTTAACCATCCTTTTATCCATTGTAGCAACTTACCCTTAATACCATTCTGCTCCAATTTGTACAATAGTCTTCCATGCACAACAGTGTCAAAAGCTTTCCTGAAATCCAAATATATGATATCAAAATTATTTTTTGCATCCAGTTCCTTTGTAACCACATCATAATATCCTATCAAATTTGTCAGACAAGACTTTCCCTTAACAAACCCATGCTGTGACTGAATTATTGCTGCAGTCTTGTCTAGATGATCCTGCAATGCATCTTTAACCAGCGACTCCATTGTTTTACCCGGAACATTATTTTTCTCATATGTAAAGTACTACATATGGGAAACAGTAACCCCAGAGCAACGTATCAACTCTGTGGTACTACACTGACAGTGGTAGAGAACGAAAAGGACCTGAGGGTAATTGTGCAGGCAGATATGAAGTTTTCTGAGCAGTGCAGACAGTCTGCAAGAGTAACTCATAGTGTCTTGTCACTGATATACAGGAATTTTTCTAGCAGGGATAAGGAGGTGATATTCCCTTGTATAAGGCAATGGTCAGGCCACACCTTGAGTACTGTATACAGGTCTGGAGGCCTCATTTCAAGAAGGATGTAGAGCTGCTGGAACGAGTACAGAGAAGGGCAACAAGATTAGTGAATGGAACAAAGGGTTGCTCTTACGAAGAAAGGCTTAAGTTTTGCAAATTAGTGTCTGGAGACTAGGCACCGGCGAGGTGATCTGATAGAGGTGTATAAAGCCTTTGAATGGTTTGAGCATGCTCAATGCTGATGGGATTCTTACTCTTGCTCAGAATAATCACCTGAGAGGGCATAAATTCGAATTGAGGAAAGACAGATGTAGGATAGATGTTCAGAAATTTGCCTTTAGCCAGCAGGTAGTTGGTTGGTGGAACAGACTTCCATCCCTTGTTGTGGAAGTTGATAAGCTAAATAAATTTAAGGCTCAGCTGGACAGGTATTTCGAACGAACGGAGGGGTGAAATGGGAGTGGTTTTTTTTTTTTTTCCTTTGGCTGATGCTGCATAAGCTTGCTTTCTTGCATCATATACCTCTACTAATGCTAATATCTGGGGAGAATCATTAATTTGGCAGGATGCTGGACATAATTTATATTTGTGTAAGCAGAATAAAGTACACAAACACAGATGGATATACTAAAGCAAAACTCAAACTAGATAATTAGATCATAGTTGGCATATTATATACTCTTGTTTTAAGAATATGAATAAGGATGAGCAAAGCCACCGAATGGTAGATTTGAATCTAACATTGATAAATTTGATAGGTCTTTCAAAATGTTTACCAAAATCTGAAGAAAAAGTAACCACTTTCCATAAAACAGTTAATCATGAGATATCTAAAAATCCTGCAAGAAAACTGAAAAAGTTGGCAGGGATGGATATCTTCCCTCAATAATAGACATTGCATAAAACTAAGTAATAAGCTTATAACATCACATTACAGATTAGTTTACTTACAAAAAATCATGTTCTGAAATTGTTTTTCATAGAGATGTTTTATATAAAGGAAATTTTCCATAATCATTGATCAGTTACTAAAATGGCCACACTAGAAAATCAGAAGCAAGTGACCTAATGCAGGGTCACTGACTTCTCTCTGGCGGTGTGCCAATTATACTAACATTAGTATGTACAGTAATACCCCGAAGTTACGCGATAGGTGGGTCCGACGAAAATCGCTTAAGTCGGGGCACAACTTTGCATATAAATACATAAATTTTGTTTAATTGGGACCAAGGACTAACAAAAACACCAGTTTAGAAGAAAAATATTTAATAAAATTGCAGTTCTTTATACATATTAATACAAAATATGTATTAAAAAAATAAATGAGTTACGTAAAAAAAGTTATTTCGATGTCTTTATAAAATCTAACAAATTCGTCTGAGGACACAGCAGCATCTTTTTTTCATGCAGAATTTCTTTGTAGCAAGCTAATAATTTTTTTATTCCTTGCTTTGTAGCTATAACGCATTCTTTGTTGGAGTCTATGTTTTCTAAAATTTTAAGCCCTTTTCAATTGAGCTGAGACCTTCTGTCAAGCTTGCAATTGTCATGTGCTTTTCTGGTGGAACTGGGTCTGAAGTGTCGGATACTTCAGTGAGATTTTGCTCACGCATTGTCAGCTCCTGACTACATCCAACAGCTCGTTGACATCATCAAAATCCTTGATAATGTTAAGTTTACATTCCAAAGATATTGTTTTCCTTTTCTTACTAGGTGCAGGAGAATCAGATTAACTTCGTTTGAACGACATAGTTTTTTTAAGGATTTAGAAAACGTATAACAAAACAATCTTAACTTTCGTCGATTGTAGAATCGCAATTGTGCACGTAAAGTTCGCACCAAACACGTACAATGCATATCATAGCAAGAGAAACACTGAGGTTCGTTTTTCATATGCCATCGGTATACGGCTCGACCAATGCAATCATCCATTTCTCTCGTGAAAACGATGTAATTTCCAACAAAAGTTGAGCACGAATTCGAACGCACACATATAAATATGACAGTTGGAATACAAATTCTTGTATATGTGTGCAGCTCATGCGGCAGCAAAGTTGAATTTTGTTCATCTTTCGCTCTCACTCTCCGCCGTCGCACCGTATATCGATAGCACATGAAAAACGACCTCAAAGATAGTGGGCGGCAGTGTTACCAAACGAAAAAAATCAAGAACCGTGTAACTCCGAGTTCGCGTAAGTCGGGGTATTACTGTAATTGGTCAGTACTTATCAGGCTTTTAGTTAATAAATAAAAAAAATTTCAATTTGCAAACACTATAAGACAGCACATCAACATAGCCTTGTTAATACTTCTGCCATTCACTTTATTCAGGTTATTCTCTCTCTCCCTCTCTCTCCCCCCATTAGTATTATTATTACATTACCTGCTGATGTGGAAGTTAAAACCAATTTTAAACAGTTTGTAAAGAAATGAATACATTTTATTTATATAATTATATATTGATAATTTAAAATGCTTGCTTTTCAGATTGAAAGTCTTACTCCTTTAGAGAAAGTTTGCTTTTCTTACACATTTCGGTCAAGTTTGTAATGTTTTTAATACAGACCTACTGAATTTGTCGATGTGGAAAATATTGACAAATTCAGGTCTGTATTTGGAAAATATATCAAAGTACTGTTTGGAAGCTCTGCTTATCTTTAGCACAAGCTAAACATATGTTAAGCATGCAATCTCATATGTGATATCAATTTGGTTTTACATGTTCTTGTTTCTACTCCAGCATGACCACCAGGTCAGTGGAGTTTACAATAAATCAATCAATACAAATGTTAATCGTATTTAGTAGTCATGGGATTGAACCCTGGTCCACTCAAAGAGCGTGTGCTACTGCACTCGCTCTTTGAATGGACTGGGAAAAAAATATTTTTTCCTTAAATACTTCTTAAACACTTTCTTCTCTTCTTACCTCATGGCTAACCCTCAGTTCTGGAACACTGTGTACCATACTAATTGATGTTGATGCAACAATTCGTGCAAGATTGGCACTGTCTAATCTAAAAGATAATTTGATATATATAACTGCATCAAGAACTTCATACAATTAATAAAGATATTATGAAATAAATATAAATATTTCAAAAAATTAAGAAAGGATATGCATTCACCACATATATTTGCTTGATGACCTTTACTCCACAACATATGGAATACAATATATCAGCTTCTACTATCAAGGAGCAAATCTTATACCCAATTTCTATGTATGATATATAGTACTCTTATAGATTACCCAATCATCCACATTTACTTAAACAGAACCATACTTCTGTTTTTGCTGCACAATGGAAAGAATAAAAATCTTTCATATAGAGAAGTCTCCAACCTCCCCTCTACCCCCAAACTAATTTCTTTCGCTATATTAAAATTTATCCAAACTCTAACCAGATTTCTTTCACAAAAAAACTTGAGAAGCAAATATTGGACATCATAAACTAAAAGAGTGCTCAAAATTCATGAGTTATTTAGGCTATTTAAAAATAAATTTTTTGTTTATACTCTGGGACGACCAAGCGGTCAGAGGAGTTCACAAGATAAACAGAATACAAGAAACAGCACCGTATTTAGCAGTCACGGGCTTGAACCTGTCACTCGAGGCACGTGTACTTATGCACCCGCGCGCCTTACCACTCGGCTACGGCGGCCTCCTTTATTTAGTAATTAACCATATCTAGATTTACTTAAACTCTTATTAACAGAACTGAAGATACAGTTAATAAGAGCTCTTATTTTTTCATATTACAAAATTACTTTTAAATTAGGGATCACTATTTTTTTACTCTCTTTCTATGATTACTCTTTTCTTCTATGGTAAATGATAGGGTAATTATCTTACATCACAATAGCAGTTAACCTATAGTAAAGATACTTTATATAGGCAGATCAAGGTCATTTACCAGCTATTCTGCAATTCTATTTCTTCATATCAACAAATGTTGGTCTAAGAAATGCACTGCCCATGAAAGCAGTCAGTACTGTGACTGACTGCTTTCATGGGCAGTCAGTCAGTACTGTGAATCATGTGGGAAAAAGGTATACAGAATGAGAGTGCCATGCCAATCATCCTCCACGTTATTTTTTTTCATTCAACCAAGTTCACCTAAACATGTCTCTGTGCACTATATGTTATCTTTGAATCTCCCTACTGATATACTGCTTCCTAAGCTGCAACCAGTGCTTCTGCAATGCAGGAAGATAGCATAGCATAGGTCTCAAATGATTAGGATGACATTACCTTTAGCAAGTACATCTGATTGATTACCAGAACTTGAAGGTTTGACCACGACTCCACTCTGGGCACAAAACTATTGTTTAGGAGTAATTTGATTGCCATGGCTTCAGGACTTTGAAAAGGACTTGCCGAGTACTTTATTTCTTGCTGTACACCTAAATTTCTGCATGACATTCTAAATTTTTTTATCTGTGTGACACTGTCTCTATGATAGTGTAAATATACAGCAGGGTTGCCAAAGGTTATTTTTGCTATTTGGTTTTTAGGAGCATTAGCAACTAAGGCCATATTGCTCAGGGATATGCGGTGGTCATTCCCTGACCTTTCCGCATCCTCTGTATTTGGTGGTGACGGGCTCGAACCCCGGTCTAATCAAGAAGCGTGTGCTACGCACTGCTGCTCCTTCCCACCTGGCTACGGAGGCGCCATTGCCAAAGGATGGGGCTGCTTAGTACAATAATAATAAATCCTTATACAAGCATATATAAAATTTTTGTGAATGATATGAGACATCTGATATAATGCACTAAAGTCTATACAACTTCAATGCATTATATTATGTAATGTTATGCAAGAGAAAAAAAAAAAAAAACAGTAAACACCAAGAAACCCTTAACTAAGTTAATAGAATACACAAGCACTTTGATATTGTTAATTCTATGAAACTCCAATAAATTCTAATCACTAAAACAGAAAAAAAAAAAAAAAAAAAACCACTTTACTATTATATAGACACCTGTGCATTCATTAACTCCTCCCCTCAATAAAAGGATTTTGGAAGAATTTCTATCGTTAATTTTTATTCTCCTGTTAATGCTTCACTACTAAGTTGATAGCTGATGCAACGTTCATTATTAACATAAGTGAACCTCAAGAATTCAATATAGTTGTTAATATATATGTTATATACACTGAATATAGCCACATTATTACAAGAATAAATTCAACAATAGGAATCAACATGAAAAGAAGTTACTTAATGTAAGCAGTGCATTACACTTCATGTGCATTAGCAAAGAGTAATAATATATGATTTATAACAACAAAGTCAACCCACCAACATGAAAATTTGTTACAAAGATTCTTAAAATGTTTTAAGCATCGAAATGGATCAGGGTTCCTATTTCAAATTTATAGCAATATTTCTGTAGGGAAAACTGGGCAGAAAATGATATGAAATTGGAATTAAATTTAGAACCATCCCAGTAGCCAACAGAATATGTTTAAAATTTGGTAGTAATCTGCATTTTTCTTGTTAACGTGAAAACATTATTTTATATAGATTTTTGTAAAGGGAGGGGGGAAGGGAACAAGAACCAGGAAATTGTAACGGGATCTGGAATTTTAGCAAAGACCAACAAAACATAGACTGAAAATTTAGCCTCTATTATCTCTTTTCAGAACACACAAACTATACTTTCATTTATATGAACAGATTTCTGTGGTTGGGGGCGGGGGCATGATTGATCTTAAAAGCTTTTCAGGGGCCAATGTGATGCTAATAGAATTTTTTTTTTATCTTTCTGTAATTAAGTGAAGTGAAAAGTAAATACAGTTATCTTCTTATCAATTAATTACTAAATTAACTTTATAGAGCACTAAATAAAACTGTATAGTTTTACATTCTCAATACACAGCCATTCAGTTTAATTACAACTGAATAATATTTATTGCTCTTCTCACATATACATTTAAGTCTCTTTTCTCCCTCCTCTCTCTCTCTCTCTCTATATATATATATATATAACTTCACAAGGAATACCATGTTCATGAGGCTTATGTAATAATACGTTTGAAGTGTGTACAACCAGTCTAAAGCTAACAATACTTCATTAAAACTACATTTACTCTATGAATTTCTTTTTTCTACAGAAATTGTATAAAAGAAATAATTGTCAGATTTATATTTGTTCAATTTTAATGAAATTTGTGATGACAGATCTTCCTCAAAAAATCTTTCTATGTGAACCAAATATAAAAATTTCACGAAATTCGTCCACTGGGAATTGAGTTCCTACATAAAGACAGACAGGCAGGCAGGCAGATAGATACACATATGAATGAACACACAGATAAACATGGTGAACATACTAGATGCTTATGCATATATGTTAATGTGCTTAAAAATTAGTTGGTCAATATCGTATGCACAGATAAGTCTTTGCTTCATACAGAATGTCTCCATTAAAAATCAGTTCACAGCAATGATACAATTTGCTGCATTTTAAAACTTAAACAGATTATGGTTCAATTAGTGAAAGAGTATCTAAATTTCACTGTTCTTTTTTGACTAGACAACACATTAGTATTAGATGCAGAATGAAGTGGCAAAATGATACAAGAAAGCAGATTTATGCAGCATCAACTATAAAAAAAACAAAAAACTACCCACTTTATTAGTGCTCCTTCCAGTAATTTGTCCAATCCTTCATTAAATTTATTCATACCCACTTCCACAAAATTAGGCGGAAGTTTGTTCAAACAATCACTCTCTGGCTGGAAGCAAAATTTTTCATACACATATCCTGCAACCAACAGAATTTAGTTTAACCCATTTAAAGCCTGAAACACTTTAATAAGGTTTACTTGCAGGTGTCTTGTTTCGAAGTAATGCAATCTGCAGAACTGAATCTTTCGTGGTAAGAGTACTATTTTGTGCCTCAGAATAATCTTGTTACTCTTCTCTGCTTCCATTCTAAGAGATTTATATCTTCTTAAAATGGGGCATCAAAACATATATACTCATGAGATCATGGGATAATTGCCACTTTGTTCCTGCTAGCAAAATGAATAGAGCAGAAACAACAAATCAAATTATTCTTCAATTAAAATTACAAAACAATAAAAAATGAACAATTACAAAACAAAACAATTAATAAGAATGATGAGCCTGGATAACCAATAATATTTGTCCATAGTTGGATGCAATATTTGAAATTGCTAATTTCGTGTCATCTTCTGGATCAAGTCTGGAATGCTGTTTTGTTTTCATAGCTGTTAATTTTGAGAAACAAACCTCACATAAATATGTAGACCCCAAAAGGTAGCAATGTTTGTATCACCATTTTCGATAATTCTGGATATTCATCTCAAAGAGAAAGCCAAATTTTTCACAAGTATCTTGAAATGAGCATGTAATGCTTCATCAGGTGACAGGTCGATAAGATTTTCCTTTTTGCTCATTGATAATATCAAAAGCAAAGGGATCACGAATCCAATACAGCATTTTTTTCTGGAGGTACATAATCGTTTGGAAAAATTCTTAATTAGTGTTAGGTGGGTGGCAACGACATCCCTAAATTGTAAAATGTCGATATCATTGCTGTTAACAAAATCAGAAAAAAACGAGAACATTTCAGTATTATTATGGCCAAATTCAGTTTTCCAAAGGTTAAGTTTATTTTTGAAAGCTTCTGATATTAATATATTTGTTTCCTGTCCTTGAAGACTTAAATTTAAATCATTAAGTTTTTCAAATATCACTGACAAACCCATGAGCTGTTCTAGAAGCTTGTACAAAATATTCTCACAATAAGTGACCAACATGATCTATTACCATCATAGAAAGACCAGGTTTCATGCTAGCAGTGAAATAAGCTGGCAATACTAATATAATAGCAAAATAGTTTTTACTTTCAACAAAAAAAAATATATATATATAGAAAAAAAAAAAAAAAGATTTTTTTTTGCAGCCTTCTTGGCATTTTTATTGTCAACATGTTTTGCACATATAATATATCAGAAATATTTTCCCAGCCACCAATCATCCACATTTGTTACACTCCAACAGGTGTATAGATGACCACTCGTTCCTCTAAAGCAGGGTTTCCCAACCTTTTTTGACTGCCGAATACCCTTTCAGCATAATAATTTTATCACGAAACCCTAAACCTATATTTTATGAAATGGTATAATAGTACAGTACTGAATTTTTATTATAAAATATTTCTAATACTACGTGTTTATAAGCGATATTACATATTAATATAAAATTATTATAAAGTACCTGTACAAAATGGTCTTTAAGAATGAAAAAAAAAAAAAAAATTTGTGTGGAAAACATATTTAACACCATATACTATAAGATAGTAAACTAATTATAAGAAATTATAGATGTGGTTTCTTTCGTTGGCAATACTTTATATTCAGTTTTATTTTACTCTATTCTATCTTTGATTTACTCTGATGAGTATAATAAAAAACTGTACAGGGAAATAGAATGGGCCAGTAAATCAGAGTCTTATAATAGGGGAATTCAATTTCCCACATGTTGACTGGAATTTGTGGGATGGTCACTAACACACTAGCAAGGCTTTTGTGGATTTATTGGATTATTGTTTTCTACATAAGCATGTTCGGAAGGCAACTAGAAGGAGTAATACTCATGATCTGATTATCAGTAGTGATTCTTCATGCATTAAGAATCTGCAGATAAAGGAACCACTAGTTGGCAGTGATCAGTGTGCTGAAGTGAGATTTACTCAAAGAGGTAACTAACATCAGGAGTAGAGGGAAGGGTTTTTGCTTTCATAAAGGCAACTACAGTGGTCTGAGACAGTATTTAAATTCTATACGGTGGGACCAACTGATGATGTTACCAACAGCAAATTCAAAGAATTTATCTTGGAAGCTACTAGGCTTTACATACCAACTAAGAAATATTGTTCAAGGTTTAGGCCTAAATGGATGTCAGATGAACTAATGAGGCATATGGCAGAGAAGAAAAATGCATGGGATACATAAATTAATAGGTGACATGGAAGCCTATGATAGATATAAGCTGGTCTGTAACCAGTGAACTCTGGCAGTGAGCTAAATGATTTTGTAATAACTGAGAGGAAAGTGAAGGAGAAATTGTTGAAGATAAACATAAAAAAGGCACCTGGGGTTAGCATTAGCATCAGTAGAGGCATATGATGCAAGAAAGGAAGCTTATGCAGCATCAGCCAAAAAAAAATAAATAAAATAAAAAAATAATAAAAGAAACCCGCTCCCATTTCATCCCTCTGTTTGTTCCAAATACCTGTCCAGCCCAGCCTAAAATTTATTTAGGCTATCAATTTCCACAACAAAGGATGGAAGTCTGTTCCACCAACCAACTACCCACTTGCTAAAGGCAAACTTCTGCACATCTATCCTACATATGTCTTTCCTCAATTTGAATTTATGCCCTCTCATTCTGAGCAAGAGGAAGAATCCCCTCAACATTGAGCATGCTCAAGCCATTCAAGGCTTTATACACCTCAATCAGATCATCACCTCGCAGGTGCCTAGTCTCCAGACACTGTAATTTGCAAAATTTAAGCCTTTCTTCGTAAGAGCAACTCTTTGTTCCATTCACTAATCTTGTTGCCCTTCTCTGTACTCGTTCCAACAGCTCTACATCCTTCTTAAAATGAAGCCTCCAGACCTATATACAGTACTCAAGGTGTGGTCTGACCATTGCCTTATACAAGGGGATAATCACCTCCTTATCCCTGCTAGAAAAATTCCTGTATATCATTGACAAGACACAGTCTGCACAATTTTACACATTTTTACAAATTAATAAGCATTTCATCTCATTCAATCAAAAAATTAACAAGGTTTCAAATGATATACAGTTATTTAATACTAAAAATGTCCAATCATCACAAAGTATCATGGAATATATGTAATGAAATTCTTAAACATAATATTTATTATAAATCAAAATAAATCATAAATTTAATGTGATTGTTGGGTTGGTTTTTTTTGCCAAACAAAGAGTAGCAATATTTGGTTCGATGGAAGACAGACAGAGCCTCAAATCTGGTTCTGCATCAAGTTTGTTCCGGTATTGAGACTTCAATGAGGCATAAACTGCAAAAGCTCTCTCACACATATACGTAGTTGAAAATGGCAGCAGGATTTTCACAGCCTTTTTTGCTAAGTGATGGATATTCTGTTTTTAATTCAAGCCAAAAGGTTATAAGATTTTCAGTCTTGAATAAGTTTTGAAGTTCAAATGCTGTTGATATATCAAAAAGGTTTTCATTTTCTGTCACGTTTAGGTCAGCCATTGCCACAAAAGACTCGTCAAATGGATTACGAATCCAGTTCAGATTTTTTGATATTTGTAGAAAATACTCTCTAAAAATGACCTGTAGGAAGTTGAGACGCTCTTTAATATTTTTCTTAACAACTTTATCCAAAGTCTGTTCATTTTCAGTTAAAAAATTGTGTAAAGTGCTAAAGCACTCAGTATTGTTATCAATAAAGTCTTCCCAAAATTTTAATTTTTTTATCATGCTTTCCACCCGATCTTGATCAGTGAAAACCGTTGTATTTGCACCTTGTAATGATAAATTGAGTTCATTTATCTTCGAAAATATATCTGTCAAAAAATATATCTGAAATGATTTCTGACCACTCAGCTACGGCGGCCTACTAATAAGGCTCACAAATTTTCCTGTAAATTTTGAAGACATATTTGGTCTGTTGTACACCCACTGAGATGAAAAGGATGATCCATGAAGAAAAGAATTAATTCTTGTCTTAGTTCAAATAAACGTGTAATTACTTTGCCATGTGAGAGCCATCTAATATCCATGTGTCAAAAGAGTTACATGCTCACTGCCCATTTCTTTACATAAAGTGAATAGTCTGGAATTTGTTGGTCTCGATTTTATAAAGTTAACTACTTTGACAGCATCATCAAATACACTTTTAAGTTGTTGAGACATTCGTCTCAATGCTAGAGCTTGCCTATGAATGCTGCAATGTGTCCACGAGACATCAGCACATATATTTTTGATGCGAGTAAAAATAAAAATAAATTATCTGTTTATACTCCGAGATGACCAAATGTTAAAAGGTCAGAGGAGTTCACAAGATGGGCAGAATACAAGAAACAGCACCGTATTTAGCAGATACGGGCTTGAATCATGGTCAATCAAGGCATGTGTACTTATGCACCAATGCGCTTGACCACTCGGCTACGGCGGCCTACTAATAAGGCTCACAAATTTTCCTGTCATTGATTTTGCTCCATCTGTACAAATTACACAACACAAAGACCAATCAATTTGTTTTTCTTCAAAATATGAGTTAATTAAATTAAAAATGTCCTCACCTGTTGTATGCTCTGTTAAAGGACGATAAAACAGCATATTTTCTTCCACTTCACTCTCATTCAAGTAGTGTGCAAATACAATTAAAATGGCTAGATTGAAAACATCTGTGGTCTCATCTAATTGCAAAGCATAAAATGTACTTATTTTTTACCCTTTCTATAATAATGGATTCAAAACATCTTCAGACATATCATGTATTCTGTGAGACACTGTTATTGGAACAGGGTATCACAGCCAATTTATTCGCCAAATTGTCACTAAACATACACCTGACAATAGCTTTTGCACATGGGAAAATCAAATTTTCAATAATAAAAGCAGGGCTTGGCCAGCTTTTGCTATTTCATAGCTTACTAAGTACGATGCCTCAAGTGCTTTTCTACTGCTTTGATTTCTGAGTGATACATGCAAATCAATATTAGATGTTTTGATTTCTTGCATTTCCGCTTAAAAAAAATCAACTGGCTCTTCCGCATAATTTTCATGTTTTGTTTCTAAATGACGAGAAAAGAGGGAAGGTTTCAAACTACTATTGGCGAGCACTTCTCCGCAAATGATACATTGCGGGCTTGGATAGTCCTCATCTCCAAGAAAACAAAAATCGAATTTAATAAAATCTTCACTATATTTCCTCTTTTTACTGTTCCTTTTCATGCAGGTTTTTTAAAGGTCATCTAGGAACAAATTTCAGGAATGATTTTGATTTTAATGCTTCTCATTAATTTGTATTTTAGCATTGTTCTTTATGCTTCCAGCCTTCAACCAACGGTCCATAATGGTTTTTTAAGTTTAAAAATACTATGAATAAACAATGTAATACGGCACAACATTCAAATCCAGCATGGTACGTGTTGGATTTGAATCATTGCCTAGCGTAAAGATTGATGCAAAGTACCTATTCAATTCATTTGCAACATCAGCTGGGTTATCTAAAACTTTTCCACACCCAATGCACAAAGGCGATTAGTTTTCTGATTATTCCAATCTGATTAGCTTTCTTCTTCTTCCTTGTTCCCATTCTTTGCTCTCTTAGCTAATGCTTTCTCATATGCAGCCTTGGCCTCCCTAAGCTTATTTGTGGTACTATTACAGATCAACTTGTAGGCTTCAACAGGTATAAGCTGATCTGTAATAGTACCACATTTAACACGGTAATACACTAACATTGCAGATCTGTAATTGTAACACAATTTAACAGACAAATTGGACCAATGCACAAAGGTCCAATATGATCCAACAGATTAGCTTTCTTTTTTCTTGTCCCCATTCTTTGCTCTCTTAGCTAATGCTTTCTCATATGCAGCCCTGGCCTCCCTAAGCTTATTTGTGGTACTATTACAGATCAACTTGTACCCTGTTGTAGGTTTCAACAGGTATAAGTTGATCTGCAATACTTGTAATACTGCTTATCTGTAATAGTAACATATTTGTTTTTAAATGGGCCATGAAAATTATATAAAAGTGACAATAAGGTAGAGAATTCACCCCATTCCAAGTTAAACCATTTTTTGATGCTTCCTTCAATCCACACTGCAGATTTAACATTTTATAAACTTTTTATTACCTTAAAAGATTATCTTTAATGCAAGATTTTTCTACAATTTGAAGAGCAGATATGTATCTTACATTTTAAGTAAGATGCATAACCTTGTGGTATGCTTTTTCAAGGATCAACAAATTCTAAATACAGTTTCTTATGTTCCCACGACTCTCCTATAATTTGTCCTAGTGCAAATACAGTAGGGCCCACTCATACGGTATGTTAGATTCCAGACCCCCGCCAAAAAGCAAAAATTTCCAAAAAGTGGACCATAGCCTTTTGTTCACTTATGAATTCAGGGCGCCTCCATAGCTAGGTGGGCAGGAGCAGCAGTGCGTAGCACATGCTTCTTGATTAGACCGGGGTTCAAGCCTGTGCCCACCAAATACGGAGGATGCGGAAAGGTCAGTGAATGACCACCGCATATCCCCGGAGCAATATGGCCTTAGTTGCTAATGCTCCTAAAATCCAAATAACAAACAACATAACAAACTTGTGAATTCATATAAAAGCCTAATAACATGTTTAAACTATCATATATTAAGTGAGCAACAGAGCTAGGCCTCAAAAACAATATGAAAATCAAATTAATATACAGTACACACACTACTTACATTAATATTTTTGCCCTTAGCTTATAGTGATTGACTAATTTAAATTGAAAAAAAAAAAAAAAAATAAATAAAAAAAAAAAAATAAATAAATATATATATATATATATTATGTGAGGTAAAAGTTAGGTAAAAGTAATAAAAATAAATAAATATGGCTATGTAGCTATCATTAGAGGCAGCAAATGCACATCCTCCACATGATGCCTAATTATATCTGATAATTAAAATAAATATGATATTTAAATAAAATCATCAGCCAGTAGTACGGCAATAATGCAGAGCGAAATGAAACGCAAAATAATATAAAATAAACAAACAGAGAAGGGAAAGTAGAGATAATAGGACAAAAAGGTAGTCGTTCGACTACCTTTTTGTCCTATTATCTCTACTTTCCCTTCTCTGTTTGTTTATTTTATATTATTTTGCGTTTCATTTCGCTCTGCATTATTGCCGTACTACTGGCTGATGATTTTATTTAAATATCATATTTATTTTAATTATCAGATATATATATATATATTTATTGTAGGAAGGACAAAGGAGATGGCACATTTTCATCATCTGACTCATTAACGAATCTTATACATTTTAACAATGGAAACTTGATTGATGCTCTTGCAGAGATTTGTGTTGCTGTTGACGTTGAAGATTGTTCAGGGCTAGCTGTTGCTGTCGAAGGTTGAGATATTTGTAAAGTAGGAAAACAATGAACTCTGCCTCATGAATTTCAGTCTCCTTTCCCTTAGAATTTCTTTATAGCATGCAATATCGTCTAGAAGTCTTGAATTCACTTTAGAACTTCTTTTCTTTAGAAATTTGGATCAATTCTCTCAAATGCTGCCATCCCCGTTTCTATACAGTTGATAGCTTCTTCCAATTCCTCAGTGGTCATTTCTCTAGGGATGGCAGGAATATCAGGATGGGACTCCTCTTCGTGAAACATCCTTCTTTGCTCTTCAACCAGACGAAGATCTTCGTCCGTTAGGGTCACATAACGAGAGATAAGCAATTCTGCCACATCTTCAGGCTCGATTTCCAATTCTAATTCCCTTGCCATTTCCACAACAATTGTAGCGCCTTCCTTCACTGAATTATCAAAGCCTTCAAAATCATCCAATAAGTGTGGGAATTAGCTTCTTCCAAGCACCTTTCAATGTTGTTTCTTTAACTTCCTCCCATGCATCTCTAATAGTTTTTATACCATCCAAAATTGTGAAGCCTATCCAAAATGCTTTTAATTTTTGTTTATGCTCAGCTACTGTATCATTAAAGCATTTATAGCTGTAGCAAAAGTTCTTCTTAAGTAATACGATTTAAATGCTGCAATGACACCTTGGTCCATAGGCTGCAACAATGAAGTTGTATTTGCAGGTAGAAAAATAACGTTTATCTCCTTGTACAAACCAATTAGAGCTCTAGGATGGCCAGGAACATTGTCTGCAAGAAGTAGAATCTTAAAAGGAATTTTCTTTTCCTTGCAATAAGTCTCAACTGTAGGCTTAAAATAGTCCGTGAACCAATTTGAGAAAAGATCTTCGGTCAACCAAGCTTTTGAATTAGATTTATAATAAACAGGGAGGCTAGCTTTTGCATAGTTCTTTAGGGCCCTAGGATTTTCTGAGTGATAAATCATCATAGGTTTTAACTTGCAATCTGTATTTATAAATGATATTGATGATGGTATATCAAGCTTAATGTCCAAGTTTGCAGATGATACAAAGGTTGGCAGGGTTGTCAAGGACACTACTGACACTATGCTGCTGCAACAGGATCTGGAAAGGTTGAGCAGATGGGCTGAGAGGTGGCAAATGAAGTTTAACATTGACAAATGTAAAGTACTACACATGGGAAACAGCAACCCCAGAGCAACGTATCAACTCTGTGGTACTACACTGACAGTGGTAGAGAATGAAAGGGACTTGGGGGTGGTTGTGCAGGCAGATATGAAGTTCTCTGAGCAGTGCAGACAGGCTGCAAGAGTAGCTCATGGAGTATTGTCAATGATATACAGGAATTTTTCTAGCAGGGATAAGGAGGTGATTATTCCATTGTATAAGGCAATGGTCAGGCCACACCTAGAGTACTGTATACAGGTCTGGAGGCCTCATTTCAAGAAGGATGTAGAGCTGCTGGAACGAGTACAGAGAAGGGCAACAAGATTAGTGAATGGAACAAAGGGGTGCTCTTACGAAGAAAGGCTTAAGTTTTGCAAATTACAGTGTCTGGAGACTAGGCACCAGCGAGGTGATCTGATAGAGGTGTATAAAGCCTTGAATGGTTTAAGCATGCTCAATGCTGATGGGATTCTTCCTCTAGCTCAGAGAAATCACCTGAGAGGGCATAAATTCAAATTGAGGAAAGACAGATGTAGGATAGACGTGCGGAAATTTGCCTTTAGCCAGCGGGTGGTTGGTTGGTGGAACAGACTCCCATCCCTTGTGGTGGAGGTTGATAGCCTAAATAAGTTTAAGGCTCAGCTGGACAGGTATTTTGAACGAACAGAGGGGTGAAGTGGAAGTGGTTTTTTTTTTTGGCTGATGTTGCATAAGCTTGCTTTCTTGCATCAAATGCCTCTACTAATGCTAATGCTAATGCAATTACCAGCTGCATTAGCCCCTAACAAGAGAGTTAGCCTGTCTTTTGCAGCTTTGAAGCCAGGCAGTGACTTCTCTTTAGAAATAAAAGTCCTAGATGGCATCTTCTTCCAGTATAGGGCCATTTTGTCCACACTGAAAATCTGCTGCTTAGTATATCCACCATCTTCGATGATCTTAGAACACTCACATGGATAACTTTCTGCAGCTACTGTATCAGCACTAGCTGCTTCACCTTGCCCTTTGATGTAGAGATGGCTTCTTTCCTTAAACCTATTAAACCAGCCTCTGCTAGCTTCGAATTTATCCTCAGCAGCTTCCCCACCTCTCTCAGCCTTCATAGCATTAAAGAGATTTAGTGCCTTGTGATGAACCCCAGGGGCTCACATCTGGTGAGTATGGGCTTGGCACACCCAGGGTCCTGAGCTGGATATCATCATTCTTCTCTTTCTTGGTGATTCCCTTCTACTTCTCTTTCTTTCTTTCTTCTCTCTCTCTCTCTCTCTCTCTCTCGGTGGTTCAGAAATTTTTTTTTGGCTGGTGCAGCATAAGCCTCAGGCTTCCTTGTACCATATGGCTAATAATAATAATAATGGCTTGGCTTAAAGGCACATTGTGACTGGTTTGATGTTCAATCCACATCAGTAAAAGTTTTTTCATGTCAGCAATAAGGCTATCACGCTTTCTTATAACTTTAGTGTTTACTGGTGTAGCACTTCTAATTTCCTTCAACACTTTTTCCTTAGCATTCACAATTGGCAAGCCAAACCTAGCTTACGGCCTATTTCAGCCATAATCATTTAACCTTTAATCATTTCTAACAGCATTTAAAGTAAGAGGCCTATGACTCCTTTTTTTATCATTAGTACTACACTCAGATGCCATTGTAATTAGCACAAAAATATTATATATAATACAATATAATACCTTTAAAAAGTGAAAAATTACCAGAATACAAAGAGACGCAGAGCACCACAAGTACTGTAAACAAACTGAATCACTGACAATAAAATGGTGTGCAATGCTATTCTCGGATGCCATTGAGGGTCCGAGAATAGCATTGCACACCATTTTATTGTGCAATTTTAGTGTCATGAGCAAAAATGCCGAAAATGTGGAACAAGCACAAAACATACAAACATGGATATAATTGGAAATCCCGGTATTAGCTGAATGCCGAGAAGCGGGGCCCTATTGTATATGATTCAGGCATACCCTGTTCAAAGCCCAACATTGCATTTAACAGTAGATTTAACTTTTCTCTAAGATATATTTACTCTAACTGGTATACTAAGTGGAATTTCTCTGTAATTTTACAAATTCAGCTTTATTTCTATTTTTAAACATTGTGAGCCATGCTCCAAAAATATTCGTCTTTCGGAAAAAAAAACTACTGGATAATTTGGAAGATGATGGTAAGAGTGTTATATGCTAAAACACTATCATAAAAATCAGTTAGGCAACTTGATTGTCATGTTATGAGTGACTTTAATTTATCCCTTAATGAGTGAAATAGTGGACCAGAAATATGCAAAGAGAAATTAGATTTTTTAACGCTGGTAGACATTTTTTCCGGCATGTCAGAAGAAACAATGGCCACAAATATGCTTTATGTTATCTTTGAAGAGGATCTGGACATATCAAGGACATGGTAGTGTAGGAACTGACAAGAGACCATAACTATGTCAAAAAATGTGTAATGTCTAGGAAAATCCCAAGAGGTCAAAGGAAAGGATAGAGGCTTTAATTTTGGAAAGGGAGAGATATAGTAGATTGAAGTATTTCTTGGTCTCTATTAATCATTCCAGTGCATAAGTACTGCAGATGCTAAAATGGATGAAAGGAGGTTTAATTGAGGAAAAGAAAACAAGCATTTGATAGTTACAGACTATTATAAGACACCATTCTGTGTTGACAATTATAAACATATTTGCAATAAAACTACTGATGGAGTAAGACAAGCAAAAGTTGAATATGAGAAATCTCTGGCAAAGAGCTGAAAATGTGGATAAGAATTTCTATTTGTAAGTAAATTCAATAGTAAATACAATAAGGAAGAGAGAAAATCAAGACCCTTAGTGGTAGCAGTGGAATCACAGACAACCAAATGTGGCAGATGAGAAGAAAAGGTACTTTGCAACCTTTAACTATATTTGAAGCAGGAAGAAAGAGGAGTCAGCTTACTGTAATATAACAATCTCTGAGAGGTACCTTTCAGAAAAATCTCTTAAGGGTGATGAAGGGCAAAGTCCAGAGAAATACATACCAAACTTTTTTTTTTTTTTTTTTTTTTGTTAGTTGTTGGTGCATCAACTTCTGTGGCCACAATGCACCTCCCAAAGTTTTTGCATTTTATTCTGATCCAAGCCCGAGGCGGGATTCAAACCCGCGACTGTTGGGTTGCCAGGCAGGCACTTTACCCATCTGGCTAGCCCAGTCAGCCTATACCAAATATATACTGGATATATACCATTCACCAGGGGTGAATGGTATATCAGTTATACTAAAAAGGTGACATGTGAGCATATCAAATTGTTAGTAATGTTAGTTAGATCAGCATTAGTACAGCACCACCTTGATAAGAATGGCATGAGTTTATAGAGAGGTCCTGCCTGACCAATCTGGTTAACTACTCCAAGGTTATAAAAAGTTGGATGCAGCAAAGAATGATTAGCATTATATACCTAGACTTTAGTAAAGTTTTCATATGATCCCCTGTGAGATGTTATTGTATAAACTGAGAAAATTAGGGATTACAGGGAAGATACTGAGGTGAATCAGTGGAGGGCAGATGGATAACACAAAGTGGAATTCTCCTGGAATTCTACTTGCTATGCTAGTACACTGAAGAATGAGGCCCCTATTGTTTCTGATCTTATTTATTGACATTGTTGAGGGAACATAGGCTAAGTGGTCAAAACTTTGATAATAATTTGATGGTTGTGTGCATGTGCAATGGGGAGGGGGGTTAACAACCAGAACCAGCTAAATTGTTTCAAAACAATTTATACCTTTTAGAGAAGCACAATTCTGCTGTAAGAGAAAATTAATCAAGAAATTTTTGAAAAACCATCTCATGTTTGGAGAATTGATACTGTTATCATGTTTATTTTTATAGATAGTTACACACTGTCTATAGTTAGCTATAGTACAATTTCCAAAGTACTGAACTGATCGAATGTGTACTGAGGCAAACATTCACTTATATTGCAAACAAATGGTAAATATTACTTATAGATTTATTCTGCAGAATAGAGGCTATCGAAAATAATACAATTATATCGTCTGTCCAGGATTTTATACTTTATTATCATGAGTACAAGCAAAGAATGTTACAATCTAAACAATAAAGAATGTCTCCGAGAAAGACTTTGTTAGAGATGGGTCATTAATTAACCTAATTACCCTCTTTTGAGTGGAATCTAGAAGCCTGAGAGAGGTTTTGGGGAGAACCACCCTAGATGTAGGAACAATATTGAATGGTAGGGTGGATTTGCATTTTGTACAGAGGAACAGCTGTTTAGAAGAAAAGTAACACCAAGAGAGAAAGAAACTCAGTTTTTTTAGATGCAGAGGAAGCAGTATTTGTAATGTGCACATGCCAAGAGAGATAGAAGTCAGGGTAATCTCTCACAGAGACATGCAATCTTGTCTAGAAATCTGAGTGTCATCAAAGTTAATAGCATAGGAGCAGAAGAATCCCTTTTGTGAGATATAAGACAGGACACTGTTTTAGAAGGACTGAAATCAACTAAGTTATCTTTGCCCCACTGGAGCATTATCTGGAGGTTAACATTTAAGGAATTGGTAGTGGATATTTGAGAAGTTGAAAGTGTTTGTGCAGGGCAAGGTTTCTCAAACTGGAAGGTGAAATGCAATGTGCTATCATCAGTAAAACAATGGATATGATTTCCAGTCAATGAAAGAAGGTCATTAATATACAAGAGGAAAAGAGTGGGGAAAGAACTGAACCTTGGGGAACACCAGCATCAGTGAAGAAGTTAGACAGAGCAGTCTACAATTACCAGTAGTGAGCGGCCAGAGAGAAAATTGGATACTCAGTTATAAAAAACAGTTGGCAAACCATATGGTGGAAGCTTATTTAGAAGACTTTTAGGCACCTCCGTAGCCAGGTGGGCAGGAGCAGCAGTGCATGCACACATTTCTTGATTAGACCGGGGTTCGAGCCCGTAACCACCAAATACGGAGGATGCGGAAAGGTCAGGGAATGACCACCACATATCCCCAAACCAATATGGCCTTTGTTGCTAATGCTCCTAAAAACCAAATAACAAACAGAAGACTTATGCTAAAAGCATTTCAAATGTCAAGAGCAACTGCCTGAGTTTCAAACTTCTCCACTGAATTTGTCCACAGATGCATAATATGAGCCAGAATATCACCAGTGGGTTAACACTGATTGAATCCATACTAATGATCATTGATCAGATCGAAAGTTTCTAGATAGTTCAGGAGTTAGCAATTAACAGGTATCACTTTGGAAAGAGTAGAAGTGCAATGGGTCAATAACTGGATGGGAGGTATTTGTCACCCTTTTTGGAACTGGCTGGATATGAGCAAATTTCCAAGTAGAAGATAAAACATTGGTGGAACAAGTGTAAAAAGGCAACACAGAACAGGAGTAAGCTGAGGAGCACAGGTTTCGAGAACAAGTGGAGAAATACCGACCTGGCATTTCCTTGGCATCAAGACTGTACAAAATTCTTGATATCCTTTTGATGGAAGAGCACAGGAGGCATTGAATGGAGTGCACTGGGAATGGTAGGAAATGGTTTATCAAGATCATCAATATACAAATTGGAAGGGAAAAAAAAAAGGATGCTAGTAGATCATCTATGGCTGAAGTAGCAATAGAACCATCTGGTTTTGACAGAGGTGAGAACAGAGATGGGCAAAAGTTCTTGCTAATACTTTTGGCAAGAAACCAATATGAACAAGAAGCAAGTTTTCTACTCTTCTTAGCCTGTTCAAAATCTAGTTTGTTTACAAATGTTGCAAGCTTTGGTGTAGGCAGAAAATGAACCTGGAAATTTGGATTCAAGCCAATTGCGAGATGGAACATCTCGCAAGTGGCTTGAATCCAAATTCCCAAGTATGAAGGGTTTATTTGAGTAGTCTGGTAACATGTTACTTTTCAACCTATTTCCCTTTTGCAGTAAATATACTTTTGGCACCAATTTTCTAGTTGTGAAGGAAGTTTTTCTCTTGGGCTCCCAGGCACCAGGAATGAGCAGCCTTAGCACATTTATTGGAAAAATGAAGGTTTAGATAATGAACAAGAGTTTAAGGTGGAGTGCGGAATAAAGGATTTCATCTCGAAAAGAATAATTTCATTGATATGATCTGAGCAAATGTTGACATTGGAAGATTTAAAATGGTAATCCAACCAAGGAAAAGAAATCTCACAAATTGTCCTATTTTGCATTCTTGTAATGCCAAACAACACAAGGTTCAGAATGGCTACAAGGGAAAGGCTCCATTGGAGAAGAGATCATCACAACTTAGTGATTTCTTCACCAAGCATATACCCAGTTCCTTTACATAACACGGGCTTGACAATATTCACCAGACCTAGTACCAACAGACTTTCTCCTATTTCCTAATCTCAGGTACTTAGAGGACCACTCACCTTGACCATGTACTTAGAAGGGTTGTTTGTGAGAAAAATATCAAGTGTGTTGGCTGCATGGTTAGGGTTGTCTGGTATTCTGGTAGGTAAATGAACAATCTGTGCGAGATCATTAGGAATTGCAAAAGCCTGAGCATCTTGATTAGCTGGCTCTGTGACTACTTACTATTCTTGTTAATCTGACTAGTAAATGGATGCCAGCTAGAATTGTGAACATTAAAATGACCATGCTTTTAGGAAAGTTGAACTGGAGAAATTCAAGTTTCAAAGAGAGGAAGTCAAAGAGTTCCAAATGATCAGTGGAGTTGGGAGAATGACAGACAACAGATGAATTTGACAGAATGGAGTAGAGAGATTTTAAACCCGAGAAGATAGAAAAGAGGAGATTCCAAATTACTAAGTCTCTGACAGGGAATATCAGAGCAGACATATGCACAAGTACCACCTTTCAAGCAAAAGGAATTGTACAGTGAATAATTACAGCAAATGAGATGAGCAGTGGTCGAATCAACCGATAAATGGGATTCGGCAATAAAAAGCACACAGGGTTTGGCAGACTAAGTGGAAACAGACATTACTGAGATTGAAACTGAGAGCACATATGTTTGTGAAATGAATGAGAAAGTGTTTGAGAGGTTTAGATCTTTTCACAGATAAGTTTGACTATTCATGTTGTATGAAGTAATGATATTTTTGGATATAGCATACACACAGCAAGAATACTGCATATATCCAGCTCCTTTACATAGTATGGCCTTGACAATATTCACCAGAACTAGTACCAGCAGACAATTTCCTTATTTTCTAATTTGAAAAAATAACTGAGTGGTATCCATTTTCCCACTGACAGTGATATTATTGCTGCAATGGATACATTCCTGGAGGCCCAAGAGAAAAACTTTCTTCACAGCTGCAACCAACACATTACATCATTGGTGCCAAAAGTATATTGACTGCAAAAGAGGAATAGGTTGAAAAGTAACATGTTACCAGACTACTCAAATAAACTCTTCATACTCAGGACAAACTTTTAAAACATTGCTCATAGAGTGCTTTCAGAAAGGTATATTAATACATAATCTTCCAGAAATCCCTCTGTGCTCACATTAACAACTTGCACCTCAAAACATATGCAGATCTTAAATTTTCATAATATTCCCAGTTATTGTGCATCTCCTAAAATACTTTAAAGTGTAAATACTTAAAATACTAGACATACTTCAGTTTTAAAATCAAGCCTTCCAAACATGGACACCAGAAAATACTATCCATTGTTTATCAGTGCTGTAAAGCACAAGTACACAGTATAGATTTAATGATATTTTCCAGATTTTAAGCAAAAAACATTGGAAAATTTAACTCTCAGTGAAGCTGATACTTTTGTAGCCTTACTCCTATGCTGCTACTGTACATGTACTATAAATGGATTTATAACTGTGTGTGATTGCTCAATAAATGGAAACAAAAAAAAAATAAAATAAAAAATAAATAAGACCTGGAGGCAACCGAACTCTTCCCCCTCCTACAAACACCACTGGTCAGCTAGTGCAACATTAGTAAGGAAATGGTTACATTTATTTCCTCACTGAAATGTATATTTTGTATACATTTCACTTACATGTTATTTAGTATTAACTGTGCAGTGCAAAGAAGTAGAGGGTTTTACTATACACACAAAAAAAACACCACTATGTGGATTTCCCACTTCTCAATCCAGCAGGCCTTTGAATTTCAAAACCTATGGAGGCAATTTGTTTCAATGATTAAACAACTCTCTGAATAACCTACCCATAAACCAGTCTACAATTCTTTCCTCTTAGTTTGAATTTATGCCCCTGGTTCTAGTCTTCCCTCTCAGAACCTTATAAACCTCAAATGGATTCCTCTAAGTCACTAGTTACCAAGCTATGCAGCCAACATATTCAAAGTCTTTCAAATATGAGTAACCCTTAGTCAATCTCACCAGGCATGTTGCCTGTCTTTTGACCTTTACAAGAAGTTCAATGCCCTCCTTTTTTTTGGTGTAGCTAGACTTGGAACACTGTTACAAATGCATTCTCATGACTGCCTCAAACAGTGGAATTATAATGCATCTCTGTAAGCAACTGTTCAACAAATCATTGATAGGCACTATGAGCCATCCATGCCACAAGTACAGTAATCTTCAAATCCCTTTCTTCCTGTACCATTTTTAATTCAACCTTCTTGCCTATAAGGTATTTTGGAGTTGTTATTTCCCTTGCAGTTGCAGAATAAAAACATCATTGTCACTTATCTATCCATCCCAGAAACCCACCTTAGTTATCCTGAAGCAAAACTGCTTGAGCTGGTCATTAACCTTCACATCATTTACAAATTTTGACATTATGCTCTGTATACCTCTGTTAATGTCATTTAAGAAAATAAATAACATGTTGATACATATAGAATTTATTTAGTCGATTTAAAAACAGACCCGCATAGTGAGTTTCCTCCCAATTACTCCTAACAATAAGGGGCAGATTGAAAAATCCAATAACAAAGCAATTTACTCACCCATTCTATCAGTTTACAAAGACTCTCAACATACTTTTCACAGTCTTCTAGTTTGTAGAATATATCAACTTTCACTTTCCCATTGCTTCCTGTTACCTCACACTACACAGGAAGAATGCTTGCATGAATTATTTCCAAATCTGCAAATGCCCCTGTCATGCACGTTGACAAGTAATATGATTCCCCCCTCCCCAAACTCAACAAACACATCCTTTTCTCCTGTCTGTCCTTAAACACACTGTATATATCTCAGTAAAGCTTATTATCCCCCATTTCTGGGTGACATCAAATTTTTGTTGGTCTTATTACATTGGCACTAGTTATTCTAAGTATGAGTTCAAACTTGCTCGTTTTAATGCCAGTGCTGCACACATTTCTGTAGACACAATTCAGACTAAATATTCTCATGCTGTTTACTAACCTGACCATCACTTAAAGTTATTTGAGCATTTTGCCATAGCATTAGCTTCCCATTCATTTAAAACTTTGCTGCTGTCCATGGCACAATTTTAGGTGCATTCAATTTTTTTTTTTTTAAATGAAAACCCCAAACATTAAAGGTATGTTGAAAGTTCAGAAGACAGAAGATATTTGTTGACATTAGACTTGAATATCTGTACAAAATGTATGCATAAAGCATCTATTGTATTCACCATGTCCATCTGTCTTTCCATATAATAACTTGACTCCTAGTGGATAGATTTTCATAAAATTTCAGATTCTCTTTTAGAAAGATTTGTCAAGTTTTCTAAAATATTATTAAAAAAAAAATCAGACCAACAGAAATCCAGCACTTTCACGAAATTTTATATTTGGCTCTATTAAAAAGATGTATTGAGCCTTCTCAAATTTCATTAGAATTGGACCAATAGAAATACATAAATTGTTAATTCTTTTCTTTTTTTTCTCCCTCATACATATCACACAGGCAATCCATATACACTGGTGTGCAAAACTTAAGGATCAACACTTTCTAAAGGTTACAACCACAAAATCTTTACTTAAGGTACTCTTTACTGATGAGAGTAGATTCAATCTCAGCAGCAATTGACGTCAGCTAATCTGGCGAGATGTTGGCACACGGTATCACCCCACAAACATCACAAAGGGATCGATATGGCGGTCGAGGTGTTTTCGTCTGGGGAGGCATTATCTTGGATGGACGTACACAACTCCAGATATTGGAAGGCAGTACTGTAATTGGTGAACGCTACTGTACTGAGGTAATCTTTCTCCATGTGCGTCTGTTCCGAGGTGTCATTGGCCCAGAGTTCGTGTTTATGGACGATAATGCCACACCCCATTGCACTGCAGCTGTGATATGCTTTTGGAAAGTGAGGATATTGTTCGTATGGATTGGCCTGCCCGTTCCACCGATATAAATCCCATCGAACACATATTGGACGCACTGGGGAGATGCCTAGCAGCAAGTCCCCACCCACCAGAAAATGTCCGCCAGCTGAAGATGAGTCCGCCACTGACAGAGGAATGGACGATGTTGTTCTAAGTATGGACAGGCGATGCAAAGCCTGCATTGACATTAGGGGTGGCCATATCTTCTACTGAGGACCACCTCTTCCTTTTGTTCCATCTTTGCAGTGATACATCTGTATCATGGCAGCCAGTGCTATGTTGCCATTTTTGAATAAAGTCCCTCTGTACCGTTTTGTTTCCGTTGTTGTGTCGGTGTTGTTTCGTTCATCATTTCTGTACCTCACGAAGTTCCTTTGGTATGCTTTTCCCATATCCAGGCCTATGAGAAGCTACAGGTGAAAACCTGACTGGTCCTTAAATTTTGCACACCAGTGTAATTGTAAATTGTAGCAGAAGCATGGGATATTGTTTGTTTTGAAAAATTAATGGGCAATACGGCAGATGTGCAGAAATGAAATATTCTTGGTTTGAGCACGTCATTGCTTTTTGCTTACTTTTTTGTTATAATAAATCAAATTATTACTTCTGTTAACATATGCCCAAAATGTAAGGCACAGTGTGCATTAACTAACTTGTTTTAAAATCAGACTCCAACTTTTGTGACCTCATATACAAGAATTTAATACCATTATGAACAATCAATTAGCAATTATGCCTATTTATTAAGAAAGATGTAGCTTAAATAGTGTACATCTTGAACTAGTTTAACTGTCATACTGTGCTGTATCTTGCCATTTATGTTAGTGGAAAGAAAGAAAAGGTAAACCTTTGAGCAGAGTTCCAGGTGATTGTGAAAGCAGAAAGATGATATTCTGCTTCATCCTATTCCACTTCACACAGTTTAATTTAGGTAATGGGGAGAAAAAAAAAAAAAAAAAAAGTGAGTTCTCCCAACAACCACAGAAACAGATTTTGTATGAGCTATGCACAGTGACAGGTACAACTGATTTTCTATATGACAATTATAGAAAAACATTTACTTCTGAAGAAGCGTGACTTTTTTCATGATGATGAGGGACAGTTTCAGTACTCTAAATCTGCACATTGCACCAGTTGATCTTTCCATACAGGTATGTGTGCAATGGTGCACACAATGTGAGATCGAGCCCTATCTCCTGCCACAAAAAAAGGGAACAGCTCATTGTTAACTTGTTGCTCTGGTATAAAAAAAAAAGTTGTAACATCAACTTCGGGAATTCCACCAAAGCACAATTTTCTAAATAATATATTTTAATCTATACTAAAATATAAACAATATTCATTATCCATTTCTTTAATAAAAATAATTTCATAATCAAATAGTTACTGAAAATTTCATAGCAAACAGTCAGTAATAAAGTAGGATATATGAGGTGTGGCAATAAAATTCCCTGACAGTTGCAATAAAAATAACACAAAGTGAAGAAGATCAAAAATAGTTTTATTTTTTTCAAAGTAATCACTACTTGATTGAATGCACTTATTATATTGCTCTAAAAGTTTCTGAAAAGAGCCAGCAAAGGTATCCACCAAAGAGATGATGTTCAGCTCAGCAGTTACATTTTTCTTTATGTCCTCAACATGTTGAAATCTTTTCTTTGAGGGCAGTTTTCACCTTGGGAAAGAGGAAGAAGTCTGCTGGTGCTATATCGGGAAAGTAGGATGGATGGTTCATCTATACAATGCCTTGTTTTGTCAGAAATGTTTTCAAAACAAGTGTGGAATGGTTGGGGGCATTATTGTGCAACAAGAATCAGCCACATTTCTCTCAAAATTGTGGCTGCACCTAGGAAATGCACTTCAATAGTTTTTGAAGCACCTGTAAGTAGAATGCAACACTGACCCTCTCCCCTTTGGATACAAGTTCCTTCTGAATCATTGTTTGTCAAAAAACATTATTAGCATCGTCTTGATCCTGGACTTCTGTAAAGAAAACTTTTTCTGGGCCTTGGTGATGATTTTAAAAGTACTGCATGCTCTGATGTTTCATTTCTGGATCATACTGAAAGACCCAACACTCATCTCTAGTAACAATGCAGTAAAGGAAATTAAGATTGTCTTGACAAGTCTGGATGAAGTTTTCGAATGATGACACTTTTCGTTGCTTCAGCTCATCTGAGGCTGTGTAGCAGAAATTTTGCAAAGACCTTCCTTTTCCCCTAAATCTTCACGCAGAATTTGACAAAGTGTATCCTTATTTATATCCAATTCATCAGCCATCATTCTGAGGATCAAATGAAGATCTCTTTTCACAATTTCCTGAACTTTTTCAACTCTCTTCTCATTTTGAGAGGTACACCCATTTCTTGGTTCATCGTGATCATCCCCACTTCCATCTTTGAACCACTTATACCATTCGAATACACCAGTACAACTTAACATTTCATCACCATACACAGTTTTTAACATTTCATAGACTTCTCTTGCAGATTTTCCTACTTTAAAGCAAAATTTGATATTCGTTCATTGGTCCATTGCAAAATTGTGACATGGAACATTAATGCTACTAACAAAACTGGTTGTTACTTGCAACTTGTCAGCCTATCAGACAATCTCTGTACCACCATCTGTTGGAAAAAGTTTGAACATACTACTTACATTTATTTTCAAACTTGTCAAACACAGCCAAAAAGCACAGTTCAGAAACTTTATTGCTATGCCTCACAAATAGTAAAAATGGTTGTGACTCACTACATTAAACTTTTAGATATTTCTTTTAATTCTGACTGATAAATCATAACAGGATAAAAGAAAATAATACCTACTGTCTTAGATCTGCACCACATTCTGCACAGAGATCTTTCATTACTGTTGAATGAGTGCATATTTGTAGACGGAACAGAACTGCTCTGTAAATAAAACAAATAAAAAGGAATAAGAAACTATTAATTATACATTATAATTCCATGAACATAACTTTAAGGTAATAAATGGAACAAGACAAACAACAGCCTATAATTAAAACGAAGAGGGAGGATTATGTTCTACTACAGCAGTGTCTTAGTTCACTGGCCTTCATTTATATTCCACCAACACTATCATTAGTTTGGACATCTGCTACCATATGCATCTTTACATAATCCAATACAGACTGTTTATTATATTTCAGGGTACTGATATAAAGAATTCAGGGTATCAGCTGGTACCAGAGGTATGTATTATTCTTTACAAATTTTCTTTTATGCATTTCAGTAATTGAATAATTAATATTACAAGTTATTTTATACATTTAATGTAGCACATAAATATTGTAATAATGATGAATAGCATTAGCAGAGGCATATGATGCAAGAAAAAAAGCTTAAACATTAGCCAAAAAAAAAAAAAAAAAAAAAAAATTTCCATTTCACAAATCCATTTGTTTCAAATGTTTGTCTAGTTCTGCCTTGAATTTATTTAAGCTATCAATTTCCACAACAACAGATGGAAGTTTGTTCTAGCAATCAACAACCCGCTGGCTAAAGGCAAATTTACGCACACCTATTCGACAACTGTCTTTCGTCAATTTCAGTTTATGCCCCCTCAGGTTTATCATCTGAACAAGAGGAAGAATCCCATCGGAATTGAGCCTGCTCAATCCATTCAAGGCTTTACACACCTTAACACAACACCTTACCTTTGTGTTGCCTCACAGGTTTCTCTGGGGTTACTGCTACCGATATGCAGTTCTTTGCATTTCTCAATGTTAAACTTCAGTTACGACTTCTCAGCAAATTTGTCCAACTTTTCCAGATCCCGCTGCTGCAGCATACTGCTATTACTGTTATTAACAACCCTGCCAACCTTTGTATCATCTGCAAACATTGACATTAAGCTTGATATACCTTCATCAATATCATTGATAAATATACAAAACAACAATGGGCCCAATGCCGAACCCTGAGGGACACAACTAATAACATTAGCTAACGAAGAGCAATATCCATTGATCTTTTATCAATGTAGCAACTTGCCCTTAATGCCATACTGCTCCAATTTGTACAGTAGTCTTCCACATGCAACAGTATCAAAAGCTTTCCTGAAATCCAAGTATATGATTTCAAAATCATTTTTTGCATCCCATTCCTTTGTGACCATGTCATACTATCCAATCAAATTGGTTGGATAGTATGACATGGTCATACTATCCAACAAACCCATGTGTCTGAATTATTACTGCTGTCTTGTCTAGATCCTACAATGCTTCTTTAACCAGTGACTCCATTATTTTCCCAGGAACAGAATGTCAAACTAACAGGTCTGTAATTACTCATATCACCATTTGATCACCCTTTGTGAATTGGAGATACTTTTGCACATCTTCAGTCTGTGGGGAATTCCCCTGAGTCCAAGGATGCTCTCATAATTATGGTTATGGGTTTTCTTACTTCCTTTGCCACTTCCTTTAATATAACTGGATAAATCCCATCCACCCCAGGTGCCTTTCTTATATTTAACTTCAATTTCTCCTCCACTTTGCTCTCAATTATTACAAAATCTTAACTCCCTGTTAAGAGTTTGATATACATCTGGTCCTCTCCTCCTTGAATAACTCCTCATGGGTGCATGTAGATACAGTAGATACTCAAGTAGTTTGGCAGCTATCTAAGACTGATCATCTATAGTTCTGTAAAAAATTCTATCCCATGAGCCTTGCACAATCAACCCTGGAGAGATTGCTTCTACAGGGATGGGGTAAACTTAAATAAAAAGGGAACAAGAATATTTGCTGATGCTATCGAGACAATGTTAGGTGGGTCGAAAAACAGCTATTGGAAGAGGATTCATAGACTAATAGATTAACAGTAGCCGATATCAGAGACGTGGTGTCACACAGATATAAGGAATGCAGAATTGGAGTTTGGGGAATACAATATGTACAGAAAGGATAGATAAGATAGGAAGGGAGGAGGAGTTATGCTGTTAGTTAACAAAATCTAAGGAAGTGCATCCAGTTGACCTAGATGGACAGTGCAATGTTGAGTCAGTTTGGTGTGACATAAGCACTGGGAAAGCAAAAATGAGGGTAGGAGTTTGTTATAGGCCTAATGACTGATGAGTACAATGAACAATTATACAGAGATACAGAGTGGGCCAGTAAATCAGTGTGTCTCATAATGGGGGATTTTAACTTCCCAGATATTCACTGGAACTTGTGGGTTGGTCACTAGCAAGGCTTTTGTGGATTTATTGGATGATTGCTTTCTACAGCAGCACGTTAGAGAGGCAACCAGAGGGAGTAACACTGTTGACCTGATTATCAGCAGTGATTACACCTTTAAGCAAATCCCACATCAGAATGTGGGATTTGCTTAAAGGTGTAACGACCATTAGGGGTAAAGGGAAGGGTTTTTGCTTTCGTAAAGGTGACTATAGTGGCTAAGAGATTTTTTAAATTCTATACAGTGGGACCAACTGATGATGCTACCAACAGCAAATTCTAAATGAGGAAGTAATTCAAGGAAGTAATCGTGAAAGCTACTAGGCTTTTTGTTCCAACTAAGAAATACTGTTCTAGGTTTAGGCCCAAATGGATATCAGATGAACTGATGAGACCCATGGCAGAAAAGACATGCATGGGATGCATATAAATTATCAGGCAACACACAAGCCTATTATATATATATATTTTTAATGAAAATCCCAAACATGAAGAGGTGTTAGAACCTATGGTACTTAGTACCGTGCATGGGTTGGAGGTTGAGAAGATATCTGTTGACATCAGACTTGAACTTCTGTAGACTGTAATTTTCAGGAAGCACGTATGAAGGATGGTTGTTCCAGAAAACGGTAGCTGAATGAATGAACAAGGACAATGAAAAGTTGGTTCTGTGAGTTTGAAGTTGGACAGTAAATGGATGTTGGCTGGTGGTGGTGGTGGCGGCATGCATTCGGACAGTTTTGAAAGAGAGAGCAGAAATTATAGAAGAAAATTCAGAACAACAGTGCCCATGGAAGTATCTGTAGAAAAGGCATGCAGCATATAAACTCAAAGGAAGGGGATGAATCAGATTGGTCCTCTTGATATCAATGGTTTGACTGTAGATGATCATTTTCAGATAGCTGCAAAACTAAATTAGTATTTTGCATCTACATTCACACATGAGGAGTTATTCAAGGAGGAGATGTTTATCAAACTCTAACAGAGAGTTAAATGATTTTGTAATAACTGAGAGCTGCTGTTGTTGTTATTTGGTTTTTAGGAGCATTAGCAACTAAGGCCATATTGCTCCGGGATATGCGGTGGTCATTCCCTGACCTTTCCGCATCCTCCATATTTGATGGTGACGGGTTCAAACCCCGGTCTAATCAAGAAGCGTGTGCTACACACTGCTGCTCCTTCCCACCTGGCTACGGAGGCACCTCATAACTGAGAGCAAAGTGGAGGAGAAATTGTTGAAGTTAAACATAAGAAAGCACCTGGGGTGAATGGGATCTATCCAGTTATATTAAAGGTGGCAAAGGAAGCAAGCAAACCCTTAGCCATAATTATGAAAGCATCTGTGGACTTGGGGAAGTTCCTACGGACTGGAGATATGCAAATGTATCTCCAATTCACAAAGGGGGATCAAAGGGTGACACGAGTATTTAAAGACCTGTTAGCTTGACTTCTGTTCCAGGGAAAATAATGGAGTCACTAGTTAAAGGAGCATTGCAGGATCATCGTTGATTATTGGAACAAACTTCCATCTGTTGTTGTGGAAGGCAAGGAAGAATACAAATTCTTAATACAAATACAAATTCTTAGAGGGTATGAATGGGTGAAGTGTGTTTGCAGGGTTTTTTTTTTGGCTAATGCTTTATAAGCTTGCTTTGCCACTACTAATATTTTATCAATAATCTGTATAAATTAGTAACTTGAATTAGATTTCCATCAATAACTTGCATTTGTTTATTTGCCTTATCAAAATTTTTCTATATGACTTTCCAAATTAAAATCATTATTATAAACTATTTTTCTGTTTTATTTTTTATTCTGACATCGTATATTTATTTAATATTCTTTTTGTTAGGATTATTTATTATCTTTTCTAAACAAGCCATAAGATAGGTCTAACTATCTGCTAATGCATCATGTGTTTCAGTTCATGATGACCATCTTGTATAAGAAAGTTTCTTTATTAATTTACATTCTTTATTTAAGTGTTTCTTCATATGTAATTTCATCAACTTGAAGGTGCAGAAAAAAAAAGCTGTACTCATTTTCCACCAATAAAAATAAATGAATAAAAAGAAATAAAAATGATTCTTCACAACATTCTCCTGCAAACATTCCAATTAAATTCATTAAATTACATGAACAATGAATAAATTCAGCTAAAGCAGTGCTTGAATTATTAGCACTAGAAATCCTTTATTGCCAGGCATGATTATGGAACTGCCATAGGACTGTCCACAGCAAACAACAAGATTAATGTTTTTTCAAGCAACCAAATATGATATTTTGTTTGCCATTTCCTCAGCACTATAATCACAATAATCGATGAAAGTTAAAATATTCTCTACTGGTCTGTTTTTATTGACAGATGCTATAAAAACTGATCATGAAGTGGATACACCAAGAGTTGAATTAACATCAAAAGAATAATACTTCCACAATTTTAATTCATAAATAATTTCTTTGATTGTATCAATTTGATAAATTCATTCCAAATCGATGAAGACATTTATGAAGGTTTTTCTGCTAGATTGCTATATTCTGTGATACAAGTCTAAAGCGATAGCAATAGCATTAGTAGGACATATGATGCAAGAAAGCAAGCTTACATAGCACCAGCCAAAAAAAAAAAAAAAAAAAAACACACGCACCCGTTCCATTTCACCCATCCATTCACTCCAAATGTTTGTCTAGTTCTGCCTTGAACTTATTTAAGTTGCTGACCTTCACTACAACAGATAGAAGTTTATTCCAACTATCAACTACCCGTTGACTAAAGGCAAATTTTCGCACATCTATTCTACAATTATCTTTCCTCAATTTGAATTTATGCCCCCTTAGGTGAGTAATCTGATCAAGAGGAAGAAACCCATTAGCATTGAGCTTGCTCAATCCATTCAGGGTCTTATACACCTCAATTAAATCATTTCACAGTTGCCTAGTCTCCAGAAGCTGTAATTTGCAGAACTGAAACCTTTCTTGGTAACATCAACCCTTTGTTTCACTCACTGATCCTGTTGCCCTTCTCTGTACTTGTTCCAGCAGCTCTACATCTTTCCTAAAATGAGGCCTCCAGACTTGTATACAGTACTTGAGGTGTGGCCTGACCATTGCCTTATACAAGGGGACAATCACCCCCTTATCCCTGCTAGCAAAATTCCTGTATATATCATTGACAGCACACCCTTTCAGCCTTTTTGCACTGCTCAGAAAACTTCATATCTGAATGCACAATTACCCCCAGGTCCTTTTCATTCTCCACTACCCTGAGTGTAGTACCACCCAGTTGATACGTTACTCTGAGGTTACTGCTACCCATATGCATTACTTTACACCTGTCAATGTTAAACTTCAGGTGCCACCTCTCTGCTCAAATTTTCCAGATCCTGATGCAGTAGCATACTATGATTACTGTCACTAACAATCCTGCCAACCTTTGTATCATCTGCAAACTTAGACATTAACCCTGATATACCTTCATCAATATCATTGATAAATACTGAAAACAACAATGGACCCAACATCGAACCCTGGGGGACTCCACTAATAACATTAGTCCAGCAGTGTCCATTGATAACCACTATCGTCTCCCACTCAATCATCCTTTTATCCATTGTAGCAATTTGCCCTTAATGCCACACTGCTCCAATTTGTAGTCTTCCATGTGGCACAGTGTCAGTATCAAAAGTTTTCCTAAAATCCAAGTATATGATATCAAAATTATTCTTTGCATCCAATTCCTTTGTGACCACATCATAGTATCCAATCAAATTTGTCAGACAAGACTTCCCCTTAACAAACTCATGCTGTGTGTCTGAACTATAACTGCAGTCTTGTCTAGATGATCCTGCATCACTTCCTTAACCAGTGACTCCATTATTTTCCCTGGAAGAAGTTTAACAGGTCTGCAATTACCCGTGTCACCCTTTGATCCTCCTTTGTGAATTGGGGACACACTTGCACTTCTCCAGTCCATGGGGACCTCCTCATAGTCCAAAGAAGCTTCCATAATTATGGCTAAGGGTTTGCTTACTTCCTTTGTTGCCTCCTTTAATATAACTGGAGAGATCCCATCCACCCCAGGTGCCTTCCTTATGTTTAACTTCAATTTCTACTCCACTTTGCTCTCAGTTATTACAAAATCATTTAGCTCCCTGTTAGAGTTTGATAAACATCTGGCCCTCTCCTCCTTGAATAACTCATGGTCACACATGCAAATACATGTGAATGCAGATGCAAAATGCTCATTTAGTTTGGCAGCTATCTGAGAATGATCATCTATAGTCAAACCATTGATATCAAGTGGACCAATCTGATTCATCCCCTTCCCTTTAGAGTTTACATAAGTAAAGAAGTCTTTGGTGTTTTTCTTTGCATTCTTTGACAAAGATTTCTCGTATTCTGCCTTCGCCTGCCTAACCTTCTTTGTGACTTGATTACAGACTAGCTTATATCTGCCATAGGCTTCTGTGTCATCTGATAATTTATATGCATCTCATGAATTTTTCTTCTCTGCCACAGCCACATTAATTCATCTGATATCATTTAGGCCTAAACCCTGAACAGTATTTCTTAGTTGGTATGAAAAGCCTAGTACCTTAGTACCCTGCAAGATTAAGTCCCTGAAGGCTTCCCATTTAGAATTCACTATTGGTAACATCATCAGTTGATCCCACTGTATAGAATTTAAAAACTCTTTGGCCTATTCATTAGGTCTTTAAAAAGAACAGCATATTCTTCAATAAATTAATTATTATTATTATTTTTTTTTTTTTCCCTTTAAAGAAAGTCCTCTACTTATTAATTTTTTTAATTACAAATGCAACTTTTCTAGTACTTTCATCAACATCATTTTTTTTTCATATAATCTTTCAAAATATCTTCCTAAAAAAATTGAGATTTGATATGTTCATGTGAATTTTTTCATGGCTTTTAATACATTTCCAGGTATTTTTCTTCAGCTGCATCCCAGTGGAATATGTGAATGCATGGAATGCAATAAACGATTTTTTACTTTCCAAATATGAAAAATGATGCAACTTTGTGTTTCATCATTTTTTAAAAAATTCTAATAAAAATGTTTTTCTGCAAATGACAGCATATATCTCCAACTTTATGAATAGTTACCAAACAGGATACTTGTCTATTATCCTCACAAAAGTGTAAGTTACAAGCCTAACCAGTGTATATTTATTTATATTTATATTTTATGCTATATTTATACTTTTTGTTTATTATTACTTTATTGCAACAAGGATGCACTCCTAGAGTGATAATGATGTAACTACTGTCAGGAGGATAATAGATAAATACCCTAAAAAGTCACTGATTTAATAAACATTTTCATATATATTAAATCCATGTTTTAGTACTAATGATAGCATTATCATTAATGGGTTCAGAAAAGGGAGAAGCACAATAGATGCCATTTTCTCATTACAATAAATTTTGGAGAAAAGAAGAGAATTTAACCTACCAATATTTCTGCTGTTCATTGATTATGAAAAAGCATATGACAATGTAAACCGGGAAAAGTTTTGGCTGATTCTACATACAGAAAATATCCCAACCAACCCAACTCTGGAAAGCAATACAAAGCCTATGTAAAAACTAAAGTCTGCATAAAATATTCTAATGGCCAACTATCAGACCCAATAACACCAATAATGGAGTCAAACAAGGATGTGGACTATCACCAGATTTATTTAATATCTACATCATTAAAATTATTAAAGAATGGAAACAAACAACAACAGAATAGAGTTGAACAACAGGAATAAAATCCAAAATATATTATATGCCGATGATCAAGTTATAATCGCAAAATCGGATGATGAACTACAGATAGCAGCTAATGAACTGAATAAAATAGGCAAAAAGTATGAGATGAAAATCTCCACCTCAAAAACAAAATCAATTTATGAACAGAATGATTAAACATCACTTTGGAAAACAACTGACAACTTAAACAAAATTATGACTGCACAACACCACTTCAAAATAAGCCCTCTTCTACAGCTGTGAGACTTGGGTCATAAATAAGAAAGATACACAAAAAACTAGAAGTAGCACAAATGAGATTTTTAGGACTATTATTAGGCTTTACAAGACTAGATCATCAAATAAATTTAGATATTCATGAGAAATTAAAAGTAGATAACATAGTTAATGACATAAAATGGTATCAGAAAAAATGGATCAGCCACATAGAAAGAATGAAGCCAGACCAGATCCCAAATTAGCCTTTAACTACAAACCTACAGGCAAGAGAGATGTGGGTCGACCAAGGCAACAATGGCAAGATCAAGACCACCTCCAAGAGCTACAACGGAACAGGTCTTAAAAGACCTAAGCTGGACCAAGTTCAGGTTGATGATAGCATTAGTACCATTTTCCAGAATCTATGGATAACAGTTCAAGATGGTTGCTCATAGCAAACATCATGTTATCTTGAATGAAAGCAATGGTGTTAATGATCCCTCCTTGCTCAATTTGATCAATCATAAAGACAAGTCATGGTGTTTTGTGTAAGTACACAAACACAGAGAGAGAGAGGAATGGAAATCAACATGTCCTCCAATATAAAAAGAAAATAATAATAATGGTAATCACTTTCTTTGAGAGCAAAATTCACAAGAAATTTTGTTCCACCAAGTAAGAGAGTGAATAATAGTCTACTATGCACAAATTTCAGAACATTTGGTTAAGAGAAATTGCCGAGTAATGCTTCAGTTTGAGAAAAACAGAGCTGATTTGTGTTGTTTGACACCCGTGCTAATTATCAAGGATCTTTTGGCAAGGCATCTGATTTGTGAAGCTAAGCCACTTTATCCCCTTGATTTATTTCCCTTACACAACTATTACTTATTCCTCCAAATCAAATGCACAAGGTTTTGCAATGAATTCACAGGGCATTAAAAAAAAAAAAAAAATGTGAAAAACGAACCAGCAGCAATTAGTTCAAATGTATCAAACAAATTACTTTAAAAAACATTAAGCTTTTTCATTCTACCATCTGATTTTCTCTAAATTGACTCAATTCTAGAATTTAATTATCAAAATTTGTATAATTTAAGATGAATTTTGCATACAACTTGCCAAATGCTTAGATAATTAAATACTAGCTTAATAGTATCAAAGTGCACTGCTCACACATACTATTACTGATATAAAAGGAGAAAGATACTAGTGAAGACAAATTATAAAGAAAAAGGTTAAGTACCACAATCAAATTCATCCATCCCAGTTATGTCTAATGTGTTTTACAGAAATATGCCACTATGTGTTGATTTATTTGTCCCAACTGTGATGGCAAAAAAAAAAAAAAAAAAAAAAAAAATGTGTATATGATGTCAAAATTATTTTATACAATAAAAACATGTACAGCTGAACCTCAAAGATTCAGAAACCTATTTTCTAGCTATTTTAGAAAAATAGACAAATCTAAAAAAACCACCTGAGAACTGAATTTTTTTGGCTATTAGCATTAGCAGAGGCATATGATGCAAGAAAGCAAGCTTATACAGCATCAGCCAAAAAAAAAAAAAAAAAAACCATTCCTATTTCACTGATCCATTCATTCCAAATGTTTGTCTAGTTCTGGCTTGAATTTATTTAAGCTATCAACTTCCACAACAACAGATGGAAGTTTGTTCCAGCAATCAACTACCCGCTGGCTAAAAGCAAAACTTCCACACATCTATAACTGTCTTTCCTCAGTTTCAATCTATGCCCCCTCAGGTTTGTAATCTGAGCAAGAGGAAGAATGCCATCAGCATTGAGCCTGCTCAATCCATTCAAGGCCTTATACACCTCAATCAGATTGCCTCGCAGGCACCTAGTCTCCAGAAGCTGCAGTTTTCAGAACTTAAGTCTTTCTTCATAAGAGCACCCCTATGTTCCCTTCACCAGTCTTGTTGCCCTACTCTGTACTCATTCTAGCAACTCTACATCCTTCCAAAAATGAGGCTTCCAGACCTGTACGCAGTACTCAAGGTGTAGCCTGATCATTGGCTTATACAAGGGGATAATCACCTCCTTATCCCTCCTCGCAAAATTCCTGTATGTCATTGACAAGACCCCATCACCTACTCTGGCAGCCTGTCTGCGCTGCTCAGAAAACTTCATATCTAACTGCACAATTACCCCCAGGTCTCTTTCATTCTCCACTACCCTGAGGGTAACACCACATAGTTGGTACATTTCTCTGGGGTTACTGCTACCCTGCTAACTATTGACAAATTTTCAGTTCTCAAGTGGTTTTTGCAGATTTGTCTATTTATGTTAGCAATCCATTAGGAGTTTCTGGAACCCACATTTCATGCATGAATCATTATGACAATGTATAATGCATTCAGTGAACAGTTTTAACAACCTTTAATTTGTTCTGTTGGATCAGACAACATCCAATTCATATTTAGCCTGGAGATCAATGGTTGCTCATTAGTGCAGGGCTCTACATACCCTTAATGCCACAATGCTCCAATTTGTACAGGTCTTTTATGCAACAGTATCAAAAACTTTTCTAAAATTTAATATTTTGTGCTATTTGAGTAATCACAGATGATTACATAAAAGCTAATGTAAAAAGTAATGTGTGTGTTTATATGCTTCTTTCTATTAAATATTTAATGCTCCTTCCCATTTGGTGGTACCTTACAACTTGGTTGCCCAGATGCTGAAAAGGTCATACAGTGCTGCATTAGTGCATATAACTTAAAGGTTTTGCCATAATAAAGTAATATCTTAAACTATAGGAGATTTTTTCATTGTTCTTACTGTATGTACTGATATACATGTTTCAGGAAGTACTTGTATATGTGCCTGCATACAGCAACTTCCTGAAGCAAGTGGCCCTAAGGATCAAAACACAGATCATTATCTATTGTAGAAAGGATGCCATTTACTGAAGAAACTCATTAGTGGAACTTTGGTTGTATATGACATCTTTCGAAAAAAGGAAAGTCTTTTTTTTTGTTAATCTTTAGAATATGATACATCTTCCGAATAATCATTGGGGAGGCATGGTGTGATGCAGTGACACACAGGCTTAGCTCCTCCCACATGTTACTTTGATAGGCTGCTAATTACTGGACTTTAATCCAACAGCAAGGGGGGAGGAATAAACTTCAAATTTAATCCACTGGCAAAGGGGAGGATGTTTACTGCTGTTTTAAAATTGGCAACTCATTTTTCGAGTTCAAAGTGGCAGAAAGGGGGGGAGATATACACACTAACTGAATATGGGTACTGTATACTGAAAAGGTCAGAGCTTCCAATTGCTGTGAGGAAAGCAACAGATAGGAGGGACTAAGGGCCTATCAACCACTGATCCTTACAATGACCCATGGGATAGCACATCATATTCTAAAGATTATTTTTGATTGTATAAGCACTGTATGCTACATTTTTTTTTTCTAGTAGGATACACTGTACAATAAGATGTAGTAATCAAATTCAGATTTTATGTACTACATCCAACTGAAATCTGACAAATTACAAGATCTTGCAAGGATCAGATTCCCAAGGTTGATTGTGAACACTTATTAAAGTTAACTTATTTTTTCCAATTTGAGAAATATTTTTATATTGGGCTATCTAATATTGGGAAAAGTTTTCCCCAATATTAGATTTTGGTCAAAGAAAGTGCAACTTTCTTTTGACCAAAACTACACAGTGAAATTTATCTTGAATTCTTCTGAGATAGAAGAATAATGCAAATTCAAAACTGATAAAAAAAACAATATTAATAATAACTATATAAGCTTGCTTCCTTGCATCATTTGCCTGATCTCCATTTCCGAAAAAAAAAAAAAAAAAACGTTGGGGTGCACTGACAAGTCACATAAAACCTCCAGTCCAATCAAATTCTTTTTATTTTGGTAGGAGCATTAGTTAGACTTAACTAAAAATGACTCTGCAGTCTGTCCCCACTAAAAACGCAAGAATGAAATCAGAAAGTTCCCCAACAAATTTATAAAGTAGCGCTACATCAAAAGAAAATTACGCTATACTCCAGAACATGGTGCATCTTCAGCCTGCCATGGTCTTGGGGTGTTTATTCTCCCTCTTCCAGCTGTTTTAAAATAGGAAAACGAGTTCCCGATTTTAAAACAGCGGCAAGGGTGGGATAAACAACTAACGCTAACCATAGCAGGTTACGCACGTGATTTTCAAAGGGGCACCGTGTTCTGGAGTTTTAACGAAAATTATCTTCCATAGTATAAATTATCCTCTCGTATCACACCTCTATTTGTACAAAAATGCCAGAATCCATGACTCTAAATAAAATGCATGCAAAGTCCCTAATTGCTACTGATACAAATGGCTGAGTGTTTTTCACCAATAAAATGTTATCGGCTGTTAACAGATGTGAATTAAATAGCAAAGTAAACAATCACCACCCCCCCAAAAGGCAAAGCCACATGAACACAAAAATATCTGGATGTGGTACAAAAAAGGAGAGACTTTACACTTTCCATATAATAAAATTATTTAAATTATTCAGAAATTTAATGTATCCGCAATACATTAATTGGAGGATTTCAGCTAAACTCATGCGAAACGTGGTCTTTTTTGGCGCAATTATTTAAAATCTGCCACCCACTTACACGTAAGTCGACATAGTTCTAGTGTTTAAACTCAGGGCCCAATTTGATGTCACATTTTATTTTAATATTCCATACTGATTTAAAGCTTCCAAACAACTGGCAGACAGTCAAGTTAAAAATAATAAAAATAAATTAGGCCTACCCAGGATTAACTATTTCTCCTTCTTTACATATCAACTCCTCAACTACACCTTCTGTTGTTGATTTGAGCTTCTGGGGCTGCTTATCAGAAGACTCCTTCGTATAAGGGCAATCGTCATAAAGTAATAAAATTGTACCATGGCATAATCGGCTGCCAGGTTTTATTTTCCATTTTATCAAATAAATGGCTTCTTTGCCAGTAAAATATATTTCCTTCGACCTGGTAAACGCCATACCTTTAGCACACCAAACACCATCTAACGGTTAATATCCTTTGAATCATATATTAAATATGCAGATGCTATTTGCTGTAATTTTGAAAATGGAAAACATTTTTAGCCAAAAACAAGCCATTAAATCAGTACCTCTCAGAGAATAGTTTGTTTATGTTCTTCGACAATGCTGAAGACATATTATTATTTCATCATAAATGGACGGGTAGGTGGAGCTATGAAGATTGTCGGGAAATTCGTTAAAAATCAAAATTCTGAATATTCACCCCTCCCCAACACACACACACTGTGTGTGGGTGTTGGGGAGGGGTGAGAAAGGAATTGTCTTGGTTGTTTACGGAAGCATATGCACGGTATGGCTAAGCACGAGTTCCTAGACAGGTGAAGAACACCAAGATATCACTTTCTGTGATCCCTTATAGGCTGGCAGGCATTGGTGAAAAATGGGATTCTACTGGATGGAGGTGTACCCAGAACAGAAGGCTTTAAATACCTGCATGCAAACAAGAAAATATCGACCCTTCTCCAAACGTGGACGGCCATCAGTGTTCATTTTGTTGCGATTTTCCTCCAAATATGAAAATTCTGTCGTTTTCATTTTATCGTTTCTAAATGGCTGGATGAGGATGATTTCAGGCATAGATGATAATATTTTGTCTTGGAAAACAAATTATGATATTATGATCTCCCCCCCGTAAATGATAACATCCACCCATATACTTTTTTTGCCTGTAAATTGTGTGTGTTCTCTGGTCGATTTGCCTGGTTGCTGGCAAAAAACCCCCAGTTTCTGGGGGGAAAAACTTGCTATCTACGCCTGAGAATGACTATCTCAGCCACGGAGTGAAAAAAATCCCATTAAAGTTCTTTGCATCATCGACGGGATTCCAACCCGAGCCTTTTACGCCTGGTGTGGTGAGGATGGTGACGACACCACTGTTCTATTCGCGCAGACATTTTGTCTTGGAAAGGAGAAGGAACTAGAATAAGACTGTTTGTTTGTTTGTAGGCTTTACGGCGCAAGGCCATAATGTGTCTAACTATGATGATGTTATATACATATTTATATCTGTATAGATGTTATTCAAGTTTATAATGCGTTGTAGAGTTTTATCTGTTTGAGGAACCTAAAAATTTTGGTCACATGTGGTGTATCTGCTAGGAGGTCAGAAATGCTGAAAGAGGTGTTCGTTGTGGAAAATGGGATAAACGTAGCTTATCGCTCAGTATTGTATTTGGGGCAATCAATAGTCTGCGCGTGTAGCACAGTGGTATTGTCACTGTCCTCCCCACACCAGGTGGAAAAGGCCCAGGTTCGAACCCCGCTGATGACGTGAAGAAGTTTAATGGGCTTTTTTCACTCCATGGCTGAGTTAGTCGGTCTCAGGCGTAGATAGCAAGGTTCCCCCCCCCCCCAGAAACTTGGGTTTTTTAGTCCAGCAAACAGGCAAATCGACCAGATGACACACGCAATTTACAGAGAAAATAAATATGTGAATAGAGTAAACATTTACGGGGACCCTAATATCAACAATCATAATTTGTTTTCCAAGACAAAATATTATCATCTATGTCTGGAATCATCCTCATCCTTATGATATTAGGGGACCCTAATATCATAATTTTTTTTGGGGGGGGGAATTATTAAGTAAATGTTGGACAGTGAGCCGAGTATTGCACTTTGTGCACTGTGGTGGATCAGTACCTGCAAGAAGATAAACATGTGTTAGGTGTGTATGGCCTATTCGAAGTCGGGCTAATACTACTTCGTGTCTGTCCTCACGTGTACTCGACCTCCAAGGTTTGAGATCTCTCTTTATACGGAGTAGTTTGTTACCAACTTGATTTTGCCAGATGTGTTGCCATTGCTCCAGACATCGCTCCTTTATAATTAACTTGAAATCAGAGAGTGGTATGCCAAAGTGGGGGGGGGGAGGATCTACAGGATCTGTAACAATTTTGGCAGCTAGGTCAGCACGTTCATTTCCAGCAATTCCAACGTGACCAGGGATCCAGCAGAGGGGGAATTGTTATTTGTTCTTATTTAACTTGGTCATGGTATTCCAAATGTGTCCGAGTAAGGGGTTATGATGATTTTTATTCTGCTGTATAGCTTGGATAGCACTAACTGTGTCTGTGTAGATAACACTGTGCAAAATATTTGTTGTGAAGGGGAAATTTAATGCTATGTAGATAGCATAGAATTCTGCAGTGTAGCTACTGCATTCAATGGAGAGTTTCTTGGCTATCGTAAGGTTGGGAAATACTGCTGCTGCACCAACATGGCGTCACTTCTAGATCCGTCCGTGTAGATTGGCGTGTACTCTGCGTGCTGTGGTCTCATTGCGGCATGAATTTATGTTCCGTTGGGATAAGGTGTGTTTCCCCAACGATGTGAGTGAAAGTCGCACAGCGGTAAAGTTAGAGTTCGATGCCTAACGGCCCCAGGGGTTTCCCCCATCTCCGCGTTGTGTACTCTGTTTGTGTACCACAGAACTCTGCGAAGGCCAGAGGTTTAAAAAGTGTAATGTGTGGGTTAGCGTTGTGTAGTGTCGTGTTATGTTGTGTTGTTCTTCTGACCATTTAGCGGTTGGGCTCCTAGTGGGACCCCCCGTTGCTCCTGAGAAGGCAGGTCAGGCAGTAGAGGGATCGCTTAAGTACTCTGGCAGGCCCTGCCACCTAATTTCCGAGGATTTCAGTGGCAAGGGCCTAAAAAAATAAATAATAATAATAATAAAATTTAAAAAAAAAAATAATAAAATTTTAAAAAAATAATAAAAAAATACATATAATAAAAAAAATAATAATAAATAAATAAATAAAGTAAAAAAAATGTGATGTGACAAGTTAGAGTAGGAGCAGAGTCTGAAGGAGGGGGGACAGATAGAAACATGGAGATGATAGGGAAGACAACTCCAACCTGATCGGTGTGGAAAGCCCCCACCAGGAGAAAAGAGGAGAGCAGGGGGAGGCGACGGAAAACCGTCCCCCCCTGCCTAAGGTATGGGGAATAAAGTGAACTGGGCTACAGTATCTCATTCAGGTTGCCAATGTCAACAGTCACTGTCAGGTAATGGATCCATTATCCCAGACAAGAAGTACATTCAGGAGGCAGGCATTTAGTGTTATTTTGCTTCCTCCGAGTATTTCTTAGGCCTTCCTTGCCTTATCAATGGCCATTGTCTGGAGAGGTCAGGTCCAGTTTAATTGGATCTAATAGGAGTAAGTCACAATTAGGAGTTGATGGTCTAAGTTTCCTTTTCTCGAGGACAACCATATCCAGTGGCTGTGCTGGCTCCCGATCGAAGTACATCACATCTGGTCTTGTAAGATCGATAAATAAATTTTCTGTTTATACTCCGGCACGACAACCAAGTCAGTAGAGTTTACAATAAATCGTCAATACAACTATTTATCGTATTTAGTAGTCACGGGCTTGAACCCCGGTCCACTCAAGGAACGCGTGCTATGCACCCTCGCTCCTGACGATCCTGGTCAATAAAGGTAGGGCGTCAGCGAACAGTTTGATTTCACTCTCATTGTTTCAAGTCAGTAATTAGTAATGAAACAGGCAATTTACACTTTTATCGCTGAGTCTGGTTCTAAGTTTTGTTATAAATAGTCCTGCAGCCGAAAAGGACCTTTCAGCTTCTACAGTTGTTGGTGGTATGGATTCGAGAGCGACCATTAATTTTAATACATTTGTTATTTTTTCACCAGTTGCCTCAAAGATTTCGAACTCCTTGGATATATTCTTTGCAAGCAATTGACCTTCAGCTTAATGTTGAGGGTCTTTAGAAACACATTCAGTTTGTTTTTTGATTTTACGCGCCAATTTCTCACAAAGTGTCTGCTGTCTTTCGCTCTCACTTTAGTGGGCTGTTTTCACTCTGTGGCTAAGTTAGTTGGTATCAGTTGTAGATAGCAAGGGTTTTTCTCACAGAAACTGGGGTTTTTTCGTCCAGCAAACAGGCAAATCGACTAGAGAACGCACGCCATTTACAGACAAAATAAATATATGGGTAGATGTAATCATTTACAGGGAACGTTAATATAATTTGTTTGTTTTTTTGTAGACCACAGAGCCGTAGTCTAGGCGTGACCGTATTAATGCATGATGCAAATGCAGCAGTGTGTAACGGTCAGCTCCCTACGTTGTGTCAGATAGTACTCTTAAGATGTTTAGCTTCTTAAGCCAAGTAATCCGGAGCTATTTTATATGTTCGAAGAAGGTAAGTTTTTGGTCTAGAACCACACCAAGAAAGCGAACACTACTAACCACTGGGATGATTTGATTTTCTAGGTGAATATCGCTTTTGGATGTAGGTTACGCTTCCTACAGAAGTGTATCCCGAGAGTCTTTTGTGGCAAGAGGGGAAAACCATTGTTTTTGGACCATTTCACAACTTTATTGATGGCACCCTGCAACTGTCTTTCTACCATTCGTCTAATATGCGAATGGCAGGAGATACTGAAGTGATCGGCATACAAGGTAGTGGATACTGGTTGTGGTAGATCTTGTGTTATGGAGTTCATTATTATGTTAAATAGAGTGGGATTAGTACTGAACCTTTTGGAACCCCTTCTTCCTGGATAAAATTGGAAGATAACTGGTTGTTGACTCTAACTTTAAAAGAGCGATGATGGAGGTTTCTGGTAAATTCCGGCAGATGTCCACGTAGTCCTAGGGCGTATAAGTTTCGCATTATGCCGTAACTCCAAGCTGTGTCAAAAGCTTTTTCTATGTCAAAGAGAACCATGACATGTGTTCTTTTAGTACAAAGGCATCACGGATATTTATTTTTGCCCTGTTCAGTAAGTCAAGAGTGGATCTGCCCTCACGGAAACCGCATTGTACCGGGTTAAGTAGGTTGTTTTGGACTAGAAACCAGGTTAGGCGGATATTGATCATTTTTTCCAGGACCTTGCTCATACAGCTGGTGAGTACAATAGGTCGATAATGTTGTGGATTTGTAGGATCTTTTCCTGGTTTGGAAATGCTAAAACATAAGCTTGATGCCATTTTTCCGGGAAGGTATTCTCTTTGAAAATTCTGTTATAAAGAATTAACAATGTCTTAAGGGCTGGTTCAATAAGTTAAATAAATAAATCTTTATTGTGAAGTAGAGTTACAGCACAATATCCCATCACGGCGACGAGCGCCAGGGGTTCACATATAGCAGTTAGAGAAAAGATAAGTACAGCGAACAAATACAAAATGCTACAAAATACAGTTTACAAATTCAAAAGGCTACAAAATACCGCGAACAAATTCAAAAGGCTACAAAAATACAGCGAACAAATACAAAAGGCTACAAAGTACCGATCACAAATACAAAGGCTACAAAATACCGATCACAAATGCAAAAGCAATACAAATACAGCATAAAAACGCAGAGCTAGACATAAATACAGAAATAAATACAAATTGGCCATATATCAGGGTTCAAGGGCTTTGATAACGTTGTGTCTGTCCGTCTTCTTACTTATTATGCTGTCGATGTCGGCGTCCACACGGTTGAGGGCAGCGAGCATCTGCTTGGGAAGAAATCTGTCAGTGAGTACAAGCCTGTTGTGGTGAGCCACGAGTGCTGGTGCCGACCTTAGGCTTGGCTGTGGAATCCTCCAAGAGCAAGCGTTCCAAATATTTGGAGATGATATCTGGCCTATGAGTTTGGCTGTGAAGACCAGCCTCTTTTCCACGATCAGGAACTTCAACCTCGGGATGTCGAGTGCTTGTGCCATCATGGTGGTTGTGGTAGCGGGAGGTAGACGAAGCTTGTTATTGGCCCATTTCAGTAACCAGTATTCAGCGGTGTACACCCGCTTGAGGTTTGTAGGTGCAGCAGAGGCCCATATTTCTGCACCATAGAGAATGGCGGGGTAAACGATGGAGGTGATGAACCTTTTAACAGTGACAGGATGTCGGTCGTGAAGCAGCTGCTGCTTTGAGATCCACCGTAAACGAGAGAATTTGGTACTGATTTTGTTGATCTGGTTGACAAAGGACATCTTTTGGTCAAACACAACGCCAAGATCTGTGTGCGAGGGTACATTTGGTATTCGTACCCCTGCGAGTGAAACGTTGAGTACTGTCGGCATGGATTTAAGGGAGAATATAACCTGGGCAGACTTCACTGGGTTGATTTTTAGATTGAAGTTTGCCAGGTACAATTCTAGATCCTTAAGTTGGGAATTGATCTTGTTGCTGAGCTGAACGGGATTGTCGCCAGGGTTAATTTGAGTCAGCAGTTTGAGGTCATCGGCATAGCATAGGAGACCATTCGTTGAGGCAATAATGGGCACGATGATAGCTGTGAACAGGACACCGGATAGGACACCCCCCTGCGGTACTCCAGCAGTAATGTCACAGGATAGGGTGTGTTGTTGCCGATGGAGAATAAGTATTCTGTGACAGAGAAGAGATTCCAAAAAGCACAGCATATCACCTCGAATGTGAAATTCCTCCTTAAGTAGGAGGAGGAGCAAGGCCGGGATCGACACGGCATCAAAGGCTGCGCTTATGTCAAGATATGTGGTTGCTAGCTCAGCTCTTTGTTCGAATGCTGAGAGGATGCGTTCTGTGGTGGCTGCCAAGTTAGTGACTGATGATTTTCCTGCGATGGCATAGTGGATTTCGGGTGGTTTCGTCTGGAGGATTTGGTGAGTGATTGTGGGTAGCAAAGCCTTTTCAAGAGTTTTTAGCAGACAAGAAGCAACTGATATGGGTCTGAACTGATTGACGTTTGTGACAAATTTGTTTTTAGGGATGGGGCACACTCTGTACTTATTCCACTGGGGTGGGAAATAATGCTCAGTGAGGCATCTGTTGTAGATCGAGAGAAGAGGGTCTATGATGAATGCGCTCAAGCATTTGATCATAAATTGCGGAATTCCATCCTCCCCAACAGTGGCTGTTGTAGGAAGGGAATTTGTTGTGCTATCATGATGTAGTGTATTCCATCTGGTCCTGCTGCACTGAATTTGGTAATGGCTAAAGCATGGTGCAATTCTGACATTGTGAAGGGGAGATTGTATGCAGCACTAGATGCTGATTCAAAGTTGATGGAATGTTCCTCAGCCTGTGCTTTGTGTAACTGAAGAGGAGGCATGTATGATGTCGTGGCTGAGATTTTCATGAACGATTCGCCCAATGTATTCGCAATCTCCACCGGTGTTGTAACATCACAAGCATTTACAGTGAGTATGGGAAGGTTGATGCGTGGATGTTTTGAGTACATACGTCGTATTTTGGCTCATATCGCTTGCGCATTTGTAGTTCTTGTAATTGTAGAGGCAAAAGATGAAGTAGGGTTGAGGAAGTTGTATCATTAGTTCTTCTAGGTCAGCGTAGCTTATATTCTGATTAGGGGGAAAGTATAGATATACTTTCCCTATAATCAAAATATATGTATAGGGGGAACGACGATAGTCAAGCCAAAATCAATGTTGACTTGTACTGCAACTGCCTCAAGGTTTGTTTTTAATGGGAGTGGTTTGGAGGGTATTTGAGTGTTGATTATCAATGCTACACCTGCATGTGCCCGATTACTCAGGTTGTTTACAACACGATCTTGTCGATGAATTATGTAGTTCCTGAGAGAAACAGTCATACATGGCGTTAGATTTGTTTCCTGTAGGCAGAGGGCGATAGGATCATATTGTGTGAGGAGATCTTGTATGTCATTTAAATTGCTGCGATATCCTCTACAATTCCCTTGCAGAAATGTTAACATTATCTGGGTTTAGTAGAATCCTCGATTTTTTTTCGAGGGGCTAAGGGTTTCCCTTTCCCTTTCTTTGGAAAGAAGGGTTTTCCCGTGTCCACATCCTCATTAGTGAATAGTTCTAATACCTGTTCATCTTGCTATGAGCTATCTTCAAAGTCGATGCTCTCTGTTTGGTTTGCATCAGAAGTGAGTACTGTAGTGTTTCGTTCTGGGGTCGCATCTGGTTGTACAGTAATCGGCGTATTTATAGTTTTACTTTTTTGCTTCTGTTTGGTTTGGCGGAATAGTGGCCAATGCTGACCTTGCCCAATCAGAGAGTGATTCATTTGGTGGTATGGTTACGACCGTTTGGTTTTCAATTGATATTTGTTTTTTTTTTGGTTACTTGAGCATAAGTTGGTTTATTAGCATTCAGGGCTGGAAAGGACTTTTTGGCCTCTTGGTAGGTGACATTGTGTTCAATTTTGTACCGCTGTACATTTTTTTCCCGTTTCCAGAGGGGGACACTTCTTGGAAAACGCCGGATGGGCTTCTCTGCAGTTAGGACAACTTGGTGTTGTCGCTGTACAATCAGTATTCGTGTGCTCAGTGGATCCGCATCCAGTACAGGCAGCTGCGCCTCTGCAGACTATCTGTGAGTGTCCGAACTACCGGCACTTGTAGCAGCTTACAAGATAACCTGCTTTGATTATTCTCAGCGACAAGTTTATTGTTGATGAGAAAATCTGGACTATAGCTTGGAACTGTGAATTCAATTCGTTCTCATAGAGTGTCATTCTGAAAACCAGTGATTATGAATCAAGATTAAGAGTAGTTCAGTAGATAATAGGGGCTCCACTACTGTTCCTTTTTACTACTTATGAGTTATTGCTTTGAATGCAGATGGCTGCACAAAGTATCTCCTTTTCTGATGGTGTTCAATTCACCTGAGTATTTATATGATCTGACCAAAGGATTTCGTTCAGTTTTTCAAGGTTTTTGGCAAAAAGTATGCGAAAACTATTGTAGACGACGATCATCCATCTATGCACTGTCAATGCATATGTGGCATTGCGCCAGCTGATGCCTAGCAAGTGTGGTGCAGCAAAACAGTGGAAAACGATGAAGAAATGGCTTCTCCAATTATTTTCGATTAAGTTTATTTTATGTGTATAAACTGAGAACAAACACTACACACGTAATCAGATATGTATGGATTTTAGAGAAGATAAGATGAGTAAAGGCAGAGCCCAAAAGTGATTGAGAAAGTTAAATCCGGCATTGAGTAATTTGATGACGCATCCCATTAGAGACGACAGAAAGCCAGAAGTCGACCATTGAATTTGATTCAAACCGCTTGCAAATGCTTGAATGGAATATATCTGCGCTAGGTGCTTCCAGACATATTGCATATAAGTAATGAAACCATTCCTTTGCATTTGCATCGGCTGGGGAAGGAGTGCAAATCGAGCAAACTGGTCTCACAACCCACAACCAACAGCAAACTTCAGAGAATATCAACAAAGTCGAAAAAGGTCACCTAGAAGTGACCTTTTTCGACCTTCGAGATGAAGAATGCCTGCATTGAATGAGCGTAAGTTTAGATTCCAATTCAAAATCATGGTAACAACCCTTATTTCTGGCCAAAAAAAAGCAAGTGCTCAAAAGGATAATCCCATTCGAGAGTTCTGTTCTTCTTTCAGTAACTTTGGAATGCACTGAACTGGGATTTATGGTAAGTATGATTTTTGAATAATAAATCAGCCACATTCATGTTCAGCAACTGTGAAAGTCTCTAATCATTGCGCGTGATGCATTTTGGAAAGGTTGAACATTGCTGATGGAATTCTTCCTCTTGCTCAGACTACACACATGAGGAGGCATAAATTTAAATTGAGGAAGGAAGGTTGCAGAATAGGAAGTTTACCTTTAGCAATCAAAATGAAGTAATTATTGTTAGGATTAGCATGCTGAAGGTCCGAATACATTGATATATTGCAACATTCGCAGACCGTCAGAAATGTCTGCACAAATCACGAAGGTGACGTCACCTGTTCCAGTTATTTTTCATTGGATGACTGCTTTTCTGTCTTGCTTGTCTCTGCTCCTTTTCGTTTTCTGCTAATGTCTATATCAGTGACCAAAGAAACAGGATGGGGTAAAAGAGAGAAGGAGAAACACTACTGGATATATATTGTTATAGGTCCACAAAAATAAAACTTAAATATAGTATTATTTGATGATCTTCTCCTCTATCTTACTGATAATATTGGAAGTCTGAATAGTGCTCTGAATTGGAGTGTTGCCTGTGATGCCATAGAACGCGGGCACCTCTGTTTGTTGCAGCTTTGTGGTGTTATTGGTTCTTGATTTCAGATAATTTTGACTTTGTAGGTAGCACAGCTGGTAGAATCACCGTTCTACCCACACCGGGTGGAAAATACCCGAGTTCGAATGCAGTCAATGAGGCGAAAAATTTACATGGACCTTTTTCATAAGGTGGCCGATTTACAATGAGTGGCAGAAATCATGGGATACCTACCTAGTAATGAGTAGGCCCACCATTCGCCCAGATAAGGTCAGTCACACGGCGAGGCATTGAGTCAACTAGTTCACGAAAGCATTCCACAAGCATTTCTAACGTGCTTGCTGCACCGCTGTCCATGATTCCGTTGCATTCCTGGGTGGAGGATCCAAAGCTCGAATGGACCTTTCCACAACATTCCAAAGATGCTGCACAGGATTTATGTCCAGTGAACCGGGAGGCCATTCCATGGTGGCAAAAATCTGCAGAATGCTCTTTGAACCAGGTTCTTGTCAGCATGGCTCTGTAGGGAGGCGCATTGTTCTGCTGAAAGAGTCCTTTGTCCTGTGGTTGCACGATGACCATGAAGGGATGCACACGTAACCTGGACCGTTCAGAGATGCGTCTAGACATACCAGAGGAGGTCCCAACGTGTGCCAGTTGAATACGCCCCAGACCTTTATCGACCGTCCACCTACTTGAACAGTTCCTTGTTGACATTACGGGTGCATAGCTTCGTACGATTTGCGCCAGTTACGCACCCCCCGTTCACTCAAAATAATTGGAAAATGGATTTATCGGACCATGAGACCCGTCTCCAATCATCTACCGTCCAGTGCCGATGTTCTTTCGCCCAGTGGAGGCAGAGTCCTGTGTCACGGTGATAGCGATGGGACTCTGGTGGGTCGGCGGCTCCCATAACCTATTGCGGCTAATGGTCACCTGATGGTCTAGGTGGAGACGTTTCTGGCACCTCCCCAATTGAAGTCGGGGGTGAATTGTTCTACTGCAGCGCTCTATCCTCCTAACAATAACACGACCTTGTCGCACAATCTCAACCCATGCCTTGCATGTCCTAGCAGGTGCACTACCTTTAGACCTATAAATTGTCCGCACAGGTCTACTCTATCAACTCTCCAAAGGAAAATCAGACACAATATTAGACTTCACTTCTGATCAACTCAATAGCACTGCAGAAGAAAAGAGACGTATCACCCATTTAACACAGGTCTGGCAGACTAGGTGGACAGAGTCTACAAAGGGGGGTCATAACCCGAAAATTTCTTCCAGAAGTCCAAACAGTTTATCTTAAATACCCAACATAGTGCTCCCCGGGCCTACAAATGACCTTCCTTCTCACAGGGCACTGTTCCATTCGTGCAAAACTGACTTCCTTCCATATAACAGACAACCCTATGTGTAACTGTGGATCCCAGGAAACGTGGAACCACCTTATGTACCACTTTACGAAGATCTCCAATGCATTCTAATTACACAGATTCATTACCTTCCGCAGGATAAAGAAAACCATCTTCTGGAACACGAGCAACACTACCGCGCCTTTTCTAAGTTTGTCCAAGACCTTTTTGCCAGGTAACGAATTTTACCTCAACCGTAAATCTCCGCGGGAATAGTGCCATACAGTTCCTTCCTTGATTCGTCCCAGGAGTGACACAACCATCAGCACAGTTCAGATGCTGCCATTAGGGCTTCCTAGCCACGCTCCCTTGCGTGGTCCTTTGCCTTCATTCCCCGTCTGGGAAGGGGAGGTGACTCCTGGTTTCCTCCTCCCCCTCGCCGCTCCTTTTTTCCCTCTGATGAGGCATGGACTTGTTCCACTGATTTGGGGATCATCTTCTCTATGGACCCCTTATCTCTGTCTTTCCCCCTAAGCCTTCAGACGACCCACCTCTCTCTCTCTAACTTACAACTACTAGTGTGCGAATCATCTCTAAATTGCTTGAGCCCTACACCCAAAAGCTTAATAACATCAAATCGCATAACTAGTACTCGTTTTGGCTGACCCCTATCCATAACGGGTTTTTTAGGTCCTAGCCACTGAAATCTCAGGAAATTAGGTGGCAGGACCTGCCAGAGTAAATAACTATAATACTGATGTACCTGGTCTGCCTCTACGGGGCGCAGTGTGGACAACGTTGGGTCCCTTTAGGGGCCCAGCGGCTAAATGACTAGAGGAACAACAGTACATGACACTACACATGTACAAAATCCATACACTTTTAAACCTCTGACATTGACAGTGTTCTGTTTCACACCCACAGTGTATAGTATGCGGAGATGAGGGAAACCTCTAGTGCCACTTGACACTAAACACACTCTACACTCTCCGATTGGCTGAAACAATGCGATACAGACGTCGACGCGCACGTTCATCCACCACCTTTTTCTGCCCTCCCACAGCACTCTCCACGATGAGATGCTATTCCGGAAATGGCGTATTCCCAGTTCACTCTTGATACTATCGAATGGGGGAACGGTGCAATTTCTGTACCATTTTCACGATAGAGTGATCCATGCGTCCGGCACTCACTATCATTCGCCTTTCAACGTTGGTTAACTCACGAAGTTTATCCATACTGACATCGAATTACTGTCTACGTGAATGCAGTGTACCTATGTATATACTTGCCGAGCGGTGGGTTCGTCCAATAGCTAGAGGGGTGACAGAGTTGCGTTGCCCAGGAACCAGATAGCCCATTAATTTTGTCCTTTCAGTGTAGTCTGAGGGAAGCATGGTTTTTCTCCAGTAAACTTGGATTTTTAGACCAGAAAACGGAAAATAGGTCACAGAACATATACAATTTACTGACATAATATACAGTGCCCTACCATTAATATCCAGACACTCCTCCATGGATAGGGAAACAGGTCCTATGCATGCAACAGGACAGAACCTGCTATAAACGTGCACACTGGGCTTCGAACAGACAATGGCAAAAGTGAGCATGCAAGGTGAAACATTCAACAGAATTACCTCAACAGTTCAACGGAACTGATCACATCAACAAACTCTAGACGCCGATTAACATGGTGTAAGGAGCGCAAATCCTGGACTGTAGAACAGTGGAAAAAAGTCCTATGGACAGACGAGTCGAGGTTCGCACTCTACCAGTCTGATGGCCATTCTTGGGTGTGGCGAATACCAGGGGAACAGTTCCTTCCTTATTGTATCCTCCCAACAATGAAGTTTGGTGGAGGGAGTGTCATGGTATGGGGCTCTTTTCATGGTTTGACTTGGGCCCATTAGTAGTTATCGACAAAATCATGAATGCTGTGCAATATCAGGACAGCCTGGACAATTATGCATTTCCAACATTATGTCTAACATTAGGTCGCTCTGTTATAGGACCTTCATAATGAGGCTCTTGATGATGCCCACATTGACACTCATTGGATGGTCGTAGAGGAAATCGATGAGATTAATGATTCTTTTTAATATACACCGTCCAGTCAAAGCATTAAATCTTGCCCATTGTTTTTGCAATAGGCCGTTTCTCTGTGCCTAATGGCAAACCTGTCGTAGTGAGAATCAGTAAATGTGATTCTGCAGGTTCCAGGGTAAGCAGTCCATACAAAGTGCTCGATCGACATGGGCGAGGGACGTGATCTCACGGAGTGTGAAAAAGGGATGATTGTGAGGTACTGGTTGCATAGTGGCAGTATAATGGAAACTGTGAATCTTGTGCGTTGTTTGTGGAGTGCTGTAGTTAACGTGTTCCAATAGTGGACAGAGCAGAAATCATCAGGCCATTGGCGAGCTCCCACGCTTCATCGATGGTCTTGGTGAACATATGCTGCGCCACCTTTGAGGGCCAGTAAATGGAAAACGTAGAATGGCTGTCCGTGGATTTTAACAGTTTCAAAAAACCTACAGATTGTTGCTTCTGACAAACTGTCGGATAAATCATCTGCTTCTGAAAACCCATCAGATAAATGTTCAATGTCTTCACACAGGAGTGCTGCATTGGGGTGTTCTGTCGTGGCAGGCTTACCCAATATACCCAACTTGGGTATCTCGTCGGAAAATGGCCCTGAAACTAGTGAATTACAAAATACGCCGTCACGCGTTTGATTGTCCCTTGACTCTCGTCTCTAGCTGTACAGAGGCATGCCAGATTCATCTATTAAGCTCCTGCTGGGCGTCTCCATGGGCTGGGAAAACCCGTGAAAATATAGGGAAGGAGAGAAAATATAGAGGCATCCCCCATAGAAGTACAAAGGAGGAGTTGTTAGTTAAAGCGATAGAGTAGAGCGCTGGACATAGGTCCAAGAATATCACCCCTCAGTAGGGGTCAGCAGCGAAGATCCCACCCCCATGTGGATGTCACTCAGATGTATGTAGACATGTATAGTATCTTCTGTACAGCGGCTCCAGGAATATTATGTGTTGTGTAGTTTTTTCTGGCCTCTTTGCCACCAGACAGGCTATCTCCTGGAAAGCGTGCCCGGTGTCCGTCTACACCACGAGGATGTGGGTCACAACTAGACATGTCATTAGCCAAGTGGAGATGGACCATTACAATATTTGTCTGCCCTGATTTCACAGCAGACGATCCAAGAGACAGCCTCTTTTCACCGCTGATATCATCGTCGACGGCGAATGCTTTCGAGTCAACAACACGCTGGTTGAACATTGGAGGACTGGAAACGAGTGTGCTGTTCAAATGAGTCCAAATACCTGTTTCAACACGCTGACGGACACCTATGTATGTAGTGGAAGCAACCCAGGTCCATGGACCCATCGTGCATGGTGCCGACTACTCAGGCAGATGGTTGCTTAATATAGACAACTTTTTCTGGCAAGAACTAGGACCACCTGGTGCGTTGGACCAGCGTTTCACTGGTGTAGTCTACTGGTAGCTTTTAGGAGATCATGTTCACTGCTCCATGTTGCATTTTTTCATGGACAGACACGGGATCTTTCAAGACGATAATGCTCTCATCGGGCTACACTGTGCACGAGTGGTTCGAAGAACACAGTGAAGATATTACCCATCTTGATTGGCCTCCAATTTCGTCTGACCTCAATCCAATTGAACACCTGTGGGATGTTTTGGAACGGCAAGTGAGAAGGATGGACACGTAACTGCCATCTATTCCGACACAGCGTAATTTGCAGACAGCATAGCTGCAGTTTCCCACAGACGTATGCAGACATTTAGTGTTGTCAATGTCTGGGCGAATAGCAGTTCTTTCCCTCCATTCTTTTGCCGGTTGCCCTGAGTACTGAAAGCTGTTAACTAAGTACTGATTGTGGAGGACTGATTACCGACTGATTAGCATTAGCATTAGCATTAGCAGAGGCATTTGATGCAAGAAAGCAAGCTTCTGCAGCATCAGCCAAAAAAAAAAAAAAAAACTCCACTTCCACTTCACCCCTCTGTTCGTTCAAAATACCTGTCCAGCTGAGCCTTAAACTTATTTAGGCTATCAACCTCCACCACAAGGGATGGAAGTCTGTTCCACCAACCAACCACACGCTGGCTAAAGGCAAATTTCCGCACGTCTATCCTACATCTGTCTTTCCTCAATTGGAATTTATGCCCTCTCAGGTGATTATTCTGAGCAAGATGAAGAATCCAATTGGCATTGAGCATGCTCAAACCATTCAAAGCCTTATACACCTCTATCAGATCACCTCGCTGGTGCCTAGTCTCCAGACACTGTAATTTGCAAAACTTAAGCCTTTCTTCGTAAGAGCACCCCTTTGTTCCATTCACTAATCTTGTTGCCCTTCTCTGTACTCGTTCCAGCAGCTCTACATCCTTCTTGAAATGAGGCCTCCAGACCTGTATACAGTACTCTAGGTGTGGCCTGACCATTGCCTTATACAAGGGAATAATCACTTGCTTATCCCTGCTGGAAAAATTCCTGTATATCATTGACAATACTCCATGAGCTACTCTTGCAGCCCATCTGCACTGCTCAGAGAACTTCATATCTGCCTGCACAACCACCCCCAAGTCCCTTTCATTCTCTACCACTGTCAGTGTTGTACCACAGAGTTGATACGTTGCTCTGGGGTTGCTGTTTCCCATGTGTAGTACTTTAATATAATTTGTCAATGTTAAACTTCATTTGCCACCTCTCAGCCCATCTGCTCACCCTTTCCAGATCCTGTTGCAGCAGCATAGTGTCAGTAGTGTCCTTGACAACCCTGCCAACCTTTGTATCGTCTGCAAACTTGGACATTAAGCTTGATATACCTGTTTATCATCAGTATCATTTATAAATACAGAAAACAATAATGGACCCACACTGAGCCCTGAGGGACTCCACTAATAACATTAGTCCACGATGTGCAGTGTCCATTGATTACCACTCTCTGTCTTCTCCCCCTCAACCACCCCTTTATCCATAGCAGCAATTTGCCTCCAATGTCACATTGCTCCAATTTGTGTAGCAGTCTTCCATGTGCAACATTATCAAAAGCCTTTCTAAGATCCAAGTACAGTATATAATATCAAAGTTATTCCCTGCATCCAGTTCTTTTGTGACTGCATCATAGTATCCAATCAAGTTGGTCAGGCAAGACTTCCCCTTAACAAAACCATGCTGTGTCTGAGCTATAACTGAAGTCTTGTCTAAATGATCCTGCAGTGCTTCTTTAACCAGTGCCTCCATTAATTTTCCTGGAACAGAAGTTAAGCTCACAGGTCTATAATTACTTGTGTCAGCCTTTGATCCTCCTTTGTGAATTGGGGTCACATTTGCACATTTCCAGTCTATGGGTACCTCCCCTGAGTCCAAGGAAGCTCTCATAATTATGGCTAAGGGTTTGCTTACTTCCTTTGCTGCCTCCTTTAATATAACTGGATAGATCCCATCCACCCCGGGTGCCTTTCTTGTGTTTATCTTCAACAGTTTCTCCTCCACTTTACTCCCAGTTATTTCAAGATTCTGTAGCTTACTGCTAGAGTTGAATAGACCTCTGGCATTCCCCTTGCTGAATAACTCCTCATGTGTGAATGTCGATGCAAAATATTCATTTAGTTTGGTAGCTACCTGAGCAGGATCATCAACAGTTGATCCATCAATATCAAGTGGACCAATCTGATTCATCCCCTTCGTTCTAGAGTTTACATAAGTAAAGAACTCTTTGCTGTTTTTCTTTGCATCCCTTGCCAAAGATTTCTCGTAATCTGCCTTCGCCTGCCTAACCTCCTTTGTAACTTGGTTGCATATCAATTTGTATCTATCATAGGCTTCTGTGTCATGTGTTAATTTGTAAGTATCCCATGCATTTTTCTTCTCTGCCATATGCCTCATTAGTTCATCTGACATCCATTTTGGCCTAAACATTGAACAATATTTCTTAGTTGGTATGTAAAGCCTAGTATCTTCCAAGATAAGTTCTTTGAATGCTTCCCATTTTGAATTTGCTGTTGGTAACATCATCAGTTGGTCCCACTGTATAGAATTTAAATACTGTCTCAGTCCATCGTAGTCGCCTTTACGGAAGCAATAACCCTTCCCTTTACCCCTAATGGTAGTTACCTCTTTGAGTAAATCCCACTTCAGCACACTGTGATCACTGCCACCTAGTGGTTCATTTATCTGCAGATTCTTAATGCATGAAGAATCACTGCTGATAATCAAAGCAAGAGTATTACTCCCTCTAGTTGCCTCCTGAACATGCTGATGTAGAAAACAATCATCCAATAAATCCACAAAAGCCCTGCTAGTGTGTGAGTAACCAGCCCCCAAATTCCAGTCAATATCTGGGAAATTAAAATCTCCCATTATAAGACACTCGGATTTACTGGCCCACTCTATTTCCCTGTACAGTTCCTTATTATACTCATCAGAGTCATTAGGCCTATAGCACACTCCTACTCTCAATTTTGATCTCCCAATGCTTATGTCACACCAAACTGACTCAACACTGCACTGTCCAGCGATGTCGACTGGCTTCACTTCCTTGGTTTTTATGTGTTTCTTAACTAATAGCATAACCCCTCCCCCCTTCCTATCCTGTATATCCTTTCTGTAGACGTTGAACTCCCCAAATTGCAGTTCTGCATCCCTTATATCTGTGTGACACCACGTCTCTGATATCCCAACAATATCTGCCTTTGATGTTTTGAGCAATACCTCAAATTCATCAATGGATAATTCATCAATGGATAATCGATTGTGGATAATTTTAACACTAATTCTCTGCCCCATTATGCAGATCACTGGACAAAGATCAAAAGTTGTCTCTGATGAAATTAGAAAGTCTACAGAAGATCACAAAATTTATAACTATGGTTCAAGAACTTTATGCTTCAGAAATCATTAATGTTGTAAGAATTCGTGGTTTTTTCTTCATTCTAGGGTCCATGCATCGTTTGACAATACAAAATCTTTTATTGTCGTATTAATTAATAACTATGCGGTTACTATGTTTCTGGATTGTGGAATAATCTGGCTACTTGTGTCCTTTTCACTATTCCTTCGTCTTTTTCTTTTCTCCTCCTCCTATTAGTTTACTGTCCTACACTGCAGATATTATCAATATTAACGCTCTTCATTTATGGATCATAGTTATGATCACTGCTGATGTTAATTCTCGTTCCTCATGTGGTTTATTGCAACGTTAGACGAAAGTGGTAAACAGCTGGAGGAGTTTATTGCGTCACGCAGTGTGTCCATCGCTAGTCAACCCGGTGGCCCCTAATACTTTCAGCATTCTCACTAGCAAAACAAAGATCGATATCAATACGACTATTCCCAATCTCTCCCTCTCTCGAATCTTCAATTGGTCTATTGAAACACTTGAACGATCAGTGGCCACATTTTCAGTTGTCCTTCTTACCATTTAATAAAAACCGCTCTTCTACCGGATTTGATTAAATTTCCTACAAGAAAAATTAATTGGGACATTAACAGAGATTTTCCTGAAGACAAGCAACCTTACTTTGAATTGTTATCTGCTTCTGAGTTAGCCTCTTATGTGTCAGGAGCTAAAGCTCTTTCGCAAAGTTCTTCAGGCTAGATAGAGGTTTCAACATTCCAGGCATCTTCTACCTGCAAAAACTGATTACCTTAGAGAAGTTTATAGTAATCTGAAAACAAATTATGTTCGTGAGATTCATGCAAAAAAAACATCAATCTTGGTTCACCTTAGTTCCTCATAAAATTCTGATCAGTGGGGACATATTTACAAGATTTTTAGAAACAATAGGAACAAAATCCATTACTCTTAAATATATTCCACAGCATTTTGAGACCAATCTGAAACTATTAACTGTGAAGATATCATCAATGCTATATTAGATCGACTTTTTCCTAGGATGACTCTTCTTCTGATTTGGACTCGCATCGAAAAATTAGGCTTGAAAATCAGCTATACCATTCTGATGATGATATGCCTCCTTGGTTCTCCGAGGAGGAGGAGTTAAGACATATTCTAAGTAAAGTTAACACAAAAAATGTCCTGATTTAGATTTAATCGAGAATGTGTCTATTTTAAGATTCTTTAAAGTTAGGATGAGGACTCTGTTGTTTGGAACATTCTAATGAATAACTGGTTATAGTGTGATTTTCAGAAGATCCATGTTCCAGTTTATGCCAACGACCTCATCATTGTTGTCAGTGGTCCTTCTAGACGTGCCTTCTAGCTTTGTTTTGGGCAGATCTTTTAACTTGGACTAGGAATAATAACCTGACCCGACAAAAGCTAAAATATTGTTATTCAAATACAGATCAGATTATAGAAGATCCCAAAAGATTAAAATCCATGGTCAGCAATTACCTTTTATCTCTGAGCTAAAACATCTAAAGGTTATGAATGATACGCTTGAGATTTTTTTTCTCATATAAAACATCTCTTCAGAAATGTTAAAAACTTCGCTGCTGTAATTAGAGTTGCAAAAAAAAATTGGGATCTTTTTAGAAAGATATTGCTCTTATACTACAAGGCTGTCTTTGTTCCTTCGCTGCTGGCTGGTCCATTGGGTATCTAATAGAATGATTCAGCTCAAGCTTCTGGCTATCCAGAGAAGAATGTTATTGTTAATATTAAGAGTGTGCCAGGCAGTGTCTACTGCTGCACTTGAGGTATTGGCAGATACTTTACTCTTTGACTTGCATGTCGTTTGCCGTTGTCTCTTCTATCGGATCACGAGACAGATTCCATCGGATTTTTTCGGCATTCAAATCAATATCTACAATGATGTGAAAAATAAAAAATTCAACTGTCAGCAAGAACAGGCTAACATGCGTCAGACCAGAGGGGATCTGGTCTTCTCATTATCCTCATCGAAGACATTGGGGAATGCACCTTCCCACTGGTTCTGTCAAGCGTCTTTTTCTTCCGGATGTGGCTAGTTCTTACCTCCAAGAAAACTTTAAAACGTTTTACTTTTGCATTTTATGCTTCATACTTTGTAACAGGACATGAGTCGTTCAATTCAAAGCTCTTCTCTTTAGGAGTACGCAATACTGATCTATGCTCCTGTGGACAGATAGAATATTGGACACATGCGCTCTTCCACTGTGCTATGGATGCTGATCTGCGTCATATTCCACATGTCGCAAGTTTTTTTCCAAAAAAACTTCACAACAAATTTGCTAACACAGCTCTGTGTTATTGGCTTGCGGTCAGATGAGGACCATTAAGTTCTACAGCGACTTCACTCTGACTCCGATTTCCTATAAGAATAAATATCTGGACTCGTTCTTCCTTACTCAAAGGCATCTTGCGTCTGCAAAGGTGAAAATATATGAATTAGTTATTTTCCCCTATGATTCCAAACTTAGGAGACACCTTTCAGATCTTTTCCTTAATCCGTTGGTTTGTTTTGGTTTACGAGTCGCCATGTTTTCTTTTTCTTTTTTGTAGCCCTGTCGTGGGAGAGATTTTTGCTAGCTCCCAGTTTTTCCTAGAGATGAGAATTCCCTCGTTGGCCTCCTTCCTTTGGGAACAGGATTCTTTTACTGGTGCCACTGAGTTGGGTCTTCAGCAGCGTTGGATTGAACCCACTGATACCCTTCCACCAATGGGTACTTTATCTTGCCTGCAAGACAATCAACAGTGATGCAGTAGTTCACGACCCGCCTCCCGCGGTATCATCGCCTTCCAGGGTTGGGGCTTGTGACCCTTGTGATTTCCGCGGTAGTATAATGGCCAGATGACAACACCAAAGACACAGTCGAACACTTCACCAACACAAACCAATACCAAAACTAAATCCAGCCATCACATTGAACTGTGTTTATTCAAATATGTTTATAGAATACATGCATGTATATCCATGGATTTTATCTGTGCTGGTAGCGGGGTGGTTATAATCACCAACCACCCCACACCACATAGAAAGGATCCAGGTTCGGATCCCATAAATAACTCGAGAAATTTTTATGGGTTTTTCACTCATGGTGAGTTAGTCAGTTTAAAATGTGAATAGAAAGATTTTTTACCCATGAAACTCGAGTTCTGTGGTTCCACCGGCAAAACAAATTGGTTCTGTTGTTGTAGGGCTTTTGGGTGCATCAGCAAAAAAATTCCTGATCGCACTTATATTTCCATTGCTGAAAAGACTGCGCCTGGCTTTAAGGCGCCGAAGGATTGGCTAACACTTCTCTTTGGTGCTAATATGGAGTATCATAAACTGAAACCTATGTGCATTTACCACTACCAAAGCCCTCGTGCCCTTAAAGGTTAGAACAGGTCGTATATGCCTGTGTACTGGTACTCAAAGGGTCGATGGCTGCTGTTATTTTCAGAAGTTATCTTGGATCTCAGTTACGACCTCAATTACGACCATTGCAAGGCAGAAGGAATTCCTTTCAACATCTTACTTATTCTTGATAATGCCACAAGCCATCCATCCATTAATGTTGATGTCTGTTCCAATATTAAGATTGCTTTTTTCCCAGCAAATACAACCTCAATACTCCAGCCTGTGGACCAACATGTGATTGAATATTTTAATGCCCAGTATTTAAAACGCATTATGCCTGATCTAATTGACAAGACCGACCACGACCAGATGAGTGTGCAGCAATATTGGCGAGTCTTCAATATAAAAGATGCTTTAAAATTCATTGCTGCTACATGGCGTGAAGTTCCACATAACTGTATTCAAAGATCGCGGCATAAGTTTTGTCTAGATCTTAGCAAATCCTTCAAAGGCTCTGGTAACGATGAAGATTATAGAAAAATGCGTGAAACTCGCTAAAAAGATAAAGTTCACTGAAGAGGAGGCAACTGATTTTGATGATTTAATTGATCCCCATCATCAGGAATTGTCAAAATGCTGTTCCAGTGCAAAGATCTGTTTGCACTGGAACAGCATCGCAATTCAAGAGGAGGATGCAGAAGCGAGCGAAAGCCCAGCGGTTAAAGAAGAATGAAGCCTGACAGTGAAAAGAATATCGAAAGCATTAAATCTTATAGATGAAGACCTAAATTTATTAGCTGATGAAGACCCTAATCTTGAATGAAGCTCTAAATTACAACGACAAGTTACGCTAGAACTTCGTAACTAGCTCTGGATTCTTTTTTTCACTGTATTAAGTTGTAGGGTGACTGTTTCTGCTGTTTTGCTTACTATATACACTGGTGAGCAAAACTTAAGGACCAACACTATTTCTAAAGGTTACAACCACAAAATATTTACTTAAGGTACTCTTTACTGATGAGAGTAGATTCAGTCTCAGCACCGATTCTGGACGTTAGCTAACCTGGCGAGAGGTTGGCACACGGTATCACCCCGCAAACATCACTGAAAGCGATCGAGGTGTTCTCGTCTGGGGAGGCGTTATCTTGGATGAACGTACATAACTCCAGATAATGCACGCTACTGTACTGAGGTAATCCTTTCCCATCTGCGTCTGTTCCGAGGTGCCATTGCCTCGAGTTCGTGTTTATTTAGCATTAGCATTAGTATTAGTAGAGGCATTTGATGCAAGAACGCAAGCTTATACAGCATCAGCCAAAAAAAAAAAAAATAAAATAAAATAAAATAATAAATAAATAAAAAATAACCACTTCCACTTCACCCCTCTGTTCGTTCGAAATACCTGTCCAGCTGAGCCTTAAACTTATTTAGGCTATCAACTTCCACGACAAGGGATGGAAATCAGTTCCACCAACCAACCACACGCTGGCTAAAGGCAAATTTCCGCACGTCTATCCTACATCTGTCTTTCCTCAATTTGAATTTATGCCCTCTCAGGTGATTATTCTGAGCAAGAGGAAGAATCCCATCAGCATTGAGCATGCTCAAACCATTCAAGGCTTTATACACCTCTATCAGATCACCTCGCTGGTGCCTAGTCTCCAGACACTGTAATTTGCAAAACTTAAGCCTTTCTTCGTAAGAGCAACCCTTTGTTTCATTCACTAATTTTGTTGCCCTTCTCTGTACTCGTTCCAGCAGCTCTACATTCTTCTTGAAATGAGGCCTCCAGACCTGTATACAGTACTCTAGGTGTGGCCTGACCATTGCCATATACAAGGGAATAATCACCTCATTATCCCTGCTAGAAAATTCCTATATATCATTGACAATACACCATGAGCTACTCTTGCAGCTCGTCTGCACTGCTCAGAGAACTTCATATCTGCCTGCACAATCCTATTGCAGCAGCATAGTGTCAGTAGTGTCCTTGACAACCCTGCCAACCTTCGTATCGTCGGCAAACTTGGATATTAAGCTTCATATACCATCATCAATATCATTTATAAATACAGAAAACAATAATGGACCCAATACTGAACCCTGAGGGACTCCACTAATAATATTAGTCCACGATGAGCAGTGTCCATTGATTACCACTCTCTGTCTTCTCCCCCTCAACCACCCCTTTATCCATAACAGCAATTTGTCTCCAATGCCACACTACTCCACTTTGTGCAGCAGTCTTCCATGTGCAACAGTATCAAAAGCCTTTCTAAGATCCAAGTAGATAATATCAAAGTTATTCCCTGCATCCAGTTCTTTTGTGACTGCATCATAGTATCCAATCAAATTGGTCAGGCAAGACTTCCCCTTAACAAAACCATGCTGTGTCCGAGCTATAACTGAAGTCTTGTCTAGATGATCCTGCAGTGCTTCTTTAACCAGTGACTCCATTAATCTTCCGGGAACAGAAGTTAAACTCACAGGTCTATAATTACTTGTGTCAGCTTTTGATCCTCCTATGTGAATTGGGGTCACATTTGCATATCTCCAGTCCATGGGTACATCCCCTGAGTCCAAGGAAGCTCTCATAATTATGGCTAAGGGTTTGCTTACATCCTTTGCTGCTTCCTTTGATATAACTAGATAGATCCCATCCACCCCAGGAGCTTTTCTTATGTTTATCTTCAACAATTTCTCCTCCACTTTGCTCTCAGTCATTATAAAACCGTCTAACTCACTACCACAGTTTAGTTCACCTCTGGCATTCCCCTCCCTGAATAACTCCTCATATGTGAATGTAGATTCAAAATATTCATTTAGTTTGTTAGCCACCTGAGCAGGATCATCAACAGTTGAACCATCGATATCAAGTGGATCAATCTGATTCATCCCCTTCCATCTAGAGTTTACATAGGTAAAGAACACTTTACTGTTTTGCTTTGCATCCCTTGCCAAATATTTCTCGTAATCTGCCTTCGCCTGCCTAACCTCCTTCGTAACTTGGTTACAGATCAACTTGTATCTATCATAGGCTTCTGTGTCACGTGTTAATTTGTAAGTATCCCATGCATTTTTCTTCTCTGCCATATGTCTCATTAGTTCATCTGACATCCATTTAGGCCTGAACCTTGAACAATATTTCTTAGTTGTTATGAAAAGCCTAGTAGCTCCCAAGATAATTGAATGCTTCCCATTTTGCATTTGCTGTTGGTAATATCATCAGTTGGTCCCACTGTATAGAATTTAAATACTGTCTCAGTCCATCGTAGTCGCCTTTACGAAAGCAATAACCCTTCCCTTTACCCCTAATGGTAGTTACCTCTTTGAGTAAATCCCACTTCAGCACACTGCGATCACTGTCACCTAGTGGTTCATTTACCTGCAGATTCTTAATGCATGAAGAATCACTACTGATAATCAAATCAAGAGTATTACTCCCTCTAATTGCCTCCCGAACATGCTGATGTAGAAAACAATCATCCAATAAATCCACAAAAGCCTTGCTAGTGTGTGAGTGACCAGCCCCCAAATTCCAGTCAATATCTGGGAAATTAAAATCCCCCATTATAAGACTCTCTGATTTACTGGCCCACTCTATTTCCCTATACAATTTCTTATTATACTCATCAGTGTCATTAGGCCTATAGCACACTCCTACCCTCAATTTTGATCTCCCAATGCTTATGTCACACCAAACTGACTCGACACTGCACTGTCCAGCGATGTCGACTGGCTTCACTTCCTTGGATTTTATGTATTTCTTAACTAATAGCATAACCCCTCCTCCCTTCCTATCCAGTCTATCCTTTCTGTAGACGTTGTACTCCCCAAATTGCAGTTCTGCATTCCTTATATCTGTGTGACACCACCTCTCTGATATCCCAACAATATCTGCCTTTGATGTTTTGAGCAATACCTCAAATTCATCAAATTTATTTACTAAACTCCTAGCATTGGTGTACACGCAAGTATACATGCACCTGTTCTTTTTCTTAGCTACCCTAACACAACCCATGTGTTTACTTGTACCCCAATGATTCCCAGCAGTCTCTGAAATATCCTGCATCTTATTTTCCAGGCTGCTTCTCATTCCAATAGAAGCAGTGCAAGAATCACTTTCACCTCTGCCAGTGGCTACTGTTAATCTATTAGTCCTTGTATCCCCCCCAATCTAGCAGTTTTCCGACCCACCTAACACTGCCTCGATAGCATCAGCAAACATTCTTGCACCCTTTCTATTTAATTGTATCCCATCCCTGTAGAAGCAGTCTCTCCTGTTAACAAGTACAGACCAAGCTGAAAAAAAATTCTACCCCTTGAGCCTTGCACAATCTTTCCAGGGCCGAATTGATCGACAGGGCTCTCATCATATACTCCCTCCTATCGTGTCTGAGCAGAATTGGAGACACTTTCAAATTCAACCCTAATTCACGGCTTTTTTTCAACAGTGACCTGTACTTGTTAAGTAATTGCGCCGGTCTCCTACTCTTAATATCATTAGTTTATCTTAATATCATTAGTGTACAACTTTATGGATGATAACACCGCACCCCATCGCACTGCAGCTGTTGATATGCTTTTGGAAAGTGAGGACATTGTTCGTATGGATTGGCCTGCTCGTTCGACCGATCTAAATTCCATCGAACACATATGGGACGCTCTGGAGAGACGTCTAGCGGCACGTCCACACCCACCAGAAAATGTTCACCAGCTGAAGATGGTGCTGACAAAGGAATGGACGATGTTACCGCAAGAACTTATCAACAATATTGTTCTAAGTATGGACAGGCGGTGCATCGACATTAGGGGTAGCTATATCTCCTACTGAGAACTACTTCTTCCCTTTGTTCCATCTTTGGCAGTGATGCATCTGTATCATGGCAGCCAGTGCTGTTGCCATTTTTGAATAAAGTCCCTCTGTACCGTTTTGTTTCAGTAGTTGTGTCGGTGTTGTTTCCTTCATCTTTTCTGTACCTCACGAGGTTCCTTTGGTATGCTTTTCTCATATCTAGGCCAGTCCTCCTATGAGAAGCTACGGATGAAAACCTGACTGATCCTTAAATTTTGCACACCAGTGTAAAAGGTACTGGCCGGAACATTACTTTGCCTTGCAGGTTATTTATAGAGGATTTTTATATAGACAGAAAAAAACAGATTGAGACTTAATTTTTCGAAATAACCATCAACGTTGAAGATGATACTATTAAAAGAGAAAGAAGGAGGCTGTGGAACGAGTCAGTAAATATCTGGCCGTCCCGATGGGATACAGCTCCTGTTGGTGCAACAACAAGAAAATATATACCAGAAGTTTCATTTATCCATATAGTTTCATATATATATATATATATGTCTTACCTCTTGACAAGACATGGATTGATGAACTAGAGTTTTTTTAGGTTCAATTTATCTCCAACAGACCTCTGTTCGTGTGGATCACCAGAAAGTTGGGATCACATCTTGTTTCATTGTTCTCTATATGATGATCTCAGACTTCCTCTTCATGCACTTATTAACTTTCAACCAGGACAAGTTTCTGCTTCAAAGCTCGTAGTCATATCAGATTCTTCAGACTTTCGCTCAAGGAGTATTTCTGCGAAGGCGTTGAGTCTCGTCAGATCTCAACAAGATACAGCACAATGGCCCTGTTGATGAATAGCTGGTTAGATCTCCTTTAATAATTGTTCAAAGTGTAAACTCAAATCAAGAAGTAAAATTTTTCCTCTGGAAAAATTTTACTTTTTCTTTCCTTTTTTTTTTTTTTTAGCAGCATCACTATCTTCTTTCTTTCTTTTTATTTATTTATTTATTTTTTAATATATATATTTCTTTTATTCATTTATTTTTTATCTTATTTTTTATTATATATATTTTTATTTTATTTTATTTATTATTTCATTCTTATTCATTTTTTTCCCATATCCAGCACCATGGGTGGGCCCTCTCTATCTCTCTCTCTCTTTTCCCTCTGGAATGGGCCCCCCAGAGGATTATGGCCCACCTTCTGTGCAACATCAGGTGGGTCAGAGTCTCTTTTGAGACAGTACATGATTTATATGGACTGGCCCACCTTCCCGTGGTGTGGACGAGTACCCAGAATCATCTCTCCAGGTGGTTGATGCTTCTGGGCAGCCAAGCGGCCAGAGCTATTATGGGTGCACGTTTAGCAGGAGTCACAGTTTAGCAAGAAACGAAAAGCAATTGGTTTCTCTAAAGCATCCAGCTCCATGCAAGCGGTTCTTCCACATCTCAAAGGCGTAAATATGGCAGAAAAACAATATTCAAGAGCGAAGCTGTGGTACTCTAAGGACTCAAGGGAAAATAGGACGTCCGGTATGCAGTAAATAACATCTGAATTCAACTAAGTACAGATTTGCTCTATTTCAACCCGTACCATGCGCAAGGAATTGAAGAAGAATTGAGTATTGGCAGTCACCTGCCTATTCGGAAGCCACTTGTAGTGGTGCCCGAGAACAATAGTGGAACAATGGAAGAAAGTCATGTGGTGAGACGAATCCCGAGGTTCAGGGAGGAAAAACGAAAAGACCGACCTGTTCCATTAGGGAAGATGGTGATTATGATCACAGGGCTACTTGCATGGACTCAATGACTGTATAATGAGATTGTTACTTCTCAGTCGATTAGTGAGAAAGAGTACCTTAAAGATTGTGGTTGTAACCTTTAGAAATAGTGTGGTCCTTAAGTTTTGCACACCAGTGTAGCAGCATCGCCACTGTCAGATGCACTTATATAATATTTTCAATAAACTCGTGTTTCTTTCCTTTTGTCATTCATTACGTAGATAATTTAATGACACTAAACACGCGCAATCCTCACAAAATAAAACAAAAACCAAAGAAATACCAGAGATAAAAGTAAAAGAATGAAACGAAAATAAAAAGTAATTAAAAATTAAAATGAGCTGAAATATAATTTTATTTTTCAAGGAACTACACAAATAATTAAATTAGTAGATTCCAGATTATTTAAACTGCATTTTTCATATAATGTACACGCTGTGAAATAAAAAAATACGGTAATTAAATCTCATTATACTATAGATACAATCCGAATATTTCTCTGATTATCACAGGAGATATAATCACCATCCAATGAACACTGGGTGAAAAAAGCCCGAGTTCGAATCCTGTCAGTGATGTGAGAAACTTTTATGGGCTTTTTTCAAAAAGTGGCTGAATTATTGGTTTCAGACAGAATTAGCACATCTGACCACCATTAAATTTTTGATAAAAAGAAGGGAAGGGACCATGTGTTAGCAATGAACGCCCAAGAGTATTTGCTTTCTCTTGTTGCCTCTCTAACATGCTGTTTCAGAAAACAGTCATCCAGTAAATCCAAAAAGCCTTAGCAGTGTGTGAGTGACCAACCACAAGTTCCACTCAATATCCGGAAAGGATATTGAGTGGTCTACTTGTTTGTTATACTCATCGAAGTCATTCATGTTTAGTTTATGAGTTTTGAAAATAAATATTGTCTTTTAAATTAGTGGAAAGGATTGACTGGGTTATCGCCATTTGCAGAGGACAAAGCTGGACAAATATTATTAAAGAGGGCAAAAATATCAGATTCAAGGTTTGATTCTAATATTTTTGTCCTATACTTGAAAATAAATTTACATCTGATAAATTACTATGGGTAGAAAAAACTCTCCTTGATTTCATTTAACAATGACATTTTAGTGCGAGAATGGGTAAGATGAAAGATTGAATGTGGTGTGGCAGTCAGCGCCAGACTCATATCTCGGAAATTTGCAACCCTACTGGAGTTTTCGAGATTGGTACAATAACCAAATAACATCCAGTGAAGTGCAATAATGTGGTCGGAAATAGCTGGTTGATGTGAGAGGCCAACGGAAGCTGATAGGACTTCTCAGTCATCAGAGCTGAATCCAATGAGCTGTGGAAAGATCTCTTCGGAGTAGAGGTCCTCAGCCATCCAATTTACAATAACTGTGGGAAGCAACTGAGTCAACAAGGACCAGCACTACTATGGCACACTTTGAACTCCTCGATGAGTACATGCCACAACGAAGCCAGGCTGTTCTGAGGGCTAGGTGGGAATTATTCGTTATTAGGTCAATGTATGTGCCAAATGTAGATGGTTTAAACTTTTATTTATTACAATTTATCAATAGTCTTCCTTATTAGTTCGAGCTGTTCTCTCAAAATCAGTTTCCTTATCTGAAGACTGAAGGTCCAACGTAAAATGGAAGCAACAGGACTTCTTGCTGTCTTATTAGTCCAAAAAATATGGAAGTGATGTTTCTGATGCCATTTTCCTCCATCAGTACTTCCAGTTTGCTAGGAATGATCTTCTAGGAATGATTCTTCACTTCTCAGATACCGGAAGTGACGTCGCAAAACTTTAATATTATTTCAATGTATTTTTAAATTTTATTCCTAGGGATAGCACCTTGGATTTTGAAAAATCGGTGCGCATTTTTTATTTAAAAATCATTGTACATGCAGATTTTATCTTAAAATATCCATTCAAAAATATTTTAAAGTTTTTTTTTAATAATGCCAGTTGTGTGATGAAAATTATCTTGGTTGAAAGATTATGTTCGTTTATTTAACTTTAACCAAAAAAAAAGATTATTTATGACAAAAACACTTAACAAAACGTGTCCAACTATCGTTTTGTATTAACACGAAAAATCTGCCATGTTCTACGACAAAACTTCCTCTATTCTTTCTTTCCTCAAAAGCACGTGCCTATTCCAAAAGAATGAACCGCATTTATGCTCTCTCCATCCGTTTATCTGGTTTTATAAACCATACATACCAACTGCGCGCGCTGCAGGATATCCCCATCGTGCTGTAAATGTCACTTATCGGAAGCTTGCGCCTTAATAATTGGATGAAATCCGTAGCTTCTTGTACCTCACAACCAAGGCCCTAAAGGTGCTATCTGCTTAAGGGAGCAGACGATGTTGGCGTCTGCTGGTCAGCTTCGACTGTTTCTGTTAAGAAAATTAGCGTTTCCGAACGACACAATCTATCATCTGCGAATACATATCATTCGGCTGTCTACCATCATTGGGATGGGTAAAAATGGCGGCTTTTGACGTCATATATCCCACAATTCTCCCCGAGGCACGACCATAGAAACGGTAAACGGAGGTCAATACGCGTGGCTCCCATTGGTAGGCTCCTTTCTTCAGTAGTCCACCTGAACGCAGTTGGGTAGAACGGCCGGAGAAACAGGCAGCAGGCCTGTTGACAGCGTTCTTTCGTCGTTTTTGTACCATCAGGCTCACATTTGGTTAAGTGTAGAAAGCATGATAGCAGAGGTTGAAAGTAGGCTGGCATCGTAAGCTTAATAGTGGATCTAGGGAGCTTTTTCCCTAGTTATTTCCAAGTGCGTGTGGAGGCAGCGGTGTTCTAGCATCCGTAGTAATCATGGGATGTGCAATGAGTGCTGAGGAACGAGCCGCCCTGGCCAGGAGCAAACAAATTGAGAAAAATTTGAAAGAAGATGGAATTCAGGCTGCTAAAGATATCAAACTTTTACTGCTAGGTAAGCACCGCTTAAATGTACGTGGTGCTTTGTTTTTGTGCGCTTCCTCAATACATTCTTTATGTCTAAAGAAAACAGCGTTCTTATAATCCTCTTCCTCCTCCCTTACCCTTGAGAGAACAGCAAGAGGAATTCAGATGTGTGTGCGTTGTCTGTGTATGTGTGTGGTTAAATGGTCTGAGAATGGATACTGATCATCATTTCTGTCATTTCCAGGTGCTGGTGAATCGGGGAAAAGTACCATTGTGAAACAAATGAAGTAAGCTTTTGTTTATTTATTTATTCACTTTTATTAGCCTTAAAGTAAAGAACAGGGTCAAATACCCTGTGTACGATAGCAACATTTATAGCAACTACGCATCAAACTATGTACAATTGTATTAGCCTTTAGGGTTATGACTTTTGTACTGTTGAATGTCTTTGGACTCATGTACTGCGTACAGCGTATTGGTAAAGAAATTCCATCGATGATAAACACATCATTCTAAATTATCCTTTTTGGGAATAATGTAAAGGTTAAGATAAATACCCGAAACGTTTTCCAAGGCTAATTTTACCATCACTTCGATTTTGAATCATAAGACGCGACTTGCTGTGTTATTGTATAATTTCATCCGTTGTCTTTCATAAAGAACTCCTAGCTGCGCCGACATCACCTCCAAAGTTGTTGGACCATCGGAAATCAATAGCAGGGTAGCGCACGGACGCCATTCTGCGAGAATGCAGACCTAGTGTGCAGTTGAGCGCACACATATACAAATACCAAAGAGAGAGAGAGAGAGAGAGAAATAATAGGAATCATTTATAAATATGCAGATCGTCTCTTATTTACAATGGTCTTAGACTCCAGGAGTTTAATCAACGGTTTTTAACAGCTAAGAAAGAAGATGAGAAGGAGGTAGTTTGTAAAACAAAAAAGCGAAAGATCTGCAGGATAAAATTAATATGTATTTTATGTCATGTCAGGATGATTAGGCAGAAACGAATGTAGCACCACAGATAGTACGTAAATGTATAATCAACGATGTGTTGTAATCAAATATTGACTCTGTACATTTTTATTTTAAGGAGTATAATATATTTCTTTCATAATATACAATGGGTTGAACCCTGGAACTCCGGCAACACCCCAGGGTACTGTGGTAAAAGCATCTTTCTGTGGTAGATGCATCACTGGCATTCTTCGTAATTACCATATTGGCTACATTCTGTTGAGATGTACTCAAAAGGTAATTTATGCTTTGGAAAGATTCTGGAATTATCAAAGAGTTTAATTCTCTGCTGTTTTGTTTTTTATTTTAAAACTGGAACTAAAAGTGGTTGTTTTGCACGCCTTTATTGATCATTTAACCCATCGAAAAAGAACTGAGAGAAATTGGTAATATCGTTGAATCCTAGAATCAAAATCATAAGATATCTTGTATATAACTGAAAAAATTAAATATTACTTTCTGTTTTGGAACGATTTTGTATCTATCGAAGGTTTTAAATCCTTTTTGAAATAAAAATTGGTTTTGGAACCCCTCCATCGGTCGTAACCCATTTGTAACCATCAAAGCCTTTCATCCTGTTATTTATTTACTTTTTAAGATGAAACAAATATTAAATAAATTTTATCTTTCAAAAGAAATTAATGTCCCATCAGCTAGAATTACAGACAAGAAGGTATCTTGTATATAATTGCAAAAGATAAATTAATCTTTCGATTTTGTAGTAAAAGAAAAGAAAAGTAGAAAGAAATTACCAATTATTTTTCTTAAATACTATCAATAAAAGTTTTTAATAACACAAAACTGGTAATTCTAAGTGGTAATTAATAATTAATTTCAAATGTTTTATTCTCGTGGGTTGTACAGTTGGTACAATTACCATCCTCCCCAGGGTGGTAAAGACCTGGGTTCTCCTCCTGTCGATGACTAGAGGAGTTTTTATGGCCTTTTTCACAACTTGGCTGAGGTAGTCGGTCTCAGGCGAGATTAGCATGGTTTGATTAGCATTTTATATAAAAGTGATCAGCATATCACATGGCAGGTTGTTGGACGTCATATTTAACAAATATGACATCTAACATCCAACATCCCTAAGTAGACTGTGGCAACGTGCTAAGAAAATGAAACATTAAAGGTGATCTTGCTGAAGAAATGACCTATCTATCCTTACAGACTTGCTTCAGTGATGCAAGGAGCTGGTGGATGCTTCTATCAGCTCTTGCACAACTTGCAGATAAAAAAACTGTCATATTAGGGCTAACCAAAATCGATATATATTGGTGCTACCCTAAATAAGCCCTTGTGTACTATGTCCACAAATTGCGTGTGTGTATTGTCTGATTGAGTTGCCTGTTTTGCTGGAGGAAAAACCCGAGTTTCCGAAGGGGAACTTTGCTATCCACGCCTGAGATCGACCAGTTCAGCCACGGAGTGAAAAAAGCCCATAAAAGTTCCTCGCGTTGTTGACGGGATTCGAACCGGGGTCTTTTTCATCAAGTGTGCGGAGATTATAACCAGGTTTCACCAGATTATAACAACTATTCTACCCGAGCAGACTCCAACAACTAGCAAATAGCTACATGAAATGAATTTCTATGGTTGAGTTGCATTGCATAAGTCTTTAATTCCAATTGTAATGCACTGAATCGTCTTGGAGATGGTCATTACAGCCTTGATCTCAGTTAAATAGAAAGCCAGTGAGATGAATTAAAATGACGGATTCAGACTCTGGCAAGAAGGACCTCTGCGTTGTTGGAACTCATTTCTGTTTTTAAAGAAGAACGGATCGCAAATACCACAGGCATTTTTAAACAGGTGGAAAGCCTTTCACAACATATTCAAGAAAGCCAAAGGTAACCTAACTCGGTATTAATCTTCTTAATAAATGCATATTATTTCCTGAATTTTGCTCAATTAATTTTGATAGGTCGGTTTGCGTGCAATACAGGTAAACTAGGAAATGAAATGGGATGCTTTTTAATGCTGCTGGAAACAAAGACCACACTGTAGATTTTATGCTAGAGGGAAATTCATTTTGGTTTTTCACCTTGCCCTCGTGCTTGCCCTTGCCCTTTCATTGCAACCCTCCCCACACCGGGTGAAAAAGACCGGAGTTCGAGTCTCGTTGATGATGTGAGGAATTTTTATGGGCCTTTTTCACATCGTGGCCGAGTTGATCGGTCTCAGGAGAGGGTAGCATGGTTTTTCTCCCGGAAATTCGGATTTTTTTGTTCATCAAACAGAAAATCGACCACAGAACACACACAATCTATAGGCATTATACAAGGGGCAATATGGTCCTAGCTGCTGATGTTCCAAAAACCATATAACAACTTCTACCTGTTTGGGATTATGGAGTACTTAATTTAGGAATAGTTGGCATAATAATCTGAAATAATCAATACAATCCCACCACATGGAACTTATTGAAATATATTGAGTAATGAATTCTCTATTTGTTTATACGCTTGTTTTCTGTTTTTTATAATTTTAAGTTGTTTTTGTTTACAATGAAGCATACGTTTCCATCTTGAAGTGCATTACATTGTAATAGTTGAAGTTACTCGAACAATCGTACTTTATTAACCCTTAAATTTAAATTTGGTGAACGATTTTCTCTAACCAAACTTCGCTTAATTTACTACGATCTTTGAAGAGAAAGTCATTTACCAGTCATCTTAATTAGCAATGACTTCATGTTCTCTTCTTTGGTAGTGCCTGGAACTCCGTGGATGATTTAGAGATGAGTTAGAAGATTTAAAACACGACATTTAAATTCCAAATATGATTTACCATAAACCAAATAGTTAATCTCAAAAGAAGTAACAGCCTCGTTGTAGGATCTCTGTCCTCCCTACACCTGGTGGAAAAGACCTCGAGGTCTTTCTCCTAATTTCTAACATCCTACATGTTAAAAGTGGTATTTATGCATTGGCGTGTTCTCTGGGCCCCTAAAAGCACGAACTTTTTTCCAGATTTTTAACATATTGCAGTGATAAAAACAAAACTAATACAGAAATACATTAATATAGTATAATATTAATACTATATTATCAGTTAAAAGTTTAGTTGAAATAATATAATATCAACTTTACAATTTCATACGATAATATGAAAAAGGAAAAATCCACTTAAATCTTTTAGTTTAATGGTCACCTCATTTTAGTTTTGTTGTAACTTCCTGTCTTCTAATGCTGACTAAAGTTACTTCCGAAACCTCTTCCTGGTATCCTACTTGCTACAACTGTACTGTGAACGTATGTGTGTGAGGGAAAAATCAGGAGGAACCTATCCTTATTAATTAACAGATCCGCTTTGTTATTTTCCTGATTTGGCTTCTATAAGGTCTCACGAATCAACTCCTGGAGTTTCCTGACTTCATGTAGATCTAATTTCCTTCTTGTTCACTGGAACAAGAAATGCCAAAGCACCTAAAACTATGAGGTGTCAGTATAGTGTGCCTGTAAAATGAATTTGTTTTGTAACGCAAAAATGAGTTCCTAGAAGATTCCAAGCTCAGGGTACAGCGACTTTCTGAGTTAGTTGGTTTCAGGCACGGGCTGCATGGTTTTTTTCTTTAAAACTAGGGGTTTTCGTCCAGCAGACAGGCGAATCAACTACAGAATATACTCGGGCCGGCCCTCGATGGTACAGTTAGTGTAATCATCGTCCTTCCAACATTGAGTGGAAAACGCCTGAGTTTGATTCCTGTGGATGACGTGAAGAATTTTTATGTCCTGTTTCATAACGCGACTGAGTTAGTTGGTTTCAGTCGAGGGCTGCGTGGTTTTTCTCTTCGAAACTCGGGTTTTTCGTCCATTAGACAAGGAAAATCGATCACAGAACATACGAAACATAAATATGGAGTGCAATATGGTCTTAGTCATTGATGTGCCTAAAAATACCCTACAATCAATCAACCAATGTTCTATTATATATTGGTCTACCACTTTAAAGGTTGAAACATCAGTCCCTAATGGCCCGATAGGTCTTCAATAGTTGTTAGCCGCAGTTGAGAAATCATTCGCTTTAGAAAGGGCATTATCACACGTCAAGTACGGTTCGAGGTGCCATCCAGGACACTTTGCATAAAAAAAAAAACGTCCTGTTGAAAAAGCCCCTTTTTCCAATAAATTAAACAATCTTTATGGCATAGGTAAAGTTGAATGCAATAATCTTATCATGGCAAGAACGCCAGATATTTGCATAACATTAGTAGAAAGCAAAAATTTCACAGATAACATAAAGCAATATTAATGAGCGTACAGTATTAAATTAGAAAGGATGATCAATCAATTATCAATAGGACATAATAAGATTACCAGGAATTTCTTCCTAAACAACGTGTCAGTGTCCTTTGGTACCATGCCATACGGTTGCATCAGTCGTTGTTGCATTACATCTGGTTCCTTCACTTTCAGATTACATCCGATATTGTCCCTGTTCATCATCCGGTAATGTCCAATGATTCACATATAAAGTAGACTTATGAAACTACTGGAAAATTTTCTCTCTCCTGCAATCATGCATTATTAACGAGCATCCAATAGAAATCATCCTATAAAAAATATTTGTTGTAGTAGTAGGGGTTTTGGAGTATCAGCGACTGAGGTCATATTGCTCCTTGTATAGTGTCTGTAAATTGCAATTTTGTTAATTTGCTGGATGAAAAACTCGAGTTTCCAGGAGGAAAATCCATGCTACCCTCGCCTGAGATCGACTAACTCAACCACATTTTGAAAAAGGTCAATAAAATCCCACACGTCATCGACAGGTCTAACTCAGGTCTTTTCAATCCAGGGTGGAGGAGGATGGAGATTCTACCAACTGTGCAACCCACGAGGGCCATGTATTTGAAGTTCAGCTGGATATGAACATTTTGGATGAAAAAATATCCAAATTCGCAATTTTTAATAGTTAAAAGAATGCGAAGAAACTGATGTACGCAGGCAATAAATAAATATTTATTTATTTACATGAAATACCACGAGTCATAAATGATAGCATTGTGAGTTCAGTCATAACACGGTAAAAAAGTAAACAGATGCTAATTTGCATATTCGTATAAACAAAACTGCTACTTATTTTAATACAGCTTGTTTTATATCTGTAGCCCCTGTTTTCAGCAGCTGATGTTTTATATTTTAAATGTCAAATGTTACCCAGAAGCAGGAGTTAACGATGGTGGAATTTTACATCAACTGGCCACAAGCCAGAAAACAGCGTCAATCTCGGGCCTTTTTTGGCTCCAAATTAATTTCCAAAGCATTGAAAGATATCGCCCGTTTACTGTATTATGAAAAAGATAAAATTAATTATCCTGATGAAGACAGTTTATCTTTTTCTATTATTTTGAACAAAGTACAAAGAGATTACCGAATCAGCCAACCAATTATTTTCTTTCTCTCAACTATCCATAGACCTTTCTTTTTCTTAAACAGAAGGCATTATAGCATTTATTAATAATATATATTATTAATAAATCTAGACTGAAGGTGGCTTGCCACCATTTTGGCTAGCAGCTGTTGACAGAAACATAACTTAATCACTTCCTTGGCAGTAGTCCACTTCATCGGAGATTGTAACCTAGATATGGTGATGGAATTATGGCTTATGGCTTGTATTATGCAGGTTAAGAACAAAAGCGATCGATAACAGCCAAGTGAAACGTAAAGAGGCATGTTTCAAGTACCTGACAACGTACAATGGTTGAACAAACTACATTAGATACATAGTATTATATTATAATACAGATTCCTGGTTAACTTAAGTTGCCCTTGTGGGTAGCACAGTAGGTAGAATTGGAGTCCTCCCCACATCGAGCAGAGAAGGCTTGAGTTCGAGTTCTGTCGATGACATGAAGGATTTTTCACAACGTGGCCGAGTTAGTCGGTCACAGCAGCATCGTGTTTTTCTTCTGCAAATTTATTTGAACCAGGTTTTCTGTCACTGGTAATAAGACTGAATCAGAAAGGAGGAGCTCTGTTTTTCTTCTAAACACTGTTCCACCAATAAACTTAAAGCTGTCTCAGTAATCACTGCCGTCTTCCCACAAGCATCTTTTTTCTACTGTGTCAAAACAATCAGGAAGTTTGCTTCCAGGTTTCAAGCTTTCTTTCAGGATTTAAACTTACACTTTAACAATTTCAGTTTTCAGTTACTTTTCTCAAAAAGTCTCTATGGTGAATTTGCATGATTGCTGTTGTTGAAAGTAGATTTAATATTTTCCTGGTTTACTGGTTCTACACCAACCACAGAAATTCTTGTGGTTGGTGTAGCCATTTATGCACAAAAGTGGTGATAATTATATGGAGTTGTCTTGTCAATATGGAGGATGGTGTAGTGCTTCAAACTCCATTTCCTATACCTGATTCAATGTAAAGTGGGCGGTGAGGACGAGCATTATTATGATGCCGGCACACACCTGAGAACAGCAAGCCAGTTTCTTTATTTCTGTTTTAGAACAGCAAGACTGTTTCTCTATTCTACAGATAACGTAACAGAATCATCGTTATGATCCCAGAATACAATGAGTAACACTTTCCCAGCTGACTCTTCAGTACGGACTTTCTTCAGTAGATGTGAGCTTGCATGGCATTACTCCGAACTCTTGTATTTTCTTTCTGGTGTTTAGTGCACCCAGAATTCATCTCCAGTCACTGTCTGTTCTAAGAAGGCATCTCTTTCGAAGCTTTTACTGTTCAAGAAGCACGAAGCACACATTAAGTTGTCGTTCCTTCAGTTCTAGTGTTAAATGTCAAGGAATCCCTAGAGCACACGCTTTTCAAAAGTGCAACTCCTCGCTAAAGATAGTATGTGCTGCTTCAACAGTAACCTTACAGATTGCAGAAAGATTTCTGGTGTCACAATATGTGCCTACTCTGGTCGAGGTGTATCTCAACACTTTCAATAGAATTCTTAAACTTATTCATCTACTCGTAGACTTGCTGTTGATTAGCCTTCATTTGGCAGCACCATCATCCCAATTGTGCCCCCAACCATCGTGATATATGGGTTGTGGGGCACAATTGGGATGATGGTGCTCCAAACTTCGATTTAATACCCATTTAGACATGCTCCTCACACGTGCTTCAAGACTCAGGCCGATAGCAAAGCAACATCTCCTACACATCACTGATAAAAAGACAACCGTGAGGTACATTAGAGCAGTTATTTTTCCACCTTTACTCTACGCTGCTGAAATTTGGGCCTCAGCTGCATCGTCAATAAAGAAACCACTCTTTGCAGCAAAACAGCTCCTAAAGTGAGCTGTTCTGCTGCAAAGAGTGGTTTCTTTAAAGTGAACCAATAGGAAGCATAACCTTCCGACTCTGATTCGCACCACGCAACTTGCCGACTCTCTGGGGATTCTACTGCTTCCCACCTTAATTGACGACCAACGCCTCCTTCTAGCAAAAGTCAAGATGATAACAGGCATAATTGTAACAACTTCATTCTGGGATACATGTGGCCGGAGGATCCCTTGCTGCCCTAAGGGCCAATCCTGAGCTCTACCGGTCTTAAAATGGAGTCGTGACTCCATCTCTCGGACAGGTTCCTCCCTCAGAAGATGCTCAAGCAGACTTAGAAACTTGACGCTGGCCTGAACAAATTCGCCGTTGATCGAAGATATAGAAAAAACAATTTCAATAGCCATAACTCAACTGTTCCTTTACATTTTCTTCTGTCTGATTGAGCTTGTGCTCTTATCTCGATGTTAAGCCAGATCAATCCGTCCTAACTCTTGCGAGGAGTTTTCTCCTTTGTATAGTCATCTTTCTCTTTCCATTTGTAAATAATTGTATTATTATCTTTGTATAGCGACCTTCTGTTTTCATTCATTTTGTAAATAATTGTTTTAGAATCCTGGAAGTATTCGGGAGGCTGTGAATCCCTGGCTGTGAAGGGAAACCTGCAATGTTTTGCAACAAAGATTCTCTCTCTCTCTATAAAAGACTGCGATCCACAATCTGACACAAGAATCATCATCGGATGAAAAACTAGTTTCCGGGAGCAAAAAACTATGCCACCCTTTCCTGAGACAAACTCAACTAACTTAGCCATGTATGGGGAGGAGGGCGATTCCACAAACTGTGCTACCAGGGAGGGCGAGAGGAAAAAACAAACAATAAAAATACAAAACAGATGTCCTTCATCAGCCATTTTGAATGTAATAGCGTAGGAGTGTTTTTGCTGTTTCCGTCTCTACACACGCTAATATATCAACTTTTTATTTTTCATTTGAACCGACCTTGACACTTATTATAAGACATTTTTGCTTGAGAATAAATTTCAAACATAACTGTGATTCCACAGAACCAATTATCTATTCCTATTTGAACCCATTCAATCTAAAAGGAAAAGAACTTTATCAAAAGGTAAAAGATTCGTTTAACTTTAAACACGTTCAGAGAATTGGAAAGTACGTTAAGCTTTCATAGTACTTCATTCAACTAACAAAGACCTGGTAGCTGGTTGGCAAGTTCTTATCTTTAGTCAACACTTGGAAGTCTGAAGTCCTCACTGTCGTTTTCTGCAGAATGAGAAGGCCATGTTTCGCCTTATCAGACAATCAGTTTCCGATGGTTGCTGAGTTATCATTCTGGAACTACTTTTTTCTGGTATTAATCTTTCTCCCTTTCTCTCTCTCTCTCTCTCTCGATATTTTTATTTACAAAAGTCGCATTCTATTAAAGTTCAATGCAAGGTTTCACAGAAATTCACTCAATGAACTTTAACTAAAATTATGCTAATTCTGCAATAAGTTATACAACACGCGGTTATTTAATATAGAAATATTTGGTATTAATTCAGTTTTTAGTACTTCATAGGTGGCCCTCGTGAGTAGAACAGTTGGTAGAATGCAGTACTACCCCACCGGGTTGAAAAGACCTGAGTTCGAGTCCTATTGATGAGGTGAGGAATTTTTATGGGCCTTCTTCACAAGAGTCAGTTGTTCTCAGGCATGGTTTTTTCTCCGGGAAACTCGGGTTTTTCGTCCAGCAAAATAGAAAATCGACCACAGAACACACGCAATTTGCAGCCAACATGGAGCAATATGGCCTTAGTTGCTGATGCTCCTAAAAACTTTACTATAACAACTTCATAAGTCTTTTTATACGCTGAATATAAGATCTTTCATTTTCTACCACCCTAAGTATAGTACTATATAGACATAGGCTGTCCCAAAAATGCTATCACATAAGAATAATGAATGCCCAGTCATCTGCATTCTTTGAAGAACCCCAAATGGCAGCGTTCACAAAGGGCACTCTTACAGATGGAACAATCGGTAATAAATTTTTTTTAATGTTTCCATCAAGAAGTCTTAGTCAAAGTCTAGGTTCTTTAGATTTAGAAACCATTTCATTTATTCAATTTCATAAATGAACATTTCTGAAGTTAAATAAATGTAACCTTTCATTAATGGAAATTCCTCAAGGTGGACCAGTGTAGCAAGCGAACTCCCTCGAGGATTAGTGTTGGAGTCACTTATGTTTGTTGTTGTTGCTGCAGTAGGGTTTTAAAATGAACGATTAGAGAAATGTCAACACTGATCTCACTGAAATTTCCTCACTTAAGAGGAGAGTATGGTTTGAGTTCAGGATGGAATGACAGATGTTGACATGGAAGGGCAAATTGTCATTTCTTATCCACATTGTATCTCACTCCACTTAAATTGTAAGAAATGACAATGACAAATCCGTTTGTCAAATACCTGAATCAGTCCATTCTTTCTAGGTGGAGTAATTTTAATGATGAATAAGAGCAGTTGTTTCATTTCAATAACTACGAGAGTATTCTATAAAGATGGTATTTCCCTTACATAGTTAACAACTCTCATAATAGGGTGACCTAAGAAATACCTCATCTACCCTTGTGCATTCTTTGGTCTTTCTGCCTATTTTTCTGAACGATAAACAAGAGTTTCCAGTCGTGTTTTCCGATTGGAAAACCTTGCTCTCTCTCTCTCACACCTGAGACCGACTAACTCAGTCATGGAATGAAAACAGCCCATAAAAGTTTTTAGCGTCTTTGAAGAGATTCGAACTCGGGCCTCTTCCAGCCGATGTGAGGAGGATGATGATCATAACCACTAAGACCGCGTATGCAACAATCAACCAGTGGGATGAAGGCATGAACCGCAGAATCACCATGGTCCAAGGAAGTGCAAATCCAACTTTATGTACTTAAGGTTTACTATTTTTTTGTGGGAATTATTGGGGACATTATGATCTTTTGTGGCTAATTTGGATATATACGCTTTTAGATATTGCAAACCTCATTAGACACGACGACTAAAAGATTCTTACTAAGAATTCTTTGAGCAATTGGAACTTTTGTATTTAAAAAAGTCACTCCACGAACTTTTTGATCATATCTCGTACATCATCAAGAAAGTGATATACGAGGTATCGTATAATTTCGAAGATATATTTATAGATTTCTGAAAGATATATTTATAGATTTCTGAAAGATATATTTATAGATTTCTGATTCGAAGGCACGAATTTTGAATAATCAATTCAACACTTATTCAGACACACAGACCAGAATAATGGAGTAATAAACAAAACAAAAAGTGTAATGGAAGATAAAATCTTTAGTATAGCACGCAGTCGTAGACACGTCCAGCTACAAATGGTAGCACTTAAGCAAAGTTTTGCAGTATAGGGTCAACGATATAGATGAGCTAAATATAGGGAAAAAAATCTTAGTTCTCTTAGCCCAAAATTCTAAATAACATTCTTGAGTTGTAATTTAGAATTCTAATGCTTCGAAACAGAATGCTGTACGTGCTTGGAATACATCCCATGACAGTTTACGCATGGTCTAAGCCACCAAAGTGCTAATGATATGAAGTCCAGAAGAAAATAACTGTTTCTACAGCATTTCTTACAAAATTTAATTATTTCACATCTGAAATTCTTCAAGAAAATGTTTTATTGCCTCAAGATCTGCAGTTGTACTATTCTGTTAACTACATAACAAATGTCTCAAAGATCGCTGTTTCACTGTCATGCCATCTCCAGAAATCAATAAAAGAAAATTCTAGTTTCCAGGATTCATTTAGCCATATTCAAAATAACCAGTTTCCTGATCATTTTGAATATGGCTAATTTTCGTGGTCAGGTCTTCATGCCTTCTTTAACATTATTTTATTGGAGTGGAATTTCAGACAAGTCGAATTTCTTCTTAACTTTAAAAGTTGGTAAATACATTTCCACCTAAAAGTTTGGAATCATCGAGTAGGACAACAGTTTTCGTTAATTTTTTTGTAATTAGCATTTAAAAATTTACAGCAAAATTTATATTGAAATGATTAATATAAACAACTATACTGGAGAATATTTTGAGCACATAAAGACAGCATATTGTGGTTTTTTTTTTGTTTTTTTTGTGGAAGAAACGATAGTATAGCTGAAAGGCAAAATATGTGAAGTTATTTTATCTCAACCTGCACAGCATTAGAAGTGGCAAAAGCAAGCTTATACATCAGCAAAAAACAAAAACAAAAAAAAAACGACACTTCGCAATTTACTTATTTATTCCCTCCAACAATTTGGTCCTTCTTTGAATTTATTTAAGCTATCAACTTCCACAACAACAAATGTAAGTTTGTTCCAACAATCAACCACCCACTAGCTAAAAGCAAACTTCCGCATATCTATTCTGCAATTGTCCTTCCTCAATTTGAATTTGTGCCCCCTCATGTGTGAAGTCTGAGCAAGAAGAAGAACAATCCCATCAGCATTGAGCTTGCTCAATCATTCAAAGCCTTAAACACCTCAAACAGATCACTTCACAGGTCCGTATTCTCCAGACGCTGCAATTTGCAGAACTGACGCCTTCCTTGGTAAGAGCGCCCCTTTGTTCCAATCACCAATCTCGTTGCCTTCTCTACACTCATAAGGCTGCTCTAAATCCTTCTAAAATGAGGCCTCCAGCCGTGTATGCAGTACTCAAGGTGTGGCCTGACCATTGCCTTATACATGGGACAATAACTTCCTTATCCCTGTTAGCAAAATTCCTGTATATCATTGACAAAACTCCACGTGCTGGCCTGGCAGTCTGTTTGCATTGGTCAGAGAACTCCATATCTGACTGCACAATTACTCCCAGGTCTTTTTCGTTTTCCACTACCCTGAGTGTAGTAACGCACGGTAATTACGTTACTCTGGGGTTACTGCTCCCCATATGCAGTACTTTGTATTTGTCAATATTAAACTTCAATTGTCATTTCTAACCCCATCTGCTTAACTTTTCTAGACCTTGTTGCAGTAGAATACCGTCATTCCTGTCATTAACCGCCATACCAACTTTTATATTATCTGCAAAATTTTATATTATCTGCAACATTAAGCCTGACATGCCTTCATCGATATCATTGATAAATATAGACAACAACAACAGGACAAACACCGAACGCTGGGGAACCCCACTAATATCATTATTCCATGAAGAGCAGTGCCCTTTGATTACCACTCTCTGTCTTCTCCCACTCAACCCTATCTTGCTATCCATAGCATCAACTTGCAATTAATACCACACTGCTCCAATTTGCACAGCAATATTTTATGTACAACAGTATCAAAGGCTTTCCTGAAATCCAAAGGGATCACATCTGGTGAGTATGGGCTTGGCATACCCAGGGTCCTGAGCTGGATATCATCATTCTTCTCTTTCTTGGTGATTCCCTTTTGACTCTCTCTCTCTCTCTCTCTCTCTCTCTCTCTCTCTCTCTCTCTCTCTCTCTCTCTCTCTCTCTCTCTCAGGGTAATGTGGGAATTTTTTTTGGCTGGTGCAACATAAGCTTCAGGCTTCCTTGCACCATATAGCTAGCTAGTAATAATAAGAAAATTATTTTTTGCATCCAGTTCCTTTGTGACCATATCGTCGAATTTGATTGGATCAGATAAGATTCCCCTTAGCAAACCCATGCTGTGTCTCAACTAACTGCAGTCTTGTCAAGATGATCCTGCATTACTTCTTTTACAAGTGACTCCATGATTTTCTCTTGAACAGAAGTTAAACTAACAGGTCTGTAATTACTCGTGTCACCCTTTGTGAATTGGAATACCTTCGAACGTCACCAGTCCGCGGGGACCTCCATGAATTCAAGGATGCTCTCATAATTATGACTAAGGATATTCAAACTTTCTTTGCTGCATCTCTTAATACAATTGGATAGATCCCATGAACCTCAAGTGCTTTTCTTTTGTTTAACTTCAACGATTTTCACTTTCCTCTTTTATTACAAAATCATTTAGCTGTCTGTTTGAGTTCGATAACCTTCAGGCATCCCCCTCCCTAAAAGACTCCTCAAATATGAATATAGATGCCAAATACTCATTCAGTTTGTCAGCTATCTGAGCGGGATCATCAACAGTCGAACCATCGATATCAAGTGGACCAATCAGATTCATCCCCTTCCTTTTAGAGTTTATTTTAGAGCTGTTTGTTTTGGCATCCTTTTCCAAAGATTTCTCGTAATCTGTCTTCGCTTGCCTAACCTCCTTTGTGATTGATTACAAACTAGTTTATATCTAACGTAGGCTTCGGTGGTTCCTGATAATTTATATGCATCCCATGCATTTTCATTTCTGCCACAATTCTCACCAGTTCACCGACATCCATTTAGGCCCATAACTTGAACAATATTTCTTAGTTGGTAATTCCTATTCGTGAATCTAACTTATTTTATGGAACCTTATCTGTGGAAATTAATCCTACAAGTAAAAATGGGTTAAATGTGAAGTAATTTGGACCTAGCCAAACCTCAAATTTTATAGAGAAATTCCGGATTTATTTTATTAATAATTTGCTTTCAAACTCCTCTTCTAAGCAGAACTGAATGCATCGACAATTTCCTCTTGTTGGTAGCGCCAACAACAATTTCCATAAAAAAAAGATTCTGAAATGTGTGAGTGATATCAGCAGTTCTACAATTTCACTTCCTGCACAAGATGTGTGCACATTTCCTGTATATTCTCGTATCTCATACTTCAGTTGTAGAAAGGAATCTGTCTGTGACGATTTTTTCAATCACAAATAACGTCTTCCTTGTTAAAAGCAATTTTTTCTATTACTCTTACAATATGCAAGTCATATATTATATCCAGAATATTTCATTTCAACTCTTGAGCCAGAAAACAAGGGACCACAGTGAGACAAATCATTTCAGTTATTTGTTGAATGATTTTTGTTGTCATTTTGGAACAGAACTGTCATATTAGGGCTATTCGATAACCAGCTCATCTGCCCATATAATAAGTCCATGATTCATTTTCTATGTCCATGTGTGCAATATGTCCATAAATATAGAAACTATTATCAATCTTTAAACCTGTTTTCGAATTACCTAGTGATGTTCTTGTAAAATCAAAACTTAAAGTAACAGTTTGCAAGAAGATATCTACTAGCTATATTCAACAGGATGTTAAGCAACTTCTTTCGTGAGTCATCGTATATCTGTACTTTTTGCCACAAATTAAGATCCATGCTGTTCCAGTTAAAATTTAACAAGGATATTTCTTAGTTTCTGCCCTGGTGGGTAAGTTAGAATCACCATCCTCCCCACACCGGGTGGAAAAGACCTGAGTTCGAGTCCTGTCGATGACGTAAGGAATTTTTATGGGCCATTTTTATGGGAAAAACCGTTATGAGACAGCCATTTTTCATAAAATGGCTGAGTCTCATAACGGTTTTTCCTCCCGGAAACTCGTCTTTTTCGTCTAGCAAAACAGAAAATCGACCAACCCATCCAATTTACAGGCCTTCTTGAGATAGATTCTTGACAAAATACAGTTAAAATTTGTTTGATTAAGTGATAGATTTAGAAATGTTAGTACTTCATGTATTATTATTTTTTTAATTTCCTATAAGATTGTAATGAATAAACAAGGAAGTTTTAAATGCTTCATTAAATTACTCTGGTCATGAAAAAGTTCCTCTGCCTCTTACCAAGAAGTGGTGTAGAAAGAGAAAGTAATAAATAAATTTTCTGTTTATACTCCGGAACGACCAAATGGTGAGAGGAGTTCACAAGATAGACAGAATACAAGAAACAGCACCGTATTCAGCAGTCACGGGCTTGAACCTCGGTCATTCAAGGCACGTGTACTTAGGCACCCGCACGCCTGACCACTAGGCTACGCGGCCTTCCTGGAACTGAAGACAGAATTCTCTTTCTATACCACTGTAGAAAGAGAACTCTTTCTAAAGTGGTATAGAAAAAAGATTTCGCTTTCTACACCACAAAAGTACTGGAACTGAAGACAGAAACTTATCAGAGGAGCAGAGAAAAGTGCGAATTTAGCATCAAATGATTATCATGAAATTGCAAGGATAATCAGGATAATTATAAACCATGACGTATCAAGGTAATCAGGATTGTTATAAATCAGGACGTCAGATAATTCAGGACACGTCAGACAATCAGGATAATTGCAAATAAGGACTCGTCAGATAATCAGGATAATTGCAGATCAGGACTCGTCAGATAATCAGGATAATTGCAAATCAGGACTCGTCAATATAATCAGGGCTACGATAAGTTAATCCGGTTAGCCCTTCCATGTAAAAAATAATCTCCAGCTGAAATTCCTTTTAATGAAATGAGGTTGGAAATAGAGCCAATTATTATTTATCAATCACTACCTAAATTTGAAATTCAACTTCTGTCTGCTCTTATTTTGATATGGATGAAGATTGATTTCTTACTAACGCACCTACAAGTTTTGAAGAACTTGACTGTGTCAAGTTCTCCAATTGAAAATGACCATATCTTAGTTAAACTACCGTTTTGCTTCCATTTAGAATAGCTCAAAAAAGATTCTTGGTTAAGTCTTCCGGTCAGCCCTTCCATGTAAAAAATAATCTCCAGCTGAAATTCCTTTTAATGAAATGAGTTTGGAAATAGAGCACCGAACTTTACAATGTACCTTTAATATTAACGTTCTTTGATACCGCCATCTCATTTCAGGAGGGATCTCTTTACAGATATCAAATTGTGACCGCACCTCTGCAGGCTGTTTGTTGGTTCTGTCTAGACAATAAGTTCACTAATTATTCGATTACAGAATAGTCTCCAGACTGTCTTGTCACACCAGCTTATTTGCTGACGAATTAGTTGATAAGTTAACGAAAGAGGATTGTCTAGGAGCTAGAAGTAGCTATTGATGCGGTGGCTTTGTGAAAAAAGAAGATGGACTTCGCTGTTTTAATTTTGTTTTGGTCTTGGCACCTATGACTGTGTGATTGAAATAGTTTTTTTCTGTTAAAGCAATTTCAAGAAATTCGAGAGCAAGACATGAGGGTTATTGCATTCAAAATATCTATTAAGTATGATGCTCAATGAGTTCTACATTTGTACATTAATGAATAGAAATAAAGAAGAATTTACCTCAATGTTTTTTGTAGAATACTTCAACATAACACACTCCTGAATTCAATCGGACGTAAAATTATTTCTTAATGGCTTCCTTCCCTCAAAGACATATGAATGGTCCGACGTATCCGCGATCGATAGCTAAAGTCCACCAACACATCAAACCACCAACGCACAACTCTGAGTTGAAGACATTACGTCTAATAATAAAATCTTTAAAATGATTGCGGTGTATAAAAGCTAAAATCATTAAACTAGTTAAAAATAATTTAAACCAATTTTGAACAACTTCCTTCCTTAATATCAATTAAGATAAATAAAAAAAACAGAGCCGATAAGAGGTTGGTTTAAATTGTTTTAACTAATTTAATGATTTTAATTTTTATACATCCCAATCATTTTAATGATTTTATTATTAGACAATGTCCTCAACTCAAAGTTATGTGTTGGTGATGAGTTGGTGGTCGGGTTGGGGGATACCAGCTATCGATGCGGATACATCGTACCATTCATATGTCTTTGAGGGAAGGAAGCCATTAAGAAATAATTTTATGTCCGATTGAATTCGGGAGTGTGTTGGGTTGAATTATTCTACACAAAAATAACATTGAGGTAAATTCTTCTTTATTTCTATATATTAAAATATCCATATAATTAAATCTCTTATTTAGGAGTTTAGATCTGCTACAGCTACATCTTATGACAGATCTTATAACGTATTGCATAATGTACACATGAAAAATCAGCTTACCTTTAAAAGTTTCTTCCCACATGGACCCGGGACTTACTTGGAACGAAAGATTAACCTTTCGAGGGAACTTTGACTACGTAAAAGCCAAGAGGTACGCAGTCATTTGGGCACTTAGACAAGAACTAACACCATGATCACCGTGTCAACCACCATCATGGTGCCAAAGAGACTCCATAAGAACTGGCAGCAATAGGCATACCAGAGAACACTACATGGAAGTGCAGAAAGCTGCAAAGTACTTGCAGACTTCATTTTAGACTTGTAGAATGACAGTGAACACTTCCAAATTAAGCGAAATTCTTTAGCGTCCTATGCTTTTTTCGTGGGACTTCGAAAGCAGAGAAAGGAAGTTATTATTCCTCTACACATGATGATTAAGCCGCATTTGTAATACTGCATTCAGATATGGGGACTTCACCTAAATGTTAAATATTTGTCTAATAGTGTGCACGCTGCCCGCCATTTATCGGAACAAAAAGAAGAGTCCTCTGTGGAGCATGGTTGACCAGGACAATCCAAAAAATGCTCCATGGTTTGAATGGTACTGCAGTCACATTCTATAAAACCATCTGGGTAGCCTCAGCGGAGTCGAATCAAATTTCGATCTTCTCGATAAGAATCCGAAGTCTGTTCAAGTTTCCATGTGGGCCGGTTTAAATCAGCTCTGGGTGGAAGTGCTGTGAATGGTGGGAGGCTGATATGTCTACTGGGTTGTTGTCTGGAAACTGCCTCCAGAGTGATAATCTAGTACTATCAGGAGAAGAGAGGAAAGTGGTGTTGTCTCATGCAGGGAAGCTTCTGCTGGACGCGAGATGACGTGGAGCTGGTCGCTGTCCATAGACTTGGACATATGAACATATGTTATTGAAAGGAGCGACTTCTAGAATCAGTTTAACTCCGCCTCATGTCAAAGTACTGTGAAGTAGAGTACAGTAATACAGTAATACTCTCAATGGCCCAGGCGTGTTAGTGTCGTTTGCATGTATAGTGAAGTGCGTTGTTGTGTTGTTCTGGCCACTTGGTTATCGAGAAGCAGCAATCATCTGGAAGGCTGCTTCTGAGTACTAGTCCACATCACGGGAAGGTGGACCAGTCCGGGACCTCTCAGGGTCTAAATTTTGAGATGAACTGCACCAACAGGAAGTAGTACCATACCAGTAGGCGAAGCAATATTCTTTAGGGGCCCATTCCAGAGGAGAAAAATCCCGTGGTTTGCTATATATATATATATATATATATAACTCATCTTCTAAGGACCTCATCAAAAAGAAAATAAAACTCATCTTTAAAGATAGCAAATCAGAATTATTTGAAATTAATTATTAACAAGAAGTACCATTTGCACCATTGATGAGAACAGAATGAGCATTCACATTAGTATTTACATTATGGTACTTTAATTTCGTTACCTGCGTTTAAAAACTTCGACAGCAAAAGTTTGTAAAACAGAGAATTTATGTTGATCCTGCAGAAGAAATGGCTCCTGAGCCCGGAAAAGATTTGGACAAGCTGTCAGAAGACTAGACCTCAAGTCACTGTATAAATCCAAATGGAAGATGACACCAGTTTTGTTTAACACTAAAATGAATGACGCTTCCAAACTAAGAGAAAACCAAGTTTAATTCTCTTGTTGAACAAATAAATGACACCTGGAATAAATTTTTAGGTTGCTGCCCATAGTGTTTTGTGGAAGGCGTTACCGGTGGTTTCCCACATCTGCGCCATAGTACTTTGTGAAGGAGAACAGAATAACTGTAAAAGCCAGAATATGTGTAATGTCTGGTATGTGTAAGTAGTGTATGTTCTGTTGTTCTGTCTCTGGCTACTTGGCAGCAGGGTCCACACCACCATTTGCTTGCCATCACCGCTGGGAGGTCAGCCAGGCTGCCCATCATACTCTGGCTGGCCTCCGCAAGGGTCACATATGCTTCTGACGGAGAACAAGTTAAAAAAAAAAGTTTAAAAGTAGTAAATAAGGAAATAGTGAAGACAGGTGGGTCCGTTGATGTGTGCTATAGTAAAGGGCGGTTCCTGGAACCTCAGATCAACTCCGGCTCGTGTCTCTGTGAAGAACAGTACCACTGTAAAAGAGCCAGTACGTGATTAGTGTGGGTTTGTGTGAATTGTACGCATTCTATTGTTGTGTTGTTCTTCCTTAGAAGCATCAGTCACCAGGAGAGATGACTCCGGATACTCATCCACACCACGGGAAGGTGAGCCAGTCCTGGTCGTGCGCATACTGTCTCAATTCAACACTCTGCCTCACCTGATGTTTGCCAAAAGGTGATACAGATTACTCTGGGGGTCCACTCCAGAGGACAGAGAAGTAAAAAAAACTGTGATGTTGGGAAGAAGAAAAAGAAAGCCTGGGAACCAACCCCAAGAAAAAAAAAATTGGGAGCCAACCATAGGAAGAAAGAAAAAAAGGAAAGGAGAAAAAAAACAAACAAACAAAAAAAATTAGTACACTATTGTCCTCCTACACTCCTTCAGTAACACTGTCCCATGATCTCCTCACCATCACAAACTCTTAATCTGTCATTATACCACAATTAGCATTAGCATTAGTAGAGGCATATGATGCAAGAAAGCAAGCTTATGCAGCATCAGGCAAAAAAACTCCCCATTTCACCCATCTATTCGCTCCAAAAGCTTGTCCAATTCTTCCTTGAATTTATTTAAACTATCAATTTCTACGGCAGATGGAAATTTTCTCCAGAAATCAACCACCCGCTCCCAAAAGCAAACTTCCGCACATCTATTTTACAACTGTCTTTCCTCAATTCGAATTTATGTCACCTTGGGTGGGGAAGTCTCCCATCAGCATTGAGCTTGCTGAAACCATTCAAGGCTTTATGCACCTCAATGAGACCAACTCGCAGGTGCGTAGTCTCCAGACGCTGCAATTTGCAGAAATTGCAATTAAACCTTTCTTGGTAAGATCAACCATTTGTTCCCCTCACCAATCTTGTTGCTCTTCTCTGTAGTCGTTCAGAAGCTCTACATCCTTCCTAAAACGAGGCCTCCAGACCTGCAGGTAGTATTCAAGGTGTGGCCTGACCATTGCCTTATACAAAGGAGTAATCACATCCTTATTCCTGCTAGAAAAATTCCTATACATCATTGACAAGACCTCATGAGCTACTCTTGCAGCCTGTCTGCACTGCTCAGAAAACTTCATATCTGACTGCACAATTTCTCCTAGTTTTTTTTTTTTTTTCATTCTCCACTACCCTGAGTGTCGTACCGCACAGTTGGTACGTTACTCTGAGGTTACTGCTGCTCTTATGAACTATTTTGCATTTGTCAATGTTACACTTCTGTTGCCACCTCCCAGCCAGTCTGCCTCCCCACCCAACTTTTCTAGATCCTGTTGCAGCAGCGTACTGTTATTACAGTCATTAACTACCCTGCCAACCTTCGTATTATCTGCAAACTTGGACATTAAACCTGATATAATTTCATATTTATCATTGATAATATATAGAAAACAACATTAGTCCACGAAGAGAAGTGTCCATTGATTTCCACTCTCTGTCTTCTCCCACTCTCACTCCCACTTTATCCACAGCAGCAACTTGCCCTTAATGTCATTGTGCTCCAATTTGTATGGAACCAGTCTTCCATGTGCAACAAACATGCGTTTGTTAAGGGGAAGTCTTGGGCAAGTCTCTCTATATGACCCTGCAATGATTCTTTAACAGTGACTTCATTATTAGAATTTGATAGAATTTGAACTAACAGGTCTGTAATTACCCTTGTCACCATCTGATCCCCCTTTGTGAATTGGGGATACATCTGCACATCTCCTGACCGTGAGGACCTCCCTTGAGTACAAGAATGCTCTCATAATTATGGCTAAGGGTTGCTTACTTCCTTAGCTGTCTCCTTTAATATAACTGGATAGATCCCATCCACCCCAGGTGCCTTTCTTATGTTTACCTTCAACAATTTCTCCTCCATTTTGCTCTCACTTATTACAAAATCATTTAGCTCCCTGTTAGAGTTTGATAAACTTCTGGCCTCCACTTCCCTACAGAATTCCTCACGTGTGAATGTAGATGCCAAATACTAATTCACTTTCTCAGCTACCTGAGCAGGATCACCAACAGGTGAACCATCGATATCAAGTGTACCAATCTGATTCATCCCTTTCCTTCTACAGTTTACATAAGTAAAGAAGTCTTTGCTGTTTTTCTTTTCATATTTTGCCAAAGATTTCTCGTAATCTGCTCTCGTTTGCCTAACCTGCTTTGTGACTTGATTACAGATTAGTTTATACACTGTCATACCATTAATATCCGGACACGTGCTTTCAATCTTCACCTTCAATCTTCGTGGAAATACTCTCAACCAGCATTTTATAAATGTCAGGTGATATGTTCTTCCACTCGGCCTTTAACGCAGCCACCAGTTCGGCCTTGTTCTTTGGGTGATCTTGACGTGCACGTACTCTACGATCCAATATATCCTAAAGATGCTCGATAGAGTTCAGATGAGGACTCTGGGCTGGCCAATCCAACTTTTCCACTCCCATGTCCTCAAACCACTTTGTTACGATCAGAGCAGTATGGCATGGCGCGTTGTCTTGCTGATACAGGTATGGATCTTCCCCGAGGTATTGCCCTAATGTTGGAAGTGCATAATTCTCCAGGATGTCCTGGTATTGCACAGCATTCATGGTTTTGTCGATAACGACTAATGGGTCCAAGCCAAGTCATGAAAAGCAGCCCTATACCATGACACTGCCTCCATTAAACTTCATTGTTGGGAGGATACAATCAGGAAGGAACTGTTCCCCTGGCATTCGCCACACCCAGGAACGGCTATCAGACTGGTAGAGTGCGAATCTCTACTTGTCTGTCTATAGGACTGTTTTCCACTGCTCTACAGTCCAGGATCCGCGCTCCTTACACTATATTAATCGGCGTCTAGCATTTGTTGAGTTGATCTATGGCTTGTGAACACGCGGCACGACCATTCTAACCCATATCATGGAGTGTCCTTCGTATTGTACTAGCGTTAACATTAGTTCCAATACTCTCACAGAGGGTTTGCGTGACTTGAGACAATGACAAATTACCATTTGGGCGCACGGTTGTTCGCAGAATTCTCTTGTCCCGTTTTAGCAGGCGTTTTTTGGCAGATTCAGTCCCATTCCTCTGCAATATGCATATGACGTCACTAACCGTTGACATAGGGATCCCCAGAGTGATGTCTCGTACAGAACGCTTGCTTATGTGGCATCCTACTATCATTCCATGTTGGAAGTCTGTTAATTCTGTTGAACGTGTCATCTTGCATGCCCACTTTTGCAATTGTCTGTTCAAGCCCACTGTGCATATTTATAGCAGGTTCTGTGACGTGTTGCATGCATCGGGCCTGTTTCCCCATCGATGGAGGGGGTGTCCGGATATTAATGGTAGAGTAGTGTATCTGCTATAGGCTTCTGTGTTGCCTGATAATTTATATGCATTTTTCTTCTCTACCACAAATCTCATTAGTTCATCTGACATCCATTTAGGCTTAAATCTTGAACAGCATTTCTTAATTGGTTTGAAAAGCCTATTAGGTTTCATACCAATGAAAGCAAGCTTATGAAGAATCAACCAGAAAAAGGGGGTTCGTGGGAAGGACAAATATCGAAAATAGGCAAATATGAATTTCGCGTCAGTCAGAACGTTTGTAGAAAGGAAGTTATTGATCTCTGGAAAAGTGAGTAAGCGCTCACAGACAGAGCCCATTATAACTTGAACCCTCCAGGAATTCTTGATTCATCAATGCTTGAACTCTTTGGCTGTGAGATATGTCCTGAAGGCTTGTGATGATAGGAACTACTTCTCGCCTTTCTTTGCTGAAGCACTGGTAGGCAGGCATGTAATATCCAAGAGAGAGAGAGAGAGAGAGAGAGAGAGAGAGAGAGAGAGAGAGAGAGAGAGAGAGAGAGAGGTACTTAAAGTATTGGAGGAAGCCGTAAACCCAAAAAAATTACCAAACAAGCTGAACACTTTTACAAAAAAATTTTTGCCTCTCTATGAAATGCTCCATGAACTCCAAGAAGAGAATTGTCTTTTCAGAGAACAGAACGCAACAAATTTTGGTAAACTAAAAGTAATGGACGCTAAAATTAACAGTTGCTGGGCAGTTCGTCAAGTCCTCAACAATAGAGGATCACCAATCCCACCAGTTACACCTTTAGGAAAAGATTCAAGCCAAAGGAATAGATATACTGTGCAGATGAAAAGCATTTCTTTCTGCCGGCAGAAAGGTGCTGGAGATGAAAATCTCTCCGCTCTATCAGACGGTGAGAGGGACGTTGAGATTCGTGTTCCATCAATCGCCCAAAGGTAAATCAAATCTCTCGTTGGTAAAATTAAAAATACTTCTACAATGTTGTTGTAGAAGAGATTTTGTAAATAAGATGTAAATAAGACTCGTGCAAATATTCAGTATGTGGGCCCACGTGTACTGCAATGTACACTGCAACCCCTTGTACACATGATAACTCCCATCTAAGTACTGTGCATAGTTAGCACTTTCCTAGCCTGTGGCTGTCCAGGGGTGAAGCCTATAGGATTAATAAACTGATATAATTATGATTGGTCAAGAAACTCTTTGACTGTCCTACGGGTTTTCAGTATCGTGGTTTTCTGAAGTTCCTTAGGTGCTCTTTGTGAGGCCTATTATTACTAGGTCCTATTATTCTAGGTTTTATTATTACTAGGTTCTTTTGTAGGCCCTTTGGCACCATTGGCACTCGTATCAAGAGATCCACATCCTTCCTAAGATTCATTACACAAGATGGAGCCTTGTATCACAAGCACTGCGCTATTTCTTACTGCAGTAGAATACTTTGATTCGTTCCATTAGCCACTTTTACAACCTTTGTATCATCAGACAATGTAGACGTTAAACTTGACATGCCTTCATCACTATCGAAAATAACAAGAGACACACACAACACCGAACCGTGAGGAACTCCCACAACAACATTAGCCTATGAAGAGCAATGGTTGTTAATATTCACTCTCTGTCTACAGCCACTCAGTCATGTCCTTTTTGAACAGGAGAGATATTTGCGCATTTATAATATGTAGTGATCTTCCCTGAATCAAAGGTGGCCTTCGTGGGTAGTACAGTGGGTACAATCACTGTCCACCAAACACCGGGTAGAAAACACCTGAATTCAAATTCCGTCAGGATTCAAGGAATTTGATGGGTCTTTCTGCACGACGTGGCTGAGTGATATTTCTGGTATGGAAAGGTTAGTGGGTTCTGCAATTACTTTCATAAACCCATCCTCCCTTCATTTAGAACTTACAGTTAGTCACAACATCATCTGGTCCCTCAAAAAACATTTAGAAACTGGGTAAGACAATTGAAGTCATCTTTTCAAAAGCAGACTCCCTTCCTTTTATCCTTGAGAGTAGTTATATCCTTAAATATATACCACATCAACACTACAGTCACTATCACCTATTGGTTCATTTATGAAGATTCTTAATGCATAAAAATAACTGTTCATAATCAGATGAAGAACACTGCTTTCTTTCGTTGCTGCCATAACCTGATGTTATAGAAATATCCGAGTGGAACCATGTCTCCGATGCCCCTACAACGTTTGCATTTACGAAAAACTTGAGTTTTCGGGAGAAAAAAAGGTGCTACCCTTGCCTGAGACCAACTAACTCAGCCACGTTGTGAAAAAGACCCACAAAATTCCTCGCGTCATTGGCGGGATTCTAACTCGGATCTTTACCACCCGGTGTGGGGAAGACAGTAAAAATACCCACTGTGCCATCCACGAAGGCCTCGCACCCGTGTACAAACACATATACATACACCACTGTTTGTTCTTTGTAACCATAACACAGCCCATATATTTGTTTGTCCCACGAGAATCTTCTAAATCCTTGAAATCGCTGCCTTCCAGGCTGCTGCATATCCAGTAGAAGCATTGCAAGAATAAATTTATCCTGGTTTGCTGCTGCTGTTGGTCTACTAGTCTGTGTATTCACCAAACTAGCAGTTTTCCAATCCACACATCTAACACTGTTAGCATCAAAAAATATTCTTGCGCTCATTCTTATTAAATACATCCCATCCCTATAAAAGTAGCCTCTCCTGTTAACAAGTACAGACCACGCTGCGAAAAAACTTACCACATGAGCGTTGTATGTTCTCTCTAGAACCAAATTGATTGACAAGGTCTTCATCATGTAGTCCCTCCTATCATGTCTGGGTAAAATTCCACACACTTTCAATTTAATCATAACTTGTGACCTTTTCTCAACACTGCCCTATACTTGTTAACTAAATCCTCAAATCATTTATTCTTCAGACCAAGCGGCCTACGTAGCCGAATGGTCAGGAGCGGGAGTGCTGCAGCACATGCTCTTTGAGTAGATCGGAGTTGAAATTCCTGTTAAATACGTTCCTGCCAACCTGCACTGGGCCAGCGTGGCAGATTATGGTCCATTTCCCTCAACGTGAATCGTTGAGGAGGCTTCCATCCTGCAGTGGATTGATAATGGCTGCAATTTACCTTTTACCTCTTTTTTTTTTTGTATCAGACCAACCTGTATGGCAGTATCATTTTTTGTGCCTTTGGACGATGATACCTGTTCTACATCATTTTGTCCATAGAAGACGTACACTGGTCCTCTTCCATCTATTCCTTTTACACAATATACTGTATATCCAGTTTCCATGACTATAGCATCACCAACGGCAGAGAGCGCTGTAGGACCATCGCTCTCTGCCATTGAGGTTTCTGTTGCATTGTACGATTCTCCAATGTGATCTCTAGCGTCGGATGAGTGCTTAAGAGTCCCTTGTTTTAATTCCTTCGAGGGCATCAACACTTTTCTTCAAGCTCCCATATTCGCACATCATAACCCCAATTTTCGATGAATTTTTAGTGATACTAGATGATAATCTGAAAGCTAGTTGGGACAGATAATGATGCATAAATCTTAAAGTGCAGATTAGCTAAGGGTATTTAAAAAAATAAATAAACAAACATTGTAAAGGTTTCGACCATTTGCATTAACAGAATGGTCTTCCAGGTCCTTTTTCCATTTTGTTTTTAAGTATTATTCCACTAAACAACCCATCTGCGATGGGTTACTTAGTAAAATGAATATTTATCGTATTTTCAACACCACGTGATTACAATAATTCGTGTTTAAAAGAGCTCCAGAAGACGCAATTACTTATTAATCTTCTAAAATGCCATCAGCGAGGAAGTCCCATTTTATACCGTGACGCAATCGATTTTCCTGTTTGAAATAAAGGCAACAAAACGGGAAGTGTCTTTCTAAATAATACATGGTACGTTGGATCATTGAAGCTTATTCTAGAGAAGTATTTCGGACTACATGCTTCTTTAGAGACAGGACTTGGAGATGTTAGGAGAAAGAAGAATATCAGTTGGATAACTTATTTATTAATGCGATGGCAGACCTCTCTTATTTTACGACTTTAGTCTTCTTTTGTGGCATTAAGACGCATTAATTTTCCTTCAACGATTCTTACTTGCCCATAATATTTATGGACCTTGTGTTTGAGTCGAATTTTGCTGATTACCTGATAGTTTCAATAGATAGTAACGAGATTACAACCGTTGCTATGGTGATGCTCGTAAGGTCTCGCGATGCTGACATGAAACCGTTGTAAGAGGAAATCAAATCAGCTTCATTTCCTGACGCTGTTGTTTATAGTAGTGGAATTAGACTGATTTGTATTAACGCGACTTTGTGTGTTGTTCTCTAATGGTTGCAGCTCAGAATAAAAGGTTAGCCAACAGCCAGAGTATTTTCCATCTGATAAACGTCTAATTTATCTAAAACCAGTTTCATTTGATAATGCTATACATTCAAGCGAGGGAACATCGAGTAAGGGATTAATCTTCTACCGTTGTTTAATTGGATAATTGTGGTGTTAGACTCGTTCGTTTTTGTTGTGTTTTATTTCTTTTTGTTTGATTAGTGCCTGGTACCATACTTCCAACAAGATTTCAACCTTTCTATAACAAGTGGAGATCCCAAAAACTATTATGGAGGACCGGATGGTTACATTCTTCTACAAGGAAATCATTCAGTTGAAGATGGTCAAAAGGAATGGAAACTGTCATGGACTCCTCTTCAAAGGGTCCAACAAACCCACGACATCACTGAGCTCTGATGATTGAGACAGCCGTGGAGGAAGCATAATTTAATTTTCGTTCTTCTCAAACAACACCATTGTCCTAGAGGACACTCTTTCCTGCAAGAAAATATTACTGCATCCTGGAAATGAAGAATTCGCGCAATCATGCATGCAATATACCTACATCTTAGTTGCTTTGGCACTTAACAACCTACGTTGAATTCCGCACGAGGTGCATCGCCGTCAAGACGGATCCTCGTTTTACATTTGCAATTATTGTTGTAGGCTTTTAGGTTCATTAACAACTTAGACCATATTGCGCCATAATGTCTGTAAATTGCGTGCATTGTGTGGTCGGTTTGCTGGATTAAAAAAAACCGAGTTACCGAAGAAAATACAGCTACCCTCGTCTGAGACCGACTAACTGCGACCCTGGCCAAGTTGCTGGCAAACTGAATAGATACAGTATTTTGAATCTACATTCACACATGAGGAATTGTTTAGGGAAAGGGTGTCAGATGTTTATCGAACTCAACTGGGAGCCAATTGATTTCGTGATAACTGAAAGGAAACTGGAAAAGAAATTGCTGATATTAAATGTAAGAAAGGAACCTGGGGTGGATAAGATCTATCCAGTTATATTAAGGAAGGCAGCAAAGCCTTAGCTATAATTATGAGAGCATCCTTGAATTCAGAGGAAGTTACCGTGGGCTAGAGATGTGCGAACGTATTAACACTTGAAAAGTGGGATCAAAAGGTTACATGAGTAATTATAGACCTGTTAGTTTAACGTCTGTTCAGGGAACAAAAATGGAGTCACTGATTAAAGAAGTAATGCGGGCCACCTAGACAGGAATGCAATTATACTGCAGTTCACACCATGGGCGGTCTTCTCTGACGAATCTGATTGGGCGAGTAACAAAGGAACTGAATGCAAAAAATAATTTCAATATCATACGCTTAGAATTCAGGAAAGCTTTTGATACTGTTGCATATAAAAGACAACTGTACACACTGGAGCACTGTGGCATTAAGGGCAAGTTACTTCTATGGATAAAGGGATGGTTGAGTCGGGAAAAATCAAAGGTTGCTTGTTAATGGACACTGATCTTCATGGACTGATGTTAGCAAAGTTCCCTAAGGTTCAGTGTTGGGTCCACTGTTTTCTGTATGTATGAATGATGTTGACGAAAGTATATCAGGCTTAATATCTACATTTGCAGATGATACAAATGTTGGCAGGGTGGTTAATGACAGTAACCAAGGTAAGCTACTACAACAAGGCCTAGAAAAATTAGGCCGATGGGCTGAGAAATGGCATTTGAATTTTAACATTGACAATGCATGCTATTGGATATGGATAGCAGTAATCCCAGATTAACATACCAACTGCGTGGTACTATACTCAGCATAGTGGAAAATGAAAAAGATGTGGGGGGTAATTGTGCAGTCATATATGAAGTTCTCTGAGCAGTGCAAATAGGTAGCCAGGACAGCTCATGGGGGTATTGTCAATGCTATACAGAAATTCTGCTAGCAGGAATAAGACGGTGATTATACCATTGTACAAGGTCATGGTTAGGCCCCATTTTGAGCACTGTACATAGTCTGGAGGCCTAATTTTAAGAAGGATCTAGAACTGCTGCAACGGGTGCAGAGGAGAGTAACGAGAAAGGATCAAAAGGATGCTCCTACCAAGAAGGGCTGGAGTTCTGCAAATTGCAGCGTCTGTTGACTAGGCACCTGCGAGAAGAACTGATTGAGGTGTTTAAGGATCTGAATTGATTGAATAAGCTCAACGTTGATAGCATTCTTCCTTTTCTTTTGCTAAGACTACACACATGAGGTTGCATAAATTTAAGTTGAGGAAGGATGGTTGTAGGATAGATGTGCAGAAATTTGGCTTCAGACGGAGGGTGGGTGGTTAATTGTTGGAATAGGTTTTCCTCTGTTGCTATGGAAGTGGATGGGTTGAATATGGATGGGTGAATTGTGAAGCTTTTTTGGTTAATGCTTTGAAGATCAGATCTGATCTGAAGACTGTATAACAAGCCTCAACGCTCCATAGGACTTGTTTGGCTTTTCCATGGTTAACTAAGCATCATTGATATCGACCTCGGGTGTAGTTCTGCTAAAAACTAGCACTGTTCTGCCTTCTACTGACCGTAGTCGCACTTACAGACACTTCTTGGTGCTAGTTGCATATATAACAGACACCATGACTAAGCATGATGCCTTCATCGATATCGTTAATAAATACTGTAAACAATAATGAGCTCAGTAGTGAACAACGAGGAACTCCACTAATAATATCAGTCTAAGAAGAGCATTGCCAGTTATAATCATCCTCTGTTACTCATCCGTCTATAGCGATAACTTTCCCCTAATGCTACACTGCTCCAATTTGTACAGCCTGGCAACCTAAATGTCGCGGGTTCGAATCCCCGATCAGAGTAGAAAATACAAAAACCTTGGGAGGTGCAATACGGCCACAGAAGCCGGGGCCATTGGGCACATATTTTTAAAGGGGCTAAAATAAGGTCATGGAGATTTTGGACCAATTGCGCTGGCTCTTGTCCTCCAAGACTTTGTGGTCCTGGAGCAACTGCTCTAGGAAACCCCAGTAAAGCCAGCCTTGGTGTTGCATTAATTTCTGCAAGATGTCAGTGATGTATGGGGAAAATTAAAAAGAGTATCCCCATGAATGTATATATCGGCTAATTGATCTAAAAAGTATTTGAACTGAAAATATTTCTGAATTAAAAATCAAAACACACAACATAAATGCAGAGGCATAACTAGGGACGGCGAATGATACTCCTGCCACAGGAACAGATTCATTGTAGGCGCCGAATCGACTTAAAGACTTAAAATAACTGAAATTATAATTTATTTTTATAAATATTATAATTTTTATTAATCATTATAAATTATTACAGAAACTGCGCTTTTTAAATAAAGGTCAAAATCCTCTCACTGATAATAATTTAATAATAATTATTTTTAATAATTTCATTAATTATTATTAATTAAAAATATATATTAATTAATATTATAATATAACTATGATTTAATGATTTTTATGAAAAATAAAGGCGTATTTCTGATGGCCATATCAAAATTCCTCGTATGCTTCTGATTATATTTAATTTATACATGTATTTAAATGCCTTCATTCCAGAGATTGTTTACAGAACAGCAATAGAGTTCTTAAAATGCTATCCACCATAATTTTAGTTCTCTTCCCCTAAAACTGGTTTGCACCTCCCTGAGAAATTTTCTGCGCACGCAATTATACATAATATTTTCGACCATCTTACCATATTTTGGATAATAATGAATTACTTTCCTTTCACCCAAATCATTGGAAAACCAAAACAATATTCTAGTTCTAAAATATTTCGATCTCCATGAGTAGCACTGGTTGGAAAAGATGAGTTTGAGGAAGAGGGACGAGTTTTAAGGGTCGTTTGTGCAATAGCTGAATTAGTCGGTTTTTGGGGATAGTAGCATGGTTTTTTCTCCCAGAAACTCCAGTTTTTCATCCGACAAATAGCAAATCGAGCACAGAACACATGCAATTTACAGACATATTATGTACGGTTGTTGTTTTGTTGTTGTTGTAGGATTATCTAGGGATCATCAGCGAATAAGGCCATATTGCTCCGTATATTCTATCTGTAAATTGGGTGTGTTCTGTGACCAATTTTCTGTTCGCTGGAGTTCTCAAGTCCTCGATGGACTTGAATTTTGGTTGTTGTTATTGGGTTTTAAGAGAATCGGCGACTAAGGCCATGTTGCTACGTGTATATTGTCTGCTGCATATGTTCTGAGGTCGATTTTCTGTTTGCTTGATGAAAAAATCGAGTTTCTGGAAGAAACTCGATTGAGAAAAAGATCCATAAAAATTCTTCCCGTCATCGACAGGATTCGAACTCAGGTCTTTTACACCAGGTGTAAGGAGGACAATAATCCTACCAACTGTGCCTATCCACGATGGCATTATGAACGGTGCAATATGCCTAAGTTGCTGATGCACCAACCAACAAAATTTCAAGAAAAAAATAAAATAAAAAAGGATAAAAGGATAAAAGTTATAAAAGGATAATCCAGGGATAAAAATTGCAAATATTTGATAAAAAAAATGATGCAATTGCACTAACCCATACAATATAAAAAATAATTAATTTTTTTATATTATACAATATTCTTCATCAGACTGAAAACTAAAATTACGCTCAACTGGTTTGTTATTAAATTAATAAAAAATATTTTGATCCACAGATGGCGCCATTTATACAGTAATTCTACTATAAGGAGAATTGTGGTTGCCATAGAAACTAGAATACACCACTTGTAATTGTCATATGATTGAAATATTAATTAAATATTATATTACAAACGAAAGGGGGCGTAAAAGTCACTTTACTGACTTAAATACAAGTTAAATACTGATAATTTGCATGGAAATTATGCGATATTATATTTCAATGATTTTTATTCGAGATTATTATATCTCATGCTATATTTTGACCTTGAACTGACATTAAACAGCCATTATTGTATACAAAAACATTATTTTCGATTTGGGAAATTAGTCCAACATAACGAGAGTAATTAGATAAATTTCCTCATCAATATTTTTGTTTTTGTTCCAACAGAATTATTCACGACAGTGGATTTACTCAGGAGGACTTCAAACAGTATAAGCCCGTAGTATACAGCAACACTGTGCAGTCTCTGGTTGCTATTCTGAGGGCTATGCCTAATCTGGGGATCAGCTTCTCCAATAACGAAAGAGAGGTGAGTTACTATTTAAGACTACACTGGAAAGTAAATTTTCCTTCATCGATTATTAATAGGTATATCAGCAATGCATTTCTGAGCATCGACATTATTAAAGATGAAGTGATTTACCATCAAATGATTGCAATCTTATCATGGAAGCCATCCAGTTTACCGCTTTATTATTCAACAAAAAAAGTGTAAAGAAATTTGCCAAGCTTATGCTGATTAGTTCAGTTTACCTTAGGAACGATTCATTTTCAATAATCCTCTTAAGAAAAACGCAAGGAGATTTAAACCTACAAAAATGACATTATTAACACACTAACCAGGATGATCTCGAGAGTTTGTACTGGCAGTTTCTTGAAGGTGGCGCTTGGAAAGGCTATATTTATACCATTAGAAGATTAAAATCCTTCATGATACTCTGCCTTCAATTCTTTGGGTTTAATCTCTCTTTAGTAATAAAAAATCTTATATTATTTGTTAACTTGACAAGTATGAGAGTGATTGTCCTGAAATTTGGAAAATAGTGAGATGGAACAGAAACCAGTCCTGTTTTCTTCAAACAGAATTCGTACCCTTTACAAGCACTCTCCTCTTGATGTAAACTATTTCAATAATCCAAATCCAATTTACAGACAATATACATGGAGCAATATGACCTTAGTCACTGAAACAACAACAACAACAACTTTGTATGGCTTGAACGGTAACAGTTTGCAAGGTCTTTGCTGTAATTGCACCAATGTTGAAAAAAAGCCTTTTTGGGAAACCTGGTTATAATTTTTGACTTTGCTATGTTCCTAATTTGCTGATTAAAAACGGATATGATTTGATTGTGGTTTGACGATGTTGGAAAAACGAATTAAACAGCATTACCTGGTATGTTTTTGTTAGATGGAAGGGTGTTGTACCTTGCATGAAGGCAAACGGTAGAGTTCGACTGAATCAATAGTGTGAATCAGCATGATTATTAAAGAATCCAAGAGTGAAAATTATACTCTCCAATTGACACTGGTGCATTAGCATTTCTGCACATTGCTCTAGAGCAGTGTTTCCCAACCTTTTTTTTACCATGCCCCACCTAAGTCTTTCTAAAATTCTGATGCCCCCTATGTAACGTTGGGAAACACCGATATACATATTTTTTATATTCAAAAATTGAATTATTCCCTAAATGAAGCCTAATTACAACTTGTTCAGGACACAAAACTTAGGTTTTAGGAAGAAATCATTAGGAAATTATTAAGAAAAAAACAGTAAGTAAATTTTCAAAACATATAATGGACAACTAAAATTCAAGTACAAAATAATTTATATGAAAGATTTTTTTATAATATTTTAATTTTTAGTAATTATTATTTAATTGTTTAATAATTTCAACATTCCATGTGAAGTCACTTCTAGATGAGTGCACTAAATTTAGTGAGACCCTTGTGCTTGATGCTTGCCGCAGAGAGATTTTATATTGGGCTCCAATTTAGTCAGCTTCAGTCTCAAGTCTCCCCGTTTTGTGATATCCAGTCGATTTCTTTTCTTTAGGAACAAATCATTTATGGCACTAAATCCACATTCAGCTAAATATGAAGATGGAAACGGTAACAATAGCTCTCTTGCAAAGTTGGTTGAATTTGGGTATTTAATTTCTGTTTCATCACAAAGCCATGCCATCGCTCCTTTTATATTGAATAAAGTTTTAACTGACTCATCATTTTGCATTTCTGAGAGTTCTTCTTGGTACTGCATTGATACATCAGACAAATCCACTAACATTGGTTGCATCATCCAGGTTGGAAAATCAATTTGTTTTAAATCAGAAAACCTTTCTTTTAAATCAGCGGACAGAATTTTCAGATGATCGACAATAACAAGTACAGCGGTATCAGTCACTTCACATTTTTGCAGCCAACGAAACTGTTCAAAATTTTTGTTACAAATATATTTTTGACATAATTCAATAAATGTAATGAAACCAAATATCTTCGCTTTTGCATCGACGAGAGTTTTATTTGTTCCTTGAAGTTGTTTATTTAATATATTTAGTTTTTCAAAGATATCGGCTAAATAACTCACAAATGCTTTACCATCGACCGTTAACAGATGCTTCATTTCAGGTTTGTCACTTAAAAAGTCACTAATAGTATCAAATAGTTCCATGAATCTTTTCAAGCAGTTCCCTTTCGAGAGCCACCTTACTTCAGTGTGAAGTAAAAGTCTCACATGGTCTCCATTTTGTTCTTCACAAAAAAGCTTGAAGAGACGCTCACATTTGGCATTAGCTTTAATAGCATTGACACATTTTATAACTGATTTTAGTACTTCATGAAGAACAGGCGAAATATTTTTAGCTACCAAGTTTTCCCTATGAATAACACAATGCACAAGAAGCATTTCTGGATTCTCATCTTTCATCAATTTTAAGCAGCCATTTTTCTTGCCCATCATATTAGGAGCACCATCTGAAGCGCAAGATGTTATATTTTTCATTGGTATATTATTGTCATCTAAGTAATTTTTTAGCTTATTATATATATCTTTGGAGGTAGTGGTGCTCTCTAATGATTTACAGAATAACATTTCTTCAGCAAAATTACCTTTATCAATATATCTCACATAAGTTATCAGTACGGCTTCACTGTCTCTCAAAGTTGATTCATCCATTTGCACTGAGAATTTTCTTGTTTTCAGCTTTCCAACAAGTTGTATTTCAATATCTTCACTCATTTCATCTATTCTTCTGCTAACAGTATTGTTATTGAGTGGCATAGCTTTCACGTCTTTGTCATCTTTTTCCAGAACTGTTTTAAGAAATGCTGATATTGATGGTTTGATTAAATTCTCTCCTATAGTATGATTTTTCCCAGATTTAGCAATGAGTAAAGAAATTTCATAACTAGCCTCAAGAGTACGATTGACAGTTGCAGTATGAGCAATAAACAGAGACTTTAATGTTGCTCTTTTTTCAAAATTCTTCTTTAAAGTTTGAAAGTAATCTAAATCTGAATTTACATGAGCATTATGTTTCGCCTTCAAATGCGCCTCAAGACGACCTCGCTTCATTGATTCGTTGGTCAAGCATTGTTGGCATAAAAGACAAAAAGGTGACCTTTGATCGTGGATAGCGGGTATGAAACCAAATTTTAAGTATTCCTCTGAATACTGACGAACTTTTTTTTTACTTGCACTACTCATTTTACTGCGCAACTGAAAGAAATAAATATAAGATAAATCAAAAACTAAAAATAAACTATGCATTAAAGTTAATTTAATTTTATTTTAATATATCAAAATTAATTATTAGTACGCTTTTTGAATGAATAAATCACACGAATTACTGAATTCGGGCTATTAAATCTGTGGTCTCTGTGAACAAGCAGATAAGTCTAATTTGTCAAAAATGAGATAAGTGCACTATAATAAAGTATTTATTATTTACTATTATGTGACACGCAGCTATCTTCGTTATTGTAGTTTTAGCGTGAGTAATAAATATTTGTATATTCGAATATATGCGTGTTTATATGAGAGTGTGAAGTTTATTTTTCCTCTCCTGCAAATTCGAGTTTTTGGACTTATTTGCTTATTTACTGAGACCACAGAAATACATATATGACAAATACATACCATTGTATATCACGGTTCTTCATTAATAATAATTCTGTGCGTGGACAAAGTAATTTTTATTTTAATCTGAGATCGTCAAACCTATCCAAATGTACAGTCACGATACCCAAACGAGCGTTTGTATGAAAGGAATTACCTATTTCATATAACATGCTGAGTTTGCGGTAGGCTACAGTAGACAACCACTTTGCTTGCACATTGCATATGCCATAAGCAATCGTCCAATACAGTATGTACTATTCCTTCACTAGGCATAGTAAGCAATACTCTCCGAGAAAACTGTAGTTGATATTACTCCAAACTTTCAAGTGCAGCTCTATAGAAAGTACAACATTTAACGAATGCTTATTTAAAATTGAGATACCAACAATTCTTCTTTTGTACAAGTTAAATCATAGTAGGCGGTTGTTTTAAACTCTAGACGAGCAATTTTTGAATTGCCCCCCTGAACAATCAAATTGCCCCCATGTGGGGCGTGGGACCCACGTTGGGAAACACTGCTCTAGAGCTTTAGGCTTCAACGACTTTGACCATACTGTGCCATATACATTGTAAAAATTACGCATGTGTTATGTGTGTAAAACTTGCCTGTTCCGGGAGAAAAAACGCGAATATTTTGAGTCTTTTCTTCAAAAAAACTCACATTTTTCGCCTGAGATTTCGGGGGCCAAAAATCATGCAATCCTCGCCCGAGACCATGGTGTGAAAAAATCGATAAAAATTCCTCGCGTTATTGATCGGATTCGAAATTAGGTTTGTCCACCTGGTGTGGGAAGGATAGTGCTTATATACACTTCGCTACCCGCGAGGGTCACATTTTCTCATAACCAAAAATGAGAATACCACATCTAAATGTGATAAATTACCATACGGGTCACAGGTTGGAAGATGAACTGAAAATGAATGCTCACATCTTTTAGAGCTTCGATTGCAGATTAATTAATCTCGTATTAAATTCTGTTGGCAGATGGAACTTATAAGAAAAAGTCAGGAGAGTAAAAGAACATGGTATGTTCTTGAGAGCATGGGACATATCAAAATGAAAATGATCTGTTTGCATGCCATTACCAATGAGTTTTCAGACAGTCAGGTTAGGTTAGATGTGTTAAGCACCAAAACAAAACTGAAATTACTAGACATTGGTATATCATATCCGCAATTGCGTGTATTATTCCATTAGTTTAATGGATGCTGGATGAAAAGTTTCCGGGAGAAAACACCACGCAACAATCGTATGAGACTGACTAACTCAGCCACGTTGTACAAAGAGCCTGTAATAATTCTTCGCACCACTCACGGGATTTTAACTTGGACATTTTCACTCGAATAGCCCGGAAAAAACTATCATATTAGATGGTTTATCTCTTTGGCACAGAGCCAAACTGATGATCATCGATTAAAGATTATACAATTGTTGTAAAGAAAAAGACATTGAGTTAGAGGATAATGTGCACTGCACTCGGTGATCACTGAATTGTAACCGCTCCATCCATAACAGACTATGCCTCATAGCTTCCAATATAAGAAGCCGAACAGCTTCCTACGCTGCAGCAGTGGTAATTTGCATCTGCTCGTGCAAGTCGAAGTGAAAAAATACTCCTAACAGTTAAGGGACGTAGTGAAGATATCACGGAGTTTCAAAAGGGCATGATTGTGGGAGCTCTTGCGTCGGGTGCTTCCATATCGGAAACGGCACATCTCTGTTGGTTGCTCACGGTCCAGTGTGGTTAAGGTGTATAAAGAATGGTGTCGAGCGAATCAAACACCTCCCACCGAGAGAACTTTAAAATATTACGCAAGGTAGATATTTGTGGTGAGCGAAGAGTGCAGTGCGTTGTACGGGTTCAAGGGCAGGTCATTCTGCGACAGTTGACATTGCGATACAATATGGGGAATGCAAGAACAATACCACAAATGACGATACGCTACACACTCTGATGTATGAGGTTCCACAGCAGACGATACCTTTCTCCTCACCGCTGATCATCGTCGACAGCGAATGCTGTAGTGTCAACAACACGCTGATTGGACACTGGAGGACTGGAAAAGAGTGTGCTGGACGGATGAGACCAAATACTTGGTGCAACATGCTGACGGACGCCTTCGTGTGTGGCAACACGAACCCATGGACCCATTGTGCATGGTGCCCACTATCCAGGCAGGCAGCGGTGGTTGCTTAAACATGCCTTATATAAGGCATGTTTTGTTGGCAAGAACTATACCTCCTGCTTTTCAATGGTGAGGTCTGTATGTATAAACGGTCTCCGAGGAAGCACAGTAGTATCGTCACCGTTCTCCTGGCTCTGGGTGGAAAAGACCCGGGTTCGAATCCAGTCGAAGATATGAGGAACTTTAATGGGCTTTTTTCATTCCGTGGCTGAGTTAGTCGGTCTGAGGAGTAGATAATAGGTCCCCCCCCCAGAAACTGGGATTTTATCGTCCTGCAAAATAGGCAAATCGACCATACAACACACGCAATTTACAGACACAAATAGCGGTTTATGTAAAAAATTACGGGTAATCTTAATATAATACTTTTTGTATGTATTTTTCTATGTATTTTTGTATGTATTTTCTTTGTACTTTTTGTACAAAGGAGGTTAGGCAGACGAAGGCAGATTACGAGAAATCTTTGGCAAGGGATGCAAAGAAAAACAGCAAAGAGTTCTTTACTTATGTAAACTCTAGAAGGAAGGGGATGAATCAGATTGGTCCACTTGATATTGATGGGTCAACTGTTGATGATCCTGCTCAGGTAGTTAACAAACTATATGAATATTTTGCATCGACATTCACACATGAGAAGTTATTCAGGGAGGGGAATGCCAGAGGTGTATTCAACTCTGGCAGAAAGCTAGATAATCTTGTAATAACTGAGAGTAAAGTGGAGGAGAAATTGTTGAAGATAAACACAAGAAAGGCACCTGGGGTGGATGGGATCTATCCAGTTATATTAAATGAGGCACCAAAGGAAGTAAGCAAACCCTTAGCCATAATTATGAGAGCTTCCTTGGACTCAGGGGAGGTACCCACAGACTGGATATGTGCAAATGTGACCGCAATTCACAAAGGAGGATCAAAGGTTGATACAAGTAATTATAGACCTGTGAGTTTAACTTCTGTTCCAGGAAAATTAATGGAGGCACTGGTTAAAGAAGCACTGCAGGATCATCTAGACAAGACTTCAGTTATAGCTCGGACACAGCATGGTTTTGTTAAGGGGAAGTCTTGCCTGACCAATTTGATTGGATACTATGATGCAGTCACAAAAGAACTGGATGCAGGGAATAACTTTGATATTATATACTTGGATCTTAGAAAAGCTTTTGATATAGTTGCACATGGAAGACTGCTGCACAAATCGGAGCAGTGTGGCATTGGAGGCAAATTGCTGTTATGGATAAAGGGATGGTTGAGGGGGAGAAGACAGAGAGTGGTAATCAATGGACACTCCTCATCGTGGACTAATGTTATTAGTGGAGTCCCTCAGGGTTCAGTGTTGGGTCCATTATTGTTTTCTGTATTTATAAATAATATTGATGATGGTATATCAAGCTTAATGTCCAGGTTTGCGGACGATACAAAGGTTGGTAGGTTTGTTAATAACACTACTGATGCTATGCTGCTGCAACAGGATCTGGAAAGGTTGAGCAGATGGGCTGAGAGGTGGCAAATGAAGTTTAACATTGACAAATGTAAAGTATACTACATATGGGAAACAGCAACCCCAGAGCAACGTATCAACTCTGTGGTGCTACACTGACAGTGGTAGAGAACGAAAAGGACCTGGGGGTAATTGTGCAGGCAGATATGAAGTTCTTTGAGCAGTGCAGACGGGCTGCAAGAGTAGCTCATGGTGTCTTATCAATGATATACAGGAATTTTTATAGCAGGGATAAGGAGGTGATTATTCCCTTGTATAAGGCAATGGTCAGGCCAGACCTGGAGTACTGTATACAGGTCTGGAGGCCTCATTTTAAGAAGGAAGTAGAGCTGCTGGAGCGGGTACAGAGAAGGGCAACAAGGTTAGTGAATGGAACAAAGGGGTACTCTTACGAAGAAAGACTTAAGTTTTACAAATTACAGTGTCTGGAGACTAGGCACTATAAAGCCTTGAATGGTTTGAGCATGCTCAATGCTGATGAGATTCTCCCTCTTGCTCAGAATAATCACCTGAGAGGGCATAAATTCAAATTGACGAAAGACAGATGTAGGATAGATGTGCGGAAATTTGCCTTTAGCCAGCGGGTAGTTGGTTGGTGGAACAGACTTCCGTCCCTTGTTGTGGAAGTTGATAGCCTAAATAAATGGGTATGTCTGCCAGGGGCAAAAGTTGATGACGTTGTAGAGCGGATATCATCTTTTAAGGGCACAAAAGGTGATATAGTTGTACACGTTGGCACTAATGATATTAAGAGCAGGAGACCGGCGGAATTACTTGACAAGTACAGGTCATTGATGAAAAAAAGCCGTGAATTAGGGTTGAAATTGAAAGTGTCTGCAATTCTGCCCAGACACGATAGGAGGGAGTATATGATGAGAGCCCTGTCAATCAATTCGGCCCTGGAAAGATTGTGCAGGGCTCAAGGGGTAGAATTTTTTTCAGCCTGGTCTGTACTTGTTAACAGGAGAGACTGCTTCTACAGGGATGGGGATACACTTAAATAGAAAGGGTGCAAGAATGTTTGCTAATGCTATCGAGGCAGTGTTAGGTGGGTCGGAAAACTGCTAGATTGGGGGGATACAAGGACTAATAGATTAACAGTAGCCACTGGCAGAGGTGAAAGTGATTCTTGCACTGCTTCTATTGGAATGAGCCGCAGCCTGGAAAATAAGATGCAGGATATTTCAGAGACTGCTGGGAATCATTGGGGTACAAGTAAACACATGGGTTGTGTTAGGGTTGCTAAGAAAAAGAACAGGTGCATGTATACTTGCGTGTACACCAATGCTAGGAGTTTAGTAAATAAATTTGATGAATTTGAGGTATTGCTCAAAACATCAAAGGCAGATATTGTGGGGATTTCAGAGACGTGGTGTCACACAGATATAAGGAATGCAGAACTGGAATTTGGGGAGTACAATGTCTACAGAAAGGATAGACAGGATAGGAAGGGAGGAGGGGTTATGCTATTAGTTAAAAAACACATAAAATCCAAGGAAGTGAAGCCAGTCGACATCGCTGGACAGTGCAGTTTCGAGTCAGTTTGGTGTGACATAAGCATTGGGAGATCAAAATTGAGAGTAGGAGTGTGCTATAGGCCTAATGACTCTGATGAGTATAATAAGAAACTGTGCGGAGAAATAGAGTGGGCCAGTAAATCAGAGAGTCTTATAATGGGGGGATTTTAATTTCCCAGATATTGACTGGAATTTGGGGGCTGGTCACTCACACAGTAGCAAGGCTTTTGTGGATTTATTGGATGATTGTTTTCTACATCAGCATGTTCGGGAGGCAACTAGAGGGAGTAATACTCTTGATTTGATTATCAGCAGTGATTCTTCATGCATTAAGAATCTGCAGATAAATGAACCACTAGGTGGCAGTGATCACAGTGTGCTGAAGTGGGAGTTACTCAAAGAGGTAACTACCATTAGGGGTAAAGGGAAGGGGTATTGCTTTCGTAAAGGCGACTACAATGGACTGAGACGGTATTTAAATTCTATACAGTGGGATCAACTGATGATATTGCCAACAGCAAATTCAAAATGGGAAGCATTCAAAGAACTTATCTTGGAAACTACTAGGCTTTACATACCAACTAAGAAATATTGTTAAAGGTTTAGGCCTAAATGGATGTCAGATGAACTAATGAGGCATATGGCAGAGAAGAAAAATGCATGGGAGACATACAAATTAACACGTGACACAGACGCCTATGATAGATACAAGTTGATCTGTAACCAAGTTACAAAGGAGGTTAGGCAGGCGAAGGCAGATTACGAGAGATCCTTGGCAAGGGATGCGAAGAAAAACAGCAAAGAGTTCTTTACTTATGTAAACTCTAGAAGGAAGGGGATGAATCAGATTGGTCCACTTGAGATCGATGGGTCAACTGTTGATGACCCTGCTCAGGTAGCTAACAAACTAAATGAATATTTTGCATCGACATTCACACACGAGGAGTTATTCAGCGAGGGGAATGCCAGAGGTGTATTCAACTCTAGCAGTAAGCTAGAGAATCTTGTAATAACTGAGAGCAAAGTGGAGGAGAAATTGTTGAAGATAAACACAAGAAAGGCACCTGGGGTGGATGGGATCTATCCAGTTATATTAAAGGAGGCAGCAAAGGAAGTAAGCAAACCCTTAGCCATAATTATGAGAGCTTCCTTGGACTCAGGGGAGGTACCCATGGACTGGAGATGTGCAAATGTGACCCCAAATCAAGAGCTTCCTTGGACTCAGGGGAGGTACCCATGGACTGGAGATGTGCAAATGTGACCCCAATTCACAAAGGGGGATCAAAGGCTGACACAAGTAATTATAGACCTGTGAGTTTAACTTCTGTTCCCGGAAAATTAATGGAGGCACTGGTTAAAGAAGCACTGCAGGATCATCTAGACAAGACTTCAGTTATAGCTAGGACACAGCATGGTTTTGTTAAGGGTAAGTCTTGCCTGACCAATTTGATTGGATACTATGATGCAGTCACAAAAGAACTGGATGCAGGGAATAACTTTGATATTATATACTTGGATCTTAGAAAGGCTTTTGATACTGTTGCACATGGAAGACTGCTGCACAAATTGGAGCAGTGTGGCATTGGAGGCAAATTGCTGCTATGGATAAAGGGGTGGTTGAGGGGGAGAAGACAGAGAGTGGTAATCAATGGACACTGCTCATCGTGGACTAATGTTATTAGTGGAGTCCCTCAGGGTTCAGTTTTGGGTCCTTTATTGTTTTCTGTATTTATAAATGATATTGATGATGGTATATCAGGCTTAATGTCCAAGTTTGCAGACGATACGAAGGTTGGCAGGGTTGTCAAGGACACTACTGACACTATGCTGCTGCAACAGGATTTGGAAAGGTTGAGCAGATGGGCTTCGAGGTGGCAAATGAAGTTTAACATTGACAAATGTAAAGTACTACATATGGGAAACAGCAACCCCAGAGCAACGTATCAACTGTGTGGTACTACACTGACAGTGGTAGAGAGTGAAAGGGACCTGGGGGTGGTTGTGCAGGCAGATATGAAGTTCTCTGAGCAGTGCAGACGGGCTGCAAGAGTAGCTCATGGTGTATTGTCAATGATATATAGGAATTTTTCTAGCAGGGATAAGGAGGTGATTATTCCCTTGTATAAGGCAATGGTCAGGCCACACCTAGAGTACTGTATACAGGCCTGGAGGCCTCATTTCAAGAAGGATGTAGAGCTGCTGGAACGAGTACAGAGAAGGGCAACTAGATTGGTGAATGGGACAAAGGGGTGCTCTTACGAAGAAAGGCTTTGCGAATTACAGTGTCTGGAAACTAGGCACCAGCGAGGTGATCTGATAGAGGTGTATAAAGCCTTGAATGGTTTGAGCATGCTCAATGCTGATGGGATTCTTCCTCTTGCTCAGAATAATCACCTGAGATGGCATAAATTCAAATAGAGGAAAGACAGATGTAGGATACATGTGCGGAAATTTGCCTTTAGCCAGCGGGTGGTTGTTTGGTGGAACAGACTTCCATCCCTTGTCGTGGAAGTTGACAGCCTAAATAAGTTTAAGGCTCAGCTGGACAGGTATTTCGAACGAACAGAGGGGTGAAGTGGAAGTGGTTATTTTTATTTATTTATGTTACTTTTTTTTTTTTTTTGGCTGATGCTGCATAAGCTTGCTTTCTTGCATCAAATGCCTCTACTAATGCTAATGCTAAATTTAAGGCTCAGCTGGACAGGTATTTCGAACGAACGGAGGGGTGAAGTGGAAGTTTTTTTTTTTTTTTTTTTTTCTGGCTGATGCTGTATAAGCTTGCTTTCTTGCATCATATGCCTCTACTAATGCTAATGCTAATGTATGTACGTGTTATATGTATTGGGGCGACACCAAGACAGACGTCCAACTCCACCTAGTGTATCTGTATTCTTTAAAGATCCCTGTAAAGGGCCTGGTGTATATAATATGTAGGTATATGTTTAATAGTGTGTGTGTGTGTGTGTGTGTGTGTGTGTGTGTGTGTGTGTGTGTGTGTGTGTGTGTGTGTGTGTTGTATCAGGCCTCTTAGCCACTAGGGAGCAACTAACACCTGGACAACTGCTGCCTGGTGCCCGTTCCTAGCACGAGGAGGCGGGCCTAGTTCTGCTGTCTGCGTTTTAAGCGCAAAATACCGCATCCACAGGGGGTAGTGCAAAGTTTGTGGAGTCAGTAATCCTGTATCCAAGTTGCCCCCAGAGTTGTTTTTTTTTTTTTTTGTCTCATAATCTGAGACCTTAGACGTCCCATCTACTGGAACTGGCCCACTTTCTGGTGGTGTGAACGAGTATCTGGAAGCAGCCTTCCTGGTGACAGCTACTTCTGGGTAGCCAAGAGGCCAACACAACACGACTCCCAGAAGCATTACACTACTTCACGTCGGGACTGTTTTGCAGAGTCTATATAATTTAGAAGGAAACGAAACGGATTTGAACGGACGTTCTGTGGGCCACCCTACCTATATACATACACGTTCAAATGTACCCAGGTTGCCTCTCTGCGCAGGTAGCACAGTGGTATCGTCACCGTCCTACCCACACCGGGTGAAAAAGGCCTGGGTTCGAACCTCGTCAATGACGCTTTAGTCGATCTTCGTCGTAGATAGCAAGGTTTCTCCCCCCACTCCGCGAAAAAAACAGGGGTTTTTCGTCCAGCAAAGCAGGCAAATCGATCGAAGAATACACGCAATTTACAGACTTAATACACCACTTCACGGTACATAAACACCACTTCCTTATAATTGAATAATTTTAGGACCAATATCCACATGTACTTGATCACCTACATTCTCAACATTATCACTTTCAACTGCTACCCCCTAAATCCTCACCTGTGCTTATTATATTTCCCTCTCCATTTGTAACAACACTTATCTTCCTCAGGTACTAATGCTTGAATGTTTCCTATCATTTTACCTTCAGCTTGCATCATGTCAAATTCACTTAAGGTTTCAACAGACATATGTTCAATATTAGACGAAATCTCTGACTGCTCAAGTCTTTCCACTTGAGATCCTGATCATATTTCTCAACCTGTGATCTCTGCCTACCCCTTCCGACCAGTGATCCCTAGTCATTCCTAGTGGATGGAGCTACTCTTGGTGCTCTTTCCTGTATTTGTTTGGTAATACTCAAACGTGGCACTTATGAGGTCTAATGGCAGCTCTTAGGAGACCATCTGCACCCTGCCATGTTGCATTTTTCCCGGACAGAAACGGGATCTTCCAAGATGATAATGTGCCGTTTCATCCAACCGCATGGTGCACAAGTGGTTCGAGAAACATAGTGAAGATATCGCCCATCTCGACTGGCCTCCAAATTCGCTTGACCTCAATCCAAATACACCTGTGTGATTTTTTGGAACAGAAGTGAGGCGTATGGACACGCAGCTGTCATCTATTAGCTGTAGATCCCTTAAAATGCCTTCAGACATCTAGTGGAGTCAATACCTACGCGAATAGCAGTTGTTATCAGTGCAAAAACGGTGGACCAACACGGTATTAGACAGGTGGTCACAATTCAATGATCACTGATTGTATATGTGGTTGCAAACTGTTCTCAGACGGTGAATGTGTACAAAGGTGTCTGGGTGTGAGTGTGCAGCATCCTTGTATCTTGCTTTTGGAACAACCCTCATAGATAGTGTTCATCATGGATCACTAAGAATTCTGGATACCCGGGTGAAACGTAAAGTTTGATCCAGCTCATCTTCCTTTCTGTATTGATGGGCCATTTGTTAGGATTTGGGCTCTTTCTTCAATCGGGAACCGGGTACTTTTCACTAACCGCATCTCTCTCCCCCTTCGAGGGCCGGCACTGACTCGCTTTTATATTTGGCTGTTGTAAATGAAGCCTTCTTTTCAACAGAAGCAAGGTATCGACAAGCCTCCTTTAAAAAACTAAAACGTTATTATGTGAGAGTATATATTACCAACACGAAATCACGTCCAAGTCATGATGATATCTATGAGTTTTAATTAAGGGTGTTCAATGCAGGCACCTTTAGTTACTCTTCAGGCGTCCTGTAATTCAATTTCTGTAGTATTGAGCACAACGCGTTCCTGTTGACGTAACCGATTGCTTCACAAATGAGTTGCTTAAGTTCTATGCTTCCTGCTACAGGTGGAACACACACGTGGTGTTTTACGAATCCCCAGAGAGTAAATTCTAAAAGAGGCAGATCAAGGGATCGTCGGAAGGGAAGGGGGGGATACAAAATCAGGGTCCTCGTGGGTACACGGTAGAATCGCCGTCTCCCAACACCGGGTGGCAAAAACCCGAGTTCGAGCCCCGTCGATGATGTGAGGAATTTTTATGGGACTTTTTCGCAACGTGGCTGAGGTAGTCGGTCTCAGGCGAATGTAGCGTGGTTTTTTCTCTCATAAACTCGTCCAGCAAACAGAAAATCAACCACAGAATACACGCAATTTACAGACAGTATACACGGAGCAATATGGCCTTAGTGCTCAACCGAAGAGATTGAAAACAACCCTTCAAGATGAGGAGATACCAGCTTTCCTCATATTACATTCACTATCAAACCAGCCTATGAGTAAATTACCACCATTCCTTGTGCAAAAGTGCATTGAGACTGCAGCAGGTTCACCTAAAACAGTTAGGTAACTCCAGTCTGGTGATCTTTTGGTTGAGACTACCCAACCTCAACACATTTGCAGGACAATCAATATAAATAATATCATTATAAATCAATATAAATCAGTATAAATAACAGCTTTTAAAGTACAGTCAGAACAGAGATTTTCTAAGGCTAGTTAAGTTGCATATAATTCCGCTGAGAATATACTGGATTCTGATGGGAGGGATGCGGAAATAATGGTATTCAACCACAGAATACACGCAATAGGTCTAAATCTAATCCAACGTTTGAATTAGATTTATATCCGTCTGTATAAATTGGGGAAAAATCAGTATATCGTTGAGTGTGAACTGCATGAAATTGGTTGATAGTGGATGCTGGTAAAACATTCTTTCCCCATTGACAGAGTTGAGTGTCATATAGGAGGAGGATCCCATGGTGGATGAATGCAAATTTCTATCTGTTGTACGGAATGGATGGAAACATCCATCCATTCTGCGAGAGTCGATAGCCGTTGAGGCTGTCTTTCAGTAGATCTCATGTTTAGGAATGGAAGGAGATAGAAAGGTCATCTGCATAAAGGTAAGTTTCTACTGTATTTGGAAGTTATTTACTGATGGAATCTATTCTAAGAGTGAAAAGAGTAGCACTCAGTACTAATCCCTGAGGAACACCTTCTTCTTGAATAAACGTTGTAGAAAGCACATGCTGGTATCGAACTTGAAATGATTTAGTATGTAGAAAATTCTTCACAAATATAGGAAGGTTGCCCCGTAGACTAAGAGGGTAAAGATCTCTAAGTATGCCATGCCTCCAGGTGGTGTCAAAAGCCTTCTCTACATCTATTGAAACCATTACTAGGTGTTCGCGTTTAACAAAGGCATTACGAATGGCAAATTCAGCCTTAACCATAAGATCCAAGCATAACCTGTTTTGAAGAAAGCCATATTGAGTATGGCCCATTAACTGTTCTGACTCTATGATCCAGACGAGTCTACTGTGGACAATTTTTTCAAGGATTTTGATAAGACAGCTTGAGAGAGATATCGGTCTGTAGCTATGAGGGTTGGTTGGATCTTTTCCAGGTTTTAGGAAAGTCAAAACAGTGAATGATGGCAAGAAGCTGGATAAATATTTTCTAAAAAAATACGGTTGTAAAAGACCAGGAGGAGGCGCAAAGCTTTTTCATCAAGATGTTGTAGCATAACATAATAGATCCCATCTGGTCCGGCAGCACCATTATGGGATGTTCTAATAGCATGCAGGAGTTCAGAATACTGCAGAGGTTTGTTATAAGGCAGAAGATGGGCAGTTTTAAAGTTAATAGAATGCTGTTCTGATGTGTTTTTAATTCGCTGAAAAGATGTAGTATAAGCAGATGCTGCTGAGATTTCAGCAAATGTATTGCCCAAAGCATTGGCTATATCCAAAGGATTAGATAGTTCTTGCCCATTCCAGGAGAGGATTGGTGAAGGCGTGGTTGGAAGCTTACCAGAAAGCTGTCTTAATTTTTTTCCAAATTACTTTGCAGTCAGTGTTTCTGTTAATGCTGGACGCAAAACGGATCCAGGATTCCTTCTTGGCTTGTCTTTGTATGAAACATGATTTTGCCTTTAACGTCTTATAATTTATCAGATTGGTTGTGGTTGAATATTGCCTAAACAAATTCCAGGCTTTATTTTTTGCTTTTTTTTTGCTTTTGTGCATTCCTCATTCCATCAATAATTATAATGCTTACGGTCCGGGGGAACTGATAGTGGTATTGTGTCTTTAGCCACATTTAAGAGATGCGACGTGATGTATTCTGTCACATCAATAGGCTGGAGACGGATTTTTCCCTCATCGAAAGATATTGATGACTGGAATTTTGCCCAGTTTGCTCGGGCAAATTTTCATTTTCTGCAGGATTGAGCTAGAGGAGTCAGTGCTATCAAGAAGTTGCATACTATTGGGACGTGGCCACTGCCCATGGGTTTTTTTTTACGTACCTGTCTATAGTTGGAACCAGTACTGGAGAACAAATTGAAAGATCTATTGCTGAGGATGTCCAGTTGGGAGCTGTACGTGCGTGGGTGCACCAGTATTAAGTATGGTGAGATTTAGTGCCTCTAAAAAGCTTTCAATTAGTCGACCCCGCCTATCTAATTTAGTAGCGCCCCGTAAGGGGTGGTGCCCATTAAAGTCCCCTAATATACAGATTGGTGGAGGTATCTGTATGAAGAGGTCTTCAAGATCTTTTAAAGAGTAAAAATGGTTTGGCTGTAGGTAGATTGAGACAAGTGTTATTGCAATATGGAGAGTTATAAGAACAGCAACAGCTTCTATTTCCGTTTAAAGTGGTATATGTTTAGTTGGGATCTTTGAATTTACTAGGATTGCCACACCACCATGGGCGACATTAGTTGTATTTCGATCTCTTCGATAAAGGCAATAGTTCTTTATCGAAGGAGAAATTTGCAGGGTTAGGTAAGTTTCTGAAGACAAAGAGCCAGTGGAGAAAATCGATTAATTAGATCTTGGAATCGTCTGTATTGCAACGAAAGCCTCTGCAGTTCCATTATAAAATACAAGGCATTATTTGTTTTTAGTTGATGCAACTGATTCTGACTGCTTTTTGAAGGTGACTGGTTTATGGCGTTCCAATTTCTGTTCGTCTTTTTTTAGGAAAACTTACCGACCAGTGTCCATTTCTTCTTCTTCGGCATGGAGTTCTAAAATAGGATCTTCCTGTATAGATATGCCATCTGTGTCCATGGTTGTGTCCTGAATATTTTTCATAGCATTTGTGTTTGTAATATGAGATGTAGTAGCAATCACTGGAGAAGGAGATGCCGGTGGTATTAACAGAGGAGCATTATTTGCTTGGTCTGTGGTCTTGGATTGTTGGTTGTGTACAGTTGGTTGTAGCTCAGAGAGGACATTTCTAGCCCAATAAGAAATCGATTTATTAGTAGGGACTGTGACATCAGTTTGAACGGAGACTACTTGATATTTTTTTACAGCATTTGCATGGATATTTTGATTTATAGTTGGTGCAACTAGTTTTCTCGCTTCTTGGTAACTGACTTTGTTTTCAACCTTGTATTTTACTATTTTTTTTTTTTTCTTTGTTTTCCACTTTTCACATGTCTTGGAATATGCAGGATGGTCACCTTTGCAATTTGGACAGGTCATTTTTGTAGCTGTGCAGTCATTTCGTATGTGGTCTAAGGATCCACAGTTGGGGAAGACAGGAATTCCTCTACATACAGTTTGAGAATGGCCATACTTTTGGCATTTATAGCATCTTAAAGGGTTGGGAATGTAGGGGCGAATGCGACAAAATAAATAACCTGCTTTTACAGAGTTGGGCGTATTGAAGGTAAGAATAATATTTCTGGTAGGTGCCATTCTGTCCCTGCAGTTCTTGGGTTATTTCCTGCTCGGTGACATTTAATAAATCCCAACTAGATATGACACCCTTAGATGAATTCAGGGTTGCATGAGGAGATATTTTTACAGGAATTCCGGCAAAGCTTGTTAGTTGTAAAAGCTTTTCAGAATGTCTTTGATTCGTGGTTTCTATTAAAAGGTCACCTGATTGCAGTCGCTTCACCGTCTTGGGAGATCTTGCAATACCCTCCAGATGTTTTTGTATGACAAAAGGGGACTATTTACTCATAGGCTGACTACTTAAAGAATGGAAAATTAAGAAAGATGGGCAAGGGGTGCTAAATCCGGTCAGTCTTCTGTCTCTTTGGGTTTTCGTTTTCCATGTCTACATGGTCTGTATTTGCCATGTTTCTCCTTTTAGCCCTTGGCAAGAGGACTTATCTGCCAAGGTTTCCGGCCCCGCCACGGGGAGGCAGGAGCAGTGCCGCTAGGAGGCCAAGTGGTTTAAGTGTTAGTTGGTTAGTGAACTATAAATATATGGATAAATAAAGAAAGGTGGGTTTCCTTTCTGTGTTCTAACTTGTGGCTTGTGGACAAGCGATATTTCTGCGATCACTCTATGGATCTCAGAAATATCGCTTGTCCTCGAATTCGCTTGTCACCTGGGGCCGACCACATGATGTTTTTCCACTGTACTATAGTCACTCTTGGCGTTGGCAACAACACTCTGATCGAATCTTTATATTTGTTACAAAAAGAAATGGTTTTCGTATAGGTCCAACAGTGATTTCCAACGGTGGCGCCTACTAAACGTGCTCTTTATTAGCAATAACGTCTATTTGAAAATTGGTAAGATCACTTGTCTTCCCCATGATCGGATAATTGCAAACGATTGCTGATATTTTTGCCAGTCGGTGTAGTTTTGAATCTGTATATCATTTATGATCGAAATGTGACACATGAGTCAGCTTTTTATTTTCTTAAAATAAACCCCTTTGAAACCAATAAAGCTTTGCAATACTTAAACTTAGCTTGTTTAGCTAACAACAAAAAGTCACCGGGGCAAGCAAAACCGTGTTTAAAAATATATTTTTATGCAAATACCACAATAAACCTTCTCATATACAATTCATTCAGAAATAGAAAGGTGAAGAAATTTTAGAGCATCGTGACTTCTAGGCATCTACTAGCATGTGGATGACAGGAGAAGGGAACTGCCTCAAGGTCCCTATTTGCTACTGGTGAAAAAAAAAAGGAGCAGAGAAGCAAAAGGACATAACAAGGTTTGCGGAGCACTAGTGTAATCCTGCGGTAGAATGGGAAACGACAGTCAACCACTATCACTATGGTAACGTGACGTCAGAGAAAGTTGTGACGTAAGCCTTTCCTCTACGCTGCATTCCAGTGAGACGTTTTGGACTGATTATGATGATGGTAGACTCAACAAAATCTGTTGTAAATCCCCTCCCACCCCTTTTGCAAACACCATCTCTATCATTTACAGTCCGAGTGTATATAAACGACCCGAAAGTGCAATACCGAACTGTATTGTATAAAGGAATTCTAATATGGGTTCCTGGAAACTCTACTTCATAGTTATTCCAAAATCCGGAAAGTTTAGGGATTGCTGCAAACGCTGGGAGTAAAAATTATCGATTTGTGGTACCACTGAAATTTAAAATCTTATAAAAATGTGCTTTAAAGTGGTCACATCATCACACGTGGGGATTTTATTAATGATACTCATTGAGAAAGGATTTTTTTAACCTTGAATCATCACTGGGCATGGACTAATGTTTAGGATAAATAGGCGCTTATATTTCAGGACCTTTTCATTGTTCTCTACTGAATTTCGAAGCTGGTGTTTGTGAAATTTATTGCTTCTCCTACTTGCATGTCAATTATTGACACATTACCATGAATCCTTACTGAGAGATAGATGAAATTAAATACCTTTAATACAATTTCTACAGAAGAATTCATCTGGAGAGAATTTTTCTTCATTTTAAATATATAATTACAAAAGGCATTTAAAATTCGACAATAAAATTATATATTTAATTATGGAAAATGCTTTAGGCCATCCAACAATCTATACTCACTGCCAAAAAAAATTAGAAATCATTTGCAATTTCCGTGCTGTCGTGGGTGACACAGTGGTAGGATCACGTCCTCTCAACACCGGGTGGAAAAGAACTGGGCGTCTATGACGTGAGGAATTTTTATGGGCCGTTTTCACAACGTGGCTGAGTTAGTTGGTCTCAGGAGAGGGTAGCATGGTTTTTTCTCCTGGAAACTCGGGTTCTCCGTCCAGCCAACAGAAAATCGACCACAGGACATAAGCAATTTACAGAGTATACAATATGGCCTTAGTCGCTGGTGTTCTTAAAACCTATTACAACAACAAAATGGCTGTAATTTGTGTCAACAGATAATTAAACTCATGGTATACAGACCTTGTCACGTGGGATGATTACAAGCTCGTTAGTATCAGATAAATGCTGCATGCATCATTCCTGGGCTTCTTAGTCGATACGATAGTGGGGAAGACAAGTGATTTTTCCTATTTTTAGAAAGCTTTTATGGTGGAGCACGTTTAGAGGAGCCATAACTGAGAAAACAAAGGAAATCATTAGTGTGTCGAAAGCGACCATCTCAAAAGTATACAATAAGTGGAAGACGAAAGGAAAATGCAGATGGAAAAGGAAGAAATGTGGTAGAGAATCGGCACTCCAAGAACGAGACAGAAGGAATTTAAAAGCTAAATGTACGTGAGTCCAATGTGCAGCCAATGATTGAAAGATTCAATTTAGGCAAAGAATGATTCAATTGCAACAGAAGTATGCTGTAGGATATTTGGTAGCTGAGTAGCTATACGAAGGCCACTTCTTTCTCTACAAAGTCGTAAAAATTCGACTGGAGTAGTGTCGCCAACGCCATTACTGGACTGTGGAACAGTGGAAAAAGATCGTGTGGTTTGAGGAGTCTCGATTTACATGTTTTTGGCCAATGATAGGGTGAAAAAAAGTATGGCATGAACCTCATGAAACCGTTCATCGAGACTGTCACGTGTTCAACACTTAAGCAGCTGGAGATGGTACCACGCTATTGGGTGTATTCTGCGAGAACTGTGTATACTCATACCATTAGAAGGTTGTGTTACATTCGATGACTATCTTTCTGTAGTATCGGACCAACTGCGATGCTTCATTTTTTTTCCGGATTGTGATGGATTCTTTCAAGACGACGCAAATATCCACCTTGAAAAACCGTCATGAATGGTTCGAGGAACATTCTCAATCTCGAATATCCGCTACCGATTCCTTAAATGCCGATGTCTAGGTAATTCTCCAGCGGGGCAAAGACAACTTAGTTGATTTCAATCCTTCTAAAACTCAGTCTTGTCTTATATCTCGCAAAAATGATTCTTCTACTCCTATGCTTATCTTTGGTGACACTCCGATTTCTAGGCAAAATGATATATCTCTTTCGGGGATTACCCTGACTTCTAATCTCTCTTGGCACAAGCACATTACAAATATTGCTTTCTCTGCATCTAAAAAACTTGGTTTTCTCTTTCGCTCTCGGGTGTTACTTTTCTTCCACACAGCTGTACTCTCACTCTGTACAAATCGCAAATCCACCCTACCATGGAATATCGTTCCCACATCTGGGACAGTACCCCCAAAACCTCGCTCAGGCTTCTAGATTCCATTCAGAAGAGGGCAGTTAGGTTAATTAATGACTCATCTCTAATAGACTCTCTCCACTCTGTCTCATAGATGTACTGTTTCTGCTGAATGCCTTTTCTACAGATACATAAAAAAATAAATAAAAAATATATTTTCAACGTTTACCCTGGCCGACTAATTCTGCAAATCTGAATCCAATTGAAAATGTCTGGGATATGTTGGAGGGTCAGTTCGATTTCGCAGTTCTCTACCGACCACAATATAACAGCTGGCACAAATCCTGAAGGAAGAACGGTCAAATCTAGAGCTAAACCCCCTCGGACACCTATTGAAATCCATTCCACGAACGGGCCGTAATTCGGGAGAATTTGGCCCTTCTAGATGTTGAATAAAGATTCCTAATTTTTTACCAGCGAGTTTATATCTAAGAAAAATTAGAAAATATAATTCTTGTTATTTTCGTATCCTCTGAGCCTTTAATCTAGGGAGCCCCTACATAGGATACTATATGCATGTCTGCCCACTATTGCTGATCAGGTACATCCCTTCATGAATGTCTTCCGGATTGGCATATGCATATCAGTAGGGTAATGCGCCCAGACCACGTCGTCAATATTGTTCGAGAGTGGTTCGTCAAACATGAAAGTGACCTCCAGGTGTTACCTTTCCGCTGGATATGGATCCCATAGAACATGTCTGGGATTATGTGGATTGACAGATTCGGCGTTTGGATCTCCACCCTGAACTATCGCAGATCTACAAGATGCAATCCTGGCAGAATGGGGCAACATACGTCTTGCAATGTTCAGATGCCTCAGAGAGTCCATGTCTCGACATATGGTGGGAGTACTGGCGACAAGAAGAAGACACATCCACTATAAGGTAGCTGTTCATGATGCTTTGATTGGACAATGTACTTTGGCTGTAAACTGTGTCTATGCTGTGGTCGATTTGCATGTTTGCTGAACAAAAAGCCCTCATTTCTGGGAGAAGAAACCATACATACTTCATCTGAAATCGATCACTAATTCGGCCAAAAAAAAAAGCCCATAAAAATTCTTTGCATTATTGACGGGATTCGAACCTTTTCAAGCCATTTCCAGCGGTGTAGGGAGGAGGATAGTGTTTATATCTTTTGAACTTACCGCCACTGAAAGGTTTTCGTGCTTAACATGTGACAAGTTTTAAACGAAGAAAAGTCATATTTTCTGATTACTAAAAACTGATTTCTGATTTCTTGAATACAACTTGGTGAAATCTAATTTTGATTTCAGATAACTACCTTTTTTATTTTTTGATTTCAAAAATATTTTTTTCAAAATTTTTATGATTTGTTGAAAAATGTCCCTCGGTTTTCTTTGACATCGCAAAACTTCCTTGAGTTAAACTAAATTCATATTTTTGTCACTGATTTCAATAAAACAAAGTTGTTCTTTCCAGTCACTGAAAAAAATCAGACCCAAAAAATTCCGATCTGTACTACCAGTGAGGTTATGTTGTCGTGTAGGATGAATTAGGACATAGTGACTTGGGATGTGGAGGTGTAATGACGTTGGAGAATTATTAGAATGACTGGTTCCCACAGATAAAAGAAAAACTATTGAACTTGTTTTGTTTTCCCTCTCTGTGGATGCAAATAAAATCTTTCGTTGCTGTCACGCTAGACAGTAGTCATTCAATGGTAGATCGAATTTTACCACACGATTCAAGATTATCACTCATCTGGGCTTCAGAAATTTTCAATATAGAGTATACACAAAAAATACGACCCCTTGTATTTACAGTGACAGACAGAAATGCAAATAGATGAAAAGAAAACTATGACGTGGGGTGATGATGTGTTGCCTCTCGTTCAGTATGAGAACTGCACAGTGTTCGACTGCAGTAATCTGAATCCAGAATGGGGAAAACGTGTGATCTATCAGACTTTAAAAAAGGTCTTATCGCGGCTGCACGTTTAGCAGGAGCCACGATTCAAGAAACGAAAAACATAACTGGTTTCTCAAAAGCATCCATCTCAGAGGTTTTTAATGAGTGTAAAGCAAGCGGTCTTCCACATCTCAAAGGCGTACATGTAATACCTCAAGAGTGAAGCCGTCGTAGTCTAATGAAGTCTATACGGAAATATACAACATCCAGAGTACAGCAAATAACATCTGAATGCAACCAAGCCCAGAACTGCCCTGTTTCAACCAGTACCATGCGCAGGGAATTGCAGAAATTGGGTATTGGCAGTCGCCTGCCTATTCGGAAGCCACTTGTTTCAGAGAAAGACAGAAAAATCCGCTTGCAGTTGTGTCGAGAATGTCGTGATTGGACAATGAAAGACAGTCATGTGGCCAGACGAATCGTGATAAACTCTGTTTTGCACTGATGGTAAGACGAGATGGTGGCGAGAATTTCACGAAGCGATGGACCTTATTTGCCTTGTTAAGACAATCCAAGCATCTGGAGGCAGTATCGTAGTATGGAGAATATTTTGTTGGCACGAGGTGGGTCGGTTGACAGCGGTGGAAGGTTGAATGTCATCCAGAGTGTATCCGAATTTTGTATCAGATCTACTGCACGCTGCAATATTACACTTTTATCTGTAAGGTGATGGCCACTTTGTGGATGACAATGCCACAGCGCATCGTGCCATAATCGTGCAAGAATGGTTCAGAGATCATGACACGGATTTCCACCATCTTTCCTGTACCCCACATTCACCTGATATCCATCCTATCGAAAATGTGTGAGATATGCTGGAGAGAGCTATTCGGCAACGAAGTCCTCTTCCTTCAACTTTTTCGCAGCTATGCGATATTTTGCTGGAAGAGTGGTTACAATTAGACCAAAACGCACTAAAACACCTTATGGAACCAATTTCGCGTACTGAACTAATATTTGGGAACATATTTGGGAAATGATGAAGCTTATTTGCTGTTCGAATGGATCTGCTTCTAAGCTATCTTCCTGACTGTATGCACTGATTTCAGCAACAGGAGTTTGACGAAGACTTTTCTATTTCATTGTAAAATGCGATGAAACACGTACAACACCTATTCAAAGCACTAACTACCCACAGATGAACGCGTTACAATGTCCACAAGAGTCACTGATCATGTTGCAACAAGTCGCAACTCTACAATGCCGAAATATAAAAGTGCAAAGTCTGTCCCCGAACTTTCCGATCAATCCTTCTATATTTATGTATAGAAATAATAGAAAAGTTGATCACTAATGAACCGGACACAATCTGTGGATATTAAAACTGTATTGGCCCAATTCTTTGCATTAAAGAACTCAAGAACGGTATAGTTTAGGGTTAAGCCTCAGGTTACGTAAATAGTTTAATCCCCCCCCATCAATACCACCCTCCCATCAATATCTAGACACCTGCATATCAACAAATAACAATTTGCAGATCACATCTGACCATCTAAGTTTGATGATTACCTAAATTATTAACTTTTTTGTTTCGTAAATTTAAATCTTTATAATCTACATGGATGTGGAGGTTCGAAATGCTGAATTCCAGATAGACTTATAACAGCTGTATTCCCTTGATGATGTTAGTTATGATAATCTATCCAATTCTTTTTAGTATCAATGTACTGTATCTCCAATTTTTAGACCTTCTTAAATCTTATATTTATAATATCTTTATTCATTATATAATATCATTATATTTATAATATCTTAATGCCACATTAAGAAAGGATGCCATACAACTCTAAATTTGTCTTGTATATCTACCCTCCGACTACACAGAAGATTCACGAAGTGAACTGATAGCATGGATAGCAGTCAACCTAGCCCCCAATGTCCCCACCTTCATTATAGGCGATTTCAACATGCCTACGCCTAGACATGACGGGCTACTGAGGATCTCAGATCAGTCATTGGCACATTTGGCTTAGTTCACCAAACTACACCACCTACCAGGGGAAACCAGATGCTGGATCTGTTATTCCACAATCTCCCACACCTTGATCTGACCACTGAACACCACAGCTTCCCTTCTGATCGCTCTCCCATCACGTTTGAATTCAACGTTACTAAAAACTCAAACTCTGGTGAAGCTTTCGGGAATGAGGTGATGACCAAAACAGTATTCTCCATCAAATACTTAAACCCAGAGATCATCCTTGCACGTCTCACAGAAATAAACTGGAAGGATCGACAGTAAGAATCAATAGACATTGCTATATCTAATCTGGCTAATCAGCTACTTGAAATTGCCTCCCAAGGAGCTTCCAAGCAATTAAAATTCTATGATAGATCCAATACATGTTTCAATGCTGAAGTCCGAGAAGCATTCAAGAGGAAACAAAAAGCTTTCAGAATATGAAAAAAGTACCATAACTCAGCTGACTATCAGATGTACAAGAAAGAGCGGACAACCTTCCTTAAATGTAAACGAAAAGCAATCCGGGCTGGTACTCAACAGAATAAACCACTCCAAACGTATTGCATCCAAATGTAACGAAGATTTCCGTATTGATGAGAAGGTATTTCAGGAATGGGTAACTTTGACTTTCAACGAGGTGCCATCAGACCCAAAAACCCCAAACCTAAGTGATTTCGTCATGCACTCCACACAGCCCCTTTCAACTATAACTAACAAAACAACAGCTTATAAATACCACCAGTAGACTTCCCAATAAATCTATAATTGGTCCTGACGGCTTCCCTCTATTCATGGTTAAAGTGTGTAGTGCCTTCATTGTCGAGCCCCTTCTTGTAATCTTTAATCGCATATTGAATTACGGGTCAATCCGGACAATGTGAAATCACTACAGGGTATAACCCATACCCAAAAGAAGAAACCCTAAGGAACCTAAGGACTTCAGACCGATCTCAGTGGACTGCTCTCTATTAAAAGTGTTTGAGAAAACTATCTGATCAGCACTGATCGACCAATGCTTCTCTCATAGACCCAAACGTCTGCATACTGTGATCCCCAAAAGATCTACATATACAAACCTACTGGATACCCTATTTAAAATTCAAACTGCTCTCAACAGTAAATCTCAGCTGGACGTCATCTTCCTTGATATTTCATCTGCTTATGATAAGTTCTCGATTCCCAATCTACATTCTGGAAAAGTACTTTGGCATTACAGGAAGCCTGCTAAAAACCACAACTTCAACCTTACACCAAGACAACTCATCGTCAGCTTTAAATCCTTCCAACAGAAGTGCGTTATAACGAGAGGAGTACCGCAGAGAGGTGTCCTGTCCAGTCTACTGTTCGCCGCTGCCCTTGAACCTTTCTTCGCAAGGTACACTGATTTCTCATCGTATGCAGACGACTTCAAATTATACATAACATCTAAAGACGCTGAACAAACTCACCTGATAAATCAGCGAGTCTCAGTCCTGATCGACAGCCTTGTAGCCTATCTACTGCAAATAGGTCTGGAACTAAACGTATCAAAATCAGCTCAAATTACCTTTACAAAAAAAGAGAATGAAAAATGACATCACAAAGGATTACAGATAAGGAAAGTGAAGTCGTACACCGAACTCAGCATGACTTGGGGCGAGGGCTTCACTTTTCAGACCCATTTTTCGACCATGAAATCGAAAAATTCCTCGGCGATGTGGGCAATTCGACAAGAGCTGACGGGGTTACTCAACGTCGATGTAGTCGGAGGATACGTCCAGCGGTGCCTACAACCTATTGAACTATATGCATCACCAATCTGGTCTTCTACCCCGACGTCGTACATAAACAGATTCCTGGCAGTCGAGTACTGGGTAATGCGATGGATGAATAGGGTGACGGACAACGCACTCACCATCTCAAAATTCACCATCTCATCTTTTATATACCAACTTAAATTTCACTTCCTGGAGAGTTCACATAGCATCCAGGAATATTCTTCTTCTTTCTCAGATGCTTACTGGTATGATTGACGCCCCCAGTCTTCGAGGACTTATCTCCACTCCACGTGCTGGACGCAGTAATGACAACCCCTACCTACCGTTACATTCTATACTGTCCAACCTGTGCTGTGTGAAGAATTTCTTCCCAAACAACTCAGTCAACCTTTTCAATTCATTGGCAACAGACCCTGCGAAATACTCCGAAAGCAAGCAGTACAGAGTGAAGAGCCTTTCTGAAGCGCACAGCTTACTTCAACTATAATCTTGTCAATAATTGAAATTTGTAAACAATATTGTAAATATACGCACTTGTGTAAATATTGTACACTGGTGTGCAAAACCTAAGGACCAACACTATTTCTAAAGGTTACAACCACAAAATCTTTACTTAAGGTACTCTTTACTGATGAGAGTAGATTCAGTCTCAGCAGCGATTCTGGACGTCAGCTAATCTGGCGAGAGGATGGCACACGGTATCATCCCGCAAACATCACTGAAAGGGATCGATATGGCGGTCGAGGTGTTTTCGTCTGGGGAGGCGTTATCTTGGATGGATGTACACAACTGCAGATACTGGAAGGCGGTACTGTAACCGGTGCACGCTACTGTACTGAGGTAATCTTTCTCCATATGCGTCTGTTCCGAGGTGCCATTGGCCCCGAGTTCGTGTTTATGGATGATAACGCCACACCCCATCGCACTGCAGCTGTTGATATGCTTTTGGAAAGTGAGAACATTGTTCGTATGGATTGGCCTGCCCGTTTCCATCGATCTAAATCCCATCGAACACATATGGGACGCTCTGGGGAGATCTAGCGGCACGTCCACACCCACCAGAAAATGTTCACCAGCTGAAGATGGCTCTGCCAGAGGAATGGACGATGTTTTCGCAAGAACTTATCAACAACATTGTTCTAAGTATGGACAGGCGGTTCATCGACATTAGGGGTGGCCATATCTCCTATTGAGGACCACCTCTTCCCTTTGTTCCATCTTAGGCTGTGATGCATCTGTATCATGGCAGCCAGTGCTATGTTGCCATTTTTGAATATAGTCCCTCTGCACTGTTTTGTTTCCGTTGTTGTTTCCTTCATTTCTGTACCTCACGAGGTTCCTTTGGTATGCTTTTCCCATATCCAGGCCACTCCTATGAGAAGCTACAGGTGAAAACCTGACTGGTCCTTAAATTTTGCACACCAGTATAAATAATTGTAATTGTGCATTTTTGTACACCCTTCTTATATTATAAATAATTGTAATTCTTGTATTTTTGCACACCCTTCTAGCCGGTCGGATGTGTATAAGAGGTGGAAGCAAATACTTGCTAATTTAATAAATGGATTAAAATTAAAAATAATAATAATAATTGCAATCTTTATTGATACTGCAACTCTCTATCAATCGTTATTGATATTGACACTGCAACGCTTTAATTTAAATTCTGGTTTCTAATTAATTTGTTTTAGGTATTTTTTTAAATTCTATAATCTTTATTGCCTTTGTAGGGGTTGCTTTTTACTGGCTGACTAATGCCAATTGTAATATCCCTAACACACTAGTTATAATTTGTATGAAATGGCTGCCTTCCTACTTTAATTCATTTTCAATTAGGGCCCCCGACTGTTGAGCAAATTCCAGTTTCGATGAGTAAGCAGTAGGGTGAAGCAACTTACTCTAAACACAAGTATAATTTCAGAAAGCTTAATATTCAGACATAAATTATACAACGCCCCCATGTGAGCAATTTTCTCCTCAGTAACACATAGATATGAATAAATAAATACCTTCTCGAGTAAAGTTAAGCATCCTAATATCTATAATTAACATAAGAATTATTTACCATAATCAAAATCGTTAATTCCACACATCAATAAAATAAAATTCCTATATTTCCAATCTCAGGATACAGTTCTTACAATCTAAATTGACGTACATCCTTTACCAGAGTTCAAACAAATCATCCTCAAAATTTAACCACAATAAAACGTAATGAGTACACAGGAACACTGATTGCCTTCTAGAGAGTTCCTTTAAATGCTAAATTCTGCTCCTCTGGACATATTTTTGGGAAGAAACTTTATGCGGAAAATTGCTACTTACGGTTTCCATCAGGTCGGGCCACCTTACTTAACAAAGAAGATTGCTTTCATTTTGGATTTCCTGGGACCTTTTCTGCTTTCCCCGTTTGTCTCCAGACCTCCAATTCGACCCAGACACTGTCAGGCTTCTAATTGTTCCTTATAATTTTTCGGACACCTTTGGACAGTAAATTTTCGACCTCAATTCCCAAATGATCGATCCTACTTTCCTCACACTCCACTCCACAACTCCCTACACAAGACCTCTCTACGCACTACTCTATACACAACTACACTTCTTCTACATACCACACGACTCCAACTCCACACCTCTAAAACACCACACCAAAATCGCCAAGGTCTCCCTGTTATGCCTCTCTCAATGCATTTTATATAAAACTAGCTACTTTTCCCCCTGTTGGTTAATCCCTAATTATCCGATCTGCCCTTGACCATCAAAGAGTTTTACTATATTTTGCTTTCAACAACAGAACTACGCATTTGACCCTTTCATTGCCTTTATCTTTGTATACCTTTCTTTTACCATGATAGCATTAGTAAGCGAAAGCTTACATCTTCGATTTTTCATCCTTCTTACTGTTCTTGGTCTTCTAAGCTCGGCAATTTGCACAAAGAACACAGTATCCATTTTAGTACATTTTATAAAGAACATACACTGTGCTGCCACTTTATTAGGTACAGCCCTGCTGTGCACACAAATGATTTGTCCCACAATGTTGCAAGTCACATGACCACAGTTGTGGATATAAATGCAGCAGAACAACCTTTCTAGTATCAGTTAAGCGTACAAACCGTAGCAAGAATGGGGAAAAGGAGTATTCTAACGGACTTCGAATGTGGCATGGTAGTAGGTGCAAGACGTGCTGGACAAAGCATCTCTGAAACGGCAGTTCTCCTGAACTTTTCACGCACCACAGTTTCAAGGGTGTGTCGAGAATGGTGCAACGAACAGAAAACATCCTCTCAACGGCACTCCTGTGGAAGAAAATCGCTTGTTGATGAGAGAGGTCAGAGGAGGATAGCTAGAATTGTGCAAGCAAACAGACTGGCCACAATGTCAAACATCACGCCAGAATACTACCTTGGTGCGCAGAACAAAATACCGCAACGGACCACCACTAGTCGCACTTTGTCGCGAATGGGCTACGACAGCCGACGGCTACATCGCGTACCTTTGTTATCAATGAAGAACAAGAGAGCACGCCTCCTGTGGGCAGAGCAACACCAGCACTGGACTATCGAGGATTGGAAAACAGTTGCTTGGTCTGACGAGTCGAAGTTCCTGGTGCCTCACGTTGATAGAAGGCTCAGAATTTGGCGAAAACAACATTAATCCATGGACCCGTCATGTCTGACGACTACTGTGCAAGGTGGTGGGGCAGTGTTATGGTGTGGGGAATGTTTTCATTCCCCACACCATAACACGTTGGATCCATTAATATCCATAGATTCACGTCTGAATGCCACATCGTACCTAAACATTGTTGCCGACCAAGTGCATCCGCTGATGTTGACAGTTTATCCTCAGTCAGATGGTTACTTCCAGCAGGATAATGCGCCGGTGCACAAAGCACAAATCACTATGGAATGGTTCCAGGAACATGACAATGACTTTTGTTTGCTGCAGTGGCCCGCTCAGTCCACGGATCTCAATCCTATTGAACATCTTTGGGATGAGCTGAAAAGGGCTGTTCGTTGCAGGCCTACGCCTACGTCGAATCTCAAGGAACTGCGTGACACATTCATGTCTGCAAGGTACTCCATTCCTGCACAACGTTTTCAGCATCTTGTTCAATCCATGACTAGACGAATTCAGGCTGTTTTGAAGGCTAAACGAGGGTCAACATGCAATTAGGTAGGTGTGCCTAATAAAGTGGCACACAGTGTATATATAACCTTAAGTACATTTCTGTTTAGCAGCAATCCTCTTCAGGCAAGTCTTTTTGACCCTAATCCAGCCACATCTCACATGTGGTATCCTTGCATGGGGAACAAACAAAACAGGACAACACGGTCAGGATTAATACCTTTGTAAATCATTGTGTTCGTTCTATTGGGTCTTCCCTGGAATGTTGTTTCCACAAGCTATAAGGTGCAAGGCTCCTTAATATTCATCAGGCGTTAGTGAAATCTGTTAGTCTTATCTTCGTTTATAAGTTTCTCTTCTCTTCCTTTATGCCCTTAGGGATTCTTTTTGGAAGAAGGTTTAATATACAATTTGAGGAAAAAATGTAACTCGAAGATATCATTGTAGAGGAAATTAATTGGCCAGAAAAGCCTTAACTTTCGATGGGCAAAAACCCGGGACAGTCTTCCTCATCACATAAAGCCCTCAAAATCTCTGAATGAGTTCCTGATAGTCAGACAAGATCATATTAATATGGATATATAACCATATTTATTCACCTCCGAGAACACCCTCTAAAGTCTTTTTTATTTAATCCTAGAATTAAATGGATTAAATAAAATATTTCTATTAATAGAAGAATTAGCCATTTAGAAGAGAACGAATCACACAAATCCACTGACCTCTATTTTCAAGTACAGCGAACGAAAAGCACATAATTGAGCACATGATTGATATTATTCGCACTTCATAGTAGAGCCTCTAACGTTGGCTTTGAATTTGTATTCAAATTCACAGAAACGGATTCAGGATCATAAAAATGTAGCCAAATTTCATCACCAGTCAGTCATCAAATGGGATAAAATCTATCTGGATCAGCAAGGATTAATTTTAAATTCACTTTTGATGGCTCCACTTTCTGATGTTTGCCATGAATGGAATGGTTTCTGGGAAGCCATCATGTACGAACTTTGGACATTCCCAAATGTTCATGTATCCACCGCTTGGCAGGTGTATAGGTACACTGCATTCACTAGACAGTAATTCCATGTAAGTATGGATAAACATCGTGAGTTAACCGACTTTGAAAAAGGGATGATGGTGGGTGCCCGACGCATGGGTCACTCTAACGCGGAGGTGGTACTAAAATTGCACTATCCCTGATCAACAGCGTCAAGAGTGTATCGGTAATACGCCATTTCCGAAATAACATCTCATCGTGGACAGCTCTGTGGGTGGATAAAGGTAGTGCATGAACCCGATCATCAACGTCTGTCTCGCATTTTTTCAGCCAACCGGAGAACGACAGTGGCACAAATCACCGACGACTTGAACGAAGGAGGTGCCAGAAACGTCTCCACCAAGACAATAGGTTATGTCCCATTGCCAGAGTCCCATTGCTCTGGCACCAGAGTCCCATTATTAACACCACGACACAGGACTCTACACCTCAACTAGGCGAAAGAATATCCACTGCACCTTGGATGATTGGAGACGGGTCTCCTGGTCTGTCGAGTCCCGTTTCCTGTTATTTCGAGAGGACGGGAGAGTGCGTATCTGGCGGAAACTGCACGAAGGTATACGCACCCGTCATGTCAGGCAGGTGGTCGTTCGGTAATGGTCTGAGGCGTGCTCAAGTGGCACACGTTGGGACCTCTGCTATGGGTAGACGCATCTCTGAACTGTCCCGGTCACGTGTCCATCCTTGCAGACCATCTACATCCCTTCGTGGTCATCGTGCACCCACAGGTTAATGGACTCTTCCAGCAGGATAATGTGCCTCCCCACAGAGCTGTGACGACTAGAACATGGTTCGAAGAGCAAACCGCAGGTTTTACCACCATGGAATGGAATGGCCTCTCTGATCACCAGACATGAACCTGTGGTGCATCTTTGGGATGCTGGGAAAGGTCCGTTCCAGCTTTGGATCCTCCACCCAGGAATGCGACGGAATTATGGACAGCAGTGCAGCAAGCATGGATGGAAATACCTGTGGAACGCTGTGGGTTATCCTGATCAGGTTGCTGACAAACTTTGGTTGATGCTTATGCAGCATCAACCAAAAAAAAAATGGTTAGGCTACATTTTTACGGCTGCATATACGTTGTGAAGCCTCATTTTAGGAAGGATGCATATCTTTAGAACGGGTGTAGACAAAGAGAAACAAAATTAGCCATGGGGGCTCTTACCAAAAAAACTTCAATTCTGTAAATTTCAGCGTCTGATAACTAGTCCAGGAAGGGGAGATCTGATTGAGTTGTTTAAGACTTTGGATGAATTGAATAAGTTCCGTCTTGATGGCATCCTTACCCTTTATAGTAAAATGCACATAAGTGGACTTACATTTAAACCGAAAAGGATGGTTTAAGGATAGATGTGAGGAAATTTGCTTCAACCACACATTGTAATGGAATCTCTCCGATTCTTCCCTTCCTTGAGGACGGATTTACTCCCACTAGAAGAACTCGCTTTTCTCCTACATAACTACGTTTTTATAAATCAGATTCGGTGTTGATTACGCTCAAAATACTCTTTCGGTACTTTACAAATGAGTTCAAATTCGGTTGACCACTGGAATTTCATAAAGACTTTTCATACAGAATTACAGTTAGGTGGTTTCTAAAAGAACTGTAGGGAACTGCACAGTGACAAACCAAAACACCTCGAAGACTCTTTTGTGTATTTTAAGAGTTGAGAAACTCAGGACCCAAAAGGGTCTTGGAATATCCCTTGGTTGGTATGGTTATTAAACAGCTCTCGGGAAGAATTTAGGACAATGAGACTGAGATTTTTCATCCCTATATGAAGCACATATTATATATGCACCTTATTCGCATATGAATCATTTTCATATAGTACCTACAATAAAGATGTTTAACAAAGCAACTTTTATTGTTTTTCAGGCAGACGCAAAGATGGTCTTTGATGTGGTATCACGAATGGAAGACACAGAACCATTCTCCGAGGAATTATTAGGGGCCATGACACGGCTATGGGCCGATTCCGGAGTGCAAGAATGTTTCGGGCGGTCTAACGAGTATCAGCTCAATGATAGTGCCAAATAGTAAGTTTTAAGTGTTATTTAAGTAAAAACTCTCTTGTTATCACATAAGATGGAATTTTAAGAGTTGAGAAACTCAACATACATCTATTTAGTCCACTTCTAAAAAACACTTCAGTAATTCATAAGGTGAAGTCAGTCCCATGCTAGAAGTGCAACACTAGATCATAAGAACAGATTACTGTAAAGTCTTCTCTTATGAGTTGGATCTAGTTGAGTTGGATCTAGTCTATATTTTCACGGTTTGAGGTATATTCAATGAGTTTGTGTACACTTTTGTGGTTTCTACTGGGACAATTAGGCAAGGCAGAATGCATTGCCTGACTGCTGTTCAGGATATAGGACTAGATCATTTGTTGCGGCTGTGCTGGAGGAATGTTTTGCAGCATCTGCGTATTCATTTTCTGGAATATCACTGTGGCCAAGATAAGATAACTGTTTGCTGATGCTCACGGAGACGGATCAGGTCATGTCTTACGAGCTTCATTAGAGGATTGTAAGGAGAGGGAATGTTTTTCAAAGCCAAGCAAACACTCTCTGAGTCGGTATATATTATGCTTTTATTGATTGACAGGTGTGAAATATTTTCCAGGACAAATTTAATGGATGGAGTTTAGCAGAATAGTTGCTGTATTCAGCTGGAAGAAAGAGAAACTGTTGTATTTGGGAAGACTGTACATGCACCCACTTTAATTTCCAGCAAAATATAGCACTTTTTTCCCTACTGATCAAAGTAAACATCACACCGAAGTGTGAAGTAATTCCATGGGGGATCCGAATCTTTGAGGACTCCGAGGATATTATGAAAGTGAAGATTCAAGCATTCTGACCCGGAGTATATTCATTTTCTTAATGCATGTAGTTCATAGATGTTTGACATGCTCTTGGAATTTCAGCTTTTTATCAAAAATTAGCGTTCGGAGACGAATGCTGTTCACGATTGAAAGAGGATGATTGGTAAAGTGTAACTCGGGTTCAGGATGCATCTTGGGCTTTTTCAGAAATATATGGCTGTACATTTGTGGTTTGATAGTTTGTATCCATTTTGTGCCATCCATAATTCAATGTTGTTTATTGATATTTGCAGATGCCTACCAATGTAGCTCATATTCTGGGAATGAGAGGATATGGTAAGATCATCAGCATAAAGGTGTGAGTCAACAGTGTTTGGAATGCTGTTTTTGATACTGTTTATTGGTATTGCAAATAAAATGGCGCTGCGAAGAGAGCCTTGTGGGATTCCTTCTTCTTGTATGTACGTTTGAGAAAGAAGCTGCCAGTATCGGACTTGGAAAGACCTGGGTCATATCAATGGAATGGAGATACCTCAGATGACATAGCCCCATGTGGAATCAGAAGCTTTCTCTATACCAAGACATACCATGATGAGATGTTAATTTCTGATAAATGGATTTCTTGTTTAATTCAGCTTTTACCATGAGATCTAAAGATGATCTATTCTTTCAAAAATCACATTGATTATTACTGATCGTGTTTCGAGAATCAAGGTAACAGGTGAATCAATAGTACACGAATTTGTTTTTCTCGTGTAGCTAGTTAGAGAAATCGGTACATGGTTGGGAGGAATCGAACGAACTTTTCCTGGTTTAGAAATAGCTGTTACATAGGAATATCACCAGAAATTGGGAATGTACACCGATCAGCCAAAACATAACGACCAGCCAGTCGTTATGCAAATCGAAGCAATTGTAGGTGAACTAGTGCGTGCGCGGTTCAGGACACGGTATAAAAAACATCTGATACTGAGCTCCGTTAATCAATATTTCTCTTGTTCTTCAGATGGGAAAGGCAGTGGACTTAAGCGAGTTTGACAAAGACCAAATTGTAATGCCCAGACGACTGGGTCAGAGCATATCCGAAACGGCACGGCTGGTGGGATGCTCACGGTCAGCCGTGGTTAGTATCTACCGAAAGTGGTGCGAGGAGGGGAAACCCACGAACCGCCGGCGAGGTGTTGGACGACCACGGCTCATCGATGCTCGAGGTGAGCGAAGGTTCTCACGGAGCGAAGTGGTATCGTCACCGTCCTCCCCACACCGGGTGGAAAAGGCCCGGGTTCGAATCCCGTCGATGACGAGAGCAACTTTAATGGGCTTTTTTCACTGCGTGGCTGAGTTAGTCGGTCTCAGGCGTAGATAGCAAGGTTTGTTCCGCCCCGGAAACTGGGGTTTTTCGTCCAGCTAAACAGACAAATCGACCATAGAACACACGCAATTAACAGATATAAGATGCACAGCACGGCAGATGAATTTCATTATTCAGGTAGCCTTAAAATAATAGTTTGTTACCTAAACACCATTGCTGACCAGGTACACCCTTTCATGGCAGCGGTCTTCCTCTCTGGCAGTACCGTCTTTGATCAGGATAATGCACCATGCCACACCGCCCGGATTGTACGAGACTGGTTCGTGGAACATAAGGAAGACTTTCAGGTATTGCACTGGCCTCCAAATTCCCCAGACATCAATCCCATCGAGCATCTGTGGTTTGTGTTGGAACAGCAACTCTGATCTGCGGCGTCTCAACCACGGACCTTACAGGAGTTAAAGGATCTGCTGGTTACGTGTTGGTACCAGATACCACAAGACACACTTAGAAATCTTGTACCATCCATGCCTCGCTGGGTACAAGCTGTTTTGGCTGCACGTGAAGGACCAACATCATATTAGGTAGGTGGTCATAATATTTTGGCTCATCGGTGAATGTTCAGAAAATATCCGATGCGTAGTGTTGTGTTGGCATGGTGTTCATCTGACCCCTTAGCCATGCAGCCTTTTGAAAACAAACAGAGGTCTCCCGTTGCCCATCCACTACCATGAGGAGGTGAGCCATGAAGTAGGGTGTAAGGTATATATGGCTGGGGCGAATTCTGGCATCGCCTGAGTTTGCAGGGAGGCCCCTTAAAAATAAGAAAGGAAAAAGGTTTTATTGGAGGAGAGCGCGAGAGTGATAGTATAAGTTATGTAGTAGAGGTGAAGGCAAAAAAGGTGGATGATAGGAAGACTTCACCAAGAATTTGGAAAGGGATAGAGGGTGTATTCCTGTGGAGGAACTCACCCTCCACAGGGGACTCTTAAAGGCAGTCCTATTGTTAGACCACACTTGGAATACCGTGTTCAAGTGTGGAAACCGCACCTAAAAAAGAAATCGAGCTTCTTGAAAGGGTCCTTTCAAGAAGCTCGATTTTCCTTTTCCTTTTCTCTTATTAACTATTTATATTTTAAAAAAATTTCTTCTTCTTCTTATTATTATTTTATTTTTATTATTCTTTATTATTATTATTTTTTTCTTGGCTGGTGCAGCATAGGCCATAGGCTTCCTTGCACCATGTGGCCATTGCTAATACTAATACCAATTATTCTATTATGGTACACCACATAACCAAATTTGTCCCGCTTCATAGCAAGCTACACGAATTACGCCACGTTTTCTACATGTTCTGTTAATTTTGTCGAGCAGTGTAGTTATGCAAGAGATATGTACGAGGAAGGCTACTCGCATACGAGTAGCCTTCCTCAGTGCCTCTGCAATCTTGTTCGATGCATGCTTGAGGAAGCCGAGATATGTAGAGGGTTCCAGTTTGTTATCTAAATGGCTCTATTGCTTGAATTTTTGATCTACACTGGTGTGCAAAACTTAAGGACCAACACTATTTCTAAAGGTTACAACCACAAAATCTTTACTTAAGATACTCTTTACTTATGAGAGTAGATTCAGTCTCAGCAGCGATTCTGGACGTCAGCTAATCTGGCGAGAGGTTGGCACACGGTATCACCCTGCAAACATCACTGAAAGGGATCGATATGGTGGTCGAGGTGTTCTCGTCTGGGGAGATGTTATCTTGGATGGACGTACACAACTCCAGATACGCGTCTGTTCCGAGGTGCCATTGGCCCCGAGTTCTTGTTTATGGATGATAACGCCACACCCCATCGCACTGCAGCTGTTGATATGCTTTTGGAAAGTGAGGACATTGTTCATATAGATTGGCCTGCCCGTTCGAACGATCTAAATCCCATTGAACACATATGGGACGCTCTGGGGGAGACGCTTAGCGGCACGTCCACACACACTAGAAAATGTTCACCAGCTGAAGATGGCGCTGACAGAGGAATGGACGATGTTACCGCAAGAATTATCAACAGCATTGTTCTAAGTATGGACAGGCGGTTGCTGTTGTTGTTTTATTTGGGTTTTTTGGCCCAAGGACCTCTTGGGCCATATTGTGCCTGTTCAGTATTTGCTTATCACAAATTTCACATGTTATTGTGATCACAGACTATTATAAAGATTTATCTGTTTCAAATAAGTAAACAGTTCTTCCAAATTTGCGCCATTGCCAAGAATCTGTAATAAGGTTATCGGTTCCTGCAAGTGGGACAGGGAGATAAAGCTTGATTTTCTGGTAGATGAAAGTTGGGGGACATTCAATGAGAATATGATTTATTGTTAGCTAAAACTATCTAGAGCTAGTTTTATTGCAATTAATTCTGCAGTATAGATACTGCATTCCGTAGGGAGAGACGCAGCAACTCAGAAGGTGGAAGAAACTGCTGCAGCACCTACGGCTGCATCTGTTTTGGAGTCATCAGTATAGATAGGTATTTTATCTGAGTTTTCCAACGAATGAGTTTTATGGAGGTGTTGAAAGTTGATGTTTGCCAGAGAGGATTTTCCCCATCTTAAAAAGAAATTGTCGCAGAGAGGTGAGCATTTAGTCCAGGGAGGTTCAGAAGTAGCAAGGGCTTGGAATATGTTCTGAAATTTAATATCCCAACTGATCAAGAGTTCTTGAAGTCGAAACCCTGCGGGGCGGTTTTCATTAGGCTTATTGTGATATAATTCAGCATACTGAGGATCAAACAGGTATTGCCAGCTGGGGTGGGATGGTATGCTTTTAATTTTTTGCTGCATAATTACACAATAAAGATTTTCTCCTGAGATGCAAAGGGGGGGTCAATTTGCCTCAATATACAGGCTGTAGACCGAAGATGTTCTGAAGGCACCCACAGCTATCCTGAGGGCACTATGCTGTATGGTGTTCAGACGCAATAGCGAACGTTTCCTAGCGGAGTCATAGACAGGTGATCCATAATCTAAGTTTTTTAAAAATATTTCTGGATCCGGTTAGAGTTTGCGTTTTTTACAAAAATGAATTGTACTAGATTTCTTTTCTGATAGGGAACAGCCATTCCGCAATGCCCATGATTGTATTTTAGCGATGGAAATTTGACGTTGTCTTTCAATGGTGTTCATGGTTTGGGCTTGACAAGAAATAATGAGGTCATCAGCGAACATGTACGATTCTACTGTATTCGGTACATCTGCGTCATGTTTCTAATTCTTATTGCAAATAATGTCGGACTAAGAATGGACCCCTGAGGTACACCCTCCTCTTGTTCAAATGATTTGGATAAATTGTTCATGAATCTAACCTGAAATGTTCTGTGGCATAGGAAGTTTTGTGGGTAAATGACCTCTCAAACCAAAAGAATGGAGATCTTGAAGTACGCCAGGTGCTTTCAAAGGCTTTCTCAATATCGAGATTGATCATGACCAGATGTTGTCCCTTTATGAAGGCATTTCGGATGTTTGCTTCTGCTTTTATCATTACATCTAACGTGGACCGGTTCTTTCGAAACTCGTACTGATTGCTATTTAGCAAGTTGTTAGTTTCCAGGAACCACGTCAGCCGCCTGTGAACCATTTTTTCCAGGACTTTGGATAAGTATTTTCTAGAAATATTCGATTGTAATATTTTAACAATGTTCTTTTTGTTCTGTTGTTTAGTTGGCTTATCATGAGGTAGTAGATCCCATCTGGACCAGCAGCACTACTGGATGTTTTATTGAGCGCCCCTAAAAGTTCTGTTAATGTAAATGGCTGATTGTGCGGGTGTGAAACTCTAGTAGAGAAATTGATCTAATGCTGCTCTGAAGATTCTTTAATTTGTTGAAAGATTGGGTTGTAGGTGGATACGCCTGATGTACTGGCAAATTATTCGGCTAAGACATTTGCAATTTCTGCCGGAGAGGACAACTCCTTTCCTTTCCAGTTTAATATTGAAGCTGGGGACTGCACATATTTGCCATTAAGTGTTTGTATTTTCTTCCAGATGAGTCTGATATCTGTGTCCTTGTTTATACTAGAGGAAAAGCTAATCCATGCATCTTTTTTTGGGTTCCTTCTTATTTGGCGGAACTTGGCTTTCATTCTTTTAAAACTTTAGCGTATGTACAATCCGGATGGATTCCACCAGGAATTACTGTGTTTGCGTTTCCCAGGCAAGGATTTTGGTATTGTAGAGTTGGCAACTTGTAATATTTGATTAGTTATATGTTGTGTGACATAATCTATGGGCTGGAGTTGGATTATTTCATCATCTAACTGAACATTTGAAGCGTATTCATTCCAGTGTGCCCTACGAAATTTTCAATTGGAGCGACCCGGTACAGGGGAGTTTACCCGTGTTTGCAGCTTGCAGAGAAATTGGTAGATGATCATTATTTAGTGGATTTTCAAGAACAGACCACTCCGTATTGGTACATATGGAAGGAGAGCAGATTGAAAGGTCTATTGCACTCATGGATCCTGTAGAAAAATGAATATTGGTAGGCTCACCAGTGTTCAAAAGGGTAAGTTGACAAACATCAAGAAGAGTTTCTATTAGTTTGCCTCTTTTGTCGATTGTGGGACATCCCCACCAGCGAATGATGAGCATTGAAGTCTCCGAGCAAATAGAAAGGAGGTGGTAGCTGGTCTATTAGATTTTCTAGATTTTCTGAGGAGAATGAGGAATTTGGAGGAATATATATAGATGCTATTGTAATAGTCGTGCCAATTTCTGCGAGCACTGCCACTACCTCAAAAGGAGGAGTCTGAAGAGCAACATGTTTGGATGGAATATTATTTCTAACAAGAACCGCCACGCCTCCACGGGCCGGCGAGTCGATACTCCTATCTCTTATGAACATGGTATAATTTTTAATGGTAGGACACACTTGTGGATTTAAATAGGTTTCTTGCAGGGATATACCTGCTGGTTCATAGCGGTTGTGAGATCATGCAAGTCGTCTTTTGCATTACGAAAGCCTCTACAATTCCACTGAAGGATTCTTTCCATTATGCGTTCTTGTTAGTTGTTTTTTGTTTCTGACTGCTTTTTGATTGTAGCTTGTTTATACCTCTCGATTTTTACTTTGTCTTTCTTATGAAAGAAAGGATGTGTCGTGTCCATCTCATCAGTTGCGTGAAGTTCTAAAATTTCATCATCTGAATTATTCTGCTGATCAATATCCATTTCCGTTGAAATCCGTGGTTGCACCATTGGGGTTTCTGTAGCTTTTGGTTTCACTGTTGAAGGCGCATCGGCTGGAATGGAAATTGAAGTATTGCTGGCTTGTTCAGTTGTTTGTTGTGAAGGACACTGTTTGGGAGAAGTGAGCATGGATCGTGCCCAATTCGCGATAGATGTATTAGGAGGAACTGTAATGTCTGTTTGGATACTTACTAATTGGACCTGTTTAGCAGCTGTGGCATACGTACGCTTTCGCTCCATTTTGATTATTTCTCTTCTCGCCTCTGAATAAGTGACTTTGTTCTCCACTTTATATTTCTGTATTTTTTCCCCTTGCTTCCATAGTTCGCATATTTTGGAGAAAGCTGGGTGATTACCTTTACAATTTGGGAAATGAGAAGTGGTAGCATTGCAATCGGATTGGTTGTGCTCCTTTGTCCGCAGTTAGGACATGTTGCCTCACCTCTACATGCAGTCTGGGAGTGTCCATATTTTTGACACTTATAGCACATGATTGGGGATGTAAGGTCGGACACGGCAATGGAGATAGCCTGCTTTGACAGATGCTGGTAAGATGGGAGAGCTAAAAGTGAGGATTATGCTCCTTGTTGGAACAAGAATACCATCTTTACGACTCATGATTCTCCTGGCTTGGATGACTCTTTGTTCTCGTAGCTCTTTGACTATTTCCTCCTCTGATACGGTTAATAAGTCCCATTCTGTTATTACTCCCTTAGAGGAATTTAGGGTGGCATGAGGAACGACTTTTATTGGATGTCCGCCGAAAGTTGCAGATTTAATAACTTTGCAGAATGCTGGGATTTCATGGTCTCTACCAGAAGATCCCCAGACTAGAGTCGCCTTACTGATTTTGGTGAACCTGCGACAGCCTCTAAGCATTTCTTCACAAGGAATGGGGACAATTTACTCAAAGGCTGGTCTGATGTAGAGTGCAGTATGAGGAACGCTGGTATCTCCTGTTGAGGATTTGTTTTCAACCTCCTGGGTTGAGAAAAGCCATCATCGGTGTGATTTGTCGCTAGTTTTGAGCTCGAGGGCTCTAAGGGTGGAAACGTATTGTTATTCATCTTTGCTCCTTTCAGCCGCAGGAGAATGGATTTTTTCTCCCAGGCTACCGGCCCCGCCACTGGGAGGCAGGAGCAGTGCCGCTAGTGACCAAGCGGTGTAAAAGTTAGTATATTAGTTAAATGGAAAAAAGAAAGGTCATTTGCCTTTCTGAAACTTATAGATCGTAAGACTAAATTTACTATTATTTAATGAGAACTTAGGTGCCTCCGTAGCCAGGTGGGAAGGAGCAGCAGTGCGTAGCACACGCTTCTTGATTAGACCGGGGTTCGAGCCCGTCACCACCAAATACAGAGGATGCGGAAAGGTCAGGGAATGACCACCGCATATTCCCGGAGCAATATGGCCTTAGTTGCTAATGCTCCTAAAAACCAACTAACAACAACAATGAGAACTTAAGAAAACTTTTATAAATGAACAAAACTGTAGCTTCGAGAAAAACGCTCTAGAAATCACTGAGAATCGCTTAATCACTATAACGCTTGGCACCCGGAGCCATGGACAGGCGATGCAAAGCCTGCATCGACATTAGGGGTGGCCATATCTCCTACTGAGGACCACCTCTTCCCTTTGTTCCATCTTTGGCAGTGATGCATCTGTATCATGGCAGCCAGTGCTATGTTGCCATTTTTCAATAAAGTCCCCCTGTACCGTTTTGTTTCCGTTGTTTCCTTCATCATTTCTGTACCTCACGAGGTTCATTTGGTATGCTTTTCCCATATCCAGGCCACTCCTATGAGAAGCTACAGGTGAAAACCTGACTGGTCCTTAAATTTTGCACACCAGTGTAGTATAAATACCAGTCACCCAGCAATCCCTCCGTCCCCATCTCCTTTAACCCATGCACGATACTAAGTACTGTTTTGATACCTTTTGTTTTTGGTGTATTCATATATAAAAAAAAAAATCCAACTGCATCTTGACCTGTCACTTCCATTCAGACCCTTAGAAGTGATTTTAGATGTCTTCAGTAAACAATTTTCAAAAATGTTCTGATTGGACGTGGAGAAAGGATTCCACCATATTGCTGTCATCATTTTAAACTGGAATTTAGCCTTTTTATTTATTTTATTATTATTATTACTTATTACTACATATTAATATATTTTATTTTTTTAGAAGTTTAATAATTTTAGGTTGTTTCGGAAGTTTGCGTCGCTGTTAATGTAACGGGATACTTATAAATTGGAGCAGTATGGTATTAAGGGCAAGTTGTTACAATGGATAAAAGGGTGGTTGAGTGGGAGAAGACAGACAGTGGTAATCAATAGACGCTGCTCTTCCTGAACTAATTTTATTAGTGGAGTCCCCCAGGGTTCGGTGTTGGGACCATTTTTGTTTTGTATATTTATCAATGATATTGATGAAGGGATATCAGGCTGAATGTCAAAGCTTGCAGATGATACAAAGGTTGGCAGAGTTGTTAATGACAGTAATGGCAATGTGCTACTGCAACAAAATCTAGAAAAGTTGAGCAGATGGGCTGAGAAGTAGGACTGAAGTTTAAAATTGACAAATGTTACTGCAAATGTACTGCATATGGGTAGAAGTAACCCAAGAGGAAAGTAGCAACTGTGTGTTTCTACACTTAGGGTGTTAGAAAATGAAAAAGACCTGGGGGTAATTGTGTAGTCATATATCAAATTTTCTGAGCAGTGCAGACAGGCTGCTAGAGCAGGTCATGTGGTATTTTCAATGACATACAGGAATTTTGCTAGTAGGGAAAAGGAGATGAATGTTGCTTTGTACAAGGCAATGGTCAAGCCTCGCCTTGAGTACTGCGTACAGGTCTGGAGGCATCATTTTAGGAAGGATGTAGAGTTGCTTAAGCTAATACAGAGAGGGAACGAAGGGGGTGGTCTTACCAAGAAAGGCTTACGTTCTGCAAATTGCGGCGTCTGGAGACTAGGCACCTGCGAGGTGATCTGGTTGAGGTGTATAAGACCTTGGATGGTTTGAGCATGCTGAATTCTGGATGGGATTCTTTCTCTTGCCCAGATTACGAAACTCGGAGGGGGGGCATAAATCCAAAATGAGGAAAGACAGTTGAGGAACAGATGTGCGGAAATTTGCCTTTAGCCAAATTAACCAGCGGGTGGTTAATTGCTGGAACAAACTTCCATCTATTGTTGTGGAAGTTGATAGCTTAAATGAATTGAAGCAGGAACTGGACAAACGTTTAGAGGGAATGGATGTGTGAAATTGGTGTTTTTTTTTTTTTTAGCTGATGCTACGTAAGCTTGCTTTCTTGCATGACAAGCCGCTACTACTAGTACTGTACTTTGAGAAATATTCGACTTTGAAGCGCCACGTGAATGGTTGAAGGTGCACTAGCGCCACCATGTTTATCGGCACAAGGGCAACTTAGGCCAAAATATGCCTATTCTGGTATTTGGACAGATGCTGGAAATTTGCTTTATTTGATTTTAGAAATATTCATATAGTCTGGTTTGTTTAAGATAAGCAAAGAGCTCGTCCAGATTAGAATTGTTTCCCAACAGGGTTAGTGATGAGGATTCTTGCATTTGCGTCAGAGAGCGGAAAGTAAGATTTCTGGTGTGAGAATGAATTAAAGTACTGGTGTTGAGATAAATATTGATATTCTCAATAGCTAGCTGGATTACATACAGTTCTGCAGTATAGCTGCTGCATTCAGTCGGGAGATACAGACACTGTGAACGAAGGAAAAACTGCTGCAGCACCTACAGCACCGTCTGATTTTGAGCCATCAGTATATATTATGCAGCTCTGCGCATTGCTAGAAGCATGCCCTTCGTGCAGTTGTTTGATGTTACAGTTTTCCAGGGACTTTTTCCCCCATTGTTGGAAATAATGTGTCACAGTAAAGTAGGTTTGTGGACTAAGGTGGATCAGGTATTTTAGTTTCTTTGAGCGTGTTTTCAAAATGTACGTTCCAGCAGTGAATCAAATCTTGTAGTCTACCTCTTGGGTCTGTTTTCAGTGGGTTTATTGTTATAAAATGTAATCCATTCAGGATTGAAGAGTAGCCGTTGATTGGGGTGGTCTGGAAGGCTTTTAAGTCTGACTGAAATGGATCGCAATCGCCTTTTGTTCTGATAGACAGTAACCATTTTGTTGAGTCCATCTCTCCAGCTTATTTATGGAAAGTTGTTGTTATACAAATTTCAGGACACAAGGGCAACTATGGCCAATATGCGTCTGTCAGAGTCACAATGTTCATTTTAATGATTTATGGATATATCAAATTGTATTTATTGTTCCAAGATGCAGTCAAATTGAGGGTAGTTGGATATTTCCAAAATCCATTCCATGCACGATTTTGTTTTGTTTTTGCCGTCGCACATTCTGCATTCCACCAAGAGTTGTACCATGCCTGCCTTGCCTTACTTATTTGAGGTACTGTAGCTTTTGAAGCTTCTAGCAGTTGATCGTTGATATATATGACAGCATCGTCTATTGGCAGGGTTTATATTAATTGCTTATCCAGCTTGATTAATTGCATATATTTACTCCAATTAGCTTTTTTAAAATTCCATACCATTCTGGTTCCTTCTGTAAGAGTCGATTGTGTCTGTATGGAACATACTATCGCAAAATGATCACTGTTGTAAGGATCATTTAATACGAACCATTCTATAGTGGGATAAATTGATGAAGAACATATTGTTAAGTCTATTGCAGAAGTGATACATGTAGCCAAACTGATATAAGTGTGAGATCCGGTATTCAGTAGTTGATCATCTAGGAAAGTTTCGATTAAGTTACCTCTTCTGTCCGTGTGAGAAGATCCCCACAAATGATGATGGACATTCATATCTCCCATAAGGCAATAGGGAGGTTGAAGTTGCATAGTAAGATCGTTTAATTCCGATCTGGAGAGAGGAATATTTGATGGAAGATAAAGCGATGAGACTGTGATAGAAATTCCGATGGCTATTCTCACTGCTACTGTTTCTAAGTTGGTTTTTAAATGCTATTTGCTTAGCTGGTATATTAGTATTCACCAAAATTTCTTGTGAAGTTGGGTCATTAATATTACTTTACTCCAGTCTATAATTTGATTTAGAGGTATTACCACCTCCGTTTGAGTTGCTATAGTTTGCTGTCGTTTCACTGCTGAAGCATAGAAACTTGAAGGTTTGGTTGCATGTATCTGTTTTCTCGCTTCTGGATAAGACACTTTATTTTCTACATTGTATTTTTGAATTTGTTTTCCCAATATCCACATTTCGCATGTCTTCGAAAAAGCAGGGTGATTTCCGTAACAGTTTGGACAGAGTGGTGTAGAGGAGGTCTGCTTGATTCTGTTCTTTCGATCCGCAGAGTGGACAGATGGGATCACTGCGGCATGTTGCCTGAGAGTGTTCGTATCGCTGACAGTTGTAACACCTTATTGGATTCGGTATATATGGTCGGATTTTGCAATTTAAATATCCTGCTTTAACTGAGTGGGGAAGAGAAGGATTGTTAAATGTGAGAATAACTGATCGGGTTGGAGTGAGAATGCCATCTTTCATCATCATTATCCTCCTAACATGTTTCACTTGTTATTCTGTTAGCTCGAGTAGTAACTCTTCCTCTGAAACAGTCAATAGGTCCCATTCGGCAATAACACCTTTCGATGTATTCAGGGAATTATGTGGGGTAATTTCAACTGGCAGTCCTGCAAAAGTCTTCGTTTTTAGCAATTTCTCAGATTGATGACTTAGTGAGGTTTCTACTAAGAGATCACCTGATTGTGATCGTTTTATCATTTTTGGTGATCCAACCATGGACACTATAGTCTTCTGTACTAAGAATGGGGATAATTTCCCAAGGGGTTGTGTTGATAACGAATGTATCGCCAAAAAGAAATTAACAGTAGGCTGAGAGCTGTTGATTTTCATTCTCTTAGCCTGAGACATGTTCAGTTGTAAGTTATCAGATTTATTGGAGTTAACTTTCTCCAATCTTGTGTTGTTAGTTTTTTGGTCCATTTTAAACTCCTTTTAGTCCTGGGTGGTGTCTTTTCACCCAGGTCCAGCCCCGCCACGGGGAGGCAGGAGTAGTGCCACCAAGTGACCAAGCGAGTAAAATAGAAGGTTAGTACACAGAAAAATTAAGAACGGTTACTTTCCTTTCTGAAACTTCTTCCTTATTCTTTAAGAAAGATAACTCTTATTATATATTTGAATAACGGAAGAAAAAACGTGTGAACTCAAAGGTAAAAACTTATCTCTCTAATATAATCGCAGTAGAAGTCGCAGGGAAGATCGCTTGGCACCCGGGGCCTGGAAAGTTGTAGCTGTTTCTTAATGGTATTAATGTTTGATGAATGGCATGATATGGCAAGATCGTCAGCATACATATATATCTCTACAGTTCTAGGAATATTCTGCGTCATGGTGTTTAGTCTAATTGCAAAGAGAGTAACATTAATTATGGACCCTTGGGGCACCCCTTCTCCTTGGATAAAACATTATGACAGTACATTCTGGTGACAAACTTAAAAGGTTCTATGCTTAAGAAAATTCTGAATGAATTGTGGTACATGTCCTCTCAATCCCATTGAATAGAGCTCTCGAAGAATGCCATACCTCCATGTGGTATCAAAAGCTTTTTCGATGTCTAGACTAACCATCACTAGATGTTGATTTTTAACATAAGAGTTGCGAATATTGGTTTCAGCTCTTAGCAGGATCTGTTTTAGCGGAAACCGTATTGGTTGCAATTTAACAGCATTTTACTTTCAAGAATCCATTTTAGTCTAAAGTGTATAATTTTTTCGAGTGTTTTACAGAGAGAGTTGGTGAGAGAAATTGGTCGGTAGTTTTGCTGAACTGATTGATCCTTCCCCGGTTTAGGAAAAGCAAGAATTACTGCGTGATGCCATGAGGAAGGATAAACACATTCAAGCAAAATCCGATTTTAGAATACTAGTAATAATTTTAAAGTTGTGTTACTGAGATGTTTGAGCATTATGTAATAGATTCCGTCCGGTCCTGCTGCAATGTTTGCTGATATGTTTAGGGCTTCTTGGAGTTCAGTTAAGTTGAAGGGCTGATTATAGAAAAGAGGTCGTGTGGTATTAAATTTTATTTTATATTTTTCTGCTGAGGTTTTAATTTTCAGGAATGAATTGTCAAATGTAGATGCTGCTGATATTTCACTAAACGTTTCTCAAAGGAAATTGCCTATTTTTTTAGGGGAGGACAGTTCTCATCCATTTCTAATCAGGATTGGAGCAGTAAATGGAATGTATTTATTATTTAATTGTTGGAATTTTTTCCATATTATCTGACTGCTAGTGTCCTTCGTGATGGTACCGGCAAATTTTATCCAGGAGTCTTTTTTTTTTGCTTGTCTTCTTATTTGTCTTGCCCTTACCTTTTGTTTTTTATATAATATGAGGTTGGCTGTTGTGGGGAGCCTACGAAACTGATTCCAGGTTTTATTTTTCTCTCTTTTGGCACTATTACAAGTCTCATTCCACGTGTTGGTCTGCAGAGGATTGAGGAATTGTTTCTTGGTCTGGATATGATCCGTTGGTGCTGATTCGTCTGCTTTTTGACTAGTTGCAGGTATATTGGGTGGAACGGAAATTGGATATTACTTTCTTGTTCTTGTAGACTTTGTTTGGCAGGTTGCGGCTTAGCATTAAGCAAGACCTGGCCTAATCGGCAATTGAAATGTTAGGAGGGACTGAGGTGTCAGTCTGAGTAGCAATAGAAACACTCCGTTGAGTTGCTTGTGCATGTGCGTTTCGGCATAAACTGCATGACGTGTTTTTGGCTTCCTGGTGTTATCTTGTTTTCTGTTTTGTATATTTTTTCGCACTATTTCACAATTTTTTTTGAATATGCCGGATGATTACCTTTGCAATTAGAGCAGGTGAAGGCGGTTACAGTACAGTCAGCTTGGGTGTGTTCTGTTGAACCACAATTTGGGCATATCATAGTGCCACGACATGTTACCTGGGAGTGTCCATATTTCTGGCATTTGTAACACCTGATGGGATTTGGTATATATGGATGTTTGCGACAATTTAGATACCCTGCTTTAATTGTTATTGGTAAATTTGGGGTACTGAAAGTCAGTATTATGTTCCGTGTAGACATTAATTCCCATCTTTCCTGATTAATATTATCTTTGCTTGTATGACTCTTTGACCAGCCAACTTTTGCACAATTTCTTCCTCTGAGATGGTAATGAGATCCCACTCTGCTATAACTCCTTTGGAGGCATTCAGAGTGGCATGTGGTGTAATTTTTAATGGTATTCCACCAAAGGTAGTCAGTTTCGTCAATCTTTCTGAATGATTTGGTTTTATTGTTTACACCAGCAGATCACCAGACTGTAGACTGTAGACGTAGCAAATTATCCCCATTTCTGAATTAGAAATGGGGATAATTTGCTCACAGGATAGTCTGACAGTGAATGTATAAGGAGAAAGGCTGAGTGACCTTGTTGACACGGATCTTTTTTTTTTTGCCTTTTATTTTGATAATGGTCACGATCGGGTATTAGGTTGGTCCGTATCGGTAGATGATCTCAATGGATCAAGTGGAGGAAAGGTTTCTTTTTTCATTTTATACTCCTTTTGGCCCCGAGTGTTGGTTTTACCACTGAGGTTACCGGCCCCGACATGGGGAGGCAGGAGTAATGCCACGAATGGCCAAGCGGTTGTTAGGTCAGTTGGGTTAGTAACTCTAATAAAAATAAAAGGAAAGTTGTCTTTTCTTTCCTGATTTAACTTACTACTTATAAGATGAAGACTACAGTGCTTTTTGAAAGAACTTAAGATAAATTAACTGGAAACTTAAACAGATGAGTGATTCTTTTAAATGGGAACGCTTTAGATCGCTTTATATAGCTCAGAAATCGCTTGGCCACAGAAACGCTTGGCATCCGGGGCCTTCGTATGCAGTGGAGTGTCCTCAGACTCCAAGAACCACATTATGTTGATCCCAGATTACTAAAGGAGAAATTACGGTAACCGTTTCTTCGACAGTTGTGGTCTTTTGTTGTGTAGCACGGTTTAACCATAAATACAAATGGGCCTGTTGTACTGGATTCCATTGTTTAAGGAGATTAATATTGTATATATTAATCAATGATCAAGGGTGGAATTCAGGATCATTTGGATTGAATTGAAATTCTCAAGGATACTCAGCATGGTTTCGTAAAGGGAAAATCATGTTTAACAAATCTGGTTCGCTATTTCGAAAGGGTCACTCACGAGCTGGATTTAGGGAATAATTTCGACATTGTTTATTTAGATTTCAGCAAAGCTTTTGACTCAGTCCCACATGAGCGGTTGCTTTATAAGCTGGAACAGGTTGGAATCACTGGGAAAATCCTTAGATGGATAGAAGGATGGCTTCAGGGCAGGAGGCAGAGGGTTGTGATAAATGGCTATTCCTCAGATTGGGTTGATGTAAGAAGTGGGGTTCCCCAAGGATCAGTATTAGGACCACTGTTGTTTTTAATTTTCATAAACGACATTGATGAAGGGATAGAGGGCGTGATGTCTAAATTTGCAGATGATGTTAAAATTGGGAGAGTAGTTAATGATCACTGTCAAGCTGAGCTTCTTCAGAGAGACCTAGATAGACTTCAGGAATGGTCAGAAAAATGGCAGCTGTGCTTTAATCCAACAAAGTGTAAGGTATTACACCTGGGAAACAGTAATCCCAAAATAACTTATTCACTTGGTGGAGTTCAACTAAAGCCAGTACTGGAGGAAAGGGACTTGGGTGTTACGATACGGTCAGACATGAAATTCTCTGAGCATTGTAAACAGGTTGCAAGGAAGGCCCATGGTGTCCTATCAATGATCTATCGAACTTTTGCAAGTAGAGATAGGGACGTGATAATCCCATTATACAAGGCTTATGTTAGACCACACTTGGAATACTGTGTTCAAGTATGGAGACCGCACCTGAAGAAAGACATCGAGCTTCTTGAAAGGGTGCAAAGAAGGGTAACTCGCCTGGTGAGATCGGCAAAAGGGCGTCCTTATGAAGAAAGACTTCGAATATGTGGGTTGCAGAGTTTGGAAACTAGACACCTTAGAGGAGATTTGATTGAGGTGTTTAAGGCTCTGAGAGGCATCAGTAAAATGAATGAGGACAAAATTTTCAAGATTATAAATGATGCTAGAACTAGGGGACATAAATTCAAGTTACGGGGGGAAATGTTTAGATTGGATTGCAAGAAGTTCTATTTTAGCCAGCGAGTTATAAATTACTGGAATAAGTTGCCTTCATGGGTGGTAGAGGCCGACAGTTTGGGGAAATTCAAAGGTCATTTGGATAGTACTTTCGGGTAAGGGAAGCACATAGGATGATAGGTTTAATTTCCTTTTTATTTTATTAATTATTATTATTTAGTTATTTATTTTTATTTTTTTGTTTTTATCATTGTTTTGTTCGGATTTATTTTTTTTAATTTTTTTTTTTTTTTTTTTTTTTTTTGGCTGGTGCAGCATAAGCCATAGGCTTTCTTGCACCATGCGGCCGTTACTAATACTAATACTAATACTAATATCCAGTAAATTATTAAATATTTTACTGGATATATACAATATTAATCTCCTTAAGGTTTAACCAGTTGGAGAGCAGTCTAACAGACTCGCCTGCTAAATATCTACACCACATTTATCTCTTAATCAAGATTAGTGGCCTTTCTCTGTTTACTCTCCTAAATATGCGCCCTCGTGGATGGCACAGTTGGCACAAGCGCCGTCCTCTAAACACCGGGTGGAAAAGACCTGGATTTGAGTCCCGTCGATGACATGAGGAATTTTTATGGCCCTTTTTCACAACGTGGCTGAGTTAATCGGCCTCAGGCGAGGGTGGCATGGTTTTTTTTCTCCACGAAAATCGGGTCATTCGTCCAGCAAACAGAAAATTGACCATAGAACACGCGCAATTTACAGACAGTATACAAGGACACAAAGATTTCCAGGATTAACTTTTCTGCTGCTTCTTTATCTTTTACGTCGATGATTTCTCCTTGATGATCTGTTTTGGTACAGAAGAGGCGGAGCTTGTATTTAATGACGAGCAGTACTGCTTGGTCTTTTATGTCCTGCTGTTGTGGATTCAGCAGGTGCCGTGTCTGAGGGGCAAATGATTTTCGGACGTATATTATATCAGTTTGTGTCCCAGTGGCACAGAAATTTGCTAAGTTTTGGGAATATATAGTTCTGCCAGTATGTGGGAGTTGCACAAGTTTGTTGGTCTCCTGATATGGTACATTCAGTTCCAATTTAAGTTTCTGACCTCGGCAATATTCTGGAATAATATTTATGAACCACTGTATGAAGTACAGATGACCAGTGTGTTTGGATTATTTTGGATTTTACTAAGATCGGCGTTTCTTGGAGAATTATTTCAACAGGCATAGGTCTGTTGGGCTTGGAATTATACAGAGCCAGAGAGATTGCCAGAGATATTTCCAACACGAATGAGATGAATTAGAATTCTGAAAGAACAGCAGGTTTTGTTCTAATATGAAGTGGAAGAATCATATACTTCGATGTATAGACTGTGTACTGACAAGGTTCTATAGGTGCCTGGAAAACAGCAGGTTTTGTTCTAATATGAAGTGGAAGAATCATATACTTCGATGTATAGACTGTGTACTCACAAGGTTCTATAGGTGCCTGGAACACTATATTTAATAGTTTTCAGATAGTATGAGATACTGTCTCTAGCTGAAGGATACACTATAGCCTATTGCCGAAGGAGCATTAATTGAAGGTAGGTAATATGTTGCCGAAAGGTCAGTTTGGTATCGAAAATTAATCCCTCACTTCAAATGCGCTTCATCCATACCTTTGAATTTTTAATTAAGTGTACAGATGAAGGGATTGCAACTTACAAAAATGTATTGCTGTAGATTTTTTTGCATTAAGTCGATGACCATTGCATTTTGTCATTGCAAGTTTCAATTTTGGTCATTTATGGACATGCTGTTGTTTTTGTTATTGTTGGGTTTTTTTGGTGCAAAAGCTACTTTGGCCATATTGCGCCTGTTCCTGTGGAGAGACACTGTACGGATTAATAAAAGGGTTTATATGAGCATAAATATATTAATCTGTTTTAGATAGTGGAAAAACTCCAGTAAATTGGAATTGTCCCCAATAATATGTATAATTTGAAGATGTTCGTTTAAATTAGATAGGGATCGGAATGATGTGGTTCTGGCATACTGATAGTGAGTGCACACTATAAGAATATGCTTTACGGTTAGTGTTGAATCACAGTGGAAGCACAGTGGTGGATTATTTCCTCGCAATAAATATTGGTGTGTAAGATGGGTATGACCTATACGTGCTCTGGCAAGCACAACTTTTTCGTGTCTGTTTGAGCGGAAAGTAGATTTCCATAGCTGTGGATCCTGTTTTATATTTCGTAACTTGTTATTTAACTGATTATGCCAAATTTCTCTTTATTTTTCATTGCAAATTCGGCGTATGATTGATTTATAGTCTGTGCAAGGAATCTGGATGTGGTTATTATCAGTGGGATTTCTTGCTGCTTTATCTGCACTCTCATTTCCTGGTATTCCAGTGTGCCCTGGAATCCAACAAAATGTAACAGTCTGCCTATTGTTATCAAATTCGGATATATGAGTTCTTATTTGATTTATCAATGGATGTGGAGAGCGAGAATTGCCTTGGAGGGCTGTCACTGCACTCAAAGAGTCTGTATAGATAATAGTCTTCGGAGTGAAAACATGAGCAAGTAAGTCAAACCCATCTTAATGGCATAGAGTTCTGCAGTGAAAACGCTGCATTATTGTGGTAATGAAACAGAGACTGTTTATGTTGGTAGCACCACAGCAGCTCCCACAGCTGTGTCACTTTTGGAGCCGTCAGCATAAATTTGTAACGTGTCTGCATTTGCCAAAGGGTGAGCTGTGTAGTTTCTGAATGGTTGGATTGTTCAGGGAGTGTTTCCCCCAACGTCGGAAGTAGTCATCACATGAAGGTATACACACTTGCCATGGAGGTTGTACAATTTCTCTGTCTTGATGTAAATTGGTCAACTGCATATTCCACTGCTGAATCAGTTCTCGTAGACGGATTCCTGTAGGTTTGTTTTCAAGAGGCTTAGTTCTGAAAAGGTTTACCCATTGTGGATCATAGAGGTATGACCAGATAGGATGAGATGGAAGGCTATATATTTAAACCGCATAATTGAGGAGCAGCATCTTTCTCCGAAGGTGGAGTGGAGGTTCATTGGCCTCTATATATAAGCTTTGCACCGGCGAAGTCCTGAACGCCCCAAGAGCAATCCTGAGCGCACTATGTTGTATTGTGTTGAGACAGGCTAACAGTCTTTCGGGCAGAGTCATAAACAGGGGCACCACAATCTAATCGAGATCTGATTAAGGCCCGGTATAGGTGGAGTAGAGTATGGCGATCAGCTCCCCATGTCATAGATGAGATGAGTTTTTTAAGTATATTCAGCTTTTTCATACAGACAGTTTGTTTGTAGTATGTGTTTCTGGAATATCACTTTAGTATCAAGGGTTATGCCCAAGAATCGGATATTGCTGGTAATTGGTATCGGTTGATTTCCCAGTGATAATTCAGGTTCTGGATGTAGTTGGCGTTTTTTATAAAAGTGAATGGCTGCAGTTTTGGTTGCTGATAGATTATAAGCATTACGTGAAGTCCATGACACTATTTTGTTTACTGCAAGCTGCAAATGTCGTTCAATGGAACGCATATTCTGTGAATGGCAAGATATTGCAAGATCATCAACATAAAGATAGATTTCTACGTTATTCAAAATGTTCTGCGCTAAATTGTTTATCCTATGAGCAAAGAGTGTAGCGCAGAGTACCGATTCCTGTGTTTTTGCGGAAGCCGTATTGATTACAACTGATGACTGAGTGGGATTCTATGTACCATACAAGTCTATTGTGTACCATCTTTTCCAATGTCTTGCCCAACCAGCTGGTAAGGGATATCGGTCTATAGTTGCATGGATTCGTCTGATCTTTCCCAGGTTTTGGAAAAGCTAGCACTGTTGAATGACACCATGAGCGAGGATAATAGCTTTCGGAGAAGACCCAATTCAGAAAAAGTAATAGGGAATTTAGTGCCTTTTTGTCTAGGTGTTGCAACATGAGGTAATAAAGACCATCAGGGCCTGATGCCCCATTTTTTGATTTGTTTAGAGCATCCTGTAGCTCCAACATTGTAAAGGGTTGATTATATGGGAGTGCTATTCTTGGGCTGAAATTTAATTTGCTTTGCTCAGTCCTTTTATGTTGCTGAAAAGTTGGTTCATATGCAGCTGTATCTGAGATTTTGGCAAAGTTTTCTGCCAGAGCATTAGCTTTTTTAACTGGAGATGATAAATCTTGTCCATTCCATTTCAGTATTGGAGAGGATGCTGGGAGAAATCTACCATTTAGTTCTTTTATTTTATTCCAGATTATTCTGTTGTTTGTGTTCTTCGTTATAGTAGAGGCAAACTGGATCCAAGAATCTTTTTTGCCTTTTTCCTTACGAATCGCGCTTTTGCTTTCAGTTTTTTGAAATTTATAAGGTTCTCAGTAGTTCGGTGTTTACGAAACAGGTTCCATGCTCTGCTTTTCTCTTTTTTGGCAAGTTGGCACGCTTCACTTCACCAAATTGGCATGTTTAAACGGCATGTTTTTGGATCTTTTTCCCTGTTTTCCACAGTGTGGTGTTTCAGCATCACATTCCGTTTGTGCGTGGGATTTTGAACCACAGTTTAGACATACTGCATCCCCTCGACAGACGGTCTGAGAGTGTCCAAATTTTTGACACTTATAACATCTGATGGGATTAGGAATGCAGGGTCTTATACGGCAATTGAGATAGCCGGCTTTAACACTCGATGGTAAATTTGGAGTGTCGAACATAAGGATGATGTTCCGCGTTGGAACAAGCTGACCATCTTTTCTGATCATAATACGCTTAGCATGTGTGACTTTTTGTTCTTTTAATTCTTGGACTAATTCATCTTCTGTGATATTGATCAAATCCCACTCAGTGATGACCCCTTTGGAGGCATTTAGTGTTGCATGTGGGATAACTTGCACGGGAATACCACCAAAGGTTGAGAGGTTCAGCAGAGTCTCTGATTGCTTACGACTGACACTTTCAATTAGTAAATCACCTGATCAAAGTCTTTTCACCAATTTAGGTGAATCTGCTGTGCTTTCCAAACATTTCTGTATCAGAAATGGGGAGAGTGTACTCATGCATTTGTTTGACAAGGAGTGGAAGATAAGGAAAGATGAACATTCCTTTTGCTCTGTGTCAGTCCTGTCTTTTCGACTGTGATGTGTCATGGTCACTATCATTTGATTTAGGACATGAGCGCCGAGGCTCAATTGGAGGGAAATTGTCAAATTCCATGTTTGCTCCTTTTAGCCCTTGGGGAGTGGCTTTCTTCTCCCAGGTTACCGGCCCCTCCACGTGGAGGCAGGAGCGGTGCCACCAGTAACCAAGCGGTTGTAAAGTTTAGTAGCTTGTTAGTAATTAATATATATACTCTGAAAAAGAAAGGTAGTTTTCCTTTCTTGGTTCTTACTTTAACACTTGAAGCACAGAACCACTTTAGGTAAACAGAAGAGAAAACGACACTAGAAATAAAATTAAACTTTGTCACTTAGAAATAGCACACTGTATATCTCAGAGGAAATCGCTTGTCACTATCGCTTGGCACTCGGGGCCGTTGTTGTTGTTGTCTTGGAGTTTAACGACATATAGGCAGCCAGGGCCATATTGTGTCTTTCTAATGATTAATAATTATATAATATCGGTGTAGATACACCATAGTTAACCCATAAATTTGAACTACGTATGTAGTGTAAAAGGCATCGTTTTAATTGTATCTCATATTGTGGGTGCCTTCACAACGAGATAGCTGGTATCGCACTACTTCAAATAAATAACGCTTCTCTAGTAGAGAAGACTACTGTTATTTATTTTCAGAGGATACCACCACCCAGACGATCGTTTCGAAGCTAGTGGGCTTCACCATCAGTGGGCGGGCAGGTACCCTGGAAGTGCAACATGCCTGGCATGTTGCACTACCAGTCTCTTAGCTCTTATATTTTATGATATATTCCTAAGCAGTTTAGAAAGGCTAACAGCTCTGTTTTGTTAGGATCGTCTCCAAGAATCTGCGATAATGTTAGTGATGAATGTGCATTAGCAGATGATTTAAAGGTGTTTGAAGGGATATTTGAAACTGGGGGGCAGTCCACTAACAAATGGTGAACAGTCAGTTGTACATGGCATGATGTGCATTAAGAGCACTGTCATTTATCAATAGATGCAGATGAATGAGGTGAGTATGCCCAATCCTTAGCCTTGCCAGAATTATTTCTTCTCGCCTGCTTTTCCGGAAGCTGTAGAGCCACAGCGTTGGGTCTGGTTTTATTTGGTAAAGTTTGCTCCAGATTAGTGACCAGCTATTGTAACATGCTTTACAGATAATACTGTTTATTGTGAAAAAAAGAATATGGTGGAATAGGGCCAGGTTATATCTGCCAGGGGAAAGGCTGATGACGTTGTAGAGCATAATAATAATAAGTTTCTTTATTAACATAAATTGTATACAATAATGATTCTTTACAGAGAAAGCCAGAGGAATCTTAAAATACGTTGTGTATACAAGTGAATTTTTTTATTAGAAAAAAATAATAAAAATAAAATAAAATTCAATAAAATAAATAAATAAAAATAATAATCGAAATGCAATAATGAAATAGTAATTAAAACGAAAAAGGACTACAAGTTGAGCATAACATGAAATTACATCGGCTAACTAAGACCGGCACTTACATAATTGTCCTTTACAAACAGAAAGATAGGGCATGATGCCATCGCGATATGGCTTGTCAATAGACCACAGGTCGATGTCGATGTTGAGGAAGTTGAAAGTGTCCAAAGTCACATTTGGTAAATGTCTCTTGAAATTCTGCAACCTCTGGAGCCTTGAGCACAAGGGGGGGGGGGGGTACTGCGGAGATGTCAGCCTGGTAAACGCCAACTAACTGTGTTCCAGACGTTGATGCGATCACGCTTAGCTGAACACAGATGAATGTCTTTATTTTTAGCAAATGGGCTCTGTGGACTGTGAGCGTGTATTGCAGGTTGGAGCAGAGTGCAGATCTAGATGTCGTGTAAATCTGGTGCAACCACAAGTTGGCCCACTTCAGTACCCAGAATTCGAGGCCCCATAGTTTCCTGAGGTTGGTGGGTGGTGCCGCAGACCAAACTTCCAAGGCATAGGAGAGTACACTACAGAAGTAAGTTGCGAGGTATTTCTTGATTACTTGTGCGTATTACACAGATCTATTTTCATTCCCCAGAATGCTCTCAGGGCTTGGGAATACTGAGCTTGGATTTCTTGTTTATAGGTGAGGTTGGCATCAAGGATTACTCCTAGGAATTTGACAGAATTTGACACTGTCTGTGGGAGTCAGAACATTTCCTGCCAATTCCGGACGTAGAAAAGATGCAGTACCAGTAGTAGTCATTCGACTTGGAATAAAAATGAGATAATTTGACTTCTTTGGATTAACTGACAGGCCAAAAAATTTGGCATACTTAAAGAATGTATTTAGGTAGCTTTTTACAGATTCAGAAGAGGTTTGTCTTGTTTGTGAATCAACAACAAGGCATTTGCATGGCGAGTAGCATACAATATCATCAGCATACAATAGGAACGCTGGGATTTGATCCATTAGCGGAACGAATATTGCTGCACATAGCAATATTCGTTCCCCCTTGTGGGATCCCTACCTCGACGTTTTTACAGACTGTAATGCCATTGCCTATGAAGTGAAGCATTCTCCTAGATAGCATATTATTGAGGATCTCGAGCATATTTCCGGATGTCCCGTAAAATCTTTCAAGTAAGGCAAGGGGTGTGATTTGGACTGAATCGAAAGCAGATTTCATGTCCACAAAAATGGTGTGAAGATCTTCGTCATTCCAGGCGTGAAGTACTTTCTGTGATAAGGACTGTAGGCAGGTTACAGTAGATCTATTAGGCATGGCATAATACAGCAAAATGGGTATGTTCGGGCCTATGCGCAAAGATTACGAGTGCTACATCATTATAGATGCACTTATCGAGGCATTTCAAGAGGGAAGAGGCCATTGATATTGACCTGAAGTCGGCCGGTGTTTTCGCATGAGGCATCTTCGGAACGGCCACGACTCTATACGACAACCAGCTTGAAGGCACATGTGCAATATTTGAGTACTTTATTGTAGAGTTGAGTGAGCTCTTTGCTGATGAAATAAGAAGCAATTAGACTAAAAAGAGGTATTGTATCAATTTCTGTGGTGGACTTGTCATTTAGTGAATTTATTATTTTTATTGGCTGTTCTTCAGAAATTTCTGTATTACTAGTAGGTGAAGAAACGTTATTCTTGGGACACACAGTGATCTCGCTTAAAACGCAGCACATGCTCACATCATTCCTGGACATCTAAAGACAGAGGGGTGCAAGTATGACTTGTTGACCACACACGTTTTGCCCTTGATAGCCAGCCGTTCAGGAAATTTTCAATAGCTGATTATTTACTCTTCTGGAAATCCATCCTTGCTTTGAAAAATTTGGCATATACGTCTTCTGAAGGCGACTTCTTGTAGGAGGCATGGGCTGCCCGTTTTTCCCTAAAAAAGTCAGGAGGTCATTCCACCATGGCTTTGAGTGGGGACTAAGGATGCATGTTTTGGACATTATAGACCTACCTTGCAATGAATTCCATCCATCTCGAAAGCCAGTAGTAAGCCTCAATGATGTCAAGCTCAGCCAGTATGTTCCTTGGGTAAAGTTGGAAAAGGGTAGTAACTTTTACAATATTTGATGTATTTTGGATTGTATACTCTCCTGACAGTGTTTATAGTTTGTACTTGCTTACGTTCATCCTTAGGTGCCTGCAGTGATATCATAGCAGCGATCGGACGGAAGGAAGTTCTCAGTTATGGTCAGGGTTTCCTTTACTGAACAGTTTGAGAAGATTATTCCCTTGTATAAGGCAATGGTCAGGATACACCTAGAGTACTGTATACAGGCCTGGAGGCCTCATTTCAAGAAGGATGTAGAGTTGCTGGAACGAGTACAGAGAAGGGCAACTAGATTGGTGAATGGGACAAAGGGGTGCTCTTACGAAGAAAGGCTTAAGTTTTGCGAATTACAGTGTCTGGAAACTAGGCACCAGCGAGGTGATCTGATAGAGGTGTACAAAGCCTTGAATGGTTTGAGCATGCTCAATGCTGATGGGATTCTTCCTCTTGCTCAGAACAATCACCTGAGAGGGCATAAATTCAAATTGAGGAAAGACAGATGTAGGATAGATGTGTGGAAATTTGCCTTTAGCCAGCGGGTGGTTGGTAGGTGGAACAGACTTCCATCCCTTGTCGTGGAAGTTGATAGCCTAAATAAGTTTAAGGCTCAGCTGGACAGGTATTTCGAACGAACAGAGGGGTGAAGTGGAAGTGGTTATTTTTATTTATTTATGTTACTTTTTTTTTTTTTTTTTTTTTGGCTGATGCTGCATAAGCTTGCTTTCTTGCATCAAATGCCTCTACTAATGCTAATGCTAATGCGCTGCAGGGTGACATCGCCATGTGAGGGAGGAACATGAATAAGACCAATGCCCATTTCCGACATGTTCAATGACAGTGTATCTAGGAGCTTCTTTGTGGCTGGCAGTGGAAGGTTGAAGTCTCCGAGGATAATGAGCTTTTGTCGATGATTGATTGTGGATGATTGATAAGGATGTCAGATAGTAAATAAATTTGATGAATCTGGAGTGCTAGTGAAGACATCAAATGTGGACCTTGTTAGGATATCAGAGATATGCTCTCAGAAATAAGGGATAAAGAGTTTTAATATGGAGAGTACAATGTGCACAGGAAAGACAGACAGGATAGGATAGGATGGGGGAGGGGTTATGCTCTTAATTAAGAAGCACATAAAACCTAAGGTACTGCATCCACTTGACATGGATGGCCAGGGCAGTAAGTCAGTTTGGTGTAACGTATTGCGAAAGCAAAAAGGCGAGCAGGAGTGTGTTATAGGCCTAATGACTCTAATCAGTACAGCGAACAACTGTACAGAGGAATTGAGAGAGCTAGTAAATCAGAATGTCTTATAATAGAAGATTTTAACTTCCCGGATATTGACTAGAACTTGTGGGCTGGTCATTCACACACAGGTAAGACTTTTATGGATTTATTGGATGACTGTTTTCTACAGAAGCATGATAGAGAGGCAGCAGGGAGTAACTCTTGATCTGAATATCAGAAGTGATTATTCATGCAATAATAATCTGCAGATAAAATAATCACTAGGTGGCAGTGATCACAGTGTATCTATGTGAGATTTATTTAAAAATGAAAATACCATCAAGGGTAAAGGGAAGGGTTTTTGCTTTCATAAAAGTGACTACAGAGGATTCAGAAGGTTTTTAAATTCTACAGATGTAGATGTAGAAATGTAAATGGGAAGCATTACAGGAAATAATCATAGAAGCTACTAAGAAATACCAATACCATACCCTACCACCTAAGAAATACCATTCAAGGCTTAGATCTGAATGGATGTCAGATGAACAAATGAGACTCGTTGCAGAGAAGAAAAATGTGAGGGACATATATCAATTATCAGCTGACAGAGAAGATTACTGTAGATATAAATAGACTGCAATCAAGTTACAAAGGATGTTAGGCAAGCTAAGGCAGCTTATGAGAAATATTTGGAAAAGGATGCAAAGAAAAACAGCAAAGAATTCTTTCTTAGGTAAACACTAGAAGGGGATGAATCGAACTGGTCTACTTGATATCGATGGTTCTACTGTTGATGACCTTACTCAGGTTGCTCACAAGTTGAATTAAGTACTTTGCCTCTACATTCACACATGGAGAGTTCTTCAGGGAAGAGGATGCCAGAAGTTTATCAAACTGTACTAGAGGTAGGCAAACCCTTAGCCGTAATTATGAGAGCACCCATGGATTCAGGGGGAAGTCCTTGTGGACTGGAGATATGGGAATGTGTCTGAATTGGTAATTCACAAAGGGGAATCAGAAAGTGACATGAATAATTATATACCTTTTAGCTTAACTTTTCTTCCATTTGATATATAATTGGATTTTAAAGGAATGCTTTTGATACTGTTGCACATGAAAAAATGCTGTACAAATTGGAGCAGTGTGGTATTAAGGTCAAGTTGCCGCTACGAATAAGGGGATGGATGAGTGAGAAAAAACAGAGTGGTAATCAATGGACACTGCTTTTCCTGGACTAATGTTTTTAGTTGAGTTTCCCAGAGTTTGGCCCATTGTTGTTTTCTATATTTATCAATGATATTGATGAATGCATATCAAGGTTAATGTCCAATTTTGGGTATGATACAAAGTTTGGCAGGGTGGTTACAGAGTAATGATAGTATACTATTGCAACAGGATCTAGAAAAGTTAGGCAGATGGGTGAGAAATGGCAACTGAAGTTTAAAATTGACAAATGCAAATTACTGCATATAGGCAACAGTAACCCCAAAGTAATGTATCAACTGTGTGGTACTACACTCAGAATAGTGGTAAATGAAAAGGACTTGAGGGTAATTGTGCAGATATGAAGTTCTCTGAGCAGTGCAGACTGGCAGCCAGGTCTGCTCGTGGACTTTTGTCAATATTATACAAGAATTTTGCTAGCAGGTATAAGGAGCTGATTATAGGACTGTATAAGACAATGGTCAGGCCACATTGAGTATTGCATCTTGAGTCAAGCCATATCTTGAGTACTGCATATAGGTCTGGAGGCCTCATTTTAGGAAGGATATGGAACTGCTGGAACGAGAATAGAGAAGGGCAACGAGATTTGTGAGGGAAACAAAGGGGGTTGCCCTTACCAAGACATATATGTATAGAAACACCAGTCGTCCAGTATAACACAAAGCATGCACGGTACTCAAATAATGAGATGGCTAGAACAAACTGATAAGGAAATAACACCCTTGGGCAATTTACAAAGAACAACTATTAAGAACATCGGTCGGGAAACTAGCGTCGGCACCAATTTAGATAATAATCGCTCGTAATTCAGATGATCCCGTAAAAATTGAGTATTCCAAACTAACAGAAATTTACTGCTATTTTTTTTTCTTCTTCTTCTTCAAGATTTTTTTTGGTTTATCAGAATTTATTCGATAACACGAGAAAGCAATTATTATGTGGATTCTTAGACGAAAATAGAAACTCTTCGACCTTGAGTTCTGTACTTCCCTCACAGATTGGATGGGTCGTTAAGCTGTATCACAAGGAATGATCATTTCCGATCCACATTTGCTTGTTACAGCAGTTTTGCTAACTGAAGTTCAAATAGGTCTTTAATGATATTAAACTCAGAGCCTATTCGAGTCTTTGAACCCCATCTAAGAATATACACAATACTTTTGTTATTTATTTATCTTTTGCGGTTTTTGGAGTAGGTATTTGTGCAATCCTTCCTTGATCCTTCATGTTCAAGCAGTGGTCAATCATGAAGAACTACCTCCTCATCTATCCATATACTATGACAAAAGTGCTATTTTCATCTGTCTTTCCCTACCCGGCCCCCATTCATACATACATTCGCAGGTGAGAGCCCGCAAAGTCCTCGCTACGTGAAAAGGTCTGCAGCAATTCAAAGTCCCGGTATTTCTATTTTTAGTTACACTTGTGTCATAAGACGTGGACAGCAGACATGTGCTGTTGGTAACCATGGCAACTGGCTCTCCGGATACGACGATGTCTTCTTTCAGTGATAGCGAAGCAGTCAGGGGCACGGTGACCTAGTTTCATAGCTGAATTATGCGCCATCTGAATGGAATATGTACATAGCAACAAAAAAATAAATAAATAAAAAAAAGGGTATCTGAAAAAGGATCTTTCATGCTCACGCTACATTCGCAGCATTCTACAGGCAACTAATCGCCTTTAATGCAACACCGATAAGTTATCGGGATGTTAATCAGCCCCCATCCTCGGAGCTGAAGTCCCCCCTTTTCTGGAGAATGCTATTAGCTGACTGATTTTAAAGGTCATGATGAACTGTGTAGCTGCAACTGAACTTCTTAGATTTATGCGATTAAGATAATGGAAGCAGTATATCATTCATAATCAGACTTGCGATACATAGCATGAGAATGTGTATTTGGATTTTAAATTAACGACATTCTTTAGCAGGCTGTTTTTCCAAAACACATTCTTATTCACATAATTATAATCCTACAATAAAATATTCACAAAACCAGCATTTAACAACGAAAGTTGTTCCATAAAAGATCAGAGTATTGAAGTTGAAATTTGCCATCTAAGCCGCCATTTTACATAATGTAAAGTTTCGTTACAAGCTGTGATATATTCACATCAAAATGTAATTGTATTGTAAAATGGACATGTAAAATTTAGGATTCTTTTGCTTCGTTTCCAATAAGGTGGTATAATGTCAGGGGGTGCCGGTTATTTGCGACGAAAATGGAAAGCCAGGTTTTTGACTTCAATAATGCATACTTTCTGTATGGATATGTCGGCCTGCAAGCAGCTGTGGAAAAACTTGGGTTTTTCGATCAGCAAACAGCAAATGGACCTCAGAACACAAGCAATTGACAGATATATGTACGGCGCAATATGAGCAAAGTCGCTGATGCATCTAAAACCCTATAACAAACAAACAGAAATTCACGAATCGACAAGCTATCAATTAGATGTCCGACAGTAACACCCTTCTCGAAATCCCCAGCTCCCCGTGTCATGACAAGAACAACTAACTGCTGTGGATCAAACGCCTTCCTTATATAATGTCTAAGTCACTTGTTCATCTGGGAAAGTGCAACGGACTATGAAAACAGGAAGTGCCTGGATACTTTTTGTATGGTAGTGTAGATAAGCTACGGACTGAAGATGTCACGAGGATCTTAATACAATTCTTAGGGTACCGTATTGAATAAGATTAAGTTTCATCAGGGTGCTGTTCCTTGCACACTCATAAACAGAAGTACCACAGTCAAAATACTTGAATCGTTCAGAGTTATTCATCCCTTCAGGCAACTGGTTCATGTGTCTATTATGGCTTTTGGATGTTCAGTTTTCGTTTATCTCCTTCAGCAATTATCGAAAGAGTAAAAGGTTTTAATCTTCCGATAATTATATTGGCTACACCACAATGTATGTCCTACTATAGGACGTCATATGGTGGCAGGAGTTTGTCCACTAGCGGTTAGGTTATACTTAGTTATGGACCATCTCCCTGTGGTGTAAAAGGATATTGGGCAAGCTTTCCAGGTAATCGCCTTCCTGGTGACTAAGTGGCCACACACACGCACACGCACACTGCACACTACATTTCTGGCCATTTTACAGAATTTTATGTCATCACAAAGTACTTTGGCAGAGCTGAATAACGTCTAGGGCAGCCGCACATGTTACTATGCATGTCTAGGTGTCTATACCGCCACTGTCTTGTATACAAATCTCCAGCTTCATTTTCTGTCCACACTAAAACTTGAAACAGTTTTTTTTTATAAAGTTATTAATCCATCGAAACTCAATTTTCAAATGGCGAAACTTGATACCTGCTTCTTATCCAAATAGCAGTCGAGCAGTCTAGTCACTGGACAAAGCTACTGGCCCCAAAGCACTGTTCAGTCATACTTCCTCTTCGGTTATAACCTCATGGCCGTAATGTGCATCTCATCTATACATTAAGCTGATTAATAAGCATGTTGCTTTTCCTTTTAACTCTTGTATTGATGATATTAATAAACAGTTAATTACTATTAGTATTAGTAGTGACAAATGATGCAAGAAAGCAATAAATTCTTCCTCAAATTTATTCAAGCTGCCCACTTCCACATTAGACGGGTTTGATATGGAAGTGGGCACCTTCCACCACCTGTTGGCTAAAGGCAAACTTTCGCACATCTATTCTGTAAACGTCCTTGCTCAGTTTGAATTTATGCCCCGTCATGTGCGTAGCCCGAGCAAGAGGAAGAATCCCATCAGCACTGAGCTTGCTCAATCCACTCAAGGCCTTAAACACCTCGATCAGCACACCCCGCAGGTGCCTAGTCTCCAGACACTGAAATTTTCAGAACAGAAGCCTTTCGTGGTAAGAGCAGCCCCCCCCCCCCTCTTTGTTTCCCTTACCAAACTCGTTGCTCTTCTCTGCACCCGTTCCAGGAGCCTTCGCGGGTAGCACAGTTGGTAGGATCGCCGTCCTCCCAATACCGGGTAAAACAGACCTCAGCTCGAGTCCCGTCGATGATGTCAAGAACTTCTATGGGCCTTTTTCACAATGTGGCTGAGTTCCTCCTCCTCCCGGAAACTAGAGTGTTTCGTCCAGCAAAGAGAAAATCGACCTCAGAACACACGGAATTTACAGATAATATACACGGAGCAATATGGCCTTAGTTGCTTATGCTCCTAAAACACAACAACAACCGTTCCAGGAGCCCTACATCCTTCCTTAAATGAGGCTTTCAGACCTGTATGCAGTACTCAAGATGTAGCCTGACCACTGCCCTGTATAATGGAACGATCATCTCCTCATTCTTGCGCAAGAAAAAATTCCGCGTACATCATTCATAAAACCCCACATGCTGTCCTAGCAGCCTGTCTGAATTGCTCAGAGAACTTCACATCTGACTGCACAATTACACCCAGGTCTTTTTCTTTTTCATTTTCCACTAGCTTGAGTGAAGTATCACCACACAATTAATACATTCATCTGGGATTAATACTACCCATATGCAGTATTCTGCATTTGTCAATGTTGAACCTCAATTGCCATTTCTCAGCCCAACTGTCTAATTTTTATTAGATCTTGTTGCATCTAAGGAACACTTATTGCAGTACACTATCATCTACGAACCTAAAAATTAAGTCTGATATATACCTTCTTCAATATTATTAATAAATAGAGAAAATGGGCCCACACCTAACTCTCTGGGACTCCACTTATAAGATTAGTCCGCGATGAGTAGTATCCAATAATAACAACTGTCTTCTCCCAATCAATCATCGCTTAAACCATAGCAGTAACCTGCCTGTAAGTAAGTCTACAGATCTCCTACTCTTAACGTCATTAGTGCCGACGTGTACAAAAAATATCTACCTTTTCTGCCCCTAAAAGATAACATCAGCTCTACAAGGTCAACTTTTGCCTCTGGCAGACATACTCTGTTACTATTCACTTTATATCCCTCTTGCACAAATAATAATATAATGTCACAGAAGGGCCATCCAGAATATATATTCATCTGCCCAAATGTATTTTGTTCGTGAATTGCTTATGTTCTCTGGCCGATTTGCCTACTTTATTGGATGAAAAATCCGAGTTGCCTGGTAAAAAACCTTGCTATCTACGGCTGAGACTGACTAACACCCCACGGTGTGAAAAAGGCCCATAAAACTTCCTCTCATCATTGACGGGATTCCAATCCGGGCATTTTTCACTCCTTGTGGAAATGCCACTGTGCTACTAGCGCAGTTTATCATTCTTGCACAAAGAGGCAACTAGAGGGAGTGATACTCTTCATCTGGTTATCAGCAGTGATTCTTCATGCATTAAGAATCTGCAGATAAAGGAACCACTAGGTGGAAGTGATCAGAGTGTGCTGATGTGAGATTTACTCAAAGAGGTAACTACCATCGGGGGCAAAGGGAAGGGTTTTTACTTTCGTAAAAGTGACTACGGTGGTCTGAGACAGATTTTAAATCTATACAGTGGGACCACCTGATGATGTTATCAACAGCAAATTCTAAATGGGAAGCATTCAAAGAATTAATCTTTTCATATCAACTAAAAACTATTGTTGATAACGATGGTTCACCGATTGATGATCCTGCTCAGGTAGCTAACAAACTGAATGAGTATTTTGTATCTACATTTACACATGAGGAGTTATTCAGGTAGGGGAATGCGAGAGTTGTATTAAACTCTAGCAGTGAGCTAAATCATTTTGTAATAACTCAGAGCAAAGTGGAGGAAAAATTGTTGAGATAAACATACAAAAGACACCTGGTGTGGATGGGATCTATCCAGTTATATTAAATGAGGCAGCAAAGGAAGTAAGCAAACCCTTAGCCATAATTATGATAGCTTTCTTGGACTAAGGGAAGGTACCCATGGAATGGAGATGTGCAAATGCGACCCCGATTCATAAAGGAGGATCAAAGGGTGACACAAGTAATTACAGACCTGTTAGATTATCTTCCGCTTCAGGAAAATTAATAGAGGCACTGGTTAAAGAAGCATTGCAGGATCATATAGACAAGACTTCAGTTATAGTTCAGAAACAGCATGGGTTTGTTAAAGGGAAATCTTTGACCAATTTGTTGGATACTATTATGTGGTCACAAAGGAACTAGATGCAAAGAATAATTTTGATATCATATATTTGGATCTCGGGAAGGCGTTTGATACTGTTGCACAAATTGGAGCAGTGTGGCATTGAAGGCAAATTGCTGGTATGGATGGGTGGTTGAGTGGGAGAAGACAGAGAATGGTATTAAATGGACACTGCTCTTCGTGGAGTAATATTATTAGTGGAGTCCCCCAGTGTTCAGTGTTGCGTCCATTGTTGTTTTCTGTATTTATTAATGATATTGATGATAGTATATCAGGCTTAATGTCCAAGTTTGCAGACGATACGAAGGTTGGCAGGGTTGTTAATGACACTACGGATCTAGAAAAGTTGAGCAGATGGGCTGAGAGGTGGCAACTGAAGTTTAATATTGACAAATGTAAAGTACTGCATAGGGGTAGCAGTAACCCCAGAGTATCAACTGTGTGGTACTACACTGAGGGTGGTAGAGAATCAAAAGGACCTGGGGATAATTGTGCAGTCAGATATGAAATTTTCTGAGCAGTGCAGGCGGTCTGCAAGAGTAGCTCATGGTGTCTTTTCAATGATATACAGGAATTTTTCTAGCAGGGATAAGGAGGTGATTATTCTCTAGTATAAGGCATTGGTCAGGCCACACCTTGAGCACTGTATACAGGTCTGGAGGCCTCATTTTAAGAAGGATGTAGAGCTGCTGGAACAAGTATAGAGAAGGACAGCAAGATTAGTGAATGGAACAAAGGGTCGCTCTTACGAAGAAAGGCTTATTTTTTGCAAATTAAAGTGTCAGGTGACTAAGCACCTGCGAGATGCGAATAAGGCGTTGAATAGTTTGAGCAGTCTCAATGCTGATGGGATTCTTCCTCTTGCCCAGATTAATCGCCTGAGGGGACATAAATTCAAATTGAGGAAAGACAGTTGTAGAATAGATATGCGAAAGTTTTCCTTTAGCCAGCGGGTAGTTGATTGCTGGAACAAACTTCCATCTTTCGTTGCATTATTTGAATAACTTCTTAAATAAATTCAAGGCAGAACTAGACAAACATTTGCAGCGAATGGATGGGTGGAATGGGTAGGGTTTTTTTGTTTTTTTTTGGCTAATGCTCTATAAGCTTGCTTTCTTGCATCACATGCCTCCGCTCATGCTAATTCAAATATCTTTCCCGTTTTCCTGACCAGCCAACAACAATAGGTAACTCCTGTGGGGAGTTACCTATTTTCCCCGGGGTTGCCGCTGTGCTGTCTGATGCTCAAGTGTAAGCTCTGGAATTGAGTTGGGCCACTGAGAGCTTGATGGGCCTCCATATTAATACTTTCGAAGGTATCCACCTTCTCATCAAGCTCTCATAAAGTCCCGTCACAACGCTGAGTTGGTGCCTCATTTCTTTAGTTCTGCTTGGAAATTTGTTCTACCAGCCAGTATCCCAAAACAATAACAAATCTATCCCCTCCCTTATCGCCCTGTAACTACTTTTTCAAAGTACTGGGGAAATGGATCAACACCAATTCTTAAACTATCTCGAAACCATCCATCTGATCAATGACTGTCAGTATGTAAAAAACATATATTAATTTAGTTTACACCATACGGAGGACACACGACGGAGATGCTAAAGTGCCGGGCACTTAAACAAGCAATACAGTGCATCTTTACAAGAATGATATTCTAAATAGGTCTCATCATAGTCGGACAAATCTGGCAAATTACTACGACGAAGTTACGTATAAAGCAGTTGGATGCAAAAACCAATTTTAATACTACTTTTTTTTTTAGATTTTAGTAAGACTTTTGATATATGAGACGTTACTGTATAAATTAGAGCAGGTCGGGATAATAGGGAGCATTCATCGGTGGATTAGGGGTTGGTTGAAGGACAGGGAGGCACCGGATGACCATAAGACTAAGAAGTTGTGGTCTTCAGGTTGGTTGTTTTAAGGGTTTTAGGCGCATAAGCAATTTAGGCCATATTGCGCTTTATATAATGTCTGTAAACTGCGTGTGTTCTGTGGTCGATTTGCTGTTTTCTGGGCAAAAAACCTGAGTTACCGGAGGAAAAAACCATGCTGCCCTCGCCTGAGATCGATCAATTCAGCCAAGTTGTGAAAAAGACCCATAAAAATTTCTCACTTCATCGACAGGACTAGAACTCAGGTCTTTTCCACCCTGCGTGGGGAAGACGGCGATTCTACCAACTGTGTTGCCCACAAGGGCTTATCCTGATGAATTTTCAGTCTTTCCAAGAGGTACTCTGAGAGATACAAAGCATCAAACTCTAGAAGTTATTCTATAATTATTTCACACATACAAATACCAGACAAAAATTGGTCACATGTGTAATCCCTCCTTTAGAACGAATCACTATGAAGTTTCGTTGCTGGGGTTCAGTTAGATCACTTTAATAGTTTATAACAATATTTAGCCCATTCTGAAAAACAATGAAGCCCGTAATTCATTTAGTTTTTGTGGATGCTGTTGTGTTTTCACTTTCTCTTCAAGATAGTCTCGTACGTTCTTTGTAGGATTCAAGTCTGATGATCTGGATGGCCAATTTCCCTCGTGCTCGGCTTGCCACTTTAAAACAATAGAGACCCTGTGAACAGGACAGTTATCATCATGGAATACACGAATATCAAAATCATGAGTGTCCCTTAAACGTTTTGTAAGACACAACCTGATCATCCAGAATATTTATAATCAGGCCTGATTCACCCTGGTTGGTATTTCAATCATCCACTTCGTAACAGTTAAAACATCCTTGCACACAGTCTGGATGGAATGTCTCATTGCTTCTCCTAAGAACTCGGTGCTTGGCATCATCAGAGTACAGGCACATTTTGGATTCGGACCCCATCATAGCTTTCCAATCAACAGTTTTATGCCTTTTAGTTCATATTAGAAGGATTAAAATCAAGTGCAGCTGTTGACATTAGTCTTTTTTTGGGACACCCTACCCCAGATATACATGTTATGCAATTCTCTTTGCAGTGTTCGCTCAGAAATCGGCTGACAAGATCCACACTTCGTAAATACGAGTGCCATCTAATAGAAACCCAGCTTTGTCATGTCCTCTACCGTACTCTCCACACCGGGTAGAAAAGGCCCGGATTCGAATACCCTCGATGACGCAAAGACTTTATGGGCTCTCTAATAAGAGAAAGCTTCAAATTCATCCCTCATAATTTGTTATGGACCAAAAGGTCCATAACAGATGGCTTCTAAGAGATAACAGTATCATCCCAATACGAATCTAATGTAGAAATAACTTACGAATATTCATTCGCTGGTTTCCCTTGTCAGACTTTCATGATTTATTTTCTCTCCTCCAGCTTTCTGGATGACTTAGCGCGGCTGGGCACAAAAGAATACATGCCTACTGAACAGGACATTCTGAGGACGAGGGTAAAGACAACGGGAATTGTGGAAGTACATTTTTCCTTCAAGAATCTAAACTTTAAGTGAGTAAACTGTATCTAGCTATGCTAATGGAGTCGATTTACTAAGCTTAATAATCAATAAACTTAATAACATCATCATAAGATGGAATATTCAATAATTAATTAAAATACCTTTTAAAAGGCTATTTAAAACAACCTGCTATGCAGGCTAAACCACATCAATTGCTACCGATTAATTTTCTTCTTTGCAACAGAACCATCATTCTGAAACTTGTTTCGTTTCGTAGGTTATTCGATGTCGGAGGTCAAAGGTCAGAGCGAAAGAAATGGATCCACTGCTTTGAAGATGTTACCGCTATTATTTTCTGCGTTGCCATGAGTGAATATGATCAGGTGTTGCACGAGGACGAAACTACGGTAAGTGTCATGGGGAGATCAAGATAAATTCTACAATTCACCTTTACTGCAATATTTACACGAAGAAATAATGGGCCAAATGAGTCCAATGTGAAACGATGAAACGAAATCTATGAAATCATAGATTTCTCTGGAATATGAATGCATGCAATTTGGAATACATGCAATATTTTCTGGTTTCCTCATGGTCTTCTTCTTGCCTACATCGTACTTCTTATTGTCTAAACAACCAGAGTTGAAACTTCTTTATTAAGCACAAAATTGATCTTTCTAGATCATTTCTTCAAAAATCTCACTTTACACTCACGCCAGGTTTGATAACACCTTTTGAGTTTACTGTAGTTCGAGCCCATTTGATCACTAAATAGGATTAATAACTCAATTCATTGCAAAAATAATTACAGTAGTTGTAAACTTCTCTAATCTAGAGGACGTTAAATGCCAAAGTAACTAAGACCTTGGGACATCATCACTATATTGTGTGCCTTGGGCACCAAAGAAAAATCCTGTTTTCGGAATAAAAAACTATGATCCTATTCCCAGACCGACTGACTCAGCAACATTTTGAAATAAAGCTAAAAAATTCCTCGCGTTATTGATTTGAATTCAGGATTCGAATTCAGGCCTCTACCACTGGGTGTGCAAGGACCGATCATCACCACAGTGCTGCCGAGAGGGCTGCTTCCAGTTATACACTCAGTGATCACTGCAGTGGTAATTTGAATCTGGTCTTGCAAGTCAAATTGATAAAGTAGCAGTCGTGGGGCGTAGTAAGGATATCAAGAATTTTCAAAACGGCATGATGATGGGAGCTCGTGCGTTGGATGCTTCCATATCGGAAACGGCATGTATTTTCGGTTGCTCACGGCCCACTGTGGTTAAGGTGAGCAAAAATGGTGTAAAAGGGGTTAAACCACCTCCCGCCGACAGAACTGTAGAGGATTACGTAAAGTGTATATTCGTGGTGAGCGAACGGTGCAGCACGTTGTATGAGCTCAACGGCAGGTCACTGTCAGACAGCTAACTTCGCAATACAACATGGGGAAGGCAAGAACAATATCCTAAATGATGATGCGCCGCACATTCAGACCAATAGGGTTCTACAACAGATGGACGCTTCCATTTGTGGCACAAGTAACATGGACCCATCGTGCATGGTGCCCACTATCCAGGGAAATAGCGGTGGTTGCTTAATATTGGGCATATTCTGCTAACAATAACCAGACCCCTGATGAGTATGGACCAACGTTTCACTGGTGAGGTCTACCGGCAGCTCTTAAGAGACCGCACCCTACCAGGCGGAATCTTCCAAGGCGATAATGCGCTGTGTCATCGGCCCGAGTGGTTCGAGGAACACAGTAAAGATATCACCCATCTTGATTGGCCTCCAAATTCGCTTGACCTCAATCCAATCACCTGCGGGATGTTTTGGAACGGGAAATGTGGAGTATGGACACGCAACCGAAATTTTTTGTAATTGTTTTAGTGCTAGTTAGGACTTTTTTAAAATAATGCTACAGAAATTTTAAATCATTCGTTTTTATGGCACCGTAATCTAACGCCACCTACTTTCTAACTGCCTTCGAGAAATGTAAAATGACTTAAACTATACTGTCGGTATAATTGAAGCGCATTTTTAATCGTATTTATATTTTCAGAATCGCATGCAGGAAAGTCTAAAGCTGTTTGATTCAATCTGCAACAACAAGTGGTTTACCGATACTTCTATTATTCTCTTTCTGAACAAGAAGGATCTTTTTGAAGAAAAAATTAAGAAATCCCCTCTTACCATCTGCTTCCCTGAGTACACAGGTAAGAAATGTTCCGAACAAGATCAAGTTGTAGTGGATCGCGAATCTTAAATCTTTTCTCTTTTAAAACTGTAAAAATGTTTCGTAATTGGTGTTTTCTTGTCTTGATCAGGTTCCCAGGAGTATGGAGAAGCCGCAGCGTACATTCAGGCTCAATTTGAAGCCAAAAACAAGTCGACCACCAAGGAGATCTATTGCCACATGACGTGTGCTACCGACACCACCAATATTCAGTTTGTGTTTGATGCAGTGACGGACGTTATAATTGCTAACAACCTGAGGGGTTGTGGACTCTATTAGGCTCAGCTTTTAAAGTCTTGCTGTGCCCTTCTCGGTCCGCGACAGAAAATAAATAAAACGTAAGCTCCAAAAAATTAAAAAAAAAAAAACAAAAAAAAAGAAAAAAAACATTCTGCTGTCATCGCTCAAGAACCAACTTCGTAGGAAGCACGCTTGAGTGGCTAGTTTTAATCTTTGGTTCAATTGACAGAAAAGTTCGTTCAACGGTTTTTGTACCTCTTAGAGCACGCGAAGTGTGTTTGTTTGTGTTTGTGTGGGTGCGTATGTGTGTGTGAGAAAGAAAGAGAGGGTGCATAGTATATGTCAGAATCCATTACGATGGGTCACATTATCCACCGAATGACAACAAAAGGGTCTTGCTTTGGGCAAGCCCAGGCCGAAAGCAGTTCTTTTTGTAAGTGAACAAGAGGTTATCGTTTGTTTTCATTGCTAGTATGAGTATATATGTGCGTGCGTGCTGCTCTTTATTCTGTGGTCAGTTCTTCTGTAAATGTTGTAGCTTCCAAGATTAGGACATCATTACAGGAATAAAGACCTCAACTGTGTATGTATGTGCGCGCGCATGTGTGTGTGTCTGTGTGTGTAAGTGCGAATCGCGATGGAAATTACTCTATCCAGGAAGCGAAGTGCTGCAGTTGGCAACGCGCCAGTTTGTTAGAAGCGCCATCTGGTAGCAGTGACTCTTGTAGTACCAGTCCGGGTCGATGCAGTTAACCCACAAAGAGGTACCGGATATTTTTTGTGGATGGACGAACATGATTTCTACATTCGAAGTTGTTTTTACTTGGAACCCCTATGTGCTCGAACGTTCTCTTGGGAATTCACAATCCAGAGAATTACCACTGACTCTTGGACTTCGACGAGTGGGACCTTCAAAAAGTACATCTTGGCGACTTGTGTTGAATATTTCTGCAACATTGAAGCATACTTCTCATTCGTTATTCTTCTAATTCATTCCAGTTTTGACTGCCAAACTCATACTCCCAGTTATATCTCAAAACAAGTGGCTGAGGAAGGGCAAGCAGTGACGTTGGGAAAAAAAAGAGAAAATTTCCTTGGATCATTTACACCAAAAAGACTGTAATCCCAAGAAATACAAGATTTAAAAATTATATATATATATGTGTGCGCGCATATATATATATAAATAACCCGTTCGATCAAGAGCCAACGTCACTGCTATTATCAACGTGTAGTGGTTGAAATACGTGAAAAATAGATCCATTCTTGATGTGTTCTACGTAAAAGATTCAGTCAGCTGCGTAGCTACTAGCTTTGCCACCACTTTCAGTAAAAAAAAGATATGCTAGACCTATTTGACGAGAGTTTGTATATTTTGTTTCGCTTATAAATGTCAAACTTAATAAAACCAACCGACTATAGCGCTGCTTGTTTAAATAGTTTCCAACTCTTGTTCTATGGTAACATCTACGATAATTCTGCAGATATCAAAATCTGATTTTAAAGAAAAAAAAAAAAAAAAAAAAAAACAGAAATGAAGAAAACGAATTATAAAACGTTCGTGTACGAAAAATTGGTCAAAAATTTGTACAAAAAATGTTTTATACCAGTAAAGAATATTATATAGCATGATTGTCAGTTTAAGAAGTAAAGCCATCGGTGTATTTAGCTATTAGTGCTTAGGTATGTGCGTGGAGCCGAATATTTCGAAATCAAAGACTTTATACAGCAACCAACAACAAACTTCGCTTCAGTGGACTCAGTTTCACTTCACTGACTTCGATAGTCCGCAGTATAGTAAGTAAGGTCCGTAATTTTCCCGCTTTTTTTAAGAATTCAGCATTTTATCGGTAATATCTCAGTACGTTTTCAAATACTGCCTGCTGTAACATATCAGGTGACCATGAAAAGTTTGTGCGGATAGGATTAAGACATGGATTACAACACCAACACACTGACGTACAAGTTAAAATATGGACAAAAACGGTTTGTTGTTGCCCTGTGATCGTTTTGGCCAGAGGACAGAATCTCCTAATGGACATCATCTACTCTTCCTGGAACGAATTGAGTCCCTATTTGGATATCGACCTCCATTTTTGTCGGTGTCCAGAATCTCTCATAATTTGTCGATAGCTCTGAAAGACTGCATTCTCCTTTAGACATTGGAACCATTCTCTTTTGGGTCTTCCTGGTGGTCTCTTGTCTCCAATTCTTCCTGTCAGTACTACATTAGACAGCCTTCGTTGTTTCATCCGGTTCGCATGTCCAAACCACCGTGTTTTGTAGATAAGTTCGATTATGCTGCGTTCATAATTTAGATGTTTTCTTACTTGTTCATTAGGCATTTCATTTCAAATGCCATTGTCTTTTTCCTTTCTTTCTTGTTTATTCTCCATGTCTCTGATCCATCAGTTGCCGTGGGTATGATGGCAGTTTCGTATAGTTTAACTTTTAGACTATTTGAGATTTTATTTCTCTTCCATATGTTTTTGAGTTTGTTCATAGTTGTCCATCGGATGTTCATCCTAATGGACAACACCAACTATTCCACCAGACACACAGCAAAGTCTTCGGTTGATGAGGTAGGGACCTCGAGATGAGCAGCACAGATTCCAACGATGTCATCGTTTGATGGTGTCATAACCCATTTTTCGTCTTTGGACGAAAATTTGGATTGAACCAGACTCAATACGACCTTCGAGGAGCGTCATCAAGTGACTCATCCCCTAATATAAATTTTCTTAAACCTTTTTGAACGTTTACTTATCACATCTTCTAATGCCGTGCATACCTTACTAGTTTTTTGTGCTTGACTGCTTGCACAAAAAAACAGTTCAAGCACTTCGGGGCTTGCTAGGCATCAAGTGAATTCTACTATCGAAGTGCATTGAAGGATAATCGTCATAAATTTGTTTCAAAATATTAACCTTTTAAAAACCGCACGAACTTTCTACGGTCACCTAATATTTACTATCTTAAGCTACAATTCTATTTTGTGATTATTAAGCAAACATTAAAAGGGATCGATACAAGAAACCCCATCCTCAAAAATTCTATTTCTATTAAACAGTCAAGATCGAAAGTACTCTCCTCACTAAATCCAGTATTGGAAGCTGATATATTTCATCCGTTATACTTTTTCAACCTTCTCCCCAAGAATCCTTGATTTTCAACAAGGGATTCAACAATCCATCCAGACTCTAACAACAGGCTGAGCTTGACTTAAGCCCTTGGAGCACAGATTGATTTAATTAAAATGGAAGAATCCCTTGTAATGATTGCTTCTTTTACAGAGGCGGTCTGAATGATGGTTCTTTATTAGTCACGCCTCAATTACATTAAAAAAAAAAAAAAACAGCAAAATCTGAGGATTACCATAAACATAATGCAATTCAAACTCAAGATATGATCATTGACAAGCTCACTATCTGTAAGTGCAATCCATGATTAGTAAATACTAATCATAAAAATTTACAATACAGTTTTAATAGCAAAGAAGAACACTTCAAGGTAGCTAATTATTGATTTCAAATAAAAATAAAAGCGTAGTACACGCATTTTAAATGACCATAAACTTACGTCACAAGTATAACACGATAGATTCAGTACTCAATAGATTATTGAAGTCTGTTAACTGTAACTTGAATAACTTCTAGCGAAGTTAATTGGATTTTTCCCCAATGCAGTTTTGAAATAAAATAAAATGAAAGGTGTAACATTAATATCCAATATTGTTAGCTGTGTTCAGTAGACATTTAATCAGTTCAATCTTTTAATAAATTTTAATCCTGAAGGAAAGTCATTGTAATGATGTCGTGTTCTTCATGTGAGATATATATGTATATTAAAATTAGTATAGTTTCATATTTATTAAAAATATCTTTCACATTTTGTTAATCGAGATATAAGCAAGAAATTTTAAATCATGACAGATAATTTTCACCAATTTCTACATAAAAAAAATTTGTACTGGTTTTAAAAGTTTATACCTTAAAAAAAATCTGTATTAAATTTAACTTAAGGCAACTGAGGTCTGAAACTGCAACTAATAGTCTTAATTCTCTAGTACAAAAGCAATTTATCCGCTCTGATTTGGCCATTTATCACTAAATATATTTCATCTAAAAAAAGCTGCATAAACCTTTGCTAACAAAATAAATTAATGGTGACGTACACAAAGCCTTCTTTAATTAAAGCTTTTAAGAGGACCACGGCCCAAATCTGAGTGGATAATTAAAGTTAAATTTAACATGAAATTTTCTCGGTGTAGACTTTTATATTTAGATTAATTACTCACCTACAATATCTTCGTGCAAAGGTTCCATTAGTATAGAAATTCTGATCAAAATGGAGGACTAAAACAAAATGCGTTAGTTTCGTAGCTTCTAATTGGCTTCTATAAAATAATAAATATTAAACCAGTGCTATTTCTATGAACAGATATTGACTTTTAATATTTTTAAGATGTATAAATATTTAAAATCGAACATAATATGCCACCATCATAAGCAACGACAGTCTGCTCAGTATTTTTGCTGCCACAATTGTAAAACCATCGTCTGCTCTTAGCTAGTCATGCGCATTGAGCTGTTTGTGATACCATTTCTTAGACTTGAGGAATCGTGTAAAATAATGGAAGGGTTTACGGGTTTGATTTAGAAACACGAACATTTACAGGCCAAGCTTAGACATTTAGATGACCTGAAGAAATACCTTGTAAATACGATGTTTTATTTAACTGTTAAAAAGGATAATTTGGTGAACGTTTTACCATCTTCCTTTTTTTTTTTTTTTTCAAATCAAACAATTTCATTTTCTGCCCACTATTTCGTGTACACTAATTATAAACGCATAAACATAAAATTTCGATATCAAGATTAATGGTATTTGTGTTATGAAATATTTTACAAGCACTTTATCAAATTTAAGAATTTCGTATACAGTGGCTGTAAGATTATGATAAATGCATAAAATCTATGAAAATTTGTCCATTATATTTTTGGTTCCTGGTTGAAATTAGCGTTATCTTTATAAAAAAAATGGAAATTGGAATTTGCAAAGGGGTTATAAAGTACAATTTGTTTGTACACATTATACCGGCCACTGTGTTTTCAGGCAAATAAAATGAGTTATAAAATTTGTTGTTAAGAATTTATTTTGAATATTCGTATCACATTAAACAACACTAAACACTTCCATTAATCAACACAAAATACATATTTTTTTTTATGTACAGTAGTTTAAAATAATTAAGGAGAGAGAGAAAGAGGGAAATAAATGTATCTGGTGTATGATTAAAATAGTTAATGAAAATGATAATCAAACGTTCAACCAAATCAAATGATAATCTTATTTCATATATACTTAAAACGCAATAGAACGCAATAAAACGCATGACAATACTTCATATAAAATAAGGTACACTTCCTAGTCACTTTATTAGGACAATGAGTTAAATGCATATTGGACCAACATTGGCTTGAATCACAACTCCAAGACGACGTGGCATGGAGTCAACAAGGCCTCAATTTCTACCCTCAGTAACTGGTGTGATATGGACAGAGGGACTGAGCCGATAAACACGCATTTCCCATTCATCTCACAGATGCTCAATAGGACTGGGATCCGTGGATTGGGCTAGCCAGAACAGGTGTGAACCTTTCCTTTTCACAAAGACCAAGAACATGCCATGAAAACATGCTGCACACCATTATACCTCCATTATGTTGTTGTTGTTGTTATTTGGTTTTTAGGAGCATTAGTAACTAAGGCCATATTGCTCCGGGATATGCGGTGGTCAATCCTTGATCTTTCCGCATCCTCCGTATTTGGTGGTGACGGGCTCGAACCCCGGTCTAATCAAGAAGCGTGTGCTACGCACTGCTGCTCCTTCCCACCTGGCTACGGAGGCGCGCCTCCATTATATCAGAAGCCTGTACTGTTTGTACAAAGGCTTGAAAACTTGTTTTGCACTTTCGGTACACATCAACAATCATACCTCTCCGATAGTCCAAGGGATCCTGTCAAATCCCCATTGCCCAGATTTCTAATTTTCAATTTAGAATCTTATCAACTGCATAGTTTAAAGCGTTGTGGTACACGACTCAACTATTAAATTCAGCAGTCTTTACCCGGTATCATTCTGATAAGAACATTCGAGTTCACTCCCATGAGAAAGTTGCCAGGTTAATAGCTACGATTAATACACTTCTGTTCGATTATTTGACAAAAATTTCTTCAGCCAATTTGAATGGGCAAGGAAGTGCGATTACCACATTACAGGCGACTTAAAGATACTTCTTATAGGCTGGAAATCGTGGACTGGCAATACGCCATGAAAAAATTTTTGAACCATCCGGATGATTTATTTCAGCACGCAGAGAATGTACAAGGAACTCTAATATCATCGAACTGATTCATTGTTTTTATGACTGCAGCAGATAGCCCTTAAAGTTTTTAGGACAGTGTACATCATAGCAGACTGGTTGGTTGGCTGTTTTTGTTTTAATGGCGCATTGAAGCTAAAGTCATAATGCGCCAAATTAAAATAAACACAATGCATATGTTTGGTAATCTATGTTGTTGGTATTGAAGGTTTTACAGCGCAACGGTAGCTAAAGTCACCAATGCACAAATTGGTAATCTAGATTACCGCATCAAACGGAATATGTGTCAGTATCAAAGAATATAAAATGACTAATTCAAATATGTGTACATAAATTAACTGTAAAAATTAAAAACATTAGCCTCTTGGTTTCTATCTAAAATCTGACTGAGTACAAACGATTCAGCCAGATTATTAAAAGCGGTAAAACACAATTGCTGTGCATTTTAAAAACGGGATATTCTATATGAAAAATGGTTAAAATAGTATCACAATTCTCACTCATTGGTGAGTCAACCACCCTTAGTAAAAAAAAAGAGTGTATCAAGATGGTCGAGCCAGTAAGACCAACTTCCTTTGGACCTTGCGCAGACTGAACTGCTAATGCTTTAGTTTATTTGCTACCTGCCTATGCCAAGACCTTGCGATTGGGAATAAAGTTCAATGTGGATTATTTGCAGTAGTCTGTACAGTGCAATGACAAGCAACAGTTAAAGGGGACTGCTGATTTGATGGTTGTATTAGGTAGATCATTACCCCTCATCTCAACGTGGCTTGAGATCCAGCTGAGTTGAATGTCAAATTTGGTTTTGTAAAGTAAACTTAGCATTGGCTGACCTGGGGACAGGACTGGAGAAGGATTATACACTGGTGCCCAGAATTTAAGGACCAGTCAGGCTTTCACCTATACCTTCTCATAGGAGTGGCCTGGATATGGGAAAAGCATACCAAAGGAACCTCGTGAGGTACAGAAATGATGAAGGAAACAACCGACATAACAACGGAAACAAAACGGTATAGAGAGACTTTATTCAAAAATGGCAACATAGCACTGGCTACCATGATACAGATGCATCACTGCCAAAGATGGAACAAAGGGAAGAGATGATCCTCAGTAGTGGCCACCCCTAATGTCGATGCAGGCTTTGCACCGCTTGTCCATACTTAGAACAATGTTGTTGATAAGTTCTTGCGGTAACATCGTCCATTCCTCTGTCAGCGCCATCTTCAACTGGTGAACATTTTCTGGTGGGTGTGGACGTGACGCTAGGTGTCTCCCCAGAGCGCCCCATATGTGTTCGATGGGATTTAGATCGGCAGAAACGGGCAGGCGAATCCATACAAACAATGTCCCCACTTTCCGAAGCATATCACAGCTGTAGTGCGATGGGGTGTGGCGTTATCACCCATTAACACGAACTTGGGGCCAATGGCACCTCGGAACAGACGCACATGGGGAAGGATTACCTCAGTACAGTAGCGCGCACTGGTTACAGTGCCGCCTTCCGGTATCTGGAGTTGTGCACGTCCATCCAAGATAACGCCTCCCCAGACGAGAACACCTCGACCGCCATATCGATCCCTTTCAGTGATGTTTGTGGGGTGATACCGTGTGCCAACCTCTCACCAGATTAGCTGACGTCCAGAATCGCTGCTGAGACTGAATCTACTCTCATCACTAAAGAGTACCTTAAGTAAAGATTTTGTGTTTGTAACCTTTAGAAATAGTGTCGGTCCTTAAATTTTGCACACCAGTGTACCTGATTGTTAGCAAAGCACGTAGCATGCTTGGAGAATCAGAATACATCGTGTATCTTAGGTGTATACAACTCAGCTGTATTGTGGAATCTGACTGGATACATTTTCTGCGAAAGAAACAACTGCATGCTTAAATATTCGATAGATACCTCTGAAGCTTTTGACTCCCTTTGGTGGGACAGCTTCTTTGCTTGCCTCAGGGCTGTTCAATGCTCCTCACAACTCTACAATTAACCTGCAACTACTTTCTCCACCGTTCTGTACAAGTCATTTCTGGAACTCAGCAACTTAGTCGCTCTGTCTCTCGAAGATGCCCACAAAGTTCAGTGTTTGGTCCACTCGTCTGGGATTTGGTTCTAGATGAGTGGCTTCTCCGTTCAACTTTCAATGCTTCTAAAATAGCATATGCCGGTAATCTAACCCTTCTTGTCCTTGGCAATTCTCGTTGTTCTTTGGAAAATACTGCCAGTAGCACCATGAATAATCTGTGCTCTTGGTCCATTATTAATAAACTTACCCATTTCTCCTAACAAGACGAAGCTTCTTTATCTTAAGGGCAACCATAACATTTTCGGGCTTTGGACTGTTAAACGTTTTGGTCGTTCTCTCTTCATGGTTGACTCACATAAATTTTTGGGTATTATTCTAGATCGTAAATTAAACTTCCAGAAACATGTCTTGCACCTTAATGATAAAATAGTGTCAAGTATACATCTATGCCTGTCCGTCTTTCGAATCAATCCTGGGGTATTAACTATCGTACCCTTCTTCTTTTGTACAAAGTGGTGTTTGTTCCGATTTGTACCTATGGCGCTGGCACCTGGTTTTGGTATACTAAGAAGATTGCCATCCAAGAGAAACGCTCCTCTATCCAGAGACGTATGCTCTTAATGATGAGTCGTACCTGTCGCACTGTCTCGACAGCTGCGCTCCAGGTTTTAAACGGTTGCCTGTCTACCTCTGGACCTCCAAATCGCTTATCGAGGTTTTTGCTATTCATCTACATATAGTCATAGGAGACTTAAGGGTTGTTGGAAACAGGTGCAAAATAACTTGAGTGGATCTGTTGATTAATATTAGTAAAATAACACACTTTAGACGTGCTGTGCCATTCCAGTTGACTTTTTAGACTTAACTGTTAATATTTACTGAGGTCCTAAAACCGAAAAAACTCGTTGCTGGTACCACCTGGCTCAACTCTGGCAAGATCGGTAGTCTTCTTCTTCCAAAGGTATGGTCACAAGAAAGTTTATTTCATTTGTGTCCTTTGCCTTAGAAAAGTCTATTCTGAAATGGTTCAGTCCGAGTCTCCGCACTCTTTTTCTTCTAACTGGCCATAGTCCCCTTCGTGTTAAACTTGCTATGTTTAACCTGTCTGATCCTTCCCTCTGCAACTGTGGCAGCCCAGAAGACTGGCAGCATGTTATTTTCACCTGTCCATATTACTTGGATCTTCGTCAGCCTCTGTCCACTGTATGTCAACCATTTTCTCCAAGCAGTCGTCTCTCTTGGACTCCAAAGAAAAAAATTTAATCTTCTGCAAGATTTTGCACATAAAGCCTTTACTAGACGTGGACAACTCATCAGTAGTGCCTCAACTTTAGGAACTACTCCTATTCCAGCTCAACCTCTAGTCCAGACCAACACCTCCATTGTCGCCATATCGTGATACCACCACCATTTTTAGCTCAAGTACCATCTTCACGTCGAACGATATCACTGTGTCTTCCTGACTTCTATCTCCCGCTAGCCCTGAGGCGGGATCATCTGCTGATACTTTTTTTGTTTGTTTGTTTTTTTTTTTTGGATTTTAGGAGCATTAGCAACTAAGGCCATATTGCTCCGTCTGCTGATACTATTATTATTATTATCATTATTAGCCATATGGTGCAAGGAAGCCTGAGGCTTATGCTGCACCAACCAAAACAATTTCTGAGTTACCCTGAGAGAGAGAGAGAGAGAGAAGTAGAAGGGACTCACCAAGAAAGAGAAGAATGATGATATCCAGCTGAGGACCCTGGGTGTGCCATGCCATACTCACTAGATGTGAGCCCCTGGGGTGAACACAGGTTGTACTGTGAAATATTTATCTCTCCCGCTCTCCCCTTTTAATTTTTTTTTTATCAAGTCTTCCTACTCTTCCTTCTGCTACTGTTATTTTTTCCTCTATTGTGTTCTCATTGCTGGCACCAGCCTTGCATTGGTGCGGGATTTTTATTTATTTTATTAACTTATTTTTATTTTTCAAATTTTTTATTTTTATTTTATTTTATTTACTTATCTTTTATTTTTCTGATTTTCATTTTATTTACTTTTCTGAATTTTATTTTATTTCATAAAATTTATTTTTACTTTAAATTTTTAATTCCTTTTATTTTTATTATTTTACTGTTTTATCTTATTTTATATGCTCATATTTTGAATGGTTTAAACATTCAGTACGTGACACTCGAGGTTTGATGCAGTTGGGGAGCCTCCTCGCGGCGTAGACGAGTATCAGGAAGCACCTCCCTGGTGTTTGTTGCTTCCTGATAGCAAAGCGGCCAGAAAGAACTAAACACCATAACGCATACACGGCACAACATAGCATCACAGTGTACCACGGCAGAGTTGAACTAGCATTTGGGAGCTGCCTTACATAAGATACTATACATGTCTACATTTTCTGCGAAAGAACAATGGCTAATCCCACATATGATTCTGACTTCGAGCTATTTGTGTACACTGGCAGGAAGTCAATATTTTGCTCGATATCTGTGAAGAGTTAATGGAAGACAGACTGTGATGTAGTAGACTTTCCGACTATCTCGAGGGAGAGTCCACAAGTTATGGGCGGAGCATGTCAGGGTTGAAAGAACTGCTTAAAAGTTTAGATAATATTGTGTACTGTCATGTCTAGCTCACTAAACAGCCGTTTGATTCAAATACCTAAGGGTCGGTTGGCAGTCCAAAGTGTTGTACAGATTTTCCAATCGTGACTGAGAACCAGTTGTCCATGCAGGATGGTCGGACAGTGATTTTAAATTAAAAGGGTACTACAGTGGCAATTACATCAGAGACAGAGATGGCTTGTTTGCTTCAAACGTAAAGGTTTTGAACAGATGTTCAAAATGCGCCAGTGTAAAATTTTGAATTGCCTGATGGTGGACTGGATCTAACCACCGAAGTGCTACCTTTAACAGAAGTAAACACATGGGAACCTTTATCCATAGCAGCAATTTGCCTTCAATGCCACACTGCTCCAATTTGTGCAGCAGTCTTTCATGTGCAACAGTATCAAAAACCTTTCTAAGATCCAAGTATATAATATCAAAGTTATTCCCTGCATCCAGTTCTTTTGTGACTGAATCATAGTATCCAATCAAATTGGTCAGGCGAAACTTCCCCTTAACAAAACCATGCTGTGTCCGAGCTATAACTGAAGTCTTGTCTAGATGATCCTGCAGTGCTTCTTTAACCAGTGCCTCCATTAATTTTCCTGGAACAGAAGTTAAACTCACAGGTCTATAATTACTTGTGTCAGCCTTTGATCCTCCTTTGTGAATTGGGGTCACATTTGCACATCTCCAGTCTATGGGTACCTCCCCTGAGTCCAAGGAAGCTTTCATAATTATGGCTAAAGGTTTGCTTATTTCCTTTGCTGCCTCTAATATAACTGGATAGATCCCATCCACCCCATGTGCCTTTCTTGTGTTTATCTTCAACAATTTCTTCTTCACTTTACTCTGTCATTATAAGATTATCTAGCTTACTGCCAGAGTTGAATACACCTCTGGCATTCCCCTCGCTGAATAACTCATGAATAACTCTTCAAATAGCAGAGAATTTTTATGTCAAAGCTAGAAGGAAGAGAGAGTTCCAATTTTTGATACTGATGGTTCAACTGTTGATGTTCCTGCTCAGGTTACTGACAAGCTGAATAAGTAATTTGCATCTACATTAACATACAAAGAATCCATTAATGAAGTGGATGCCAGTTTATCAAACTGTACCAGTGAGCTAAAGAATTTTGTATTAACTGAGAGGAAAGTGGAAGATAAATTGATGAATTGAAATGTAAGAAATGCATCTAGGATGGATGGGATTTTCCAATTATATTAAGGGAGGCAGCAAAGGAGGTAAGCGGACCCTTAGCCATAAACATAAGAGCATTCTTGGAGTGAGGGGGAAGTCCCCATGGATTGGAGATATATGAATGTATTCCCAATTCACAAAGTGACAAGTAATTGCAGACCTATTGGTTTAACTTCTGTTGCAAGGCAAGTAAAGGAGCCACTGGTTTAAAAAGTAAAGTAGGTCTATCCAAACGGGAGTGCAGTTATACTTGTCACGAAATGCGTTTATGAAGAGGAAATCGTCTTACCAATTTGATTGGATACTATGACGCAGGAACAAAGAGACTGGTTGCAAGAAAAATACTTCAAAGATTTCAAGAAAGCTCTTGATACTGTTGCACATACACCAATGAGCCAAAACATTATGACCAGCGAGTCGTTATGCAAATCGAAGCAACTGCAGGTGAACTACACCTCGTGCGCGAGGCAGGACACGGTATAAAATACACCCGATACTGAGCTCCATTAATGAGCATTACTATTGTTCTTCAGATGGGAAAGGCAGCGGACTTAAGCGAGTTTGACAAAGGCCAAATTGGAATAGCTAGATGACTGGGTCAGAGCATATCCAAGACTTGCATCTGATGTGAAAGTGGACAGCAAGGATAAATTTAAGGAAGAACCAGACAAACAGTTGGAGAGGATGGATAGGTAATATGGGAAAGGTTTCTGATTCTTTATAAACTTGTCTTCTTGCATCATTTGCTACTACTGTACTTATACAATTTTTTTTGTATATACTATTTTGTCTGTAAGTGTACATATTGTTCAGTCGGCTTGCTGGATGAAAAACCATGCAGGTTTTTTTTTTTTTTTTTTTTTTAGTTGTTGGCACTAATGCCTGTGGCCATAATGGCCCTCCCAAAGTTTTTTTTTTTTTTGCATTTCTGATCCAAGCCCTAGGCGGGATTCAAACTCATGACCTTTGGGTTTCCAAACATGCACTTTACCCACCTGGCTAGCCCGGTCAGCAATGCAGTTCTTAACTGAACCGTCTACTTAGCAACATTGTAAATATAGCTCAAATTCTTCACATCACTGCGGTAATTTTAAATGCATTTTCCACCAGTTGTGCATGTAAGGGAGACAATGGCTATAACCACTGTACTACTCACAGACTCCAGGTGATTCCAAGAGTACCTAATTTACTATATTGTGTTCTTTCATCTATGAAGTTTGGTAGATTTAATGTTAGTCTAGGGACGTTTCTGCATGGCCACAGATACCCATAGCAACCTTCCAATGCCAGTTGGCTGCAGTGCATGCTGCGAAAGGCACATATTCTGGATACTAGGTAGGTGATCATAATAATGTGACTGGATCCTGTGTGCGTGTATATATATATAGAGAGAGAGAGAAAATTGAGTAGGGGTGCACAAAATAAGACAAATCACTTGAGGGTGCCATTATTAAAGAAATGGTCGAAAACCACTGTACTAAACAATGGACTAAAATAATGCCTATTTTCAAAATAATGAATTGGAGTTTACCAACAAGGACTGTACTTGTACTTTAAGAAACATTGTATCAATAAAATTTTCTATGAAACATGCAAGTGCCAATTACCTTTAAGAATGCAGTGTGCATTATGAGTACGCAAAATGTCGACCATGCCAGATGTAATGCCAAATGCCACTATAAGGGCAAGGGTACAAAATGAGTTGGAGATGCTGTCGTTTCAAGTAAAATTCCACGATCTCAGCAAGTTCAACTATGGACATAGTTGTCCACTGTAGGATTTTGTCAGATTTCTAAAGCCCTCAATTTCCTAGACCACTATGAATCATGAAGTTAATAAGAAAAGGAGATGCACATGCTGAATTGCAAAACAGTTGATCATGTATTTTAGTTGACAACAGGAAGAACCTCCAAATGATCTCGTTGACAAAACCAAATTGAACCCTACAACTACAAATCACTCAGGTTCAGCAGTCAGCATGGTGAGCGTTATGAATGATACGAGATGTAATTGTGTGCTTTGGTTGGCTGGCTAAACGAAAATTCCGATTTTCTGGGAAAACTATTTATAAAACTATTCAACCCTCCTTCAAATTCGACTAAGTTGGACAGTCGAAAAAAGCACATAAGAATTCTTCATTAGAACCTATGCCCCCTTCAACTTGGTGTGGGAGCAGTGATTATATAACCACTAACGGCTAGGAGACAGGTTATATTGGAATTGTTTTGATTGGTATACTACAGATCGCAAACTACAAGTTTCTCCTAGAAACTTGGGTTTTTCATCCAGCAAAATAGAAAATTTATCTTAAAACATGCAATTTATAGACAATATACATGGAGAAAGATAGCCTTAGTCCTCTTAAAACCCTACTACAACAACAAACTACGATTTAACGCTCAGTAATGGTTAGTGGTACCATACATACAAAACTTCACTGAATTTTCTGGAGTGACAAATAGTATACACCACTTCAATCCGGCTCTAGCAACAGGCAGAACTTTCACATGAGCTGTGGGTGGTAGATCCCTGTGATGCTCACTGGAGGAGCAGCACATCAATGGGAGGCCCTTTCACCATCTACAGGCACCCACATAGCAGTTTGCCATTCATCATTACTGACTGTGAATCAGAATGTGAATTTGAAATAATGTAATAGCAATCAAAACTTCATTTTTCACAATGACAAAACAGAATACCAACAATGAACAATTTAATAAACAATTTATAAGGCACCATATAGTACTGAAGAACAGCTGAAATAAAAAAAAAATGTTTTCTACATTCATGAAGCAAGTTTTTAAATTTTTTATTTTGAAGTAAGAGAATGGTACTGACATTCAATATACACTGGAAGGAAATTGTAAAAAAATAAATAATTCGTTGTCATTTAAGCTGCATGTTTCCAAAATTTAAGAGCAAACAGAGGAATCATCCTAGAATATTCCAAAAATAACTAGTCAAGGGCACAAATCACATAAAAACATGAAGATGCCACTAACAACTGAGTTTGAACAAAACTTTAAAGTATGGCATCAGCTTGATGTACACTGTTTTCTGCTCAAAACAAGCAAAGTCACAGCCACCTAATGAAGGCCATATTGATAACTTCAGTGTCTTTATTCGAATAATATATTAGTGTATTAAAAAGGCAACACAAGCCCGAGTCAAGTAAATGTTTCCTCTAGAATGTGAGAAATTTGCAAAACGTGGAAAGTTGATAGGTATAGGGGGAAGAGGGAGAATTCAATTTTACATGGTGAAAGTATCTATAAATTTCGTTTTACATAATGTATGTCAACATATTTTATTTAACCCTGCAGCAAGCACACCAAATTCAAATCCATTGGCAAGCACTGATGGATTTGAATTTCACACACTTGTTGCATCACATTTTATATGTCAATGAGCCCTTTGGGGGGGGGGGGACAGGTAAGGGATAGTTTAACATGGAAAACTAAAATTTATTTTTTTTCTGACATACTGCATAACATCAAAAAAACATTGTTAGTACAAGCCTTGTTATTTCTAAAAAAACATGTCTGTGCATTTTACTAATGAAGATGGTACCAAAATGAATTTTTAAAGTGATACTTTTCCAACTAAAAAATAGATAATGCAGTAGATCAAAATTAAACGGCAGACTGGAAGAATACTAAAATTCATGCTCATGCAATTGTTTAAATAAATATTTAAATTTTGTTTGTTTTTGCCAATTAATTGGTTAATTTAACAAATCACAGAGGCATAATTTGCTAATGTGTAAACTATGTTCTCTAACATTTGAACATACATAGTATGTTATACTATAGTATATTATAGTATACATATAGTATATTATAGTATACATATAGTATATTATACATATATACATAGTATATTGGCATACATAGTATGCAATATATATATATTGGCTACCCAATTTTTAGTCTGGCTTGATTATTACATACAGTAGTAGCCACATATGCATCACTGTAAATTTTCTGCCAAAACTAGCATTATAATTGAAATAATTGTCCCTATAGTGTCAAACTTGTTATACACTGACGTAAAAGGTTTTTTTTCCCGATTTTTTTGATACGAAAATAAATTTAAAAAGGACAATTTATTTATAAATAATTATAGAAATACAATGCAAGACAAACGAATGCCCTTTCATTGTGGTGAACATTTAAAATTAACTATGTAATAAGACAGAAAAAAATATACCAGCAGCAAATACAGTTGAGATACCATTGTGTCTTCTATAACAAAGTGTTTTGTTGGCCCGCCGTGGGCTTTAATTAGTGCCTTACACCTGTTTGGCACACCTTAGAGGAGATTTGATTGAGGTGTTTAAGGCTCTGAGAGGCATCAGTAAAATGAATGAGGACAATTTTCAAGATTATAAATGATGCTAGAACTAGGGGACATAAATTCAAGTTACGGGGGGGGGGGGGATGTTTAGATTGGACTGAAGGAAGTTTTATTTTAGCCAGCGAGTTATAAATTACTGGAATAAGTTGCCTTCACGGGTGGTATAGGCAGACAGTTTGGGGAAATTCAAAGGTCATCTGGATAGTACTTTCGGGTAAGGGAAGGGCATAGGATGATAGGTTTAATTTCCTTTTTATTTATTTTTTATTTTATTATTTTTTATTTATTATTATTATTTAGTTATTTATTTATTTATTTTTTGTTTTTATCATTGTTTTGTTCGGATTTTTTTTTTTTTTGGCTAGTGCAGCATAAGCCATAGGCTTTCTTGCACCATGTGGCCGTTACTAATACTAAGTGTATTAGATTTTTGATTTAATCACTGATTGATTCATGGTACCAGACATGAATAGTTTCTTGCCTTGATGCCTTCTTAGCAGCAATTTTGTCCTACAACACTCAAAGCAGTTTTAAATTGGGTTAAATCAAGACTATTTCCTAGCCATGATAAGGATCAGATATTGCAGCCATGCATGAACTTCAAATACTTAAGATAAAAAAAAAAAAAAAAAAAACTGATACAACAGAGTTTGAATCAACCTGTTGGAATTAGCATGCTAGAAACTGTATCAAATGATAAATGTAATGTTGTACTACCCTTACATGTAGTGTGGCAAAGCACAGCATCATGTTGGAGAACAATTTTCTGTTATTTGAGATCTCCGATGACAGGCAGAATAGCCTCCTCCAAATTTTTTGTGTAATATTCGCCATTAACAATACCATTTACAAAATGTACTGTACCATTCATTAGCTCATTATGTATCCCCACACCATCTGGCCATATGGACTTTATTGTTGATTGAATACAGTCAGTGATAAGCTTTGTTAGATCTATGCTGACAGTAGCATATACTACTGATTTGTCTAGGTTAAAATTGGATTCATTAGAGAATGCTACAGATTCCCATTGCTCATCTGTCCAATTAGCATGTTCTTTAGCTGCGTTAGTTTTTTCCTCATGGATTCTGACAATAAGGGCTCGCTTACAGACCACTCATAAAAATCTTTGTTGAATAGATTCGTCACTTGCATTTACACCAGTAGGCTCCCTCCACATGGATTTTAGGTCTGTGGAATTTGCATGATGACACTTAAAAACAATCACGGAGGCATAGACACTTAAAAACAATGTCCCATGCTGTAGCATTTTCTGCTACAGCATGGGACATTTTCTGTTCAACATTCCTATTAATTTGTTTTTTTCAGTCCGGTTCCACATTTTCTTTGACATCTCCAGTCTCACATTTCTTTTTTAAGTAACCTTGACACACCAGACTAGTTACATCAACTTTTTCTGATAAATATCAACCAGAAAAGCCCTTACTATCAAGAGCAATAATTATGCTGTTGTTCCTTGGAGAAAATAGTGTATGCCAAACAAGTACTGAATAGGACGTTAAGACGCAACAGGTCAATGCTTTTATAAACAAGACCTAATACCACTCTAATATTATAGAATGATGCAATATCACACTTGTTTTACAAAATGACTTCATAGTGTCTTTGGCTGATACAATTTTACCTATAGAGGGAGTTAAGGAAATATTAAACTTTAAAAGGGTGATGCAATATATGTGGCATCAACTGTATATATTTTTCCACTAATGTAGAAATATTTCTTCGATGCAGAAATGATAAATAAGCCAGTTCTTCCAAAATGTATATAACAGAAAAGTCATAATTAAACAACAATATCCAGTTACTCTATACAAATTTCCCCCTTGAATACAACTTGTTGATTCAAGGGGGAAAAACACTGCAAGTTTCTGAAGTATTTGTAATAGTTTTGAATACAGGTTAATTGTAAGGCTATCAAACAAATAAATGATTACAACCTTTTTATAATAGAAAGGCATAATTAGCAACAAAATGTATTTATTAATGTAATGGATGCAGAAATTAACTGGATTGATACATATGCATATTTCTGATTTTCAAGCATCAATGAAGTACATGGCCCATTTTTCTATATAAGACAGATTACTCAATTAAATTTATTTTATTAATTATTTTCATTTGCTTTTCAATAAATTATGAAACAAAAACAATACATTTGAGTTCAAAATAAAGTCAACAGATAAGATCAATAGGAGTATTTATGCAATGTATAATTTTAATAATTACAGAGAACCGATGAATAGATTATATGTATTCAGCTATTATACTAGAGGTTCCCAAGCTCTTTTTTTGTTAATCAAGGTATTCTTAGGTGTCAGTAAAGTTCAGTGGTATCAACTGCTGGTATGCAGTTGCCCATGGAAGGATACAAAGTTCTCAACTTGTACAGAAATATTAGAGCAACTATTTTTATGGATTTCTCACTATATATATGGATTTTATAGGTTTCTCTCACACACATGCACAAGCAAATTTATTACTATAATAATTTTTACCATAACATCTTCTTGTTGATCTCCAATGCTATTGTTTATTTAAACATTATGCAATCACTATTGTGTCCTTAATTTTATATACCCATGTATCAATAACCAACCAGTAGCTAATAGGTACTATATTAATGCCATACTGTGCAAAAGCCAGCTGTAACTAATATGCCAAATATGAAGCTAAAGGCATTACATAAAATATCAAATAAAATCCTAAGTACTAATTACTGCCTAAATATACTCATAGGCACTTGATACTTTCATGCTTTTATTTTAAATTTCAGGCTTTTATTTTCTTTAATGCCTTTAGCTTCATATCACAGCCTAATTAATGTCATTATACAGCTCAATTTTGCACAGTATGGTATTAATATGATATGAACCCATTAGTCACAGGCTGGTTGATGATATTGGGTATATAAAATTAATAGTATTCTAATGAAATTGCATAAATATATTTGTACACTAAGTGATCACTGAATTGTGACAACTCCATCTGTAAAGGTGTATGCCACAACTCTCATTTTAAAAAGAAACAGCTTCATATGCTACAGCATTCATAATCTGCATTTGGTCATACAAGTCAAAGTGATAAAGCAGCAGTTATGGGACGTAGTAAAGATATCACAGAGTTTTAAAAGGGCATGATTGTAGTAGCTTGTGTGTCAGGTACTTCCATGTTGAAAACATCTTGTCAGTTAAAAACTGTCTGCTGTGGTTAACGTGTACAAAGAATGGTGTTGAACAGATCAAACCACCTCCCACCAACAGAACTGTAGAAGATTACACACGGTGGATGTCTGTGGTGCGTGAAGGGTGCAGTGCATTGTATAGACTCAATGGCAAGTACTGTGCAACAGATGACATCAATATAATAAGGGAATGCAAGAACAATATCTTAAATGATGCACTACATGCTCAAGACATGGGGTTCCACAGATGACCCAAGAGACGTCCTCTCCTCACTGCTGATCACCACTGACAGCAAATGCTGTGGTGTCGACAACATGCTAGTTGGACACTGGAGGACTGGAAACGAGTGTGCTGGTCGGATGAATCCAAATACCTGGTGAAACATGCCAACAGATGCCTTCAAAGCAACATTAGTTCATGGAACCATCATGCATGGTGCCCATTATCCAGGCAGGTCACAGTGATTGCTTAATATGGAGAATGTTTTGCTAGCAAGAGCTAGGACCCCCCCTTGCTGTGTATGGACCAACATTTCACTGGTGAGGTCTACCACAGCTCTTAAAAGACCATGCATACCCTGCATCACACTTTTTCCTGGACAGAAGCAGGATCTGCCAAGATGATAATGCACAGTCACTGGGCCAGCACTGTGCACATGTCATTTGAAGAACATAGTGAAGATATCAACCCATCTTGATTGGCCTCCAAAGTCACCTGACCTGAATCCAATTGAACACCCATGGGATGTTTTGGAATGGGAAGTGAGGCATATAGATAAGCAACTGTTATCCATTCTGACACTGTGGAAAGCCTTGCAGGCAACGTGGCTGCACATTCTTACCAACATCTTCAAACAACTAGTGGAGTCAATGCATAGGCAAATAATGGCTGTTTGGGCTGTTGGGCCAACATCCATGTAAATGGCAGTCCAACACAGTATTAGGTAGGCATTTACAATTTAGTGATCAGTGTGTGTGTGAGAGAGAGAGAGAGAGAGAGAGAGAGAGAGAGAGAGAGAGAGAGAGAGAGAGAGAGAGAGAGAGAGAGAGAGAGAGAGAACATGTTTGCAGATGCATGTGTGTATTTTTGCTTGCAGAAACCTTGTCATTCAGATACTGCAGTTAGTTTGGGAACCTCTGTATTGTACAGTAATATCTATGACATCAAGTTCACATATATTAGACTTTGAGTAATCTTTAGCATTCAAAATTTATCGTTCATGTTAATGATTTGCTTCTTTCCCTTCAGAAATCAGAATACATTTTTCTGATTTCTGAAGGGAAAGATAGCTTATTTTTATCCTAAAAGCTGCATCAATTTGTGATGTACTGCAATGTATATCAAATTATATCTTCAAAACATGTGGTTCTCAACTCATTACATCTTTATATACAAAATAAGTACTAAATCCCACTTCATTTCATTTCAACCATAGTCTTAGGTTAGTGACAAACTATTTGTACATCAAAATAGTTTGTATAAATTGTTGTAAGTGTACTTATATTTCCTACCTGATTTGTATTCTCAATATGACTAGGAAAAACTGATGCTTTTCAAGCTATTTCTGGTAGTAATTAAAAAAATAGATTCCCTAAATATATAAAAAAGGTTTGTTTTATCTTGTTTTTCATGCTATTATATATTTTATTATATTTTACTACTGCATAAATGAAAATTCTTTTATAATTTTTTTTTATATTACAATCTTTTCAAGTATATCAGTGAGTGCTTATTTTCATGAATTAGCACTTGCTGATAGATTTTTTAAATTCAAAACATTAAACTGAAATTTATTAATCTATCAAAAAACATTTATGAAGAGATTCAAGCTCTGGTGAGCATGTTGGCACTATTAAAACGCTACAGCCTTTGTCAAGCTACTTCATCACAACTCCATGCAGCAGCTATCTGAAACTACCGAAATATATTTTTACCATATGTGACACTAACTGTACATTACTTCATGTGATCTTATTTCTTCTTATTTTACAATATGATCCAGTAAACCCTTGCTTTAACGGACCCAAATTTAACATACTTTGGAAGTAATGGCAATGTCCAACAAACCAGGTTTCTCATCTATATGGGACCTGGTGATGCAACTACCTCGGTTTGATGGTATTTCTTATCAGATAAAATATTTTCACAAAAGAGCAAAGTGCCAGACAGTCTGGATTTCCTCACCATCACCCTCCAAGCAAGGTTACTGATGAGCTCTTCAGACTCCAAATAAGGTTTAGTCAGTTTCCACTGCCACTATACAACACAGACAAATTTCAAGTTCTTCTATTCCACACTGTAAGTGCAGTAACATACAATATTACAACATTTAAGATTTTTATTTCACAGTACAGCACTTTTTCATAACATTCAATCACTTCCATGACTATTTCATTCAATTGGATTTAGTAGATGGGTCTTACCTAGTGATAACATAATCAAATGATCAATAACTGATTATTTCAGTAATCAAAATAATCAATTATATTCACATAACTTGATTATGAAATTGACGTAGTTAAAAACTGAAGAAAAAAGAAAACACAAAGAAAATGGAGGAATTTGGTAATCCGATGTTATCAAAACAAAACTAAGGATGAAGTGCTATTTCCACTTAGGCGATATTTTCTTTTGGTCTCTCTCTCTTCCCCCCTTCCCCCCCACATATTGAAAATAAAGATTATGCCTGTCACTAGTTTTACCCCTAGCTTGTTATATCGAGGTTTTACTGTATACTTAATTATCAATCTCATGTATGATTTTCTAGGTTTTGTCATCTGAAAATAAGATATAACAAAACTTAAATTTAGTTATTTATTAAATAAATTAATTAAATAAATTATAATTTAATTTATTAAATAAATTAAATATTTAATGAAGTTCAAGCTTATTCACTCTAAATTAGCTAAGAACCATGTTTTTTGTCAGAAACAAGTACAAAATACCTAAAATTTTGTACTTAATACCTTCAAAATTTTCTCAAAATTATGAAAACAGTTCTCATGGATTTTGACATTTTCACTGTTCACCTCTATGTTGCAGCAAATCATATTCCCACCATGCATGTGAAGTTCATAAAATCATTTAAAAAAGTAGTGAATACTCCTCTAATTTGTGTTAATTAAATTTAGTGATGTGCTATGGTAGTAATATACTGTAATACCGTGTGTAACATGGTTTTGATCAGTGCAGGTTTTGCTACGAGATCTATGATTTTAAAAATAATTTTAAGATTTTAATTTTAAAACAAAAACAAAAAGGTTTATGATTTTAAATGATCTTTTGACGTTGCTCAGGAAAGTTTAAGATGTTTCTGATTTTCTTATGAATGCCGATCCTAACATCGAACGCAGCTCTACAGTTCGACATGCTATAGAAAATGCAGTTCGTTGTTATAGAGACATGCATAGCAAGAAATAGAAGAAAAAAGTGTGTACAAACTTCATTGTTGAACTTTTTTTTAAAACAATAAAAAATTGTGGTGAAGGTAAAGAAAGCCCACACGAGAAGAACGCAAAAGTTCAATAAATTTACTGGTAAAAGTACTTTGCCGTAATGGCATTTGTATTGTTGCTCGCTCAGTAAACATACAGTGGTGTTATTGGTCAGGAGTAGAAATTGAACCCGTCCCAAAGTGGAGGGGACAACCTGACCTTTTATCTTTACAATAAGAAAAAAAAAAGCAAAGGTAAAGGAAATTGAATCCCATGGGAGCTTGAACCCCTCCCAAAGTGGAGGGGACAACCTGTCCTTTTATCTTTACAATAAGAAAAAAAAAGCAAAAGGTAAAGGAAGCCCACATGAGAAGCACAGCAAACTTTGAAAAAGTTTACCGGTGAAACTACATTACGAACATTTTTTACGATGCGATATGACTCTGTTTGTGATACAATTAGTTAATTCAATTAGTGACTCTAAAGAAAAAAAAGTCAGGTTACCGGCCCCTCCACTTCGGGAGGGTTTCAAATTCCCACGGGATTCAACTTCTATTCTAGACCGATAACACCCACCATCTGTTTACCGAGCAAGCAACAATACAAATGCCATTACGGCAAAGTACTTTTACTGGTAAATTTCATCGAACTTTTGTGTACTTCTCTACCTTAGCCAAAATTGTTTCTGGCTTTCAGTAATAAACATTTCTAAAATACATGTTTTTAATTTTTTGTTACCAAATAATAAATAATTGATCGCCGGTAAGGCATTACAGTGTAATTAAAGGCAGGCAAGGTGTACTTTTGGCAAAATAAATAAAATAAAATAATAATAAAAAAAAAACAATAATCCATTGTATGTAATAATGTATTGATTAGTGCGGTTTTTTTCTATAGCATGGTACTTCCTTTGAACCAATTAGCCACGTTATACAAGGTATTACAGTAATTCATTTTGCTAAAGTGATAGAATATAATTCTGTCACTTTGTTTAGCCAAGACCTGTTGGGTCTTGGCTAAACAAAGAATTTTTTTTAAGGAAATAAGAAATGAACTAAGTTCATACACTTCAGAAAAATAACATTAAAAAGCACTAAACGTTGATATGGTTCTATCAATATGTTCTAATTTCATAAGATTTGCACTGATCTAGCTAAAAATGTGGTATTAACATTTTATAACTGCATATGAAAAGCAACTTATAATTATAAGCTATGTTTAGTAGTACACAATTCATAAATAATTTTTTAAAATCCCACTCTTGTGATTTGAGAACCTTTAGATTTACATCTTATATGTGAAAAAAAAAAGTGCATTTCTCATTTTTAAGATTACTTAGAGGATATAATATCATTGTAATGATATAAATATTTAAAAACATTTTATCAAATGGTGCTTATTAGTACCAAAAGGTTATGATTTTACTGCAGATTTAAAGATTATAATAATGAAGTCCAATACGAAATTTTTAGAAATCTTCAAGTACCGTGTTAATGGACTAGAAAGGAATAGCGAAAGCTTAAAAAGCGGTACTCACCTTGAAATTAATCTGCGATGGTTTACTTAGGAAGCGTGGTTAATGTTTAAGTTGAATTGTTGAATTGAAAATTAAAAGGGAGGGAAGTAGATAAAAGTTGACTGAGTTAAATAGGCGCAAGGAAATAGAAGTGTACACATCCAATCCTTGGTTGTCATCGAAATAAAGAGAAGAAGGAATGATTAAAAACTATGTAAGTGAATCCGATGAAGCCAATAGTCTTTACGAGGACTTTCGTTAGTTAGAGAACGTCTTCAGTTGGCAATGTGTGGGGAGAGAACGCGCGTGATATTTTAAGAATAAAAAATTATACTCTCGTGATGCCTTTTTTGACATGTGGGAACTTTAATCTCGAGAGGTTCCAAATTGGGGAAAGATTGAAGGGGAGTTTAGAATTTAGAATTTTGAGGTTAGAGTGGTGCTTGTACCATTCAATAACTAGGGCTTCATATTGGAGTATTCTGTAACTGGATTTTAGTTTAATGATTGAAATGGCAGAGTCGATGAGCGGGTTGTGGTTGTGAGTCTGGGCATGAGTTGTAAGTTCTGTGACAGATTGGTTGGACATGAGACTATGAAAATGGTAGTATGCACGGGTATTGGATGTTTTTGATGAGCCAAATTTAGTAGTGGTACTTCCGATATAACATGTGTTGCAGTTTGGTTGACAATTGATGAGGTATATAATATTATTAAGGTCGTTTGTAGGATATTTGTATGAGTCTTTATAGGTGCTGAAGAAGGATCCTAATTTGTTGTAGGTGGAAAAAACAAGGGAGATATCAGTGTTGTTAAATAGGCGTCGGAACTGTCCTGCTAGTTCATTGTGGTAAGGGAGGACTATGCGGATGTTTGTTTTATTTTTGTCTTTGGTTGGGGTGTTAGATTTAATTTTATTTTTAGCGTTAAGGATTGTATTTAAAATAAGTTGGTGGGGGTAACCTCTGGATATAAATTTGTCGGTGATATACTGTATTTCATTGTGAAGGTCAGTGGGTAAGGAACTGTACTTTAGTGCATTGTGAATTTGGTTATATAAGACTGCCTTTTTAGTGTTTAGAGGGTGATGAGAAGCAAAATGTAAGTATTTACCGGTGTTTGTATTTTTCCTGAAAATTTTCGTATTTAATTTTGTGCCTGTTATATAGATAGTAAGATTAAGGAAATTAATCTGATTATTTTGTCCAATTTCAAGGGTGAATTTAAGTCTATCGTGTACAGAGTTAAGTTTTATGAAGAGGTTATCAATAATGGATCTGTTGCCTATTACAAGAATGTCGTCGGCATAGCGCATGTATAGTTTTAGTTCAGGGGGAAAGGGGTGTAGAATTTGGCTTTCAATGGCGGCTAGGTAGATTTCAGATAATGGGGCTGAAATCCCTAGTCCCATTGGTAAGCCAAATATTTGTTGAAAGATTTTTTTGTTGAATCTAAAAAATCTTGCTTCTAATAGAAGGGTGGTGAGTTCAAGGATATGGTCTATAGAAAGGGAGGTACGTTTTGTTAAGGTATCGTCTGTTTCTAAGAATTTGCGTAGGGCTTGTAAAGTAAATGGGATATGGACATTCGTGTAAAGAGAAGTAACGTCATAGGAAGCTAGGATGTCTGTATCGGATATTGTGATATTATTAATTTTTTGAAAAGCTTGATTGGTGTTATTGATCTTGAATGTGGAAAATTTAGTAAGGGGGGTTATGATTTTAACCAGGAAGGAGGATAAATTAGCGAAAGCTGAATTGCTGTATGATACAATTGGTCTTAAAGGGTGGTCAGCTTTGTGTAACTTGATAATCCCAAACATGTGGGGGAGGATGTTATTGCGAATTCCAATTTGCTGTAGTGTGGAAAGGTTGATTTCCTTATTTTGCCTGAGTTTCCTGAGAATTATATCGAGTTTATTTTTGAGTCTTGTGATGTTATGGTTATTAACATTTATGTATGTGTTTGGGTCTGCTAAGATGGATTCTAATTTTTCGGTGTAGATGTCTTTATCTATTATAACGATCGTATCACCTTTATCAGCTTTTTGAATAATAACGTTAGAATTTTTACTGAGTTTGTGTAAATCCATAAGCTGTTGTTTTTTTATATTAGAGCAGGAAGAAAGTTTGGTATTAATAATACTATTTGTTTGGTGCATTAGGCGCCATTTATCGGGATGATGTTCGAGTTTGGACTGGAGTTCAACGATGCAGTCTTTTATAGGGTAATGTTGATTTTTGATGGCAAAATTAAAGCCATATTCCAGGCCAGAAAGTTCAGCGGGTGTAAAGGATTTGGAAGAGAGGTTAACAGTGGTGATTTTTGTGGGGGAACGAGTCGTAAGGGAATTCCATTTTTTATTATGTCTTTGTGTTATTTCTTGGTTGGTAGCATTAATACGTATATTGTTTTTGTTGGTGAACTCGATCCAGGCATGAGGGGTCATTTCTTTTTTAAGGTAAAATCTGAGTTGGTGTATACTATTTAAAAGGCTATATTTTTTGTTATATCTCTTCCTGATTTCTTCACGGATGATCATAATAGATGTGCGGTGTATGATATGGGGATATTTTTTGCAATTATTTTTAGGAAAAATGCGGGCAAATTTAGGGATGATATTTAAGCTTTTAAATATCGGAATAGCGAAAGCTTTTTAAGCTTTCGCTATTCCTTTCTAGTCCATTAACACGGTACTTGAAGATTTCTAAAAATTTCGTATTGTCAAATTTAATAAGATATTTTTAACGGTAATAACCGACACCTTATCTGCACCGCCCCTCCAATTTTAATTTTTTCACATTCTTTATTCTCTCTGATGCCTTTAGACATGTCTTATAATCATAAAAAAACTCAACTAACCAGTATACTCATCAAATATTTTTCCAATAAGTTACACATTGCCTTTTTACAAAAATGCCTCCACCACAATATCATCCCTAAATTTGCCCGCATTTTTCCTAAAAATAATTGCAAAAAATATCCCCATATCATACACCGCACATCTATTATGATCATCCGTGAAGAAATCAGGAAGAGATATAACAAAAAATATAGCCTTTTAAATAGTATACACCAACTCAGATTTTACCTTAAAAAAGAAATGACCCCTCATGCCTGGATCGAGTTCACCAACAAAAACAATATACGTATTAATGCTACCAACCAAGAAATAACACAAAGACATAATAAAAAATGGAATTCCCTTACGACTCGTTCCCCCACAAAAATCACCACTGTTAACCTCTCTTCCAAATCCTTTACACCCGCTGAACTTTCTGGCCTGGAATATGGCTTTAATTTTGCCATCAAAAATCAACATTACCCTATAAAAGACTGCATCGTTGAACTCCAGTCCAAACTCGAACATCATCCCGATAAATGGCGCCTAATGCACCAAACAAATAGTATTATTAATACCAAACTTTCTTCCTGCTCTAATATAAAAAAACAACAGCTTATGGATTTACACAAACTCAGTAAAAATTCTAACGTTATTATTCAAAAAGCTGATAAAGGTGATACGATCGTTATAATAGATAAAGACATCTACACCGAAAAATTAGAATCCATCTTAGCAGACCCAAACACATACATAAATGTTAATAACCATAACATCACAAGACTCAAAAATAAACTCGATATAATTCTCAGGAAACTCAGGCAAAATAAGGAAATCAACCTTTCCACACTACAGCAAATTGGAATTCGCAATAACATCCTCCCCCACATGTTTGGGATTATCAAGTTACACAAAGCTGACCACCCTTTAAGACCAATTGTATCATACAGCAATTCAGCTTTCGCTAATTTATCCTCCTTCCTGGTTAAAATCATAACCCCCCTTACTAAATTTTCCACATTCAAGATCAATAACACCAATCAAGCTTTTCAAAAAATTAATAATATCACAATATCCGATACAGACATCCTAGCTTCCTATGACGTTACTTCTCTTTACACGAATGTCCATATCCCATTTACTTTACAAGCCCTACGCAAATTCTTAGAAACAGACGATACCTTAATAAAACGTACCTCCCTTTCTATAGACCATATCCTTGAACTCACCACCCTTCTATTAGAAGCAAGATTTTTTAGATTCAACAAAAAAATCTTTCAACAAATATTTGGCTTACCAATGGGACTAGGGATTTCAGCCCCATTATCTGAAATCTACCTAGCCGCCATTGAAAGCCAAATTCTACACCCCTTTCCCCCTGAACTAAAACTATACATGCGCTATGCCGACGACATTCTTGTAATAGGCAACAGATCCATTATTGATAACCTCTTCATAAAACTTAACTCTGTACACGATAGACTTAAATTCACCCTTGAAATTGGACAAAATAATCAGATTAATTTCCTTAATCTTACTATCTATATAACAGGCACAAAATTAAATACGAAAATTTTCAGGAAAAATACAAACACCGGTAAATACTTACATTTTGCTTCTCATCACCCTCTAAACACTAAAAAGGCAGTCTTATATAACCAAATTCACAATGCACTAAAGTACAGTTCCTTACCCACTGACCTTCACAATGAAATACAGTATATCACCGACAAATTTATATCCAGAGGTTACCCCCACCAACTTATTTTAAATACAATCCTTAACGCTAAAAATAAAATTAAATCTAACACCCCAACCAAAGACAAAAATAAAACAAACATCCGCATAGTCCTCCCTTACCACAATGAACTAGCAGGACAGTTCCGACGCCTATTTAACAACACTGATATCTCCCTTGTTTTTTCCACCTACAACAAATTAGGATCCTTCTTCAGCACCTATAAAGACTCATACAAATATCCTACAAACGACCTTAATAATATTATATACCTCATCAATTGTCAACCAAACTGCAACACATGTTATATCGGAAGTACCACTACTAAATTTGGCTCATCAAAAACATCCAATACCCGTGCATACTACCATTTTCATAGTCTCATGTCCAACCAATCTGTCACAGAACTTACAACTCATGCCCAGACTCACAACCACAACCCGCTCATCGACTCTGCCATTTCAATCATTAAACTAAAATCCAGTTACAGAATACTCCAATATGAAGCCCTAGTTATTGAATGGTACAAGCACCACTCTAACCTCAAAATTCTAAATTCTAAACTCCCCTTCAATCTTTCCCCAATTTGGAACCTCTCGAGATTAAAGTTCCCACATGTCAAAAAAGGCATCACGAGAGTATAATTTTTTATTCTTAAAATATCACGCGCGTTCTCTCCCCACACATTGCCAACTGAAGACGTTCTCTAACTAACGAAAGTCCTCGTAAAGACTATTGGCTTCATCGGATTCACTTACATAGTTTTTAATCATTCCTTCTTCTCTTTATTTCGATGACAACCAAGGATTGGATGTGTACACTTCTATTTCCTTGCGCCTATTTAACTCAGTCAACTTTTATCTACTTCCCTCCCTTTTAATTTTCAATTCAACAATTCAACTTAAACATTAACCACGCTTCCTAAGTAAACCATCGCAGATTAATTTCAAGGTGAGTACCGCTTTTTAAGCTTTCGCTATTCCTTTCTAATAATGAAGTCCTTAATTTCTGTCAAAATTCCTTACTGTCATATTAATGGATATTAATACTTAGCAACTACAATTAAGTCATGACAATAAACCAATTCTACTTTTTTTTTTTCTTTTTTTTTTGCATTATTTGACACCTTCAATTTGATTTGGCACAAGTTCAATAATTTACTGGTAAAAGTACTTTGTCGTAGCAGCAAAGACTGCATCAAATGAAACAAGAAATTATAAATTTTATAATTAATTTTGGTAGCAAATATAAAAATAAAATAAATACAATCAGAACAGGGTATGTAAGCCAATCCACCATGGCTTGGCTTAATTACAAAAAAAAAAAAAAAAAAAAAAGTGAAATTTTTTCTAATGGAATGAAATACTAACTCTTAGAACTTTTATTAAATGCTCATATATATATATATATATATATATGCAAGTAACATGCCGCTTGTGGATTAACAACCATTAAAAGATCTATAAGCAGATGAACAGAGACTTTCAACAGCCTTTAATTTAATGCTGATGCAACCACTGGCAATTAAGGTTAAACACTTAATGCAGTTTCTTATTAAGAAAAATATACTCACAAATGTTAGCCATGTACAAAGATATCATGTATGAAGGAATTGAATAACAACTATTGAAAGATGAAAATGCACAAAGCAGAACTCTCAACAGATTACTGCAGAAAAGTGTTAGTTAAAGACTGTAAAGATGTATTCTTTTCTGAGAATATAATCACAAACAGTATTCAAATATAAGTCAAAGATTAACTATGAAATTAGGATGCTCTTTATCAAAAAAAGCAGAGGCATAAACATGACAAGATATATATATTGTTTAAAGAAATATCAAAAATGTAAACTTCTCTTGACAGATATGAGCAATACAAACAGTTAACAACAGCTAGAAAAAAAATTAGAAAAGCTAAAGGCATAATTAATGTGAAGCATTGCTAGAAAGTTCAAGGAATAGCCACAGTAAAGTACTGTTGTGATCACAACAGTAAAGTACTGTTGTGATCAATGACAAAAACTCCAAAGTTATGTTTCTTAATCTATCATATAACAGACATATGTTGTGTTTATTTTGTCTCACATAAAATGTCTGAAAAATTTATGAAGGAGAACATGAACCTGAAATTACAGTCTAAAACAGACAAACTCAACACACAGATTTATGAATTGTCACAAGTTTATGGAGAAACAGCAATAAAGGGATAAGTTTTCTTGTAAAAACTTGTCCCTTTATTGCTGACAAGAAAATTGCAAAGGAAATGTGCAATTTTCTAAAGAGAAAACAGCAATAACAACTTTACTGGGAACAACATGGTAATATCACAGGCTTATGAAAAAGTAAAATATTTCATTGTATTTTATATCATTTTATTTTTAGGTGTCTTGGTACATAGAAGCAGAACTGCAGTTTACCAAGTTCAAACTTAACTGCAGCTGGAATTTGCTATATTTGTCGTGGTTAAGTTTTTTTTTGTTTTTTTCATAAGTCTTAATCACAACAATTCTCAATCTAGTTGTCATCCAATCACAGCAAAAACTAATGAAAATGTTGAGTGGGAATTTGTTTATACCAATTGAAGAATTTACATCAGAGTGATGGTAGAATAACTGGGGGTGAATAATGAATGTTTGTTTTAACAAACTATCTTGAAATTAAGGTCTGCACAAAGATGAAGCCAAAATAATTAACTCACGACCAATAATCAAGTCAAGAGCAAATTTCCACTGACCTTTTGGATAACATCAACCTTCAAGCCCATGCTCATTGATAAAAAAAAATGCCAATCAAACATTTTGCCTTCAAGTTCTGAAGCATCTGCAGGAAACAATGTTGTGAAAAAGGTGCAAACTGTGGCCAGACAAGTGGGTGGTGCATCATGATAATGTGCAAGCTCAATGTATTATCAGTAAGGGAATTTCTTATGGAAAAATGGAATTGAATCCAAGGTGACCCCTGGATGGCACCCTCCCTGCTCCACTGATTTGACTCCATCTGATTTCTGTCTATTCTCAAGTATCAAAACTAAGTTGAAGAAGATACATTTTGGGTCTTTGAAAGAAAGTTCAGCAGCAGCATATGTCAAGAGTATTAAAATCAATCAACAACTAGTTCCAGAAATTCAAGTTGCAGCAGAAGAGAATAACTTTAGAGGTGTCCAAGGGAAGCTCTATATCAAGCTACTCTCCTCTGCCAACGGGGAACATAAAAAAATAATTGTAGTTAAACTTGCTTATATAGTAATTTTTAGAACTTTCTAGCTGCACCTCATACAAGCACTCTGAAATACAAATACTGTTTTACTACTGTAATATACCACATGAAATAATACAGCCAGTTATGGGGAAGTAAAAAAAAAAAAAAAAACACAGAAAATATCTGAAGATATTTTCTTGATATGTGCAACTATGGGGTTTGTGGTTCTCTCTTAATACACTAAAGTTGAGCTCCAATAAATGCTTTACAGATTAAGTACTGTACATATATAAATTATTAGTGGTAACACGTATCAAAATATTCTTTCACATAATCTCTCCTTAACATGCTCTGATTTTCAACTACACTATTATTTTATACCATAAGTCAAAATATTACAACTTGTACTTTAAATGGAGGGAGAAAATCCAATAAAAGAATCAACTACGAGTTGAAATAAGAAATTTCAACTCTCGAATAACTAATTATAAAAGAAAAAAAATGTATAAATATAAACTCAGCTACTAGTTAATCAAGTTAAACAATATTAACACTCGTATAAAAATTACCTAAGTACAGAACATAACAAAAATACTTAGTCACAGACTGAGTAAAATAACCTATGTGTAAAACATCTATATGTACAAGTTATCATATGGTGACAAGACAATCTGTTCACCAAGTTATATTTCACTCTTTGTGGCAGTATAATGCTTTCACACCATTTAAAATTAACAGAACGCTAACTACATATAAATACACACAATCTTTCTTCCAACTAAAATAGCCACAGCCAGAGGCAAAAATAGCACCCAGACAGATGGCACTGGAAAGAGGGAAGAAGCACATGTTAAAGATCACTGACTTGAAGGGGACGTTGCATTTGTAAAGGACTCTGACCCATCATCTCAAGCCTGCGAAGATGACAGTCATGGCATAAAAGGTGATTGTCCAATGGATAGCAACGTTTATCTGGTTCATCTGTTAGCTGCATTCCACAATCCTATAAAATCAATAAATCAATCTACTTTAACTCAATCTGTACATACAAGTTATTTAAATCACTGATTTTAAACTACACCCAAAATGTAAAAAATATTTTGCACCAATATCCATTAGATTTACGTACTAACTTTTTGAAAATGGACCCTGAAAAACTAACATAGATCTGTCTTCCAGCTGGAATGTCATTCCAGGATGCCTTACACCTTGGTGCTGCTTCCTTATTACTGTAGATCGAAATTCTCTAAAATGTTCATAATAAGGAAGCACATCAGGGTCTGATGATAATTCAATATAATGTATAATGTCATCCATATGCTGTCTTATAACAGACAACTTAGGATGAGGTGCAACTGATTCTTCATCATCATCGTCGTCCTCTTGTTCTCCATGAAGAGCATTTTCCGGAATCTCTCCCTCAGAAAAAATCTGATAGCCCGGATCACCTTCATTATTTTTGAGCCACTGTTCCACATCATTCTCAGTTGCATTTTTGTTAACGGCCCTCAGAAGACTGTCCCAAAAATTAGACACCTCAACTCCCTCAAAGTCCATTTTAGGTCCTACGTCATATAACTTCTTCCAAGCATTAGCCAAGGTGGTAATCTTCATATCTTTCCACGCAGCTGCTAAGTTGAAGATAGCAGATCTAATGTTGTATGCACGTAAATTGCGCAGTGTCCTGGTACCTCTTGTATCTTCTTCTGCGTCTTCTATTTCTTCCAAAACAACCATCACCTCTTCCAAAAACTTCTTATACAACTTCTTACAAGCAACAATTACACCCTGATCCATCAGCTGTATCAGTGAAGTAGTGTTAGGAGGCAGAAAAACACATTTAATTCTCCCATCCCTGCTAACTAACCTCTCAGCGTTAGGTTAAGCAGCTGCATTATCTAGCAGTAAAACAGCCTTTATTTCATTAGAAGGAATTTTCAGCATATCTGTCTGATGTGCAACACTATCAGATATAAATAGGTTCTAAATTTTTCCTTTAGGACAGAAATCTTTTGTCCGCTGAATTCGAAGTCCGTTAAATCGAGGGACTACTGTATATATTTTTTTGTTTAGTTATAATAGCATAGGATGATAATTTCTGAATTTTTCATTAAAAATTTTTTATTACACAGAATTTCAGTTCCTTTTTTGATGGAGGGAGCCCCAAATATAAACATCAATCAGCAAGCAATATTTTAGAAACAGTGGTTTGTATGATATTGCTCCTAAAAAAGAAATCCAACTTTTGAAACAGTGGGCAGTGATCAAATTTTTTTAAAATCTATGAAACCACAGCCACTTCAAGAAAAGCTGATAAAAATGTGTATGAAGAGGATACCAGTGACAGTAATGTTAGAAGATTTCCTTGCTTTAAAGCTGGAGTTACTAATATTGATGATCAATTCAGAAGTGGCATTGCACACACTGTATACAATAGTGAAAATTATGGCTACTATCTATTGATTTCTTAAAAAATGGATTAGTGTTCAATAAGAAAATACTGCAAACATTAAAAATGTGAAAAGCAATTAAAGCAAAACAGAAATTTGCATTATTGTGATCCAGTCTCATTGCATCACAATAATGCAAAATCCCACCTAGATGACAGAGAAAAGAAAAAAGAAAAAGAAATGTTTTATTTGGGTTTTATTGACGCATCAGTAATAGAAGCTATAAAATGAAACAGTCATAAAAAACAATAAAAGGTAAAATGAAGACAAAAGAATTCAGTGACCTACGAAAATTGGTCATATGTCAAAGGCATTTATGGAATATATAGTGTTTGTTTGGTTTTTTTTTTTTTTTTAGGAGCATTAGCAACTAAGGCCATATTGCTCTGGGAATATGCGGTGGTCATTCCCTGACCTTTCCGCATCCTCCGTATTTGGTGGTGACGGGCTCGAACCATGGTCTAATCAAGAAGCGTGTGCTACACACTGCTGCTCCTTCCCACCTGGCTACGGAGGCACCTAATATATAGAGTCTATCAAATAAAGTATAAAAAATATATATATATATATATATATATAGGCTTTAAGAGTATATTTTACATAAATCTAAATAAGTTAGTTTTAATCATTTTAAGTAATTAAAAGTAGCCAACACACAGTCATTGTCTGACAGTGTACAGGGCTCAACAGCCAAATGACTAAGAGCAGTAAAAGATAAATGTTCAGCTCTAAAATAGGGATACTAGGAAAATGGCATTGCAGTTCTCTCACATAGGAATAAGGATGGTTACCAGTCCTCAGCAGAAGTGAGGAATAACCTCCCTTTCCTACAAGGTTTCTGTGCAGACTATACTGACAGTTTGATTACAGGCTTAATCTTATATAAGCTTGTTTGTGACCCGTTCATGCCATGCCTGTTGCCAATGGGGGTGTACTTTGGTATAGGTATTATCTAACTGCAGTCTGTATAGGGAATAACAGGCTGTAACTGTTTTGGAGTTGTGCTGACCTGGCTGTTGCATCTGCCAGATCATTACACTCAATCCTAATGTGGCTTGTGATCCGCAGAAATGAGTCAAATGAATATTCAGAATATAGCATCAGCTGAACCCAAGATAGGATTATATCCCATTACTGATAAGGCCTGTTATGCATTTAAAGAGTCTGCATACACCTTTGGTAATTATGGGTTCTAATCAAACTCATATCAAACTTTTAAGTTTGCAGACTTGTTATCTTCCAGTTTCATTGAGCTTGTCACATTTTATTTTATTCCTTTGCTAAAGCCATATTCACCTATTTTATTATTATCACTCAAATTATGTAAACCCTTCTAGCTTGGCTGTACCAGTGTATTGCTCTTACTTTACTGGATGGCAATAAATTATTTTATATATACAATGTGGTCCAATGCTAACTTTACAACATACAACTCTGCTGAATATATACTGCATTCATGAAAATGCAAGACAAATTTGCACAATCTGGATTCTAGTTGTGGGATAAAGTGGCACATAGGTGGTTCAGATCCCTTGTGCACATCGTCTATAACTGAGGGATGTGTTGGAGAAATGTCAGCTTCTTATCAAGGTAAGCCCCAAGAATTCTGTCTCAGGTGCTATTGGAATGATACTGTCTGAGCAGTTCTGGTTCAGGATGAAAATTCCATTTGCATCAAAAATATATGTAAACAACCTTTTGAGGTGAGAGCCAAAAACCATAAGCCACTGTCCAGAAACTGAGGCAGTCAACAGCTTGCTGTAACTGTCATTCAGTGACCATGTTGCACAACCATAAAATTATATAAATCATCAACAGAGCACTGTACATAGCAGAAGTAAGTTGTGCATTAATAGAATTAGCACAACGGTAATATTAAAAACACAACACTTAAAGAACTGATTCTTACAGGAACTCCCTCCTCTCAGCAAAAATGGCAGACAGACTCATACAAATTTGGAATGCACAATTTTCACTTGCACATCCCATTCACTTTTCTTCTCTGCCACATCTCAATAGTTCATCTGATGTCCACTGAGGTTTAAGCCTTGAACAGCATTTCTTTGTTGGTATAAAAAGCCTAGTAGCTCCTTTGATTACTTCCCTGAATACTTCCCATTTAGAATCTGTTGTTAACATCATCAACTGATGATGTTACCAACAGCAGATGAGTGTCTCGCATCGGGTGCCGTGACCTGGCTTTTGGTTCATCCCACAGCACCAATTCTGCTTGCTAAAAGTGGCATTGAGCACTCACATCCTTTCACCTGGGCTTCAAGTCAAGCAAGTCAGACTTTCTCATCCATTTAAAGTTTGAGAATAGATTGAGGTCGTTTCGGACTCTAACTTTATCGAATGAGACTGATTCCCTCGAAGACCAGATAAAAACTGTCTGAGACCACTGTAGTCAGCCTTACGGCAAAAGCCTTTCCCTTTACACTGACAGTAATTATATCTTTAATTATATTCCACATTAGTACACTGATCACTGGCCAACCAGTGGGTCTTTACCTGCAAATTTTTAATGCATGAAGAATAAATGCAGATAAGCAGATCAAGAGTATTCTTCCTCTTGTTGCCTAACATGATGCTGTAGAAAACAGTCATCCAGGAAATCCACAAAAGTGTTGCTAGTGTGTGTGTGTGTCTGTGTGTGTCCAACCAACCCACAAATTCCAGTCAATATCTGGAAAATTAAAATCCCCATTATGAGACATTCTGATTTGCTTGATCAATCTATTTCTCTGCATAACTGTTTGGTATACTGATCAGTCATTAGGCCTATAACACACTCCTACTCTCAATTTTGTTTTCCCAGTGCTTATATCACACCAAAATGACTCAACACTGCACTCGTCACCCATGTCAACTGGATGCTGCCTCAGATTTAATATGCTTCTTAACTAAGAGCACAACCCCTTCACTTCTCCTGTCCCATCTGTCCTTCCTGTATAGATTGTACTCTCCATATTCAAATTCACTATCACTTATGTCCGAGTGACACCATGTTTCTGCTATTCCTACAATGTCTGCATTTGATGACTTAATCAGTAACTGAAACTCATTAAATTTATTTGCAATGCTTCTTGCATTAGTGTACATGCAAGTAGTATATGTGCACATTTTCTTACTCTTAGTTACCCAAACACAGCCCTTGTATTTATTTGTTCCATGATGACCCACAGCAGGGCTCAAAGTAATAACATAATAACAGTGCAAGAATCACTTTCACCTCTGCTTGTGGCTCTAGCTAAGCTATTAGTCTGTACATTCCAAACCACCTATCACTGCCTTTACAGCATCAGGAAATATTCTTGTGCCCCTTATATTCAAGTACAGTGGATTCCGGTTATTTGGGCCACCGGTTAATCGGGGCAGCTGTTTATTTGGGAGAAATCTTAAAAAACAGAAACCAATCGAGAAAATAGCCAAGGTTTACTTCGCGTAATTGGGACAAAATGCCGTTTAATCGGGGCAGGAGACCTCAGCACTGGAAATTACCCTACGATTGTCTCCGACGGTACCACGTGGTTCGGTCGAAATCCTGGAGGTCACAACTATAAAACAATTAGCAGTCACCTGTTTATTGGCCTTTTCTGTTAGTGAAATCTATCATAAATGGACAGTAAACTCGATCTTACTGAATTTGCGATAATACCGACAGCTGGAATTCTGCGGGTTATTATGGTGAAATGAGTTTATACTTCATTGAAATCTACAATCATAAAAAAAAAATTTTCAGATCTTCTCTTCATTCCTATTTTTAAAGCTTTGTAACTTGTTACTCTGTTCTCACTTGTCTCACTTGCACGTATTGTGTTACTTGCAATTTGTGTGTGCCGTGTTCTTTGTTATTGATTACTTATCTTTTTACTGTTTTAAATTTTAACCCCCACCCACAAATGTCATTGAACAGAAATGTCAACTAGTTTGTATGTACATATTACAGTACGTATTGATTATTCCGATTATCACGTATATTCTTCCGATTTTCATGTATCATTTAATTTTTTAATTGGTAAGATAATAAAGGGTAAATTTGTGCTTAATATATCTTTACTTTTATAGCCTGTGGATAATATTCCTCATATTTTCTCTAATCAGAATCGCTGTTTAATAGAATTAAAATTCAATTCACAAACGTGATCACAATGATCGGTGCTTACTACACATCGTATAGTGAATGGTACTTTACTATGGTGAGTTCGTCGTAACGTGATTTGATTGTACAGTGAACTAATTGTAAAGGGGGGGGGGATTACATTGTATTTTTAACTATTTACGTGAAACTTCGGATAATTGGGGCAGCCGCTTAATCGGGCCAAAATGCACTAGTCCCGATGTGTCCCAAATAATCGGAATGGACTGTATATCCCATCCCTGTAAAAACAGTCTCTCCTATTAACAAGCACAGACCACATTGAGAAGTATTCTGCCCCAAAATACTATTGTTTAAGTGCTAGAAACTGAAAGCATGTTTCAGCAGAAATTTTAGCAAATGTCTCCCCTACAGTGTTAGAAACTGCAGTTTGATCTGCAGTTGGAAATCAATACGTGGCCACCACAGTCAATGTTAAAGCACGGCAGTACAAAAGTGCACATGCTCCAAGTAACTACGGTTCAAGCCCATGACTACCAAATAAGGCAATTTCTTGAATTTTTTATTCTTTCTCTTTTGTGAACGAACTCCTCTGATCTTATGTTGTCTCCCTGGAGTGTTACAGAAAAGAAAAAAAAAAAAAAAAAAATTATGCTTTTGGATGAATAATGAGTGCAATGTATATTTGCCTTTCATTTTCCAAATTTTTGTACAGGCGAATATGGAGTTGGCTACCTGGGTGACAAAATATGGGAAATGGATTGAAGGGTACTCCTGGCTGTGATTTCAGATGTAATGTGCATTGGGATGTGGGTGTGGGGAGTGCACAAACGAACATTTAAAGGCTATTAGATGATGTGGAGTAGGATATTGTTTAAATGGTCCCGACACTGTTTTGTGCCTTTTGTGTTGTTGCATGCTTCATTACCCCATAGTTTACAAATTCATTATTTTTTTTGCTAAATATTTATTATCCCCTTTTTTTAACGTGTCACAATGGTCGTCTCACAGTCCTTACAAAGCAATTTTACTTTCAGGGACCAAATACCCACCACTATGCTACAATGGATAAAAGGATGGTTAAGTGGGAGAAGATAGAAGATGGTAATCAATGGGTGTTGCTCTTCGCGGACTAATGTTATTAGTGGAGTCCCACAGGGTTCGGTGTTGGGTCCACTGTTGTTTTGTATATTTATCAATGATATTGATGAAGGTATATCAGGCTTAATGTCGAAGTTTGCAGATGATACAAAGGTTGGCAGGGTTGTTAATGACAGTAATGGCAGTGTGCTACTGCAACAGGATCTAGATAATTTGGGCAGATGGGCTAAGAAGTGGCAACTGAAGTTTAACCTTGACAAATGCAAAGTACTGCATATGGGTAGAAGTAACCCCAGAGAAACGTACCAACTGTGTGGTACTACACTTAAGGTGGTAGAAAATGAAAAAGACCTAGGAGTAATTGTGCAGTCAGATATGAAGTTTTCTGAGCAATGCAGACAGGCTGCCAGGGCAGGTCATGGGGTTTTGTCAATGATATATAGGAATTTTGCTAGCAGGGAGAAGGAGGTGATTGTCCCTCTGTATAAGGCAATGGTCAGGCCACGCCTTGAGTACTGCATACAGGTCTGGAGGCCTCATTTTAGGAAGGATGTAGATTTACTTGAGCGTGTACAGAGAAGGGCAACAAGATTGGCGAGGGGAATGAAGGGATCCTCTTACCAAGAGAGGCTTAAGTTCTGCAAATTGCAGTGGCTGGAGACTAGGCACCTGCATGGTGATCTGATTGAAGTGTATAAGGCCTTGAATGGGTTGAGCACGCTGAATTCTAATGAGATCCTTCCACTTGTTCAGATTACGAACCTAAGGGGGCATAAATTCAAATTAAGAAAAGACAGATGTAGAATAGATGTGCGGAAATTTGCCTTTAGCCAGCGGGTGGTTAATTGCTGGAACAAACTTCCATCTGTCGTTGTGGAAGTTGATAGGTTGAATAAATTTAAGGAGGAACTGGACAGGCATTTGGAGGGAATGGTGTGATTTTTTTTTTTTTTTTTGGCTGATGCTGTATAAGCTCATACACTTGCTTTCTTGCATCACATGCCACTACTACTACTACTACTACTATGTGTTTTTTTTTTAAAAAAGAGGTTTCATGACCCGACAGTAGTCATGCAGGCTTTCTGTCTAAGACAAAAGTGTCCCATCAGGGGACATAGGACACCCAATGTGTTAAGAACATTTAGATACTGAATCACGTCTATAAGCTTCAATACATACCTCACAAATGTAACAGTCTATGTGAAAATCTTTGTCCATAGATACAACACGAACTGTTTCATCTGTACCCTGAAATTAAATTGTTGAAAAAAATTATGGAATACAAACAAAGAGTTGTAATCTATGAAAGATACATATAATTAATAAAGCACAAGAATTTGTCACACTAGACATGTCACAAAAATGTACTTCAAAGACAGAGATATCTGAAAACAGTTCTGTTTTGATTAAAACAGCTTTAAAATTTTGCTCTGCAAGTTTTGTGCACTTAAATGAACATTCCCAGAATAGACACAGGAAAGTTTCTAGAAGGAAAAAAATCATATAGAATCTTTGAGTCAGTAAGTAATGCAACTGATGTCCACAGCATGGACAAGATAAGATCTATTGCTCTGTCCTATTTGAAGTCAAACACCAAGAATATTTCTTTCCTACAAAGAAATGTCAGGTGAATCAGAATGCCGTCCTTGGTATCTTGATTCACTCCTCCCCAAAAGAATAAAAAAGTAATAAAAGTCTAATGCCTCCTTCACACTTCAAATTTATAATTTTCAATTCTAAAATTCAGTAGCTTCTACTTTCTTGCAAAAAAATGTGTCACCTAACCTTCAAAACAGATTTCTAAAAAATAGTAATATTGCTTCTGTGGAATAACTTTATTCTCAAACCTTTCAACCACAAATTTAATTCCTTGATGTAGTTAGAGATTTTATTTTTGGATGTTTCAATGAGCTACTCATGTACCACCTCTCTGGGGATTATCATAAGAGTGGAAATGCTTTCCCTCTACTGCTTCTGAGTGATCCAAGAAGGTTAACACAGGCATTTGAACCCTGAGTCAGGGAATAAGGAGGGTGTGATGCCACTTTAAAACACACTTCTCAAATAATGTCAACAATCATACAGGGACTGTGAAAAAAAGCATACTCTTGCTATAAGTAAATCACTTCTGAAATCAACCCTTGACATTTGGTCTACATTGTAGGCTTTGGATGGCTTATAAGCATATTGTAGTATGAAGAAGCATTGACAGTCATGCAACTCACCAGAATAACCTCATTTTTGTTGTAAAACATGCTTGGTATCAACCCTTTTCTACAGATTGCATGGCTCTGAATTTCTTCAGCTCTGGGGAACTAGAATGATGCTACTATTTACTGGCTTGTTTACTTTCTGAGCATTGCAAACAGGCTGCAAGAGTAGCTCATGGGGTCTTATCAATGATATACAAGAATTTTGCTGGCAGGGATAAGGAGGTGATTATTCCCTTGTAGGCAATGTTCAGGCCACACCTTAAGTACTGCATACAGGTCTAGAGGCCTTATTTTGGGAAAGATGTAGAGCTGTTGGAACGAGTACAGAGAAGGGCAACAAGATTATTGAGTGGAACAAAGGGTTGCGATTACCAAGACTGCAAATTGGGCAGTTTGGAGACTAGGCACCTGCGAGGTGATCTGATTGAGGTGTATAAGGCCTCGAATGGTTTGAGCAAGCTCAATGCTGATGGGGATTCTTCCTCTTGCTTAGATTCTGCACCCAAGGGGGCATAAATTCAAATTGAGGAAAGACAGTTGTAGAATAGATGAGCAGAAATTTGCCTTTAGCCAGCGGGTGATTGATTGCTGGAACAAACTTCCATCTGTCAATGTGGAAGTTGACAACTTAAATAAATTAAAGGCTAAAATAAATTCCATTTCAACTTTCCATTTCACCCTTAAATAAATTCAAGGGTGAAATGGAAAGTTTTTTTTTTTTTTTTGGTTGATGCTATATAAACTTGCTTTCTTGCATCATATGCCAATGCTTTCTGACTAAAGTACTCATTCCTAGTCACTATACAGTTCTAGGAAATCATCCCTCTCATATCATGCAAAATCGGAAATACACATCAAAAAATCAAAGAAATTCCTCTGTCCCAGAAAAAAAAAACAAAGTAATTCATCCTTTCATGATGGAAACTACATTACAAGAAAAGAGCAAGAGTTAAAAAATGAGACTCCTAATCAGAAGTTTTCCTATTTTCTATTATTTTCATTTAAATCACACTGTAATTCATTTCAATAACTAATTAATAAACTGAATGACAGTATTCAATAAATGATTAAGTTCCTCACAAGCATTTATTTAATGAATTAAAACTTTTTAAAGTATAAATAATATAAAATTACAACCAACTCTTCAAAGAAAATTCAACCATTATTAAAGAATTTGAAGTGTCTGATTCATTTATATATAAAATGACACTAAGTAGTTGAATTTTTAAGACAAACAGAAGTTTGTACATTAGACATCATTATTGTAATATCTGATATAGTGAAGTGCTTTGCGATGGGTTGCCTTCCTCTTAAACCTCAAATAAATAAATAAATATCACTTCCCCATTAGAGAAGTCTGCTGTTACTTATTCTCAGTCAAGTACCACCACCCAGATAGCAACATTTCAAAGAGACTTGGTCTCTCATTGGCAGGCAGGTAGGTAGGTACCCAGAGGTATGAGTCAACAACCCATTTGTGACTTATTTGCACAATATGAGAGATGCCAAATAGTGTACTTCTTAGACTAACAAAAAAATTTTCATGGTTTTTTACCTTAAAATTTTATTAGTCTAAGAAATACACCTTTTGGCATCTCTCATATTGTGCAAATAAGTCAGAAATGGGTTATCAACTTTTTTAAGTAACAGCAGACTTCTCTAACGGGGAAGTTTTACTAATTCAAAGTATAACAGGAAGACAACTTGTGAAGGATTTCACAATATGAGATGTTACAATAATAATTCCTAATACACAAATTTTAGTTTGTCTTAAAATTTCAACAATGTAGTAATAATGCAATAACAATGTCACAGATTAAATTTTTCATGGTTTCATGAAAAAAAAACATAAGGTATGTATGTTTTATATAAAAGCTACAGGTTTTTGGATAAAAATCCATTTTATAATTTAATTATTATCATAATTAAACTCTTAATTAATATAATACAATTCTAGTTTCTTTTCTTATTTCATTAATTTAATTATTATTAATTGTGTCCCAGGAAATAGAGAATGGCACATCCTTATTTTCCAAAATCTTTATTGAAGTCATTTTATCTCCAACTTTGAAATGGGGAAGAGTAGGCCTCACCATATGAGGAAAACTTCAAATATGTGGATGACAGAGCTTGGTAACTGGGTACCTTGAAGGGGTGGATCTAATTGAGGTTTACAAAGCTCTGAGATGGAACAGTGAAATGAAAGGAGGCAAAATTTTCATGGTATTAAATGACAATAAAAGCAGGAAGCATAAATTCAAACTAAGAGAAAGAATTAAAGCAAAGATATAAAGCATTTATATTGTAGGAAGTCAGGCAGCAAGTTACTTCCATGAGTAGTTAAGGCTGACAGCTCAGGGAAATTCCTGAAAGGCCAGTATCTACAGGAAGAAGGGAATTATTTTAATTTTTTTTTTTTGTAAAAGGTTCTGGATTCCTTGCAGAGTATGGCTAATTTGTTGTTTTTATGGGGGTTTGATGGTGCATAAGCTGCTGTGGCTATAATGTGCCTATTCATTTATAATATAAGGATATGAGAAATTTTTGTAAAATCAGAAATGATTAAAAAGTCCAGTTTGCTTGAGGTAGTTGAAAAATTCAGAAATATTTGCATTGTCACCAATGAGATTCTCTAAAGTTATTGGTTTATCAAGATTTACCAGTGATAGCAGGATTGATGTTCTGTCTTGTCTATAGTAGAGGCAGTGAATGAGAATGTGTTTAACAGTCAGATTTATATAACAATGTGGACACTGTGGTGGATCATCTCCTGTGAGTAAATAAAGGTGGGTTAGATGAGTATGACCTATTCTTGCCCTTGAAAGGACTACTACTTCTCGTCTTGATGTACAGACACTGGAGTGCCAAATTTTCGGATCATGTTTAAACTGCAAGAGTTTATTATTAGTTTGAGAGTGCCAGATTGTTGTCCAATTCTGGAAGGCATGCGGCATGAATCATTAGTGAATAGTCTGATGCTGGAACAGGGATATTCGTTAAATCTAAGGTGGTTGGATTTTTTGCAGCTTTGTCGGCAAGTTCATTGCCCAAAAAACCAGAACATGCTAGAATCCAACAGAAGGTGACTAGTTGGTGGCATTTTTCAATCTGTAATAACAAGTTTCTAATTTCATCAAGAACAGGATGAACTTTATCCAAAGAATTACATAATGCTAAGATTGAGCTGAGGGAATCAGTGTAAATAACAGATTTTAAAGAACAGTCAGAACAGACATTTTCTAAAGCTAATTTAATTGCATATAGTTTGGCTGAGAAGATACTGAATTCAGATGGAAGAGATGCTGAAATTGTGGTATTCTGAAACACTGCGGCTGTTGCAACATTTGAATTAGATTTAGAGCCAGTATGGCTAATAGTTTACATGTATAATATTTTGCTAATGCTAATATTTTACAATTACAGAAAAATTACTAAAACCAACTAAATCCTAATTATAAAGCCAAAAATTCTGTAATGATTATTTTAACATTAAGAAAAAATTTAAATCCAATGTAGTACAGTTGAAGAGAATACTCATTCTCCAGCAGTATTTTCTAGTTGGCTAGGAACACTTGTTTGGCAGCTCATAAAATAACACAAATAGTGAAATTTCATAAAATATAATAAATCTTCAGAAAGAGAATTTTGAAAATTTACAGTACACTATATCATTCACATTTGAATATTTTTGCAGCATATTTTTGCATTCTATGCAACTATCTATTTGAGCAACCGTTTATTTTCCAAACTGTAGATTACTAAAACAAATATTCATACATCTGAAAACTGAATTCTCTTTGGAAAGTTTCTCATTGTTTGATACTTTTATGAATGTTATTTAACAGCATTAAAATAAGAGAATATGTTTAATCATCATAAAAAAAAACAAAAAAAATACATATACCATGTGGTTTCAAAGGTCACATTTAAGCTGGAAACTTAATGCATTTGAAGTCACAGAAACATACCTGAAAGTTGCACTATTAAAACTAATTGAATGCAGAGCTCCAGTCTGTACGTGGCACAATCAAGCTTACCCTCTAGAAATTTCTTACCAGAAAAATCACCTGGAAGCTGCACAGATATTCCTTGTGGCATTTTAAATAAATTTTCAAACTTTTATTTTAGATTACCAATTTAGAGTGATGCCACATTTATACTGTAACTAAATTCAATTTTCAATCAATCAATAAATATATATAATTACCTCAACAGGAGTTATAGCCTTGTTACATGCTGCACATTTTGGGGCAAACATCCTGAAAAGCATTTAAGTACTTTAAATATTTTAATTACAAGCTTCATAAGGGGAAAAAATGGAAACTTTTTTTATATTATATCCAATATAACAACACATTAACTTTAATGTTTATTACACTTTATTTGAGGAAAATAATGAATTTTAATCAATGAAAATTTACAATGAGTATTTTTTAAAAATATTAACATTCATTTTGACAATTTTTTTAATTCCTAGAAAAACAACATATTGTAATAAATTTGAATGCTTGAATTATAATAATGTAATAAAGCTATCTAATAAGTTAGAATCCTCTCAAGTTATAACACAACAATCTTTCCCAGTTAGGATTTCTATACTGAAAACTTACATATCAAGACATTCTTTGTCAAAGAGTAACTCAACCGATAAAGTAAAATCAGGAACTAGAGGTCATAACATTTTAATAATATTAAAATGTTATGACCCTCTTAAATATTAATAATACACTTTAGTATTAGCCTGAAATACAAGAGTTAGGGAAGGCAAATTGGATATTTCTAAAGGGAATCAAATCTATTATTTAATGAGTACAATATGCTTTACCCAAGGATTTGAAGCTATCTAACAAGGAGACCTCTCCACCGATGTGGCTTGTGTGGAACTGACTGGAGTTCACCAATGTCTACAACTCAGATGGGCTATCAATACAGGATTAAGCCAGGTATGACTAACAAAATCATACACTAAAACTTTATAATGAAACCTGTGTGGTCGTTGGAGTGGGATTTATTGGCACAAGGGCTGATGTGGCCAAATTGCAGCTGTTACTTTGGAGTGTTCATCAACAGATTAGAGATGTGTCTAAAAGTGGTTGTATACATTAATCACTTTTAGATAAGTAAACCGTTCTGATAAATTGGCATTATCTCCAAGTGTATGGCTTAGTTGCAGAGGTTTTTGTGAGTTTAGTAGAGATCTAAAACATGCAATTCTAGCTGAATGGTAATACACACACTCAATCATAATATGCTTCACGGTAAGTATGGAACTACAATGCACGCAAAGTGGAGGATCTTCTAGCAGTAAAAATAGGAGTGTTAGATGCATATGGCCAATTCGTGCTCTTGCAAGCACAACCTCTTCCTGCCTGTTTAATCAGGAACTGATTAAACAGGCAGGAAGAGGTTGTGAACTCCATAACTGTGGATTCTGTTTTATCTGAAGAAGCTTGTTACCTGTTTGGTTATGCCACATTTCAGACCATTGCCCAGTGCATGTTTTCTGTATGATAGGTTTGTAGTCAGAATAAGGAACTGGGATGTAATCGAAGCAAGCAGGGTGTTTTGCTGCCTCATCTGCACGCTCATTTCCTGGAATTCTAATGTGGCTGGGTATCCAGCAAAAAAGTGACAGTCAGCTTATTTTCATTGAGGTGACATAACTGTGATCTGATTTATGGGAGAAGTGGATGGAAAATTTCTGATTTATTCTGTAGGGCATTCACAGCAGTTATAGAGTGTGCATATTATGATCTGGGTGTTTAGAAGATCATTAAGGATATTTAAAGCCATTGTGATTGCATATAGTTCAGCAGTAAAAACACTGCATTCAAGTGGTAACTGGATAGAAACAGTGGTTGTAGGACTGATTACTGCAGCTCCCACAGATATATCAGTTTTGGAGCCATCTGTGTATATCTGAAGACTGCGAGCATTGGTCAATGCACGAGTCGAATGTAACTGTCTAAGATTGTGATTTGATAGTGTTTTCCCCACTGAAGAAAACAGTTATTGCAAAGAGGTATATATACATTGCCCATGGTGCTTGTACTGTATCTGCAGCTTGAGATATATTTCCAAGATAGATGTTCCAGTCTTGTGTTAGCCGGATAACAGCAGGTTTATTTTCATTTGGTTTGTTTCTATATAAGTTTAAGTTAACACACTAAGGTTCAAAGAGGGATGTCCAGATGGGATGAGAAGGGAGGCAATGCAATTTGGTTGCATAGCTAAGAAGCAATACTTTTCTCCTAAGATTTAGTGGAGGCTCATTGGCATCTATATACAAACTTTGCACTGGGGATGTCTTAAAGGCTATGGAGGCAATCCTGAGAGAACTATGTTGGACTGGATTGAGCCAAGCCAATGCTGTCTTACGTGCAGAATCATAAACTGGGGCTCCATAGTGTAGACGAGATCATATTAAGGTTCAATATAGGTGCAAAAATGTGAAGCGATCGGCTCCCCATGCCATGGAAGAGATAACTTTAAGGATATTCATCTTTTCATGCACTGAAATTATATGCACCTGAAAGGCAAGTTTAGTGTCGAGTACTAGTCCTAAGAACCACATATTGTTGCTAAGTGGTATTTGTTGGATTCCTAACCTTAGTTCAGGATCTGGATGGGGCTGACGCTTTTTGCAAAAGTGGATAGCAGTTGTTTTGGTTGCAGAGAGGCGATACCAATTGTGGGATGCCCACGACTATTTTGTTTATTGAGAGCTGCGATTGTCGCTATTTTGTGAGTGGCAAGATACTGAAAGGTCATCTGCATATAGATAGGTGTCAACATGAGCCGGGATATTCTCTGTTGCACTGTTTAGCATAACTGCAAAGAGCATCGCACTAAGAATTGGTCCTTGTGGGACCCCTTCTTAGACAACTGTATGGGATAGTGAATTGCAGTATCGCACTTGAAAGGTTCTGTTTTGGAGAAAACTCTGCATGACCAGTGGTAGCTGACCCTGAGGTCCTATGGCATACAGATTTTGAAAAATGCCATAGCACTAGGTGGTATCAAGAGCTTTTTCGATATCCAAGCAGACCATAACAAGATGTTCTTTACATATAAATGCATTCCGTATGTTGGATTCTGCCTTGATCATAAGGTTGGAACGATTTTTTCGAAATCCATACTGATTCTTATTCATCACCAAATGATATTCTAGATACCATACTAATCGAGCGTGAATAATTTTTTAAAATATCTTACCAAGGCAACTACTAAGAGATATTGGCCGATAGTTTTGTGGATTTGATTGATCTTTTCCAGGTTTAGCAAAGACTAGGACTATTGAGTGGCACCAAGAAAGTGTAGTAGCCTTCAGAGAATATCTGGTTGAAGTATATCAGTAATGAGCTCAGAGCTTTCTTGTTTAGGTGTTTAAGCATCATATAGATAGTATATCCCATCAGGTCCTGATGCACTATTAGCTGATGTAAAAGGTCAATTATATGGAAGAGATGCCCTTTTTTTGGAGTTCAGCTTATACTTTTCTGCATTGGCTTTTACCTGTTTGAAGGCTGACTCATGCCGACGTGGCAGAGATGCCAGAAAAGCATTTTGCTAGGGCATTTCTTTTGGAGAGGAGAAATCTTTACTCTTCCTACTTATAATAGGCATTATAATAGGCTTAAAAACTTACCATTCAGTTTTTTGATTTTGTTCAAGATTTTTCTACTCTCTGTATTTTTAGTAATGGTGGAAGCAAACTAGATCCAAGAATCTTTTTTCTGCACATAACGTGTTTTAGTTTTAAGTTTCTTAAAATTTATCAGGTTGTCAGTTGTTGGGTTCTTGCGAAATACATTCCACACTTCATTCTGTTTTTTTTTTTTTTTTGGCATCACATGGCATGCATCATTCCACCAGACATTGGCATGTCTGTGAGGACCAACTGTGGTTTTGGGTATAGAGCAGGTTGCAGCTGTTATTATCTGTGTAGTAATGTGGTCAGTAGCATCATCTATAGGTTGGATTCTGATGATGTGATCTTCGAAGGAAATTGCATCAGTGAACTTGTTCCAATCTGTCCTAAAAAATTTCCATTTTATACGGTTGGATATATGTGATGTTCTATGTGTTTGCAAATTGCATATGATCAGGTAATGGTCACTGTTCAGTGGATTACTTGAAATTAACCATTGAATGATTGGGAACAGTTTTGGGGAACATACTGATAAATCTATAGCAGTAGGTGTTCCGGTGGGAAGGTGAATATAAGTGGCAGCACCAGTGTTTAATAATGTGAGGTTCTGGCTGTCAAGAACTGTTTCAATGAGCTTTCCTCGTTTATCTATCTGGGGAGATCCCCACATAGGATGGTGCCAATTAAAATCCTCTAGCAGGGTGAAAGGAGATGGAAGCTGCTTTATAAGATCCTCCAGTTCTTTCACAGTGAATTCTTTATTTGTGGAAAGGTATACAGAGACTACTTAAAGTAAAACTTAAAACAATATGTACTGCTACCACTTCTAATGTGGTCTGCAGAGGGATCTGTTTTGTAAGTCTTGTTGTCAACAAGTATGGCTACCCCTCCTCTTGTTGAGTTCATTATATTTCTGTATTGTTCATAAATGCTATAGTTTTTAATTACTGGAGTCACATGTGGGGTTAAATTGGTTTCTTGCAAGCATAAGCTTATTGGTCTGTGCTGTTTGATTAGATTGTAAATATCAAAAATGTCGCTTCATAGACCTCTACAGTTACACTGTATAATCCTCTGCATTATTTAGTTTTAGAGATTGTGTATGGTTCTGTATGTTTTTTGTATCCAGCTTGTTTGAATCGGTCTGGTTTTGTCTTTTTTTTTTTTTTTTTTGGGAAGGTAGGGTGCACAATGTCTATGTCGTCTTCTGCAAGTAAATCTAAGATTGGCTCATTCTGCAGGGTACCAGCATCAACATCCATATTTGCTGAACCTGATTGGTTTGCAGTGCTTGGGGCTGGTGCTTTCGATTTTGCAGTTTCTGTTAGAGTATCAGAAGCACTTGGTGGTACTGTTAGTGGAGTATTGCTAGCACAAGCCAATTTACGTTGTTCTGTAGGTGACTGCTGTGGGGATGATAGCACTGATCAAGCCCAATTGGCAATTGAGATGGAAGAAGGTACTGTGACTGCCGTTTGTGTTGCTGTTGACTGATATTTTTTGGTTGCTGCAGCATAAGTAATTTTTAGAATGTCAAGCACAACTTGCTTCTCGGTAGGTGACTTTTTGTTCAACTTTGTATTTTTGGATCTGTTTTCCTACCTTCCAGAGTTTGCATGCTTTTGAATACGTTGGATGCTGGCCTTCACAATTTGGGCATTGTGGTATTTTCACAGTGCAGTCCGTTTGTGTATGACCTTTGGAGCTGCAGTTCGGGCATAGTGTCTCCTCAACATACTGTTTGTAAGTGCCCAAATTTTTGAAACTTGGAACATCTAATTGGGTTGGGAATGTAGGGACGTACTCTGAAATTAAGGTATCCGGCTTCCACACATTGTGGTAAGGTTGGTGTTCCAAATGTTATAATATTTCTGGTGGGAACAAGTTCACCATCTTTTTTAATCATTATTCATTTTGCTTGGACAACATTTTGATCTTTTAGTTCTGCAACTAGCTAGTCTTCAGTGACATTCATCATATCCCGCTCTGCTATTATTCCCTTGGAAATATTTAATGTAGCATGAGGGGGTGACCTGTATAGGTATTCCACCAAAATTTAATAATTCAATAGAGCCTGGGAATGCTGATGCTTGGCAGTTTCAACCAGTAAATCTCCAGATAGTCTTTTCACCATTTTTGGTGAACCAGCCACACTTTCTAAACATTTCTGAATTAGAAATGGCAAAAGGGCATTCATAGGTTTAGATGAAAGAGAGTGTAGTATAAGGAATGTTGGAAATTCCTGCTAGTTCTCATTTTTAGGTAGTCTCTTAGATTGTGATACCTCATGATCGGTTTCATTCAAGTCACGAGAAGAGCGTCTAGGTTCAAGAACTAGGTAATTGTCAACATCCATGATTGCTCCTTTTTGCCCTGGAGGATAATATTCCCCCCCGGTTATTGGCCCACCACGTGGAGGCATGAGAGGAGCCACCAGTGACCAAGTGATTATAGATTAGTGGTTGTGTGTTATGTAGGTTAGTCCTATATACAAAAAGAAGAAAGGTACCTTCCCTTTCTTTTTGAAAAGCTTACTTCTTTATTTAGAAGAGCAGAAAATAAATAACTTTAACTAAACACTCGAAATTTCTCTGAAAACTTAATTCTAGGGAAGGCGCTTTGAAATTCGCTTGGCACTCAGGGCCTGAAACCAGTGTTCTACCACTATAGTGGGAAAGACAAAAGTAAGGCACCAATGTTAGAAGTTTAAACAGTATATAAGTGGAATTAACAGATGAACTACTACTAAAGAGCTTAGAAACTTAAAGAGCAAAGAAGTGGAATTAACAGACATGGCTGATACGACACTGGAACAGAAGTACCACAAAAATGAAAAGAATGAATACAAGAGATCAACTACAATTATAAATTAATGTATCGAAGTAAGATAGTGGTGTAGCAACAGATTTGTTTGTACATTCTAGCTGACAAGAAAAAAAAACAAAAAAAAAAAAAAAAACTATATCTCAGATAAAGTACAATAAAAGAACAGCATTGGTTGATGATGTTAGTTATAAATATTTCTGTAGCTTGAACTTCATGTTTTAAAATTTATTATGGGATTAAACTGTCCATATCTACATATCATTCTGATATGCAGATGTGCCACATGCATTTCTTTCTTGATCTGCACAATAAAATTATTATTAAGTGCGTAAACTCAACTATACCTTAACTCAGTCCACCAGTATAATCTCTGTAATTATTATTTTAAAAGACAGTCTAGTGTTGAAGAAGAATCAATTCTGCTAATCATATATAGTATATAATAAGAATAATTCTACCATTATAACCTACCAATCATTATTTTTTTACATGTCTATAACTCATTAAAATTAAAGTCAGCACACTAAGACTATATATAATGAAGTGAACAAGTTACATCATGCAGTGCAAAGATCCAACATGACATTTTTTTGACTATACAGACTTACCTGTGGTAGTCTGCAACACAATAAATTTTGTTGTCCATATCAATAGTAAATGGTACACCATCTAGACATTCATTGCACAAACAACATCGAAAACAACCAGGGTGATAAGACTTTCCCATGGCTTGGAGAATCTAGAAGTCAAAATATACACTTAGATGTTGAGAAAGTATAATTAATGGCATATAAATTACTAGCTAAAATACTCATCTTGTCAATGCTTGCAGTAATATCAAAATGATTACTTATGTGTACGTATATAGTAACCAACCTTTTTTTTTTACTTTGCTGTTGGCATTAACATTGCCATTTTGCTTACTGCTGCATTTCATCTTAGTTGTCTTAATCTATCTTTATAATCAATCTAATAGCAGCTTTTTGCCTATCCACAGTTGAAATGCAATCATGTATTACTTATCACAAATGTTCCAACCCCATAAAACTGACTTGACTTCTACCCCATTTCAATCTGTTTACCATTACTTAAAATATTTGACAAAATTTTTCTAAAGTTTATCGATCATATTTATTCACCCAGGCATCAATCAAATCATTGCAATATCTCTCAGCATTCTACAGAAACTTGCTTAATCCATCTTGCTTCTACTATATATAAAGCCTGAAAGCAAACTTTTCATTGTTTTCTTAGATATATAGTCTGCATTTCATAAAATACAAGTTTCCTGTCTGCTGTTCCTGCTTCAAACATACTTCATCTCTGGCCCTCTCTCAAAATTTCTTTAACAGTTACTCATAAAAGGCAACTGGCATTTTTTACTACTCATCCACTGTTGAGAAAACAGTCTCAGCCTTACACAAGGAGGGATTCTTCTTATATGCTCACGATACCTTCGTTACTATTTCTACACCTAATGCCTATCAACTAACTCTATACTCTGTATCTGCAAAATATGCGAAGTTAGAAACTGTATTTGCAGTTTTTAACTTTGCAAATAACTCCTTATTTTGGGCTAGCCCATTAGTGCAGTTTAGCTCTAATAAGTCTAAATATGTGAACTCTCGTCCCTTCCCACTCTACACTATCTCTTTCCATTCATTCTATAGATATTGCTCCTGTTCCATGGAGTTTATTTAGATGCAAAGATGCAGTCTACTGGCCACTGAAATAAACCCCATAACTCCATAATGATAGCTTTCCAGGCAATTAAATGTGATATTGCATTAATTTTTAATAGCCGAACTGAGATACTTTATATTCTGCAACATACTGAGATACTTTATATTCTGCAATTAGTATGCTTCCCTTCTCTAGTCCTCTGCCTATAAATCAGGCTTACAACAGATTACTTCTTGCAAGTACTTCTTGTCTTGACTGAATGCATGGATATACCTACCAAAGACTTGATCCAGACATTAAATATACCAGCAGCTCAAGATAACACTGATCATGAATGGATGTGACTGAAAGTAATTGTCTGGTTCTTGAAGCTCGTGTCAAGTTGAGATAATAATAGCATGGAAGTCTGGAAAGTTATTCAATGGAGAATACCTTAGCATGTCATGAAACAATCTCCCATTCTCAAATCCCATTTTCTCCTGCATAAGTAAACTAGACAATTGCTTCATTAATGAAACAATTGTCTTCGTTGCTTCATGTATTTATACAACCTTTATTCTCCCAATACTGATGTGGTTTATTGACAACTTGTTCAAATAAAAACACTGCAGAAATTACTTCAGGACTATTAAGGAATAACCATTATTTCAGTAAAAACATTAACTTGATTCCTTGCAACAAATCCATCATCACTGCATACTGGGATACTACTTTCTGTAATTGATACTTACTTAGTTGATAATTTATTTATCATTACTTATTATCAACTATTGAATTACTATTCTTACATTATCTCTCTCTCTATACATTAAAAAAGTTTTCCTCCTAGTTTTATTTATTCAAGCCAATGGGAGAAGAGGGCAAGGCCATTACGTCACTACAAATGCGCAAGTAAATAATTACATAGGTCAATTTTCTGATTCAATATCGATCAGTGCGTTTTGACAGGCATGTCTTTTATGTAGAAAAGCATGCACGGGGGTTGGCAAGCAGGGGGTGAATCCCCTAGTTACTATTAAGTATCCCCCCCTCCTATTGTAAATCCCCTTTAGTGTAACTGTTATAGGGTACATTGCCGTAAATGCATTTTGGCAATAAAATGGATTATACATAATAATAATCCTCTTTAACAATCCCTAGTTGAGTATATAAGATCAACTGGGAGACTTCAGAACAGTGGACATGAGGAAAGATAACAAATCAAGGTAGAAATTAAAATTTTAAATGATTAATTATTTAAGCACAATCATTTTTACACAAACATATTTTTCTTACTTGAATCTGTCCATATCTTAAAAAAAACCTTAAGTGAATTCTTCAGAGACAGGCTGGTGGAACCCTAATTCTGCAAATATCACAGTTGTCAATGTGATCTAATTTTCCTGTCATTTATTTCACCATGATGATAATCTTGCCTATTTACAAATCAGTGTGCAAGAAGTGAAAAATTAAATTTCTCAATAAACTATGGTCTGGACAGGAAGGTAGGAAATTGATCATGTTTTCAGGCCCACTTAAGATCCAAGCTGCTACAGTGAATATAAATTTCAGATTAGAGGCAGCAGATACTATCCAGAGGTAGGCAATGTATATGATATTATTTTTTCTGGGAAACTAAAGAGTAAATGCTTGCCCGAAGGTACCAAAAGCCCAAAGCAGACAAAGGTACAAGCTAACACAAGCATTTACATTTTCTGCATCACTGCAGCTGCAAAAATGGTGACCATTTCAGTCAATGTCTTCTCACCAAGGTAAACATTAACTATATCGTGCAATCATTTTATTTCATCAACAAAACATCATCTAACTGTGAAATTCAAATAAAGTCAGTCCTCATATAACACGTGTTTATACTACATGAATTCGATCATACATGATTTATAAATAGGGGAACGATATTGCATATAACACAAACCGAATTCGCTTATGCACGATTCGCCTTTGTGTTTACAAGAAATGGCAGTCGAACGCAGAATCACCCCGAGTGAACGCAACACAATAGCAATGAACAGAAGATTCTGAAAATGTATTTATATTTCTTATATCAGTGAAGCGGATACACATTTCACCATAATAACTTAAAAACCCACACAATTGCAGCTATTGGTATTATCGCAAATGCAATTAGATCGAGTTTGCTACCAGTTTATAACAGATTCCACTAGCAGAAACGCAACCAGAAATTGTTTTTGTTTTATGGTAGTAACCCCCAGAAATGTGCTTTAATAAAATGTGGGCTTGTGAGATGTTAATTGTGTGTCTCTGCCTTTATGGCAGAGACACACTATTGTGTTGTTTATTCAGTTGCTACACATGCACAGCTTTGTTTATGTGTATCAAGCATGCCTCCTCATTTTGTAATTTTGCTTTATTCCCTAAAACTTAGTAAAATACTTAAAAGGTGTGAAAAGGAAGCATCCTAGTGAAGATACTACAGGTTCAGAGAGAAAAAGGAAAGCAATATCGATACACAGAGTCTGACTGGATCAAAAATTCTTACCAGGGAAAATGTGTAGTGGCCTCATACTAGCGTTTATGGACAAAATCACACTTCTGGCTCCCGGCCCACTGGGGTTTCCCTGGTAAGGCTTATGGCCAGTCCCTCTCTGTTATAGAAAAAATATGAAATTGTGAAACACTTTGAGCGAAATGAAAGAACATGATTGCACGTGCTACAGGCCTAAATGAGGCAACGCCAAGAATTAGAAGAATGTAGAGAAAATAAAAACAACTTTCATAGCAGGAACAACTCAAAGTGTAATAAAATCCATCAGATCAAGACACAAGAATTAGAAGAGATGGAACGGCTGTCATCTGTTTGGTTAAAAAAAATCAAACAAAGAACAAGTTAGCTTATGATAGAAGCAAAAGCATTACGTAATATTTTATTACGTAATAAAATACTTACATATTTTATTACTATTATTTATTGTTTGATAATGGTTTGGTTACAAAGGTGTGTTCAATCTTGGGTGGTCGGCACCTAACCCTATTTTTCCCATAGGGCCTGTTATTTATATTGCATGAGGGTTTTTAGGAACACAACTATCGTGCTATACGAGGACTGACTGTAATGTACTTTTTGGTTTTATCGTGAGTCTATGATTATTTATCTAATTACTTGTGCATATTTCAAGAAAATTGTCACTTGTGGGGTTTGAGCATGCCATTTGTATCTTTGCACTTTGTTTATATTTATACACATTAATTTCTTCCTTTTTCAGGTTTGTCCTCCAACTGTATTTTTCTCACAGCATGGAAAAATGCTTTAGACTTTTCCCAATATCTCCCAGAATCACAAGCTATAATCAGTTAAGGCTTATTCCAAAAACACCTGTATAATACTTTTATGTCTGCAAGATAAAGACAACTTAAAATAAAATTAATTAATATAAAATTATACATACCATTTCCATTATAAGATGTCCACAAACAGCACATTTTTCGGCTGTCTGCTGAAACCCTGAATACTATTCATAAAAGAAAACAATTATTTTTGTAATATTAAAATTACATTAAATTAGTATTAATAATATCAAATGTATTACAATTTCTTAAGAATAAGAAGTAATTTTTGTACATACTACTGAACTGACAGCTAACATTGGCCATCACTTTTCAACTCTCAATTTCACATATCACCAACTCTGTCCTCCAATTAAAACTATTATAGTACACTGAATTTGAAGGATTTGCTGATCTTCAATATCATGAAAAAGGAAAAGAGGCATTTTCCTCAAATGTATGGTGGAAGGTGGATCAGAAACAAAGAAAAGTGCTACAAAAATTCATCAATAAAGACAAATTTGAGGTCAAACAACCTTGGAGAGGACACATTCTGTTTCAGAACAGTCATGGAGTCACCCCTCATCAATTTTTTGAAAGAAGGAACCACTGCCAATTCTATATAGCATGTTCAGACACTACGTGGACTACAGGCCAGTATTAACAGAAATTGCATGGGCTCCTCCACCAAAAGCCTCAAAAAAAACAGGAGAAATTATTATATTAGTGTTGACTGTACAGCCACACCCTTCACATAAGCCCAAACGTAGCACCCCCACTCATCAATTAGGTTTTCAAAAAAAAAAAAAAAAAAACACATGGGCAGCTTTTTAACAATTCTGTGAAGACAGCTTTAGTCAGAAATGATTGCATAAATTTTCTTTTTCATCACTGAAGCAAATGCATAAAAGAGATGGCAATTATGTAGAGAATGGTAAATGACATTCAAGTCTAAACTTTAAATAAATTCTTAAACTAAAGCAGTTTATGGCCTTAAGCCTCATACTGCAAGAATTAACTCACAAAAATTACTTTAAAAGCACTTCGCTTTTAAAGGGTTATTGACATCACAGCTTAGACATAATAAAAACAGCTACATAGCGTATATTCCAAATATTAATATAAATGATACAAAGAAGGTTTCAAAAGTTCTTTACAAACTTTGAGTAGTTATTATTTCAAATTATTTTAGATTTACTTTTTAAAAATGAGTTATCACTAAGCATTATAAAAAATATACACCCAACAAGTCATTTTCAATTTCAATAATTAAGAAAAGAAACACACAATTTATATACTTAAGAATTTTACTAATGCTACTTACAAGATAATCTTCTTCACAATATACTTTGCCATGAACATTATAAAATGCTTTACCCCTTAGTGCCCTTCCTGAAATGTATAATTAAAAGTAAATGCTCTATATAGTTTTATATTATATTAATGTTTATATGTTAGCTTTTTTGCTGTTGTTAAAGCATTAATAAATTATAAAATATCAATACAGAGAATGTACTCATTTGGAATACTTATTTTTCTATTAAAAAATTGAGAAGATGCTAACACAAGTATATTAATTAAAGATCCAACATAATAAAAAAAAAAAATTCAGGAACGATTATTTGAACTTGAAATTAGCAGTTAGTGTACTTGAACAATTAAAGTACACTAACCGCTCATTTCATGAACGTTTACTTAAAGAATTTGCTGATGCTATTGAAGCAGTGTTAGGTGGGTCGGAAAACTGCTAGATTCGAGGGATACAAGGACTAATAGATTAACAGTAGCCACTGGCAGAGGTGAAAGTGATTCTTGCACTGCTTCTATTGGAATGAGCTGCAGCCTGGAAAATAAGATGCAGGATATTTCAGAGACTGCTGGGAATCATTGGGGTACAAATAAACACATAGGTTGTGTTAGGGTAGCTAAGAAAAAGAACAGGTGCATGTATACTTTGCGTGTACACCAATGCTAGGAGTTTAGTAAATAAATTTGATGAATTTGAGGTATTGCTCAAACCATCAAAGGCAGATATTGTGGGGATTTCAGAGATGTGGTGTCACACAGATATAAGGAATGCAGAACTGGAATTTGGGGAGTACAATGTCTACAGAAAGGATAGACAGGATAGGAAGGGAGGAGGGGTTATGCTATTAGTTAAAAAACACATAAAATCCAAGGAAGTGAAGCCAGTCGACATTGCTGGACAGTGCAGTGTCGAGTCAGTTTGGTGTGACATAAGCATTGGGAGATCAAAATTGAGAGCAGGAGTGTGCTATAGGCCTAATGACTCTGATGAGTATAATAAGAAACTGTACGGGGAAATAGAGTGGGCCAGTAAATCAGAGAGTCTTATAATGGGGGATTTAATTTCCCAGATATTGACTGGAATTTGGGGGCTGGTCATTCACACACTAGCAAGGCTTTTGTGGATTTATTGGATGATTGTTTTCTACATCAGCATGTTCGGGAGATAACTAGAGGGAGTAATACTCTTGATTTGATTACCAGTAGTGATTCTTCATGCATTAAGAATCTGCAGGTAAATGAACCACTAGGTGGCAGTGATCACAGTGTGCTGAAGTGGGATTTACTCAAAGAGGTAACTACCATTAAGGGGTAAAGGGAAGGGTTATTGCTTTCGTAAAGGCGACTACGATGGACTGAGACAGTATTTAAATTCTATACAGTGGGACCAACTGATGATGTTACTAACAGCAAATTCAAAATGGGAAGCATTCAAAGAACTTATCTTGGAAGCTACTAGGCTTTACATACAAACTAAGAAATATTGTTCAAGGTTTAGGCCTAAGTGGATGTCAGATGAACTAATGAGACATATGGCAGAGAAGAAAAATGCATGCGATATATACAAATTGACACGTGACACAGAAGCCTATGATAGATACAAGTTGATCTGTAACCAAGTTACAAAGGAGGTTAGGCAGGCGAAGGCATATTATGAGAAATCTTTGGCAAGGGATGCAAAGAAAAACAGCAAAGAGTTCTTTACTTATGTAAACTCTAGAAGGAAGGGGATGAATCAGATTGGTCCACTTGATATTGATGGGTCAACTGTTGATGATCCTGCTCACATAGCTAACAAACAATGAATATTTTGCATCAACATTCACACATGAGGAGTTATTCAGCGAAGGGAATGCCAGAGGTGTATTCAACTCTGGCAGTAAGCTAGATAATCTTGTAATAACTGAGAGTAAAGTGGAGGAGAAATTGTTGAAGATAAACACAAGAAAGGCACCTGGGTGGATGGGATCTATCCAGTTATATTAAAGGAGGCAACAAAGGAAGTAAGCAAACCCTTAGCCATAATTATGAGAGCTTCCTTGGACTCAGGGGAAGTACCCATGGACTGGAGATGTGCAAATGTAACCCCAATTCACAAAGGAGGATCAAAGGGCGACACAAGTAATTATGGACATGTTAGTTTAACTTCTGTTCCTGGAAAATTAATGGAGGAACTGGTTAAAGAAGCACTGCAGGATCATCCAGACAAGACTTCAGTTATAGCTCAGACACAGCATGGTTTTGTTAAGGGGAAGTCTTGCCTGACCAATTTGATTGGATACTATGATGCAGTCACAAAAGAACTGGATGCAGGGAATAACTTTGATATTATATACTTGGATCTTAGAAAGGCTTTTGATACTATTGCACATGGAAGACTGCTGCACAAATTGGAGCAGTGTGACATTGGAGGCAAATTGCTGCTATGGATAAAGGGGTGGTTCAGTAGGAGAAGACAGAGTGGTAATCAATGGACACTGCTCATCGTGTACTAATGTTATTAGCGGAGTCCCTCAGGGTTCAGTATTGGGTCATTATTGTTTTCTGCATTTATAAATGATATTGATGATGGTATATCCAACTTAATGTCCAAGTTTGCAGACGATACGAAGGTTGGCAGGGTTGTCAAGGACACTACTGACACTATGCTACTGCAACAGGATCTGGAAAGGTTGAGCAGATGGGCTGAGAGGTGGCAAATGAAGTTTAACATTGGCAAATGTAAAGTACTACATATGGGAAACAGCAACCCCAGGGCAATGTATCAACTCTGTGGTACTACACTGACAGTGGTAGAGAATGAAAGGGACCTGGGGGTGGTTGTGCAGGCAGATATGAAGTTTTCTGAGCAGTGCAGATGGGCTGCAAGAGTAGCTCATGGTGTATTGTCAATGATATATACGAATTTTTCTAGCAGGGATAAGGAGGTGATTATTCCCTTGTATAAGGCAATGGTCAGGCCACACCTAGAATACTGTATACAGGTCTGGAGGCCTCATTTCAAGAAGGATGTAGAGATGCTGGAACGAGTACAGAGAAGGGCAACAAGATTAGTGAATGGAACAAAGGGGTACTCTTACGAAGAAAGGGTTAAGTTTTGCAAATTACAGTGTCTGGGGACTAGGCACCAGCGAGGTGATCTGATAGAGGTGTATAAAGCCTTGAATGGTTTGAGCATGCTCAATGCTGATGGGATTCTTCCTCTTGCTCAGAATAATCACCTGAGAGGGCATAAATTCAAATTGAGAAAAGACAGATGTAGGATAGACGTGAGGAAATTTGCCTTTAGCCAGCGGGTGGTTGGTTGGTGGAATAGACTTCCATCCCTTGTCGTAGAAGTTGATAGCCTAAATAAGTTTAAGGCTTAGCTGGACAGGTATTTCGAACGAACAGAGGGGTGAAGTGGAAGTGGTTATTTTTTATTTATTTTTTTTATTATTATTTATTTATTTATTTATTTTTTTGGCTGATGCTGCATAAGCTTGCTTTCTTGCATCAAATGCCTCTACTAATGCTAATGCTAATTTATGTTAACACATTTAAAAAAATTAACATCCCTTATTCAGTATATGAATGAATTTCAGCAATGAAATTTAGCAATAAATTTTCCCTACAATGAAAACATCAAGCTGTGGGTATTTTGCTAGCCTTGCTTTGTGAAAACTATGGACTGTCAAAGAATCAGATGATAATGAAGTTAAAAGATCGGGACCACTGACAAAGGAAAGCATTAATTGCTCTCATTAAGAAATATTGTTATATTAATGAGGAGAACTTTTGATTTGTGTTCAGACAACTCCCCACCCCTTACTTTAATCCCTTCCTTTCTTGAGGGGTTTATAAATTATGGATGCTTTCCATGGATTAAGCTGGCAGGTGCTAGATGGCAAGGTTGGCCATAAAAGGAATTAGCACCTGTCAACTGTGGGAGGCATTACATATAGAGTTACTGTCATGTTATGACTCCCACCCCCTTGCACAGCCACCTTTGTGCTGCATTGTTTCTTATATATGTATTGTACTTAGCATTAACCATTTTTCTCAGTTTTATCTCAATTTTCTGCTCTTCATCTCTTGTAAAATCATAATGACCGAACAAATAATGTAGTGACTTATTCCAGTGAGTTTGATCATGATTCAGGAAAAAACTAAAATCACTGCAACAAGCTTTTAAGGTTCATGTAGACCAAGAAGGATCTTCCACCAGTGAAGAGAAAACATTATATAATCCAAAACAGATGCTTAATTTGGGTGAAACCAGACTTTTCTGGAAGAAGGGTCCATCATATATAACTAGATATCCAAGGAGGAAAAGTCAGAACTGGACTTCAAAGCATCAAACATTCGAGCTTATGCTTCTCCTTGGAGGCAATGCAGAAGTTGACTGCAAGCTTAAATCGATGCTACTTTATCACTCTTAAAACCCACAGGCTTTTAAGAAATATAGTAAGATCATTCTTCCCATGGTTTGGCATGTGAATAGCAAAGTTTTGGTAACAGCTAGTTTCTTCCAGGGCTAACATCACATCTTATTTTTCTCCTTTTATTTGATAGATAAGTGCCAAAAACATTCTAAATAATAAGTGCTAATGAGTTGGTTCTTGGAGTTCCATACTGAACGTCTGACAAAGACCTTATATAGCTGAGTACACAAAGGGTCATATAGGAAAAAGAAGATGATTCAAAATTGCCTTAACAAAATGCTTTACTCTGAAGAATATGTCACATGCTTTTATAATAAGTGAAAAAGCCACTGAGATTTTCAAAGAGAATGACGCAAACATGATTATTTAATGATGATTATTTATAAAACCTGATTATAGTTCATTATAATGAATAAATTTATATACATATGTACTATATATTTGCTTTCTGTTACTATTATTTACAGTGCCTAGACAAAGAAAACACGAAAAACTGGAAATGTGTGCCAAAAGTGGTTTTCATTTTTGGCACATAAACCATTGGTAAAAAATTGTGGTCATGAAACAAAATTTGTTATTCACACTGCTCATAGAACTAAAATATGGAGAAAACCACATGAAAATTTATAACAAGAATGTGTGCCTCAATTGGTTTAAGCATGTGAAAAATCTTTAATGATTTGAAATGCCATTTTCTGGGAAGGCCAATATGATGCATTACCTCTTTGTGGTCATGTGACTTCCCACACACAGATCTGATTATCTGATCTGACAGTGTGCACCGTAAGATAATAACCCTCTATCCCATAAGTGACAGAATCTTTCAGAATACCAACTCTACTAGCCATTTATAAAAAAAAAAAAAAACCCTTGAATGGTTAAAAAAGTACAGCAGAGTGAACACATTCTGGGCCCATCATGTAATCTCCTGATTTCAGTCCTATTGAAACACAGGTAAGGTAAGATGAGAGAGAGAGAGAGAGAGAGAGAGAGAGAGAGAGAGAGAGAGAGAGAGAGAGAGAGAGAGAGAGAGAGAGAGAGAGAGAGAGAGAGAGAGGAGGGGGAAATCACACAGCTGGAAAGCTCACTAACTGCAATCTATAATCTTCATCAAGCACTGTTGGAGGAATGGTCCCAAATCCCCTTGACCAATGTTCAACTTCTTACTAGTTCAACGTCCCACTATACAACGGTAGTGTCGTATTCTCTATTTCTATTAGCTACTATTCTCTATATATTTTTTTTTGTCTAGTTACTGTACATGTATGTACAGTAATTTAGCTTTGTGCTTTATGTAGGCTGGCCAGTGATACATATTTCTGTAAGTCTGTATTCAGGCACCAGAAGTAAACTTAAACATGTATTTTATAAAGGGGTCACTTACTTAGATATCCCCTTCCAGCCCTAGAGCTGTGAAATTTCTTTTACTATCTTTAATTAATATATTAGTTTGGCCTTACTGATATTTAACATTTTATTTTATTTATAAATTTTACAGAAGAATGCAAGGTGGCCTTTGAAACATCAGTTTTAACTTAATGAATTAAATCATTTTACTTTGTATCTAAAAAATTTCCATAATAAATTCTAATGATATTATATAGAATGGTATGTTTTCTCAATATCTGATAATTTGCATAACTATGACATTGAAAACCCTATATCTGAATAATTTTAATAAGATGAAACCCAGTCAAATGAAATTTTATCATTCTCCTTAAAATCTTTCTCACAGATTTCTATATCACACAATTATAACATTACTAAAATGAATTAAATCTGGTGGTGTACTAGAAAAATTGAAATACAAAATAAAAAAAACATATTCAAACCTTACCACATGAACAGCATATGAAGCAGTTAGTATGGTAAAGGTTGCCCATAGCCTGGCAGGCCTGCCCTGCCCCTGTGACTTTCTCACCACAGGTATGACAAATACCTAAAAATTATAAAACATTATATATATAAAAACATAAATATGTATATTTATATAATCATTTTTTTAAAACATTTTTTAACCTTTACCTCTCTTCTCTCCTTCCCAACATGCAGCCACTATATTTATAGACCAGCATTTCCCAAACTTTTTTAGTCACAGAACACTTTTCATCTCACAACATATTCACGGAACACTTTCATCTCACAACATATTCATGGAACACTTACGAAATACAAGCTTAGCGAGAGCCAAAGAACCATTGCTAATATTTTATTACATATGGCACACTGTGCATCAGGTGCATCTTTATTTCTAACACATGTAAAGCTGAAATTGAAATAACTGTCATTATACTTTCGTTTTGGTCTTTTATTAGTTGGTTCCTGTTTTTTCACTTCGGATTTTTGAGGAACAAAAGGCTGCGATTGTTCATCTTCACTTTGAAGTATGACAATATTGTGTTTGTTTTCATCGAGCAAGTTGCACTACTAGAAGTACTTTGCTTCTCGTTTTAAAGTTCCTTTTTTTCAGCCACAAATCTATGGTCAAATATTTTAGTAATAATATTTCGAACTACTAATAATTATCAAAAAAAATTTATACAAGGAAATGAGTTTAGTTATGATATCGGTTAGCTTCCTCCTCTCCTTCAGCCCGTGTACTCCAGGCTAAATCGCATACGAATGGCAAATTAGATCACTACATTGCTACTTTTTCGTAGGTGTCATTACTTCTATGCATACTTCTCTGTGCAAAGCCCACCAAAATAAATAAATTTTCTGTTTATACTCCGGGACGACCACACGGTCAGAGGAGTTCACAAGGTAGAGAGAATACAAGAAACAGCCCCATATTTAGCAGTCATGAGCTTGAACCCAGGTCAATCAAGGCACGTGTACTTATGCACTAGTGTGTCTGACCACTCGGCTACGGTTCCGCAGTCTATTTCATTATTTGTCTATGCCAGTATATTAACCGAAAAAAAAATTGTTAATTATTATAATGATACAAAAGTGGTGTACACTACAAATATGCAAAATTTATCTTATTTTTTTAATTATTAATTACGATTTTTCATGGAACACGTTCACATCTCACTTAACACTAGTGTTCTGCGGAACACAGTTTGAGAAACGCTGTTATAGACAGTGATGAGCTTAAAAATCAGCCCCACATATATACAATCTGAGCCCCTAAAATCATACACTAAAAAGACTAAGCTGTTTGCAATGGTTACATTCCTCAATGTGTCCACAAAGTGAGAAATTAAGGCCTATGGGAAATTATATTCTATTACTCATTAAAAAAAAAAAATCCAAAATAACTTGAAATTACTATTCAAAGTTTATAAGAGAATTTGAGGCCTTCTTGATGGGTACCATTCATATTAATAATAGAAGTATATTCTGTGCAACTATTTATTGCATACACTGAATAGATATAAGGGTCTATATTTGACTATAATTTGCATGTTTTTATTATTTTATTTATTGCTGTTTAATATGTTTATGCTGGATGTGATTATGATAATTATTATTTTAAAATTATTGCTCAGCATGACCAACCAATTATTAGGAGTGTAGCTTTCTGCATAATGTGTAGTTAATATATTATTATACAAATAGAACATAGCCTCATATCCCAAATTATTCCTTTTGTTCATGAACATAAGTACCTGGGAATGCATTAATTCCAAATTCAATTTCTCCAATCACATAAACTATCTTTCAAAAAAAACTGCCAATGGCTAGTTGATAAAACCTAAAAGACATTCACTCTGCCCACATTATTATAAAACATTCTTCAACAATGATCAAATCCAACACTCCTGTTCACCAGTCTGGACAATACCTTCTATAAAAAAAAAAAAAAACAAAAAAAAAAAAAAAACCATCCTCTACTGAATACTAGTTTCTTAGATGGACTTTTTTTTCAAGTCCAGCTATAAGTCTCAAAGGTCACAATCTGTCATGATCAACTGCCTCAATTCTTGTTGTGTTCGGATTTAACGACACATAGGCTGCTAGGGCCATATTGTGTCTTTCCAATGGTTAACAGGAAATGCTAATGTTATTGCAATACCTGTTATATTCTATGGTATATTCCTATGTTATTTAGGATGGTAAACAGTTCTTTCTTATTAGGGTCTCTCGAAGAATATGCAATAATGTTAGTGATGATTGTGCATTTGCACACGATTTAAAGCTATTTGAGCAGATATTGAGAAGGTGAGGACAGTCCACTAATAAATGATGAATAGTCAGTTGCAAATGACGATGTGCATTGAAGAATAATGTCATTCGTTAATAGATAAAGGTGTGTGAGGCAAGTATGCCCAATTCTTAGCCTTCCTATAATTACTTCTCTTCTGCTTTTCTGGAAACTGAACAGCCACAGCTTTGGATCTGGTTTTATTTGGTAAAGTTTTTTCCTAGATAACTTTTCTTGATTATTGACCAGCTACTGCAATATGCTTTAAGGATGATGGATTTGAAATCAGTATATTGAACTTGACAAGTCTATAAAATAGAAGTATCTGGTTGTTTGGCTGCAAGATCTGCCTTTTCATTTCCTGCTATCCCAGAATGCCCTGTGATCCAGCAGAATGTCACAGTTTGGTTTGACTCATTACACGCAAGTAATTTAGAATGGATTTGTTTTATTACAGGGTGAGAGGAGTTGGTATTACTATTTATAGCAGAGACAGCACTGAGTGAGTCAGTGTATATTAAAGCAGACAGAATTAGATGTTCAATAATGTAATCCAGAGCTAAGTTTATAGCATAAAGCTCAGCAGCGAAGATACTGCATTCTACTGGTAATTATACAGAAGTGAATGATGGGAATATTAACACAGCACCTACTTAGGTCTCAGTTTTTGATCCATCTGTGTGGATTTTACAGGCATGTGAATGAGAAAGAGAGTAAGCTGCATGTAACATGCAATATTGGCAGGAGATAAGGTGTTCTTTCCCCAATGTTGAAAATAGTCATCATATATTGCACAGATATATTGACACTACCAGATCCAGGGTGGATCTGGTGGTGTCATATCCTGAAATATATTACCGATTTCTATATTCCATGATTGAGTCAGTTCCTTAAATCTAAGTAGAGTAGGTCAGTTTTCATTGTACTATTGTAAAATGACTCCCATTCGGTTTTGTATAGACATCTCCAACTATGATGAGAGTGAAGACTGCAAATTTTTGTGCCATACAGCAGAAGTAATGTTTTTCTGCGAAGATGTAAGGGAGGTTCATGGGCTTCGACGTAAAGACACTGAACTGGGGAGGTCCTGAAAGCCCCTAGAGCAACTCTCAGAGCACTTTGCTGGATGGTGTTTAATCGCTCTAAAGTATTTTTTCTCGCAGAGTCATACATTGGAGAACCACAGTCCAAGTGAGACCTGATGAGAGCTATATAAAGATGGATAAGGGTATGTCGATCAGTGCCTCATGACAAGGATGACACACACTGGAGGATATTCAACTTCTTCAAACAGATAGTTCGAAGATAGGCGACATATGCTTGAAAGTTCAGTTTCCTATCTAGTGTCAGGCCAAGAAATCGGACAGTGTGAGCAAGAGGAACTGGCACGTTATTTATCTTTAGTTCTGGATCAGAATGCAGTGACCAAAGTTTGCAGAAATGAGTGGTAGTGGATATCTGTTCATCGAGATGGTATCCATTGTGTAAGGTCCAGGATTGAATTCTAGTTAGAGCAATTTGTAGCTGTCTTTCGATAGTATTCATACTTGGTGATTGGCAGAATATGGTGAGGTCGTCAGCATACATATATACTTCAATCATTTTTGGAAGATCTTCCAATATATTGTTGATACTAATCGCAAATAGGATTGGACTCAATATGAAACCCTGTGGGACACCCTCTCCTTGAATATGAGATGCTGATAGCATGTTTTGATATCAGACTTGAAATGTGCTTAATTTTAAAAAGTTCTGAATTATTAAAGGGAGGTAGCCTCTCAGTCCTAACTGATACATATCTTTAATGATACCATGTGGTGTCAAATGCTTTATGAAAATCCAGGTTGACTATCACTAGATGTTGTCTCCTGACGAAGATGTTACGAACATTGAATTCAATTTTTACAAGTAAGTCGAGAGTGGACCTGTTTTTATGGAAGCCATATTGGTGATCAGAAAGTAGATTTTCGGAGTCTAGAATCCAGGTGAGCCTCTTATGCACTATCCTTTCAAATATTTTGCCCAAACAGCTTGTCAATGATATCGGTCTATAATTCTGAATATGAGATGGATCTTTGCCAGGTTTTGGTATAGCACAAATATAGGAATGATGCAGAGAGAGAGAGAGAGAGAGAGAGAGAGAGAGAGAGAGAGAGAGAGAGAGAGAGAGAGAGAGAGAGAGAGAGAGAGAGAGAGAGAGAGAGAGTGTGTGTGTGTGTGTGTGTGTGTGTGAGTGAGTATGTATATTCTAAAAATATCCGGTTGTAAAAGAGCAATAATATGCACATATCGGCTTCACATAGTGTAGTGAATACCATCTGGTCTTGCTGTGCTAGATGGAGATTTGTTCAAGGGTTCTTTCAGCTCAGCGTAAGTAAAGGGCTGATTATACGGAAATGAGCAACTAATTGAAAAATTCAATCTAATACGTTCTTCATTAGTTTTAATGCATTGAAAGGAGGTCAAAAAGAGGCAGAAATATTACAGAAAGATTATGCTAAAGCATTTGCAATATCAGTAGGAGAGGATAAGTTTGCCCCAATCCATTGTATTATTGGAGACTGCAAAGTAGAAATTTCCCATTGAGTGCTTGTATTTTTTTCCAGATAATGAGTGTCAGTATTTTTGTTAATAGTTGAGGCAAAGTTAATCCAGGCATCATATTTTGCTTTTTTTTTCTAATTTGTCTTGCTTTGGCTCTGAGTTTTTTGAAAACAACTAGGTTGGCAGTAGTTGGTAATTCGAAATTGGTTCCAAGCATGATTTTTTTCTCTTTTAGCTTTGGAACAATCTTCATTCCACCATTGGTTTTGGTGTACCAGTTTGCACTGGTCGGATTTTGGAATGGAAATTTCGGCTGCCAATAATATATGGCTGGTAATGTGTTTGGTTACATCATCATCAATATGTTGTTGCTGTACATACTGTTTGTTGAGTAGGACACAAGTAGAATAGTTTTTCTCTGTTTTATGGAAATTCCAAGAAGTACAAGCTTTAGGGCATGACACAACTTGTGTTTGAATTGAATTATAATAGGAAAATGGTCACTGTAGAATAAATCATTCAGCACCAACCATTCCATGCTTGGAAAAAGAGTATGCTGAACAGATGGATAAGTCTATGGCAGATGTTGTACCTGTAGGTAGTTGAACATGAGTTGGAGAGCCAGAGTTTAATACAGTCCGATTATGGTTATCCACGAATGATTCAATTAACTGGTCTCTCCCATCCATGGTAGAAGATCCCCACAATGGATGGTGACCATTGAAATCACTGAAGAAACAGACAGGAGATGGCAGTTGTGTTAAAAGGTTGTCAAGTTCAGTCTGGGAACAAGGATAATTAGGTGGTATATAAACAGATGCAAGGGTTAATGATATTCCCATTGCCATCCGAACTGCTATAACTTCTAAGGAGATTTCTAATTGGAGCTGTCTTGATGGTATGGTAGTTTTGACAAGAATACCTACCCCTCCACGAGGAGAAGAGTCAGAATCCCTGCCTCACCTAAGCACAGTATAGTTTTTGAATTTGGGTGAAACTTTTGGTGATAAAAATGTTTCCTGTAAGCATACGCCTACTGTATTAGTTTGTATGAGTAAGTCATTCAGGTCATCTATAGGAAGATTGATCTGACTGTTTTTTCTGAGAAGGTTTCTGTCTGTTTAGTTTTGATTTTTCATTTCTGGGAAAGGTTGGGTGTCCTGTGTCCACGGTATCATTGGCATGTAATTCTAGTACTGTGTCGTCATCCTCTGACTGAACCTCCATTTCCACTCCTACAGTATGGTTTCACTTTCTTATGGTTTTAGCTAACAGATTTTGTTATTTCGGGCGAGGTTGAGATGGCATCAGTTGGGATACTGATTGGCACGTTGCTGGTTTCACTGACTGTAGATTTTTTTATTGCATGTTAGCAGAGTTTTGGTCCAGGTGGCAAAGGAAATGTTTGGTTCTATGGAGATATCTGTTTGAGTTGTAGTTGACCGGCTGTTTTTAGTGACCAAGGCGTATGATCGGCTAGGTTAACAGTATTTGCTTCCTTGTTTCAGGGTTTGTGACTTTATGCTCCACTATATTTCTGGATTTTTTTCCCTGTTTTCTAAAGGTCACATGCTTTAGAAAATGCAGGATGGCTTCCTTTACAGTTTGGGCAAGCAGGAGAGGAAGCTGTACAGTCTTCTTGGGAATGTTCCTTAGAGTCACAAATAAGGCAAACAGCATCTCGTCTCGGCATGCTACCTGAGAATGGCCATATTTCTGGCACTTAAAGCAACGAATGGGATTTGGAATGTAGGGCAGAATCTTGCAATTTAAATAACCTACTTTAACAGAAGATGAAAGAGTCGGAGTACTAAATGTCAAAATGATGGACCTGGTTGGTAGTAGGTTGCCATCTTTTTTTAGTCATTATTCTCCACGCACGAGTCACTTTTTGTTCCCTAAGTTCTTGTATTATCTTTTCTTCAGACATGGATAGTAAGCCCCATTCACTGATAATGCCTTTTGAATGTTCAGAGTGTTATGGGGCTTTTCAGTGTTCAAAGTGTTATGGGTCACAACTGACACTGGAATACTGTTAAATGATGTTAATTTTAACAGCTTCTCTGAATGAGTTGTCTTTGAAGTTTCAATTAGGTCTCCAGATTGGAGACGTTTAACCATTTTAGGAGATCCACAAACCGATTCTAAACATTTCTGTATTAGAAAAGGCAACAGTTTGCCAACAGGTTGTGTTGATAATGATGAGTGCATTATAAGAAATGCTGGCATGTCTTTATTCTGATTTTCCGTCCGTAGTCACTTCAGATGATTGGAATCATGGTCAATGTCAGGAATTTCTGATCTTGAGCTCGAGGGCTCTAAAGGTGGATAATTACTGATATCCATGATGGCTCCTTTTGGCTACCTGGGGCATTGCTTTTTTTTGATTTGATAAACCTCTCATTTTTCTGCAATTAAATACATACCTCTGCCAACTACCCTGAAATTTGAGAATTCGTGGCATGGAAAATTCCCAAGAAATCCTCTATAGTAGAGGTTCCATAACTTATCCCTTCCCCCAATTTATTTCATAAATGACATGAAATTTAGCCTATTAGTATACATACTTTTATAAATTGTTATATGCTTCAATACATTTAACTGAATTACATCAATCAAGCAGAATATTTTTTTAAAAAAAAGTGTCCATATTTCATCAAAAGAGTGCTTCACATAAACAACAGATCTACCTGCCTCCAAAATATTAGCATGGGTGGGGCACAATCCACACTTCGGGGAACTTCTGCTCTAGGATGAAATAAACACCTCTTTATCAACCATAATGCATTTGGGTGGCAAGCACTTTCCATTTAACAAAGTCTTTTGTTCATTCATTGAATTTAGACCCTGCCTTACTAATTCACAGTATTATGCCCTTTCTCTACCTCCACTCAGATTTTACTATATATATATTTTTTTTTTCACTATTAATCTAGTCAGGTATATTTGCTAAATTAAACAATTATATGTTTTTATTAAATTATTTTACTGTTATTTTGTCAGCCCCTATTGGCTATTCCATGGTGTGCTATACTTATCAATATCTGTAGTGTCACATCTGCAATTTGTCTCTACTGCGACTAACCTGTTTTGGACAAGCCTATGTTTCTTTGCTCTTTGTATTACCATGGCTTATCACTTTGTGCTTCTGACTGTCAAGCAAATAAACATATATTATTATCATCATCATCATCATTGTAAAACAAGTGCTGAGTTTGTCCCTGTGGGACATAAGTGGGCTCCAGTATTTATGAGTGTTAAATTCTGCTTATCAAGGAATCTTTCTTTTACCTGGCCTCATTTATCTAGCTGTAGTGAGTTCCATAGCAGATGATAATTCCTAATAAATAATAATTTCTTTGTAAATGAAATCAAATCCACCCACGTACCTTTGCCCACCAAATTCTCTAACTGATTACACAGTATTTTCTGTTCTTGCTAAAATACACTGAAACAATTTTCTGTTTGCCATTTAAACAGATGAGAGGTGAGCAAATGTATCTATCTTTTTTTCTAGGCAATTCCCATTTCCATATAGTGTCAGTGGGGTGACAGTGTCAAATTTTGCCATAGAGTTTTGGTTTTTCAAGGCTAAACATGAAAAGCTGATAAAAATATAGATGTTCATATTGCATTTGCCAGACACCATGCTTGCATGGTGCCACACATTTTAAAGGTTTCAATGATCATGAAAATTGTACAAAAAATACGACAAAAACTTTGTTTATTATTGTAATTGGTTTCTCTCATTTATTTTTGTTCGATATTTTTAATTGAGTTTAGCAAATCATAATTAATCAATCACTTTCAATTCAGTAAAAAAACCAAAATTAATTTTTTATAATTAAAACAAAAAGAGGTAACTCACAGATGCTGCATGAGTGTCCTTATTAAATGGAGGGCACAAGTGACAGGTCTCCTAGAATACAGAAAGGTGAAGGAAGCTTACGAAAAACATCACCACATTCAGATAAAGCATATGTATGATTGGGGCGGAAGGTATGGTGACACAATCGTTGATGTGACAGAAACATTACATGGGTTGCAATAGCTTCTAATGAAGTCTGAAGTGAAAGAGGTATAGAAGGAATTCTGGAGTTAACAAGCATTCCTACTCCTCCATGCACTGCATTGGATACTATCTTTTCTATACATATTATGATATTTAATAGATAACGGAATCAAAAAAAAAACTTCAGTGAGTTACTACAAAAAATTATGATTTGCACTAACTTGTTTGTCTAGATAATGGAATTTAATTTAACAGATAATGGGGAGTGTGATTTTGTTTCCTGTAGACTATGGGACTGTATTGCTTGAAACGGTATCTATCATCAAGGATTGCCTTAGCAATTCCACTTGATTTGCTGAGGTCTATATAGCAACATTCAATATTATTGTGTGCATTATTTAGATATGCTTCTTGTTTCTGAAATGCATATGATTTGTACCTATACATTTTCTGTTTGTCCTTTTTTTCGAAATATTGGCCTTGCTAAGTCTCTGTCCTCTGCTGCAGATATTTCCAGTACAGATTCGTGTGGACGTGTCTGATCATCGATATCCATATAGAAAGAAGTGTTCACATTTTTTTACCATATCAGAACTAAGTTTTTTCTGCTTTAATAATCAGTATTCATAGGAAATGAAAGTGGGCATTTACTGCCTTCATCTGATTTTGCTAATTATTTAATTACTTCTGTGAAAGAACTGTACATGCCCATTCAGATATGGGGAAACAGAAACATCTGTCTCAATCACTATTATACAGTGACTTTTACTGCTGTTGCATAGGTCTGAATGCTCTTAGATGGCGATAGTTTCTTTGCATCCTGATAAATTACTTTATTTGTAATTTTATGTGCTCAAATTTTTCCTCTCTTTTATAGTGCTCACATTCTTTTAGGCAGGCAGGGTAACACAAGCCTTAGACCCAACAAGGCACACACTGCAACTACTCTAGACTGACAATGACAAAACCTTGACTCTTAAAGCATCCAACTGGGTTTAGAATATAGGGTCTGATTTAGTTTAAGTAGCTAGCTTTGACAAATAAAGACAGATTTAGCATACCAAAAGTTAGAATTATTGGGGACAACAATTCTGGTCTCTTTTAGTCATTCTTTTAACCTGATATTTTTTTGGTCATGCTTTATTTCTTCTTCAGTCACATGTAGTAAGTCCCATTTGGCTATTATACCTTTAGAGGTATTCAAAGTGGTGCGAGCTGTGCCTTTAGTCATAATTCCACCAAAATTAGATTTTTAATAGCCATTCTGAATGTCCGAATTCTGCCTATCAACAAATATGTCACCTGATTGTAATCTGCGAACTATCTAATGGTCAGCAATATTCTCTGGATATTTCTGTCCCACAAATGATGATAACTTGGTCAAAGGATTATCAGATTAACGAGTGCAGAATGGGGAAGCAAGGTGCTAGCAGATATTGTCTGTTCTCTGTCTTTTGGCATTATGTTATATCTTCTCTGAAGAGTGTAATTCAAACATCGGGGGAGATTGCTGCCCAAGCCATATCCAAGATTAAACTAATTTTGATGAGATAAAGATAAACAACTTGGTAAGACCTGAACAAACTTGCATCACTATATCCTTGATCATATATTACCTGTTTCAATGTTTTTATATTTCATATTGTCTGATTTACTTTTAGAAAATAATTTGACACTACATTATTCATGCCATGGCTGTCTGGGGAAACCTCTGTCCCTCCAGTGACAGAGTTTGCGATTATGCTCTTTAGAAGCAACTAGTTTATCCACGAGTTTATACGAAGTAACTAATATTGTTTTTAATTTAATAATAATACCCAGTAGATGAATTCATTATTCATTACAAGTTCAAGAGCATTTTTGTGACTAGTTTCAGGCCTACTGGGATATTCATCAGCAAATATGCAGCGTCAATTAAAATTATATTAGTTAATTTAGGTCAACTCATGACAAAACTTTTGAGAAGCCTGAGATATGTCACTGGAGGAGCAAAGTGTTTCCTGACAGTCACAACAGAACAAAATAACATTGTATGGTGTTATCTTCTCAAACTAATTCAATATCTATTTTTTTTTTTTTTATCAAATTACTGGCAGCCCACTAAACAGGATTATACATAATGAATGTTACATTTTCAATTGGAAGTTTTTCTTCCATAGACCACTTGGCTGCTTATTCACTATACGTTTATTGCTGCTCAACACAGAGTCACTAGCTGAAACTACCTGTTGCCAGATAACCCAAATAAGTCTTAAAGCAGTCACAACAGAGCCTTTGAGTTTTTAATGATGTTATTCAATTTAAAATGATCGGTTACTTATGGTAGATACAGGGAACAAATGTTTCTAAGAATTACAAGACAGTCACCTACAAATCAAAAAAAAATTAAAAAAAAAAAAAAGGAACATAACACCAAGTTGCATTATTTTCTCAAACTAGTTCAACACCTGCATTCAAATAGTATCCTGCGTCTTTATTAAAAATACTGCCTTATTATATGCACAGTAATCAATAAGGGGATTGATAACAACACTCTCTAATCCTGCCATCCTAAATTACTTTAAATAATGGCTATTAACTGACTGAAGGGCTTCCTGAAAATATGCAAATAATTCAAATTCTTAATTCTTTTCTATAAATTAGATCAGCCTATCTAAATAAGATAAAATGTAGATATGCTATGCATCTCCCTTTTCTAAAGCCAGTTTCTCACATTTTGCAATGTGCTCTATTCTGCAATAATCTGATAAAATATTTTATAGGCATGGTTCAGAAAGCATATCAATCTATAATGAATACAAATTTCTTTCTTGTAGATAAGGGATAATACACCCTATTCATCAGTCTTCTAGAATTGCTCAATACCAAATTAATTTAATTAAAAAACAATTACTTTAAATGTATTGGTTAAACTAAATGCTGATAGCATTCTTATCCTTTCTCAGACACCACAAAAGGGAACATGAACTTAAAACTGAAAAAAGGATTGCTGCAAGATAGATTTGCAAAAATTTGCTTTCACCCAGAGAGTAACTGATTGCTGAAACAAACTTCTATCTGGTGTTGTAGATATGAGTAGTCTGAATAAATTTAAGGAAGAATTAGACAAATTATTAGAGGGGATAGAAAGATGAGGTGGGTAGCTTTTTTTCTTTTGCTGATTCATACTAGGTTGCTTCCTTGCATCCTTTACTACTATTAATACCAATACTACTTGCCTTCTATATTTCAGTTAGGATATGTTCCCCCAAGATTTTCTTTTCTTTCATCTGTTTAAATGCCATTTTAAATTTATTTGGTAGAAATTTCTCTCCTCTGATCTGAAAAGTCAGACTAGAAAACCAAGCCTGCTATGAAAGCAATTTACTTATATTTAACTTAATTGTTTTTGGCTCTATCAGAAAACTGCATTTCCAATGGTGACTCACTGGCCACTTAAATATCACTTCCTTGTCTGTTAATCAATTTGATGTGTGATTTTATTCAATGACGATACTCACAGAAACATTTGGGAATATCTTAACTAACCTGATAATCAAAAATAAAAACTATCTGTATCATCTACAATAACTTGCAAACTGTAAATGAATTTGAAAACTTTCATTACCATATGCTAAAAATGGCAAAACATATTTGGATAGATGTAGAAGATAAAAAAAAAATAATAAATAAATAAAATAAACTAAAATAAAAATGATCCATTTAACCAACGGATAAAATACACTGAAACAAGTGCTGGTTTTCCCTCTCACACTTAATTTCCACACTTAATTGTAGACTTAACTGTCTTCTAATGTACACTCCTAATTATTAACAATAGCATAAGGTGGATTGTATATATAAGGTTTAAATTTGTTCACAGTGTGATTTCCAGATGTCAAATTTGCCTCACATTCCCTGCAAGGTTGCAAATTGGTGATGCCATGTCAAAAAAAAAATAAAATAATTCAAAAATACTTAAGCATATTAAAATAAAATAATAAGCATTTTAAATACTATATTATTAAATTAAGTCTAGGTAGGAAAGTGCTTCTAAAAGGAAACAAACATCAAGGTTCTGACATTTTTTTATAAAATTTCTTGTTTTATTAACAATGTGCTATATTATAATGATGAAAACACCGAATATTATGACTATATACCTGTATCTGCCATAGGTGAGTGTAGAAATCAAAGCACCTGATAATCTACAATTTTTAAATGACTAATATTTCAAAAAAATTAAACAAAACCAAGCAAAGAAAAGAAAACCCAGATACACATGATATTGTTTTTTTAGGTTGCTTTTAGTTATTGCAGTTATTTTAAATTAAATTATGTTATATATAAGCTCCAACCACACTGTGTATAAACTAACTAAATAATAAACACTCCACCCATACAATATAACATGTCAAGTTCTTGACACTATAATTTTATCAAAATATACACACGCAAAACTAACTTTTTTTTTTTTTTTTTTTTTTTTTTAGCATTAGCATTAGTAGAGGCATTTTATGCAAGAACGCAAGCTTATGCAGCATCAGCCAAAAAAAAAAAAAAAAACCCACTTCACCCCTCTGTTCGTTCAAAATACCTGTCCAGCTGAGCCTTAAACTTATTTAGGCTATCAACCTCCACTACAAGGGATGGAAGTCTGTTCCACCAACCAACCACCCGCTGGCTAAAGGCAAATTTCCGCACGTCTATCCTACATCTGTCTTTCCTCAATTTGAATTTATGCCCTCTCAGGTGATTATTCTGAGCTAGAGGAAGAATCCCATCAGCATTGAGCATGCTCAAACCATTCAAGGCTTTATACACCTCTATCAGATCACCTCGCTGGTGCCTAGTCTCCGGACACTGTAATTTGCAAAACTTAAGCCTTTCTTCGTAAGAGCACCCCTTTGTTCCATTCACTAATCTTGTTGCCCTTCTCTGTACTCATTCCAGCAGCTCTACATCCTTCTTGAAATGAGGCCTCCAGACCTGTATACAGTACTCTAGGTGTGGCCTGACCATTGCCTTATACAAGGGAATAATCACCTCCTTATCCCTGCTGGAAAAATTCCTGTATATCATTGACAATACTCCATGAGCTACTCTTGCAGCCTGTCTGCACTGCTCAGAGAACTTCATATCTGCCTGCACAACCACCCCCAAGTCCCTTTCATTCTCTACCACTGTCAGTGTAGTACCACAGAGTTGATACGTTGCTCTGGGGTTGCTGTTTCCCATGTGTAGTACTTTACATTTGTCAATGTTAAACTTCATTTGCCACCTCTCAGCCCATCTGCTCAACCTTTCCAGATCCTGTTGCAGCATAGTGTCAGTAGTGTCCTTGGCAACCCTGCCAACCTTTGTATCGTCTGCAAACTTGGACATTAAGCTTGATATACCATCATCAATATCATTTATAAATACAGAAAACAATAATGGACCCAACACTGAGCCCAACAACAACTTCATAAATTAAGTAACAGTATTCTTTCTGCAGTAGCTACATAAAAATCATACGTCAACTATGATAAACTATGCATAAAAAAAATTAATAATAATACAAAAAACACCCAGCAACCCATCTTTTTGATTTCATTTATTTAATTTACATTTCGGCTAATTGTTTTTCTATGACGGTAACTATATCATTTTCTGGATGACCTCCTATAAAAAATCTGGAATTCTCACTGAAGAGGAGCAAATTATTACATTAGTCATCTTCCGGTGAAAATAGTTTCACTAATCTGTTTACTCCCATACAGTTTCATTTCACTGTTTGTGCCATTATTCTTCAACCTTCGCTAACCATTCTGTACATAGTGATGATTGTAAAACGGAATATTTTATAACAACATGCAGTCATTACCATGTCAAAAGTCAAATTCCTTCAAATACGCGAAAACGTTCATTTTACAATATCTCGTTTCAAGCAAACGCTGTAGGAGCAGTGACAATGGGCAAGCTTAAACAGCTCATACTTTAACCATGTAGAGCTTGAACTAACTATCATTTTGAACTTAATAATATTTTTATTTGAAGCCTATAGGGTTAGATACTTCCATACACTTATTCACTCAACACAAACTTAAAAACTTAAAGAAATCTGCCAGCTGTCGCTCCAAATTTAGAACGAGCACACTACGCAATTCATCCGGTTGATGTTGCAGAAATTACTACGCACATCCCTTGAGACATGACTCTCAAATATGAGATATTAAAGTTATATTTTGAACATTTAATGTTCTCTACTCACCACTCATGGTACTTTAGGCCCCAATAACTTTATTTAGAAAACAGACTTTTTCACACAAGAGCACGTTCTCGTGCAAAGGACGACGGGATTAGGGCACGTGCGCTTATGATATACAGTGCTCCTTAAACAGTGTACCCATCAATTATTCCTCGACAAAATAACACTGAAACAACGTGGGTATAATTATCAATATTCACGGTAAAATATAACTTTTTAGGGAATTCCTTTTGAGTATTGGTATTCGTATCATAATCATAACAATATTACGCGATGAACGATTACAGTTAGACAATCATACAAGTACATTAGAATGCATTTCTAAAAATATCAATGAGATCGAAAAAATTAACATATTAAAACTGAATTACATGAATTAAAGGAATCTGGATTAAGTAGTCTCTCAACCTAAAATTCAGGTACTATTGAATGCAGGGTGAAGTTATTTTCAATCAGCGATAGGGCGAATCAGGCCATGGGGCGTTAGATTTGTGTCTCTAAAATGCATGTTTACAAGGCTTATTTTATGTTTGCGAGTTAAGCTTCCCCCCCTTCCTCACTCAGGAGGTAGGATATATTAGAATATATTCGACTTCGTACGAAAGGTCAAAAAATGCAGGGCATCATCGATGGCATTCGAAACCGGGAATGTCAAACAGGAGGCAAATACCATTGACACTATCCCACCATGGAAAGATTTACAAAGAAATAAAAATCGATTATCATCTCCCTGCTCGGAGCTACAGAATTTGTGACTCTAGCTTGTATTAATATCCTGAAAAGCTATAAAATTTTAACTGTCTGAAAATTTTCCAAGTGAAATTATTCGTGCAATTAAATGATGTAGCATCGATATCCCATGTGACAGAGAAAACTTTTTTTTTCTTTCTTTGGAAGGTGGCGTGTCTGTTCATCCCGAAACAGTTCGTTATTTTTAACGAACATGCAAGATACACAAAAAGAAAACAGAATTAAAAATATTCTTTAAAGAGTATCAACTATAAATTTTTTTTGTTTCTTTTTTAAATGCGTTTTTTAAATCAACCTGATAGGATCGTTCAATTTCAGTAGTATGGACGATTTCGAAAAGCACCAACGAAGGTGTGGCATTGTAACACTGGAATAAGAAAAAAAAAAAACTAGTTTTGTGGCAAATATCTAGATTTCAAATTTTCATTACATATTAATTACTAGTCTTTTTTTTTTTTTTTTATACAAACAATTGATTCTGAAACGGTATCCAAATTTTGTTTCATCAAGAGGGTGGCTTATCTAGTGATACAAAATGGTCTATTTCAAAGCTTTATTCTTTTCTGATTTTCATGCCTTTATCCCAGTGGTTCCCAAACCTTTGTTACTCACCACACTTTAAGTTAAAAGGCGAAAGTTAATGGCACACTGAAATAGTTATTGCCATTGAACTCAATGTAAATTTTCCTAATCTCGTGGCATAATATCAGAAAAGGGTCATGGCACACCGGTTGGGAAACCACTGCTTTATCCAATAGAAAATTTGCATAAGGCTTCTCAAACGCAGCTCCATCAGGATTTAGGAAATGAAATGCAATTTTCTCCTTTCCTTTTAGTCACCATGGCATTTTGGTTCCTGATAAAACAGGGCCCAACAACAAAATTCTGATTAACATAATAATTTGGGGGAATCTTTTTCATTTGGGGAGGAGCTTGCATTTAATATAACATTGGATTAGTTCCTATGCAGTCTCGAATTATATGCAGATTTTTATCTGGTAAATGGCAAAAGAGATAAAGTTGCCTTGGCAAATGTGAAGAATAATTTATTGGTATGTTTTCATTTTATACAAAAAAATTTTGCACCTTAGTAGAAGAGACAAAGTAATCGAGAGAAGCATATGGTTACAATAAAGATACAGTCCTGAAACCCTGAGCTATTCATTAATCCAAAAAATTATAAAAGTTAGACTTTTAAATGTATTAAAAACTTAACTGAAAACAAACTGTATTTATTAGGCCATATTTTATCAAAACATTGGACAATAGTTTATTATTACTAATATCAGAAAATCGATTTTACCCACATCATTGCCTATTCCTTCTACACTGCTCAACAAAATTAACAGAATATATAGAAAATGTGGTGTAACTTACAATGTGCATCTTACAATGAAACGAGACAAAATTTAGTATGGTGGTGTACCATAGAATAACAATGAAATGAGGCCACCACGAGAAACTTCAGGCAGGTATAAGATAATAACACTGCTCAACAAAATTAACAGAATATATAGAAAATGTGGTGTAACTTACAATGTGCATCTTACAATGAAACGAGACAAAATTTAGTATGGTGGTGTACCATAGAATAACAATGAAATGAGGCCACCACGAGAAACTTCAGGCAGGTATAAGATAATAAGAAGCATTTATAGGGGTTGCATAAGAATTACCAAAAAGGTCACATTACAGAAGTTGATAAAAGACACTCAAAAATATAGTCACATGACATCAGTATGGCATATGATCCCTCCAATGGCTAAACAGGCCTGACAGCAGTGAACCGTGCTTGATATAAGAGTGTCTATAAGATTCTGTGGCAACAAATCCCATTCTTCTAGCAGCACAGACCTTAGCTCATCAAGTAACCCAGGAGTTGGCTGTCAATATGCAATGCGATACCCAAGGGCATCCTACACGTGTTCAATTGGATTTAGGTCCGGTGATCGAGTTGACCACGGCAGTAGTTGGATATCTTGTTTCAAGATATTCCTCCACCACTTGCGTTCTATCTGCAGTGGCATTGTCGTGCATGAAAAGAAAATCTAGGCCGGCCAACCAATCGCACCCTCTAAAAAGTCTCACAAATAGGGTTCGAAGATCTGTCTCGGTACCTCTGCGCAGTTATGGTATCCTATCAAAAACATAAAGAGGGTGCAGCTGTTGATCATTGTTCTGCCCCCACATGAGAATACCGCCTCCACCATAAGTTATTTTTCTCTGATGCTGGAGGGATGGTACCAAATTCCTCGTCTCCAGATGAAATAACATCTAGAATCTGTTTATAGGCTAAAATGGGACTCGTCAGAGAACGAAATGTATCCCATTTGTCAGAGCGACACGTTACATGTTCTGCACCAGTTCCGATGAGCTCTGCAGTGGTTTGGGGGTATTAGGTATGTTGAGGGTCTGATGGCTCCTGGGATTTCTCCCATCTCTGCATACGTTCTATGTATTGGACAAGCCAGGGATTTAAAAGTGTGTGGGGTATGTAACATGTTGTGCCCATTGTTAGTCCGCCCTGTTAGCCACCGGGTCCCTAGTGAGACGCGATGTTATCAATACCAGCCACGGGGAGGCCGGCTGGGTGTTACCAATATTTGTACTCTGGCGGGTTCTACCACTTACTCTTCTGGGATTTCAGTGGGTAGGACCAAAAAAAATCACGGTCGAAATTAGTGATACTTAACAAGTTAGTATTAATTGTATGCGATGTGGGGCCGTGCAATAAAAGTGAGTTTTAAAAGCCAAATAGGTTCTGGCAAGAATTTTGATGTAAAGTGCAAAGTGTGTACGGCACCAAAGGTTTCCCCCCCATCTCCATGTGGTATACATTGTCTTGTGATACAGAACACTGTAAAGGCCAGAGATTTAAAAGTATATGGGTATTGTTCACGTATAGTGTTGTGTACCATTGTTCCTCTGGCCATTTAGCCGCCAGACCCTTACTGAGGCCCGACGTTGTCTGCAGAGGCAGACCAGATATGCGAGTAGCTTAAGATAGTCACTCTGGCAGGTCTTGCCACCTAATTTTCTGAGATTTCAGTGGCTAGGACCTTAAAAAAAAAAAAAAAAAAAAAAGAAGCTCGCACGCCGCACATGGAATGCTTGCAGCAGGGATAGTGCTAGAATTCGAGGGGCCAAAAGTTTTATGAGCGAAGCAATTTGGGTGTAGTTAAATTTGGATGTGTAGGATGTTCACTGGCATACAGATAGAATGGAGGGGAGGCTGAAGGCTGGGGGGAAGGGTTAGAAATATGAGGACGATAGAGAAGGCAACCCCAGAGAGTGAGTGAGGCAGACCCATGCCTCACCAAGCAAAAGGAGTGGGACATCTGGGGGAGGAGACAGGGCCCTTCTCCTCCCCCCTGCAAAGGGAAGGGTATTTGAAAGGGAACCAGGCAAGAGAGTCTGGTTCAGATCGCCAGTAGTGGCATTGGGCAGTGTAGCTGCACTGTTATCCATGGCCTCGTCTGGTATTTTGTCATGCTTAAGATGCAGGTATCAGCTTTTTTTTTTTTTTTTTTATGAAAACCCCAAACACGAAAGGTATCAAAACCTATAGTACTTAGTACCGTGCATGGGTTGAAGAAGTATGGGGGAAGGGAGATGCCGGAAACTTTGCTCTAGAGACTAAACATGGGTTTCACCACTTCAAGCCTCCAATAAGCAAAGTGGTGGTATTTCACCGGTTGATGAAGTCATCTACCACCTACAACACTACCACCCCTACCTTAAGTTTATTCAAACTAATCCCTTTAATTGTTGGAATAAACGTTCATAAAAGGTTTATTCCAAACGTTCATAAAGGTTTATTCCTATTATCAATTACTCTCTGACTGAATGCAAATTTTCTGCATATAGGTTGCAGGGTGGTTAATGACAGTAATGATGGTATGCTACTGCAACAAGATCTAAAAAAAAAAAAAAATCGGGCTGAGAAATGACAATTAAAGTTTAACATTGACAAATGCAAAGTACTGCATATGTATAGCAGTAACCCCAGAGTGTAATGGAGAATGAAAAAGACCTGGGGGTAATTGTGCAGTCACATATGAATTTTTTCTGAGCAGTGCAGACAGGCTACCAGAGCAGCTCATGGAGTTTTGTCAGTGATATACAGGAATTTTGCTAGGAGGGATAAGGAGGTGATTATCCCTTTGTATGGCAATGGTCAGGTCACACCTTGAGTGCTATGTACAGGTCGAGAGACCTTATTTCAGTAAGGATGTAGAGTTGTTCAAGTTAGTACAGAGAAGAGCAACAAGACTCATGAGGGGAACAAAGGGTTGCTCTTACCAAGAAAGGCTTAAGTTCTGCAAATTGCAGTGTCTGCAGATTAGGCTCATGCGAGGTGATCTGATTGAGGTGTTTAGGTTTTGAATGGATTCAGCAAGCTCAATGCTGATGGGATTCTTACTTTTCCACTTTCCTCTCAGTTATTACAAAATCATTTAGTTTCCTGTTAGAGCTTGTTAAACCTCTGACATTCCTTTCCCTAAAGAATTACTCATGTGTGAATATAGATGCAAAATATTCATTCAGGATGTCAGCCACCTGAGTAGGATCATCAATATCAAGTGAACCAATTTGATTCATCCCATTCCTTCTAGAGTTTACATAAGAAAGAATTCTTTGCTATTTTTCTCTGCATCCTTTGACAAAGATTTATTGTAATCTGCCTTCACTTGCATGACCTCCTTTGTGACTTGATTACAGACCAGCTTATATCTACCATAGGCTTCTATGTCACCTGATAATTTATATGAATCCCATGCATTTTTCTTCTCTGCCATGTGTCTCATTAGTTCATCTGACAACTATTGAGGCCTAGGCTTTGAACAATATTTCTTGGTTGGTATGAAAAGCCTAGTAGCTTCCAAGATTAATTCTTTGAATGCTTCCCATTTACAATTTGCTGTTGAAAACATGACAGGTTGGTCCTACTGTATAAAATTTAAAAACTGTCTGAGACCACTGTAGTCACCTTTACGATACATATAAATGTATCGTAAAGGTGACTACATGGTAGTTACATCTTTAAGTAAATCCCAAATCAATACACTGTGATCACTACCACCTAGTGGTTCTTTTATCTGCAAATTCCTAATGCATGAATAATCACTGCTGATAAGCGAATCAAGAGTATTACTCCTTGTTGCCTCTCTAACATGTTGCTGTAGAAAATAGTCATCCAATGAATCCACAAAAGTCTTGCTAGTGTGCAAGTGATCAACCCACAAGTTTCAGTCAATATCTGGAAAGTTAAAATCCCTCATTATAAGACATTTTCATTTAATGGCCCACTCGATTTCTGTACAGCTGTTTGTTGTACTCATCAGAGTCATTATGCCTATAACACACTCCTACTCTCAATTTCGCTTTCCCAGTGCTTATGTCACACCAAGCTGACTCAACATTGCACAGGCCACCTATGTCAACTGGATGTACAGCCACTCCCCTATTAACGTAAGGGTTGCATTCCTCAGAACTCTATGTAGGTCAGATTTTACATAAGTCGGAATTTCCTCCATGCTTGTGCAGCACTTGCAACTGTGCTCGCTGAATTGATTGAATCAAAAAGAAATGTTCAACGAACATGTAAATAGAATTATTTATTGAATTTATTCAATTTTTTATCTCATGCACAAGAAAAATTACAAAAGCGTGCAATTTAAAAAATTTCAAAACTATAAAATTACAAAAAAAGAGAGGAGACAGGCATAAGTTTTACCTCTCAAGCATTGTTGCCAGAATCGACATCTTCAGCTGATAAGTATGCCGCTGCGGAGGTTGAGGGCTGTGGAGATATAGAAGGGGTTGGCCACTCAACCTTACGAAAGAACATATTAATGCACAGCTGAACAGTGCCTTTTTTCTTTTCATCGTAGATTTCTTTGTAGCAAGCAAGTATATTATTTGCCCCTCTGTTAACTTTTAAGAATCATTCACTGTCAGGATCCATCTTCTCAAACCTCGCCATTGCCAAGCAATTTCACGAAATGCCATTGCCATTTCTCTGGTGATGAAGTGTCTCGGCTCCTCATTTAGTTCATCTTGAGCTTTGTCAGCATTTTCTTTCACTATTGCTGCCTGCAAGTCAACAAGTTCTTCTTTAGACAACCTCCAACTAGGTAGTAGCTCTGCAACCTTTACAATCTTATTTGTAACCTCTTCATATGATTCGTCTTAACCCTTTGAAGCCTTTTACTTGCCGTGGGCATATTTTCTTCCATGCGCCATTTAAGCAACTTTTAGTAATTTTTCTGCTCGGCTTTATTAATATTTAAAATGGCGTGGTAAATATTGTAACATTTCCAAAAGTCTCTAAACGTAAAATTTTTTTCACCATCTACAATGCCATCAGACAATGCCTGAGCAAATGTTGTGCATAAATAGTATGCTTTTAAATTTGAAATAACACCCTGGTTGGATGAGTGAAGTCATGTTTGGCAGTAGAAATATGACTCTCACATTCGAATTGAAATCATCTACATGTGTAGGATGTCCAAGAGTATTATCTAATAGAAGCAAAATCTTGAAAGGAAAGGAAAATATTGTCTTTACAATATTTTTCAACCTCAGGAATGAAGCAGCATTTAAACCAATCCTCTAAGAGAGATATTGCTATCCATGCTCTCTGATTCAATCGGAAATGCACTTTATTGATACCCTTAAATGCACAAGGATTTCCAGAATGGTACACAAGCAGTGGTTTTAAGTAATCACTGCATTAGCCCCAAGCAAGAGCATGGCTCTATCTTTTGAAGCCTCAAAACCTAGCATTGTCTTTTCCTCTTTGGCAATGTATGTTTGATCCAGCATTTTTTTCCAATACAAAGCAGTCTCATCAATGTTAAAAATTTGCTGCCTTCGTCAATAATTTTTTTCCAAAACATCACAAAATTTCTCTGCAGCTGCAGAATCGGCACTGGCGACTTCACTGCATACTTTAATGTTTTGGAAACCAGTGCGATGCTTGAACCTATTAAACCACCAGTTGCTTGCCACAAACTTGGCTTGAGGTTTGCCGTACTTATCTTTAATATCTTCATAAATACTTGTTGCTTTTGCTTGACTGGCCATTGGACTCAGGGGCACTTGCTTCTGAATCTGATTTTCCATCCATATTATTAATAGCTATTCCACCTTCGATATAGCAGCTGAATACTGTTGATCTTAAGTGCGTTGATCCTTTGACATGTTCTTTTATAAAAGAACATGTCTTAAAATAGTATTCACTGTCGAAGCAGCGAGACCTAATTCCCTTGCAATAGATGTCAAACTTTGTCGTGCTTCGTACTTCTTAATCATTTTCATCTTCATTTCTAAATCAATTTTGTTTTGTTTCCTGGCACTGCTAGCACTTGCACTTTCCATTGGTCCCTTTCCCTTCATCATTGTAATACGTAAATAAGAATGAAGAGAAGTTTCTGAAAATTTGTTTTTTTATATGATTGAAGATTTCAGTGAAGGGAACACATTTCACCATAATACCGTAACGTAAAAACTCACAGAATTCCAGTTATTGGTATCATTGCAAATGCAATAAGATCGAGTTCCATTTATAATAGATCGCGCTAATAGAAAAGCCCAATAAACCGGAAAGTTCAAATTGTTTTTATTGTTTTTTGGTGTGACCTCCAGAAATGTGTTTTAGAAAAATAACACAAAGGCATTCAACATTGATTCTTACATTTGATTCTTACAATTGATTCGGAACATATAACGATGAAAGTGTAGTGCAATTTCTATTATAAAAATGAACCTTTAGAGAGATAAATAGTTCAGTAATATAGCAAAATTTTCAACTTCCAAGAACTTGAAACAAATTACAAAAAAAAAAAACAATATGTTATTGAGTTCAACATTAGACCTCCATTTATCCCTACAGATGCAAAATATGTTTTGCATCTGTAGGAATTTTTTTCAGTTTCCACCAGCAGGCAAAGACTTACGTAAAGTTTAATTTGCGTAAGTCAAGTATTATGTAAGTTGGGGAGTTCCTGTACTCCCTTAGATTTCATGTACTTCTTAACTAAGAACATAACCCGCCCCCTTCTAAACTGTCTGTCTTTTCTGTATACGTTGTACTCCCCATATTCAAATTCTGCATTCGTATTTTTTTTACTTTCCTTTTTTAATATTTATTTAATTCTTATTTTTAATGAGTAAAATAAAGCTTAAATTAGGTTGGAAAATTCAAAACTTGGATCACCAGAATACATCTCTCCTTCATAACATGTAAATAAATATACACAAATAGAAAATATGCCCGAATTACATCATGTTGATATAAAGTATGTCACCATTCATAAGATTTCATCTCTGATGTAAATCAGACTAACTATACATAATGAATCACCACTGATAACACTGGCCAACAAAATTAAACTTTTTTTTTATCTAATTCATCAAAGATGTAAACCCAGTTCAAAATCAGATTTTTAAATACATGCTCTGTGCTTTTCTAGTTTCTATAATACAACTGCTGATAATATCAGTACAAGTTAGTTTAAAATGACTTCATTACAAAATTCACAAAACTGGTTATAATTACATTATAATCACTTTTAATTTTAAAATTCAATAAAATTTATATATACTGTTAAAAGAATACATTACACTATTGTAAATATGCATATATATACAATTTAAAAATGTTGTGCAGCAAGTGATTTCCTTTAGTACAACTTTGTTCGGAATGTTTCTTATGACATCCAGCAGTAGTCTGCCAAAATATGTTCATTCCAGAAACCAAGGTAACAACAATTTTCCATTGATGCCCATGCCTTATTCTGGTCACCTAAGTGGACAGTCAATGTATAACCAGTAAATTTTCTGAATATCTGTCATAACCGTATGCCGCTGTGATTAAATTAAGAAAGAGCCACACACAACACAATTTGGTCGGGTGATTTTTTTTTACATTTTTGAGGCATGACAATGAATGTTTCATGAATTTGCCAAATCTTACTTGAAACAATTTATAATCAAATAATTAAATTATGAAATAAGGATATAGATATAGTCAAAATTTACATAAATATGAATGTATTAAAGAATAATAATAAATAACTAATTATAGTCATTAGGTTACCCAAACAGATCTGTGAGTGGTATAATCAGTCTCATTATGTTTGTGCAGTTGGTCTTATCACAAAAACTATATATGCTAGAGAAAAACTGAAGAGAGAAAGAGAGATTTGGTATCAGAATCCAAAGTGCTATCTATCTAGTCGACATTTTTTTTCAGATGAAAAATACTTGCTGACCTGTGTCAATGACGAATATTGCTTTCTCTTATAGCTACACTCACCTAACTATCCAGAAATGTTCAACTACTGAGTGGAATGGAAAGTTAAAATTCTCTACGATAAGGCAATCTGATTTGCTGGTCCACTCTATTTGTCCATATAGTTGCTCATTATACTCATCACTAGGGCTTGGCAACTAGTATGGTTGTCAAGCCCTAGTGATAATATGGCTGTGGTTTTTATCTTGCTATGACTGACAGAAGTTTCAACTGTGGTACAGTATGAGACTCTTAGCAAGGACAACACTAAATCAATAATAGATTATATTACAGAATGAATCTAATTAATAAGGAACATGACAAAGATTAGTATGCCAACCAATCATATATGCCTTTCATTAGCATAGCATAAAAATCAAAGTTACCTGGGAATCATTTAATAATTAGTTTCTTATTAACATTAATCCAGCAAGACTATGCTATGCTCTGGGATGACCACGCGTCAGAGGAGTTCAAAAGATAGAGAGAATATAAGAAACAACACTGTATTCAGTAATCACATGGGCTTGAACCATGGTCACTCAAAGCATGCATAACCTTTTTATAATCAATCAGTAAAAATTAATAGATATTTGAATATTATTCATTCGAGGAAATATTATACTGTATAACTTATGCAGTTTTGTTCACATCAATGATTCTCACAATTAGGTGTTCTAAACCTGTGACATCACCTGGCAATTTATGATCTCTTGTGCTTTTTAGGCACGTTAGCATAGTTGCATAATGCACCTACTGCCTTTACCATGTCCATCTGAATGTAATAACTCTGCTCTCAGTGAATGGATTTCATGAAATATAAAATTTTATTGGCCTTTTAGAAAGATTTATCAAGCCATCCTAAATTTCATTAAAATCAGACCAATAGAAATCTGGCAATTATTATTTGTCATCTATCTGCATGTAATAATTTAACTCCGAGTGGATGGATTTTCATAAAATTTTATATTTTTCTCTTTCAGAAGGATTTGTCAAACCTTCCTGAATTTCATTACAATTGAACTAATAGAAATCAGGTAATTATTATTATTTTCTTCGTACATATCACATGGACTACTCATATACTGTGCCTGAAGCACTGCATATTGTTGGCATGCACTGGTTAGAGGAATGATGAGCAATATGGTAGATTGCACAAAAATGAAATGTCTTGGTAATGCATAAATTTTTTTTTTGTTATAAGTCTCAGCTGGACAGGTATTTTGAACGAACAGAGGGGTGAAGTGGAAGTGGTTTTTTTTTTTTTTTTTTTTGGCTGATGCTGCATAAGCTTGCTTTCTTGCATCAAATGCCTCTACTAATGCTAAGTCATGAATTATTATTATTTTCTAATGCACTGCGTACATACATTAACTATCTTGTTTATAGATTTGTGTTGTTTCCTATGCTGGTAATAGTTAATATATTATTTATATTATATTAACTATATTATATAGTTAATATAATACAAATACAATTTAACATATACATAAAACTTAATCACATAATTAAAATTTCTTTTTATGCTCCGGGATGACCACAGAGGAGTTAAAAAGATAGAGAGAATATAAGAAACAATACTGTATTCAGTAATCACATGGGCTTGAACTATGTGCACTCAAAGCACGTGTACTTGTGCATCCTTGTGCCTGACCACTTGGCTAATTAATTTAATACATGTATATAGATAAAAGTTAATCAGATAAAAAAATTTTAGAGCTTTTAATTTTCACATAAATTTAATTATCAATAGAATATTCATATCACAGCAAAAGGTTGATATCAGCTGCTTTAGGAAGAAATTATGTGATTTATATTATGTGAATTTAATGCTAGCAAACAAGGTAGACACTGGTATTTTCACCTCATCTTGAGTAAGTTCAAGATGGTGGCTGTTCCAGAAGACTTTCTTTTTGGTAGTATCCTAACCCCCCCCTCCCCCACTACCACAAACTGAAAAATAACTTTTTTGCAGTAGTGCTTTATCTTAAACTTGTTGAGGCCTGCTCAACACAATCATTATACATTACACTGGCAACCCATGTCTACTGATTGTACTAGTTAAGAATTTACATGCTCCTTAACCAAAAGCATAACTATTTCCATCACATTTGTCCATTTCTCTACACATTTTACTTTGTGTAGCAAATTCTGCATCCCAATATCAGTGACACCATGCTTCTGATATCCCTATAATTGAATTCTGATACCCCAGAATTCAATAACCTAATATTTTAAAACTAATCAAATTTATTATACTCCTAGCATCAGAGTATAACTACAATGGATAAAGGGATGGTTGAGTGGGAGACGACAAAGATTGGTAATCAATGGACACTGCTCTTTGTGGACAAATGTTATTAGTGGAGTCCCACAGGGTTCAGTGCTGGACAAATTGTTGTTTTGTGTATTTATCAATGATATTGATGAAGGTATATCAGGCTTAATGTCCAAGTTTGCAGATGATACAAAGGTTGGCAAGGTTGTTAATGACAGTAAAGACAGTATGCTACTGCAACAGGAACTAGAAAAAGTTGGGCAGATGGGCTGAGAAGTGGCAACTGAAATTTAACATTGACAAATGCAAAGTACTGCATATGGGTAGAAGTAACCCCACAGAAATGTACCAACTGTGTGGTACTACACTCAAGGAAATGGAGAATAAAAAAGACCTGGAGGTATTGTGCAGACGGGCATGAAGTTCTCTGAGCAGTGCAGACGGGCTGCCAGAGCAGGTCATGGAGTCTTGTCAATGATATATAGGAATTTTGCTAGCAGGCACATGGAGGTGATTATCCCTTTGTATAAGGCAATGGTCAGGCCACACCTTGAGTACTGTGTACAGGTCTGGAGGTCTCATTTTTGGAAGGATGTAGAGTTGCTAGAACGAGTACAGAGAAGGACAACAAGAGTGGTGGAGGAACAAAGGGGTTCTCTTACCAGGAGAGGATTAAATTCTGTAAGTTGCAGCATCTGGAGACTATGCACCTGCAAGGTGATCTGATTAAGGTGTACAAGGCCTTGTATGGTTTGAGCAGGCTCAATGCTGATGGGATACTTGTGCTTGCTCAGATTAAGAACCTGAGGGGGGCACAGATTCAAATTGAGGAAAGACAGTTGTAGAATAGTTGTGCGGAAGTTTGCCTTTAGCCAGCTGGTAGTTGATTGCTGGAACAGACTTCCATCTGTTGTTGCGGAAGTTGGTAGCTTAAATAAATTCAAGGCAATACTAGACAAACATTTGGAGTGAATGGATGGGTGAAATGGAAAGGGTTTTTTTTTTTTTTTTTTTGGCTGATGCTATATAAGCTTGCTTTCTTGCATCATATGCCTCAACTAATTCTAATAAGCAAGTAAATTACTACAGAAGCTAGTTAGGTTATAGGTTTTTGCTACAGGCAATAGCAAAAACCTATTCATGTTGGAGAAAATGGGGAATTGGAGCTGCTTAAATGGAAATGGTAGGTCAAAGTGGATGTTGGTAGTGGCAAATGATACAAGGAAGCAAACTTACACATCATCAGCCAAATGAAAAAAAAATCTAACGACCTCAATCTGTCCACCTCCTCTAATAACCTGTGCAATCCTTCCTTAAATTTATTCAATCTACACCCTTCCAAGACACCACATGAAAGTTTGTTCACACAATCAACTATGTGTTCTGGCTGAAATAAAATTTCCATACTTCTTTCCTGCAACCATCCTTTCTCAATTAAAATTTATGCCCCTGTATGTGCAAGTAGGAGTCAAGTTGTCTGAGCAAGAGTAAGGATAGAATCAGCATTTAGCTTATTCAATTCATTCATAGCCTTAAACATCTCACTCGGATTGCCTTTCAGATACCTAGTTTCCAGATGCTGAAAATTGCAGATTAATGGAGGAAATAAGACCCTCTTGTACCCTCTTGTTTCCTCCATGTTGCTCTTAATCGTGTTTCTCTTCTCTGCACCCAAACCAACAGATCAACAAATCTTTCTAAAATGAGGCTTCCTGACCTGCATGTGGTACTCAAGATGTGGCCCAACCATTGTCTTATACAATATGATAATCACCTCCTTATCACTACTGGCAAAATTCCTGTATATCATTGACAAAACTCCATGAGCTGTCCTGGAAGCCTGTCTACACTGCTCAGAGAACTTCATGTTGGAGCTACAATCATCCCAGACTTCTTTCCTTCTGCACAATCTTGAGAATGTGGTACCACAATTGATATGTTATTATGGGAATTATTGCTGTACTCATTCAAGGTACTGCTTTTATGCAGTAAACTGAATTTATCAATGTTAAACCTCAAATGCCAGTCCTCCGCCCGTTTGCCTAATTTTTTCAGGTCCTGTTGTACAACTTGATTCCTCTCATTAACCACCATGCCAATTTTTACTTTAAAAAATCTGAAGATTAAGCAATTGTCAGGAGGAGGAAAACAGAAGATTTTTCAGCAAACAGATGAAAAACAGAAGGTTTTTTTTTGCAAAAAAGGTGTTAAAAAATACAGGAGATTTTTTGTAAAGTCCACACTCCACTAGAAATTTAACTACCAAAATACACATTTTCTATTAAAATACAACCATAGGACTCTTTCCAGTTACAGTACACTTACAAAGATTAACTTAACTAGGATTTTTCTGTGGATTTCTGTTTGGGTTGTCTAATTGCCTGTTAGACAATCGAAACAGAAATCCACAGACAGAAAAATCTGATTGATATTGATTGCTTTGAAAATAATACTGTTGCAGAATTTTCAGCTCTTCAGAAATGTTGAGTTTGGTTAATAACAATAGTACTGCTGTTCAGACTATTTGTCAAGTGCATTTTCAAAGGTTTGCCAGAAAGAGATCTAAATTTATTGATTTTTTTCAACCTGGTTAAATATTCTCAGGCACTTAGCATTGCTAAAAGGAACTATTAAAATGCCTAGAATTTTGTTATTTTTCATGCTTCCTTGTACACTTGTCATTTTCCTGACCAACGACCACTGCAATTCTTTGCAGTGGTCACAATTCTTTCTTTTCATAATAGTGTATGGTAAGTTCTCACTAAAATTGACAGAACTGATGCTACAAAAGATCTATTTCTTCATCTGTTTCTATCTCTAACAAAATCAAGTAGTACTGGAAACTTATCCACAAAAAAATTTAAAATTTGAAAATAATGGACTAATTACTTGAAAGAGGAGATCTACGTGATTGTTCCTCATTATGTTAATGAATTGAATGACACTACACTATTATATCACACGTTAGATTAAGTAATTTATTATTGAAATGATATAATTTAAAGGACTGAACCACCTCAATGCCAAACACTTAAAAATGATGCACTGCTAATTGATGAAATTTGTGCTACCTAGGCATTTATAAAAACATTTTTCAATGGGAACTTGTGCACCATGTCTTTGTTGTTGTTGTTTAAGAGCTATTGGTGCAAGAGCAACTTAGGCTATAATGTGCCTAGCCTAGGTAGGAAAGTTTGCATATCAGCATTTTTCACTTTTCTTATTGTGGTTTAGAATAAAGCCAAGATTCTGCTTTATAATCATGTAGCTTCTCTATAAATGGTATACTATTAATTTTTATGTTTTGGGAAGTATCCAGTTAACTTAAGATAACCAGTCAGCAAATATCTGACTGGTTATCTAAAATTGTTTTAAGCATTAAGTTGTTTTGTGCATTCATTGTTTGAAAGGCTCTTAAGACGTTCTCTATGAAATTTCTAACAGTTCACCATGAAGTGATGTATAGTTAGTGGTACTTGACGGTTTTGACATGGGAAAGGTCTTCACCTCTGAGTAGGTAAGAGTGAGCATACGTGTATGCTCGATTCTCAATCGAGCAAGGGTCACTTCTTTCTGTTCTATCTATTCTTTCTATTCGATCGGACACTAGTAGTCCACAGTCGAAGTATTTCTTTAATTAGACGAAATCTGTTGTTAGTCTGATCTAGCCAGTGTTGCCATTGTTTTATACTGTTTTGGTGGATTAAGGACTTGTAATCTGTATATGGTATTGTGTGAAAGGCATAATCAGAGGTGGAAGCTTCTTTTGCTGCTTTGTCTGCTCTTTCGTTTCGTTATTCCTGTGTGGCCTGGGATCCAGCATGATCTGATATTGTGATTTCTTTGTAATAGCTTTGATACTGAAGACATGTTGTAGGATTGGGTGTCTTGTGGTATTTGCATTCTGCAAGGCAATAACACAGCTAAGCGAGTCTGTGAAAATTAGTGCACTATGTCATCACATGCAGAAATAAAGTACTTTCCCACTGAACAAAGACCACAATCTTCTACCCTTGTTTCAGATTCTCCACAAACTTGGAGGAAGAAATGCCTATGACTAAGTCAGAATCATCCTTCTACTTCAGTCTGTTATGGTTATCAATTTCCAAAAAGGAAGTGGAAAATTTAATAACTGTTGGCATAATCAATTTGATTTGCACATAACATTCATCAACACAGCTAGAAGTAATGACCTCAGTACACAGATGTGAGATATATTGGATTGAAGAGCTAGGTTTGAATTTTAAAACACTGGAATATCATTTAAAAAAAACAAGCAAATTGCTTTATTCAGTCCGTAGGGAAACACGAACAGACTTCCTGCACAACTGAGGACCCCAGGGGCTCACATCTGGTGAGTATGGGCTTGGCACACCGAGGGTCCTGAGCTGGATATCATCATTCTTATATTTCTTGGTGATTCCCTTCTATTTTTTGGCTGGTGGTGCAGCATAAGCCTCAGGCTTTCTTGCACCATATGGCTAATAATAATAATAATGTTTCTAGAATTAGCAGCTTTCTTTTCCTGTTTAGAATTTCTTCCGCCAGAAGTTTTCAATTCAGTTCTTTTTCTTGGGAGTTCACTAATTTGTCTTCTCTCACAACTTCTGTTGGATAATGAACTGGATACGAATAAGAGTTAGCAGCACTCACTAGTGATTGCTTGTATTTTTCAGTTTGAACACTCTAAAAGGTGATCATATGACCTTTTCACCACTTCTAAAATGAGCATAAATAAATAAACCTGTCAAGGATTGCCGCTCTTCTACAGATCTGGTTACACATTTAATAAAAGTGGCATGCATCAGTTGAAATTATTTAAATCTACCATTTAACACTTTTTTCAGACAGTAGTAAATTTTTGCCAAATATTTATCCACTTTCACAGGAAGGAAGGAATGCAATCCTCTTTTCAGCATACAAATTAATGAGATGACAAAGTCAACCCATTGTCACCAAGTGCTCAATCTCCTCTTTCAATATCATTGCTAGTCCAATTCAGGCTTGCCATAACAACACATTATCCTAAGTGCCATATAGTTTTTTAAAGGAATCCCAAATGCTTTTAGATTGTTCAGAGGATGATGTCCAATGCCCTATGATGATGTCCCTACAGATTCGCCTTCCACTGAGGGCAAGCTGCTTTCAATTTGATGATCACTTTATTATAAAAGTTCACCAGAATGGAATATAACCTGGATTACTGCCATCTATAAAAATCAAAAGTGATCCATTTTTTAGCACCATCACTACCTCTTCTTTCAATACCCATGCAATTCCACTAACAATGACTTTTGTGTTTTGTTCTTCCACAACTGTATTTTTTGCTATTTCTAAACAATGTGCCCATATAATCAGCACAACTCAGATGAACATTATGTTCTATGACAAAAGATCCAAATAAATATTCAGCTTGTATGATATCATCATCACTATGATATGCTACATCTATTTTTGCATTTATTTCTATGCTCTACATGCTGTCCTTATGCTTATTTGTTTGTAAATGTCTGATTACATTGCATTTCCCACTGCTTTATATTGAAAAATCACTTCAACGTACAGTACACAAAGCAAATGTATTACCTTTTTCAGATTTTACAATACATGTAAATTTCTGAATATATGGAAAATCTTGCATGTCTTCTGGAATTGTGCACCATATTTCTTTGGCCTCTTATTGAAAGGCATTGTTAATTAGCTTCTAACCACACAAGTAAATAAAATGAAGCCACATTTCATAGAACAATGCTATTATCCCATATTTTTATCTTGAAATGTAGGCTAGCAACACCTGATGAGCATGAAAATGAGCATACATTTGCAAAATTGTTTTTTAAAAAATTCCAATTTTAACATGATTTTACTACTTTTTTGCAAAAAGAAAGAGAAAAACTGTGCCAAAAGATGGAGAAACATTTCTTGCTAACTATATTATGATGTGAGATGGAGAGCTGGCAGCTATGCAATACCCTTCATATTCCTTCAATTATTAGCATTAGCAAAGGCACACGATGCAAGAAAACTTATATAGCATCAGTCAAAAAAAAAAAAAAAAAAACACCCTTATTTCACCCATCCACTCGCTCCAAATGTTTGTCAAGTTCCGCCTTGAATCTATTTAAGCTATCAACTTCTACAATGACAGATGGAAGTTTGTTCCAGCAATCAACCACCCGCTGGCTAAAGACAAACTTCGGCACATCTATCCTACAACCGTCTTTCCTCAATTTGAATTTTAGCATTAGCATTAGCATTAGTAGAGGCATTTGATGCAAGAAAGCAAGCTTATGCAGCATCAGCCAAAAAAAAAAAAAAAAAAAAAAAAGTAACATAAATAAATAAAAATAACCACTTCCACTTCACCCCTCTGTTCGTTCGAAATACCTGTCCAGCTGAGCCTTAAACTTATTTAAGCTATCAACTTCCACGACAGGGGATGGAAGTCTGTTCCACCCACCAACCACCCGCTGGCTAAAGGCAAATTTCCGCACATCTATCCTACATCTGTCTTTCCTCAATTTGAATTTATGCCCTCTCAGGTGATTTTTCTGAGCTAGAGGAAGAATCCCATCAGCATTGAGCATGCTCAAACCATTCAAGGCTTTGTACACCTCTATCAGATCACCCCGCTGGTGCCTAGTTTCCAGACACTGTAATTTGCAAAACTTAAGCCTTTCTTCGTAAGAGAACCCCTTTGTCCCATTCACCAATCTAGTTGCCCTTCTCTGTACTCGTTCCAGCAGCTCTACATCCTTCCTGAAATGAGGCCTCCAGGCCTGTATACAGTACTCTAGGTGTGGCCTGACCATTGCCTTATACAAGGGAATAATCACCTCCTTATCCCTGCTAGAAAAATTCCTATATATCATTGACAATACACCATGAGCTACTCTCGCAGCTCGTCTGCACTGCTCAGAGAACTTCATATCTGCCTGCACCACCACCCCCAGGTCCCTTTCATTCTCTACCACTGTCAGTGTAGTACCACAGAGTTGATACGTTGCTCTGGGGTTGCTGTTTCCCATATGTAGTACTTTACATTTGTCAATGTTAAACTTCATTTGCCACCTCGAAGCCCATCTGCTCAACCTTTCCAAATCCTGTTGCAGCAGCATAGTGTCAGTAGTGTCCTTGACAACCCTGCCAACCTTCGTATCGTCTGCAAACTTGGACATTAAGCCTGATATACCATCATCAATATCATTTATAAATACAGAAAACAATAAAGGCCCCAATACTGAACCCTGAGGGACTCCACTAATAACATTAGTCCACGATGAGCAGTGTCCATTGATTACCACTCTCTGTCTTCTCCCCCTCAACCACCCCTTTATCCATAGCAGCAACTTGCCTCCAATGCCACACTGCTCCAATTTGTGCAGCAGTCTTCCATGTGCAACAGTATCAAAAGCCTTTCTAAGATCCAAGTATATAATATCAAAGTTATTCCCTGCATCCAGTTCTTGTGTGACTGCATCATAGTATCCAATCAAATTGGTCAGGCAAGACTTCCCCTTAACAAAACCATGCTGTGTCCTAGCTATAACTGAAGTCTTGTCTAGATGATCCTGCAGTGCTTCTTTCACCAGTGCCTCCATTAATTTTCCGGGAACAGAAGTTAAACTCACAGGTCTATAATTACTTGTGTCAGCCTTTGATCCCCCTTTGTGAATTGGGGTCACATTTGCACATCTCCAGTCAATGGGTACCTCCCCTGAGTCCAAGGAAGCTCTCATAATTATGGCTAAGGGTTTGCTTACCTCCTTTGCTGCCTCCTTTAATATAACTGGATAGATCCCATCCACCCCAGGTGCCTTTCTTGTGTTTATCTTCAACAATTTCTCCTCCACTTTGCTCTCAGTTATTACAAGATTCTCTAGCTTACTGCTAGAGTTGAATACACCTCTGGCATTCCCCTCGCTGAATAACTCCTCGTGTGTGAATGTCGATGCAAAATATTCATTTAGTTTGTTAGCTACCCGAGCAGGGTCATCAACAGTTGTCCCATCGATCTCAAGTGGACCAATCTGATTCATCCCCTTCCTTCTAGAGTTTACATAAGTAAAGAACTCTTTGCTGTTTTTCTTCGCATCCCTTGCCAAGGATCTCTCGTAATCTGCCTTCGCCTGCCTAACCTCCTTTGTAACTTGGTTACAGATCAACTTGTATCTATCATAGGCATCCGTGTCACGTGTTAATTTGTATGTATCCCATGCATTTTTCTTCTCTGCCATATGCCTCATTAGTTCATCTGACAACCATTTAGGCCTAAACCTTGAACAATATTTCTTAGTTGGTATGTAAAGCCTAGTAGCTTCCACGATAAGTTCTTTGAATGCTTCCCATTTTGAATTTGCTGTTGGCAATATCATCAGTTGATCCCACTGTATAGAATTTAAATACTGTCTCAGTCCATTGTAGTCGCCTTTACGAAAGCAATACCCCTTCCCTTTACCCCTAATGGTAGTTACCTCTTTGAGTAACTCCCACTTCAGCACACTGTGATCACTGCCACCAAGTGGTTCATTTATCTGCAGATTCTTAATGCATGAAGAATCACTACTGATAATCAAATCAAGAGTATTACTCCCTCTAGTTGCCTCCCGAACATGCTGATGTAGAAAACAATCATCCAATAAATCCACAAAAGCCTTGCTACTGTGTGAGTGACCAGACCCCAAATTCCAGTCAATATCTGGGAAATTAAAATCCCCCATTATAAGACTCTCTGATTTACTGGCCCACTCTATTTCTCCGAACAGTTTCTTATTATACTCATCAGAGTCATTAGGCCTATAGCACACTCCTACTCTCAATTTTGATCTCCCAATGCTTATGTCACACCAAACTGACTCGACACTGCACTGTCCAGCGATGTCGACTGGCTTCACTTCCTTGGCTTTTATGTGTTTCTTAATTAATAGCATAACCCCTCCTCCCTTCCTATCCTGTCTATCCTTTCTGTACACATTGTACTCCCCAAATTCCAGTTCTGCATTTCTTATATCTGTGTGACACCACGTCTCTGAAATCCCCACAATATCTGCCTTTGATGTTTTGAGCAATACCTCAAATTCATCAAATTTATTTACTAAACTCCTAGCATTGGTGTACACACAAGTATACATGCACCTGTTCTTTTTCTTAGCTACCCTAACACAACCCATGTGTTTACTTGTACCCCAATGATTCCCAGCAGTCTCTGAAATATCCTGCATCTTATTTTCCAGGCTGCGGCTCATTCCAATAGAAGCAGTGCAAGAATCACTTTCACCTCTGCCAGTGGCTACTGTTAATCTATTAGTCCTTGTATCCCCCCAATCTAGCAGTTTTCCGACCCACCTAACATTGCCTCGATAGCATCAGCAAACATTCTTGCACCCTTTCTATTTAAGTGTATCCCATCCCTGTAGAAGCAGTCTCTCCTGTTAACAAGTACAGACCAGGCTGAAAAAAATTCTACCCCTTGAGCCCTGCACAATCTTTCCAGGGCCGAATTGATTGACAGGGCTCTCATCATATACTCCCTCCTATCGTGTCATATACTCCCTCCTATCGTGAAATTATGCCCTCTCAGGTGATTTATGCCCTCTCAGGGAATTTATGCCCTCTCAGGTGATTATTCTGAGTAAGAGGAAGAATCCCATCAGCATTGAGCATGCTCAAACCATTCAAGGCTTTATACACCTCAATCAGATCACCTCGCAGGTGCCTAGTCTCCAGGCATTGTAATTTGCAAAACTTAAGCCTTTCTTCGTAAGAGCAACCCTTTGTTCCATTCACTAATCTTGTTTCCCTTCTCTGTACTCGTTCCAACAGCTCTACATCCTTCTTAAAATGAGGCCTCCAGACCTGTATACAGTATTCAAGGTGTGGCTTGACCATTGCCTTATACAAGGGGATAATCACCTCCTTATCCCTTCTAGAAAAATTCCTGTATATCATTGACAAGACACCATGAGCTACTCTTTCAGACCGTCTGCACTGCTCAGAAAACTTCATATCTGCCTGCACAATTACCCCCAGGTCCTTTTCATTCTCTAGCACTGTCAGTGTGGTACCACAGAGTTAATATGTTACTCTGGGATTACTGCTTCCCATATGTAGTACTTTACATTTGTCAATGTTAAACTTCATTTGCCACCTCTCAGCCTATCTGCTCAACTTTTCTAGATCCTGTTGCAGCAGTGTAATGTCATTAGTGTCATTAACAACCCTGCCAACCTTCGTTTATGGGCCTGGAATTGAACCCTGAAGGATGCCACTAATAGTATTAATCTAAGACCAGATGTGCCCATTTATAACCCCTTCTGTCACTCAACCATCCCTTTATCCAGCAGTAACTTGCCTCTAATGACACACTGCTTCAAGTTGTACAGCAGCCCTCCATTTGGAAGTGTCAAAAGCTTAAAATCTTTCTGAAATGTAAATATACGATGTTAAAATTATTTTTACATCCAGTTCCTTTTCGCTATGTCATATTAGCTAATTAGAGTGATGATAAAATTCACCCTCCCCCACAAAAATCCATGTTATAATTTCTGTATAACTGCATTCCTGTGGTTATACAGAAATCATGTCATTCTTATTCATAAAGAGGGAATCAAAGCATGAGGTGAGTAATTACAGACCCGTAAGCTTGACCTCTGTTCCAGGGATAATAATGGAGTCAGCAGTTAAAGTAGTATTTAGGTAATCCTCAATTATCTCAATACTACAAGGCTCCATTATTTTCCCTGGAAGGTCACACTTACAGGTCTGTAATTATTCTTTATGCTTTGATTCCCTCTTTACGAATAAGAGAGACATTTGCACATCATCTTCAATCCATAGGTATTTCCACTGAGGAGAAGAGTGCTCTTATAATTATGGCCGAAGTTCATGAAACACTGCAAATGTTTTTTCAGAAGAAAGTGGAGGGCAAGTCCTATCCTTAAAAACTCCTTTATGTGTGAACATAGATGAAGAATAGTTAAGTTTGTCAGCACCTTAAAAAGGATCATCAATAGTTATGAAATTCATATCTAGTGGACTGGACCAATGTGTTTCATCTCTTTTCTTCCCAGTATTAACATAAGCAAAGAATTCTTTGCTACTTTTCTTTGCATTCTTAGTCAAAGTTTTCTTATGATCTGCCTTAGTTTGCCTAACTACCCCTCAATGACTTGATTGCAGATTCATTTATATTTACTGTTTTCTGCTGATAACTTCTAATTATTCCACGTGTTTTTATTCTTTACCACTAGTCTCATCAGTTTATCTGTCATCCAGTTAGATCTAAGATGGTAGCAATAATCTTGAACTTCAAAGGAAAATTTGCATTAAATTTGTTTCAAATTAGGGAAAGTGCAACAGAAAGCAACAAAATGTTAAAAACAACTTTCAAAGAAGATGTTTGCCATTCAAAGACTTTTCAGTGGTTTGCAAAATTTAAAGAGGGCCACTTGATCATTGCAATTGATTCTCTCTTTCTCTCTCTGGCTGCCCTTCAAGTTAAAAAGCAATGATTCAATGACCCATGTCTGTTAATAAACTACATATATCTGCAAAGATATATATAGTTTATTGTACACATATCTGCAAAGTTGATAAATGAAACTGATATTACATATGGGCCATCATCATCAATTTTCACACAATAATGGGAACGTAATGTTTCCAAGTTTGTGCCTCACATCCTTACAGATGATCACAGAGTGGAATAAGTTCTCGTATCAGGTTATTCATCAATGTGCTGCTGCTGACCAACTCTTTTTTTTTTTTTTTTTTTTCCCCCACCAATATGGTGATGAATCATGGTCATATGACTATGCCCCAGAAACAAAGGGTCCAGTCTTCTCAATGGAAGTTTGACAATCTTGATCAAATGTGAAGATCACACATGCTCACAGGGAATTGTTCATTATGAATTTGTCCCATATGGCGATGTGATGCTAATCAGAAGAAATTCCTAAAAAAAAGTAGGCATTAGCTAATTGCTGCTTCCATCATGACAATGTTCCCACACACATTCAGCACTTTCTATTGAAGAATTTCTTGCAAAGCAATCCATTACTATTGTTCCCTCCCATCTATCATACTCACCAGATTTAGCTCCCTGTGATCCCCCCAAGCTTTGGTATAGTAAGTTGGGTGGGGGGGGACAACTAAATTCTGAAGTCCTGAACTGCCATTTAACCTGCTTATGCTTAAATCCACCACCCACTAATGCCTCTAGTACAGTGGCGTAGCTACCATGTAGGCAGGCAAGGCAATTGCCTCCAGACCTGGGGCCCTTTAGGGGCCCAGCATCTTTGGCTGTCTCCTGTTTTTGCAATTTTAATTAATTAAGTAGGGGCCTGAACATGTTCTTTGCCTCCGGGCCCGAAAAAGGATAGCTATGCTACTGCTCTAATACAATATAAAAATTAATCGGCCACCAGTGAAGATTGTTTAATAAAAATATCTGGTTTTCCTTCTGTCAAATGGAAAGAAAAATTCTAAAAGTAGGGTGGTTTCCTCACCAAGTGGATTAAAATCCAAAGCCACATATTTGCATTCAAGAAGCAGTGAATGTGTTAATCCCCTTCAAAAACCTTTCTTTCCACTTATATAGAAATGAAAGCCTTCCTAGGAGTTATTCTGCATTTTTTTTTTTTTTTTTTTTTTTTTTGTCCTGCAAACTAACCCTATGAATGAATCCAAATAACAAAACTGCTCCCCCCCCCAGAAATTCTCATACAGCCCTCTGTACTGTTCTTTAAAAACCAACCACTGGTCCCCCCATCCATGTTGAAATACCTGATGGTATGGTAGTTTGTCCCTGCTTGAGTGTAAATGGTAAATATGGTTACCAAATACGGCTGTACTGGTGGATATCAGTGCATCAAATTTTTACATGAAACATATCATTTGATGTAGATAAATGGCATATTTAAAATAAAAATCTTAGAAGTAAACTTACCAAAATATTCTCCTTCGGGTGGACTCGACTCCAACTCATCCTCAATATCTTTCATCATGGCTTCAATTTTCTTTTCAGCTGCAGTTGGTCCCTTTGGCCGTGGAGGTGTGACATTATATGGCAGCAATGTTTTGCCATTTAAGGTATTTGGCCTATGTCCAGGATATGAAAAGGAAGGAGTACTTTGGTTAGCTGCATCTTCAGCAATGTTCTTTGTAGGTGAATCAGTTAAAGTATCTTGGGCCGCTGTTGCTGAACCTGTTGAAGATGGCTGTGGCCATTTCGAAGCAGGAGATTCATTAGTGCCATCAGTAGTTGGTTCTTTGGTTTCTTGTTTTGATGGTTGAAGTTCAGATTGCGTGGACGTTGATAGGTTATTATTGGATATTGCACTCGTGACTTGTAAAGGTATATCAGCTTGGTTAGAGCTAGAAAGTGGTTGTTCGGTACTGTCAGCCACAGGAATGCTGTTATATGAAGCACACGATACCACCTGGGTACTGTTGGATGGAATGCTGATTCCAGTTGTTTTTTCAGAAACCTGTTTCATTGATTCAGAAGTCCCACATGATAATTGATTATAATCTGTCTCAGAAACAATCTCATTTGAACTTGGCTGAATCATAAACTGTTGTACCTGCTTCCTAACATCATGTATATTAGCATAAACTGGTGCGGTGTGTTGCGCTTCGGTTGTAAAATAACCAGGATGATGTCGATAAGCTGACATCTCTGAAGTTGCAGGAAGTGTTGTATATTTTGATTTATGCAAGGAATGATCTTGAGAAGGCGCATAATTAATATTAGAACCATGCAAATAGTTTGAATTTTCCGAAACACCCGTTTCTTGCTTACTTTGGGGGCTAGATATATGCAGATTTTGTATGTTTTGATATATTGGACCTTGTAAATTTGATGGAAACATCACATTAGAACAACCCATATTATGTGATAACGCACTGATAATATGCGGATCCATAACATCGATATTTCCTACATTTGCTCCTCCAGAAAAAGTTTCGTCGTATTTTTTAAGAGTTGATAAAGATGCTGAGAAAAGTTTTTCATGATCTGGATGAATCGCATCAACAACTGGCTGCATTGCAGCGGATAATTCCATTGCCACTGCCGGATGTTGAGGCGTTGAATACCGCGAGGTTGTCGCAGTTGCACCTGTTTTATCGATTTTGGCATATAAAGAAGACTCATTTTCTGTATGGGAAGATCGCAAAGGCGAATAATTTTCAGTGCCTCTAAAGCCTACGTTTCTACTTGTTTCAATTGACTCAGGGTTCATATTTTGCATAAAGAAACCGCTGCCCCCGACCAGGTCAGGGTAATGACTGGCAATGCCAACAGTGACGCCAGAAGATGGGACGTTATCAGTTTTTCTTGAAGTGGCCGTTTTAGGAATGATTTTTCCGTAAGTAGATTCTGTATTGGTAACATAGCTGTTTACCGAAGAAATAGGATAATACTTACAATTCGGACCAATGTTTGCGTAAAGCTCTTTTTCTTCGGGAAAGTCATCTCTGGATGACATGTCTGATGCTCGAGATGTAGGGTTCAAGGTCATTTTCTTTCACCACATTTGGTTACTTCGCTTCAGTTTTATTTAAAAAACCATATTCCGAAATCCCCCAAGTCGACATTAATCATCTTTAACAATTTAAAATTAAGCATCACTGCTAAAAACTAGTTGTTTCGTTCTTTTTTCCATCTTCGTGACGCCATCCTGTATGGAAAACACGAAGAGAAACAACCACCTGCTCAGCTCGTACACTGTCTATGAAAAACTGATCAACAGGACAGCTTTCAGTATCATCCCAAGCGTAATCCATGACGTCATCGTTACATTTGGGAGCCGTTTATAAAATAACTCTTCTCTTAAACGTGAATTAGGAAAAAAATATTACTAATTAAAAATATTAGGAAAAACGTTTTCCTTTAGGAAAAAAATATTACTTCCATCGGTATTTTCCAATAGAGTAATCCATAAATTTTCATTTAAAATTAAACGTAACTATAGAGTATTTCAGGGCAAGAGCCTTATGCTACGTAGTAGAATAACTAGCGTATAGATTAGTGCAATAGCATCAGTTTAATTCGTAGCCATCGCCCAAAGTAGTTATTATTATTATTATTCAAATGGTGCAAGGAAGCCTATGCTGCACCAGCCAAAAAAAAAAAAAAAAATTCCTGAGTTCCCTGAGAGAGCATGGGCTTCCGATGATATCCAGCTCAGAACCCTGAGCTGGATATCATCGGAAGCCCATACTCACCAGATGTGAGTCCCTGATTGGCATCGTTTTAATTATTTCTCATATTGCTATACCTTCACAACGATTTGCCACGGTATTGTATTACCTCGAATAAATAACACTTAGCATTAGTGGAGACATATGATGCAAGAAAGCAAGCTTATGCAGCATCAGCCAAAAAAAAAAAAAAAAAACCCTCCCATTTCGCCCCTTCATTCGTTCTAAATGCCTGTCCAGCTCAGCCTTAAATTTATTTAGGCTATCAACTTCCACAACAAAAGATGGAAGTCTGTTCCACCAATCAACTACCCGCTGGCTAAAGGCAAATTCCACAGCTCTATTCTACAACTGTCCTCAATTTGAATCTGAGCCCCCCCCCCCTCAGGTTCTTAATCTGAGCGGAGGAAGACTCCCATCAGCATTCAGCTTACTCAACCCATTCAAGGCCAGTGGAGGACTATTGTTACTTATTCTCGGCGGATATTATCACCCAATACCATTTCGAAGTTTATTGGCTTCTCATCGGTGAGTGGGCAGTTACCCTGGTGTTGCAATAGTGACAACCCAGTTACTGATGCTATTGCACTATCCTATGCTTTAGTTATTCTAACACGTAGCATGAGGCCCTTGTCCTAAAATACTCTATGGTCCATAGTAGAGGTTCCCAAACTTTCTCGGTTCACGGTGCCCTTAGTGTCTCAGTAATTTTTTCACAGTGCCCCTAGGCCAAAAGAAATACCTAACAGTTCCGTTTATCAAGTAGATAGGTCCAAATAACTTAATAAGTAATGTTGAAACTGTGAGCTATATCGAGCTAGATGTTGAATATCTCTGTTTTCCTCGAAATTTTAAACTATCCCGCGGCGCCCCTGAAAGTTCACTGCTGCGCAAAGTTTTGGAACCGCTGGTCTATAATACACAGGGTGTATCGTAAATAGTGGTCCAGAGTAAAGGAGTCGGTACACTCTGTTCTTAGGTATCACGTACAGGAATTTCAGTTACTTTTAGTCAAGATTCGCAAAGATTAAATTTTTTGCGAAACGACCTCCCTGAGTTATTGAGAGATGTCGACCAAGAAATACGAGACACAATGTGGCTGCAGAATGATGGCTGTCCCGCTCACTTCGCTGTTATTGTACGAGAACATTTAAATCAAACTTTTCCACAAAGATGGTTTGGGCGGTTAGGCCCAATTTTATGGCCACCACGTTCAACGGATCTCAACCCCCTAGATTTTTTCTACTGGGGGTGTCTGAAAGAAAAGGTCTACAAAGAGGAAATCACTTCTGTCGAACAATTGCATCCAAGGATTCAAACAGCGGCTGAAGAAATTAATGCAAACGGATTTGCTCGCAGACTCAAACGATCTTTTATTCGGCGATGCAGAGCATGCATCACCCTAATGGTGGCCATTTTGAGCATTTCGTTTAGTTGAAATAAATAGTTAATTTGAAAAGAATGTTTTTTTTCAAAAAACCCAATCAAAGAACTTAAAATAAAAAAGTTTGAATCCAAAATATCTTAGGCAATTAAGCTGCTTTTTGTTTTAAATGCCAATAACTTTTTTTTCTGAACTGTTAGCAATTAATGTTGTACCATTTTAGAATCTTGATTTAATAATGATTTTTTTAAATTAATGGGCACTGACAGTGTAGTACATTTTTTTTAGACCATATGCACCTAAAGTCACATGACTTTTTGGAGATGAGTATCGAAATTATTTATTATTATTATTATTAGCCATATGGTGCAAGGAAGCCTGAGGCTTTTGCTGCACCAGCCAAAAAAAAAAAAAAAAAGATTCTGAGTTACCCCTGAGAGAGAGAGAGAGAGAGAGAGAGAGAGAGAGAGAGAGAGAGAGAGAGAGAGAGAGAGAGGGAGAGAAGAGGGAGGGGGTCAGAAATAGAAGGGAATCACCAAGAAAGAGAAGAATGATGATATCCAGCTCAGGACCCTGGGTGTGCCAAGCCCATACTCACCAGATGTGAGCCCCTGGGGGTAATAGGAAAAAAATGAATTTCTTGAAAAACCTTTGACTTTAAATTAGTCGAATGTATTTGTTTACGATAGTGCACCTATTCAGGGGTAATAATAAAAAAACAGAATCAAAAAATATTGATATTTGTTGAAATTATAGGCAAATTAGTGATGCAAGACACAGAAATTTAAAAAAAATGAAATTTATTTTTTTTCCGAGAATCTTGACTAAAAGTAACTGAAATTCCTGTACGTGATACCTAAGAACACAGTGTACCGACTCCTTTACTCTGGACCACTATTTACGATACACCCTGTATATATATATATATATATATAATAATTACGAATAATAAAATTGAAATTAAGTAGAGAAATAGGATTTGAATTTGAATTTGAATAGCGCTAATATGAATTAGCGATAATATGAATTATGGATCAGGGACACTGCAAGAGGGACACTTTTTATATATATATAAAAATAATTTTATATATATATATATATAAAACTCAAACTATTATATTAGGGCTGTCTGCGCGGTTAGCACACCGTCCTCCCCACACCGGGTGGAAAAGGCCTGGGTTCGAATCCCGTCGATGACGCGAGGAACTTTAATGGGCTTTTTTCACTCCGTGGCTGAGTTAGTCGGTCTCAGGCGTAGATAGCAGTTTTTCTCCCCAGTAATTGGGGTTTTTTCGTCCAGCAAAACAGCCAAATCGACCATAGAACATACGCAATTTACAGACACAAATACGGGTTAATGTATTTAATTACGGGCAACCCTAAAATAATAATTTGATATTATATTAGGGCCATCCATAATTTCTTATATATGCCCATATATACAGGGTGATTCACTACTAGTGCGACAAACTTGCAGGAGGTGTAGGGGACACAAAGACGAATCGGAATCACATAGCATTGCAGGGTCCGAAATGCCTTCGTCATGCGGTAGAGGACATTGAACGGGAGGTCGCGTGAACAGCGATCCCACTGGAAGTCAGTATTTGCGAACCGGTTCCCGAGGCAGTAGGATGGACGAGTATTCAAAGTTGAACTGGCCGACATGCACCTCACGTATGGAGCTGCGGACTGTAAGGCGCGTCGCCCTGCGCTTGTACCAGGAACGTTCCCGCACAGGCGTGCTCCTCATCATACGATTATCGCACGCGTGCACAGAAGGTTACATGAGACTTGTTGTTTCACGAGAGGTACCGTGAATCGAGAGCGACCGACGAGGACGCCAGACAATGAGGAGAATGTCCTACGTCTTGCAGAAGGCAATCCGAGTACGAGTACTCGAGCGATAGGCCAACGATTGGGTATTTCCCAATCCACTGTATGGAGGATACTGTCAACAAACCAAATGAGTTCATACCATCTGCAACGCGTCCAATCATTGGAGCCTGCGGATTATCCACTCCGGAGGACTTTTGCTACTTGGTTTCTTCAACAGAGAGCGGCAGACAGCGCATTTGCTGCGTCCGTATTGTTCACGGATGAGGCAAGTTTCACAAGAGAGGGAACCTTCAATCAACATAACGCCCATTTGTGGGCTTTGGAGAACCCCCATGGTACGCGAACACGTGCAACTCAACGCCATTTCTCTGTCAATGTTTGGGCTGGCATTGTTGGAGACCACCTCATTGGACCATACCTTCTGCCCCTTCGTCTGGACGGTAGGGCATACTTGATCTTTCTACAGCAAGTCCTGCCCGAACTTAATGAAGACATTGGTGTACGAGACCCCCGTTTGATTCAGTTGAAGACCTCGTCGCTCGCATCTCTGTAGCTGCCAGGGAGATTCGAGATACGCCAGGAATCTTCCAGAACGTTAGGGATTCCAAGCGGTGGCGCTGTGAAGCCTGTGTGACTGCTTCTGGTCGAACTTTCGAACACCTTCTGTAGCATGGATTTTTGCCAATGTAAAACTTGCCATTAAAATGATTTCTGTTACACTAACGAGTTGTTGTTTCTGTTCTTTTTCTTTGCTTCTTTGTTCACGCGACCTTCCGCATGACGAAGGCATTTCGGACCCTGCAATGCTATTCCGATTCGTCTTTGTGCCCCCTACACCTCCTGCAAGTTTGTCGCACTGGTAGTGAATCACCCTGTATATGTTGTCTGTAAATTGCGTGTGTTCTCTGGTCGATATGCTGACCAAAAACCCCAGTTTTTTTGAGGGGGGAAGCATTGCTATCTGCGACCGAGATCTACTAACTCAGCCACGGAGTGAAAAAAGCTCATTAAAGTTCCTTACGTCATCGACGGGATTCCAACCGGGGCCTTTTCTACCCGGTTTGGGGAGGACAGTGACGTTAACACTGTGCTACCTGCACAGACAAATCTATAGTCTATACTATTGCACCCCATCAGGCATCTCCCCTATTGCAGAGTTATACTTCATAACTGGGTTGTCACTATTGCAACACCAGGGTACCCGCCCGCCCACCGATGAGGAGGCCATAAGCTTCGAAACGGTGCTGTCTCGGTGGTGCTGTCTGCTGAGAATAAGTAACAGTAGTCTTCTCCACTGGTGAAGTGTTTATTCGAAGTAGTATAATACCATGGCAACTCGTTGTGAAGGTGAGAATATGAGATATAATTAAAACGATGCCAATTTAAGTACTTTTGTAGATGGCTACGAATTAAACTGTTGTTATATTACTAACCTATACGTTAACTAAACATTGCAAGAGAAGGCAGAAAAATAGTGATTTTGTGTTTAAAAAACATATTCTATGAATCTCGCCATACAGTACCTTCCCAATAGTATTTAGACACCCTCCCAGGTAGTGCACAATGCGAACGAGATTATGAAAAGCAAGTAAACTTTTAAAAGTGCAGGAAATAGCAAGGATATCAAAAAGCAAAAGTTATGGCAAGCGTGTAGAATTACCAACAGGTTTAATAGTCGGATGCCATAACAGAAATCTATCATTGCGTTTTTGTGGTAAGCACTGAAGCAACTAAAGCTCTGAGGCGTCAATATATTGTTTTTGTAAAATGCATCCGTTGATTCTGTTGATCCGTTTGGCTGTTTATTGGACAAAAATCCGAATTTCTGGAAGATAAAACTGCGAAACCCTCGCATGAAACCGGCTAACTTTATATCGTGGAAAAAGCCAATGAAAATCCTTCATGTAATTGTCGTTCCTCAATTTGAATTTATGTCCCCTCAAGTGAAGACCATCAGCACCGAGGCTGCTCAAACCATTCAAGCCCTCACACACCTCAATCAGATCACCACACAGGCGCCCAGTCTCCAGATGCTGCAATTTGCAGAACTCAAGTCTTTCAAGAGCAACCCCTTGCTCCGCTCACCAATCTCGTTGTCCCCCCTCTCTAAAGTGGATGTAGAAGCAAAAGTTTCTCTGGTGCTATTATTGCTTCTTCTGCTACAACAAACTCGGTTTTCTTTTTAACACCCTCGTTACTGTTTTTTTGGGCGGATTTTAAGTTTCTACTGATTGAGTACCGCCCTGAGATGAAATATCGTACAGCTTCTGGGTTGGTGGCCCCAAACCTTTCTGAAGCTTCTAAACTCATTCAAAAGAGAGAAATCCGATAAAATAGACCCCTTCTCTTAAATAATCTCACCAATCTCTGTGTCATAGACATTTCCTGCTGCATGCCTTTTTTACACATCTTCCATACTGCATGGATAGCACAGTGGTTATTAGAATTATCGTTCTCCCCACACTGGGTGTAAAAGGCTGATAGGTTTGTTGATTACAGGGTTTAAGTGCATCAGCAAGTAAGGTCACATTATGCCATATGCATTTCTTGTATACTGCTCGACAAAATTAACAGAACACATGGAAAATGTGGTGTAATTCGTGCAGCTTGCGATGAAGCGGAAAAAAATTAGGTAGAGTGGTTATATACTAAAGAATAACAGTGAAATGAGGATACAGCGAGAGAAACTTCAGACAGATATAAGAGACATTTATAGGGATCGTATAAGAATTACCACAAAGGTCACATTACAGAAGTCAATGCAAGATGCTCGAAAATATTGTCATATGAAATCAGTATGGCGTATGATCCCCTACAACGGCTAAACAGACCTGACGGTGAACCACACTCGACATAATGGTGTCTATAAGATTCTGTGGTGACAAATCCCATTCTTCCACCAGCGCCGACCTTAGCTCACCAAATGACCGAGGAATTGGCTATCAGGGTGGAATGCTACAACCAAGGGCATCCTACAAATGTTTGACCTGATTAAGTCTGGTGATAATGCTAGCCACGGAAATCGTTGGATATCTTTTTGCAGTGACACTGTTGTGCGTGAAACAGGTTCGAGGATCTGTTCTCAATGCCTCTGCACAGTTATGTCCCCCTATGAAAAAAAATTGAAGAGATGTGCAGCCATTGATCATTATTTTGCCCTGCACCGCCTCCACAGTAAGTGATCCTTCCTCTGATGTTGGAGGGATGGTACCGCATTCCTCGTTGTCTCCAGATGAAACAACAGTTAGAATTTGTTTTTAGCCTAAAACAGGATAACATCAAAGAACAGAACTGTACCCCATTTGTCAGAGATCCAAGTTTCATGTTATGGCACCAGTTTCGACGAGCTCTGCGTTTGTTCGGGGTTAATGGGATACAAACTACTGGCTTCCCTTTGTAGAGTCCACATCGATTGAGGCTTCTTAGCATAATGCAATTGGAAATGTTTTCACATGTGGCTGCAGTAACCTCAAGACAGTTGATGAGAGGACATCATATGGTTTCGCCTTGCTGTTAAAGCCGGATATAAGCGAATGTGCCACCTCCGCCTGCAACTGCCCGACTTCAAATTGTCCAACGGCTGGAAATCTCAAAAAATCATCTAAACGACAATGACTTGCCATTCTGAGTACTGTAGATGTGGATGTCCAGCTGAGCAATACAAAAAACGGAATGAAGTTATGGTCACAACCCGTTTTTTTATGGGCATGAATAATTTGCAGCGCTGTAAGGTGGTAGACTGATTTCTATTGGTTACGCAGATTCTCTCTCTCTCTCTCTCTATGTGTGCATAAATTGTGTGTGGTAGGTGGTCGATTTGCTGTTTTCTGGACGAAAAACCCGAGTTTCTGTGAGAAAAATCCATGCTACCCTCTCCTGAGAACTTAGCGACGTTGTGAAAAAGATCCATAAAAATTCCTCATGTCATTGAAGGGATTCGTATTCAGGCCTTTTCCACCCAGTGTGGGGAACACTATGATTATACCAACTGTGCAAGAACACATGCAATTTATTAACATAATATGTATGGCCCAATACAGTCTAAAGTCGCTGATGCTCTAAAACGTAACACCAATAACAAGCATTTTAGGCAATACATATGGAGGTTAGTTGTTATGGAGAACAAAAATTAAAGATCATTATTAGATATAGACTTGTTTAATGAATATGTTCTGATGTTCGTTTTGCAACTCGCATGATACTTTTTACTAAAAGCAGTTAAAGTCAATGACAGGCTAGTACCATGGATGGATTAAGAGGTAGAACGTCGAAAGGGAAAAGGGAAAACAGGGGTCAGCTTCTCTGAGTATCGTGGAGGCCGAGAATTGTACTCCGTAAGGCATCTTCCTCGTGCTAACTTTCGAATCCCCTGATTACGGTTTTACAAGCCAAAAGACACTTGGTTAGCATGGGAATAGATTGTTAAGAGGGTATTTATTTTTACAAAAACAACTAAGCCTTCTAGGAGTCTATATGTAGTGGCTATAAATTGAATGTATTCCATTGTCTGTTTATCTTTGCTTGAAAAAAATTCACTTACTGAAGAGAGAGAAGGCAGGCACTTCCCATGAATATTTCTTCGTCATTTATGATGGAATTGGAACAAGTCCTTTTCCCCTTGGCATGGAAGGCAGTTGTTCTTAGCATTCTACTCGCGTTAGCACGCAGACGAGATATATTTTTGCTTCACCCACAAACAATCCATGTTGTAAAACGGCATAAGATTCTTTTCTTTTTTTCACCCGGTTTGTTTTCTAAATTTCTGTATTTCTCCTTTCTAAGTGACCAAAGGTTCTTTTGGTTTCCCAAAGGTTTTGCTTCATTGATTGTCTTCATTTCTGGTTGCTATAGGATATTCCAAATTGTCGCACACAATTTTTTCTCATACACTGAACTGTCGTTATACCCAACTGACGAGATCCCTGCTCACTTGTGTAGAGGACCAAGACAGTAGTCGGCAACATACTGAAAATACTCCAGACTCCTCATTGGAAACTCGATAGAATAATTAAAAAGGCCAGGATTGCTGGAAGAAGCCAGTCATATCGTAGGCCGCCGCTACAGCATACACTGCACAACCTCAACTCTTTGAAACATATTCCTGGAAAATACCGTGGGCCTCATCAACAACCTATGGCTTTACCTAGATAAATACTGTCAACACTGTGAAGTTAGCAGAAACATATATACGAGGGTAATTCAAAAAAATAAGTTACACTTGACCATTGTAGGTCAAGAGACATTTATTGAGAAATGTAACCTTATGCAATAGAAAGCACATAGTTTGCACTACTTTTCCACATAGTCACCGAGTTGGTGTAAACACTTCTCGGAGCATGTGACTAAACGTTCGATTCTCTGATGATTGAAATCCACTCCTTGGTCATTCAGCCACCGTCGAACTGCTGTTTGTACCTGCTGATCGTTTGCAAATCGTTATCCCCCCTAGATGTTCTTTCAGCTTGCCGAAGATGTGATAGTCACAAGGCAAAAGATCGGGACTGTACTGCAGATGTTGCCATACCTCCCATCCAAAACGTTGGAGCAAGTGTCGTGTTGTGCGTGCATTGTGCAGAGTGGCGTTGTCCTGAATGAGAACAACACCTTTGCTTAACTTTCCAGGTCTCTTGTTTTTCATGGCTGTCTTATTTTTAAATCGCAAAGACCGTAATGTTTGGCAGCATGAGTTAGCATTAATTGTTGTGCCTTTTACCATAAATTCCGTGTAAACAATTCCATCATAGTCGAAATTCAGTGTCCTGCTGATGGTGAAACTGTGTGTGTGTGTGTGTGTGTGTATACTGTGTCGGGGTGGTTCCCAGGCATATGCCCATCTCCACCTAATTCTTTAAATAAAACAGATAACTGTAAAGTGGGCCTGAAACATAGCTAAGAAATTGAATATTCAAAACAAGAGCATTTTTAGATATAAATTACACTAATTATATCTAAAGAAAAATAGTCAAATTTTGTATAGGAAAGGTTAAACTTGTATTAAAGAAATGTTTATGAACTTAGTATGTTGTTTATGTCAGGTCACTCTGCCATCAGGAAACAGCTGATATCTTCAGCTGTAGGCTGATGCCCGACCCTGGGCACGTGGAGCCGGACCTGTCTCTACTATTGTATACTGAAGTGCAAGGCACTAACCTGCACCCAACAGAGGAAGTGCAATACTGTTGGGTGCCAACATCCCTGGTCTCAGGCCGCCCAAACCCGAGAACCAAGGAAAAAAAAAAAAAAAAAAAAACCACCGTAGTGGTACATGTTCAGGAGCCACAGACCGGACAAATAGCTTCCCAGACTGAAGCACCCGAACCCAGATGCAATCATGCATGATTCACATATGCTGCCAACTCTAGATCTGAAAAGTTCCTTATGATTGTTCTTCTGGCAAACACAGCGGCAGCAAATCTCTGCAGAGCCCGGAAGCTAGATGCATCTTGTAAAAGGATCTCCACGTTATCCTCAGTAAAGGGAGAAACCTCGTCGAAAAGTCGACGACGCTCTGATCCATAAAAAGGACAAACAAACAACACGTGCGTCCAAGTTTCTGCATCACCACAAGAACACCACGGATCAGGCTCCAATCCTTTTGAAAATAGTTTGTCACGAAAAGATCCGTGTCCGGTCAATATATAACTTGTAAACATCGTAGGACAAAACCAAGAAGACACTGTCTTTGACATAGCAAAATCCGCCGCTGGAATAATTCTTCTTGTTGTCTCGCCAAATGCAGAAGAACTCCATCGAATCCTCCACATGGCAATGAGGGAGTTCCAAATTCTGACTTTTTCCTCTTTAATGTTGGCAGTCAGGTCAATAGAGATGCCCAGGCACTGAGCCGAAATTCCTTTTCTTAGTGCATATAACATACCACGGTACAATACATATAAATCAACTGGAAGAGCACCTGCGATCACCTGCAGTGCAACCGTCGAGACAGTCCGAGGAGCATACAGCAATGCTAGCAACATAGATCTCTGCAGCGACATAAGTTGATTTTTAATTTTGACCTTGATCACAGCATTCATCCAAACTCCCGCAGCATATGCGACAATCGGCAAGAAAATGGTCTTGTAGTATAATAGCATCGTGCGTTTATTAAGACCCCACTCTTTCCTGGAAATACGCATCACGAAAGAAGTAAATTTCTTTAGTTTATCCCTCAAATGTGACACGTGCAGATGAAAACCCAGCCGGTCATCCAAAATCAAACCCAAATGCTTAATACTAGACACAAAAGGAACCTGCCTTCCATTCAACAGTACTCTGGGCGGGCGCTTGTAATCAAAGTGCTTTTTAAATACCATCATCCTGGTTTTCTTAGATGAGATCTTTAATTTGTTCAACACAGCCCACTCTGAGAGATTGTTCAAAATTTCCTGAATTTTCAGCTCCAATATGGCTCTAGAATCCCCAGCAACTCCCAGAACCAAGTCATCCGCATAAGCCACCTGCAAACACTGAGGAACCTGCAATCTGTTTAGCCATTGATCAAGAACCGAGTTCCAGAATATCGGCCCAAGGACAGAACCCTGTGGACATCCCCTGTTAACATACTTATCAAACATAAGGTGCTTTGCACAAACTCTCACAAGCCGATCACTGAAGTAAGAACAGATAACTCCATAAATATATCTATCACAACCAGAATCCCTCAGAGACACCAGCACATTCTCCCACCAAACAGAGTCAAAAGCACCTTCAAAATCAACAAAAACAGCCAGTACATACTTCTCAGGAGAAGAATTTATGTAGTTAATTAATACTAGAATTGCTTCCTCTGTTGAATGACCCTTTTTGAAGCCAAACTGAGAATCCGACACCATGTGACCCTCCGTTAAGCCTTCAACGATTCGAGGGACCAACAGTCTTTCAAATAATTTCCCAAGATTTGCCAACAAAGAGATGGGTCTATATGCCCGAGGATCAGCCTTAGGTTTCCCAGGCTTGTGAATTATCTTGAGCAGTGCTATCTTCCAGGATCTCGGGAAGGTCATCTCGAGAAAGCATTTATTGTACATTTGTAATAATATTTGTGGACAATTATCAAAGAACTTAATTATCATTTTATTTTCAATCAAATCCAAACCCGGGCATTTTTTAACACTTAACTTAGCAATAGCAGCTTCAAGCTCTGACAAGGAAAAAAGACTTGCCTCCGCTGGGCCCTCGTACATGACATTATCCATACGTATTCTGGATTGTTCCTGCGTATCCAATTCAGTCTGATCCTCGGGGAAAAGATTCTTAATTATTTGTTCCACAGTATCATACCAATTATCAGTCTCTTCTCCCTCAGACACAACAGTATTATAAATGTCTCCGTGCATAAGCTTGTTTCGGGAGATCTTGTAGATCAGCCCCCAAGGATCCGAATTGCCTACCTCCCGAACCACACTCTGCCAGCAATCAATTTTTGCTCGAGCAATTTCCTTGTGGTACTCACGACGCAGTGATTTATAGTTATCCTGAAATTGCTGTACATCCCGGTCCGACAAATGCCTATTACGCTGCAACTCTTTCCTAGCTTTAAACACCTGAGATCGTCTTGTCGACAACTCCCGAGACCACCAAGGAACTGGAGTCACTTTAAGTTGCTTCCGTGTAGTACTCTGTATCATTGCTTGATATAAGTGATACTCTACATGGGCCACAAATTCCTGTGCATTAAAATTATTCAAAGTAGATATGTTACGGTCACTGTATATTGATTTGAGATAATTGCCAAACTTATCTCACTTCATTTTTTCCATTGAGAATCTTCTCAAATTCCCAATACTAGACTTCTCCTGCACAGGTTCTGGCGCAATATAGAAGGAAATAGCATTATGATCACTGTTCACCAAACCTGGGCTCACATCCCAGTGAAGAATCCGTCCCTCATAAGCCGATGAAACAATGGTCACATCAATGTTCGACTCGCCGTTACAGGTAGAAAAGGTAAACGGCTTACCTGGTAAATTCTGGACACTCAGATTATACAACAAAATCAAATCCTCCAAAAGAGACCCACGAACATCAAGAACCCCACTATACCAAAAATGAGATTTAGCGTTAAAGTCAGCCGCCAAAACCAATCCTCGCCCAGCATACCTCGAGCAGATTCTATCTATGTGATGCAATAAGATCTGGAAATTTTCCGCAGGAGAACAGTATGCCGAAACCAAACAAAAGGAGAAGTTCATCAGTGACACAGAGACACACGTAACACAGGCAGAAGACAAACCAGAAATAGCAGTTAATACAATATCCTGGTTTATTACAACAATAGCCGACTTAGGAGGGACTTCAGAAACTGCAATTATTCTGCATGATGTTGGATAACCTGCTATTATGTGATCATGTCCTCCCACCCGTGCCGTATAATAAGGTTCCTGGATACACACAAGATCATAATTGCCCTCAAAGGCGGCAACCCTAATTTCATCAGCAACAGCACGAGACCTCTGTCCATTGATTTGTAAAATTTTTAGACACTTGTAATTATTAGAATAACCTGTATTGGCAATCATAAGGTTTGTATTATTCATTGTATGTTCTCCTGTCTGTCATCTCAACAACTCTGATATATTCTGGACATTTATTATCTCGAACTGAATGATCATGGTCTCGACCTCTTCTCTTACAATTGATACACTTAGGGGAACTGTCCTTGTTGGGACATTCATTGAAAATATGTCCACTATTTGCACAGCTAACCACAGTGAACTTCCTAAATCGGTGCGATCCAAAGCCCAAAAAGATTCTGTTGTTCTTAAACAACCATTTATAAAGACGTGGGCTGAATCCAATGATCCAGTTAACGACATTAGTTCCAGAGCCCGAACTAAACCGAAATGAAACTTCTTGATTAACCTCCCCCTGAGTGACATTGTAGTCCTGAAAGTTTTTGTAGTACAAATCCTCCAAAATGTCCTGTTTGGTAAAATCCTTAGGAACTCCGTAAATTAAAACAGTTGGATTAGTAAATGGTGAAACTGAATTACTTCCGCACAGGCGATGTTGTGTGTTTCCATAGACGCTCTCTTCGTTTCTGGGGTGGAATGGTGCACCCACGTTTCATCGCCAGTGATGATGTGGCTTTAAAAGTCATGGTCTTCCATAGAATAGCGTTGAAGGAAGGAACTCGAGAAGACAAAAAACGTTGACCTTTGTGTTCGTCTGTCAGTGAACGAGGAACCCATTGTGCACACAATTTGCGATAGTCAAGATATTGACGGACGTCGGAATGAACACTGCCTATCGAGATATCCAACTCCTTTGCCATTTCTGCGACTGTCAGTCTTCGATTATTGCGAATCATTTCATCAACCTGCATCACGTTGTCTACAGTGGTCGACGTTGATGGCCTTCCTTTTCGATCAGCATCCGTCAATTCTGTGCGACCACTTTCAAACTGCTGGCACCACTTCACTATGGCTGGACGCGACATTCCATTTTCGCCCACAAAAATCGTACTGTTCTGCATACCTCGAACTTGGATTACCTTTCTAGCTGACGTGCCATTATGAACGCTTGCTCCAACACAACTGTTACCGCTACGCCAACTAAACTCACCTACCAGGGGCGCACGATTTGCTGTGCAATTATACCAAGAGATGGTGGAAGTTGTAACTTATTTTTTAAATGCCCCTCGTATTGTTTCTGCTTTTTCTTTGTAATTGTATCTAGAGAGATACACCTGCTTTTAAATGTAAACTTGTACATTCTAAGTAGTAGTAGTAGTAGTAGTAGCAGTGGCATGTGATGCAAGAAAGCAAATGTATGAGCTTATGCAGCATCAGCCAAAAAAAAAAAAAAAATCACACCATTCCCTCCAAATGCCTGTCAGTTCCTCTTTAAATTTATTCAACCTATCAACTTCCACAACGACAGATGGAAGATTGTTCCAGCAATTAACCACCCGCTGGCTAAAGGCAAATTTCCGCACATCTATTCTACATCTGTCTTTTCTTAATTTGAATTTATGCCCCCTTAGGTTCTAGTCCTTGAGGCTGTCACAGACATTCTCTCAGATATGCCAGACAAGCTGTTCTTGCTACCTGTGAGTCTAAAACGCTGATGGAACTGATATTCGGGTGACACTCAAGTCAAAGTGGACCCAATTTCGGCGAAGTCCGGACGGTCTATGACAGCCAAATCCTCTGCTTGCACCTTCACGATGGTGGGACTGTTAGTAATCCTGGGTATAACCTTCATGCACAAGTACATGGTGGGTGACCACCCAGGTGTGAACCAACGTAAGCAGGGGTCGAGGTGTGGCGCCCACACCACATGGAGGAACGCCGCCCCTCTATGTTACCAGGCAGTACTAAGTGGTAGATGACTCTCATCAACCGGTGAAATACCACCACTTTGCTTATTGGAGGCTTGAAGTGGTGGAACCCATGTTTAGCCTCTAGAGCTAAGTTCCGGCCAACCCTTCCCTATCTCTTCCATCATGCAGTATGATTGATGATTTTTGAGGTTATGATGAATGTCGTGGCGAGATCCAATATTCCTTCATTTCGAGGGTACAGCTCTAAAACGGTGTTCGCAGGCCGGCCGCTAGTTAGTACACCGGACTGAACCTATTGGTAACTCTCTAGGAAGCTTCCGGATCAGCTAGTGTATAATCTTGCTACCTCTACTCTGCCAGATAGTGACTGGAGGGAGTCCGAGTAGTGTGTATGCGGGGAGCATTGTCGAGGCCACGTTATGTCAAGGATCTGGGTATATTCTTACCCCATGTACGCCATATCCAAAAATTTCATTACTTCATACAGCATGTCCCACCCACTTTTTCTTACTATTGAATACACCATGAATTGTCAAAATAATAGAGCAAGCTTATCTGCGAAAAGATCTAAACCTCCCAAGGACTTCCTAATTCATTTCACAAATATACGTGGTCTCAATTCTAATCTCAACGATGTCCATTTCCACTTGCAGTCTTCCAAACCCCATGTACTTTTTCTGACTGAATCTCAGTTATCAGTTGATTCAACTACTGCTCATCTCAGATGTCCAAATTATTTGCTGTATGATTCCTTTCGCCTCAAAGGTGGTACTTGTGCATATGTCCGTTCTGATATTCCCTGTCAGAGACTTGGCAATTTGGAATCTCCTCTCTTTGATCTTCTCTGGCTTAAAATCTCTCTACCTCATTGTGTAAAATTCATCTGTTGTCTCTACCGTTCTCCCAACTCCACTAATCACTTGGAGCTCTTTGTCTTCCTCTCTTTGCAACTTGACTTTCTCCAGTCCAACTTTCCTAACAGTGAGGTAATTTTCCTTGGTGATTTTAACGTTCACAACTCCAGCTGGCTTCCGTTTTCTAGTCACACCGACCCAGCAGGTCGAGATGCTGAGGCTTTTGCAATTACTAATGACCTAGCACAGATTGTTCATTTACCTACAAGAATACCGGACAATCCTAATCATACAGCCAATACGCTTGATCTTTTTCTCACAAACAACCCTTCTAAGTACAAGGTTGAAGTGAGAGGTCCTTTAGGCACTTCAGATCACAACTTGGTGATTGCCTCTTCTCCAATGGAACCTTTATCTCATGGCTATTCCCAACCTCGTATTGTTTGGCATTACAAGAATGCAAAACGGGATGACCTGCGAGACTTCTTTTCTTCTTTTCCTTGGTCTGATTACTGTTTGAAAACTTCTGATGTCAACGTTTGCTCAGATCGTGTCAGTGAAATTATTCTTGCAGGAATGGAATCCTTTATCCCACACTCCACTTTAAAATCTCGTCCTTTATCTAAACCTTGGTTTTCCAATAAATGTGCTAAGGCTGTCCAAGAGAAGAACGTTGCATATCGTAATTGGCTTGTTTCTAATTCTTCAGTTTCATTTTCTGCCTACACCAAAGCTCGCAACAATTGTAAAGCAGTTATTAATCAGTCCAAACTAGAGTTTGAACAGGCTAAGAGTAGAAAACTTGCTTCTTGCCCTAATGGTAGCCGAGCATTCTGGTCTCTTGCCAAAGCTATTGGCCGCAACTTTTGCCCATCTCGGCTCCCACCTCTGTCCAAACCAAATGGTTGTGTTGTCACTTCAGCCAAGGATAAAGCTGACCTGCTAGCATCCCATTTTTCTTTGATCTCATGTATTAATGATCTTGGTAAAACACCTCCCACCACTCCTAACACGCTCCATTCAATGCCTCCTGTGGTCTTCCGTCAAAAGGATATCAGAAGGATTTTGATGAATCTTGATGCTAAGAAAGCTCCAGGTCCTGATGGTATTTCTCCACTTGTTCTCAAAACCTGTGCTCCTGAACTTACTCCTATTCTTTGCCGCCTTTTTTCACTTTCTTATTCCAAAGGTGTTTTTCCTTCTGCTTGGAAATTTGCTCATATCCAGCCAGTTCCTAAAAAGGGTGACAAATCCCTCCCATCCAATTATCGTCCCATTGCAATTACTTCTACTCTTTCTAAAGTAATGGAGAAATCAATTAACCGCCAACTCTTAAACTACCTAGAAACTTTCCGTCTGATCAACGATCGCCAGTATGGATTCCGTCAGTGTCGATCCACTGGTGATATTCTGGCTTATGTTACCCATTTATGGACTAATTCAATGGAAAGGTTCGGTGAAACACAAGTAGTTGCTCTTGACATCTCAAAGGCTTTTGATCGTGTTTGGCATAAAGTTCTTCTAAACAAGCTTCCATCTTATGGTTTGCCAACTGTTTTTAGTAATTGGTTATCCAGTTTTCTCTCTGATCGCTCACTGAGGGTGATGGTAGATGGCTCTCTGTCTTCTAACTTCTCCACTAATGCCGGTGTCCCCCAAGGTTCAGTTCTTTCCCCCACTCTTTTCCTCTTGTATATCAATGACCTTCTTCCATTGACTGGAAATCCTATCCATAGTTTTGCCGATGATAGCACATTGCATTCAACTTTCCATTTTGAGAAACCTTGTCCAGCTCAATCAGCTTTAAGTTGTCGAAAATCTGCTGCCAATTCCTTAAATGCCGATCTTCAGGTAATTCTCCAGTGGGGCAAAGACAACTTAGTTGATTTCAACCCTTCTAAAACTCAATCTTGTCTTATATCTCGCAAAAAGGATTCTTCTGCTCCTATGCTTATCTTTAGTGACACTCCAATTTCTAGGCAAAATGATATATCTCTTTTGGGGATTACCCTGACTTCTAATCTCTCTTGGCACAAGCACATTACAAATATTGCTTCCTCTGCATCTAAAAAACTTGGTTTTCTCTTTCGCTCTCGGCGTTACTTTTCTCCCAAACAGCTGCTCACTCTGTATAAATCGCAAATCCGCCCTGCCATGGAATATTGTTCCCACATCTGGGGTGGTGCCCCCAAAACCTCTCTCAGGCTTCTTGATTCCATTCAGAAGAGGGCAGTTCGGTTAATTAATGATTCATCTCTAACAGAGTCTCTCCACTCGCTGTCTCATAGACGCACTGTTTCTGCTGCATGCCTCTTCTACAGATACTTCCATGGGCACTGTTCTTCTGAATTGGCTTCTATAATTCCCGCTCTCTCTTTCAAAACAGTCCGAACACGTGCCGCCACCAGCCAACATCCATTTACTGTCCAACTTCAAACCCACAGAACCAACTTTTCATCTTCCTCATTTATTCATTCAACTGCCGTTTTCTGGGACAACCTTCCTTCATACGTATTCCCTGAAAATTACAATCTACAGAAGTTCAAGTCCAATATCAACAAATATCTTCTTTCGTCTTCTCAACCTCCAACCCACGCACGGTACTAAGTACTATAGGTTTAATACCTCTCGTGTTTGGGGTTCTCATAAAAAAAAAAAAAAAAAAAAAATCTGAACAAGTGGAAGGATCCCATCAGAATTCAGCGTGCTCAACCCATTCAAGGCCTTATATACCTCAATCAGATCACCGCGCAGGTGCCTAGTCTCCAGCCACTGCAATTTGCGGAACTTAAGCCTCTCTTGGTAAGAGGATCCCTTCATTCCCCTCACCAATCTTGTTGCCCTTCTCTGTACACGCTCAAGCAAATCTACATCCTTCTTAAAATGAGGCCTCCAGATCTGTACGCAGTACTCAAGGCGTGGCCTGACCATTGCCTTATACAGAGGGACAATCACCTCCTTTTCCCTGCTAGCAAAATTCCTATATATCATTGACAAAACCCCATGACCTGCCCTGGCAGCCTGTCTGCATTGCTCAGAAAACTTCATATCTGCCTGCACAATTACTCCCAGGTCTTTTTCATTTTCTACCACCTTAAGTGTAGTACCACACAGTTGGTACGTTTCTCTGGGGTTACTTCTACCCATATGCAGTACTTTGCATTTGTGTAATGCTCCTGTTCTATCATTGTGTTATTATCTTGTTCATTTAGTCATCTAAATTGCTTTTTATCACAATTTCCAATCACCAGCATACGTTATCTTTATAAGATGGCAAAAAAACAAGGATTCAAAGGCTGCAACAAACAACTTCGAGGATGGATCCCCTCCCTGCTCGTTCCCGGAGAAATCAACAGATGGGTTTTTGTACTTGTGGCGTTTTGGGTCAATAAAACCTTAAAATAGTAATCATTGCATAAATATTTGAAGAAAAAAGAGTAAGTTAATATAAAAAATTAAGCCGAAAATTATTAAAAAACTAATCAGAGAAAAGGTACACTGTGCAGCCACTTTATTAGGTACACCCTTGCTGTGCACATATATGGTTTGTCTCACAACGTTGCAAGTCACATGACCACAGTTGTGGATATAAATGCAGCAAAACAACTTTTCTAGTATCAGTTCAGCGTACAACTGTAGCAAGAATGAGGAAAAAGGAGTGATCTAATGGACGTGGCATGGTAGTAGGTGCAAGACGTGTTGGACAAAGCATCTCTGAAACGGCAGTTCTCCTGAACTTTTTACGCACCACAGTTTCAAGGGTGTATCGAGAATGGTGGAACGAACAGAAAACATCCTCTCAACGGCACTCTGTGGAAGAAAATCACTTGTTCATGAGAGAGGTCAGAGGATGGCTAGAATTGTGCATGCAAACAGACCGGCCACAATGTCGCACATCACGTCAGAATACAACCTTGGTGCAAAGAACAAAATATCGCAACGGACCACTAGTCGCACTTTGTCGCGAATGGGCTAGAACAGCCGACGGCCACATCGCCTACCTTCGTTATCAATGAAGAACAAGAGAGCACACCTCCTGTGGGCACAGCAACACCAGTACTGGACGATCGAGGATTGGAAAACAGTTGCTTGGTCTGACGAGTCGAAGTTCCTGGTGCATCATGTTGATGGAAGGCTCAGAATTTGGCGTAAACAACATGAATCCATGGACCCGTCATGTCTGACGACTACTGTGCAAGGTGGATGGGGGCAGTGTTATGGTGTGGGGAATGTTTTCTTGGCACACGTTGGGTCCATTGATACCCATAGATTCACGTCTGAATGCCATATCGTACCTAAACATCGTTGCTGACCAAGTGCATCCGTTCATGTTGACAGTTTACCCTCAGTCAGAAGGTTACTTCCAGCAGGATAATGAGCCGGTGCACAAAGTCCGAATCACTATGGAATGGTTCCAGGAACAGGACAATGACTTTTATTTGCTGCATTGGCCCGCTCAATCCATGGATCTCAATCCTAATGAACATCTTTGGGATGAGCTGGAAAGGGCTACGCTGCAGGCCTACACCTCCCTCGAATCTCAAGGAATTGCGTGACACATGGTACTGCATGTACCATGTGACGTCTGCATGGTACTCCATTCCTGCACAATGTTTTCAGCATCTTGTTCAATCCATGCCTAGATGAATTCAGGCTGTTTTGAAGGCTTAACCCGCTACTAGGTAGGTGTACCTAATAAAGTGGCAGCACAGTGTAAGTTCTTTTAAAGAATTTCCATTAGCTGTTTTTGATTCAAAATTTTTCGTGTGACATAAAATAGGTAAATGGCATTTTTAATAATTATGGAATCTGATAGCCAGATTCTTCTGGAATACCGAATACTCAGCCCCTATGTTTTTTTTCCCCCTTTTTAAATCTTTTGTCAACCTTTGTAATTGTTTGTTTTCATTATTTCAAGCTAAGTAAAATTGTTTAACGATTTTATTAGATAACAACTGTATACATCAGATAGTGCATTTCGATGTCACTAACCTAATAATGTAAATATTCGATATGACGCAACCTAGCGGCAGTTTCTCAAATTAATCACTTGAGCAGATATTAAACTGAAAAAAAAAAAAAAAAAAAAAAAAAATTTTTGCTTCTCGTGCAGTTTACATGACTGAGGTTATTCACCAGTACATTAACGTCAAGCAAAGTAAACCGCAGGCATATTTAAAGGGGGGTAAAATACTTATATTTTCACCGCATTATAAAATGAGGTCATTAATTCAACGAAAATCCATCGCAAAACGTTGAAAAACAATTATAAAACAGACGAGAATTTAAAATAATTTAGATTTCAAAATCTTAATTTAAATAATTTTAATTAAAATATAAATTTAAATCATTTTATATTTAAAATATTTTTAATATACAAAATGATCAAACAAGCTGATTCCACTTCACCGAAGAGGTTCGTATTAATGAACTTTGGCTTTAAAAAAAAATCTAAATGAATGATGAAATGGCTGTTATTTAGTAAATTAACCAACTTAACATAATGAAGAGGTCCGAATAAATCTGCAATCATTAAAATGACAAAACTGAACCCGAATTTCATCAACGAATAACTTAGTCCAAACAATTTGTAATAAAAATCATGACATAATGAATGCAGCTGTAGTATTTCTTATTAAAAATAAACTTTATACAATAAGAAGTGATGGAGAAGCTCGAGAACTGGAATAATATTTTGAAAATTACAATTATAATGATTGATATCTTTTCCCCAAAATTTTAACACCGGTTCTAATCGCAAAGAAAAGCATTCTCGAAACGAAGTTAAGCTAATGCCAGGAAAAGGGGAAATCCCCTTTCCATGGAGTATTTTGCAAGAAATTCTACAACGGAAAGAGTTGAGTATGCAGAAGTATTATCATGGTGCTGCTTTCTTTGAACAGCATCGTGCAATCTTGATACTCTATAGGACTGTTTTGAAGTATCCCTGTTTGACCATGCGGTACAAATTTATAATGAATGATGTTCTGTAAAAGTCAAAATATATAAGTACGGTCTTCACATTTGATCGAGATTGTCTTGCTTTTTTGGGGCTCGAAGAATAGTCTTCCATTGACAGAATGGACCAGTTTCCTGGTTATAGCCAACGATTTGTCACCGTCGCATGTCAGCATCTCGTTGACGAAGATCTTGACATGCAAGAACTCATAATTGGCTGAAACGAAATGAATCTCATCACTCCCCAAATTTTGTGTTAAAATTGAGTGACATGTCCCAAAAGAAATACCACTTTTGCTCTCAAATTTGCCAATAATTAAACATCGATCGTTCCTGATCAGATGGCGAATCCATGCGAGGGACAGCAGCCTTCTTCAGCAACTTTGTGAATTGAAAAGTATTCGTACAGCATCTTCTCCGAATTCTGTTGCATCTTTCCCTAATTTTAAACAAAATTTGATAGAATAACGATGCCTCTAGATAGAATAACATGCAAATTAGTGCACGTTATTCTATCTAGAGGCATCGCAGAACATGTTGGGACAAGTTACAACTCGCTTCACTTCCCAAAGTTTGTCTCGAATGTTAGAGATAAAGATGACAAAATTCTCCAATAATAATAATAAATATCATTTCAAGGAATTTTTGGCCTGTGCTGGTTTATAAGTGCTTTTGGCATTTGCGCTGGAGGGCACCATGCATGGTTCAATCAGAAAATCTGTGTACCAAATGAATTATTGTGAGGTAGATAATTAAATTAAGATAAATATTTCTTTGTAATTTTTTTTTTTTTGATTGAATTGCAAATGATATCCCATGCATCACATGTAAACAGGAATTGTATTCTGGGAAATGTTTTACCAAATTGTTTATAAACAGATTTTCTATATTTTGAATTAAGACACTAATTAAGAAACCGCTAGCAAATTTATTGCCTGAAATCACACTACATCTTACGATCCGCATAACAGTAAGTACAATATCTACAAATTTCTTTTATTTTACATATATTATTCATTAAAAATATATTTACATACAAAAACAAATGTTCAAGATTTGGTACATAAGAATAATGAACTGTCTCTCATTGCCAATGCAAGAAAACTGTTTTGCATATTACATATTTGTAACAAGAAATACATAAATTTCGCCTATAATTTAATAATAATGATAGTCTCACAAAATTTTTAGAAATTGAAAACAAACTAGGTGGAGAATTTCGAAGGAATTCTTGAAAATTCGAAATTACTCATATGGAAACTAATTTTTAACAAATCAATTTTCAAAAGAATTCGCCCGATTAAGTTGTATAAGAATTTATTAAAATATCATTATACAATAAATTAGTGACATGATTATGAAAAACCAATGCATTTGCTTCTTGAAATATATACTAATATACAAATATTGCAAAACACCATTAATACATTTGTTCTAGAATCAGTCAAAACATCTCATAACTTATCTAAATGTGATTCTAGGAACCCAAGTCACTAATATTGAAATTCAACCTTTATTTTATTCTAAAATGCAGTAATAACTTCCAGCACAACCTACTTGTGTGAGAGATAATACTGTCACATTTGTCTACTTAGGTTTTAAAACATAAATATCACTTAAGTGATATCCTACAGACCGGCTCTTTGGTAAAATTATTATGGATGGAATGTAAATACTCATCGACAATGCACTTTCAGTCAAACTTGAATTAAAAAAAAAGTTTAAGCGTTAAAAGTTAAAGCTAGCGTTTTTTGTACGTCAACTTTAGGCGCAGTTTATGATTCAATATGTTTACTTTACTGGTTAAGAGTCTCATCCCGTCTACTGCAACTCGATATGACTAGCTTGTGCTACTGTTGGTTAGTGCGTCTAGTTGTACATTGAAAAGATTAGGGCAGTAGCTGTCGACCTGGAAGTACTTAGAAAGGTCGTGGGGTGACGCAAAAGGAAAATAGGGCGTAAAATGCTGCTATAAAATTATTAGCGTTTATTTTATTCCATTTTATTTGGTAAAGGTTATAATATCATAGGAAAGAAGACAGGGGAGGGAAAATCCTTTTTCTCCGGGAAATAAATCCATTTCTCCGAAATTTCACATTCTTTTTTTTCCCCCATACTAAAAGGTGGAACCAGGACTTGTCTTTCTCGAATATTCAACACATTGCACACGTTTGGGAAGAAAAATATTTCGGTAAACTTGTATCCAGGATGTATCAATGTGCTGTTTAAATGTAAAGCCATTTTCTTATAAAAGGTGATTAGAACTCACGAAAATTCGAATAATTTCGAGTGAAAGAGAACATGAAATTTATAAGTAACATTCTTTATTCTATGGTGTTCCTTAAGTTGTTCCAAAAAATGTTTAAAATGATCAGAGTGGTGTTCATTTTCACAAATATTTGTGAGAAATATTCAAAAACTTGAGGATTTTTGTAATTTTCCTGTACCTATAGAAGATCTGACACAACCAATTAATTTCAGCGCAATGCATTTTTGCATGATGCCCAAAAAAAAAAAATTTTCCATAAATGCATTGCCAATAATAGTTGTGGGGGTTGAAACAGTGACACTCAGGTGCACCGATAGGTTGGGGTTCATTACTGCCGCCAATGAAATTGCGTGGCGTCCCTTAACCAGTGCAGCATTTAGAATCTGTTAAACAACATGTTCTAATCATGCGTTTTTCGAATGCTTTCCTGCGCTATTTATTCTTCAATGTAAGCAAAGGTGTCTAAACAAAAATAAAATCCAGTTAACTTACTTTTCCTCAGAGGAAGTAAAGTTATTTGATTTTTGATTTGCACTTTTACTATAATTAAGATATACTTTACTGCTTATGAACTTTGCTTACAACCGTTCTCTTTCTACCAATTAGCTACTGTATATGACGTACCTATGCATAAGTTTCGGCCATTTAAAACTGAAATGCATCCCCAGACATAATTTAAGGTAAAAATCCGGAAATATCCCACAAATGACCAACTCGTTAACAGAAAATAATTCTTTGAATGGATTATTAGTTTTTGCAGAGTGAACCTGACCTCGATCCATCACCTGGTATTCGCCTGATTTAGAGTTTTTAGTTCCAGTAGAGAAAGATCACTGTAGTTAGGCAGCACTTCTCTTTCAAATCATTGGACTCTATTTTTTTTTTTTTTTTTTTTTTTTATCCTATAGATTATTCTCCTATATTTTTTCCTGAAAATGTATGATCATCAATGGATGCATATAATTATTCTTAGAGCATCTATAGCTATTTATTTAAAATAGCATGTCATTTCCCATTTTATATAAATTATGGATAATGTGCAATTATGTTCTTTAGCGCTCGTATAAAATAAAATAAATTGTCTGTTTATATTCCGGGACAACCACTTGGTCAAGATAGAATACATGAAAGAGCACCGTATCCATCCGTCATGGGCTTGACGCCCTGGTCATCCAAAGAACGACCACTTATGTGCCCTCGAGCCTGCATTATAACTGAATGTAGAATATATACACGGAATGTATGATTTTTAAACTCTATTACTCACAAATAGATTCTAACGGCTACACGGGTGAAGGGAGATCACAAAATGGCATCACACTATTTTATTATTGGAGGTGGTAATGGGCTATCACCCCCAGGGGCTCACATCTGGTGAGTATGGCACACCCAGGGTCCTGAGCTGGATATCATCATTCTTTTCTGTCTCTCTCTCTCTCTCTCTCTCTCTGTCTTTTTTGGCCGGTGCAGCATAAGCCTCAGGCTTCCTTGCACCATATGGCTAATAGTAATAACCCCACCGACACACTCTGGATACAAGTTTGCCATTGCTTCCGGAAGTGAATACCCGCCCTCTGTTGGAATTTTTGGGAAATACCTAATCACAAAATAATTTCTTTTAGAGACCTTGAAAGTATGAAAATTTGAAGGAAAGTTTTGAAAGAAATCTATCTTAGGATTTATAATAATTATTATTCTAATTTATTTTTCTGGTTAATGCCGAAAAAGTCCACGTCTTGGCATCATTTGGCTTCACTAATAATCACGAACTTCAATTCTTATAGAATACATATTTCTTAATCTATAAATATTTCTTCTTGTACTTCTTTATTTCATTCAATTTCGAATTATTAATCGAAAATCCTCTTCAGAGTTCATTACAAAATCCACCATCATATTTTACAAGCATAAAGCACATCACTGATTTTAAGACTCTACTCTTAAATACAGTCTTGTGTTAATGAAAGCGATTACTGTAATATAAACATTGTTCATTATATTATTATAAGCAAAAATTAACAGGAACAGAATGTCACTTATTTGATAACATAAAAATCCTGACAGCTTTAAATATTTGTATATATAAAAAATAATAACCTAAATCAACAAATATCACATTATCATAAATAACTGTTTGCAGAAAATCATCACATTTCAGTAAAAACTTAACTGAAAGAACTTTCAGTATATACAGTAGAAATAGAAAGCTAACGGTAGAGGGCACCACTCTCACCATTGCTAACGAAAGCATTTATTTAAGACTGAAAATGATTTTATTTTAAATAAAATTCAATTTCTAAACATTTGTATATTTAAAAAAAAAAACTTCTATACATTTGCATATTTAAAAAAATAACTTCTATACATCTGCATATTTAAAAAAAAAGTTCTAAACATTTTACAGGTTCTAAACATTTGTATATTAAAAAAAAAATAAATCGACAATTATATCCACATTTTTACGTGAACTAACGATAGAGGGCACCACTCTCACCTTTGCTAACGAAGTCAACATTTATTTCTGACCGAAAATTATTTAAATAATGTTCAGGTTCTAAATATTTATACATTAAAAAAAATAATAATAATAAAATAAATCGACAATTATCTCCACATTTTCTCAAGCGAGTGTTTACAGGAAATAAATATATTTCACTAGTTAAAGCTGACCAAATGAATTTTGTAAGCATAAATGGGACACCACTCCCATCTTCGCTAACAAATTCATCTGCCAAGGTTAAGCCGATTACATTATAACAAAAAATAATTTTATTTTAATAACAATGCTGTAACAGTCGTGACTCGATGAATAAACGAATAGAGAAACTCACTTCCCTCTTTTCTGATCACGGCATCGATACACACCTGTTCCTATAATGCCTATTGGCCAGTTGAGAATGCAATACCATTGGGTAGACGTTATCGGAAGACAACGTTCTGAATGCAGTCTGCTAAGAAAGTAATTTACCCTGTAGGTTACTGTACAGTTTTATTCTTTTTGATTAAGCAGTCAGAAATTTCACTGTCAAAGCTTTGTATCAACACAATCATTGCCTTCTATGTCTATGGAAACAGGACTGGACTTATCAGCAGCGCTGCTATAGTTTTTCCCAATATCATTAGGTACGCTGCTTTCCAAGTTTGAAATTGGCTTTGACTTTTTGGCAGAACTCTTGTCTAACTGACATGACTCACTTCTTCTTTTCTTGTCACTGGGAGCACTATGGGTTGAATTTTCGTCACTGGAATTCACTGGCGTGTTTGTAGAATCTGAGTTCGTGTGTTTCTTCATTTCTCTGCAAGTGTTAGAGTTGACTTCTGAATTTTCTTTCGTACATTGACCATCTTCATCATCGACTTCTTCGATTTCATTCATTTTATTGAAAATTTCGTAAGCAGCAGGCGTTCTTCTCGGAGAACCTGTTATGCTTTCAAGAAAAGTGTTGGTAGGCGAAAGATAACCAGTAAAATAGTCTTTGTTTTCCACCCAGGGTGGAAATTCTTTTTGAAGCCGGACACATTTACCATCGGAGCAGTCTTCTTCTCGTTTCCAAGGTAATGTGGATTCAGTTACTGTCTGAGAGTCGTCTGAAGATTCCACTGTCGCTGAAAAGGAATGTAAATTGAGGTTAAAATTATTTTTAAAATAACAACTGTGTTAATTCTACAATAAGTTTAAAATATACTCCAAAATTTCCAGTTTATATCAGCAGAGAAGACTAAAAAGACTATTATTTATTTCACACGAATCTAAAATAAAAAGAGAAACACAACCAGCCTATGAGAGATTTTCTTGTTTAAACAAAACTGCTGCGAGAATAACATCTCGTACATACAGCAAAAACATCACTACGCTGGGGCAAGTAGTGCAACTCTAATAGTTCGGGAAAGATTAAGTGCAAACTTGGAAATTTTCTACAGGAGAAGCAACGAACAGGCAAGGTTCAAATCCCATCAACGACGGGAGGAAATTTCATAGGATCTTTTTCACTCCATGGCCGAGTTAGTTGGTATCAGGTGTGGATGGAATGACGAGTTAGTTCTTGGTGGCCATAATATGACACTTTACTAGATCTGACAGTGAAGATGAATATCTATAGAAGAGATATCAACGTTGATAAGGTTCTCTACTGACATTTATTTATTATATTGGAAGGTCTCTGCCAACCTTTGGCAACCAGACGTATATTTACAATATCGCAGATTAAGACTTAAAATATCCCACAGAGAACGAGGTCTTACAAACGGTATCCAAAAGATTTAAAATATCATACGAAGTTTTAATACTTAATAACGTATCAAAATTTAAGATCTGATTCATTATATATCCAGTTGAGAGATTTCAATGCACATGGTCTTAAATTTATTCAGAACACTCCGGTCACCAATATATTAATGTCCAATAAGAATCAAAATAAAGTCCAGCTCGTTGTAAATCCAATTCACATATATACAGATCATTATATCCAAATAATAACTCACTCCACATTATTCTTAAATTTTGCTCAAATAATAATCGAGACCATTGAAGAGAAAAGTCATCCAATATCCCATTTAATGACCGAATCTAACTGCAACGTTTTGTAAACTGTATATCATACCATATCTAGAAGTTATGCAATTTATATTCTGCATTAAACCAGATTCAAAATCAAGCTCTAGTTTAACTAAAAAATTTTGTAATTCCTAGAAATCACGAGTCCTAATCAGCATAAGTCCATACGGCATCCAAATGAGAAGTTCTTGGTATGTGTTTGAGATCCAGCATAGGATCGTTCCATAAGTAATAATCATTCAATGCATAAGACCAGAATTGAAAAGAAATCACTGTGTTGCATCAGAGTTCAGTTAAAAATGATATCGGTTAAAAATATCAATGATTTACAGCTTTTCTAATATAGCTAATTCCATCTCTTGATATATTCTCCCATTGTATTCACATATAACCCTGTCCATTCTCAAATAACCTGGACACCCTTTAGATCGTACTGAATGGTTTGAATCAACTTAACCACACAGTTCGCACATACTGGGTTAGCAGCGAACTTTTGAAATTAGCATTAGCAGAAATTTGTAAGAAGCAGAGGAGCCCTCGTAGGGGTGCTAATTTAATTATATCTCTACTTCGATACCAATTTTATAGGATTGATCCAGGAATATAAGTTTCTACATTTATGCTCGGTTAAAGTCTCTTGCAGTGACCTCACCAATACTTCTGTTTTCCCACACCGTGTGGAAAGACATCTGGAATGAAACCTAAGCCCACCATAAACTTTCTCTGCTGTAAATTAAAGTTATTTCTTTAATATATCTCATTTTTAAATAAATTCTTAATATTTCTTTGGTTCTGTTGCTATTATGGTACGTTACCTTTGCTTTCTTTGTTTTCTTTTACAGATGGAATCGAAGAAGTTCTTCGATGTGCTACAAAAGTGATACCCTCGTCTTCCACATTCTCGTCAACGTGGTTTGCAGTTATCTGGCCAGGTAAGGTATAGGAACTAATATGGTCATCTTCATTACCGTGTAAGTGAAAACCAGGGTGCAGGAAGCAACCTAAAAAATATAATTCCATCATTATTTTTATAAAAATGTTTACAATATTTAAATAAATGTTGAAAAAATGAATTGCAAATGAATTTCTTCTTCAAATCGAAAACAGTTTCTTTTATATCCCAAGAGCCACCAGCAAAACGCGGACTGCCACAGATAATGCCGAATTCTTTGCGGACGATTTCTCTGTAAGGTCAACAGGCACAAGAAAACCTTGTTTGTAATGCAAAGGACAAATTGAGAATTTCGTAATTGTAGAATCCCTATCTCCAGATAAGTAATTCAGAAACGGCTGCTGTTTGGTGTGATATGAACCTAACAGATGACATTGCATGTTAAAATGATCATGGGAGATGAATCTTTGATGTTCGTAGGGAGAATGGATACACAAAAGAAAATGCACTGTTAGTTGCTGGTGTACAGCTAAGCTAAGCTTTTATTAATAAAGAACTTTCAAAAAATGTATGAAGATTGAGTGACTGATTGTGGGTTTACTGGCGCAACAGCAACCTAGGCTATAATGCTCCAACCACAAGATAGTATGAAGAACTCATGATGTCGGGACATCATTAATTCGACTAGTTGAGTCTGTCTCTCTCATGACGAGTTTCTTTGCGGGTGAAGTGAAAAGTAATGATTATTTTGGGTTTGAGTAACTCCAAATAAAGATTTGTCTTCACCGATCATGGGATCATTCGACTCCCAATGAACACAGAGGCCGAAGCACTAAGGCTTGGGTTTATGTTTAACTTAGAGGAAGAAATATCGTTATTCGCAGTTCTGCCTAAATTGCTGATATCTGTTTAAATTATGTATAACCTGAACACGTTTTCCGATATATTTAAAAAGCTGCGTCAGAGGAAGTTCGCGGGATAGAGATACAAGAAACTTGGGATATATGAAGGATATGGACTGCTTTCAAATTCCACTGTCCTTACCAATTTTGCACGGCTGCAGTGAAGCAGTACTGTTAGACCAAACTCGTCTTTTTGAGCTTGTCCAATGTCTCAATGTGTCCTCTTGGTACCACAGTAATTATAATCGTCGTCCTTCCAACACAGAGTGGAAAAGGCCCGAGTTCGAATTCTGTTAATGACGCGAAGAAGTTTTATGGGGGCCCTCTCTCTCTCCCCCACTCCGTGGCGAAGTTTGTTGCACGGTCACAAGCGAGGATAGAAAAGTTTTTGCCTCCTGGAACTCAAGTTTTCATCCAGCAAAAGAAGCAACCCGACTAAAGAACACAATTCAAGGAATAATACACATGGGAAGGTCTCAGGTAACTAATTTTTTAATGACATTGTGACAATAGTAGTTGGCAGTCAGGAACTTAACTTTACGTTGTCTGAACTGCACATTCAAGGATGCCTCCATTTAAAACAGTGCAACTTTAAACAATCACAGAAACACTACTGCGCATGTACTATTAGCTATACGGATGACGTGGCTAGAACCTGCTGCACCCTATAGTACTAAGGTTATGAACGAAAAAGCAGCATTACTTTTCACACCACTCTCGTATCTGTTATCTTTTCTAAATAACCTCAAGGGTAAGGAGACTGTTCGCTACCAATAAACACTGCACAGAAATAACCGTATTCTTCAATGTCTACACACCAAAAGACATTCAACATTGAAATTTGGCCGTCCAGAGATGATCATTCTGTTGATATAGGTCCTTTCCGTTTTCTGAAAAGTAACCTGATAGGATGAAAGGTTCGTACCAAAACATTCATTCCATTCTTTGTAAGTCTTCACTGGAGTCGCTATATATGAAAGAACAGTTATTATATGTCGTATCATGATTTCGCATTCAATTTAAGTTAGCGAATAACATGAAAGCCCACTTCTGGCCAATACATGTCGGTAGTATCTATAGTTAGTAGTGTGGGCAGGCCCAACTACATATTCCTGCATAAAGGAGTAAAAATTTTGTAAAAGAATCTCTCTTTAGGAACATTAAACAAGGTTCCTAAACAGAAATTCGGGTTTGTAGCCCAGAAAACAGGCAAATCGACCAGAGAACACAAGCAATTTATGGATATAACACACATGGACTGATGGCTTGGTTCTTGGGTGGACCTAATGACAGTTTTTTTTTGCATTGTGACTGATCAAGTAAACTCCTTCATGGTAATCGCCCTCCTGGATGGCACAGGTATGTTCCAGCAGGATAATGAGCCCGCCACATTGCCGGTATTGTTCGAGAGTGGTTTGCCTGGAAGTCATTAAAGTGACCACTACATAAACCAGACATGACATTTTTTTCTGCATTCCATCACAGAGTACATACGGCGCAATGTGGGAAACCACCGATGGCACCTGACCCTAAATACTATGTGCGTTTGGCGTGCATAGAACGTTTTTAAACCCAACGTTTTTTCACCCCTGATTCTGACGCCCCAGGGAGAATTACCCACTTTCCTTGCCCTCTTGATGAATCTGACCAAATCTACCTGAGCTTGAGGGCAAAAACTGAAGGTAAACCAGGAAGTGGCAAATTAGGGCTGTGCGCACTGGTAAAGGCCCTCCTTCGAAAATTAAGTTTATACTTGGGGATATTTTCTAAGATGTGATTGTTCAAATATGAATGAAGTGTTTTCTTTATACAAGGAGCATGGATCAACCAGTTAGATAAGTAGTCTCCAGAGAAATCCTGAACGCTTTGGTAAAAACCGTTAGAGGTTCCTTTATGGTTACCGTTAGAGGTTCCTTTATGGTACCCATAAAGGAATCTCTAACGGTAAAAACTGCAGAAAAGCAATGGTCAATCTTCAGAATGACTCTGCCCATGCACTTGCAAAGAGGACATGATGAGAAAAAAAAAATTGGAGGCAAAATAATTTTATATTAAAGGCTTCCTGGGACTTATTTGGAAGCCCGGCGATAATGCCCTGTAAATAATACCTGAAAATTTTGATTCCAACTAATGGTTGCTTAAAGTTAACATAATGGGCAACGCCCCAAAGTTATTGTAGTTTTACAGGGGACCTGAAAAAAAATTTACCATTTAGAGAAATTGGAATTTAACTTTAGGAACTCGGTAAAGTAAATAACTACTTTAAATGCTCAAAATTTCAAATGTATGGAGAAGAGCAAACTAACTTTTGTTGATTTGGTTATTCCTGTGATTGGCCATCTTGTTTGATATTCTTGATGCACCACGGGGAGAAGCACTTTTTGTCTGTCGGTGCTTTTTACGAGTGTTTTCATTAAGCATTCGACGTATTTGCATACGCACATGGTGGTGGAAAGGAGGATGGTTTTCAGATTCGTCCACCTCGCTCCGGCTATACCGACGAGTCTGAAAAACAAGATAAAATTAAACAATTCTCTTTTCATTATTACAATGATGGTTGGGAAGCAAAGATCTCTTAAAAATACTACTTTAATGAAAAAATACAAAATGTTCCATGGAATGTTTGTAAACTCACTCGTTTCTGTGGTTTAAACATCGCATCCTCAAGGATATGATGAATTTCTGCATCGGCTAGATCCTTATAACTTGGGTTATATTCTAATTCTCCCATATCCACGTTAAGAAATGCTGGGTCGTTTTGAGTGGTCGATGATTTGTCATCGCCCAACCTTTTAGATTAATGAAGAAATGAAGAAAAATTTATAATTAATATTCCAATATTCATATTAAAAGGGTTACTTTTTTCTTAATATGGCTGGTTCATTATTTATAATATATTCTATACATTTTTGGATATTTAATCTCTTCACACATTTCGTTAAGTCCAATTAACTGAGCTGGTTGTTGGGTACATTAAAAACCATTGCTAAAATCTAACGTACAAACAAGGGTCACTTACTTTGAGAGGTTAACCTGGGTGTAAGATCTGAAGAGAGATGACAGAGACATTCCATTATCTATATTGATAGTAGGGACGGAACTACCATTTTGCTTGACAATTGTCATAGCATCTGCAATATTCAGTTTGGAGCAAGTCTCAAAAATCTTTGGTTCTCGGATTTTGGGATCCCGGGTCAAAACCGGTCGTATATAACGATTGTTGTAGTATCTGAACCTGAAATAAAAATATGGATTAGAAAAGGGGTAAAAAATATGGAGATTTATTAAATCGTACTTTTAATATGCACAGTCTGGGGTTATAAAACAAAAAAGTAAAATACTAGTTATCTTAGTTTTCACTGAGCTTCAAATAAAATAGGTTTTATAAATTATTGTATCTTGAGGGAAGTGCAGCGGGTGCAACACAAAAGATCCCGAAATCCCAACAAATAGGAGCCAGACCCTCAGTCCCGCAAGGCAAGCCGAATGAACAAAACTTTAAAGACAGTTTTGTAGAAGTTCTGTCCTTCAAGCCACGACTCGGCAACAGAAATCACCTCATCATCAGCAGAAAAGTGCTTACCACGAACGAAGGTCTTCAGGGCAGTAATGAGGAAGAAAACCAGGGGTGCAAGGTCGAGGGAATAAGCAATATTTCAAACCCAACATTTTTTTTTTTTATGAAAACCCAAGCACAAGAGGTATTAAAATCTATAGTACTTAATGCCATGCGCGGGCTGAAGGTTGAGAAGATGAAAAAAAGTTATCTGTTGACATTGAATTTGCATTCTGTAGATTGCAATTTTTAGGAAATTGCATATAAAGGTTGTTCCAGAAAACAGAAATTGGATGAATTAATGAGGGAAAATAAAAGTTGGACAGTAAAAGGATGTTTACTGGTTGCGGAAAATGTTCAGAGAGTTTTAGACGAGAGAGAGGCCAATTCAGAAGAACAGTGTCCGTGGAAGTATCTAAAGAAAAGGCATTCAGCAGAAAATCGGAGTGTCATCGAAGATAAGCATAGAATCAGAAGAATTCTTTTTGCGAGATAAGTCGGCCCTCAGGTTTAGAAGGATTGAAATGAACCAAGTTATCTTTACCCTACTGGAGATAAGCAATTCGGGAAGTTGAAGCTGTTTGGGCAAGGTAAGGTTCCTCCAAACGGAAGTTATCTTTGCCCTACTGGAGATAAGCAATTCGGGAAGTTGAAGCTGTTTGGGCAAGGTAAGGTTCCTCCAAACGGAAGGTGGAATGCAATGTGCTATCATCGGCAAAACTATGGATAGGATTTACAGTCAGCGGAAGAAGGTCATTAATATATAAGAGGAAAAAGAACTGAACTTTGGGGAAAACATCAGCATTAGTGGAAAAGTCGGAACACAGAGAGCCATCTACCAATACCCTCAAGTGAGCGGTCAGAGAGAAAACTGGATAGCCAATTACAAAAAAACATTTGGTAAACCATAAGATGGAAGCTTATTTAGAAGATCTTTATGCCGAACAAGATCAAAAGACTTTGAAATGTCAAGAGCAACTGCTTGGGTTTCACTAAACTTTTCCGTTGAATTTGTCCATAGATGGGTAACATGAGTCAGATTATAAAGTGGATCCACACTGACGGAATCCATACTGGCGACCGTTAAGCAGATGGAAGGTTTCTAGATTTAAGAGTTGGCAGTTTTGATTTCTCCATTATTTTAGAAAGAGTAGAAGTGCAATGGGACGATAACTGGATGGAAGGGATTTGTCACCCTTTTTAGGAACTAGCTGGATATTAGCAAATTTCCAAGCAGAAGGAAAAAACCTGTGGAATAAGAAATTGAAAAAAGGCGATACAGAACAGGAGTAAGTTCAGGAACAAGTGGAGAAATACCATCAAGATCTGGAGCTTTCTTATCATCAAGGCTGATCAAAATCCTTCTGGCATCCTTTTCACGGAAGACCACAAAAGACATTGAAAGGAGTGTACGGGAACGGTGGCTTACCAAGATCATCAATACACGAGTTGGAAGAGAAGTAGGATGCTAGCAGGTCAGCTTTATCTTTGACTGAAGAGGCAATAGAACCATCTTGTTTTGACAGAGGTGGGTAAAGAGATAAGCAAAAAAAAAGTTGCGGCCAATAGATTTAGCAAAAAAAGACCAGAATGCTCTTTTCCAAGTGACTACCATTTGAACAAGAAGCAAGTTTTATACTCTTAGCCCGTTCGAAATCTACTTTGGACTGATTAACAACTGCTTTACGATGGTTGCGAGCTTTGCTGTGGGCAGAAAATTAACCTAGTGATTTAGCACATTTATTGGAAAACCAACGTTTAGATAAAGGACAAGATTTTAAGGTGGAGTGTGACCTTGTAGGGATGAAATCCTTGATTTCATCCCTACAAGAATAATTTTACTGACATGATCTGAGCAAACTTTGACATCAGAAGACTTGAAAGAGTAATCCGACCAAGGAAAAGAAATCTCGCAGATTATCCCATTTTGCATTCTTCTAATGCCAAACAACACAAGGATTGGAACAGCCACGAGAGAAAGGCTCGCATTGGAGAGGAAACCATCACCAAGTTATGATCTGGCTTGCCGAGAGGACCACGTTACTTCGAAGGATTGTTTGTAAGAAAAGATCAAGCGTGTTGGCTGCGTGGTTATGTATTCTAGTAGATGAATAATTTGTGCGAAGTGATTGGTAATTGCAAAAGCCTCAGGCTCTCGACCAAATGGATCCGTGTGACTAGAAAACGGAAGCCAGCTGGAGATGTGAACATTAAAATCACCAAGGAAAATTACCTCACTGTTAGGAAAAGTTAAGACTGGAGAAAGTCAAGTTTCAAAGAGAGGAAGTCAAAGAGTTCCAAGTGATTAGTGGGGATGGGAGAATGATAGAGGCAGTGATGAATTTGACAATGTAGTAAAGAGCCGGAGAAGAGCGAAAAGAGGAGATTTCAAATTACTAAGTCTTTGACAGGGAATATTGGAACAGACATATGCACAAGTACCACGTTTAAAGCGAAAGAAATTATACAACGAATAATTCGGATAACTGAGATGAGCGGTGGTTGAATCAACCGATAACTTGGATAACTGATAAGTGGAAATGGATATCGAGATTAGAACTGACACCACGCATGTTTGTGAAATGACCGAGGTGGTGTTTGGGAGGTTTAGATCTTTTCGCAGATAAGTTTGTCTATTAGGTTGGCAATTCACGATGTATTCAATACTAAGAAAAGGTGCAGAGAACATGCTGTATGAAGTAATGAAAATTTTGGATATGGCAAGAATATACTCAGCTCCTTGACATAACGTGTCCTCGACAATACCACCTGCATACAACACACTATTGACTCCCTCCAGTCACTATCTGGCAGAGTAGAGGCAGCGAGATTATACGCTAGTTGACCTGGAAACCTCCTGGAGACTTACCAATAATTCTTGGGCACATCTCACTGCAGCATGCGCGGAATGCCCAAGGGAATTATAGCGAAGCAGGCGCGCACATTTTGACAGCTTTTCCCATCTTTTTTCTTTGACAGCAGCATGTAGCTTTATAAGGATGTTGGAATAATACTTCGCCGTCACAGTACATCCTTTCTGAAGGTAATCTGTTAGTATTATCACCACGCTGAAGCCAAAATCTGAGAGCATCATCTTGCCAGCACTTTGTTACACCTTTGTTTTTTTTGAGGGGGAGGAGGGAGATTCTGCATGCTTCCATTGTTTTGACATTTGTTAATTTCGGGACCACAGTGATGGAGAAGCTGGAGTTTGAGGACAAGCTCGAAGAGAATATCACAAGTGGAGATATATTCATCATTGGCGACCTGAAAGCAAAAGTCGGAGTGGAGAGACAAGGACTAGAATACGGTATGGGTCCGCATGGTTGGGGAATAGGAATGATGGCGACAGGCTGTTGGTTATCTGTTCACGGAACAGCTTGGTCATAGGAAACACCTGGTTCAAGACGAGAAAGAGTCACAAAGTGGCAAGATACGGTTGAGACCGTCAACAGGAATCCCTCCTTGACTATATACTCTTAGATTAGGAGCGACACAGAAGACTAGTGGACGTTTGTTTTGTTTGTTTGTTTGTTTCGGGATTTATTGGGCGCATCGGCAACTATGACCATAGTGCGCCATACATATGATAATTATGCATGCTATTTCTTTTCACTTACAGAAAATGGAAAAAGAAATCAGGAAATAATTTTTTTTCCCTAACTAAAGGAGGTGATATACTTTAATCATCTTCAGAAAGTTATATATGCTTGAGGCATTTGTTTCATTGTTTAAAAGTGAGGTAAGTGTAAGATCTTTTGTCGTGGCTGAAGTGCAAAGAATCTGGCGTTCTCTTGTATATTTTGTGCATTCGACCAGAATGTGTTTCACTGAGAGCAGTGTATTACAGTGATGACATTGAGGGGGTATTTCTCCTCTTAAAAGATAACCATGAGTGATATTTGTGTGCCCTATTCGCAGTCGAGCCAATATTACCTCTTGATGTCGGATTGAATTAAAGCTGGAAGGCCATCGCTCAAGGTTTGGCTTGATACTTCGAAGTTTATTATTAGGTTGATTTTCCCATGATAACTGCCATTGGCACATGCATTTTTCCTGGATTATTGGTCGATAGTCTTGATGAGGCACTTTCCATTTTTTCTCGGGTGGTAGGTGAGCTGATTTGGCAGCATTGTCCGCTAGTTCGTTTCCAGGAATTCCAATATGTCCTGGGACCCAGCAGAAATGTATGTTTTTTCCAAGTTCTGATAAGCTATGTAAAGAGCTGACTATTCTTTTCACGACTGGGTGGGTGATGTTCATGGTGTTTTTTAGTGCTTGGAGTGCACTTAAAGAATCTGTGAAAATTATACTGTTGTTAATATCAGAGGACTCGATATGGTTCAGTGCAACCTGAATTGCTATTAGTTCGGCGGAAAATATACCGAACTCAGGTGATAACTGATAAGCTAATGTGATGTTTGGAAAAACTGCGGCGATTCCAACGTGGACATCATTCTTTGATCCATCCGTATGTACTATGGAAAAGCTGGGAAACTGGTCTACTACTGCATGGTATAGTTGCGAGAAGTTTTCTCTATGCAAAGTAGATTTATTCCATTCATGCAGATGTAAGTCACATGAGGGTGGAATGATATTCCAAGGAGCAAGAGAGGATGGGAGGCTATGTGCCACATTGTTTAAGGTTAGATTTAGTTCTTCTAAGAGGTGTTCTATTCTCATACCCAAAGGACGATTAGCATTAGGGCGGTTTTGGTATAACCTACTGTGCTGTGATGTGAAAAGTATAGGCCAGTTCGGGTGTTCTGGCATAGATCTAATTTTATAGGCATAACGTAGTATCAGTTGTTGTCGCCTGATTGAGAGAGGTGGTTCGTGTGCTTCAGCATATAAGCTATGTATTGGTGACGTGCGATATGCCCCTAAAGCAACGCGTATTCCACTATGATGGATAGGGTCAAGCCAGCGAAGGGCACTAGGTCTTGCTGAACTATAGACTGGTGCTCCGTAGTCAAGTTTCGATCTTATTAATGCTCTATATAACCGTAATAAAGTAAGGCGATCAGCTCCCCATTTGGTTGCAGAGAGAACCCGGATGATATTTAGTTTTTGTTGACATGATGTTCTTAGTCTTTTGATGTGCTCAACGAAAGTGAGTTTATGGTCTAAAGTGATTCCTAAGAACCGTATGCTGGGATGAACTGTTATTTGTTGGTGATTCAGTTGTAGCTCCGGATTGGGATGGAGTTTGCGTTGGCGGCAAAAATGGATGCAAAACGTTTTTTCTGGACAAAGTTGAAATCCATTAGTCTGAGCCCATGAACTGATCTTATTTATTGCCACTTGCAACTGTCTCTCAATAGTATTCATATTTTTAGCATGACACCAAATACTAAGATCGTCTACAAACAGTGCTTTATCAACAGTGTCTGGAATTTGTCCGGCAATGGAGTTTATTGCAATTATAAAAAGTGAAGCACTGAGTACAGAGCCTTGAGGAACTCCTTCTTCTTGGGAAAATACTTGGGACAGTGAGGTTTTGAATCGAACCTGGAATGTACGCTTGCATAGGAAATTCTGTATGAAAATCGGGAGGTGACCCCGAAGTCCATGACGATGTAATTCACGGAGTATTCCATACTTCCACGTGGAATCATAGGCCTTACTGATGTCAAAGCAGACTAACACATGGTGTTCCGATCTGAGGAATGCATTACGGATGGAATTCTCTAGTCTGACTAGTATATCTAGTGTAGATCTGTTTTGTCGGACACCGTATTGTGCAGAATGTAGCAGATTGAGATTTTCAAGGTACCAGATCAGTCGATGGTTCACCATCTTTTCGAGAATTTTGCAAATGCAACTGGTCAAGGCGATTGGTCTATAATGAGTGGGATTTGTAGGGTCTTTACCTGGTTTAGGGAAGGCAAGGACCGTAGCGTGATGCCATTGATTAGGAAATTTATCTTCCAGGAAGACTCTGTTGAATAGATGAAGAAGTAACTGTAATGATTCGGTACTTAGTTCCTGAATCATGGAATAGTGAATGTTATCTGGTCCTACAGCACTGCGTCTAGATGTTGACAAAGCTCTATGTAATTCGTGAATGGTAAAAGGTAAATTATATTGTTCATCTCCTTTTGAAGAGAAGTTTAACTTATGTTTTTCTAAACTTGTTTTTAATCTTCCGAAGGTCGGTGTATAACTTTCTATTGCTGATGTTTTTGCAAAGGTTTCACCTAGTATATTGGCAATTCCAGCAGGATCATTTACATTCTGCCCTCTCCATTCCATGATGGGTAGGGGTATCGGTTTATATTTGCCACTCATTTTTCTGATTGCTTTCCAAATTTTATGTGTAGGCATTGCTTGATTAATAGTCGAAGTGAAGCGGATCCAAGCAGCCTTTTTATTGCAGCGTCTAACATATCTCGCTCTTGCTCTAGCACGCTTATATTGAATGAGATTGGTTGTAGTTGGACTCCGGCGAAAAGAATTCCAAGCTTTACTTTGCATTTTTTTAGCCACAAGGCATTCATCGCTCCACCAGGTTTTTGGATGAATCGGTAATTTTGATGAGGATTTCGGTACGGTTTGTTCTGCTGCATGTAATATCATTTTGGTGACATAGTCAACTGCTTCGTCAGTTGTGGAATTTTGGATTATTTCGGGATCAAGCTTGGTTAATTTTTTATAGGACTGCCAATCTGCTTTATCAGTAAGCCAGTGCGGAATTTTAGTAGGATGATGAGGGGGCTTATTAAGTAATTCAATTATTATGGGGAAATGATCGCTATGTAGCGGATCGTTGTTTACCGTCCACTTTAGAATAGGATATAAGGTTGCAGAACAGATAGACAAATCTATTGCAGTGCTTGTTCCTGAAGGAAGGTGAACGTATGTAGGTGAACCGTCATTTAGAAGGAGGTTGTTATTGTCAAGACACTGTTCAATTAGTTTTCCTCTTTGGTCGATGCTGTTGTTACCCCAAAGAGTGTGATGACCATTTAAGTCTCCCAGAATGAGGAAAGGTGTTGGGAGTTGAGCTATAAGATTGTTGAGATCATTTTGCTGGAAGGTATAGCTTGGTGGAATGTATAAGGAGCAGATTGTCATATGGATGTCAGCAGCTATACGGACTGCTATTGCCTCGAGGGGAGTGTTCAGTGAGACCTGTTTGGTAGGAATATGTGGGTTTGTTAAAATAGCTACGCCACCATGTGCGATATTCTGATTGGTTCTGTCTTTTCTAATAATGTTATAATGAGACAGTTTTGGTGTATTTTGGGGTTTTAAATAAGTTTCTTGAAGGCAGATACATATTGGTGAGTATTTACAGGAAAGATCGTATAGGTCATCGATATTGGCGCGGAATCCACGACAGTTCCATTGTATTATTCTGTTCATTGTTTATCTCTTATTAGACTTTCTGAGCGTTTTCGGGTTGTTGATGTTTTCTGTTTTTCACTTTTGTTTTTATCTTTTTTTGGGAAGGAAGGCCTTTCGGTGTCCATATCTTCTTCAACAAAGATTTGAAGAACAGGGTCATCTGCTGATTTTTCTTTAGTGTCCATTTGTTGTTGGTGACTAGAAGTTAGGATATGTTTTTCTTTAAATCCTTCGTCCGGAGTGTGTATGTTTTCTTGTGGTATGGTAATTGGTGTATTGACTGCTTGGGTTTGAGTTGCACTGTACAAAGATTTTACGTAATTTGAGAAAGACTGCTTTGGAGGTACTGTTATTTCAGTTTGCGATCCGGTTGATTGGAATTTTTTGGTGGCTTGGGCATACGTAGGTCTGTCTGAATGAATTGGTGGTGAGATGATTCTTTTTGCTTCTTGGTAAGAAACATTATGCTCAGTTTTATATTTTTGGATAAGTTTCTCACTTTTCCAGCGCTCGCATATTCTGGCATAAGCGGGATGATCCTTTTTGCAATTTGGACATACTGATTGAGGAGCATTACAGTTTTCGCAATCGTGTTCGATTGAACCACACTTTGCGCAAGTAGGGGTTCCCCGGCAAGCTGTTTGGGAATGTCCATACTTCTGGCATCGGAAACACCGTAGCGGGTTTGGGACGTATGGTCTCACATTACATACCAGATATCCGGCCTTAATGGATGATGGACGATTCGGTGTGTTAAAGGTCAAGATCAGATTGCGGGTAGGGATCAGATTACCATCTTTTCTCGTGGAGATTCTCTTGACATGAATAACTCCTTGTTCTTTCAGTTCTTCTAGCATTTCTTCTTCAGTTACATCTAGTAAGTCCCAGTTTGAGATCACTCCTTTAGAGGTGTTTAGTGATCTGTGGGGTGTTACAGTTACTGGGAGACCTGCAAAGAAATTTGTTTTCAGAAGTCGCTCAGAATGTTTGGTATTAGATGTCTCAATGAGAATATCTCCTGATCTGAGTCTTTTTACGGATTTCGGAGATCCTGCTTTACTTTCCAATTCCTTTTGAATTCTAAAGGGAGAGAGTTTGCCAACTGCATTCTCACCAGTTGAATGGATGATTAGATAGGTTGGAATTGGATATGTCTCTGGCTCAGTTTTTTGGCGCTTTGCCGTTCCTGCTGTGGAACTGTCTTTCTTTTTTGATATCTGGGTTGCGTCTGGCAGCCCAGATAAGTCTGAGTTTGATTTACTCATGGTATGCTCTTTTTGGCCCCGGGAGATTGTCTTTTTCTCCCAGGTTACCAGCCCCGCCACGTGGAGGCAAGAGCGGTGCCGCCTAGTGACCCAAGCGAAGAAAAGGGTTAGTAATAACTAAAAATAAAAAGAGGGATTAAAGAAAGGTGGCTTTCCTTTCTAGGTTATAGTATTTGAATATATCTATTTAATTATAATCTTCAGGAGTTATCGGACTTTCGAAACTCAGGAGAAACGTATTTACAATTAAGCGTACTAGATAATCACTCTGGAAAGGCGCTGTGGTCACTAATATCGCTTGGCACTCGGGGCCTAGTGGACGTCAAGGTCATTCTGAGTGTTTTCCGCGGGTAGTGATCACAGGTTAGTTGTTGGAGTTTTAAGATTCCCTAAATTGAATTGGATCAAAATAACAAGAGAAAAAAACTACAGGGGTGGAAGTTGAAAGAAGAGGAAAAAGGGGCGATGTTCAGGGAGAATTCAGGAAGGTTGCACCTAAGACGGTAGTGAACAGCGTGGAATCAGAATGGAAAGCATTCAAAGACTGCAGAGTAGGACTGACAGAGCAGGTATGTGGAAGGACAAGCAATAAGAGATGGAAAGAAACCCCATGGTGGAATGAGAGAGGCTGTGAAAAACAAGAATAAGAAATTCAGGACCTACTTCCAGCAGAGACAGGATGAGAATAAAAAGAGATATGAAACCGTGAAGAGAGAGGCCAAGAGGACAGTTAACGAGGAGAGAAGACTGGAGTGAAACTACGACAAGTTATCAACGGTAATAAAAAGATTCTGTACGTTATGGTGAGGAATAGGAGAAAAGATGGTGAGTGGAGCAAATACTTGATGGATTAGAATGAGAACCTAATAACCAAGGATGAAGAGATCACCCCAGGGGTCTCATATCTTGTGAGTATAGGCTTGGCACTCCCAGGTGAGCTGGATATCATCATTCTTCACTTTCTTGGTGATTCCTCTCTCTCTCTCTCTCTCTCTCTCTCTCTCTCTCTCTCGGTAATTTTTTTGGGTGGTGCAGTATAAGCCGCAGGCTTCCTTGCACCATATGGCTAGTAATAATGAGAAACATGGAAGTATTTTTAAAATCTGTTGAATGTGCAGGACAGCCGGCAAAAGGGACAAAGGTAGGTTGTTCATAAAAGAGGGGATGAAAGAGAAGATATGGAGAGAGAGAGACCAGACAGACTTTATGTGGAATGACGTAGTGCAGGCATGGAAATACACCAAGACAGGTAAGTCTGCTGGTATAGATGAGATAAATGGAGAAATGCTGATTGCTACAAGCGAGGCAGGGATAGCCTGGCCATACAGACTTTTCCGCAAGATCTGGGATGAGAGACAAGACGATGATGTGTGATGCCGAAGGACTGGAAAGAAAGTTTGATCGTCCCGTTGTTCAAAAAGGGGAACAGGAAGAAGTGTTCAAATTATAGAGGCATCACACTGACATCACATGTGAGAAAGCTGTACGAGAGCTGAAGATAAGAACAATTGAAAATAGGATGGCCATTGAAAGATCCACCTGGCAGATCGAAGGTGGATCTCATTTTTCTGCATCTTCAAAAAAAAAAAAAAAAAATGTTATGAACATAATAAAGAATTATGGATGGCATTTTTGGACATAAAGAAAGCGTTTGATGCCGTGAAGAGAAAGTGTGGGAGGTTTCGAGAAATTTGGGAATAGAGGAACATCTTGTGGAAAGCATTGAGAATATGTACACCAACACATTGAGAAAAGTAAGAAAAATGATGCTGTTGACGGAAAGCTTCGAAATAACATCAGGTTTGAGGTAAGGAGGCATCCTGTCACCACTACTGTTCATGAATGATGTGCAATGTAGAGTGGAGGAACAGCTTGGACAAGACCAGTTGAAAGTCATGCTCTTCACAGATGACCTCTGCATATGGGGAGAGAGAGAGCAGGGAACAAGTTCAATGGCAAGTTGATATGTGGGCTAGTATGGCCAAGGACTGGTTTTCAGTCAGGAGAAGAGCGAAGTAATGGTTCTAAAGAGGAGTGGGGAGACTGACGGATATATTCAATGGTAGAGAAAGAGCTAAAAATGGTTAACAACTTCAAGTATCTAGGAAGCACTATTACAAAGATTAGAGTGATAGACGAAGAAATAAGTAGGATACAAGCAGACGAGAATTTCTATAGGCAGACAAGAGATCTGTTCTGGAACAGACCACTGAAGTGTAAGAAGCCTATATATCAGACCTATTTCAGATGCATACCTACCAGTTGTAACGTATGCATCTGAAACTGGGACTAAGAGGAAAAAGGATGAAAGCAGAATGCAGAAATGAGATTTGTGAGGAGCATAGTCGGAAAGACAAGACGCGACAAAATCAGGAATGACGTGATTAGGGAGAGAATTCAGGTTGAAAAACTCCAGAATAGGATTAAAAGGTCACGCTTGAAATGGTTTGGATATGTCAAGAGGATAAACGAGAGGGGTTTGCCAAAAAGAATGTTTGATTTACAATTAAGGGACAAAAGACTAAGGGGAAGACCAAGAATGAGGTGGCATGACATGATAAAAACCGATGTCATTAAGAGGAGACGAATCTGGAGTGAAATCAATGACGGAGAGAAGTACACAGACTGGGCATGGTGGCGAGGCTTCACACGCCGACCCGTGGAAGAGCGGAACAATGACAGACGATGATGATGGATCAAAATTTCATCCATGGTGACTAGCCGTGAAAAAACTCCCCCTTGCTTTTCCTGGCATGTCAACATTTCACCTGCACATGTGCCCTTCCCTCCTTCTGGTAAGGGTTTAGAAGTCTGGTAACCCATCTAGCTGACACCTTACCCATATGGAACTGATGGATGTTCTACACAGATTTGGAGCTTTGCAGCTAGTTGTTTGACTCTAAAACGTCGAACTTCCAGTATTAATGCCTCAATTTTTGCAACATACTCTTCCATTACAGCAGTTGCTGGCCATCCTGCGATTTTTCATCATGCACTGAGGTTCTTCCACACTTGAAATTGTCTATGCCAATGTGCAACGACTGTAATTTTCTTAAATAAAACAATGACTGTCTAATTCTATGACCTCCAAATTACGGGGAGACATGGAGGAAGAGATACACAATAATTGCAACATTGCGGTGAGACTGGTCGTGAGGGGCATTATGTAACAGAACTACCTCAAACAAAAGAGACTGTCTCCAGGCATTTTAGACCGGAAATGGGAAGGTATTTCAAAAAAGTTTCTCGACCTCACCTTCTTCGAAACTCTCCACCACTATAACAGGTATTTGCATTTTCTAAGACGCTCTTCATGTGGGCATCGATTAGTTCAATGAAGGACAACCTCATCATTGAACCCTTTCTAGAAGCTCTGTGTTTCTTCAAATGTAGCCTCCAAACTAAATACAATATTCTAAGTGTGGCCTAAACATAATCTTACATAAAAGGAGGAACCAAGAAAGTTTTCTCTACTTACAAAGGTCATATAACACAGACAGAACATTATGCCTTTCTATCCATTTGTTTACAAATCATGGAAAATTTCACATCTGACTGAATCGTAATCAATAAGTCTCTCTCTTCCTGAGCCACTTTTAACTTACCCTAGTTGCCAAACAAATGGATAGAAAAACCCAATTTTCTCCACCGAAGTCGAGGTAAATATCGTAAAAGTTGTTTCTTGCATCCAAATATTTTATAACTTCGTCATAATTATTAACTAGACTCGTCAGGCAAGATTTCTTCTTCATGAATCTATGATGTGATCCTTTAACGATACAATTCCCATCGACGTTGATTGTATTGTGTCCTTAACCACAGACGCCATGATTTTTCTTACCAGTTAAACTCATTTGTCTACTGTTGCTCATCATGTTTTTCGCCCCTCTGTAGATTGATGAGACGTTAGAGCTTCTCCAGTCCAGGTGATTTTCTCAGAGTCTAATGATTCTCATATCCAAATGCGTATGGTTGTGTCTCCAGTTAGAATCCAAGAAATAATTCAATCCCTATAGTTCCCTCTTTGAAACTGAAGCCTTTCTCTTTTCCTCTGATCACCTTCCTCTTGGTATGCACCGTCCTTCCCATACCTTGTGGAAAGGTCTGGGTTCGAATCCCATCAATGACACGAGGAACTTTCATGGCCTTTTTCACACCATGGCTGAGTTAGTCGGTCTTATGAGGGTTTAGCAAGGTTTCTTCACCCAGGATCTGTTTTGTTTTTTCATCCAGCAAAAAAAAAAAAGGCAAACTGACCATAGAACACAACAATCAATTCACGGACATAATCCACATGGGTGGGCGAGTTTGTTTCCCAATTTGGAGCCAAATTATTAACATATAAACATAATCAGTAGCAACGCAACTTTATTTGAAATCTAATACACTGGCCAGCAGCTAGCCCTCAAGTATCCTTATTCTGTTCTATGAGTAAGCCATACTACCGAAAAAATATATACAAGCTACCTTTATAGAAATTCCCTTGGAATAAAAGGGATCCCAAGAGACCCACACTTCTCGAGTGAAGTTCGTAATTGGTTTGATATCCGCTTTTACAGACATGGTTGGGCAATGAGAGCCGATATGATCCTGATTCTAATTGATTTCAATTATTTTTGCAGTTCTACCAAAGGGGTTTTTTAAGCGTTAAGCAGGAAAATATTTCTTTGCTGCAACGGTACCATCTCAGAACAAGAGCTTCTATTGATATTTTAAATGATAAAATACTGGCATACTTACTTGTCTCTTAACTTATTGTTCCCCATCAGATGGTCAGATATACTTTCAATGCCTGCCATTACATGGTCCATTACCTGCAAAGAAAGAAAATGTCATTCAGTAAACAAACAAGAGAACAGAGGGCAGGGTCAAAAGAGTACGTGTCACGATCATTATATTCTTTAGTTTACTTGTTTCAAGGCTATTGCCATGGCTGAAATTCAACACGCTGGTTAGGAATTATTGTTCCACCCATCATATTCGCGAGATCTAACCCCATCTGATTTTCATCTATTATCAAAACCAAATTTGTCTTGAAGGCAATGTGGGTTAGAAGATGAGTTGATAGAGACCGTACACCCATTTTTCAGGAGCTTTAAGAAAGCGACTACAAAGGCTGGTTCGTGAATTTGGAGCATCGAAGGAAAACGTCCAGTGGGTTACAAGGAGGCTATATCGAAAAACAATGTAATATCAACATCAGATGACTTCTATGCTAGGCAACAAGAACTGTTAGCATGGATGTTAAACTTGTCAAAAACCCTACTGACCTCACCTCACGTGTATTTGGACGGTATAAATTTAGCGAATATTAAGTTTCTTGTAGAAATAGATATAACTGAAGATTGTTTATGAGAACAGGAAGAACACAACTATGATATTATGGATGGTACGCGAATTCCTAATGTACCCATTTATATTTATGGTATTAAAGCTTCCGCTGTATTCTGGTATACTCATAAGAACTTACCGTTAAGTGCAGTCTTTGATTCATGGAGAGTTTCATCTTGCTACTTGTTGCTACTTTTAGGGTCTTCACAAAGAAGCCAATAGTCATTCCCTAGAAAAATTGAAACTATTAACCAAAAATGCCGCTTTCACACTACTTCACTTATGCATACAAGACAAGCTGGTTAAAGGTAAGCATATACAATCAAGTAAAACAATTTTGGCTTTTAAAATCGCGTCATTGTGGGATAGTATCTTATTGAGTATACATGGTTCAGTCAGATGACTAAAAGCAGTAAAAGATATACTTCGTTCATGTCTAAAACGCAGATATCCAGTTAAAATATGTCTAAGGGCCAAAAAAGGGTCGCAGTCTTCACACATAGGAGGGTCATTAGCCCTCAGAAGAAAAGAATAAGTAAGATTACTTGTCCTATGGGGAGACGAGCAAGAAAAACTTCCACCATAGGGTTCCTACAGAGACATCTGACACAGATCTGTTTGTGTCATGCATGTTGCCATTGGGAGTGTAATATACATACACCGGGGGGTAAAAATGAACCTTTATTCAGTATCGAAATCGGGCCGACTTCGAATAACAGTCAGTGTTCGGCGTGGCAATGATTCCATTAGGTGATTTTGCGCGTTTTGGTCTAACTGTAACCATTCTTCTAGCAAAATATCGCGCATCTGCGACAAGGTTGAAGGCAGAGGACTTCGTTGCCGAATAGTTCTCTCCAGTATATCCAACATACTCTCAATAGAACTGAGATCAGGTGAATGTGTGGGGGCCAAGGAAATTAATGGACATCCGTACCTGTTCTAAGAACTATTCTCGCACGATGTGCTGTTGTATTGTCATCCATAAAGTGGCTATCACCTTCGGAATAAAAGCGTAACATTCCAGCAAATCTGTTACAAAATTCATGTACTTCCTGGATGACATTCGGCCTTCCATCGGTATCAACGGACATAGTCAGTACCAACAAAACATTTTCCATACCATGACAGATGCTCGGGTTGTCTTAACAAGGCAAGCAGGGGCCATCGTTTCGTGAGGTTCTCGCCACACTCCCTGCCAACATCAGTGCAAAAAAAAGTGTATCGTGGTTCGTCTGATCACATGACTTTCTTCCATTGCTCCACTGTTCAATCACGACGTTCGCGGCACCAATGCGCATATAGGTTTTGTAGCTGAACATTCCATTTTTTTTTTTCGGTTCTTTGCACCACAGAGCGCTACGACAGACCATCTGCAAGTGTTGGCATCTTCAATACTTGATGCATCAAGGGATTTGACACATATGACGTCATTGGGCAATACAGGTACTCAGTTGTGATGGAATTAGGAGACTTTAGCAAGTTTAACGTAAAGATGAGGTTTCTAGTAGGCACTAGATTCCCATCTCTTTGCTCAAATAACCTCTTTACAGCTGTCACTCCTTGTGGCTTAAGTTCAGAACAGATTTCCTCTTTCTATTAGTCCAATTTTAATGAAATCTGGGATTAATCTGCATATCTCTATAACAGAGAGAGAGAGAGAGAGAGAGAGAGAGAGAGAGAGAGAGAGAGAGAGAGAGAGAGAGAGAGAGAGAGAGAGAAGAGAGAGAGAGAGAGAGAGAGAAAAAGAATTTAAAGAAAATCCATCCACTAAGAGTCGAGTTTTTCATGTGGATGGATGGACAAAGAAATAATAATTGCTGGATTTATATTGGTCCAATTTTAATGAAATTTGCGATTGCTCAATATTTTTTATAAAAGGCCCAAATAAAACATTTGGTTGAAACCACCCATTAGGAGTCAACTTATTACATGAGAACGAACGCACGGCCATCGTAAAGACAACAGGCGCATTACGCATATATTCTAACGCGCCTAAAACTGCGTTTAATTTTATTACTTATTTACCATTACGGTAAGAATTCTTTGGATGAGAGATTTTCCCTCAACTCTTAAATAAAACAGTTATTCGATATAAATCTCCAACATCTCCAACATCAGGCGATCATTAGTTCTGAAAGTCGCCGAACCACCAGAGTCCCATTGCTAAAACCACGAAACAGGACTCTTTGCCTCAACTGGGCGAAAGAACATCGGCACTGGACCTTGTATGATTGGAGACAGGTCTTCTGCTCCGATGAGTCCCATTTCCAGTTATTTCAAGCGGATGGGAGGGTGCGTATCTGGCAGAAACAGCATTAAGCTATGCACCCGGCATGTCAACAAGGAACTGTTCAGGCAGGTGGACAGTCGTAATGGTCTGGGGCGTGTTCAACTGGCACACTTTGGGACCACTAGTAAGTCTAGACGCATCTCTGAATGGTCCAGGTTACGTCCATCATTGCAGACCATCTTTTCCATTCATAGTCATCGTGCACCACAGGGCAATGGACTCTTCCAACAGAACAATGTGCCTCCCCACAGAGCCATGGTGACTAGAACTCTGCAGATTTTACCACCATGGAATGGCCTCCCCGTTAAACGGGCACGAACCCCTTGAAGCATCTTTAGGATGCTGTGGAAAGGTCTGTTCGAGCTTTGGATCCTCCATCTAGGTATGCGACGGAATTATGGACGTTGGCATGTAAGTATGCATGGATGGAACTACCGGTGGAACTCTTTCGGGAACTAGTGGACTCAATGCTTCGCCGTGTGACTGCCCTTAACCGGGCGAAAGGTGAGCCTACCGATTACTAGGTAGGTATCCCATGATTTCTGTGCACTGAATGTATTAGCTGATATCATAATATTAATTTATTGATATTATATTAGTTATATTCAAATTTAAATCCATTCTATTAATGCAATAACGAACTTTGCAAGAGTTAATGATTCTTACCTGGAAAAATACGGTGAAGTACACAACGCATATCACTGTAGTAACCATGATATGCTTTGTCGGGATTACATCCTCCGATATAATAAGCACCAAGGCAAAAGCTACAGCCCCGCGCAAGCCCCCGTACGACATTATGAATTGTTCGACTTTATTGAAGCGATGCAGACGAAACCTATTTGCGAGAGCAGTTAGCAGCACGACACCTATAATTAAGAGAATCCATAGAGTAAAATATAAATAATCAAATAGCATGTCAAAATTCTAATAAACTAAATATAATTAATAAAATTTATTTATTTAATCACATTTATTAAATTAACGAGTTATTTTTATTAAACATAGATAGCAGTACTTGTTAAAGCAAGTTGCAAACGACGTTTTCAAAGTGACGCAAAAATAATAAATACATAATATTATTAATAAATACATAATAAATACACAGCGCGATTTTAATTAGAATTCAAATTATCAGTTTTTAAACATAATGTAAAAATAAATAAACGCAATAAATAATAAATAAATAACTAAAACAGCGCAATTTTAATTAAATTTTAAATGAGCTTTATGTAAAATATTTGTTACCAGATGGCGCTTCTCACCTAGTGCTCTGTAGATAGTACAGAAGAGAATTGTGAGAAGTATGAAAGCAGTGTTCCATTCGTGCCTATCATTTACAGTAGAAACACCAAGGAGAACAAATATTATAGTTTCTGAAGAACTGGCCAGCATTTTCATTCCATATTTAACTGTCACGTGGGACTTGTAGGATATATTTTCTTCCACATAATTTTTCATTGTGATCCCACAAAACACGAGCCTGCATGAATAATGACAACAAGGTAAAATAACAAAATAATAAATAAATATTTATAATGTATAACGATATTAACTGTACATTTATTATTATATTTATTATTCATAATAGAATAATTATTGAGTTATTATTCATAAAATAGGTAAAAGACTTAAGGAAGAAATTAAATATCGTAATTTGTTGAAATACAATAAAAATTAGCACACAAAAATAAAATGATCTTAGAACATAATCTATGTTCTAAGATCAAAATTTTCTAAAAATATGAAAAAATATACTAGTTTCCAAAATTAGTTTATTTTTTATTATTATCTCTCCTAATATACTATAGGAATATAAAATAATAAAAATAATATAAATAAAATGAATTAAATTTAAAAAATAAATACTATAATTATCTAACATTTTTAAAAATATGGAAAAATAGATTAATTTTCAACATTAAAGATTTTTTTTTTATTATTATCTCTCCTGCGATAGACGCACTGGATCCAATATAAGAACATACTACAGGAATATAAAATAAATAAATAAAAATAATATAAATTAAATAAAAAGTAAATGAATATAAATTACATTTTAAAAAATAATATAAATTAAATTTTAAAAAATAAATACTATATAAGATCTAACTTTTCTAAAAATATGAAAGAATAGATTAGTTTCCAAAATCTCTCCTACGATAGGCGCACTGGATCCAATATAAGAATATACTATAAGCAACTAACGATCTGAGAAGGAAAAAAGTACAGGCTTTCAGAGATTACTGAGCATTGGAAGCATATGTAGAGTAGCAGGCCAAGGGCTGGAAATCTCAGTTCAAGACCGTTATTTGACATTACCTGGTTTATGCAATAGGGGAACAACACCCTCTCAGCCAAGAATTGACCTCATTGCAAAACAGCAGTTCTGGTACGCGCCTTAAAGGTATATAGAATTTTGAATACAACACTCGTAATATAAAATAATTCATGACTGTGGTTGGGGTAATTACGCCCCTTATTCACGTACATTCCGGGCAATGTTTAAACGGATCCGCCTAAATCTTTTTTTCGCTTTCTGGTCAGTTAACTAACAAATTTTCTTATACGCTTTTGGGTTAATATCCAATAAAATTGTTTGGCAGTGCTCCCAGCGTATTCTTTATACAGATTTGTTCCTTTAATTTTTAGAACCAGTATACTTTATACATTTAAATTGCATCTACATTTCGATATTTCTAAAAAGAGTACGAAAACTTCAATTTAAGCCATTTTTCCTTATGGCCCCTGAATAAACTCTCCCAAGTTAATAATTTAAAATCTCACAAGAAATAATCAATCAATCACTTTTTAACATGTGCCAAATCAATAATGTAAATCAACTCTCCCCTTACGAGTAGTGAAATACAACCCATCATATATTCCAGGATCGATACTTACGCTAGAATTCCTGACAACTTAAATAGCTCTGCTGTCATGTAGGATAAATAGGCCAACACAAAGACAAATAGTGGCTCAATGATCCGCACGTGGTGTGTAAACCTGGAGATGAATGCGGCGAAGAATCCCCAGACAATACCAACGAATGTTCCTCCGAGGGCTACCACAAAAAACGATGCAACTCCAGCTACGTAGTCCAATGGAATGATGTTCTTCTCTCCCATGTTTGTGTAGCCTTCAAACATGTGATAGAGCACCTACTTAAAAAAACAGCTGTAAATGTCTACTGCTTAAGATATCTAAGTGTGAATTTTAATAAAAATCAATTATAAAATTTAATTGTCACATTTTATGAGGATAAATATCAATTTTAAAATAAAAGAATATATTTTATGTAACAGCCTATGGGGTAACAAACTTATAAAAGGGCTTCAACGTTTCTAAGTTACCCAGGAGTTTCAAGTTTTCCTTAATATTGGGAAGACTTATGAAATGTTAGGGACGGAACACTCAAAATATTGCGTTATAAGTTGTGAAAGTCCCTAAACTGTCAAGCTGAGCTTCTTCAGAGAGACCTAGATAGACTTCAGGAATGGTCAGAAAAATGGCAGCTATGCTTTAATCCAACAAAGTGTAAGGTATTACACCTGGGAAACAGTAATCCCAAAATAACTTATTCACTTGGTGGAGTTCAACTAAACCCAGTACTGGAGGAAAGGGACTTGGGTGTTACGATACGGTCAGACATGAAATTCTCTGAGCATTGTAAACGGGTTGCAAGGAAGGCCCATGGTGTCCTATCGATGATCTACCGAACTCTTTCAAGTACAGATAGGGACGTGATAATCCTATTATATAAGGCTTTTGTTACACCACACTTGGAATACTGTGCTCAAGTATGGAGACCGCACCTAAAGAAAGACATCGAGCTTCTTGAAAGGGTGCAAAGACGGGTAACTCGCCTGGTGAGATCGGCAAAAGGGCGTCCTTATGAAGAAAGACTTCGAATATGTGGGTTGCAGAGTTTGGAAACTAGACACCTTAGAGGAGATTTGATTGAGGTGTTTAAGGCTCTGAGAGGCATCAGTAAAATGAATGAGGACGAAATTTTCAAGATTATAAATGATTCTAGAACTAGGGGACATAAATCAAGTTACGGGGGGAAATGTTTAGATTGGACTACAGGAAGTTTTATTTTAGCTAGCGAGTTATAAATTACTAGAAGAAATTGTCTACATGGGTGGTAGAGGCTGACAGTTTGGGGAAATTCAAAGGTCATCTGGATTCAAAGGTCTTCGGGAGAGGGAAACGCATAGGATAAATAGGTTTATTTTCCTTTTCTTTTATTAATTATTAGTTTGTTTTATTCGGTTTTTTTTTTTTTTAATTCTTTTTTTTGGCTGGTGCAGCATAAGCCATAGGCTTTCTTGCACCATGGGGCCATTACTAATACTAAACCAGCAAAATAAGATCTTTAAAATTTTTAATTATATTTTAAAAAATAATGAAACTAGTTTCACCAGTTTTTGCTATTTCGACAATTAAAAATTGTTTCATTTTCCCGCTTACAATGTTCCTCTTTGTTAAGTTTGTCTGTCATGATAGGTAGCAATTTGCGTGATATCCTAAAATTAACAAGTTAGTTAATGCTCTGTATTTTACACTTCAGGCACGTTAGCAAATATTACCTTCCTGCATATCTGCTACCACAGTTCATTCATTCCTCCAATCAGCACACGAAAATTAATAAGGTGGCGCGATTAGCTCAGTGATTATGACGCCGGTCCGCCAATCATGGACTCTGATTCGAATGCCACCGCGAAAAAAAAACGCGAAAGGCACTTCACTGGACCAGCCTCCAAGGTCAAAATGACGGCTGATGCCGAAAGTTGCGCCATCTGGTGTCACTCCCATAACTACTACCCACCACAGACCAAAGCTGATACAGCCGGCCCCTCCAAAGCTGGATGAAGATGAGATGTAGAAATATTGAACATTCTGTATCAAGTGTGGCGCAGGATAAAGTCACTGGCATTCAGGTGTTAGGCAGAGGGATAGATTCCAAAAAGTCGGAGACAGTCCCCGGCGGAAGATAGTGAAGCGAGTGGTGGCGCTGTCTCCCGTATGGGTACCACAACTAAAGGGCAAGACCACCCAGCACAACCACCTGTAAGTGCTTCCTGCACAACTGACCGCCCAGGAAGAAAGAAGAAGCCAACTCATGAAGTGGAGCATCGAAATGAATACATTAGCATATACCGATGAGCCAAAACATTACGACCAGCGAAGCAACTGCAGCTGAACTATGGCGCATGTGCGGGTCGGGACATGGTATAAAAAACACCTGATACTGAGCTCCGTTAATCAGTGTTACCCTTGTTCTTCAGATGGGAAAGCCAGCGGACTTAAGCGAGTTTGACATAGGCCAAATTGTAATGGCAAGACGACTGGGTCAGAGCATATCTGAAACGGCAAGGCTGGTGGGATGCTCGTAGTCAGCCGTGGTTAGTATCTACGGAAAGTAGTCCGAGGAGGGAAAACCCACGAACTGCCGGCGAAGTGTTGGACGATCACGGCTCATCGATGCTCCAGGTGAGCGAAGGCCCTCCGGGATGCTACGTGGCAACAGAAGGGCCACTGTGGCGCAACTCGCCGGTAATCGGAATGCTGGTGACGGGAATAATCTGCCACAACACACAGTACATCGAACCCTGCTGAAAATGGGGCTGAGTAGCCGCAGGCCGCTCCGAGTGCCAATGCTAACCACGGTTCACCGGCGACAACGCCTACAATGGCCACGCGAGCATCGAAACTGGACCTTGAGTGATTGGAAGAAGGGCATCTGACCGATGAATCACGTTTCCTGTTGCACCATGAGGAAAGGGTACGTGTGCGTCGTTTACCTGGGGAAGTGATGGCGCCTGGATGCACCGTGGTACGAAAACAAGCCGGTGGCTGCGGTGTCACGTTTTGGATCCAGTCATCTATGTGCCAGGCACTCTGACGTCTACCACTTACCTAAACATCATCAAAACATCATGACGATCGCCAATATGGCTGACGTTCAGTGTACACGTGCTAATTAACGCTCCGTTAATTATGGCAGTACTCCATAAGCAATATAACAACAATAGGGTACAATTCGCACAGTTGAATGCCCATAGGTCAAAAGTTTCCGCACAGCTTACAAAGAAAGCTAATGAGGAAACTCTTGATATTATGCTCATACAGGAGCCCTACACCCATTGTAAGGAGGTCAGGCGGATACCCACTGAATTACAAAGTTGTTAAAACAGATGGGGAAACCCCCTGGGCAGCAATATTAAATCAGAAACCCCAACTATACTGTAACCAAGCTGACAAATTATTTCCTCCCCTGGGCCGTGTGTGCCCACATAGTCACAGCCCTAGGGAAATTCTATGCGATCTCGCTCTACAGCAGACCGGGGGATAACATCCAACTAACCATAACCTACCTGCAGAGCATACACACTAACCTTCCAAATGCAAGAATAATAATAGGTGCAGATGTTAACTGCCGTTTACCAGCTTGGCACAGCGAATCTCCAGGGAGACGTGGCGTAAACAATGGACAACGCCTCGAAGAGTTCCTTGCAAACAACTGCTATACAATTCTAAATCAACCTAACAACCTACCGACCATCTCCAGTACAATGTGGGAGGCCACAACAGACATATATTAGCCTAGCCACCAGATCCATTGCAGACCATACTATACACTGGACTGTCGCCGAAAACTGGACAACATCAGACCATAGAACCATCACATTCCGGCTAAACCGCACAATAACCAGAACAACAATACAACCTACCGACCATCTCCAGTACAATGTGGGAGGCCACAACAGACATATATTAGCCTAGCCACCAGATCCATTGGAGACCATACTATACACTGGACTGTCGCCGAAAACTGGACAACATCAGACCATAGAACCATCACATTCCGGCTAAACCGCACAATAACCAGAACAACAATACAACCTACCGACCATCTCCAGTACAATGTGGGAGGCCACAACAGACATATATTAGCCTAGCCACCAGATCCATTGCAGACCATACTATACACTGGACTGTCGCCGAAAACTGGACAACATCAGACCATAGAACCATCACATTCCGGCTAAACCGCACAATAACCAGAACAACAATACCCAAGCAAAAACAGTACAGATATGCTATTGGAAAGGCGGACTGGCCTCTCTTTCAAGAAACACTGCGGACGACTGCCTTCGCACTTGACACAAAGATTAAACTTGGACCAGCATCAAATGGAAATAACAAAATTGATCACCGAAGCGGCCAACAAAGCAATCAAACGGCAAACCATCACCAGGAGCCGTCCCTTGGTGGTCCCCGGAGCTCCAACAACTAAGACTGGAGGCGAACATCGCAAGAAAATTCCAACATGCCAGGAGAAACTGGCGTGCTAAGATCCGTGAACGAAACCAGCGCACGTGGGAACACCTAGTCACCACAACGGGAAACGACGACCCTTGGGGAGTGGTTTATCGTGTAACCACGAACAAACTCAAAAAAAGTGAAGCCATCCCTGCAACCAAAAATTCGTAAGGAGATTACCGAAAGACAGGACAAGAAATAATATCTTGGATGTCATCTTCCAAGGACACCTAGACCCAACCACTCCAGAACACCTGCTGCTGTGCCACCAAAACTGTATCTACACCACAACGCATGAAGAGGAATCGTTTACAAGAAATGAATTGGATAACGCGGTTGCAAGATTGCCGAAGAAAAAAATCCCCAGGTGCGGACCCTAAAATCATTAAAAAAGACAGTTGAAACTATCCCAGAGACCAATTGCTGAGCCTATACAATAAATACCTAAAAGAAGGATACTTCTCCCTCGTTTGGAGGGTGGCAGAGCTCCGACTTGTCTTAAAAAATCCAAATAAGCCACAGGACCTCCCGGGGTCCTACGACCCATAGCACTCTTAACAGTGCTAAGCAAACTCCTAGAACACCTCCTGCGAAACAGAATAGAGCAACACTATATAAACTCAGATCTACAATCTCCGAACCAGTTCGGCTTCGGAAGGGGATGCTCAGCTGTAAATGCCCAAGAGAACATTACCATAGCTGCCACAGCAACAAATAGAAAGTATTTCCTCGTCATTGCAGTCCACTTTGCCGAGATGTTTGACACCCTCTGGTGGGCAAGCGTCCTCGGCAGACTCCGAGAGGCTAACCTGCCAACCAACCTCTACAAGGGCATCAGTAACTACCTCACAAACAGATCCGTCACAGTCACAGCCCCATACTGCTCCGTAACCAGACCTGTATACAGAGGATGCCCACAGGGCTCCGTCCTAGGCCCACTTCTATGGAATGTGGTCCTGGATGGATTCCTGAATCTAAACCTTGGAAATGCCAAGTCCCAAGCATATGCAGATGACATGATACTGATGCTAGCTGAAAACTCCAGAGTGCAACTAGAAACCACCGTAAACCGGAAGCTAGCCACCCTACAAGAATGGTCAGACCAAAATAACTTATCAGTATCATCAACAAATACATGCTCAATATTACTTCGAGCGACCCTAGACATTAGGAGACCACGCAACAAAATCAGAAGGTACTCCTCCCTTATTGCCAGAGTTACTTGCAAGACTGGGGCCTAAGAAAGAAAACCCTCGCCCTCTACCACAAAGCTGTCTTTCTACCAATCATCCTGTATGTGGGTAGAGTATGGTACCACAAAGCAACTACTGCAACTAACAGACGAAGGCTCACCACAATACAGCGCCATATTCTGCTCACCATCTCGAGAGCACGCAATACAGTCAGCACCCATGCACTCCAAGTTCTCATGGGTGCCCTCCCCTGGACTTGGAAATAGTTTGCTGTGGTCTCCTCCACCACCTTTCCAAGGGCAAAAGCTGTCACCTGCCAAGGTTTTACAACGGATCTAAGGAATGACAATAAAGCAGAGAAGAAGAGGCGTACCCAATACCTACAGAAAACCGGGCAAACACGCTCGGAAAACTCTCAGAAGGGCACAATAACTCGAAAATTCATACCTCAGGTACACGCCGTCTATCCAAAATTCCCACACTGGCTATCACCAGGATTACTAACCACCTGTCTGCTCACCGGCCACACAGTGCCTTCCGACAAAAACTGACTGCCTTTGGACTCAGTAATGCACCTCTGTGCCACTGCGGACGGACAGAAACGTGGGAGCATCTTATGCACCGATGCGAATTATACCAGGACCTATCGATGTTGATGGTCTGTTCAGATAGCAAACAAACTGAATGAGTATTTTGCATTTACATTCACACATGAGTTATTAAGGATTGAAAATTCCAGAAGGTTATCAAATTGTAGCAGGGTGCTTAATGATTTTGTTATAACTGAGAGCAAAGTGGAGGAGAAATTGTTGAAGTTAAGCATAAGAAAGGCATCTGGGGTGGATGGGATCTATCCAGTTATATTAAAGGAAGTAAGCAAACCCTTAGCCATAATTATGAGAGCTTCCTTGGACTCAGGGGAGATACCCATGGACTGGAAATGTGCAAATGTATCCCGAATTCACAAAGGGGGATCGAAGGGTGACACGAGCAATTATAGACCAGTTAGTTTAACTTCTGTTTCGGGTAAAATGGAGTCACTGGTTAAAGAAGTATTGCAGGATAATCTAGACAAGACTGCAGCAATAATTCAGACACAGCATGGGTTTGTTAAGGGAAAGTCTTGTCGAACAAATTTAATTGGATATTATTATGTGGTTACAAAGGAACTGGATGCCAAAAATTATTTTGATATCATATACTTGGATTTCAGGAAAGCATTTGACACTGTTGCACATGGAAGACTACTGTACAAATTGGAGGAGAATGGTATTAAGGGCAAGTTGGTACAATGGATAAAAGGATGGTTGAGGGGGAGAAGACAGAGGATTGTAATCAATGGGCACTGCTCTTCGTGGACTAATGTTATTAGTGGAGTCCCACAGGGTTCGGTGTTGGGTCCACTGTTGTTTTGTATATTTATCAATGATATTGATGAAGGTATATCAGGCTTAGTGTCGAAGTTTTCAGATGATACAAAGGTTGGTAGCGTTGTTAACGACAGTAATGGCAGTGTGCTACTGCATCAGGATCTAGAAAATTTGGGAAGATGGGCTGAGAAGTGGCAACTGAAGTTTAACATTGACAAATGTAAAGTACTGCAGATGGGTAGAAGTAATCCCAGAGGAACATACCAACTGTGTGGTACTACACTTAGGTTGGTAGAAAATGAAAAAGACCTGGGAGTAATTGTGCAGCCAGATATGACGTTTTCTGAGCAATTAAGACAGGCTGCCAGAGCAGGTCATGGGGTTTTGTCAATGATATAGGTCTGGAGGCCTCACTTTAGGAAGGATGTAGATTTGCTTGAGCATGTACAGAGAAGGGTAACAAGATTTGTGAGGGCAAGGAAGGGATCCTCTTACCAAGAGAGGCTTAAGTTCTGCAAATTACAGCGGCTGGAGATTAGGCACCTGCGAGGTGATCTGATTGAGGTGTATAGGGCCTTGAGTGGATTGAGCACGCTGAATTCTGTTGGGTTTCTTCCACTTGTTCAGATTACGAACCTAAGCGGGCATAAGTTCAAATTGAGGAAAGACAGCTGTAGAATAGATGTGCAGAAATTTGCCTTTAGCCAGCGGGTGGTTAATTGCTGGAACCAACTTCCATCTGTCGTTGTGGAAGTTGATAGGTTAAATAAATTTAAGGAGAAACTGGACAAACATTTAGAGGGAATGGTTGTGTGATTTTTTTTTTTTTTTTTTGCTAATGCTACATAAGCTCGTACACTTGCTTTCTTGCACCACATGCCACAGAAACACAATTCGTGTTACAAAACCAGGAGCATTATGTACTAGAGGAGGAGTATAGCTACAAGGCGCTAACTAAATATGAGCAGCATCTTTTCGGCCGATGAAGAACCTTCCCTGAGCCACAACCATAAGTAGCGAAACCCCGCTGACTCACCAGCCCAAAGAACGCTCTTGCCTACATAAACATTCAGTCAAAAAAACATATCTGGAAGAAATCCCACCTCATTACTCAAACTCCAAGGGAAAAGCTCTCCTAGAAAAGCTCACCTGGACTAGATAAATCCATCGAGTGCAATACACAGAAGCATTCTCCATATGGACCTGGAAGCGACAACCACCCAAGACGATGCTGCTAGGTAAAAATTGCTGAACCGCAGAAACGGCGTGTGACAGCTCACCTACCAGACAAAGAGCGGAAACTAGACGCCGCTGGCAACGCAGTCGAGCAAATCACCACAGAGACATCATCCTGCAAATGGCATACGCACCGAGACAATAACTTTAGTGCCAGGACCTGTGGGGGGTAGCAACACCAATGACAAGACAAACAGCAGATAAACTGCTGCAGAGCCTTACTGGCGATCTGAGCCGGCTCGCTTGCTGAGCTTACTGTACTCCCCTACCTGGCGGGTGGGGGGACGAAGGCCGTCCTGTCTCCCCCATCGCCACCCCTCATTTCCTTCTGGTGGGGCATGGGCATGCCCCACTGACATTTGCCTGGGTCGTCTTCTCTATTGATCCCAGTTCTTCCTACCTTTCCCCCAGTCTTCAGTCTTCAGTCTTCTCCCCTCTATCTGCACACCAGCGCACGACCTACACCAAAATTTTAACTTCTCTAAATTATTTTCGACAACTCCTCGGCCACTTAATCTCCAGTGCACCCCCATCTAATCAGGAAAATACAATATGTATGTGTTAAACGATACCAACGGGCACGCTATATACATTTTTTTTATAGGTCCTAGCCACTTAAATCTCAGGAAATTAGGTGGCAGGACCTGCCAGAGTACTTATTTACAAATATTAGTGAATCTGGTCTGCCTCCACGGGGCGAAAGTGGGGCAATGTCGGGCCTCAGCTGAGGTCTGGCGGCTAAATGGCCAGAAGAACAACGGTACACGACACCAGGCACCTCAAGATCCATACACTTTTAAATCTCTGGCCTTTACAATGAACTGAAGTTTAACATTTTTTATGAAGTTTAACATTGACAAATGTAAAGTACTACATATGGGAAACAGCAACCCCAGAGCAACGTATCAACTCTGTGGTACTACACTGACAGTGGTAGAGAATGAAAGGGACCTGGGGGTGGTGGGGTGGTTATGCAGGCAGATATGAAGTTCTCTGACCAGTGCAGACGGGCTGCAAGAGTAGCTCATGGTGTATTGTCAATGATATATAGGAATTTTTCTAGCAGGGATAAGGAGGTGATTATTCCCTTGTAATGGTCAGGCCACACCTAGAGTACTGTATACAGGTCTGGAGGCCTCATTTCAAGAAGGATGTAGAGCTGCTGGAACGAGTACAGAGAAGGGCAACAAGATTAGTAAATGGAACAAAGGGGTGCTCTTACGAAGAAAGGCTTATGTTTTGCAAATTACAGTGTCTGGAGACTAGGCACCAGCGAGGTGATCTGATAGGTGTATAAAGCCTTGAATGGTTTGAATATGCTTAATGCTGATGGGATTCTTCCTCTTGCTCAGAATAATCACCTGAGAGGGCATAAATTCAAATTGAGGAAAGACAGATGTAGGATAGACGTGCGAAAATTTGCCTTTAGCCAACGGGTGGTTGGTTGGTGGAACAGACTTCCATCCCTTGTCATGGAAGTTGATAGCCTAAATAAGTTTAAGGCTCAGCTGGACAGGTATTTCGAACGAATAGAGGCGTGAAGTGGAAGTGGTTATTTTTTATTTTATTTATTTATTTATTATTATTTTTTTTGGCTGATGCTGCATAAGCTTGCTTTCTTGCATCAAATGCCTCTACTAATGCTAATGCTAACTGTATCACCACGCAATGTAACCTAAGTAGAAATGGGCGAAACCCCTGGTGCCGTCTAACCCTAAATACACTTTACCTAAACATCATCTTTACAATTGCACGAAGGATTACCGGGATAATAGCGCAGTGCAAGTTACCACTACACCATATAAATGCCTCAGTCGCCCAGTCCGCAGGGGCTGCGCCCAGGTTTCTGTCCTGGGGCCACTCCTGTGGAACTTCGTCTTAGATGACTTCCTCGCCATGGATCTGGTAGTGTGAAGGCCCAGGCCTATGCAGATGACTTGGTCTTGACCATCGAGGCTGACAGCAGATCCTCCCTAGAAATGCAAGCAAATGATGCCCTGCAAAAGCTGCTACACTGGACGAAGCTACACTTGCCCAAACTAGCACCCTACAAGACAAAATCGGTGCTGCTAAAAGGTATGCGAGACTTAAGGAGACCACCACAAATTAAGATTGAGAACAAAATAATTAAGCTGTGCGAACAGATCAAATACCTAGGAATAATCATGGACAGAAAATTAAATTTCAAGCCTAGAATATATTAAACAAAAAATAAAATATACCTCGTCGCTAGAGTCACTCGCAGGGATTCAGTCGTATTACCCTGTCCCTCTACTACAAAGCTCTCTTCTTCCCTGCCATCACGTATGGCTCCATGTCTAGTACTTGAGGGAGGTTCTAGAAGTGAATAAAAGGATTTTCGAAACCATTCAGAGGACTAGCCTCCTTACCATGACGAGAGCAACTAGAACGACTAGCACGGCTGGCCTCCAGATCATGGCAGGGGTTCTTCCCCTGGACATTGAGGCTACCCGCTGCGGTCTACTCTACCATCTTGCTAGAAACATCAGCTACAATGTATTGTATGACCTCACCACTGACTTCACTAATGACCGCAATTGTGAGAAGAGAAGAATCACTGACCACCTCGTCCAGATTTGGCAGATGAGATGGAACGACACAGAAAAAGGCGCAGTGACTAGAAGATTCCTCCCCACTGTCGTGGTTTCACCCCGGTCGGAATACCACCTTCCTCCTTACAGTACACAGCCCGTTTAAAGCTAAGCTTCACAAACTTGGCATCATAGATAATGCGGACTGCCCTTGTGGCATCCTGGAGACAATGTTTGACTGCGATCTGCGACTAATAACGGCAATCCAATATATACCAGACAACCAAGAACTCAGACTGTTAGACATTCAAGAGGCACTCAATCAATATGCCCAGGATCTATTTTCCAGAAGGAAAACAATGACAGCAATACACCAAAGGCAACCCTACTAGAAGGACTGCAGAAGGTCAAACAAGAAGGTGACAAACAAATAAAACTTACCATAATGTAAGAAGCTATTCCGCAGTACGCACCCAGTTTGAACACCAATCCAAAATTCCCACTCCTGAAAGTAAGCAGAAGAAAACTCCAATTCACTGCACGACAAAAGACCGATAAAAAAAAAAACTACAGAATCCCAGACCCTGGCTTGCCAGGAAAAGACCTTGTTTGTTGAGTCAGTGGTGAAACCACTGGACTTGACACCACCATTTGGATTACAGCGGAGATACAATAGGTGATATGGCCTATTGGCGACCCAAAACTGCACTCCCTTGTGGGGACCTGTATTTTGCTATTTCCTGGGGAGAGGGATGGAGGAGAGGTTTTTTTTCCCCTCTCTTCTCTCCTCATGATATTTTCACTCTGGTGGGGCATAGGCATGCCCCATTGAAAATGGGGGGTCACCTTCCTATCCGATCCCTCTTCTTATTTCATCCCCCAGTCTTCAACGTCCCCTCCCAGCACCCTCTCTTGTACAGCGACTGCCCCACATGTCCAAATTTAAATCACATCAAAATTTGCCCGACCTTTTAGGCTCTATAGAAATAGTTCTTTCATCATAAAACCCCACGCACGCTTTCTAAATGCAGTTTTACCGAAATCAACCGTGATCGCTACAATCTATTTTAGGTCCTAGCTACCGAAAACTCAGGAATGTAAGTGGCAGGACCTGCCAGAGTAAAATTAGTCTCTTGGTACACCCGGTCGGCGTCCCCATCGATAGGTATGGTAACGCCGAGTCCCAATGGGGGCCCGGTGGCCAACAGACCGGATGAACAATGGGCATAACAAACTACATACCACATGACCCATACATTATTTTTAAACCTCTGGCATAGACAGGGTAATGTCACTCGATACATAGAACATACGCGGAGATGGGAGAAATCCCTGGAGCAGTCTGACCCTCAACATACATATATATCTACCTATACCTAAACATCACTGACCATACCCCAGGAAAGTTAGAACACTGAGGAGACAAACCCAAAGAGAAAACTCTCCCTGAACTTAAATTTCATGGGCCAGATAGCTGGCAAAGACAGCTATCTGGCTCGTGAAATTCAAGTTCAGGGAGAGATAGCTGGCAAAAGACACTACCACACGGACACCTGGAAATGTCAACCACCCAGGACTGAGTGGCTCCCTAGAAGTCGCCTAAAAGCCGACCTCACATGAAGAGACCAAAAGTGATCACCAGCACCAAACATGGAGATGCATCATCCCACTTGTGGTACAACACTAAACGACACCATGACTTTTATTGACTGAACCTGCCGGGATATCACCACATGGAAAACAGCAGACATGCTGCTACAGAGCCTTATTGGTGATCTGAGCCAGCTCTCTTGCCGGGCTCACTTTCCTCCCTTCCCCAGCGAGGGGGGAGGAGAGGATCTTCCCTTCTCTTCCTCTCTTCTTTCTGGTGGGGCATGGGCATGCCCCACTGACATCCACCTGGGGTCGTCTTCCCTATTTACTCCAGTTTCTTCTTTTCTTTCTCACTCCAGTCTTCACTCTCCTCCCCTCTATCTGCAACTTAGCATACCTCCCACACACTAAAATTTAATCTTATCAAAAAACTTTTCGCTCACTTTTCGGGCTCTCACCTTTCAAGCCCTGTCCCCTTGCAACCCAACTTTGAATCATTTTTTTTTTTTTTTGGTCCTAGCCACTGAAATCTCAGGAAATTAGGTGGCAGGACCTGCCAGAGTAAAAGCAAACTACTGGGTACCTGGTCTGCCTCCACGGGGCAAAAGTGGGGCACCGTTTCGCCTCAGCAAGGGTCTGGAGGCTAAATGGCCAGAAGAACAACGGTACACGACACCACACATTTCAAGATTCATACACTTTTAAATCTCTGGCCTTTAACAGCGAACTGTACCACCACACAATGTAAACTACGCGGAGATGAGGGAAATCCCTGGTGCCGTTTGACCCTAAATACACTTTACCTAACCATCACTGCTGACCAGGTACACCCTTTCGTTGTAACGGTCTTCCCCTCAGGCGGTGCCGTCTTTCAGCAGGATAATGCGCCATGCCACACCGCCCGGATTATTCGAGACTGGTTCGCAGAATATGAGGAAGACTTCCGGTTATTGCCCTGCCCTCCAAATTCCTCAGACATCAATCCCATCGAGCATCTTTGGTTTGTGTTGGAACAACAACTCCGATCTGCTGCGTCTCAACCACGAACCTTACGGGAGTTGAAGGATCTGCTGGTTACGTGTTGGTACCAGATACCACAAGACATTTAGAAATCTTGTAGCATCCATGCCTCGCCCAGTACGAGCTGTTTTCGCTGCACGTGGAGGACCAACATGTTAGGTAGGTGGTCATAATGTTTTGGCTCATCGGTGTATCATGTAAGAAAGCAAGCTTATACAGCATCAGCCAAAAAAAAAAAAAAGGGGAAAAACCCTTCCCATTTCACCATCCATTCGCTCCAAGAATTTGTCCAATTCTCCCTTGAATTTATTTAAGCTATCAACTTCCACAACCACAGATGGAAGTTTGTTCCAGCAAACTTCCCATCTGTTGTAAATTCATCAAGTAACGAAGCCAGAGACACACATGACAATGTAAAGGGTAAAACTACACACCAAGTGATTGGAACGGTGCCCGACTTCAGGTCATCAAACAGTGAATTGCAGACCAGAGACGGGCCATCATCAAGAAGAACTTGATAGCTCCTGCAGTCTTGATAAAAATCCAGCAGGATGTGAGCGATCGACTACAAACAGAACAATAACGAATATGGACAAACGAAACCAGAACTGGAGAAGGAACAGCAAGTACCAGAACTATAACTAAGCCGAAGTGGAAACAGTGAAGATCGCTATATCCAGAATAGAAGAAGAGTAAAAAAAAAGCCCTTACAGAATTCGCAAAAATGGACTACACAAATACCCAAAATACCGAAGCAGAGACCAAACAGAATCCCGGAAAAGTCATAGACCACTTCAATAGACGAATAAAATACCGCATTATTGAGAAATAATAACGAAGTAACACTAGTGCCGCTACAGCAGCCACCAGGATAAACCGAAAGGAAACCAGAGAACAACATGACACAAAACGCAAGGAACCACCAACTTCAGAAAGAAGTCTACAGCAGAAGAGATAAGATAGTTCAACTGACCCAATACAAACGGTATAACAGAAGTAAGAAGCTGATCAGAAAAGTGAGGGCCATCCTCAAGAAAGACAACATCCACAGCAAACACGAGACCTATAATCAGAGGATCGAAGAATACCTTGACACTCAAGCAGAAACTACTGGCACTCAGTAAGAGACTTCGCCATTGCAGGGAGAGTGCTAAGAGGAAAACAGACAACAGGATATTTGATGAAAACCAGAGAGCTTTCTGCAGGAGGAAAATCGGACAAGAGGAGAAGGAAGGCAACGGACCCCTCCAACTAGAACGCACTCGAGGAGGTCTGCGGAAACTTGTGGAGAGCGAAGTTAGCCATAACGGCCATGCACCCTGGATAGATACAGAAAAGAAGAAAACTAAGAACGCACAAGATGACATAATGGGAAATTCGGGAGGTAGAAGTACAACAGTCGATCAGGAAGTCCCACAACTGGCAAACCATAGGGACAGATCACATCCACAACTACTGGTACGAGAAGTTCAGGTGTACATACACACACACACACACACACACACACACACACACACACACGCACACACACAGCACACAGTCCCAGAGTCTGTGACTCAAGGAATCATCTATCTAAAGGCTAAAGACAAAGACAACAAACTCGGAAGTGCAAACCTATCTCCCAACAATGTGCAAGATACTGACCAGCTGCATAACTAAGAAGATATCAGATCACTTGGTGAGCAAGAACATCATGGCCGAGCAGAAAAAGGAATGTAAGCAGATGAACACAGGATGCAAGGAGCAATTGATAATTGACGCTGCAGTTATTAAGCAAGCCTACAAGAAGTACTGCAACCTGTACAGGACCTACATCGACTACCGCAAGGCCTTGGACGCTGTGCCTCATAGCTGGCTGATAGGGACACTAAAGATCTATGAAGTAAACCCAAAGTGACACTTCGTAGAAGCAACCATGGAAAAATGGAGGACCACCATCAAGGTCGAAAACATCACGACCAGACTGATACCCATCAAAAGAGAAATCTTCCAAGGAAGATTCCACTATGGTTCTTTTTAGCACTCAAATCCACTGCCCGCCATGCTCAATAACACCAAACACGGATATACCCTAAAAGAAAGGAGGAAGAACCTGTACACCCTCTGTCACCTGATGTACATGGATGACATCAAGCTGTATGCCGCAACTGAGAATCAACTCCAACGGCTAGTACGGATCACCAAAGAGTATAGCTTTAACATCAGGATGCATTTGGCCTAGACAAATGCAATACCCATGAATTACAGCAAGGACATCTAGCCAGACAAAGCTACCAGCTGAAGACCAGTGAAAAGAGTGAAGCAATGACAGAGGGAGCCCATAAATGATGAGGATTGTCTGAAGCCATTGAACAAAAGAAGAAGGCGATTAAGAACCTGCGAAATTACTTCCAGGAAAACACAGCACCGATCTACCAAGCGAAGTTAGCCACAATGGCCATGCACCCTGGATAGATACAGAAAAGAAGAAAACCAAGAATGCACAAGATGACATAATGGGAAATTCGGCAGGTAGAAGTACAATAGTCGATCAGGAAGTCCCACAACTGGCAAACCCTAGGAAATAGACCACACGCACAGATAGAAGCAAGAACACAAATAGAAAGATGGACGAAGAAGACACTACAATGACATCCATCGGTCCATCAAGACTACACAGATAAGACGGCTTAGAACGCTTGGCTCACGAAAGGAAAGCTTTTCCCCGAGACCGAAGGATTCATGCTCGCCATCCAAGAAGAGGTAATCAACACAAGGAACTATAAAAATCTATCGCCAAGGATGCAGGAGTACAAGGTGACATGTCGTCGATGATACCTGATCCCAAAAACAATCCAGCATATCACTGCAGGATTCAGGGTGAGATCACCCAGACGGAGTACACTCGGAGACATGATCAGGATAATATATCAGAAGCTAGCGCAAAAATACCAGCTGATAAAAGAAAGTTTACCATATTAATAGTACGAGCCTCAGGCCATACTATAGACCTCTACTCAAACTATACTGGGACCGTGCCATCATAACGGACAAGGTTATCTGCCCAAAAGACCAGACATAATCATCATCAAGGAAATTGCTACCTACTTGATGGACATAGCGGCGCCCAACACCAAACCAGCTCCAGAAAGCCGCCATCCCGATCACCTCTAGGATAGTAAGAGAGTTCCTCGACCAACAGTAATAAAAACAATAAGAGTAACTGGACACAACCAACCATCCCACACACACACTTGGTACTAGTACCCGTCACAAGGTGGAAAAAACCCATAAAGAAGGAAAAAAAAAAGTCTTCAGCTATTTGGATAGCCTATAGAGCATAATTTCTTTTTGCGACTTCCAATTTTCTTTGGGCACTTATAAAACAGTAATGGAATCTGTAAAGTACACTAGTCATCAAAAGATAAGATGCAGACACAAAGGATAAAGAAACCTTTAGTAGATAATAACACAACTTTATTAGAAAACTGTTTTATTGTGGCTTTATAATAGACAAAGACTGGACAAATTTGAACTGCAGTTAAACCATTATCCAAATGAGATCAGTGTAGCCGAAATGGTGCATCTATTATCAATGGAAACAAATCCCAATGAGTGGGAACTTTGTAAACAGCTATATTACTACCGTGAGGCTAAAATTAATGTGGGTACCTATTAACAGAAAGAAATGAATTAAAAACTGAAATCGAATCGAGGCCTATTTAGAAAATTGAGATCGCAATTTCCAGAAAACTCAGTTCAGCTTTTGATGCGGTTGCTAGAACATCACGTGGGAAAGGTAAATTGGATAATAAAAATTACTACCTACTACAATTTCCAGAAAAGTAATGTTATCACTGAATTGTGACCACCCCATCCGTAATGGACTATGCCACAGAGCCCGCAGGACAGCTTCATACGCTAGAGTAGTGGCAATTTGCATCTGGTCGTGCAAGTCAGAGTGGTAAAGTAAAAGTCATGGGAGGTAGTAAAAATATCATGGAGTTTAAAAAGATCACGATTGTGGGAGTTCGTGTGTTGGGCGCTTCCTTATCGGAAACAGGTCTTGTTGGTAGCTCACGGCCCATTGTGGTTAAGGTGTACAAGAATGGTGTCGAAAGGGTCAACCATCACCCCTGACAAAGGATTACATAAGGTGAATGTTCGTGGTGAGCGAAGGGTGCAGCCCGTTGTATGGGCTAAACGGCAGGTTACTATGCAATAGGTGACATCGCAAGACAATATAGGGAATGCATGACATGTCATGTAGACATGTATAGTATCTTATGTAGGACAGCACCTGAACGAAAGTTCAACCCGCCTTTGTATACTGATGGTTACAGAGCACTTTAACAGGCCAGAAATGTGCGTAATATTTTTGTGCACTGTGTGTTGTTTAGTTGTTTCTGGCCGTTTTGTCACCAAGCAGGCGATCTAAACACAACGTAGGGAATGCAAGAACAATGTCCCAAATGACAATGTGCCTGACACTCAGACGTATGGGGTTCCACAGCAGACGATCCAAGAGACCCTCTCTTCACCGCTGATCATCGTCGATGGAGAATTCTGTGGTGTGAACGACATGCTCGTTGGTCACTGGAGCAGCAGATATAAGTGTGCTGGTCGGATGAATCCAAATACCTGGTGCAACACGTCGACGGACACCGTGTGTGGCGCAAGCAATATGATTCCACAGACCCATCATGCATATTGCCAGCTGTCCAGGTGGGTAGTGGTTGCTTGATATGGGGCATGTTTTGTCAAGAATTTGGCCACTTGTGAATATGGACCAACGTTTCACTGATGAGATCTACCGGCAGCTCTTAGGAGACCGTCTGCACCATGCCATGCCATGTTGCATTTTCTCCCCGTACAGAAACGGGATCTTCCAAGACGATAATGCGCCGTGTCGTCGGTCCAGCAGTGTGCAAGAGTGATTCGAGGGTGGGACACAGTGAAGATATCCCCCATCTTGATTGGCCTTCAAATTTGCCTGACCTCAATCCAAATGTACACCTGTTGGATGTTTTGGGATGGGAAGTGAGGCGCATGGGCATGCAACCGTCAAGTATTTCGACACTGGGAAAGGCCTGGAAGGCAGCATGGCTGAAGATCTCTACGGACGTCTTCAGACATCTAGTGGAGTCAATACGTAGACGATTAGCAGCTGTTATCCGTGCAAACGGTAACCAACACGATGTTAGGTAGATGATAATAATTCATTGATCACTCAGTAATCAATGAATTATTATCATCCACCTAACATCGTGTTTATTAAGCTCATTATAAAACATACAAATCTTATTTTGGAGACTAACTGCTCAATCTATTTAAAATGATCAGCATGAGTGTTTAAATGTCATTCATCTTTATAATCCAAATGATTTTAATTATCAATTTAATGTGTACTTACCACTGTAACGGCATCATTAAGGAGAGATTCTCCAAACACCACTATGTAGAGAACGTCGTTAACATGGATTTCTTCAAAGACAGCTAATACAGCTACTGGGTCAACAGCAGAAATAATGGAGCTGAAGAGCAGGGTATCCAAAAGCGGAAACTTCACACCATAAAGTCCAGTGAGTCCAATTCCCCATAAGGAGAATCCGATAGTTAGGGCATTCCACACTGTTCCCACAACAGCATAAAGAAGAATCGTCGCTAGATTATCGAAAAACAGGCGATTAGGCATAAAATACCCGGCATCCAGAACAATAGGTGGAAGCATATACAAGAAGAAGACGTCTGGTGTTAGAGGACCAACTGATGAAAGTCCGGAGAAAAACAGAATGAGGCCAATGAGCACACCAACCAAGAGTAGGATGCAGCTTTCTGGACACAGGTTGGGTAATTTGGGAGTAACATGGAACCCTATACACATACAAAAGAGAAAAGGGATAAAAATCAGTATATATATATATATATATATATATATATATATATATATAACAGCAATTGCATGTAACATATAAAATGCAATGAATTTTATCTGTATACTTATTAGAACATCTACGAATCCAGGAAGAAGTACTTTGCAAATCTATTTTTGACCATAGGATGCAAGTCAGTAGATCCCCAAACGGAAGAATTGCAGTAAAAAAATAATAATAATAAATAAAAATTTACACTCTTGGTACGTGGATCCCAAGATCCTGGGACCCACGTCCACTGAATTTGATTTGGCCGACAATTTGCAATTCTGTGAACTGCAAAGTTAAGAGACGCACTTCAGAGACTATCATTAGACCTTCACCTTAATTCATATTTACGATGTGCAGCAAAGGTCAAGGTAAAATGTCTGAAACCTTGGTCACACATAGTTGGAAAGACATCTGCATGCAACTGGTTGACAAGCATTTCTTTGTTTCAAAGACAGGTTTTCTGATTTTAATGTCATCATGACTAGCAATACCGATCTGAAGAGTAATACTTGAATAACAATTTCAATGATGAAATTCATCATTTAATACTAATAACGTTACCACGTACTTTCACTCCATCTTAAGACTAAAAACAATAACTTCGCTTTTCAAATTTCAATCTATTAAGTCTAATTTATTATTTGATTTGTGTAACCATATTGTGTTTTCCATTGGAAAAACCGGACCTTAGAAACGATGTTTTTGCTATCGAATTTAAGCCTCAATAATCCGAATAAAGGAGTTTACTTCGGATTATCGAGGCTTAAAATCCGAAACTATCTAACATCCAGGATTACTATAAAAATACTTTCTCTCCTCTGTATTTGATTGACCAGAGGGTAAATTAACCTATAAATTTCCAGATATATATTTAACATATATACTAATCGTAAGGATGAAGGTATAATAACATGCTGAATCCAACCAACTTTCCAGAAGGCTGTTCATCATACCTTTATGGTTGTCACAGAACAAAAAATGCCAAAACTAAAAAGAGAATATTATATTTAAAGAATTGCCAGTTTCTTTTAACCAAAGCAATTTTTAACACTGATCTTAAAACTGTTTTGGATGTTAAAATTTTTTTCTTAAATCGTCTTAAAAGTGGGAAAGAGGTGTACCCCAAGGATCAGCCTTGGGGTCTCTTATTATTTACAATTTATTTAAACGATCTTACTTATGCAGACGGCGTAAGAATTTATAAATCTATACACTCATTGATTGTCTTTTACTAAAATAAAATTAGAGATATGGTTCTATTTGGTTATACATTGATCCCAGAACCAAATTAATTGAAGATCTAGGAGTTACCTTTTACTACACCGACAGGTACTGTATATAAAGAACATACAAGTCGAATTTACAAATAGAAAACGCACAAAATAATCCATGCTTGAAGTTTCTGCTGCTATACTTAATATTATGGCATGAGAAAGCGAGTATCTGATGTTTTGAATTCTGTTTCTTTAAACTCGTACAAAGTCTTCTTCTGCTCATCTTCGATGACACTCAGATTTCTAGACAAGGTTATATCTCTATTAGGGATTACCTCCATTCAAAAGAGGGCAGTTCCGTCTCAGACTTTGTTTCTGCTGCATGTCTTTTCTATAGATATTTGCATGGGCGCTCTTCTTCTGAATTGGCTTCTACAATTCTTCCTCTCTCTTCCAAATCAGTCTGAACACGTCCTGCAACCAGTCAGCATCCTTTTATTGTCCAATTTCAAAAATCGCTGAACTAATTTTCATTCTTCCTCATTTAATCCTTCAACTTCCATTTCTGGTATCTTTTTAATCTTCTTAACCTTCAACCATGGAACTAAGTACTATTGATTTCAATACCTTTCGCATTTGGGGTATGAAAAACCCGGAATTAGTAAATTTAAGGGGTTTTTTGTTTCTTCTTTTTTTCCATCTCGTAGTTAGCAACCTCGGGCAACAACTGCATGGTTTTTCCCTATCAAACTCTTGTTTTTCATCCCAGTATAGTTCTAAAAAAATCCAGGAGTTTATTTCACACCTGTCAGTTAGCTTGAAATCGATTTCTTCAACTTGACGAATTTCAGTGAAAATAATTTTTGGGATTCCCAAATAACCTTGTGCATCCTGTACCTACAGGATTCCTATTACACGGTAATAGGAATGGGGCAAGCTGTGATGTTTCCTCCCCTGTCAATCAACTGTCTAACTTCATCGCCACAGAGTATTAGCTATTCAGAGAGAACGTAACGTCACCATTATCTTTCTTCGTGGTTGGTATTCTCAACATGAAGCGGAAGAAGAGAAAATCTACGTATACATTGAGGTATTTCAGCGTCCAGATGAATACGACAAGCCTTGAAATACCTCGTTAATGGAAGTTACTGATGCTTATCAAGCAATTCAAATATTATTTATTATTTCATTTTAATACTTAACCTTTGCCATGATTTACCAGAGAAATACTAAATACTCTAGTTAGTATTTCTATGATATGGTAAAAGGTCAAGGTAGTTTTGATATCCGGATCTTTAACAGATGCATATGGTTGATACTAATTGCTAGGTGACTGGTATTTCTTCATCTCAGTGATGAAATGTTTGGCGGTTTTCTTTTTGGAGACGTTTTTATAGTCTGTAAGTTATGTAATCTTTTTTTGATAGATGCTGACTGTTTGCGACACGCGTTGGAACTGCTTGGAACAGTGATAGAATTACAGTTGCCAATTAGAAGAACGTGCCCATGGAAGTATTTATTGAAAATCTACATAGCAGAAACTGAACGTACATGAAACAGCATGGAGAGACTGGAGGTTGATCATTCATTGCTTTTTTTCAATGAAGCCTTGAAAGAAGATTTGGGAGCACTACTCCAGATGTGGGAACAATATTCCATGGAAGGCGGATTTGAGATTTGTACAGAATGAGTAGGTCAGAAGAAAACTAACACTTTTTTTTTTATGCTGAGGATACAATACTTATGCCAAGAGAGATTAGAAGAGAGCAAGTTTTCTAACAGAGGTGTCTAGAATTCTGAATGTTATCAAAGATTAGGATAGGAGCAGTAGACTCATTTTTGAAAGATATAACACAGGACCTAGTTTTAGAAGGATTGAAGTTAACTAAAGCTTTCTTTTCCCTAGTGGAGGATGAGGACTAAATGGAGATTGGCATTTAATGAATTGGTGATGGATATTCGAGAAGTTGAGGCCATTTGTTGTTATTGAGTTTTAGGAGCATCGGCAACTGAAGTCATGTTGCTCCGTATATACTGTCTGTAAATTGCGTGTTTTGTGGTCGATTTTCTGTTTGCTGGACGAAAAACCAGAGTTTCCGGGAGAAAAAACCATGCTACCCGGAGACCGATTAAACCAGGAACGGTGTGTAAAAGACCCATAAAAATTCCTCCCTTCATCGACGGGATTCGAACTCAAGTTTTTTCCACTTGACGTGGGGAGGACGGCGATCCTACTAACTGTGCTACCCAGAAGGGTTGAGACCATTTGCAGAGGACAACGTTTCTCAAACTAGAAGGTGAAATATAGTGTGCTATCGTCAACAAAACTATGGATAGGATTTCCAGTCAATGGGCCTTGTTGATAGCACAGTTAGTATAATCACCGTCCTCCCCACACTGGGTGGAAAAAACCCCCAGTTCGAATTCCGTTGATGGCGCCAGGAATTTTTATGGGTCTTTTTCACAGCGTGGTTGAATTAGTCGGTCTCAGACAAAGGTAGCATAGTTTCTTCTCCCCTAAATTCCGTTTTTCGTCAAGCAAATAGAAAATATACGGCAGAATGCCTGGAAGTTGCCAATGCGCCAACAACTCATTCTGTACAACAACCAACCAATCTGTCAGTGGATGCTCATTAATACAAAGGAAGAAAAGCGTTGTTGTAGAGTTTTTAGGAGCATCAGCAACCAGGGCCTTATTGCTCCGTGTACACTGTCTGTAAATTGCACGTGTTTCCGATTTTCTGTTTGCTGGACGAAAAACACGAGTTTTCGGTGGGGCAAAAACCATGCTACCCTCGCCTAAGACCGACTAACTCACCCACGTTGTGAAAAAGGCCCATAATTCCTCACATCGACGGGACTCTCAAACTCTGGTCTTTTTCACCTGGTGTGGGAAAGACGGCGATTCTACCAACTGTGCTACCCACGAGGGCAGGAAAAGAGTGGGAGAAGGACTGATCTGTGCGAAGCACAGTTCAGTTCTTCTCCAGAAATGTTCACAATACTTGCGCTGACTGGTCTGGGGGGCCGACTATCATACTGCATTCAGTCACTTAAGCTGAGCTATTAGCTCATTCTTTAGTTACTTTCTAGGAGGCAATGTCATGGATCACGTTGGACACAAAATTCGCTCAACAACAAAGCTGTTAACTACTGCCCAAGATCGAAAAACTCGTAGGTGGAATTTAAGAAATCTGAACACAAGAAGAGTTTGAAAGATAACTAAATTATATTTTTATTTATATCTAAATTATGTCTTTATTATACGAAAGGTATAGTAAAAGTCGATTCCCATCAAGACGTGCCAGGGGTATACCAAGAAGCATTCGTCTCCTGATGCAACTCACATAGACAGTTATTTTTAATAGCGCCAGCAGTCAGCACAAGGAAGAGATAATAAGGCAGAATCCGGTTAGTGATATGCAACAGCCACTAAGATGGCATTACATGCGACAAGGATAAACATAAAACAGCACTTTTACTTCCCTACGACAAGTTAATACACGCATTTTGAAAGTCATCTTGGAAAACAAGTACTGACTATTGATCAAGTTTATTATCTCAACAGGACAGGCCATGAGAGCTTCACGGATGTGCAGAAAATGTGGGATTATTTACAGTTCATAGAGAGATATATACGGGCCACTTCATAATGAATCATTCGTGTTTTTATTACTGCCCAATGGGACACTATTCGCATTAACAGCCAAATTATTCTTAGGAGCAGTTTACGCGTAAAACTGTTGTTGTAATAGGGTTTCAGGACTACCAGCGACTAAGGCCACATTGCTCCGTGTACACTGTCTGTAAATTGTGCGTGTCCGAGGTCGATTTTCTGGTTGCTGGACAAAAGGCCGGAGTATCCTGGAGGGGGGGGAACCATGCTACCCTCGTCTGAGACCGATTAACTCGGCCATGTTGTGAAAAAGGCCCATAAAATTGCTCACGTCATCGAAGGGACCGGAACTCAAGTCTTTTCCATTCGATTCTACCAACTTTGCAACCCACAACGGTTACCCATGCAGCCATTCAGTTACTAGATACTAGGCAAATAAGAAGAATAACAAGAAGTAGGCGTTTGTAAGCAAAATTTAAAGATAGAGGACAGTAAATAAGTTGGTCATTCAATAATTTCAGTTATCTGATAATCCTATGTTCGATTTCATCTGCCTCACTTGAAAATGGCCGTTTTCGAAAAGCCACGTTAGTGTAGATGTTTCTTTTTATCAGGAAACCAGAGAGAACGCGGTAACTGACATTTCAAAACAGCAAGGTGGAAACGTGTTTACACACTGCGTGGCCACTTAATTAGGCACGCTTTTTTCATGTAATGGAGAGCTCCATCAGTAACAGCATCAAGAGTTAGAACCATGCAATATCAAGCAGTCAGGCAGATACACTGTGCTGCCACTTTATTAGGTACACCCCTGCTGTGTATACAAATGGTTTGTCCCACAACGTTGCAAGTCACATGACCACAGTTTTGGATATAAATAAATATAAATATATAAATGCAGCAGAACAACCTTTCTAATATCAGTTAAGCGTACAAACCGTAGTAAGAATGGGGGAAAGGAGTGATTAACGGACTTTGAATGTGGCATGGTAGTAGGTGCAAGACGTGCTGGCCAAAGCATCCCTGAAACGGCAGTTCTCCTGAACTTTTAACGCACTACAGTTTCAAGGGAGTACCGAGAATGGTACAACGAACAGAAAACATCCTCTCAACGGCACTCCTGTGGAAGAAAATCACTTGTTGATGAGAGAGGTCAGACGAGGATGGCTAGAATTGGGCAAGGAAACAGATGGGCCACAATGTCACACATCAGGTCAGAATACAACCTTGGTGCACAGAACAAGGGTTTTCACATAAGACTGTCTCGGCTGTATCGAGGTTGGTCCATTAACAGCCTGAGTGTGGTAGTACAAAGTGTGTGTATTGTCAAACAGCACCAGGGATTTCTCCCATCTCCGCGAGTGTTCGCTGTATCGAGGGACAGTACTCTGTCAAGGCCAGAGATTTAAAAGTGTGTGGATCATGTGTTATGCCCATTGTTCCTCTGGCCTATTGGCTGTCGGGCTCCTGATGGGACCCGACGTTGTCCATACTATGCCAACGAGGAGGCTGGCCAGGTGTACCCTGTAATTTGTTGTACTCTGGCAGATCCCACCGCCTAATTTCCTGGGATTTCAACAGCTGGGTCGTCCTAAAAAAAATAATGATAGTCGAGGTGGTATTAAAATGACCGTGGGATTGTACGCTAAGATGACAAGTTCTAGAGATCTAATGGATCGGGCAATAATTTTGTGTTAATTTAAATTTGGATGTATGGGACTTTCGCTGTGTAGTCAAGAGAAGGGTAGGAAGACTGAAGGCTGGGGGAAGAAAGAGAAGGGGCTGATAGGGTAGATGGCCCCTGAAGTCAGTGGGGCATGCCCCACCAGAGGAAAAGAGGGGTGGCAGGAGGGAAAGAAGACGGCGAACCGTCTCACCCCCTGCCAGGGATTAGGAGTGAAAGAAGGCTGATCAAGGTGTCGCCCAGATCGCCATATGGCTAGGTGGCAGCAATGTGCTGCAGTCTTTTCTCTGAGTCCTTGCATGGGGGAGGGGTCTTGTTGTCTTGATCAGGTTGTCAAATGCCTGTGCTGAATGAGGTTGTCACAGTGTGATTGTTTTTTTTTTTTTTTTGTTTCCTGGTCATGTCCAGTTCATTTGGGTAAACACCTCGTTGATGCAAGAAGCCAGTGGAGGTTGTGGAGGTTGGTTGGTTGTTGTTGTAGGGTTTTAGGTGCATCAGCAATTTCGGCCATATTGTGCCGTCTATAATAGGCCCATAAATTGCGTGTGTTCTTTTGTCAATTTGCTGTTTTTCTGAACGAAAAGTCCGAGTTTCCAGAAGAAAAACCATACTGTCCTCGTCTGAGACCGACTAACTCAGCCACCTTGGGTAAAAGGCCTATAAAAATTCCTCGCGTCATCAGCTCGATCCGAACTCAGGTCTTTTCCACCCAATGTGGAGAGGACGGGGATTATAACTACTGTGCTTCCCACGAGCAAGCACAACAGAGGCTGAAAGACTATTGCAGGATAACAGAAAGGCAAGTCTGTAAGCCAAATAATAACCTAGTACAACAGTGTTAACTAAAGAGGCATTTCATAAGCACAACTGACCATCCCCTATCACGGATGGGGTATCGCAGCTGACGACCGAAACGAATACAACTCCTGCCAGCAAAAACAAGAAGGCAAGAAGGTAAGAATTACAACGAAGTCAGTACCATCAATATTGGACAGTGAATGATTCCATGTTATGCGAATAACAGTTCCTGCAGTTTCCCGTTGGTGGCTGAGGGAATTTCTAAAGACCTCTTCAGTTGAGGTTATACAGTAGTTTCAGTTCGAAGAGTAAGGTTTTCCCATATGAGTTATTCCAGGTTTTTCAGCCCACACAATGCAAATTGGCTCGTAAATACAAACACGCTTGGACAGACTTAATACAGAATGACCCAATATGGTCTAAGTCGTTGATTTGATCTGGTACAGATGCCAGTCTGTATTGATTCAATTGCTTCCCACAGTTGAGTTGTTGGATATCACTGCTCTTAAGAGCGCTTTGCACCTCACTTCACAAGTGATCAGTTGTATATAAATGTCATGACTACTAAGGCACCATGTCATAAGGGAAAAAAATTATACTGAACAGGTACCAGGAACACAAGTGAATTCAATCTACGGTGGAAGGAGCTCTTCGGTACAGAGATCCATAACTGTCCAATATGCAATACACGTTTCTTTTCTATTCTAGACTCTCGTAATTAGCACTTTGCTTACAATTGCTGATCTTTGAGATCATATAGGAAAACAGTTCATACTAATAGATTAACAACAGATGCAGGCAGAGATGAAACTGATCCTTGCACAGCTTCTATTGGAACAAGCAGCAGTCTACAAAGCAAGGTGCCGCGATTTCAAAGATTTCTGGGAGTCATCATGGAATAAGTAAATACATGGGCTGTGTTGGGGTAACTAAGGGTAAGGAACAGGTGCATGTACACCAATGCTAGAAGCATAGTAAGTAATTTAATGAATTTGAAGTGCTGGTCACACGGAAATAAAGGACGCAGAATTTGAATATGGGCAGTACAATGGGTACAGAAAGGAAAACAGGATAGGATGGGGGAGTAGTTATGCTCTTATTTAAGAAACACAAAATCTAAGACTTCAACCAAATGATATGGTTGACCTGTGTGATTTTAAGTCAGTTCGGTGTGACATAAGCACTAGGAAAGAAAAAAAAATGAGTAGTAGTGTGTTATAACACTTAGGTGTTATAACACACTACTACTCATTTTTTTTTAATGGCTCTGATTAGTGCAATGGACAGATATACAGAATTTCGTATAATGGGGGATTTCAACTTTCCAGACATTGACTGGAACATGTGGGTTGGTCACTTGCACACGAGTAAAGATTTTGGTGGATTTATTGCATGACTATTTTCTATAGCAGCTTGTTAGAAAGGCAACCAGAGGGAGTAATACTCTTCATCTGATTATCAGCAGTGATTTTCATGAATTAAGAATCTGCAGATAAATTAACCACTAGGTGGCAGTGAACAAAGGGTATTGGTGTGGGATTTACTTAAAGATGCAACTACCAAAACACTTAAAGTAAACGTTTGGGTAGACCTCAGAAACTGACGAAAAGAGGCAGTAGGGCGCTCAGAAAAGTAAATGAACCATTCAGTTATCAACGAATGCTCTCAACCAAGAGTTCAGAGTGGGCACAAAAGCTGACATGAATAATACCAGTATAAGGACGATACATATAGCTGCACTGCATCGAATTTTAATAGGACAAGTGCAGCATACAAATCAAACATCGCAGCACGCAACGCACAACATTGCAGGATAACAGAAAGTTCTTTACCTATTTAAACTCAAGAAGGAAAGGGATGAATCAGATTGGTCCACTGGATATTGATGGTTCAACAGTTGAAGATCCTGCTCAGGTGGCTAACAATCTAAACAAGTATTTTGCATCTACATTCACGCATGAGGAGTTATTCAGGAAGGAGAATGATGTAGGTAAAGTAAACATTGGCAGTGAGCTGGATGATTTTGTAATAACTGAGAGGAAAGTGGAGGAGAGATTGTTCAGGATAAACATAAAAAAGGCACCTGGGGTGGATGGGATCTATCCAGTTATATTAAAGGAGGCACCAAAGGAAGTAAGCAAACCCCTAGCCATAATTATGAGAGCTTCTTTGGACTCAGAGGAGGTACCCATAGACTGGAGATGTGCAAATGTAACCGCAATTCACAAAGGAGGATCAAAGGCTGACACAAGTAATTATAGACCTGTTAGTTTAACTTCTGTTCCAGGTAAATTAATGGAGGCACTGGTTAAAGAAGCACTGCAGGATCATCTAGACAAGAATTCAGTTATAGCTCAGACGCAGCTTGGTTTTGTTAAGGGCAGGTCTTGCCTGACCAATTTGATTGGATACTATGATGTAGTCACAAAAGAACTGGATGCAGGGAATAACTTTGATATTATATATTTGGATCTTAGAAAGGCTTTTGATACTGTTGCACATGGAAGACTGCTGCACAAATTGGAGCAGTGTGGCATTGGAGGCAAATTGCTGCTATGGATAAGGGGATGGTTGAGTGGCAGAAGACAGAGAGTGGTAATCAATGGACACTGCTCAACGTGGACTAATGTTATTAGTGGAGTTCCTCAGGGTTCAGTGTTGGGTCCGTTGTTGTTTTCGGTGTTTATGAATGATATTGATGATGGGATATCAAGTTTAATGTCCAAGTTTGCAGATGATACAAAGGTTGGCAGGGTTGTTAAGGACACTACTGACGCTATGCTGCTGCAACAGGATCTGGAAAGGTTGAACAGATGGGCTGAGAGGTGGCAAATGAAGTTTAACATTGACAAATGTAAAGTACTACATATGGGAAACAGTAACCCCAGAGCAACATATCAACTCTGCGGTACTACACTGACAGTGGTGGAGAATGAAAAGGACCTGGGGGTAATTGTGCAGGCAGATATGAAGTTCTCTGAGCAGTGCAGACGAGCCGCAAGAGTAGCTCATGGTGTCTTGTCAATGATATACAGGAATTTTTCTAGCAGGGATAAGGAGGTGATTATTCCCTTGTATAAGGCAATGGTTAGGCCACATCTTGAGTACTGTATACAGGTCTGGAGGCCTCATTTCAAGAAGGATGTAGAGCTGCTGGAACGGGTACAGAGAAGGGCAACAAGATTAGTGAATGGAACAAAGGGTTGCTCTTACGAAGAAAGGCTTAAGTTTTGCAAATTACAGAGTCTGGAGACTAGGCACCGGCGAGGTGATCTGATAGAGGTGTATAAGGCTTTGAATGGTTTGGGCATGCTCAATGCCAATGGAATTCTTCATCTTGCTCAAAATAATCACCTCAGAGGGCATAAATTCAAATTGAGGAAGGACGGATGACGGATAGATGTGCGGAAATTTGCCTTTGGCCAGCGGGTGGTTGGTTGGTGGAACCGACTTCCGTCACTTGTTGTTGAAGTTGATAGCCTAAACAAATTTAAGGCTCAACTGGACAGGTATTTCGAACGAACGGAGGGGTGAAATGGGAGTGGTGTGTTTTTTTTTTTTTTGGCTGATGCTGAATAAGCTTGCTTTCTTGCATCATATGCCTCTACTAATGCTAATGCTAACATCAACTTGCTTGGTATCCATCATATCGTAATTTGTTCCTGGAACGTTGGAAACCTGAATTATGGATGGACCAATCGCAGGTTTCGGATCTGATGGCCGTTATTAAAAATAAAATTTTCTGTTTATACTCCAGGACGACCACAGGAGTTCGCATATAATATGTTTATGCATATAATAAACAGCGATAATTTAGCAGTCACGGGCCTGTACCCCGGTCACTCAAGGCACGTGTACTTATGCACCCCCGCGATTGACCACTCGGCAACGACGGCCTATCCTTAATTAATGAAAACAATAAGCTAAGTTTCGTCTACATCACTTTACGTTAACACTGTTCATTCTAAAATTTACAGGATTTTTCCGGTTCACGTGGATGTGATTCAGCAAGTTCGGAGAAGATGACAAGGAACCTGGAAATATGTAGTAGAGTCTACTTCCCTGTGAATGAAGTTGGCAAAGAGCCAGTAACTATGCAAGGTTTTCCATTTTCACACGAGTTCAAACACTCCCAATAAAATGCTAGCTTCCTTTTAGAATACTTCTAAAATTTAAGGGCCCCCTGGAAGGTGGTGTGATCCGCCCCGAGCTTTTAACAAAAGTAAAATTTAGATAATTTAAAGTTATTTAATATTGTGAATTTGAGAAATACTCTTCAACAGAGGCTGTAGTTAGCCGATCTCAGGTTGAGGGAGTAGGGGTTTTTAAACATGTCAGGTTAATTTGCATATGAATTAAAGTTTTATGAAGTAGTTAGCGCAGATTTAATACGGTATATACAAAGAAAATGTCTCAACTGCAGACACTGAATAATGTAAAGCTCTAGAGATGATATCGAAGTTCTTAAAGGAAGATTTATCAAGGACTACATTAAAAATTTACTTCCAGAAGAGGTGACCGAATCATTACAGGAAACAGCATCTGAAATCCATATTTCCATGCATGATTAAACGATTATCTCAGACAATCTCAGAAAATGTGGCAAGGAGTAGAACAAAGAACCAACGTAGCTATGGCAATCGCTGAAGAGAAGCATGTGTAGTCGACCAAAGGACCTTGATGGCAAAAAAAGGTTTCAGTCTTATCACAAAGTAAACTTTCCCTTCGATTATAATTCATGATTAATGTGATAAAAAATGAATGATGCAGACTTCTGACAACATTCTCTATATTTATTTTGAGAAAAAGTACGTATCAAACATGGACTAATTTACAAGCATTGAAAATTATCACAATTTAAGAATTTATAGCCATTTACCAACGAGGAGGATATCTAATGAATTTTTTTTTAATCAAGCAAGTAAATCAGTACAGTCGTATTCAGATTTATCACACAATGTTTTCAACATAGCAGAACTTGTCCAATACATTCTACCCCAACACTAGTGTATCAATGTATTAAACAAATCTGTGTCAAGCTATGGCAACCATGATTAATACCTCGCTTTATATGAATATTATGATTTGCAAGATGCTTACCACTCAGATTTCTTCATCAGAAAGAAATGAAAATCACTGGGTGCAAGGTCAGGGCCACGGATGAAAGCATTTATGTGTAGCTTCGTACAAGTTCATTTATTCATTTCATAATATATGGATGTGTATTGTGACCATGATGATTGTTTGTCACTATAATTGTGGGAGTTTTCACCCAATGACATCCTGCAGTGGGTTAGTGTAAGATGTCCTTCGTTATGACTGAGTGGTTACGTCATCTGTCACTCATATAGAGGTCTGGTTTCAGTCCCCACTAAAATAGTACAATGTATAACAGTATATTATATTATTGCTGGAGATTGGAGTCTATTAACATCGGTTGTTAATAGACCCAATCTCCAAAATAGAAATTTATCAGCAATATCTTTATTTATTCTTAAATATTTTTAAAGAATAATCTTCAAATCTGGATCGAAGATTAAATTAGCAAAGAAAACATTTAAAAAGGTCATTAGCTTCAAAAATAACCTGATTCAAATCTGAATGGAAGATCTGATCTATTACCTTCATAACAAATAGCCTGAGTAACCCACCTGTAGGTAGGTTCCCAGAAGAGAGTATTGCACCCTCTTAAAGTGTTCCAAAATGTTAAAAGCATAATTTTTCCGTTGTGTAAATATATTAAAAGAAATCCGCCCACTACTTAAATTATGAACAGAAGAGACGACTTCAAAATAACTCCCTTTGGTGTCGCCGGATTTTTCTTTGCAGGTCACTGCTCTAAATGAGACAGCTAAATATAACTCGAGATATAACTGAAGTTCCCTAATTCTCAGATGTCCAATTTTAAAAGGGTAATTTAACAAAAAGCAAAAGATCTTAAATATTTTGTAGAAGAAACAAAATGAAGATTATTTGCCAACTTATTTTCAGTGTTATTGTAGAATTTCCTCTTTCATCAGCTACAACGCCATCTAATTTTTCAAGAAGATTTAAATTATAAAAGAAAACAAAACAAAACTGCTTGGTAGACTGCATAATCGACAACGAAATTTAAACTAAATATGTAATAAATATTAAAAATACTAAATTTCGAAACATACCCTGAAACATAAAAATGAAAAATATAATACAGACAAACTATACGTGTGTGGTTCTTCCCCTAAAGAGGAAATTAGGAAAGATTATTTCATATGATTCCGAAGATACTTAATTTGAGCCTTTTCAACCATCGATTACAACTTTCTCCCTAGGGTTATAACACTCTTTAGACGTTCCCAGGGAATATCCATGGAATTGAGTACTTGGCTGTGGGTGTACCTGATTTTTCAGAAAGCAGACTCAACGGTTGGTCGTTATAGGGGGATTTAGGCGCATTAACAACTTAGGCCATATTGCACAGTACACATGTCTATAATTTGCGTGTGTTCTGTGGTCGATTTGCTGTTTGGTGGACAAAAAAACCAGAGTTTCCGGGAGAAAAAACCATGCTACCCTCGCCTGAGGCCGACTAACTCAACCAAGTTTTGAAAAAGGCCCGTAAAATTTCTCGCATCATAGACGGGATTCGCACGCAAGTCTTTTCCACCCAGTGTGGGGAGGACGGTGATTTTATCAACTATGCTAACCATGAGGGCTAGACTCAAAAGAACCACAAATCATCACGTGCAGATAAATTCCTCCTGCGTGCTAAAAGCTAAAGCAACTAAGGCACTGAAGTATGTAGTGTCTTACGTTGAGTTATGATCGATTTGACTGTTATCTTCATGAAAACGCTTAATTTCTTGGAGAAATCTATGCAACCCTCTCCTGAGACCGACTAACTCAGACACATTGTGAAAAAAAAAAAGCCCATCAAAATTTTTGGTGTCACTGATAGGATTCGAATCCGGACATTATCCATCCAGTATGGGAAGGACAGTAATTATATCCTTTGTACTGCCCGTGAGGTCCTCTCGAAATTAAGATCTTTATTGAAATAACCCATCATAGCCGTAGCCTAGAGGTTTTGCAGAGTACACTGTTGAAATAATAACGCCAGTAAAAGGAAATAGTAAAACAGATAAAATTAAAAGTAAAGTGAAATAAACGAAATAGTCAATTAAAATTAAAAGTCAACGTCTACATCGAGATAGTTGGCCTCAGTGGAGTACAACAGTGGTGTCAACAACATAAGCCACATGGCTGACAGGTTTACAAACGTGCTGCGCATATTGTAAACAAATCAAGAGCTGATTTATAGGGATATGGTTAAACGTCATGGTTCAGTTGAAGTCACCTGGTTGAGGGCTACGATTATCTCTCACCTGTACACTTTATTCCTAACAGATCTATTAAAGTTTCAGTCGAGAGCTTGCACTGCAGGTAGCATTCGTGTTTGGAAAAATCTTCTAAGAGTTGAAGGCGTTGTTTGCTCGCTCTGGAGGGTTTTCGACCGAAGAGCTGGTTCAGATATCCTCCCCTCGGCAGTTTTCCAAACATCAGGAGGATTCAGATCACCAATTGGCATTTTAATGGTTAAAAACAGCCGTGGATTATCAGTTTGGAATTTTTACCTCTTGTACTCAAGGGCTATTGCAAGTTTTGATGTACGATTTTCTGAACGGATCCGATGTTTGTACCAAACCACTTCAACAATAAGTGTTCGTTCACAAAGATTCTACCAAAAGCTGGGGGGAGAAGACATTTAATAGAGATCTTTGGATCAGACATACGAAGCAAGCTGTTTTGCTCGCCATCTCATTGTGGACATATTCGTATGTAGATGAGTCACATGATCTTGAAAGGTCAACTGCGGATCGAAGATGACGCCCAGTCAGTATGAGAAAAAAAAACATGTGGGATGGGTCATAATTTATTACGATTTAAGCTAAAACCAAAGCGAAAAATTAAAGATCACCTGCAGCTTTAACAAATAGCAATGAAGAGCGTTATGTCATCTGCACAGCACGCGACATAAGGAACAGAGGTGACAACTGGTTAGAATACAGTTGTTACCAAGAGCGGTACTCCACCCAACTGTAACTCTTCCTTGAGGAACACCCCCACGAACAACTCGAGTGAGAATCTTGGAGTAAAGTAAGCGCAGTCATCTGAGCATTTAAACTGCTCGGTTAACCGTAGAACAAACTCTGCTTTCGCGATGAGTTGCTCTGATATTGCACTACTTTCAAACATTTGTTTGAAACTAGTGGGTAGTGAAATTGGCAGATTAATCTTTTAAAGATGACATTTGAACGCTAAAGCTACCACACTCAATCTGTTATTAAGTGCAACTTGTTGTGAAAGCAGTTAAAGAAGTTTCTCGTGAGTTTTTAAAACCTTCCACTGATTTATTACAAGATTTTACTAAAAGTTCGACTTTACATTTTGGGGAAATATGTTTTCATATTCATTTAAATTGCTGCATATATTTTACCATCATACATAGAAAGAAAAATAGTAATCATTTTGAAACTGTTGAATATAGTTAAGTTCCTAAAGTGCAAATCTTTAAAGTTGCTGCATTCAAACCGAAAAGAAGATTCAGAAAATATCTAATGAAGCCAATAATTCAAACCATAAATAACTACAGGTTAAGCGACCTACATTCGAGCCATAAATCGCTCGGGTGTTGTTTTATAAATCAGTGCAACCGCTATCTTGGAAACACCTGTACAATTCATCACGATTTACTTTTCATCTGAACTCAGGAATCTGTGGCGTAACTGGAAGCTTCCACGCCTGAGAGATTTCGTGTTTGACACGCCAGCACGTGCATCTAAGATGCCCCTACTTGAAGGGCGAAATTCTAAGTTCAATTAATCCTCTGGTTTAACGTACGAGGGTTTTATCACGATAAAGTGTTGGGTTTCATTAACTGGTATATTAATACAATCTCATTACATTGGGCATGTAATAAGAATGTCACTGCTAGAAATGCAGAGCAAAAGCTATCGCGAGAGATCTTTCAAGCTACTTGGCAAAAGGTAATGTAAGGATGTAAGTAAAAGCACCATAATTCATACTGGACATTACTGGTATCATGGAAATATCTGTGGAATGCTGAAACTACCCTACTAATGGCTGCTTTCAAATACTGTTTAAATTATATAATTCTTAATTCAATACTTGAAATTTCATTTTAATAAATAAATGAATTTTCATAAATAAAGATTTATTTATTAAAATTCATTAGCTTATTCAATCCATTCAAAGCCTTAACCACCCCAATCAGATCTCCCTGCAGATGCCTAGTCATCTCCACACGGGGAAATTTGCAGAACTGCAGTATACCTATTCAGTTTATCAGCAACCTGAGCAGGATCATAAACTATTAATCCATTGACATCAAGTGGCTCAATGTGATTCTACTGTTAATATAAGCATAGAAGTCTTTGAAAGCGAGACTTCGCATAATCTGCCTCAGCTTGCCTAACCTCCTTTGTGACTTGATCACAGACTATATGTACCATAGGCTTCTGTAACGACTGATAATTTATATTCATCCCATGGATTTTTATTCTGTCACAAGTCTCATCAGTTCATCTGACATCCATTTAGGTCTAAGCCCTAAACAGTATTTCTCAGTTGGCATGAAAAGCCTAAAAGGTTTAATGGTTATTTCCCTGAGTGCTTCCCATTTAGAACTTGCTGATAGTAACTTCATCATTTGATCCTACTGCGGAGAATTTAAAACCTGTCTGATATTACTGTAGACACTCTTACAAAAACAAATCCTTTCCTTTTACCCTTGGTAATAGTTGCGTATTTAATTAAATTCCACGCGATCTGATCAGGAGTGATTGATGTTTAACTGTGTGTAATTAATATTTCTTAAGGAATATGTCGCCCTAGTAGGTAGTACAGTTGTTATAATCACCATTCTTCCAATACTGGGTGGAAGACCAGAGTTTGAATCCTGTCAATGACGCGATGAATTTCTGTGGTCCTTTTTCACAACGTGGCTGACTTAGTCGTCTCAGGCGAGGGTGGTTTGGTGTTTTTCTCCAGGAAAAACAGGTTTTTCGTCCAGTAAACCATAAATCAACCACAGAACACATGCAATTTACAGAAATAATATATACCGCCCAATATGGCTTCTTCCTCCAAGGTTCAGTTCTTCCTCCCACTCTACTTTTATTCTTGTATTAATGAACTTCTTCCAATAACTCGAAAACCTAACCATATTTTTGCTGATGACAGTTGTTGTAGTACAGTTTTAGGAGCATCAGTGACTAAGGCCGTATTGCTTCGTGTATATTGTTTGTAAATTTGGTGTGTTCTGTGGTCGATTTTGTTTTCTGAAATAAAATCCGAGTTTCTGAGAGGAAAAAAAAAACCACGCTACTCTTGCCTGAGACCTACTAACTCAGCTACGTTGTAGAAGAGACCTATAAAAATTCCTCACGTAATCGACGGGAATTGAACTGAGGTCTTTTCCACTCGGTGTGGAAAGGACGGCGATTCTATTAACTGTGTATCCACGACGGCTGCTGATGACAGCAGATTGCATTCCACCTTTATTAATTAATAATTTATTAATTCCAAGCCTTCTAACACTCAGCTCTGTCGTATATATCGCAAAAAAGTGTCTACCGCATTTCTAGACAAGATCACATATCTCTATTAGGAATTACCTTAACTCCTAATCTCTCTTGGCATAAGCACATCACAAATATTGCTTCCTCTGCATCCAAAAAACTGGGTTTTCCTTTTGACTCTCGCTATTACATTTTTTCTAAACAACTATTCACTCTGTACAAATTTCAAATTCGTCAAATCACGGAACAGTTCCCACATCTGGACTCTTCCCCCCAAACCTTTCTTAAGCTTCTACATTCCATTTAAAAGAGGGCACTCAGGTTAATTAACCATCCATCTCTTACAAAGTCTCTGCCTCACAGACCTGCTTGTGCTACATACCTTTACTATAAATACTTTCATGGGCACTATTCTTCTGACTTTTCAGCGGTAAGTCCCCCATTCTCTTCCAAACCAGTATGGACACGAACCTTAACAAGTCAGCACCACTCACTGTCCAACTTCAAGTTCACAGAACCAAACTTTTTTTTCCTCACTTATTCCTTCAACTTCTGTTTTCTGGAAAAACCTACCTTCACATGTATTTCCCGAAAAGTTCAATCTACATTAATTCAAGTCCACTGTCAATAAGAATCCTTTGGCTTCACAGCCTTCAACCCACGAAAAAACACTAAGGATCTAATACCTTTAGATCCTTAGTGCTGATCTAATACCTTATATCCTTAGTTCAGATCTAATATCTTTAGATCCTTAGTGTAAGGATCCTATAGATCCTTTATACCTTTGGCATCTAATATTTTTCGTGTTTGGAGTTTCCATAAAAAATTAATTTTGAAAAAACTTAAGCCACCTTCAACATTAATACTTCTTTAAAATATTTCTTTTAACTCTTGACAGAACCATTATTCATTAGTTATTTGACTTTAGCGGAAGCGATTGTCTATTAAATCTTATTAAACAAAATAAAATAAAATAAATTGAAGTCACCACAGTAATAAGCTTGGAGTGTATGCAGAGTGTTTGACTACCTCCGAAGTCATATTTAGAAACAAAGCTGAATTGGATTGGCAACTTGTGGTGTGCCTTATCATGATTCTATCTTTTAGTTGTCCTGATCACTCGCTTTTGATAAGGAGGAACAAACAGATCAGAATTCCAGCCCAATGATCTCAAATCTCTACTAAAATAAAGACCAAAAATTGATAGATATCTTGTATCAGCAAATTTGAGATCTGGAAGAGATTTGGTTGTGCCAAATCTTTTCCGAGTAGTTTTCTGGTACCAAACTAATTTGTTGCCTAGGTAGCTTGGTACCAGAAACTGAACACTAATATTTATCATTTCGAATATAATTCGAAACCGTCTTATTTGTTGAACACAAAGTCATGATGGGATTAAACCCGCTCACTATTGTGAGCTATGTAGTCATGCACCAGGCACAAGAGAAAAAGGGATAAAAAGCAGCAAATACTGATTACATTAAAGTAATACCGTGACACTGCAACCTGCTGTTCATATAGCGCCTACTGACAGACAACCAGAACGATAAGTTGCGCTACAGACAAGACATTAAGTTATGGGTGGAACCATATGGTTGGGAAATGGCGGATGTATGTCTAGGCCACTTTCGGTTAATGAAGTCACCTGATATTAGGCGGAGTCAGTCTTTATGGCAATAGCAGCTTTGTCTTCATAACTAGCGTTCGGTTGTTACGCAATATTAAGTAAACAGCAGCTGTGTCTAGATGTAAAGATTATTACAGTACCGTGATCCACTACGTCTAATAAGTTTTTCTTATATTTCGTTATTTACTTCTACTTAAAGAAGTAGACGCTAACTGAACACTTCGGCCCATCAACGAAATTCAATAGATCTGTTGCTTCTAGCCTGAATCCAATTGCCTTGATAGCTATTTAATCTTCAGAAAAGGAAACACATTTCCAACTGCCTGCGATAGTTCCTTTCGCCCCTATCTCCAGAGGGTATTTGCAAACATCGAATATAGCGAACATAAAGACACGATAAAAATTCTGACAGAATTTTTGATTGCGGATGGAGAAGAGGCGACAGCAATCATACAAGGGTATTCAAAGAGGACGCTGTTAGGGATGTATCATAGTTGATAAGGCGAGTTAACAGAATCCGGTCTCGACGCCTTTGGATGAGATATGCATGCTTCCAAGTCACTCCATGCATCGAACGAAATGGAATTTAGGTGGTAAAAAATTAATGCACATATATTTCATTGGACATTGAACGTACTGCGACAGATAAATCGCCTGGTTTATTGAATAGCCTTGCCAAGGAGACCATTTTCAGCAGCAATATTAAATTTTGTTTAATAATACAGGTCAGGCTGACCAAAATTAAGTACACTAATATCTATTTAGTTTAACGCCAACGCATTCGAGTGCTAAAACCATGTCACAGTATTTATATCTGACATTAAAAATATTGGACAATCGCAATACATACTGGAACAATCGAGAAAACATTTGGGATTAATGTTGACACCTATCGTTGTGGAGATTATACGGATCAAGAGTTGCTATATTATCTAATAAGAATAATCAATTACCTCTGAATTGATTTGAGTATATGCATAACGTTTAAAAAACCAGAATTTTCAAATATCCGGAATCAGCTCTACTTTTAAAAACTGATCTATGATGGGTCAAATTTTCGTTTCTTTGATTTTTTGTAGCTCCTTCACAGTTTACTTCACAGTCTCTCTCTTCAGCAACCAGCAAAGTCAGTCATCATGCTTACATTCCACCTAGCCATATACCTCATTAGCATTAGTAGAGGCATATGATGCAAGAAAGCAAGCTTATGCAGCATCAGCCAAAAAAAAAAAAAAAAAACTTCCATTTCATCCCTCCATTCGTTCAAGCTGAGCCTTAAACTTATTTAGGCTATCAACTTCCACAACAAGGGATGGAAGTCTGTTCCACCAACCAACTACCCGCTGGCTAAAGGCAAATTTCCGCACATCTATCTTTCCTCAATCTGAATTTATGCCCTCTGAGGTGATTATTCTGAGCAAGAGGAAGAATCCCATCGGCATTGGGCATGCTCAAACCATTTAAGGCTTTATATACATCTCTATCAGATCACATCGCCGGTGCCTAGTCTCCAGACACTGTAATTTGCAAAACTTAAGCCTTTCTTCGTAAGAGCAACCCTTTGTTCCATTCACTAATCCTGTTGCCCTTTTCTGTACTCGTTCCAGCAGCTCAACATCCTTCTTGAAATGAGGCCTCCAGACCTGTAAACAGTACTCAAGGTGTGGCCTGACCATTGCCTTATACAAGTGAATAATCACCTCCTTATCCCTGCTAGAAAAATTCCTGTATGTCATTGATGTAGTTTTCTTTTTTTTTTGTGGTTGTTGGTGCATCGGCTTCTGTGGCCATAATGCACCTCCCAAGGTGGCTCTGGGGTTGCTGTTTCCCATATACTTTACATTTGTCAATGTTAAACTTCATTTTCCACCTCTCAGCCCATCTGCTCAACCTTTCCAGATCCTGTTGCAGCAGCATAGCGTCAGTAGTGTCCTTAACAACCCTGCAAACCTTTGTATCGTCTGCAAACTTGGACATTAAGCTTGATATACCATCATCAATATAATTTATAAATACATAAAACAATAAATGGGACCCAACACTGAACCCTGAGGGACACCACTAATAACATTAGTCCACGATGAGCAGTGTCCATTAATTACCACTCTGTCTTCTTCCCCTCATAATCCCTTTATCCATAGCAGCAATTTTGCCTCCAATGCCACACTGCTCCCATTTGTGCAGCAGTTTTCCATGTGCAACAGTATCAAAAGCCTTTCTAAGATCCAAATATATAATATCAAAGTTATTCTCTGCATCCAGTTCATAGTATCCAATCAAATTTGTCAGACAAGACCATGCTGTCTTGCCTGAAGTCGTCTTGGAACAGAAGTTAAACTCACAGGTCTATAATTACTCGTGTCAGCCTTTGATCCTCCTTTTTGAATTGGGGTGACATTTGCACATCTCCAGTCTATGGGTACCCCCCCCCCCTGAGTCAAAGGAAGCTCATAATTATGGCTAAGGGTTTGCTTACTTCCTTTGCTGTCTCCTTTAATATAACTGGATAGATCCCATCCACCCCAGGTGCCTTTCTTGTGTTTATCTTCAACAATTTCTTCTCCACTTTACTCTCAGTTATTACAAGATTATCCAGCTTACTGCCAGAGTTGAATACACCTCTGGCATTCCACCTTGCTGAATAACTCCTCATGTGTGAATGTCGATCCAAAATATTTAGTTTGTTAGCTACCTGAGCAGGATCATCAATAGTTGAACCATCGATATCAAGTGGACCAATCTGATTCATCCCCTTCCTTCTAGAGTTTACATATGTAAAGAACTCTTTGCTGTTTTTCTTTGCATCCTTTGCCAAAGATTTCTCGTAATCCGCCTTCGTCTGCCTAAACTCCTTTGTAACTTGGTTACAGACCAGCTTATATCTATCATAGGCTTCTGTGTCACGTGTTAATTTGTATGTCTCCCATGCATTTTTCTTCTCTGCCATATGTCTCATAGTTCATCTGATATCCATTTAGGCCTAAACCTTGAACAATATTTCTTAGTTGGTATGTAAAGCCTAGAAGCTTCCAAGATATATTCTTTGAATGCTTCCCATTTTGAATTTGCTGTTGGTAACATCATCAGTTGGTCCCACTGTATAGAATTTAAATACTGTCTCAGACCATCGTAGTCGCCTTTACGAAAGCAAAAACCCTTCCCTTTACCCCTGATGGTAGTTACCTCTTTGAGTAAATCCCACTTCAGCACACTGTGATCACTGCCACCTAGTGGTTCATTTATCTGCAGATTCTTAATGCATGAAGAATCACTAATGATAATCAGACCAAGAGTATTACTCCCTCTAGTTGCCTCTCGAATATGCTGATGTAGAAAACAAATCATCCAATAAATCCACAAAAGCCTTGCTAGCGTGTGAGTGACCAACCCACAAATTCCAATCAATATCTGGGAAATTAAAATTTCCCCATTATAAGACTCTCTGATTTACTGGCCCACTATTTCCCCTGTACAGTTTCTTATTATACTCATCAGAGTCATTAGGCCTATAGCACACTCCTACTCTTAATTTTGATCTTCCAATGCTTATGTCACACCAAACTGACTCGACACTGCACTGTCCAGCGATGTCGACTGGCTTCGCTTCCTTGGATTTTATATGTTTCTTAACTAATAGCATAACCCCTCCTCCCTTCCTATCCTTTCTGTACACATTGTACTCCCCAAATTCCAGTTCTGCATTCCTTATATCTGTGTGACACCACGTCTCTGATATCCCAACAATATCTGCCTTTGATGCTTTGAGTAGTCATTCCCCTTTTCTTTAAAAGTCCTGATGAAACCTCTCACCCTGTTCTACACCAACTCTTCCTAGATTTTCTGGGAAGTAGTCATTGTTTGGGTGTAAAAAATGTACCTTGACACTCTTGTTCCAGCCCAGCTTCTTGAAGTTTGCCAACATATTTTCAACTATGTTTGTAGTCCGGCTCCTTGTTGCTCGCTAAGAAGTTCTCAACAACAGACCTGAAGTTAATCCATGCCTGTTTTTTCTCTTTTATTCAAAGTTCCCTCAAAACCTCATCAGTTTGCGAATTTGAGGTGTAACAAAAATACTTTGTTTTAGCTTCTCCTTGGTGATCAGTGGGAATTTAGTACAAAGGTAGTTGAAGCACAGACCTTCCTGAGGTAAACCTTTCAAAACTGTTTCTTCAAACCTAGTTTGACGTACAAGGGTGGAAGGAGGACGGTTTTGGGGTCTCTCAATGGTTTGTGAACTATGTTCTTTGATCCAGGCAAAAAAAGCTGCTCCTCTTTGATTATTACTTGCCCGACTGTTGAAACTCACACAAAAAACAAAGAATTCTTTTTGCTAAAGGCTTTATGTGGAGTCCAATGTTTATCTTGGTCCCCTACAGTATAAAAACAAAATCCGATGTTGCGTATATTACATGACTACATACTGAGTGATAAATTTATTAGACGCATCCCCAAAACCAACTTCCCTTAACTATCCAGTAGTTTAATATACAACTTGATTTTCTTCGAATAACGAAATTCAAGAAGTCTGAGTTCAGAATTTAAAAAATCTTAGGTCATCCCTCAGATGTGATATGTCACTTACTGCGAATCGCAATGTCACAAAAAGTTGATACGCGATTTCTTTTTATGTATTTTTTTCAAGGACATGGTTTTCATACTGCTATCACTGTAATCATCGATGCAGAAATGATGGACCGAATCTTACTGGAGATCAAATATCTCTTGGACGTGTGTGTAACCAATAGCGCAGAAAATTATTTGATGTTGTAAAAGTTTTGACAAATGTAGTTCCACGGACATAGGCCATATCGTATTTCATCTTTATGGTCTGAAGCATCACAGGTAACTGCAACTTCTGAGCGTAACCAGTCATTATTTCTTACGTGTATTTCTATAAAGAAAACACGATCTCGAAAGGGGGGAAAAAAAACTTGTATTTGGAGTTGGTGTACATCTTTTTGTTGAAATAATTAATGCTTATTTTCCACTGTAGCGATTCTGACGACTTCTCACGTCAACAACACAGATAAGTCTCATCTTAAACTATACTAATTGCAGTATAGTTTCCGCGGTACTGAACCTGTTACAAGACATAACTTGACCACATTTTTAGAAGATTGTGGTTTGTCCAGCAGGACAAACTGCAAACCTGTTTTTCCAATTTTTGGGAAAGATTCTCTGAATACTCGGCACAACCACAGATCACCAGAGCCACAGATCACCCTAACCATTTTGACAAGAATATTTATAAGTCATCGTATTTTGAGGTCATATGAATTTGAACCAGAGTCAAATGAACCGTATGTACTACTTTCGCATTGACCATCGACTATGAGGTCCAATATCATTGTCCATTTTAAAATTTTAAAATTTCCAAAATTTATTTCACTCCATGGTAAAAGCAAAACATTCCTGAATATATTCAGAAATTAAGGGAGAGAAAAAAAACAAAACACCCAGTAACACCTACTAACAGTAGGTCTAAAAAAGCCACACCACCTTTATATGCACTATACACTGTCTAGCCAAAAGATTATGTTCACTCTCCGTGTTTTAACAATCGTTCGTTGGTTTTCTGCGCATGGTGGCACAAGTTTGGTGAGAACCAGTAAATATGATACTGCAGGTTCGTGGTAAGCAGTCCATACAACGTACTTGGTCGACCTAGGCAAGGGACATAATCTGACGGAACGCTTGACCATGGACTTTCGCAGATAAAATATCTTTGAGTTCAACTTGGAGTTTTACTTTTCAAGCGCACGTCAACAGTCTTATGCATAAGACTAAGAACTTCAGTGGTAAGAATTTCCAGGTCCGACTGGAGACTTGGAAAAAAAAGATATGCAGTCAGCATCATACCGTGAAAAAGGTAAACATTCAAGCAAAATTGTCTTCTCTTCAAAGGCAATGTTATTTACTATCCTTAGCGTTCCCAGAACTGTTTTGATGCACTCTTCAGATTATTGCTGGACCCCTACCCTCAACCTATTCATCGTATACCATGGATTGATATGCAATCTTATAAAAGGAAGATCTTTTACTACGTTCGGAGTCACAAGTAACTCACTTAATGATTTTAAACGAAAAATTAAAATTCTAGCAACACTTTGTCACTTTGAGAAATTCCTTGTTACCATAACGCAATTGAAGTTCAACACGTTGCTTCATCCATGATGTTTCTTTTGCGACAAGCAAGACTACTTTTTCTTGGTTTTATCCATCCATGTTTACAACATATATCATTACTGGACACGGATCATTAAAACATAAGTTAACTGGACATTACTGGACACGGATCATTAAAACATAAGTTAACTGAATTGAGTATAGAAGATGATCCAAGGTGCTGTTGTGGTTCTGACGAAACTTGGCTGCTTGTCTTATTAATATGTTCCTTACATTAAAACATCAGATCTAATCTGTTCAATACAGTAACAGATTTAAATGAAGCAAATGTTAATAAACTGATTGAAAATTCAAGGAGTTTGTGTCCTACAAAAATTCTATTCGGGGGTATTTGCAAAGAGACTGCAAATTAGAGATATCAATTCTTCAAGAGGTTAAGTTTTTGATCTCGTTTTCATTGAAGACTGTATTTAGAAATCCTGGTTATTTGAAATAGAATGATAAGAGAGGGACGCAGGCCCGTCTCCAAGTGCCAGGCGGACATTGTCCAGATAATGGCTTCTCCCTGGTGGCGAAGAGGCCTGACATATACAACACTTATACACACGAACTTCAACACAACACGTCAGGCCCGTTCTACAGAGGGTCTGTAATCCAACACAGTGACCTTGTGTCACTGTGATGGATTAGACTTTGTTCTAAGGGCCACCATAAACAGGAAACACACATTGCCATGGACTTTATCCATAGCTCCTCTTCAGGTGATTGCTGGAACCATACCTGGTGATCTGTTCCTGGTTTTTCGTGGCTTATGTTATCGAATTCGAAAGCAGATTCCTACAGAATATTGATATACACTGGACATTGATATACAGCAGGATGTTAAAATAGAGAGGAGTATAAGCTGGAACGAGCTTGTCAATATATGTCAAACAAGAAAACTAAAAAATTCATTGCAGAGGTCTCTTTCATGATGGATAGAAGGCGTAAATTGTGGTTCTCAATGAGTGTGAACACCGCCTTATTTCATTACTGGCCACTGTTCACTGAACGATAAACTACACAAATTTGGACTACATCATACACCATTTTGTTTTTGTAGGGAAGCCTACACCTGGAGTCACGTTTTGTATGAATGTGACTATTATAAAGGAGGCTCTACAGCCTGGTGTGAGGATGTCAGTAATTATACCAACTGTGCTACCCACGAGAGCTCTGAAGACAAACAATAGGATGCAAACTGGCCTAATAAGCCTTTATGCCAAACTCGACCAGGAAATTTCTGTAAACGTTCCAAAGATGAATGACATTTGTGAATTAGCTGATGAAACTGACTATTATTAATCAGATGGACGGTGGTAAAAGAGGAGTTGAAAATTAATGGAAACAATTGAGATGAATCCAATAAGAGGATAATCTAATCTGCAATATTAAATTCGCCTCAATCTTCTTCTTCCCCAATTTATTCCCCAGGGAAGGGAATTATCTTCCCTGGGAAAGAAATTTCCATGTACAAGATAAATATCAATAGCATAAGCCAGTCGAAAAACAGAAGAACCTTTATCCATTACACTACTTATAATTGCATTTAAAACAAAGGAAACCAACCGTAATAAATGCCCTATGAACTCGGTGATTAAAAGAAATTATTATTGCTTATTTCCAGAGGCAATGATTTATCTACCTTTAAATTTAAAACAATGTTTAACAATTGCTTGACACTCGTACTAAGACTCCATTCAATGTAAAAGATTTATCTTTATATTCTCACTAATTGCAGCTTGCCAGCCGTTACTATAGCAACGCAGTAAGGGGGATCCCAAACTCTATAACCATCATCGCTGACAGTGCAAGAATTCTCTCCTTGTCTATCCAGGTGTATATGGCAACGCCACAATAAGGGTTTCCTCAATCGTGACTTAGAAACATTTACAGTCCACGAAATGAATTGTGGTTTATAATCTAAGATATAATATGTAAATTATCTTGATGAACTAGAAATAAATTAGTTCGTTTATTAGGCATCCCGCGGAACTATATCAATCATAAAATTTTACAAAGGTTGGAATAACTGACAAACGCGTGCACAAGAACTGGTAAATAATATGTATTTGCAGCTAACAACACCCCTTGTCTTCACGAGTGGATGCACCGCACAGCACCTAGGAGTGACATCATGGACCGGTGAAACATAAAGTGACGACAGGGTAATGACAGCTTTTGGGTAAGGCGCCACCTGTAGTTTCCCACATCTGCGCCATCGGTACTCTTGTGATGAATACAGAACGAAAAGTATCGTGTGTGCTGCATGTTTAGTTTAGTGTTGGGTTCTGTTGTTATGCTGGCTTCTTGAACGCAGGAGGAATCCACGTTGCCTGCCACCACCACCGCCACTGGGAGAAGAGTCAGGCTGTCTACAGTACTCTGGCGGAGGAGGAAGAAGGAAGGACGAGCAAAAAGGCGTCCTCCAGATGAGGTAGATAGGGAGGAAGCGAAGGATTGGATCCCCCTGGTCTGGGATGTCCACACAAAGCCAGGGAAGGACAAGAAAGCTTACAGGGTTCCCACACCCGAAGGTTATGGGATGCCTTTACCTACTCGAAACAACAAGTGTTGTTTCGCTCTACAGCCTAGGGTGTTAAATCGCTTCGGGAGGTATTCTGTGTGAACATTAAATTTCAACTTCGGATCAAAATAGACACCGAGATCCTTATGGCAGGTAACCACTGGGATGAGAGTACCTAAAACTGAAGGTTGAATTATTGTTGGTTGCTGTTTCAATGAGTAAATCATTATTGCAGATTTTGAAGGGTTAACGTTTAATCCAAACATCAAGTAAGTTGAAAGGGCGGTCTAGTTCTCTGTGATGGAAGACGTAATTGCCATTGGGTTTGCAGACGGTGGGATTAAGGTAAGAAACTTTATATCGTCGGCATATATTACAGCATCATCACGAGGACTCATGAAAGGAATCAGAATTGCTGAGAAGAGAATGTCAGACAGGACACCACTTTGTGGGATTCCTGCATTGATTTTTCTTGTAAAGTGGGTCTTCTTCAAAGTGAGATGGACACTTCTATTCCTCAAAAAGGCGGTGAGGAAAGCTAGTAGGTCTCGATTAATCCTGAAGAAGAATTGCAGAAGCCTGAGAATGGCTGTGACGTCTAGGCTGTCAAAAGCAGCTTCAATATCGGCGTACACTATAGCTAATTCGGATTTAGTTGCGAAGGCTTGAAGAATTGATGTCTGTGCGGCCATGAGGTTTGTTATGGTGGATCTATTTTCGACTGCGAAATAGAACTGCTTTTGGCTTCTGTGGCGTCAGCTGTTTGTTTAATGCTGGAAGGAGTACCTTTTCTAGAAGTTTGAGGAGGGTGGAAGAAGTTGAGATTGGTCTGAAATCTTTTAGGCTTGTTGGCGCTTTAACCTTAGGCAGTGGACTCACAGAGTATTCATTCCATTGAGCAGGGGAAACTCTGTTCTTTCCACACGAGTTGTCGATTGAGAGTAATGCATCTAGGATATAGGGCTAAGGCATTTAATTATGAAATGAGGTATCTTATCACGGCCTGTGGTACTAGATGGACGCAGGGAGTTAATAGCATATAAGTGCTGTCTTGTGATGGAAATTATGGAAAGGTCATCAGTAGGAGCAAATTGAGAGTTTTGGAGAGCAATTTCAGCAGAAGCGGAATTGGTTTTGAATCTTTAAATGTAGTCCATCCAGTTATCTAGATCAAGATTTGAATTAATGTGACTGTGTCTTGATGAGTACGGCGCTTTTCCTTTAGACAAGGTAGCATCGGTGTATCTTTTTATTGCTGATGCCTTGAGTCTGTTGAACATAGCTCTTGCTCTGGAGTATAGGATTCGATCTTGGGTTGTGCCAGAGATTTTCCACTGCCTGTGAAGGTACTGATTGTTGTGGAAACTACGCGCTAGATCTTTGGTTCACCCAGCTCTAGTTCTTGGAGAAATGTGTACGGTTTTGGCTGACGCATAGAGGGTGGCTGCATTTATCCATCTTGTGATTAGATCAACTGCGAGGATTGCGTCACATCCATCAAGCACATGCCATGGGATAGACTGCGCTGCTTCGAGGCACTTTTTTGGTGATCCAGAAAATTCGGAGAGAATATGATTTTCTTTTCAACAGTATTATGGCAATTGAAGCTGGGCATAGGCAGAACAAGAAATAATGCAATTTGGGTCGTGATCTGAATTGAATGACGTTTCTGGTGGAATGTCGACTCTGCAAATTCCAGAACATAGAATCAAGTCAAGGCGATTGGTGCCTCTCGTTGGCTCCTCATTGATAATCGTAAACTTTAATGGAGAGAGATTGTTCATTAGTCGTTGAAGGAGAGGGCTCAGGTGGGGTGGAAAGTTAAAATTGCCGCAGAGAATGGGCGTAGCAGAAGAGTGTAACTTACTCATTATCCAGCCGGTAGCATCGTCAATTGTTTCAATATCTGGAGCTGGGGGTTTGTAGATTGTAGGTATGTAAATCCTACCTATAATTAGGTTGGCAATGTAGTATACAAGGTAGAGAGTCATATCCAGGAGGTTCATGTCTAAGATTACGTTGTCTTCGATATGAAATATTTTTGAGTAGTGTGTCATATACAGGAAATTTCTTATTTTGATCTTCAATGGGTGGTGTTTGAGCGCCTAACCCATCTAGCAGTGAAGACAGACTGCGCAAACTCATTGAAGGCAGTGTAGCGCTGCTCGCCCATTATAATCAGATGCTCACAATGCCGGGGGTTATCTTGGATTTTAGTGGCAAATCCTTAACCGGAATGCTCCATATTCATGGCAGTCGTACATTACATTTCTTCAGTTTCACAGTGAGAGTGGATTATCTTCTAAGACGGCACGGTAGTGCCTGTCAGTTCCTCAGTAAGAAGCCCATGCAATTGGGGAAAGGTAGGCCCTGATGGAAGTTAAACAGGGAATGATTTGAAGCGCTAGGAAGGCGGAGCCAACATATTAGCAACCTCAGGCATTGTCGGCTGTCTGAAACCAGCCGTAGCGAAGGTGTGGCAGATTGGTTCGATTTTCTGAACACACAACCACACAAAACTTACTGGGACGAGGAGACACCACTGGTTGACAGTCGAGATGAACGGCGATTGGATGAGCTGTCCAGGATAACAGACGGCTCATGATTCCATAGTTAGTGGAAGACTACTATCAAGGTACACAGAGAAACGTTTAGAAGCACACCATCGAATCTACACTTTTGAGGATGAGCCTACAAGATAGGCGATATGTTCATGTTTGATTTTTTCACCGACCGTCATCGGCACCTCCACCGGCAGTGAATAGGGGAAGACCATTCCTGGACATTGGAAAAGAGTCCTTGGTCTAATGAATGAACGTTCCAGCTCCATCATTACGATGGACAGGTGCGTATTCGACGGTGAGCTTGTGAACAGCTGCAATCAGATTGCATGAAAACATGCTCGCGGCGATGGTGTCATGGTTTGGGGGATGTTTTCATGGATATCGCTGGGTCTCCTCTTCCCCATTGAACACACCCTCATCGCCAGATCCTACCTCGGCATCGTTTCGTACCAATTTTTGCTCTACCTGGCGACCGAGAATCCAGAACGCACTGGACTCATTCAACAAGACAACGCCTAGTGTCACAAGGCCCGCATTGTGCGGAAATGTTCGAGGATCATGTTCAAGCATTTCTTGTGCTCCCATGTCCGCCAAATTCCCTCGACATCAATTCCTACTGAACATTTGTAGGATGCACTGGAACGCAGCATTCGCCAGTGTACAGGAGTACCTCGCTGACATATCCATCTGTCCAGTTGGTCCAGGATAACTTCCTCGTTCTCATGGAGTCGATGCCACGCCAGGCGCAAAAGGCTGCTCAATTCGCTATTAAGTTGCAGAATGGTATCTTATATGTCACTCTTGTGTACATATAAGATACCATTCTGCACTTGATTTCCATATTTTTCAAATTTTTGTCAACACCTAGTCGCAACCATATTTGATATAAAATATCCATCTACATACATTCAACTACGTAGAGTTCAACAAAAACTTTCCATTTTAATGCGCATGCACACTGAAATCTTACGTCATTACTTCCTGTGTACTATGATACATCAAACCGACTTTCACTTGCTTCACATAGATGACCTTGATTGGATTTTCAAGTGATTCAATACCAACAGGTGTACCGTGTACTTGACTTTAAGTCCTTCAAAGCCATTATTTGCATTCCCCACTTGATAAGAGGACTCACTTATGTCTCATATAGCACCTTATAAATGACAATTGCACCAAGCCGCTATTTCCGGTGACTAACGACTCTGCTCTGGAGAGCTTAATCTAATCATGGATGATTTAGGGTTTATGTATCTACAATCAACTTGGTTTACATAGTGGTGTTATTTCAACTAGTCAGTAAATCTGACTTAATTCAAAACGTATTATCAAAACTTTTCCTTCGTCTCTCTTTGTCATGATATACAGGATGTTTCTTAAAGACGTTGTTAAATTTTTGGAGCGTAATCTAATGAGATGTACACTGTGCTGCCACTTTATTAGGTACACCCCTGCTGTGCACACAAATGGTTTGTCCCACAACGTTGAGTCACATGACCACAGTTGTGAATAAAAATGCCGCAGAACAACCTTTCCAGTATCAGTTAAGCATACAAACCGTAGCAAGAATGGGGAAAAGGAGTGATCTAACGGACTTCGAAAGTGGCATCGTAGTAGGTGCAAGACGTGCTGGACAAAGCATCTCTGAAATGGTAATTTTCCTGAACTTTTCGCGCACCACAGTTTCTTTGTTATCAATCGAGAATGGTGCAACGAACAGAAAAATCCTCTCAACGGCACTCCTGTAGAAGAAAATCGCTTGTTGATGAGAGAGGTCAGAGGACGACTAGAATTGTGAAAGCAAACAAACGGGCCACAATTGTCGCACATCACGTCAGAATACAACCTTGGCGCGCTGAACAAAATATCGTAACGGACCACTATTCGCACTTTGTCGCGAATGGGCTACAACAGCCGACGGCCACATCGCGTACCTTTGTTATCAATGAAGAACAAGAGAGCACGCCTCCTGTGGGCACAGCAACACCATACTGGACTATCGAGGATTGGAAAACAGTTGCTTGGTCTGACGAGTCGAAGTTCCTGGTGCATCGTATTGATGGGAGGCTCAGAATTTGGCGAAAACAATATGAATCCATGGACCCGTCATGTCTGACGACTACTGTGCAAGGTGGTGGGAGCCGTATTATGGTGTGGGGAATGTTTTCTTGGTACATGTTGGGTCCATTGATACCCATAGATTCACGTCTAAATGCCGCATCGTTGCTAACCAAGTGCATCCGTTCATGTTGACAGTTTATCCTTAAGTCAGGTGGTTACTTCCAGCAGGATAATGCGCCTGTGCACAAAGCCTGAATCACTATGGAATCGTTCCAGGAACATGACAATGACTTTTGTTTGCTGCAGTGGCCCGCTCAGTCCGCGGATCTCAATCTTATTGAACATCTTTGGGATGAGCTGCAAAGGGCTGTTCGCTGCAGGCCTACACCTCCGTCGAATCTCAAGGAACTGTGTTTCACACATGTCTGCATGGTACTCCATTCCTGTACAACGTTTTCAACATCTTGTTCAATCCATGCCTAGACGAATTCAGGCTGTTTTGAAGGCTAAATGAGGCTCAACACGCTTCTAGGTAGATGTACCTAATAAAGTGGCAGTACAGTGTAGGTCCAGAAACACTTCCTGTAGGTCCAGAAAAACAACTGGATCCGTGGATAGTTGTCAAACAGTTCGGAATATTCCAAGGATTTTCGAGCGTGTTCGACAATCCATGAGAAGATGCTCTGAGGCCATTTCGAACACTTGCACTGATGTAGACTTAAAAGAAAATCCTAATCGAATTTTCGGATGTGCATCAATTAATTTAATAAAAAAATTTAATCTGACAGGCGTTATTACATTTCGTGTATTTCGCGATAAATATGGCAAGAAATAAAAAACTGAGTGTTGAAAAAAAGAAGTGCTCCTATAACTCTGCATAAATAAAATTATTGCATGAGATGTAGTGACATAAAACTGCGTGTTTCATTTAAAGGAGTACAAACTACCATTCGACGATTCAAGGAGATTGGCAGTTTAAAGAACAAACCAACCACGATGACCGCGCGTAGCAACGGAAGCAGAAAATAAGACCATAACATTGATTTCTAAATGCAAATCAACGACTTAATGCACCAGAGTTCTCCAGGAACAGAGAAACTCCCGGTTCTACATCCACTCCAAAACTTTGTCTTAACCAAGCAGGGCTTCATGGTCGTGTAACGGTTCGAAAACGTTTATTAGAATCGAAATCGAAAAAAACTTGGCAAGGGCCATCAAAATTGGATAGTTGAAGAGTGAACGGATGAGTCCAAATTTGAACTCTTTGGATCCAAGCGTAGGGTTTATGTGAGACGATCAATTGAAAAAAAACAAAAAAAAAAAAAAGTGCCATATTGTTTAGTGCCTACAGTTAAGCACCCTGATGGTTCCATCATGACTGGGGTAACTTCTGTTTTTCTGCAGTGTATGACAGTCAGAATTCAACAAATGTTTTAAAAGAAGGCTATAAAAACAATGCAATATCCTCACGATTTCGACTTTGTAGAAGAAATTTTATATTACAAGACAATGACCATAAGCACAGCTCTAAGGTGTACTGGGACTTTCTAGCAAGTAACCAACAGGAGGGGATATTGCAAATTATGGTGTGACTACCCAAATCGCCTGACTTAAACCTAATAAACCTTTATGGGATTCTAGACCGCCAAGTTGTTCTAGTCTGCCCATCTTCACAAAATTTATGGGAAACGTTGCAGATCGTTTGGAATTATGTTAGTCAAACCATCATGAAATTAATCGCCAGCATACCATGTCTGTGTTAGTGGAAAGGTCTTTTTTTTTTTAATTAAACCTTACATTGTCATAGCTAATTTCAAAAAAAAAATGAACAAAAACAGTTGTCATTCGCTGCGATTCCAAACTTTTAGGCAGGAGTGTATGTATAGCTAATTCAGCAATATACACTGTCCAATCAAAATATTATAATCACCTACCTAATAAAAATGTTCTTGCTTACATTCCTGCACGACCACAAGATCAAAGGAGGTTACAATAAATCCTGAATACAAGCACCAAAAGATTTAAGAAAACATCCTCATACCAAAACAATGCCGCTTCCTGCCTGTTTCTGTTGGACCAGGACATCGGAGTGATTTCTGTCTGCAGTTTGTCTCTATACCGTCCACAGCACAGCAGGAAAAGTGATTCATCAGAAAATACAACTTTTTTTTCCATTTAATGGTCTAATGACGCCGTTCATGTGTAAACTTCAGGCGTCGTTGATGATGGGCGACTGTAAGTATGTACCTATTCCGGAGGCGGATCCGTTAGATCGTGATCTTGTAAACATCGCTGGTCATCCCCTGGTTAAAGTCCATGTGGACATGTGTATATGTAAAGGGTGGTACCTGGAACGTTTGTTCAACTTCGCCTAATGTCGCTGTGAAGAACAGAAATGCGATTGGTGTAGGTTTGTGCGAGTAGTGTGCATGTTCTGGTCTGGCCACTTGGCTACCCAGAAGGATCAGTCACCTAGAGAGATGATTCTGGGTACTCGTCCACACCACGAGAAGGTGGGCCAGTTCCAGTAAAGCACGTACTGTCTCAAGGGAGACTAGCCCACTTGGAGTTGCCAGAAGGGGAGCCAGGATCCTCTGGAGGCCTCTTCCGGTGGGGGGGGGAGAAATAACCACCAGTGGTGTAGGTTATGAAGGGAAAAAAAATCCATGATGAGCTGTTCCACCGTTTACCATCTATCGGCTCGCACAAGGCGAAGCAGCCTACGCCCACCACGACCTTCAATGAGTCGTAGACGCCCACCACTGACCTGGCGACTGCTGGGGTCCATTATCCGTCCACCCTTAGAATACCTTAACTACAACACTCCGCGAACAACCTACAAGATTTGCAGTTTCCGTAATACCGCCATTCTTCAACGGTACCCGACAATCATTCCGTTTTCGAAGTTCTTCAGGTCACGTCCCTTGCTCACATAGATCAATACTTTGTATAAACTGCGTGCCACAAACCTGCAGTATCATATTTACCGGTTCTTGCCACAACACCTATGCCACCAGACAGAGAAGAACGTACCATTGCTCAAACACGGGGGTGGTCATAATGTTTTGAATGGATATTGCATATCGGAAGTATATCCTTCCAGGAAAGAAATTACACATTGCAATTATTTATTACAGCAAACTTTCAGACTAACTGTTTAGCATCTATTTAAAGTAACACTACCGCGGAAGATTACAAGAATACGTGGGTAAACAAACGACACAGGAGGAACCTGTTTTTCACCACTAACAGCAGTACTAGAACCTGTCAAAGGAACACTTCCTGCTGTTGCTCAGTATTATGGGAAATCAAAGGATAGCCCATAAATCACAATGACCTATCAATATACTACAGAGAGTCTGTTATTGGGGAATGGATATCCGCATCCCACCAGAAGAAGGTAAATGAAATAGATTGTGAAGCTGTTAATCTCAAATGTTCTTCTAATGTTGTGCAACAATACAAAAGTTGATACAGCTGATAAAATAAACCTAATATTAGCAGTCAAATCTCTACCCGTTGGAAAATACAATTTTTAATTCTGTTAAGAACTGTATTTTATTAAAATATTATATATACAATACTTGCATAATGAACTTTTAGACTTTGCACACGCTTAGTCGATTACATTATAAAAGGAGACATTTAAACTGCATGAAATGAATGTCGCTGTGAAGAACAGAAATATGATTTGTGTAGGTTTGTGTGAGTAGCGTGCATGTTCTGGTCTGGCCACTTGGCTACCCAGAAGCATCAGTCACCTGGAGAGATGATTCTGGGTACTCGTCCACACCACGGGAAGGTGGGCCAGTCCCAGTAAAGCACGTACTGTCTCAAAAGAGACTAACCCACTATTAAAAACAAATGGTTTCAAATCATACTTTCTGTTTCGTTCTTTCTTCCTACACCTGAATGCACCATTATTCATATAAAATGGCATTCTATGATAAGGAATCACCTCTTACACTTTGTTCTCTTTCTGTTACGAGAACTAATAAGGCTTTCAAATGTACGAGACTTTCGTCATTAGGATTTTTTTCTCAAAAACATGGCAAAAAATCGATTAAACACTTTTCTTATGTAAAAAGATGTTAGGAATGAAAAAAACGAACCTCCACCTGCTAGTTCTTCTGTCATATTGATCGACTGATTTCAGATAGCCACTCTTTAAATGTAACATCTGGCAATAGAGACCTTCACGTACACTAACTTCTATTTTTTACAAGCTTTGTCTCATGCCATGGAAAAAAAGAGGTTAACTAGACAAAAAGGAGACATATATTATTGATTTTAAGATGAAAAAAAGTCATTTCGGTTGGTTCGTACACTCAGTAGCCAAAAAATTAGAAACCTTTTGCAATTGTTTCCAATTGTAAAAGGTTTCTTAGTAACAGATAAATATTATACGCTTTCCAGGGGCTACATGTATGTCGTTCGGGTCATGGGGCATACAAGTGATCTTTCCAATTCCAGAAAGGTATTATATTTATGGAGCGCGTTTATCAGGAAAGCAACCATCTCGAAAGTGAATGGAAGAGGAAAAGAGAAGAAATTGGAGAGAAAGTCGGTACTGCAAGGTGACCGCAAGAATTTAAAGCGAATTTTGTGTCAGTGTGCACAACAAATGACTGATAAATTCAATTCAGACAATTTCCAAACGAACTATGCCGCTGGGGTTGAAGAATCTCGGATCTGACAGTTGTGTGGCTATATAAAAGCCACTTCTTTCCGTAAAAAATCGAAACATTCGACTGGACTGAATAGTGGTAAAAGATCATGTGATCAGACGAGTCTCGATTTATACCTTTTTTACACCGATGGTATGGTGCAACTGTAGCGTGAACTGAAACCATACATCCAGACAGTCTCGTGCCTACCACTCAAGCGGCTGGAGGCGGTATCATGATAAGGGTTAAGTACTGTTGGTAGGGGCTAGTTCAGCTCATACCATTAGAGGGTCGTATTACTTCCAATGAATATCTTTCGGTCATAACAGACTAACTTCGCCTTGCAATGCTTCTTTCTTATACGGATTGTCATGGATTCTTTAAAGACAACAACACAGCTATCCACCGTTCAAAAAACGGTTATCTGAATGGTTTGAGGAACGTTCCCAAGATTTTCAACATCTCTACCATGGCCGCCTAATTTAAAGATCTGAATTCAATTGAAGATGCCTGGGTTATTTGAAAGGGAAATTCGGTTTTGCAGTTCTCTACCGACCACAATACAGAAGCTGACAATATCCTAATGGAAGAATGGTTAAATCTGCAGCTGGACTTCCTCAAACCCCTAGTGGAATCCATGCCACGACATGGACTGGCTCTAAAACGTGGCCCTCACTAGATAGTGAAGCAAGGTTTATATATCTTTAGCCAGCGGGCGGAGTACTTCAACCAAAGCTGGCTAGCAGAGATGTATCGTTTTCTTAAAGGCTGTTTTGAATGTTTAAATAATACCAAGGAAACATAAGGTTTGTCTGCAGGAACATTAAGACTACCGGATTTACTTGGTAGTTCAATCTTGATGGCTACAAAAATACGAGACTTTCTCAAAATTTTGAAACGATTAAAATAGCATTTGCTATTTTATAATTTCGATGGAGGTAGCGTACTATGACAGCAAAACCAATAGATAAAATTTTTAATTAATGGAAGATCATGGTCCAACATGGTACTTAAACAACCTTCGACGGAGGAACCAAACTTAAGTAATATCAGGATCCATAAATTCATGGTCGAGATCTATTGGAAAAGGTTGTAAAACACGGTAATAATCCAGATATTCTCGTAATATGAATCAAAACTGAGGGAATTCATATTAGAAATTACTAACGAAAATGGCGTAACACAGTAATGGATTTCACTACCAGTTTTAGAAAGGTTTAAGGTAAGAGCAACATGATGATTGCATCAGACACGTGTAACAGGTTATTCAACTACAGCAACCGTAATACAGAATTTAATCATTACCTTTTCCAATAAGCCAACTATTAGGCAGTTTCTGTAGCACTGAATTCCTTTCTAAGCGTCACGACTCAAGAAAACCGACATCGAAAAGGTGTCAGGGACTCCTTATTGATGATAATTCTTGAAAGTAGTTTATATTTTAACCACACAAGCTTTCGCGAGTAAAAAGAACAGAAAATACTAGTGCATAAACCTGAGCGATCTCATTCTAATGCAATAATTCCTGAAACTTCTACGATTAAAAATTAAATATCATTAACGCCATTCAATATTGTGAAAGGCACCACGCATTTTATCAGGCTTCTGTTTATTAATCACAAAAGGTGTAACCATCTGATTCTACATAAGCATAACATACCATACCATATATTTTGGATTGAAAGGCGCATTGTTTCCTAAAAAAATTGGTCTAAAATGTAAAATTAACCCGAATATCCATATTATGGTGGAGCTTCCTCTTTAGGACACATTTTTGAAGATTTCTGCCCATCTCAGTTGTTCGAATTGAATTGTTTGCGGTATGATTTCTTTCGCTTCAAAGGTGTTTCTTTGAAGGACAAAGTTCCTTCAAAGGACAAACTTGTTTATATGTCCGCTATGATATTCCCTGTCAAAAGCTTAGTGTTTTGGAATCTCCTCTTTTCGATCTTCTATGGCTTAAAAATCTCTACCACATTCTGTCAAATTCATCAGTTGCCTCTATTGTTCTTCCAACTGCACTAATTACTAGGAACTCTGATTTCTTCTCTTAGAAACTTTACTTTCTCCAGTCCAAATTTCCTAACAGTGAGGTAATTTTTCTTGGTGGTTTTAATGTTCACAACTCCAGCTGGTTTCGGTTTTCTAGTCACACGGACCCACCTGGTCAAGATACTGAAGTTTTTGCAATTACTAATGACCTCGCACAGATTTTTCATTTACCTACCAGAATACCAGACAATCTTAACCACACAGCCAATATGCTGAATCATTTTTCTCACAAACAACCCTTCTAAGTACATGGTTGAAGTCAGTGTTCCTCTAAGAATCTCAGATCGCAACTTACTGTCTTCTCCAATAGAGTCTTTCTCTCGAGGCCATTCTCAAACTCGTGTTGTTTGGCATTACAAGAATGAAAATCGGATGATCTGCGACATTTTATTTTCTTCTTTTCCTTACTGTTTCAAATCTTCTGATGTCAACGTTTGCTCATATCGTGTCAGTGAAATTATTCCTGTAGAGTCTGCATAGTGGTATAGTCACAGTTCTCCCTGCACCCAGGAAAAAGCCCGGATTCGAATTATATCGATGACGCGAGAACTTTATGGGCCTTTTTTTCACTTAATGAGTGAGTTAGATAGTCTCAGGCAGAGATAGTAAGGTTTTTTCGCCGGGAATCCGGGGTTTTCGTCACGCAAAGCAGGCAAATCGACCACAGAACCCACGCAAATAATTTAAAGACACAATACACATGGGTAGATGATATAACCCCGGTGACTCTAATAAACAGGGTATTTATTCTTGTCGGGATGAAATCCTTTATTCCACACTCCACCTTAAAATCTTGTTCTTTATCTAAACCTTGGTTTTCCAATAAATATGTCAAGGCTGTTCAAAAAAGAATTTGGATAGAGCCAATTGCGATATGCAATTGGCTCTATCCAAATCTCCAGGTTCATTTTCTGCCTGCACCAATTCTCAAGACAATTGTAAAGCAGTTATTAATCACTCCAAACTATATTTTGAAAAGGCTAAGAGTAGAAAACTTGCTTCTTGTCCGGTAGTCGAATATTTTGATCTCTTGCCCGAAATAATGACAGCACAGTTTGCCCATCTCTATCAAAACCAGATGGTTCTATTGCCACTTCAGCCAAATATAAAGGATGACTTGTTAGCATCCTATTTATCTTCAAACTCGTGTATTAATGATCTTGGTAAATCACCTCCTACCATTCCCAGTACACTCAATTCAATGCCTCCTGTGGTCTTCCGTCATAAGGATGTCAGAAGAATTTTGAACTATCTTAATGCTAAGAAATTTCCAGGTCCCGATGGTATTTCTCCACTGTCCTCAAAATCAGATTTTGAGAACAGTGGACAGCCTGTATTGTCAGTTGACAGTTCTGTGTCGTCTTTTTTCACTTTCTTATTCCACAGGTTTTTTCCCTTCTGCTTGGAAAAATGCTGATATCCAGACAGTTCATAAAAAATGACAAATCTCTCGCATCCCATTGCACTTACTTCTACTCTTTCTAATGTAGTGGAGAAATCAATTAACCACCAACTTAAAAGCAATCCAGAAACCTTCTATCAGATCAATGATCGCCATTATGGAATCCGTCAGTGTAGATCCACCGGTGATATACTGTATAGTGGCTTATGATACCCATCTATGGAAAAATTCATTAGAAAAGTTTGAAACTGAAGCAGTTTCTCTTGTCATTGCAAAGACTTTTGAACGTGTTTGTCATAAAGGTATTTTAACTTCCACCAGTTTTATCTCTGACTGCTCACTGCAAGTTATGGTAGATGGCGCTCTATCTTTTAACTTCACTAATGCTGGTGCTCCCAATGGTTCAGTTCTTTCTCCCACTACTTTCCTTTTGTATATTAACGACGTTCTTCCATTGACCGGAAATCCCATCCACAGCTTTTCTGATGACAGCACATTGCAATACACCTTCCAGTTTGAGAAACAGCTTCAATTTCTTGAATATCCACTACCAAATTTCTTAAATGATGATCTCCAGGTAATTCTGCAATGGTACAAATATAACTTAATTTATTTCAATCCTTCTAAAACTCAGTCCTTTCTTATATCTCGCAAAAAGGATGTCTTCTCCTTTGCTTATCTTTCGATAACGCTCTGATTTTTAGGCAAGATCATATATCTCTTTTAGGGGTTACTCTGACTTCAGATCTCTCTCGGGTTAAGCAAATCACAAATATTGCTTCTTTTGCATCTAAAAAAACGGGTTTTCTCTTTTGTCTCGGCGTTAATTTTCTTCCAAATAGCTGTTCATTCTGTACACATTGCAAATTCTCTACTATGGAATTCCCACATCTGGGGCGGTGCCCAGAAAACTTCTCTCAGGCGTCTAGATTCCATTCAAAATAGGGCACATAAGTTAACTAAAGACAAATCTCTAATTGAATCTTCATTCAATTTCCATTTTCTGAAATAACCACCCTTCACAAGTATTTCCTGAAAATTATAATTTACAGAATTCAAGTCTAATGTCAACAAGTATCTTCTTCTATCTTCTTAGCCTTCAACCCACGCAAGGTACTAAATACTATAGGTTCTAATACCTCTCGTGCCTTGGAGTTATAAAAAATACATCTATCCCAGGTGGACTTTTTATGGATTGCAGCGAAAAAAGCAATGTCATTATTTGAATAACGAAGTATTCTTACAGAGATAAAATTCAGGTTTCAAAGTCTTGGACGATCCCTCTAGAATATCAATGAGCATTTCAGAATAATTGTTTGAAATATTAATAACTGACTAATCACTATTTTGTCTCATTTTTATGTCACGGGTAACGCCAGTTAATAAATAAATAAAAAAGGTACTAGTTAAAATAAACAAATGAGACAGCATTTTTCATCATCCAATACGAAAAAGTATTAAAGTAGGGAAAGAGAGAATGACCCTGACATGAGAAGAGAAAATAATGGGTGTCTAATTTCAACACCGCTGAAGTGTTCAGTTACGTTATTTCTATGCCTTATTTTCAATACATACAAACTGTAATTAATTCTTCATTCAAATTCTTAGCAGCCTAAGGAACATTTTTCTTCAACGGGTGAAACTTTGAGCTATTTCATCAGCGTAAAATAATGCTCCTACTTTTTTTTTCCACCCATCAAGTGCCTCGCCACCGTCTGTGTAACTCGTTTTTCATTTCAGTAAAACGACTTCGGGAACTGACTTTGCTGTGATTTTTCAAGTCAGTGTTTTATTTAGTACTGAGGATTGATTAATTCCAACTCCAACAAGTTAAGCAAACATCTACTATTGAAAATTTGAAGTACAGAATCATCTTATATGTACACACATATAAAGTATGTGGGTAAGTCAAAACACCACCTATCTAATAGTGTGTTGGGCTTTTTCGCCAATATCCGACTCCACGAGACTGCTGAAGGTGTCATCAGGTATTCTGAACCCGCTGGACAGAAGGACATCCCGGAATCTGGCAATTGAGCCCCTCTTGTAGACTGGTGAATGCTGCGTTTCCCCACCCCCGCATCCCACAAATGTTCGATGAGATCGATGTCGATGGAATTTGGAGGCCAAGGTGGAGCACGAAATGTTTGAACGTAATTCTCCAATCATTCCAGCAAAATGCTGGCCTTGTAATACGGGGCACTGTCTTATTGAAAGAGTCCAGTGCCATCTGTATACATGATTATCATGTAGAACAAAACTTGGTCCAAAACAATGCCGAGGTAGGATCTAGCTGTGAAGATGTGTTCAATAGGGACAAGGAGAACCAGTGATATCTATGAAAACATTCCTCATTGATATGGGGGATGTTTTCACCCAACCTTGCAGTTTGGTTGCAGTGGTTTACCTGATCATCGTCAAGTCTGTATTCGTCCATCGGCATGATGGAACTGACACGTTGAGTCATCAGACCAGCCGACTTTTCCAGTCGTCCAATCCAGTAACAGTGTTCCCGGGTCACTGAAGGCAAATTGGCATATTAACAAGTCGCCTATTTCGTAGGCTTATCCGCAAGAAGGTCCACTGGATGGTGCGCTCCTTCCTCCTTGCACGGACTTCGTCCTGACGAACTGTTAGGCACTATCCGTGTCTTCACTGGTCAGTAACGTCATTCCTAGATGACGTGGGATGCGTCCATTCGTGGATACAGGAACAATCATAATGCTTTGGTTCATGAGTATCAGATTTAGAACAAAATCTTGAGTCTGGTGCATTAGACTCGTTTTATTTAAACAAAATGGTTTCCCTTATTATTGGAGGAAAACAGATAAGCACACGTATCTATTTTGGTCATTAATGCAAAACAGGTCAGTGCACTTTCCTTATTATTGTATTATGATTTAAGGACTGTTATACTTAAATTTAAACTTTTTTTTTCAAGGAATGAATTTATCATATGGAAATTCGTCATTCCCTTAACGACTCGCTTTCAAAGAACCTATCCTGTCATTAAGAAAGGAATATTTGTATTTAAAATTCAAAAGGAAAAGATGCAATTGTATTAGAAAGAACTGCAAGGTGATTACTAAACCGATTTAGAAAAATGTCTTTTCCCTGTTCCAGAAGAGAAACTAAGCATAAGAAATAAAGGCGTATCGCGTTTTTAATAAGAAAAGAAAAGCCTTCAAAACTGAGAGGTTGAATTCCTTTAATAATGAAGAATTTTCACAAGGAGAAAATTCGGGTGATGACAATGCTTAGCTGATTCAAACTTTCTTCATAAGACGTATGAATTTGTTGTTTAGATAATAAGTGACGCATCTAAAGATTTTCATGGACCAGGAGGAAATGGATACGTACCTCCTGGCAATAGTGTGATAAATAGAAGTGGGTTGTGTAGTTAAAGATTATTATGACTCAAAAGAAATGGCATCCAGAGAAAATATATTCAAGATTTAAATCCTATTCCACACCACCGGGTTTACTTCAAATAATTCCAACACAAGGAAAATAGAAATATTTTTAAAATAATCTCGGGAAGGAATTTCAAGGGCTGAGTCAGAGAAAATGAGGCATGGAATAAGTCTCATTGCTCGCCTTTCATCCACAATCTTCACCCAATCCTTTGAGAGGTAGTCGATAAGCAATCATAAAATATATTATTGTATCATCACTTCACAAACAGAATGACATTTGTATAATAAATAATTTTAATTTAAGTTAATTTGAAACTTTTTAAATTAACTTCGTATAATTTTTACATAAAAGACTAAATTTTGGGGGGGGCCTTTGGGTCTGGGGTCCAGACCAAATGGCTGGCCTTCCCCCTCATCGCCAGATCCTACCTCGGCATTGTTTCGTACCAATTTTTGCTCTACCTGGCGACCGAGAATCCAGATCGCACTGGACTCATTCAACAAGACAACGTCTAGTGTCACAAGGCCCGCATTGTGTGAAAATGTTCGAGGATCATGTTCAAGCATTTCTTGTGCTCCCATGTCCGCAAAATTCCCTCGACATCAATTCCTACTGAACATTTGTAGGATGCACTGGAACGCAGCATTCGCCAGTGTACAGGAGTACCCCGCTGACATTTTCCTTCTGTCCAGTTGGTCCAGGATAACTTCCTCGTTCTCATGGAGTCGATGCCACGCCAGGCGCAAAAGGCTGCTCAATTCGTTATTAGGTTGCAGAATGGTATCTTATATGTCACTCTTGTGTACATATAAGATCCCATTCTGCACTTGATTTCCATATTTTTCAAATTTTTGTCAACACCTAGTCGCAACTATATTTGATATAAAATATCCATCTACATACATTAAACTACGTAGAGTTCAACAAAAACTTTCCATCTTAATGCGCATGCACACTTTGAAATCTTACGTCATTACTTCCTGTGTACTATGATACATCAAACCGACTTTCACTTGCTTCACATAGATGACCTTGAATTGGATTTTCAAGTGATTCAATACCAACAGGTGTACCGTGTACTTGACTTTAAGTCCTTCAAAGCCATTATTTGCATTCCTCACTTGATAAGAGGACTCACTTATGTCTCATATAGCACCTTATAAATGACAATTGCACCAAGCCGCTATTTCCGGTGACTAACGACTCTGCTCTGGAGAGCTTAATCTAATCACGGATGATTTAGGGTTTATGTATCTACAATCAACTTGGTTTACATAGTGGTGTTATTTCGTCTAGTCAGTCAATCTGACTTAATTCAAAACGTATTATCAAGACTTTTCCTTCGTCTCTTTGTCATGATAAACAGGATGTTTCTTAAAGACGTAGTTAAATTTTTGGAGCGTATTCTAATGAGACGTACACTGTGCTGCCACTTTATTAGGTACACCCCTGCTATGCACACAAATGGTTTGTCCCACAACGTTGCAAGTCACATGACCACAGTTGTGAATAAAAATACCGCAGAACAACCTTTCCAGTATCAGTTAAGCATACAAACCGTAGCAAGAATGGGGAAAAGGAGTGATCTAACGGACTTCGAACGTGGCATCGTAGTAGGTGCAAGACAAAGCATCTCTGAAATGGTAGTTTTCCTGAACTTTTCACGCACCATAGTTTCTTTGTTATCAATCGAGAATGGTGCAACGAACAGAAAAATCCTCTCAACGGCACTCCTGTGGAAGAAAATCGCTTGTTCATGAGACAGGTCAGAGGAGGATGACTAGAATTGCGAAAGCAAACAGACGGGCCACAATGTTGTACATCACGTCAGAATACAACCTTGGCGCGCTGAACAAAATATCGCAACGGACCACTAGTCGCACTTTGTCGCGAATGGACTACAACAGCCGACGGCCACATCGCGTACCTTTGTTATCAATGAAGAACAAGAGAGCACGCTTCCTGCGGGCACAGCAACACCAGTACTGGACTATCGAGGATTGGAAAACAGTTGCTTGGTCTGACGAGTCGAAGTTCCTGGTGCATCGTGTTGATGGGAGGCTCCGAATTTGCCGAAAACAACATGAATCCATGGACCCGTCATGTCTGACGACTACTGTGCAAGGTGGTGGGGGGCAGTATTATGATGTGGGGAATGTTTTCTTGGCACACGTTGGGTCCATTGATACCCATAGATTCACGTCTGAATGCCGCATCGTTGCTGACCAAGTGCATCCGTTCATGTTGACAGTTTATCCTAAGTCAGGTGGTTACTTCCAGCAGGAGAATGCGCCGGTGCACAAAGCCTGAATCACTATGGAATCGTTCCACGAACATGACTGACTTTTGTTTGCTGCAGTGGCCCGCTCAGTCCGCTGATCTCAATCTTATTGAACATCTTTGGGATGAGCTGGAAAGGGCTGTTCGCTGCAGGCCTACACCTCCGTCGAATCTCAAGGAGTGCATTTCACACTCATGTCTGCATGGTACTCCATTCCTGCACAACGTTTTCAGCATCTTGTTCCATCCATGCCTAGACGAATTCAGGTTGTTTTGAAGGCTAAATGAGTCTCAACACGCTACTAGGTAGATGTACCTAATAAAGTGGCAGTACAGTGTAGGTCCAGAAACGCTTCCGGTAGGTCCAGAAAAACAACTGGATCGTGGATTCACGATCCGTGGATAGTTGTCAAACAGTTCGGAATATTCCAAGGATTTTCGAGCGTGTTCGACAATCCATGAGAAGATGCTCTGAGGCCATTTCGAACACTTGCACTGATGTAGACTTAAAAGAAAATCCTAATCGAATTTTCGGATGTGCATCAATTAATTTAATAAAAAAATTTAATCTGACAGGCGTTATTAAAATAGAAGTGCTCCTATAACTCTGCATAAAGAAAATTATTGCATGAGAAGTATTATTGCATGAGAAGTATAGCTGATTCAAACTTTCTTCATAAGACGTATGAATTTGTTGTTTAGATAATAAGTGACGCATCTAAAGATTTTCATGGACCAGGAGGAAATGGATACGTACCTCCTGGCAATAGTGTGATAAATAGAAGTGGGTTGTGTAGTTAAAGATTATTATGACTCAAAAGAAATGGCATCCAGAGAAAATATATTCAAGATTTAAATCCTATTCCACACCACCGGGTTTACTTCAAATAATTCCAACACAAGGAAAATAGAAATATTTTTAAAATAATCTCGGGAAGGAATTTCAAGGGCTGAGTCAGAGAAAATGAGGCATGGAATAAGTCTCATTGCTCGCCTTTCATCCACAATCTTCACCCAATCCTTTGAGAGGTAGTCGATAAGCAATCATAAAATATATTATTGTATCATCACTTCACAAACAGAATGACATTTGTATAATAAATAATTTTAATTTAAGTTAATTTGAAACTTTTTAAATTAACTTCGTATAATTTTTACATAAAAGACTAAATTTTGGGGGGGCCTTTGGGTCTGGGGTCCAGACCAAATGGCTGGCCTTCCCCCTCTATCTGGGCCTGATTATTATTACGATTTTTGGATGATGCAGCAAAAGCCTAGGTTCCTAGCCAGGGGCAGATCTAGGTTCTTCGGAGCCCAGGGCTGGGGTTCTTAGTAGGTCCTTTTAGGTATTAGCATAATGTGCATGGCACAATCAATTAAATTAATGTGATCACTTCCAGAATATATTTTAGAACGTTGTTAGACTATGAAAAGTAGGAGCGTGGTTCTACCAGGGTCGTGTCAGAGCAAGAGGACTTTGGTTGGAAAGCTGCTTCACTAAAGAATACAAGTTAGGTATTTGGGGCTCCTGGATTCGAGGGGACTGAAGCTCTATTAGCCGTGCCTGGATCCGCTCCTGTTCCTAGCATCTTATGGCCTGTACTAATCTTAAATCTCTGCAAAGGTCATTTTTTTATAGACATTCCATAAATTGGGCCATCGTGGGTAGTAGCACAGTTGGTATATTTACCGTCTTCCCCCCATCGAGTAGAAAAGACCCAAGTTCGAATCCCACGAGGAATTTTATGGATCTTATGCAGCAACTAACAAATCGACCACAGAACACATGCAATTTATAGACCTATGATGCAATATGGTAAGTTGCTGATGCGCCAAAAACCCTACAACAACTCTTACCCCATCAATGGTTTTGTTACTTTCTTATAATGCTCATACATTCTCTTTACCTCGTCTGTCATTCATTTTAGCATCTTAAGTTCATAGAACTTGACCACTCGTACAAATGCGTTGGTGGCTTTCAAGATAAATCCCTTGTCAAGTCTTTTGATACATTTAGGCCTCCTTAGTAAAACAAGATAATCAAGTTCCTTGTACTCTCTCGGATATCCAGTTTTTGTTTTTTTTTCTTTTCTTATTTATTCCACAATATACTTAATGCAAACAGATTTAAAGAATCTTTTCCTATATATACCTTTGACAATACAATTAAAGTTCCAAGAATTTGAAATCTGCTGCGGTACTTATTCAAATGCCATCATCAATTGCTCATTAAGTATTCCTGAGAAAATCTCTCCAAGAAAGATTTAATAACGTAGATTCTGAATAAATGTGCGCTGGATGAAGGCATAAAAAGGTCAGAAAAATCAATAATGTTAAAAGACGGGATGCTACTTCCATTACGAGAACGTCTGATTGTTTCTTTTTACCAAGAAAGCTCCCTGAAACCAAGTTAATGAGTCCAAGAAATCCGTTCAAATATCGTGGAAAATTGCGACTGACTACTTCAGCAAACTTAAGAAGGGTGTTCGCTTTTATTGCAATCACTTGAAACTAAGGCTAAGTATTTATTCTCCAATATTTATATAAAATATCGTACTGGCAAGAAAGCTGTGTTTCAGAAATAAGGGGGGGGAACTACTTGAAACCTTTGTATATGCAATTCAAGGCATGAACTCCATTAATCTCTTTTGCCAAAGAAATTCCTCTTGATGAGTGCAGTCAGTTATTGGAATGATGCCAGTTGCACGAAAATATAGCGTAAAGTTGACCATGACAGCACAGAGTTCAAATCTTTCACAACGTAAGTCACATTTACCACCTTAGTGTACATAGTCCAATGATAAAAGGATTACAAAACCAGAGCCAACAACGAGTGTTCTCAAAGGGCTGACCGGTTTGACACGCTTGGGAGAATGAAGACTGACATTCGCTTCAGACCAATGGTTTGCCAGAGTTATGCAAGGATATTTATATTAGTATCAAGGCAATGAAGGTATCCCTTTCAGATGCTTAGAGGCTTGCTTCCTAGCATCATTTGCCACCAATTACGTTTTTTCGAAATCTAATTTGGCTGTTTGGGGCTAAAGAAAAACTCAGAATTCCATGCATCAGCTAATAACAACCAAAAGAAAATTAGAAGCCTACAATAATTAATTTTAATTAATATGCAAGCCGCCCTTGTTTATTTTTTTAGTTATTTGTCATTCGGACCCCTTTTTTGTCGTATTTTGGATGTAAAATTTGCCTACCTGTTTCTTTTTTTTTTTTTCCACTCAATGGGAAAGTTGTTTCCCTTGCTCGGTTTAATCTAAAAATGCCACTGGTGTACATTGCCTTATCATTAATATCGTGATACCTCCACACCTACAAATAACCTTTATTTACTAAGTCTCCATGGAACACGTACCACCATTTTTTTTTATTATTTTTTTTTTTGATTCGATTAACATCGGTTCAAGTTCGTTTTAGAAGTACACCGACAGCAGAGTTTATAGTATAAACCGACGCTGGGGAATAACTTCCCCATTGAATGAAAAGCAGTTGATTAGGCAAAATTTTAAAATTGGAAAAAATCCAGATGAAACCTAAAAATAGATCTCGTGCCACTTAATTGGAACACTCTGAATATACACTATACTATCAAAAGTATACAGTTATTCCTGCATAACGTTATCGGGCATGTGCTACACCCAAAAAGGCGCCATCGTAACTGGTCCCTGGAATGTTTGAAAACTTAAGGAGTGAGGAATCATGGTACACAGTTTTCCAAACTGATGACCCTCTTTGAGTATATTTTGTCCACCTCCTGTACTGAATTTTGTCAGCTCCTTCAGGAGGAATAAATTTCAGCAATGAACTGCTAAGTTTAAACAGGATGGAACTTATAAAACATTTCCATCTTTTATTTATGTTTTCACCAAGTCATTCAATTTTGAACTAGTAATATTATTTGCCAAAGTGCTAGAAAGCCACAGGCTTTTCCTACATTGGCCGGAGGAAAAAAAAAAAAAAACCAGCAGATAATACAAATTATTTGCTTCCCTCCTCATATACACTGAGTAGACAGAAATCATGGCATACCGACTTAGGAATGGGTAGGTGGACCCGGATAAGGGCAGTCACACGGCGAGGCATTGAGTCCACTATTTCACAAAAGTGGACCACAGGTATTTCCATCCATGCTTGCTGCAACGCTGTCATAATTCAGTCGCATTCCTGGGTGGAGGATCCAAAGCTCGAACGGACCTTTCCACAGCATCCCAAAGATACTCCACAGTGTTCATGTTGGGTTAACGGGGCGGCCATTCAACAGTGGTAAAATCTGCGGAATGCACTTCGAACCATGTTCTAGTCACCACGGCTATGTGAGGGGGCACATTGTCCTGGTGGAAGAGTCCATTATCCCATGGGTGCACGATGGTCATGAAGGGATGCAGATGGCTGCAAGGAGCGACACGTAATCTAGATAGTTTAGAGATGCGTCTAGCCGTACAAGAGGTTCCAATGTGTGCCAGTTGATCATGCCTCAGAGCATTACCAACCGTCCACCTGCCTGAACAGTTCCTTGTTGACATGAACGCATAGCTTCGTACAGTTTCCGCCAGATACGCCCCTCCCGTCCGCTCGAAATAACTGGAAACGGGACTCGCTGGACCAGGAGACCCGTCTCTAATCATCCAAGGTCCAGTTCCGATGTTCTTTCGCCCAGTTGAGGCGTAGAGTTCTGTGTCGTAGTGTTAGCAATGGAACTCTGGTGGGTTGGCGGTTCCCATAACGTATTGCGGCTAATGATTGCCCTATGGTCTTGGTGGAAACATTTCTGGCACCTCCCTTGTTAAGTTGGAAGTGATTTGTGCCACTGTCGCTCTCCAGTTGGCTGAAACAATGCGAGACAGATGGCCACGTTCATTCAGCACCTTTCTCCGCCCACAGCGCTGTCCACAATGAAATGTTATTTCGGAAATAATGTATTCCCGACACTCTTGATACTGTCGAACGCGGATCGTGTAATTTCTGTCCCACCTCCGCGATACAGTGACCATGCGTCGGACACCCACTATCATCCCTCTTTCAAAGTCGGTTGACTCACGACGTTTATCCATACTGACATCGAATTACTGTCTACGTGAATGCAGTTGACATGAACGCATAGCTATATACCTGCCAAATAGTGGCTTCGCCCTCTAGCAAGATTGGTGACAGCGTCGCGTTGCCCAGAAACCAGGTATCCCATGAATTCTGTCCTTTCAGTGTACTATTACAATATAAAAAAAACAGGAAGTTTTATATTAAACATTCCATAAATTCCATATTAAATGAAATAAATTTAGACAACCTAAGTCCCTAAGACAGAATTCGGCCACGACTTTTAATAACATATTTTTAATTCATTATGGAGTCATCGATACAATTCAGTATCAATTTGAAATTTTCATTGCAGATTCGTCATAAACTCAATTATTGCAACACTAAAGTAGTCTTCACTGTTCAAAACATTCTGTCCATTCTTATAACGAATGGGAAACTTTTAACAATCTACTGATTATAACACTTTCTGATGACTTCGTAATAACATATTGTTGATTGGACAAGTCCATTAAACTACTTCCAGCATCAGAAAAATTGGCGTATGTTTTAGCTGGTTGAATTAGACATTCAAGTACACGAAAACAACTTCGGATCTTCAACTTTAAAGCATCACCACGTCTACGAGATATCTTCAGCGAGGATCCTTCTTAATCCAAGAGGAATTGCACCATGGAAAGTGGGTAAACACATCAAATATCCTCGGATGGAAATTACCACTGCTTTGATGTCGGTTTGTTCGGAAACAGCAAAGACTGCAACGTAATATTGAAACCATCCAAGGATGGATTTACTCAACTGGGAGATGATTGTATTATCTCCCCGGTGAATAAAACTGATTTTAAATTAATTATTTATATTCATTAGTGTTAGTTAGTTAGTCAGATAGTTAACTATTAACAAATAATTTAAAATTAGCAATTATTTTTTTTAATATATAAATTATATTTATCTGTTATGATAGTTTGTACCTTTTGCGTAATGTAGTTATATTAGTTCGTAATTACGCTTTTTATTTTTTGTTTAGGAAGTATAAATGTGGTGAGCGATGGATGTGTTGGATTCCAACTGAGCAGCACCCTGCTGTACGGATGATGCTCGTTAGGAGGATGGAGGGAACGTTCATTATTCTCACACGGGGTGCTGCGTAGTGGAAACCCAACGTGTCCATCAAAGGAGCTCATCTGGGGGAGGGTAGTTAAGGCGAGAAACCGAAAAACTGTTGCGTTGTAAGAATGGGATGGAGGGTGGGCTTATTCAAGACGGACGAACTGGATCCCGACGATGGGGTGGGGGCACCAGTACCGCAGACGTTTGTCCGTTAGGAGGGGGAGGTATACGGTGCACTCATCTGATTGGCCTGATGTCCTTCCGTAAGGGCAATCCCGTCTACGGATCCAGTTCACTAATTACGGATTGCTTTCTTCCTTTAGGCATTAGCTGATTGACGAATTTCCAAACTGACTTTTCTAATGAGGACCGCTTCGTCCAGGATGCTTGCTTGAATCGGAGATGGACAACTCAGGAATCTGTTGAAGTGATGCTGGAAGGACGCCAGTGACGTACAGTTGCTGTTGATTGTATTATTGAGTATTTATGTACCATGATTCGCTGTACTTGCAATTCGGAATGTAAATTTATTGTTGCTAATAAAATTGATTTTTTTAATTAAGAAATTATGTTTTCTAAAAATTTCTAAAGGAGAATGATCTTTCTTCACACCGATATGCACTTTACAATTTACTCATGCTGGAAAGAGTGTGTAAACGAATAACAGAAACTTACTATTGATGAACCGCGCATCACACATTCAGTACTTTCCATCAAGATTAAAGAACTTGTTGCGATGCGTGACAAGGTATTCCGCTGATGATACTATTACTGTAATGAACGTAACCAAAATAAAAACTGGATATCCAATTTGAAATGTTAATACGAAAATACCCTAAATTATATTGAGTAACCCATGCGTCGGGCACCCACTACCAATCCCTCTTTCACAGTCGGTTAACTCACGACGTTTATCCACTGACATCGAATTACCGTCTACGTGAATGCAGTACCTATATACACACACCAAGTGGTGGGTTCGTCCACTAACGAGAGGGGGGACAGCGTCGCGTTGCCTAGGTACCAAGTATCCCACGAATTCTGTCCTTTCAGTGAACATAACTGCCCAGTTGACCTTTGAATTTATTCAAGCTGTCAGCCTCAACTACCTGCGAAGGCAACCTCGTCCAGCAATCAATAACTCGCTGGTTAAAAGAAAACTTCCTACTATCTAGTCTAAACCTCTTCCTCTGTATTTGAATTTATTCCGCGTTCTGAAATTCTTTATAGCAGGAAAATTCCGCCTTCGTTCATTTTACTAACCCCTCTTAGAGCCTTATAAACCTCGATGAGGTCACCTCTGATATGCCTGGTTGCCAAGCTCATTAGCCCACACAGTCTTTCCTCATATGGTCGCCATTTTCCCGACCTCACCATGCGAGTTGCCCATCTTTGGACCCTTTCAAGAAGCTCAATATCTTTTTTCAGATGAGGTCTCCATAGCTGAACAGTATTCCAGTTGTGGTCTTATAATTGCCTCATACAGTGGGACTATGACCTCCAGATTTCTACAAGATAATGTTCGACAAATCATTGATAAGACATCATGGGCTTCCCCAACTGCTGTTTAAACTGTTCAGAAAACTCCCAGATCCCTTTCTTCCTCTACTGTTTTTAATTCAACCCCACCAAGTGTATAATTTTTTTTGGGGTTGCTATTCCCAAAGTGTAAAACATTGCATTTTGCTACATTAACATAGTTGCCACTTCTGACCATTCTTGCAGCCTGTTCAACTCATCCTGAAGGAATGTTGCATGGTACTGATCATTAAGTACTCTACCAATCTTCACATCTGCAAATTTTGACATCAAGCTTTCTATCCCATCGTCTATGTCGTTCATGAAAATGAGAAACAGTGGTCCAAAAACTGATCCTTGGGGGACCGAACATTTTGACCATTGTTTCTTTACACCATTCTGAAGAACATCCATTAATCACAACCCTCTGCACCGCAGCCACTCAGCAAACCATCTTAGAATTTTTTCAATAAACCCAACATGTTCCAGCTTATACAATAAACTCACAAGAGGGACCGAGTCAAGAACCGAGCCTTGCTAAAATCAAATAAACTGTCGAAATTGTTCTCTACATCCAGCTCAAAGAAACCTTGTTGTGTGTCCTTCAACTGCCATATCTAAATGTCCCTGGATTGCATTCTTAAGCATTGCTCCTAAGATGTTCTCTACCACTGAAATCAGACTGAAGTAAATTCATTTTAATTCATGAATTTATTTTGGGGTAAGCTAATATAACAGAAAGAAATTACAGAATTCATGCAACTAATTTCATAAGAGAGTAAATGTTCTTTCCAGAAGTTACCTCTACAGAACTGGTAATAAATTTACCAATATCTTTCAGTAGGAAGAGTGAAGTTTTCTAATTAACAGTTATAAATGCTTTCCTTGTCTTGAGTGGCATTACGCATTGGAGAAAAAAAAACCGGAGTATCCAGCGATTAAAATTTATGGCCACGTAATTTGACGTGTTTCAGCGACTTGTGTTAACGATAAATGAATTTTTTTTATTTAGCTCTTTCCATTTAAGATTCTTTCGTTTCATTCGAGCTCTAATTACTTCCAGACAGTACCCTTCGCGTGTTTTTTCTTCTGTCCCTCCTCACGCGACCTCATTTTCTTCCATTTACATTCGTTCTTTGTGGAAAAGCAATTTCTAGAAACAGAAAAACATTCTAAAATAACACGAGCTAAATCTTTTGAAGGAGAAGAGAAAGTTGTAGAAGGAAATTAATTACGACTTCCACACTGTCTTCGTTTGTCCAAAGTAATTGGCACTTCAACCCATCTACGATACAATTTATACCAAGGGAGGACGGCAATACATTTCAAACGAAGTGTACTCTTTCCTTCGTAATTTCCGGCCAAGCGTATGAAGAAATGATTTGAACAAATGTAAATATAAAAAAAAATGATCCCGATATTGTCAGACATTTTTTTCCCTCTGCTGCTTCAACCGACGGGCAGCCCTACTTTGGAACTTAAGCCTCAATGATTACATAAAACAGCTCAGCTTGACTTACCAATGTTCCTTTATCGAATAGTTTGTTAAAGGAACATTGGTAAGTCAAGCTTTCCTTTTGGGTTAGCTTTCTTTGTTGACTCCAGATGGCACTGTTTCGTTTATATTATTATTAATTTTTTTCGATGTTTGTTTGAAAATAAAGGTTTAGGTTAAATCAAATTTGTAAGAATTTTGTTTTTTTTTGTTAAAAGTTAGGTTATTTTAAGTTCTGGAGAAATACTAGTATTTTAAGCAATAGTCATCGTCTGCCACTTCCCCCCCCCCCTCCCCAAACGAACCTACAGAGTACTCGACTGCTACTTTTTTCCCCCCCAAACGAACCTACAGAGTACTCGACTGCTACTTTTTTCCCCCCCAAACGAACCTACAGAGTACTCGACTGCTACTTTTTTTCCCCCCCAAACGAACCTAGAGTACTCGACTGCTACTTTTTTCCCCCCAAACGAACCTACAGAGTACTCGACTGCTATTCCCCCCCCCTCAAACGAATCTACAAAGAGTAATCGTCTGACACTTGTGAATTTTTAAGAATGATACTAAATTACGGTTTCTATTTTAATGTATTAAATATAAAATCATTTGCTTGATTAAAGTCGCTTTCTATGGTGGATCGTTTGCGTATGATAACATTTCTACTGTGCATGCGTGCTCAATGAAACATCTGCATTCGCTATATTGTACTGAACCGAAAATACAATGCCACGTTCTAACTTAGCACTAATCTGTACATAAACTCAGTAAAACAAGACAGGCCTTTGTCCAGGGTGCAAGTAAATCCAGTACGCAAAAAATAAAACTCGTAAATTGGTTAAAATTTTCTAAGCGTAATAGTATTTGGCAACAAACCTTTCAACTGGTTTTGATGAAGGGCAAATTTGATCAAAACATATCAGCTCTTTTTTTTGTTGTTGTCTAGGGCCCCTGTAATGGTCACTTTCCTGGTAAACTAACATGACTAACTGGACATCTACTAAACCAACCATGATAATGTTTATTTTCCTCCCACAATAAATTCTTTACTTGTGTCCCTCAGGACTTCTGAAAAATTTTGTACAACAAACAAGCAAATCGACCACAGAAAACACGGAATTCACAGATTTGCGTGTTTGACATGAGCAGGGCCATGCAAACGGGAGATGCACGACGCACCGGGTCCAAAAAGGAGGCCTAACAAACGTTTCCTAAAATCATTATAACATAGCCATAACAAAAGAAAACTCCAAAACCAACCTTGAATCCGGGTCCTCCAGATACCATTGCAAGGTTCTGGTTAGTAACTGTAGGACAGTGGGGAAGTGGTGAACTGTCTAACAAGAACTGCTTGGTAAGGATGGACAATAAGATCTTTTCGTCAATTTGGAATTCTTTCTACATTTGAAGTTGCAGAGGCTTAGCCTCTGCAACGTCATGGCCTAGCGATAACCACCTAAGGAGTGATGGTAGAGTTATTACAATCCGTATGATAATACTTATTTGGGGAAAAAGAGGGACTGATATCTACCTGTTGTCTGTGGCAAACCTTACAATCATGACTGTTCCCACACACCGTGCAACTGCTGATTGAGATGGAAATTGTTTAATCGGCAGTCCATCAAGCTTTAATATGAGGCGAAATGGTAATATCCTTGGTAGCTGTATTAAGATGTTCGCAGAAATTTTAGTTGACAATTTAAGGACGGGCCATGGAATGATACTTGCTGCCTGAAATCCTGTTCTCACAAGTAGATTTTAATTGATTTATGACAAATGGGAAAGAGAAGAAATGCGTTTCCTCTTCTCTCTCATTTGCACATATAAGTTTGGTGTATAGCTGTAACTGTTTAATGATCCAGGTTTAATACCACTCCTGTAATGATATCTTTGTTTGGCGTTGGTAGAAGGCAATTATTTTCAATCATCCATTGTGCTTTGACTTCAATCGAGGTCCATCGAGCTACCGCACATCTGAGAAATTAGAGTGAACCTAGGAAGCTGATAGAAAATGGAAGTGTTTCGCCTCTTCTGTCTGGCCTTGCTAGAGGGCAACAGCGCACGTATCATCCTTAGGTTCTAACCATGTTTCTGAAATACACAAGATATGTGAGGAAGGAAAAAAAACCCATGAGGAAGAAAAAAACCCTCGATTGAGACCGACTAACAGAGCCACGTTGTGAAAAAGACCCAAAAAAATTCTTCCCGTCATCGATGGGACTCGAACTCATGTCTTTTTCACCCGGTGTGGGGAGGACGGCGATTGTACCAACTGTGCTAACCACGAGGGCATCAAGCTAGTATCTAGTGGTTATTCCTGTAGGGGACTAAGCGTTATCTACAGGTGGGAAATCGGTGAGGATTGTTGTGTAAACTTTTAAGGACTCCTCTCTTCATTTCGCACTTGTTATCCTGTTGGGATTTTGTGAGAACTGTTCTTTGGACTGCAAAGTCCAAAAAACACGGTTCCACCGATTCCATGGTTAGACGTGGATGGACAGATATCAGCTGGGTGAGGTAATGGAAAGTTATTTGGCTTATGGCTATCTTAATTAAGTGAATTAATTCAACAATTTACTCAGAAATTTAGGAAAGAGAATTTTTTTTACAACTTACTACACTGAAAGGACAGAATTCATGGGATACTTGGTTCCTGGGCAACGCAATGCTGTCAAACAAACCGCTTGGCATGTGTATAGATGCACTGTATTCACGTAGACGGGAATTCGATGTCAGTATGGATAAACGTCGTGAGTTAAGACTTTGAAAGAGGAGTGGTAGTGGGTGCCCGACACATGGGTCACTCTATCGCGGAGGTGGTACAGAAATTGCACTATCTCCGTTCGACAGTATCAAGAGGGTATCAGAAATACGCCATTTCCGGAATAACATCTCATCGTGGACAACGCTGTGGGCGAAGAAAGGTGGTGGATGAACGTGGCCGTCGACTTCTGTCTAGCATTGTTTCAGCCAACCGGAGAGTCACAGTGGCACAAATCACCACTGACTTCAACAAGGGAGGTGCCAGAAACGTCTCCACCAAGACCATCAGGCGATCATTAGCAGCAGTAGTTTATGGGACCGACCAGAGTCCCATTGCTAACACCACGACACAGGACTCTGCCTCAACTGAGCGAACGAACATTGGCACTGGACCTTGGGTGATTGCAGACAGATCTCCCGGTCCGATGAGTCCCTTTCCAGTTATTTCAAGTGGATGGGAGGGAGTGTATCTAGCGGAAACCGCATGAAGCTATGCACCCATCATGTCAACAAGGGCCTGTTCAGGCAGGTGGACGTTCGGTAATGGTTTGGGGCATGTTGACGTTGGGACCTCTGGTACATCTAGCCGCATCTCTAAATGGTACAGGTTACGTGTCCATCCTTGCAGACCATCTGCATCCCTTCATGATCATCATGCACCCACAGGGCAATGGACTCTTCCAAGCAGTGCAATGCCCCTCCCAAAGAGCCGTGGTGGCTAGAACATGGTTCGAAGAGCATTCTGCAGATTTCACCACCATGGACCGCCCCCCCCCCCGTTCACCGGACATAGACTCTGTGGAGCATCTTTGGGATGACGTGGAATTATGGACAGCAGTGCAGCAAGCATTGATAGAAATACCTGTGGAACGCTTTCATGAACTAGTGGACTCAATGCCTCGCCGTGTGTGACTGACCTTAACCAGGTGAAAGGTGGACCTACCCATTACTAGGTAGGTATCCCATGATTTCTGTCCACTCAGTGTATTCCAAACTAAAAATTATACAAATTGCACAAAATATTCGATACAAAAGTCTAGACTTTTCCATCGAAAGACCTCTTTTGCATTTGTATCTCCAAGTGTAGGAGTAGTAGCAATGATTCCACTACTACATCAGCAAAGTAACTTTGCCATCAATTGATGACACAGCGGGAATGTAAACACTTGAGAACCTGAGCACGTGCCGAAAATAATCCACAGATGACTTATTTCAGTGACGTCTCTTACACTAGAACGAGCTAAAGTAAAACTAAATAATTACTGTATATTTTTACTACCACAGGAACATTTGAATTTCGCCGGCCCTTTCAGATATACTTTTCAGAGATACCTTATACTTTCAGATACTCTTTGCTAGAATTCCACGCTATAATTTATTTCTCCTGCGGGAAAATTTGACTACTAAGTTAATAAATAATTAAAACAAGTTAGTTAATTTATGCATTTCCGATTTGTACAGAGTGAACAGCTGTTTGGAAGAAAAGAAACGCCGAGAGTGAAAGAGGAAATTCAGATTTCTAGAGGCAGAGGAAGCAATATTTGTGATGTGCTTGTGCCAAGAGAGAGAGAGATTAGAAGTTAGGGTAATCCCGAATAGAGATATATGATCTTGCCTAGAAATGAGAGTTGCATTGAAATCAACTAAGTTATGTTTTCCCCACAGGAGAATTACCTGGAGATCAGCATTTAGGGAATTGGTAGCGGATATACGAGAAGTTGAAGCTGTTTGTGCAGGGCAAGGTTTCTTAAACTGGAAGGAGGAATTCCATGTGCTGTTATCAGCAAAACTATGGATAGGATTTCCGGTAAATGAAAGAAGGTCACAAGACGGAAAAGAGAGAGAAAAAAATGAACCTTGGGAAACATCAGCATTACAGAAGAAGCTACAAGACAGAGATCCACCTACCATCAGCGGCAGTGAGCAATCAAAGAGAAAACTTGATACCCAATTACAAAAAACAGTTGGCAAACCATAAGGTGGAAGCTTATTTAGAAGACCTTTATGGAAAATACGATTTAAAGCCTTTGAAATGTCAAGAGTAACTTCTTGAGTTCCAAACTTTCCCATTCGCAGATCATCCCATTTTGCATTCTTGTAATGCCAAACAACAAGAGAGGTTGAGAATGGCCACAAGAAAAAGGCTCCATTGGAGAAGAGGCTATCAACAAGTTGTGATCTGAGGTGGCCAAAGGACAACTCACCTCGACCGTGTACTTAACTTTAAAGGGTTTTTGTGAGGAAAAATATCTGCGTATTGGCTGCATGGTTAGGATTCGCCGGTATTCTCATAGGTAAATGAGCAATCTGTGCGAGATCATTAGCGATTGCAAAAGCCGCAGCATCTCAACCAGCTGGGTCCGTGTGACTAGAAAACGGAAGCCAGCTGGAGTTGTGAACATTAAAGTCACTGAGGAAAATTACCTCACTGTTAGGAAAGTTGCACTGGAGAAAGTTAAACTTCAAAGAGAGGAAGTCAGAGTTCTATGAGATTAGTGGAGCTAGGAGAACAATATAGGCAAAAGATGAATTTGGCAAATGTGGTAGAGAGATTTTAAGCCAGTGAAGATCGAAAAGAGGAGATTACAAATTACTGTCTCTGACAGGGAATATCGGAACGGACATATGCACAAGTACCACCATACAGCGAATAATTCGGACAATTGAGATGAGTAGTGGTTGAGTTAAGCGATAACTGGGATTATGCCAGAAAAAGTACATGGGGTTAGGGAGACTAAGTGGAAATGGACATCATTGAGATTAGAACTGAGATCATGTATATTTGTGAAATGAATAAGGAAGTGTTTGGGAGGTCTAAATCTTTTCGCAGATAAGTTTGATCTATTAATTTCACAATTCACAGCGTATTCAGAAGTAAGAAAAGGTGGTGAGGGCATGCTGTGTGAAGTAATGATATTTTTGGATGTTGGCGTACGCATGGTAAGATATACCCAGCTCTTTGACATAACGTGGCCTCGACAATGTCCCACGCATACCACTACTCGAACTCCCTTCAGTAATTATCTGGCAGAGAAGAGGCAGCGAGGTTATACACTAGCTGATCAGGAAAGCCTCCTAGGGAGGCTTCCGGAATTGCCGCATTTCTGTTGGTTCAGTTTTAATGAAATTTAGACAAATCTTTATAAAAGCCGGAGAAATATAAAATTTAATGATAATACGTCCGCTGGGAATTGAGTTGTTACATGCGGTTGGACAGACAGACAGATGGTAAAGAAAATAGCTGTATTATACATATATCAATGTGTTTAACATACGTTGTACATATAGATGCTGAAGAATGTATTAATTTTAGGTAAGAAAACAAACGAAGCATTGATTATCCGGTATATTTGCATTTACTTTTCCATTGTTCACGATTTTTTTTCTTAATCTGGCAATTTTGAGAAATACGAAAGCATTCCTCAAAATGGAGGATAGTTTAGTATATAAATATTTTAAAATTTATTTTCGCACTTTCCGCCACCCCGAAAATTTTGTCACCCGAAACTTCATGATCTAACTCCAGTTTTGGATTTGCACTAAGACAAATAAGGGGTAAGCGTATTCTATAAATTGCATGTATTTTATGGTCATTTTGCGGTATGAAAAACCTAATTTCTTGGAAGAGAAAAAAAAATCATACAGCACTTCGCCCGTGTGAAAGGAAAAAATAAATCAGTTGCTGTGTAGGAAAAAACCATAATCTCTCCTATTTTGGAAAATATTCAAACTCATTGCTTTTCCACACAATGTAGAAAAACTACTTTTATAACCAGTGGGCTAGTTATAGCGAGGAACGTGTTATATTTTCTTAGCTCCTGTTATAGAAAAAAAAAAGTATTGACTGTTGTTGTCGACAATTCCTCGAGGTTTTTGCACAGTCATTGAGTAAGTCAGATAGCATATGTTCTTGTAAATACACTGAAAGGACAGAATTCATAGGATACTTGGTTCCTGGGCAATGCGACGCTGTCACCCCTCTCGCTAGTGGACGAACCCACCGCTTGGTAGATATATAGGTACACTGCATTCACGTGGACTGTAATTCGATGTCAGCATGGATAAACGTCGTGAGTTAACAGACTTTGAAAGAGGGACAGTCGGTGCCCGACGCATGGGTCGCTATCGCGGAGGTGGTACAGATTTTGGGGGGGAAAATTTACTGATGAGTCCTCAGGAAAGGGAGTTTCCGAATCATTTTCTAATTTGATTTCAAAAATAACTTTTGGTTGTTTCCATAGTGATGGAAACAAACGGAAAGAAAATTTGATTTTTCACAAATATTTATTAATTTTGGCAGAATTTGTGACTGAAATTATAACAAAATGCTACCTTTATATTTAAATACATGTTGAAAACACTATTAAAAAGGGCGGTGTGATAAAAAGTCCATAACATTCACCTCTCATTTTAATAACTGATTTAAGATGGGTCTTCTACTTTAGTCCCTAGTCAGCATCCGGCAATAGTCGGCCATCACGTTGACGTTCCAACTCCCCTGGCTCCTCATCTCCATGTCTTTAATGTCCTGGTAAAAATTCTCACCCTGTTCTTCACTAACACTTCCTAGATTCTCTGGGAAGTAGTCAATGTGGTAGTGTAAAATATGTACCTTCACATTCGTGTTGCAGCCCAGCTTCTTAAAGTTCGCCAACATATTTAAAATATATTCATTTAGTCTGGATCGCTGTTGTTCCCTAAGAAGTTCTCAACAACAGTCTTCAAGCTAATTCATGCCTGTTTTTCTCTTTTATTCATTGTTCTCTCAAAATCTCGGTTCCTCATCAGTTTGAGAATTTGATGTCAAACAAAAATACCTTGTTTTAGCTTCTATTGGGCGATCGATGGGAACTGAGTACAAAAGGTTCAAGCCGGGACCTTCTTGGGGCGAAGCTTTAAAAACCTTTTAATCAAACCCAATTTGATGGTGGAAGGAGGAATTTTTCGGGTCTACCAGTGGATTGTGAATTATTTTCTTTGCTCCAGGAAACAAACTGCCCCCCTTTGGCCAGACCTTGACATCCCAATGCTTACTCCTTACCCGACTGTCCCACTTACGCAAAAAGCATGGCATTTTTGTGTAGCCAGTTTACTGTCCACGTAACATGCCTATCACTTTAAAGTCAGCACACAACAACCAACCATATTCCGGATACTTCAAGTTCTCATATGTTTCTTAAAAATGCACAGTGAACTACTGGAATTGACCCATATTTATTTCCATTGTGGAGCAACACACTTTTGAGATTTCTCTTTGATGAATCAATAAAAGTCTTCACTGTGTAGGGTTATAACTAATTCCGAAAGTCATTTATATTACTGCAAAAAAAAAAAAAACAATAGAATCGTCCTTAAAAAAGTAGGGGAACAGTTCTCGTTCTCTGTACCACGAGAAAAACATCCCATGTGCTAGAAGATTTTTTTGACTTAAATGTAGACCCAAGGAGTTCTACCGATTAATTCGATAAATTTAAACCTCTTACCAGATCATTGAGTTCATGCTGTGAAAGCAGTTGAGTATTGGACTTAATGTCTCCAGACGTGTAGACTTCAGTTTCATCTTCAAAAGCTTCACTTTCAGCGCTCCCTGCTGCTACATTCTCCACTATAATTGGAGCGCATGGAATCGGCAGGTTATCTCCATGTGGACTGGTGTAATGGCAGATGGAATATTAGGATACACAATGCTTTTCCTATTCTTTGCACTGTATCCCTCTATAACTAAGCAAAAGTGACAGTCATCACAGTGATGTAGGCTCAGCCAAATCATGAGAATTGCAAATGGCATAGCCTTCTTTTTACCATTTTTCCACAATATCAATGCTTCAACACAGGTTCGGCAAACTTTATGTGGAGCCCATTGTTTATTGGGCTTGTTTCGGAGCTCCAGAGTAAGCACAATACATTTTTTTACAAGTTTTTGTTTTATTTTGTCTTTGCTTGAGGACTAAACTCCCAAATATAACAAAATAAGTTTGAATTCTTCAAACACTTGCGAGAAGGTATTTTACTCACTTTTCAGCACAACTTTGACACGATAATCTCAAAAATCAGCTGAGCTCATTCTGTGCATGGAGCTCTCAAGGTTAAGAAACAAATGATTGAAGGCTGTGTTGTCAACAAGTGAAGATTTAGTTTACAAATTCCCAGCATTTACTCCTAACTTGATACATTCAATAACACAGCCCATGGACATAAATTAAGTGATTTGTGAAAAAAACGAATAACACTTCTGAAGTCAGCGTAAAAAACTGAGTTAAAAATGGCTTTAGTTTATAATCATCGAAAAGAATGCAGAGTGGTGTTCCTTCCTTCATTTTAATTTAACCAATGATAAATATCATTGAATAGTTTCATTTCTGGCCGCTCATCTACTTTTTCTCTTCTCTCTTCTGCACATTAATGGTTTTCTTCCATGAATTGAACCAAACCAGTCGCAACACGTATCTCAACTAATCAATGTCCTTCCTTCCTCGTATTCGTTGACAATTTGAGTTTGCAATTCAAACATCTGTCTTCTTAAGGTACACGTAATTTCTAATATTTATATTTGTTAGATTACTGTAAATTAATTTACTTGATGGGTTCAAGGACAGGACAGAAACACCAGAACACTGTCTCATGCCAATTATTCTGGACTCCATCGTCCTTGAAGATAGCGATTTCATCTTAATTTCCTAGACATTCTTACACTCTTGTGGACTGATTTATAGCTGTAGTAAATAAGTATTATTATCCATCCAAGGGTTCAGTTAATCTATATATCTTAATACGAGTTTTCAACAGTGAAAAACCAAACAAACAGGAGTGGCACATTGGGTAGCCGAACCCATACAAAACATCTTCAGGAAACAACTGTGTATCTACTTTATATTCGCGAGAATTAGCTAATAACGAAACATTGCACGTGGAATTGAAAATGTGCGATGAATGAAAATATATGAGTGAAAAAGTAGGTCATTACTTTGTAGGAGCGAAACAAATTTACCACGTGTTAACATACGAAAACAAACAGATTGCTAAACAGTTTTATTCTTTGTGGTCTACTGCGACCGGCAATGGTTCAACTTTGAGTTGGAGTTTATTTATCAATACGAATATTTGATATCCCAAAACGTGGTCATCTCGCCCTCTTTTTTGAAAAGACGTTGTATTTTTAATGAAACGGCAAACTTGTTTATCTCCATTTCATAATGAAATGGAGATAAACTTGAGAAAGAGAGTAAAGGGATGGACGTTGTTGCAGGGCTTTAGGTGCATCAGCTACTTAGACCATATGCGCCGTATATACACCGATGAGCCAAAACATTATGACCACCTACCTAATATGATGTTGGTCCTCCACGTGCAGCCAAAACAGCTTGTACACTGCGAGGCATGGACGCTACAAAATTTTTAAATGTGTCTTGTGGTATCTGGTACCAACACGTAACCAGCTGATCCTTTAACTCCTGTAAGGTCCGTGGTTGAGACGCCGCAGATCGGAATTGCTATTCCAACCCAAACCACAGATGCTCGATAGGATTGATGTCTGGGATATTTGGAGGCCAGGGCAATACCTGGAAGTCTTCCTCATGTTCCACGAACCAGTCTCGAACATTCCGGGCGGTGTGGAATGGCGCATTATCCTGCTAAAAGACGGCAACGTCAGAGGGAGAAGACCGTCGCCATGAAAGGGTGTACGTAGTCAGCAATGATGTTTAGGTAGGTGGTAGACGTCAGAATGCCCGGCACATACATGATTGGACCCAGGGTGTCCCAGAAGAACATCGCCCAAAGCATGACACCGCTGCCACCGGCTGGTTCTCATCCCACGGTGCATCCAGGCGCCATCACTTCCCCAGGTAAACGACGCACACGCACCCGGCCGTCCACATGTTGCAACAGGAAATGTGATTCATCGGACCAGACGACATTCTTCCAATCACTCAAGGTCCAGTTTAGATGTTCGCGTGCCCATTGTAAGCGCTGTCGCCGGTGAACCGTGGTTAGCTTGGTCACTCGGAGAGGCCTGCGGCTATGCAGCCCCATTTTCAGCCGGGTTCGATGTATTGTGTTGTGACACAGTACTCCCGTCACCAGCATTCAATTACCGGCGAGTTGCGCCACAGTCCCCCATCTGTTGCCACGTATCATCCGGAAGAGCCTTCGCTCACCTCGAGCATCGACGAGCTGTGGTCGTCCAACACCTCGCCGGCAGTGTTGGACGAAAATCCAGTCGTCTGGCCATTACAATTTGGCCTTTGTCAAACTCGCTTAAGTCCACTGCCTTTCCCATCTGAAGAACATGAGTAACACTGATTAAAGGAATTCCGTATCAAGTTTTTTTTTTTTTATACAGTGTCCCGAACCGCGTCGTAGTTCACCTACAGTTGCTTCGATTTGCATAACGACTCGCTGGTCATAATGTTTTAGCTCATCGGTGTTTTATGTCTGTAAATTGTGCGTGTTCTGTGGTTGATCTGTCTGTTTGCTAGAGGAAAAATTCGAGTTTCCGGGAGGAAAACCAAGCTACCATCTCCTGAGACTAACTCAGCCACGTTGTGACAAAAATTCCTCATGTCCAACGGGCCTCGAACTTAGGTATTTTCAACCCGGTATGGGGCGGAAGGCGATTCTACCAACTGTGCTTCCTCATGAAAAGAAAAAGCCCATTAAAAATTCCTTGCGTCAAAGAGATGGCCCCAAGTGCCACCGGTTGGTAATATGACTTTCCAAAAGTCATCACAGCCACCCTAAAATTCAGAACCAATGAATTGCAAATGAACAGTCACGTGTTCTAACAACACTACCAAACACCATCAGCACTACTCGAAATGTTATGCTTCAAAGCTAATTCATCCACTACACTATTTGATGTCATCATTTATTTCATGAGCTTCGGATTCAACGCACCTTCAATAATTTTCTATTCGAACACAAGAGCAACATTCACATTTAACCCCCTAAAAAGGCGTCAACAGTACCAAGATTTCAAAAAAGTGGGGGGCAAAAACACTGGAAAAATAAGGCCGAAAGAGGTTTATATTAATGCGGTTTAATTTTGGACGTTATTGAATTTTGACATTGTGTGGGGTGTACGCTGACAATTTAGGCAGAGTGGGGAGGGGAGACTGAAGACTGGGGGGAAAAGACAAAGTATAGGGACGATAGAGAAGGCGATCCCAAAACAGTCAGTGGGGCAGGCCCAGGCCCCACCAGGAGATGAAGGGGAAGGCAGGGGAGGGGAGGAGACAGAAACCGTATCCTCCCTCCAGCCTAGGAAAGGGGATTTATAGGGAACTAGGTTAGGCACCTAGTTTGAATCTCCAGATGGCACTTGATGCTGTTTGCGTGTGTTAGTTTCCTTATCTTCTGCTGTGCGTTAATGGAATTTCTCCCTCAATCAAGGCTCCAAGTCAGTGATTCAAAGCTGTGTCGTGAATTGTGGGTGGTACTGTACAGTTTTCAAGTTTGTGTCCGTGGAAGCGCCCTACATCGGGTGAACAATTCTTGAGAAGCGCGTGAAGGCAATGTAGTCTTTGGCGTTATCAAGGACGTGCTGTTCCCGGTCTTTTGAAAGATAGTGGATTTTGGTGAAGAGAGTACATCTTAAGTCCTCATAGGGCTTACAGTCATACATTAAGTGGCTCCAGCTTTCCGAGAAACCACAGTAGATAGGGGGGAGGTCATCAATAATGCCTAGTGCTTGTAATCTCCCCCGGCCTTCATGCCACGTTCTTCTTAACTGGCCATAGGCCCATCAAAGGGAAATTACAAGCACTAGGCATTACTGAACAGTGGATAAACCCTAGTAGTGTCGGGAATGAACTTTCTCGTAATCTATCCTTAAGAGGAGTTGGTCCACCTGGATTGCCAGGTTTGTTGTAGGTAGTGGGCTAGGCTTTTTTTCTTTGCTTTAGCTGTGTTAGCTGGGTCTGTTGTATAATCCATGATTGATACTGCTTTACCCTTAGATATGGGGTGATATAGCAACCCGCATCTGACGACCTCAAGGTCCAGGGGTAGCACACCGGCCAGCACCTGAATGGCGTGGGTGCTGACCGTGCACGCTGCCCTGGTGATGGCCAGTAGCATTGCTCGCTGTATTGTTTCAAGCTTTCTGTAATTGACTGCTGTTATGGTCTTCGTGTACCAGATTCCTGCTGCGTATGTGATTATTGGTACGAATATGGCTCTGTAGTATATGGAAAGAGTTCGTTTCTTCAATCCCCAGTCGCGGCGAGAGACTGTTTACTAGTGAGGTACAAATAATTACGGATCTTTTACGCAGATTCGTCAGATGAGGGGTAAAGGATAAGTTCTTGTCCCGGATTATGCCTAGATACTTCATTTCCGTGGCTTGACAATTCTGCCCTGTATTTTTAGTTGTGGAGGTCTCCGGATGTCCAGCGTTCCTTTAAGAAATATGGAGCACGTTTTGTCCGGTGAGATCTGGAGGTTGTGTTCATTAGTCCAGTTCTGTAGGGTAGCAAGTGCTCTGTTTCCTATATCTTCAAGCTGTGCTCTGTTATCGGCTTCCAGGGTAAGGACCAGGTCACCTGCATACGCCTGAGTATTGACGTTTGCTAGGTTGGTAGAGAGGAATTAGTCTAGGACGATGTTCCAGAAGAGGGGCCCCAGCACGGACCCCTGTGGGCAGCCCCTGTAGATCGGTCGGGTGATCTGGTTGTATGGTGTTCTGACAGTTATGCTGCGGTTCGAGAGATAGCTGTGGATGCAAAGATATAGGTTCTGGGGCAAGTTTGTGGCTCGAAGTCTACCCAAGACGCTTGACCACCAGAGAGAGTCAAACGCCCCGGTGAAATCAACTGAGTTTGCAAGGAAATATTTCTTGGTAGAGCTTTTGGCGGTTGTGACGATGTTATCCAGGGCGTCCACAGCTGACCGTCCCTTCCTGAAGCCATACTGGTTTTGTGACTGGAGATTGGCGTTGACATAATGAGTTGTTATTCTGCTATGTAGGAGATGTTCAAAAAGTTTGCTAAGGCAGGAGAGAAGAGCAATTAGGCGGTAGGAGTCTGGTCTATCTGGCGGCTTGTTTGGATTTTTTAGGATCAAGCGTACACTTGCTACTTTCCATGCACTTGGGAAAGTATCCTACTTGGAGACAGTGGTTGAAGAGGTCCAAGATAGGGTGTAGGGTATATTCAATTAGTTTCTTAACAATTTCTGGCTCGAGTTTGTCCAGACCAGGTGACTTACGTGTCTTAATTCTTGCTGCTGCTAGGTTAAGTTTCTCCAAAGTAAATGGTGGTTCCGTTGTTTCCGTGCTGTAGTCATCATTTTCTCTACATAGCAAGAGCTGCTGTGGGGTCGTTACCATTGCTGGTGCTTAAAGATTGCATCAAGAATATTATTTATCGAGCTAGTCCAGGTGTTTGTCACACTTCCCGTTGGTGCTATGGTTGACGGGATAACTTCTCCTCCGGAGAGTTTGTTGGTGGTAACCTTATATACCACCCCCAGGGGTTTTGATTTCAAACTGAGGTGACAAGATCTTCCCATGATTTTTGTTTTCTTTTTCTAATTAGAGCAGTGTACTCATTTCGAATGTTCCTGTATTGTTGTCTTAATTCTTCAACCTCATTGGCAGGCCAAGATCTCCTGGCACGCTGGAAGATTTTCCTCCTCTGTTTCACCTCCCGTCGAAGATTCTGTAACTCTGCGGACCACCAGGGGACAGCACCTACTCCAGGATTTTTCTTCTTCATTGCTGTGTCACACGCACTGGTAATGAGGTTGGTGAAAGTTTGCTGACGTAGGTCAGGGTCATTTACCTAGGATCATCTGCTGGTAACTGGTGGAAGAGGTCGCACAGGGTCTTTTGAAAGAGGGCCCAGTCTGCATTATCGACCGCATATGTGTCATCAATCGTTGGATCGGAATGTGGGCAATGGAACGCTTCAATTTCAAAGGTAATGGCCCGGTGATCAGAGGTGATCCAAGCCTCCTGGACCACCCAGTTCTGGAGATAGCTTGCCATTGATCTGGTAGCAAGGGTTACATCTATGGAAGTCTCCCACAGGGTGCTGGAGAATGTAGGAAGATTGCGGGGCAGGTTGAGGACTGTAAGAGTGGAATTAGCCAAGAATTCTTCCAGACGCTTTCCATTCCCTGTTCCCCGTCGGTCTTCAGTGTTCCTATACCAAAGCCTTGAATGGCAATTGACATCTCCACTAATCAGTAGTCTTGCCGTCGGTAGTTGGGCGAGATCAGAGTAGCAACGGAGTGTGTGTGTTAGACATCAGTTGCATCCTAATTCTAAGGGATGACACTGTAGCCCTCGTGGATAGCACAGCTGGTAGGTCGCCGTCCTGCACATATCGGATGGAAAAGACCTGAAGTCGAGTCCCGTCGTTGACGTAAGGAATTTTTATGGGCCTTTTTCACAACGTGGCTGAGTTAGTCCGTCTCAGGCGAGGGTAGCATTGTTTTTCTCCCGGAAACGCGGGTTTTTCGTCCAACAAAACAGAAAATCGACCACAGAACACACGCAATTTACAGACAGTATACACGAAGCAATATAGTCTTAGTCGCTGATGCTCCTAAAACCGAACTACAACATGACACTGCATACAGTTCGATGAAGTATACGCTCAAGAAGAGTGACGTATACTCCAACATATGGTCAGTAGAAAGAAATTTTTAAACAAGACTGCATAGTTTCTGTCTGAGAAAAGCAGTCTTGTTTTTGGTTTCATTTTGTTCCTACACTTCTTAAAAGATCTTCAGTTAGATTTTGGCTGTAAGCTGGAAACGTTAGTGTCATATCGACTATGGTTTGTGACACAGACCCTAAAGACAACGTGGACGTGATAATATACAGTATATACGCTCCCTTTCTAAAGCACTGCCAAAACTGGTGTAAGATAGAATTGGTCATAATGTCACAATAAACTGCATTCACGGTTTCATCATTGATAACTAGTGGAAAAAGTTAATTCTCTTTAGTCCCAGACATGCTTAAAGGAACACTTCGATAGACAAGACTGAGAAACATGCTGACATCGCCGAGAGACTAATAGTGCTGATCATTGAACACATCACCGTTCTGTTGTAATAAGAGCTTACGTAACTGTTGAAGACCTCAGACATTACCTCCCACATAAAGAAGTGGGGAGCAGCTAGCATAACGGATGACACTTCTTTCTCATATCATGATTTGTGGTATTCTATATGTAAGCCTTTTAGTACGAAGCGGGAACACCTCTTTGAACAAGACGAGTACACACCGATCCTTTGGTCAACTCTCTCTACAAACAAACTTGAGTAATGGCTAAAAAAATAATCCATCGCAATTCTTCATTATAATTGGCCATCTCTGAAATCACTGTATATGATGAGATATAGTAAGAAAGAATGCAATCAATCTGTACTAGTCTTATACTAATCGTGAGCTTTAATACTGGATGTCCCAAAGGTGAATTACAGCTTCATCCTTAGAAAGACAGTTTGTCGGCTGATGCTTGCCAACAAATTGTCGTGTCTGAAGGAGTTCTGAAATCCGGGTGACGGTGTGAGTGGGTTCTCCAGCGGCCCTGCTTCCTTCTTATTTTCTTTGAACTTATAGCATATTTCATAATTTGCATGTAACATTACGATGTACTGACACCAATTTTTCAGACAGTTCCATTAAAGTTTTGGGAATTTTGAAATTTTTCTGACAGTGTGACCGGATACTGGAAGAATACTCCAACTTCTGATAAGTTTCAAAAATGGTGAAACAACTGTCAAGAAGCTCAAAAGCATTAATCAACTCCTCGCGAACTAGCTTTCTGGTTACTTACAACTATAGTTGGTGGTTGTGAAATCATTTTGAAGGTTGTCTAAGAGCTAACGGTTTAAGCGTTGCTTCATTGTGTCTGTATTGCGGGTATCCTGTGTACAGAAGGACGATCAGGCATCAAAAAATAACTTAAAAATAATTCACTATGAAATGGGGTCCTATTAATTTTAATAAATCATTTCTGGTGTCTAAGACCGCCACCAAGGCAACTTGGAAAATTAGGTATCAGTTTAATGTTTCCAAGTTGCACGTATCCCAAGACTGGAATGCAAGTTTCTGGGGTTAAACATTACAGCTAATCCCATGCTTGAAAAGACCTACTGTACTTTCGAACCAGGACCTCTCAGTCAAATTCACTCTAACAAATCCACTCATTCAAGCCAAAACTAAGACCACAGGACGTCAGTATTGTCTATAAACTGGGGGTATTCGATTGTAGGTTGTGCTGTTATGATAAATGAAAAGCAGAATTTATGAAGAAGGAAACAATGCAACTCTCCGATAAACTCGGCCATACTGTCAAAAAAAATGCTAAAGTTTATTTTCTCAATTTTGGTAGTTACTAAACAAAGTTCTTTGTAATAATATGGTGAAATGGGGTTTGTTTTATCCAGTTCACAGTTAAAATGCAGAATAACTGTCAGGGATCATAACCTTAAAGGTTGGAACCCGTCAACTCAATCATATTACATAACTTAAACAGCAATCATTATTTACGGAATAAGCCACTGGAGTGTAATAAGAAACTTAACTGATAACTTAGATTCGATGAAGTGAAGCGTACTGTTAGATATTTCAATTTCCAATAAGTGTCATAAAAATGTGTAAATCCTCAATTCCTGCAGTGAAAATATGCTTCCGTTGACCTAGACCCACTAATGCCGTTTTTTAATATGAACTAGTTTACAACGGGCATGCGTGATTTCTTTTTTTTTAAATTCTGCATGTACATAATGGAAAACAAGAATGCCGGTAACCCGTCTAGCCAGCAGGCTAAAATCAAGGTTGTGTTCCTGGGAGTTAGTGTCCTCCATGTCCTCATCAAGGTGAAGTGCCGGTTTAACCTAATTACTTGAACAGGGGTAGGTGTACGATTAGAAGATAGGTTATAAAAAGGTTCTGCTATATTAGCATGATCTAATACATCATTGTGAAAGATTAACAAATATTATAGTATGTAAAAGAGTTTAACATCTGTATCTTTACATACAGCAAAAACTAAACGTGCCAGATTGATCAGGAAAACAAATTGTTGGTTTTACCATAGGCAGAACCAGCTCAAGAAGTGGAGGGTGCAATGGGCTTCCCAGGGCGGTAAGCCAAATTTCGACTTACTAAATATCCACAGGTATAAAAATATATTAGGATGCTACTATCAAAAAAAAAAATCTATAAAGATACAGTGTTTCTTATACACTGGCTGGACACTTCATTAGGATCATATCCTAATAATGGATTACTTCTAAAGATATCTTACCATGGATGTCTGAGTTATAAAAGGTGCAGGAGAAAAAAGTAGTGACATGAGTTCAGTAAACAATCTTGAAATTGTTGCATAAATGTAGGAAATGGGGTGTTTGTTAACAATAGAGCTACCGAGACCAAATTGTGTCCTTTAATAGGTTTATTTGCAAGCAGCAGAACGTTATAAGTGTTGAATTATATATAACTGTACAGGCCAATATGCTTCAAATTGGGTAAACCAACCAGTAAATGACCTACCCTTTGCTGACTATGACAGGATGAGCACTGTTAAGGATTTTCTTCCATAAAAGGAAAAGATGTGCAAGATGGGTGCCAAACTCTGAGTTTTGCCATTACCACTTCCTTTCTTCTGTTTCATGGGAAGCCAGAAGGCTACAGGTTGGGATCTTGCTTTATGTGGTAAAGTTCATTGTTGGTATTACTTTTCTAGCTCTGTGACCAGTTATCGTGAGAGGCTTTGCGAATGGTAGACTTATAGTCAGTGTAAGAAACCTTAAAGTGCATCCATCCGAGAAGACGACATTACATCGATCATACAAGTGAATTGAAATTTAGACTGTGCTGGTCAGAGCAGATAACTCGAAAAATACAATTCACTCCATTAAACAAATTAGATTTGGGTTCGTTATAAAAAGGAATAACTTAGAGATCAGAGGATTCAAATGTTTGCTTGCCATGGTCATATTCTTCTTCGACAAGAAGCTCGAAGCTCAAACTTAAAAAACCAATTCCACTCAAGGCCGTTTTAAAATGTTGCCTAAAGATAAAGCATTTCAACTAAACTTTATTACAACAATGGCGACAGTATTACTGCAGCCCTTAGAGTGTATCAAAGATATAAAAATGTCTCAAGGTCTCCTTGGTCAAGAATAACGATATTGTAAAGCGTTTCGAAAGCTATTTAACCCTTAAACCTAAAAGTGGTCGTTAGTCAGCATCAAAACATTGTAATCGATGAATTGATTGACATGTCCCATAAGAAATATTAATTTCACAAACTTCGTGGATGGTTAAACGTTGAACAAACAAAATGTTCTCCGAAAGCTGTTTATAACATTTCATGAGATTCTGTTGCACTTGTCCCTAATTTGAAACAAAATATGATACAACTCGCTGCTTAGTAAAATCATTCATTTTAAAATACGATGAAACCCATAAAACACCTATTCAACACGCGTTAATTCAGCTAAACAGGCGATTCATGCGTTACTATATCTAGAGTCATTGAATATGTTGCGAAAAGTTGCAAATTCAAGACTGACAACATTTTTTTTAAGTCAGTCCCCGAACTTGCTGATCACGTCTCGTACATTTGGCACGATCAGTATTACGTGAAGCAATAAAGGAAAAATGTCCATTAGTTTCCCTACATAATCAAAGATCTGCATCGATTGGAATCACAAGATTATCCAAGCCATCGTCATTTCGCCCAGAGGATGATTGGTAAGATTGCGCAGGAGCCCGAATGGATATTTCAAGTTCTATGGATGAAGTGCACTTTCACCTCGATTGATTTGACAGGCACAAAAATTTCGGCTAGAGAACACCCTAACGACCATGTTGAGGAATCACTTCATCTATTAGAGGTTACAGTATAGTATGGATTGGCGGTGCATGCTATTATTGGCCCATTTTCTTTGAAATCAGTAATAATCAGGGCATTTTGAGACATGCACGATAAAAAATGTTTGTGTATCTGCGAAAAACAATATGTTCGTCAGACCAGGAATTAATTTTTTCCCCCATCTTCCACAGTACAAACTTGGTGTTTTTGAACCCGTATTTTTCCCCTAACAGGATTGGAATCCCGTTTTTGTGATCGGCTACGATACAACATGCATGAGAAGATAGATTATCGTAGCCAAATTGATATGCATTCTGAAATGCCGCTTTGGTTGCTACTTCTGTACTGGCTAATTATTTGACTGATAGCAGCTTTTATGTTATCCTGCAAAAGTCTGGTCAGCCTCTATTTGTCCTCCATCACTCAATGAGCTGTTTCCGACCAAAGTATCATTTGAGGGATGTTATTTCGTTATTGAATCAATCTCGATACACAGCCATACATTAAAATACCAGCAGGGTTACAATTTGCAAGATACTCGTACCGGTTTGTCTGGCACCGACTATCACATTACATTGAAAGTCACTTAAATCTATGGTCTTGTAAATTCTCCCACTGAATCACTCACACACTTGCTGCACCACATGGTACGAACACATGTGCTTTTACTCATTCAGAAATTGATTCACTGATGTCGTGGATCCTGTCGTATGACCTACTGAAAACACCCCCATTTGGCACTGAGACCATCGATTTATGCTGATGTTGTTATACTCTGGTCGTTCCGTCATCCTGAACCATTGGAAGAAGCTCCTCAAGTGCACAATGTCGGTGTTCTTGTCAGCTGAAATCAAGCATCTGAAGTGCTTGTTTTTGGCTAACAAGGGTTGGTCCTGGTGAAGTAGGGTATTGCTATACTCCATCCGTCAACAGGTCCCACTTCCCGAGTATTCCAATATCCTCCTTTTCACGCCAACTGTAATTGAGTGATTGTAGCCTGTTATTTGATTGATTGTCGGAAACAGTTTGTTGATAGTAATCAACAAACTGTCTCCGACCACAGGAGGACTGTCACTGACTGGATGTTTTCTGGTGGTTGAACTAGTCTCAAGTCCACTCTAGAGTCTACACCAGCGAAGGCGAACGTTTCCCTTCCTGTGTGCCAAAAATAATCTGAAGTAAAATAATAATTTTAGCGTGCCATAAAAAAATAATTACTAAAATTAGTAAATAGTTTGTAAAATGTATACTTATAAACTGATAACAATTCTTAAGTTTCTAAAGATAAATTTCTTGCTGTGGATTCTAAGCACAATTACATTTAGATTTTCACCTCTACATGAAGCTGACAGACAATAAAACAAAGATGCCTTCAAATAAAAAAAATATTTATGCGTCTCCGCATGTCGGTATATTTTATTATTCGTACACCTCGCTGCACGCGAGCTATTAGTGGATGGACCTAATAAACTGGCCACTCAGCGTACAAGACCTGAGTATCGACAAAACGCATCAAAACTCGACAAACTACTCGACAAAACGCATCAAAAAACGTAATTAATTATTTTCTAATATCACTCCAGAGTGTGTGCTCTTGTGACCAACTTCACAGTTCGGATGGCTTTCAGAGTCACCCCCCCCCCTCCAGGCACCATGCCAACAAAAACGCTTAGATCCATCTTCAATAAAGAGAGAGCACGTTTCGCGAAAAAAATTAAGGGGAACGAAAAAGAAGAACTACAAAATTTGTGAATTAGCCAAGTTACCCAAGTAGCAATTGTAAGATCAAAGTTACGCATGCCACGTATTTGAATCCACGTGACGCTACAAAATTGTTTTAAATCTTAAATTCCTCTGAATGAATTTATCTAATACACTCAATTCTTGTTTAAGACTGCTTTATTTATAAAACGAATCACTCTTTACTACTAAAATCTAAAAAATACGTTTTTTATTGCTGCAGATAACGTGAATAACAGAAGAAACATTAGATAGAGAGCATTTAGAAGAAAATAAAGATAAAAATCACACTTCACGGAAAATAACAGCTTCTTTAGTCTATGCGTAAATCCATGCTTGCATAAAATACTGGAAAAACTTAAAACGTTTTATACGCTAAACCAGTGGTTTCAACCTTTTTTTAATAACGGCACCCCTAAGTAATTTATTTTATTTTGCGGCACCCCTACTCAATTTTCTGCTTGTTAGATCCGATTCTCTCTCTGTATATATAAAATATTAAAAAATATACATGTTATATCAATATACATTTAAAAAAATAATCAGTTATTATAATAATATAATTATAAAAATTACATTTCATAATACAAATTATATATATACAGTATATAATAATTTTATTCTTTTATAGAGGTACTAAGTAAACATCAATTATAGATCACCACAAAATTAAAAAAGATACTGTACACCTTTTTATAATGAAATAAACATATACATTTAAAAAAATAATAAGTTTAAGTAACTTAAACCCAAATTACGTGGAACCCCTTGAATATTGTAGCGGCACCCCGATTGAAACCACTGTGCTAAACCTTTCAAATAGTACCACCTTTTGAACATGTAAACATCCAAAACCGGGAAGTATGATTCAACATTCATTATATGTAATTTAAAAATACATAAACAGTAATTTTACTGACATAAAACGAGATTCTTTCGCAAAATAGTGTATACTCATCTATTAAACTGATAAAAACAAAAGCGCTGCCCGCCCGCCCTCTAGCGGAGTAGTGAAACAGTTGCAAAACTTAAAACCGCTTTAACCGGAGGAAATTTATAGCGAAGTGGTTCAGTAAAGAGAAACTCAATATTAAATCACTGTATTTAAGATATTAACCGATATTCAAAGCAGCAGAAAACCACATTTGTGGAATGTGTGAAGACAGAATCAAAGAGCGCATTTCTTAAAAAAATTAATCCAAATGTGCGTTTCTGTAAAACAATAAAGAAGACAAAGATAGTAATATTATTCGCCATATAGTGCAAGGAGGCCACAGGCTTTTGTAGCACTGGCAAAAAAAAAAAAAAAAAAAAAAAAAAAAGCAACAATGAACCGAAATCTACGTGTCTGTAAAACAAACAAAAAAAAAAAAAAAAGCAACAATGAACCGAAATCTACGTGTCTGTAAAACAAACAAAAAAAAAAAAAAGCAACAATGAACCGAAATCTACGTGTCTGTAAAACAAACAAAAAAAAAAAAAAAGCAACAATGAACCGAAATCTACGTGTCTGTAAAACAAACAAAAAAAAAAAAAAAGCAACAATGAACCGAAATCTACGTGTCTGTAAAACAAACAAAAAAAAAAAAAAAGCAACAATGAACCGAAATCTACGTGTCTGTAAAACAAACAAAAAAAAAAAAAAGCAACAATGAACCGAAATCTACGTGTCTGTAAAACAAACAAAAAAAAAAAAAAGCAACAATGAACCGAAATCTACGTGTCTGTAAAACAAACAAAAAAAAAAAAAAGCAACAATGAACCGAAATCTACGTGTCTGTAAAACAAACAAAAAAAAAAAAAAGCAACAATGAACCGAAATCTACGTGTCTGTAAAACAAACAAAAAAAAAAAAAGCAACAATGAACCGAAATCTACGTGTCTGTAAAACAAACAAAAAAAAAAAAAGCAACAATGAACCGAAATCTACGTGTCTGTAAAACAAACAAAAAAAAAAAAAGCAACAATGAACCGAAATCTACGTGTCTGTAAAACAAACAAAAAAAAAAAAAAGCAACAATGAACCGAAATCTACGTGTCTGTAAAACAAACAAAAAAAAAAAAAGCAACAATGAACCGAAATCTACGTGTCTGTAAAACAACCAAAAAAAAAAAAAAGCAACAATGAACCGAAATCTACGTGTCTGTAAAACAAACAAAAAAAAAAAAGCAACAATGAACCGAAATCTACGTGTCTGTAAAACAAACAAAAAAAAAAAAGCAACAATGAACCGAAATCTACGTGTCTGTAAAACAAACAAAAAAAAAAAAAGCAACAATGAACCGAAATCTACGTGTCTGTAAAACAAACAAACAAAAAAAAAAAAAGCAACAATGAACCGAAATCTACGTGTCTGTAAAACAAACAAACAAAAAAAAAAAAAGCAACAATGAACCGAAATCTACGTGTCTGTAAAACAAACAAAAAAAAAAAAAGCAACAATGAACCGAAATCTACGTGTCTGTAAAACAAACAAAAAAAAAAAAAGCAACAATGAACCGAAATCTACGTGTCTGTAAAACAAACAAAAAAAAAAAAAGCAACAATGAACCGAAATCTACGTGTCTGTAAAACAAACAAAAAAAAAAAAAGCAACAATGAACCGAAATCTACGTGTCTGTAAAACAAACAAAAAAAAAAAAAAGCAACAATGAACCGAAATCTACGTGTCTGTAAAACAAACAAAAAAAAAAAAAGCAACAATGAACCGAAATCTACGTGTCTGTAAAACAAACAAAAAAAAAAAAAAAGCAACAATGAACCGAAATCTACGTGTCTGTAAAACAAACAAAAAAAAAAAAAAAAGCAACAATGAACCGAAATCTACGTGTCTGTAAAACAAACAAAAAAAAAAAAAAGCAACAATGAACCGAAATCTACGTGTCTGTAAAACAAACAAAAAAAAAAAAAAAGCAACAATGAACCGAAATCTACGTGTCTGTAAAACAAACAAAAAAAAAAAAAAAAGCAACAATGAACCGAAATCTACGTGTCTGTAAAACAAACAAAAAAAAAAAAAAAAGCAACAATGAACCGAAATCTACGTGTCTGTAAAACAAACAAAAAAAAAAAAAAAAGCAACAATGAACCGAAATCTACGTGTCTGTAAAACAAACAAAAAAAAAAAAAAAGCAACAATGAACCGAAATCTACGTGTCTGTAAAACAAACAAAAAAAAAAAAAAAAGCAACAATGAACCGAAATCTACGTGTCTGTAAAACAAACAAAAAAAAAAAAAAAGCAACAATGAACCGAAATCTACGTGTCTGTAAAACAAACAAAAAAAAAAAAAAAAGCAACAATGAACCGAAATCTACGTGTCTGTAAAACAAACAAAAAAAAAAAAAAGCAACAATGAACCGAAATCTACGTGTCTGTAAAACAAACAAAAAAAAAAAAAAGCAACAATGAACCGAAATCTACGTGTCTGTAAAACAAACAAAAAAAAAAAAAGCAACAATGAACCGAAATCTACGTGTCTGTAAAACAAACAACAATGAACCGAAATCTACGTGTCTGTAAACCAAACAACAATGAACCGAAATCTACGTGTCTGTAAAACAAACAACAATGAACCGAAATCTACGTGTCTGTAAAACAAACAACAATGAACCGAAATCTACGTGTCTGTAAAACAAACAACAATGAACCGAAATCTACGTGTCTGTAAAACAAACAACAATGAACCGAAATCTACGTGTCTGTAAAACAAACAACAATGAACCGAAATCTACGTGTCTGTAAAACAAACAAAAAAAAAAAAAGCAACAATGAACCGAAATCTACGTGTCTGTAAAACAAACAAAAAAAAAAAGCAACAATGAACCGAAATCTACGTGTCTGTAAAACAAACAAAAAAAAAAAAAAAGCAACAATGAACCGAAATCTACGTGTCTGTAAAACAAACAAAAAAAAAAAAAGCAACAATGAACCGAAATCTACGTGTCTGTAAAACAAACAAAAAAAAAAAAAAGCAACAATGAACCGAAATCTACGTGTCTGTAAAACAAACAAAAAAAAAAAAAAAAGCAACAATGAACCGAAATCTACGTGTCTGTAAAACAAACAAAAAAAAAAAAAAAAGCAACAATGAACCGAAATCTACGTGTCTGTAAAACAAACAAAAAAAAAAAAAAAAGCAACAATGAACCGAAATCTACGTGTCTGTAAAACAAACAAAAAAAAAAAAAGCAACAATGAACCGAAATCTACGTGTCTGTAAAACAAACAAAAAAAAAAAAGCAACAATGAACCGAAATCTACGTGTCTGTAAAACAAACAAAAAAAAAAAAAGCAACAATGAACCGAAATCTACGTGTCTGTAAAACAAACAAAAAAAAAAAAAAGCAACAATGAACCGAAATCTACGTGTCTGTAAAACAAACAAAAAAAAAAAGCAACAATGAACCGAAATCTACGTGTCTGTAAAACAAACAAAAAAAAAAAAAGCAACAATGAACCGAAATCTACGTGTCTGTAAAACAAACAAAAAAAAAAAAAAGCAACAATGAACCGAAATCTACGTGTCTGTAAAACAAACAAAAAAAAAAAAAAGCAACAATGAACCGAAATCAACGTGTCTGTAAAACAAACAAAAAAAAAAAAGCAACAATGAACCGAAATCAACGTGTCTGTAAAACAAACAAAAAAAAAAAAGCAACAATGAACCGAAATCAACGTGTCTGTAAAACAAACAAAAAAAAAAAGCAACAATGAACCGAAATCACCGTGTCTGTAAAACAAACAAAAAAAAAAAAGCAACAATGAACCGAAATCTACGTGTCTGTAAAACAAACAAAAAAAAAAAAAGCAACAATGAACCGAAATCTACGTGTCTGTAAAACAAACAAATAAAAAAAGCAACAATGAACCGAAATCTACGTGTCTGTAAAACAAACAAATAAAAAAAGCAACAATGAACCGAAATCTACGTGTCTGTAAAACAAACAAATAAAAAAGCAACAATGAACCGAAATCTACGTGTCTGTAAAACAAACAAATAAAAAAGCAACAATGAACCGAAATCTACGTGTCTGTAAAACAAAAACAAAAAAATGCAACAATGAACCGAAATCTACGTGTCTGTAAAACAAAAAAAAAAAAATGCAACAATGAACCGAAATCTACGTGTCTGTAAAACAAAAAAAAAAAAATGCAACAATGAACCGAAATCCACGTTTTTGTAAAACAAAAAAAATGCAACAATGAACCGAAATCCACGTTTTTGCAAAACAAAAAAAAAAAAACATGCTGAGAAACCAAAATGTACATTTTCGTAAAACAAAAAAAAATAAATAAATAAAATAGAAGAGGCCTGTGGCAGTGGATTCCATGGATAAGAAATAATAATAAAAAAATAATAAAATAAATAAATAAAATAAAATAGAAGAGGTTCCATGGATAAAAAATAATAATATTTCTATAAAAAATGCAAAGATAAACCAGAATGCACATTTTTGTAAAACAAATAAAAAAAATAATAAATAAAAAAACCAAATATACATTTCGTTAAAAAAATGTAGTAAGAATAAATCGAAGCACGTGTTTCTGTATTTCTGTAAAATAACACGCAGTAAAAAAGAATCAAAATACACATTCCTGTAAAAGAAAAAAAGTACATCGTACGGTAAGTGACCCCTGTGGGATTTCGAACCGAATATTTTCTTGAAATACTCAGTTCAGGAACGAGCGTTTCTTTAGGAATGTGGTATTCTGCTCTACTGGTTTTATTATGCAAAATCTCCTCTTTCATCTTAAGGAAACTTGATTTTGAAAGCTTTCTTTTATTGTTTTGTTTTCTAGGTGTATAGTGAAAGGAAAAGTAAGAAATGTCAAAAAATTATACGCATATCCAAATCACATTCTTTAATAAAAATATTAAAATTTAATGCATTAAACAACTGATTAATCTGCTCTGGCATTTAAAAGACTGTTTACGAATTGCTTTAACTTCAAAATTTACAAACGCTCACTATTGTGAAACACGTGATACAGTAACGTGAAACGAATCTGAAGTCTATTAGAAGCTAATAAAGAACTCTTTATTATACAGTTTAAATCAAGAAAAACAAGTTTTCCCTGAGTACGACTGAAATGACTTTTACGGTCATGTTACCCTGAAAGTTGTTCAATTAAATATTAGCGCCCGAAGGATTAAATTACTCGTACATTCAAATCAAATGGGAGTTCGTTTTTTCTGCTTTGCCTGAATACACTCATGTGCCCTGGTCTGAATAGCTGATTCAAATATTCCAGATTTCGAAGCAATAACAGTAAGATTTAAGACTTCAGTTGCAATTAAATGGCAACCGAAAAATTAAAAACAAACGAATGTTTCGCAATTATGACATAATCCGCCAGATGTACAACTTACTCCTTAGAACCACAGTAGTTATAAATTATTCATTGAAAGAAAACCGGTAGATCAACCGTAAACTTCTTATTTACACATATTCAGATGACTACAATAAATATCTTAAGACAGTGGTTCCCAACTTTTAGTCCATGGACCATAGGGGATTCATGGAGGTAATATTTGGGAAAGGGGACAGGGGTCCGCGATCTGTTTTCAATAATTTGTTTAAATTAAATTCAGAGCTTTGATAACAGAAAATAAACAAGCGGATAAGAAGATACGCTATCCTGTCCTGTCCATGACTTCCAGGAACCTTGTTAATAGGACCATTGTCCCTCTATAAGATGGTTAGACCGTGTTTAGAATACAGTATCAGGTTTGAAGACGCATCTAAAAAGAGACGGACTTTTTTGGAGACGGTTCGAAGTAGGTTGACCGGATTACTGATTTGCAAATCGTTGAAGAACAGATTAGAAGGTGAGGGACTGCAAAGTTTAACTACTAGACAGCTAAGGGGATATCTAATTGATATGTATAAGGCGCTGAAGGGGGAGGGGAATGAATGAAATGAATGAGGAAGGTCTGTTCTCCATCGTAGGTGAGAAAAGAGCCAGTGGTTGCAAATATAAAATCTCAGGGAATAACAGAAGATTGAATACTATGAAGTTCACTTATGGGCAGTGGGTTGTTGAATACTGAAATCAGTTACTACCGAAAGTGACAGAATCAATGCGCATGGCTAAATTCAATACGGTACTGGATGGTAACCGTGTGGGAATGGGAGTAGCTTTTTTTTTTTTTAATGCAGAAAAATTCCGCTTACTGACATTATTCGGCATGAAATCTTTTAAAATAAAACAGCGTCCATGAGAAAAAGTATAACGACCAAGTGGTGAAAAGTTGAAACTAGTACATTAAGATATTGTACAATTCGAATTACCAATATAGTGTTTCAATCACTTGGCACCAGTTTGGAGAGATCTTGGTTTAGGTTCTTGAACCGGAGGGATCAGGTAGCTGTCTGATTTCAGTCATAACTCTTAATGGTCCTTCCCCCCCCCCCTGAGTCTCAAGTGGAGATGCGAGGTTTTGTCTCTCGAGTTATTCCGAGTGTAAACAAGATCTCACTATTCTTTGGTTACTGAGTTTTGTTACAGAGTGAAAAAAACTTCGCCTGAACACAAAAAAAAAAAATAAATAAAATAAAATAAAATAAAACTATGCGCGCGCTGTCCATATTTAGGGTGTATGAAAGAAGGAGCGAGTGAAACAGAACATGTGTAAAGTTAAATGCTAGGTGAAGTTAATGTTCTGCATGTGCCGTGAATAAACGGTAAAAAAAAAAAAAAAAAAAAATCTTAAAACGTCCTGTTTGCTTGTATGACTGGCAGTAATGTAAATGTGTGCGGAATTGAAAATGTATGTTGTGTACTCGTGTATCCGGAATCGGTATTGCGTCAGCACTGCTGACGCAATACCGATTCCTTTTCCTAGGCGGCATGGCGTCGGATGCCGACGCTGGTTCCAGCTGGTCTAGCCAGAGTGGGAATGCCACTCACTCCCCACGGCAAATCCTCCCACATAGGGCATATGCATACAATATAAGAATATATTTATATTGCATAGGACCTAAAAAATGATAATAAATAAATAAATATTTATTGATTTATTATTTTTTTTTTTAGGTTCTAGCTACTGAAATCTCAGGAAATTAGGTGGCAGGACCTGCCAGAGTGAAACAAACTACTGGGTTCCTGGTCTGCCTCCACGGGGCGAAGGTGGGGCAACGTTGGGTCTCAGCAGGGGTCCAGCGGCTAAACGACCAGATGAACAACGGTGTACGACACTATACATTACAATATCCCTACACTTTTAAATCTCTGGCATTTCCAGCGAACTGGTACACCCACAATGAAAACTACGCGGAGATGGGGGGAACCCCTGGTGCCGTCTGACACTAAATACACTTTATATAGGGCACTCGAGCCCTATGACATTCAACTCTCCACCTCCCAAGGGCCCTGCCAATTCTCTTCCCAACTCCCCTCTTACACTTTCCGCCTGTTGGGACCTACCACCCTAATTCTGTGTCTGCCTCTAAATAGTCCTCCCCAACAGGAGGTGGGTTGCTCGTGCAGGGACGCCCCTCTATTTCCCTTGTTCTTCCTATTTACAGGTGGAAGTCTTCCTATCATCCACCTTCTGAGCCTTCCCCTTTTGTTCCAAACTCAAACTGCCACCCCATGATCCCTTTGAGACTAGCGCTGCTCAAATCTGTTTGTCTTGGCGAGTTAATTTAGATTTCTATCTGGTCGGTAACGCATTTGTGTGTTTAACATTTCATTACATGGCCATTGTTAGCCTTGTGGTCGCCCAGCGAGATGAGCTCAATTGTCCGTCTATTTTTATTCATTTTCACTTCTTTTTTTTTCACATTTTGGTCAAGTTGTTTGTAGTTTTGCATTTCTCTTTATAGCAATATTTCACACAATTCGACCTCAAAACCAATGTTTGTCTAGCTGTCCTTAATATACAATGTTACCATTGCGTGTCCGGATATTAATGGCCCTACCATTAATATCCGGAAATCTGTATTACAGGAAGACTAATAACGTGGGCCGAAACCTTTAGCCTTTATGATAGCTTCTAGCCTCGGTGGAACACTCTCCACCAGTTCTTTGTAACCGTACTCTGAACTGACAGTTAAAGCCAATCGGACTTCAAAAACGATGACTAGTTCAGCTATGTTTTTTTGGACAGTCTCCTCACACGCATCCGATGATCAAATTCGTCCCAGAAGTTCTGTATAGGAGTGCTCTGGGCTAACTTTTCGAAGATCATGCGAGAAGAGACTGCCCAAAAAACATACTTGTATCAGCATTGTCCTGTTGATACAAGTATGGGTTTTCCTCAAGGTTCTGGCAGAGTGCAGGTAAAACACTGTGTAGGATGTCAAACCTACATCAGGATTTCTGGTTTTGTCCAAAACAATCAATGGTTCCAGGCCAAACCATTAAAAACAGACCAGATCATAACTCTGCTTTTGCCAAACTCCATTGTCGGGACGACACAGTCCAGCAAATAGCTTTCTCGGGCATTCGTCACACCCGGGGAGGACCATCAAACTAAGAGAAAATGTACCGTAACTCCTCACTCCAAAGCTGTTTTCGCTTGGTCTATGGTTCAAGAACGGTGGGTCTCACACAAAGGTAGACAGCGTCTGGCATTCGTCAGGGTGGTCAGTAGCTTGTGGAAGCCTGCATGACCATGGAAACCCATACCATGCAGCGTCCTGCACATTCTACTAGCATGCGTTCTACTACTAACATGTGTCCCAATCATAGCACTGATTGTTGTTATTATTTGGTTTTTAGAAGCATTAGCAACTAAGGCCATATTGCTCCGGAGATATGCGGTGGTCATTCCCTGATCTTTCTGCATCCTCGGTATTTGGTGGTCACGGGCTCGAACTCCGATCTAATCAAGAAGCGTGTGCTATGCACTGCTACTCCTGCCCACCTGGCTACGGGGGCGCCGTATCTGTGTGTACTGGACAACGTCGACCTACGTTCCGAGTGGATCATTCTTTGTAGTGCAATCCATTCAGGTTCCGTTAGTTTCTGAGGTTTACCGATGGTCTCAGCACCATTCCACTTCAATTTGCAGATAACATTACCCATCGTTGACCTAGGAATCTTCAATGCCATTGAAATGTCACATACAGAGATTTATTAAGTGGCGGCCTATTATCATACCCCTCAATATTATAAATAAATATGAAATTGAACTAGATCGTCCATGAGGATGTCACAGCCATTCTCTCAGGTATGCTAAGCTGGGCTTGCAACTTGGGAGTCTAAAATGCTGATGGCACTGATATTCGGTGACACTCAATTCAAAAGGAACCAATTTCGGCGAAGTTCGGTCGGTCTGTGACAGCCAAATCCTCTGCTTCTACCTTCAAGATGGTGGGACTGTTAGTATCCTTTGGTATAACCCCCATGTGCACGTCCATCAGGCACCTAGCATACTGGAGGTGACTACCCAGGTACGAACCAACGTAAGCAGGGATCGAGGTGTGCCGCCCATACCACACGGAGGAATACCACCCTTTCCAGCCGCTTTTCTTATTTCAGCTGCCTCTTCATCACTCTGCCAAGTTCTATATCGCTTCTTTCATTCTTGAGCTTGTTGCCGACGTCTTTAAGAAGACGTCTCCTGGAATTATCTATTTTCTAAATATAAAATAACGGAAATTTTGAAAATCGGCAGGTACCCTTTTCTAAAGATGCTAATGAATGCAGAGAGAGAGAGAGAGCCGTCTTGGCAGGCGGTTTTCGTTAGAATGCTCAAAATTCCATGGACAGATCAGGTCACCAATGAGCGGGTCCTTAAGAGGGCAAGGACCACAAGAACACTACTACAATTGCAAGGAGGAAGACCTGCCTACCTCGGGTATAATATAAGAGGCCCTCAATATGACCTGCAGTGGCTGGAAAAAGTTGATTTCCAACATTCAAATTGAACACGGAACCTGAAGAGGAGATTTCGTTAGAATAAATGCCATCTTGAATCTGAATTTCACCCATCGGCGCTGATTTAAAATCCAGAAATGAGTTTCTCCCCTTGGTGAAATCGTTCTCCGATTTTAAAACAGCGCCAATAGAACTCGTTTCCCGATTTTAAACCAGCATCGAGAGGAGGAAAAGAAACTCGTTTCTCCGTTTTAAACTAGCACCGAATGGGGAGGAAAGAACTCGTTTTCTAATTTTAAACTGGCGCCAAGACGGCATTCTCTCTCTCTCTCTCTCTCTCTCTCTCTCTCTCTCTCTCTCTCTCTCTCTCTCTCTCTCTCTCTCTCATCTTTAGAAGATGAGAATGCAAACCTTCAAGGCTTTAATCGGTGGAAAGACGACATTCACTCTAACGCAAACCATTGGTAATTAGCAGCCTGTCACAGCAATACGTGAGGAGCTACACTTATCTATCACTGCTTGTCGCAAAGATACAGGGAAGGGGTGCCCGTTTGTAAAGATTAACCAAAACTTTACTGCTAAATAAAGCCTATTGTAAAAGGAATCAAGTCAAAAGTACCCGTGGTGAATATTTCGCCAGAACTGTTTTAGAGAAGTAGTAAAAATTAATATGGAAGTAATTACAAAAACCTATCCCTGTGCTCCTTCGCTGCTAGCTAAGGTGTCAGTAGGAGGGGACTCGGGTTAAATGTCAATTTGTTACGTGTACGACTACACAGTCCTTTAAAAAAAGGGTTACAATTATTGCACAAAAGTTTATCTGGACCTCGGAAACTGCTAACCGGTGTCCATCGGACAATTTAGTTGAGTCTGACCCTAAGATTTGTTGACTGTGATGACAAAAGCTAAGAAATTATCTTCTTTTCAAAATAAACGGCAAGTTAGTTTCACTGTGAGCTGAATCAATTCTCGGGATTTGAAAATCGTCAGAATTTGTTTTTTTTTCTCTCAGTTTTACTGCTGAATAAAACCTACTGCAAAAAAGAATCAGGTCAAAACCTGTTTGTCCTTTGGGTTATTCAAGTTCAAAGAGCGTTCCGGATAAAGGGCCATAAGTAAGTTATTATATACGTACAGTGTAAATAGATGTGGAAGAATTTATTATTTTTTTTTAAATTTCTTTTTCCTGTTATGGCTGAAAGGAGTAAATATAAATGAGCTGTGCTGCCCAGTATTATATACTAACAAATTCTGCCTGATCGACAGTCACAAAATTCAAATTTTATATGAAAAAAAGGGAAAATCAAAAGGTTGTGGTGTAGGGTTTTAGGAGATCAGCAACTAAGGCCATATGCCCCATATGTAAATTGCGTGTGTTCTGTGGTCGATTTTCTGTTTGTTGAAAAAAAAAACCTGATTTCGGGGAGAAAAAACCATGCTACCCCTCGCCTGAGACCGACTAACTCAGCCACGTTGTGAAAAAGGCCCATAAAAATTCCTTGCGTCATCGACGGCACTCGAACTCAGGTCTTTTCCACCTGGTGTTTTGTGGGTGGGATAGTTTGCAGGTAACCAACTGTGCCACCAACGAGGGCAAAAATCAAAAAAGATAGTGGACTGTAGTAGTTTCATGTTGCTATATGACGAACTTGGAAAATTTCTGATAGAGCTCCACATATTTGTTTTCAACAAATAAAGATTACTTATTGGTCATGAAATATAAAGTTTTCCTCTCAACTTTAAAAACTAATGAATGACTGTCTTCGTAACTAGATGCGTTCATTTTATATCAAAGAATGTTCGTGTACTGATCTGATTACAACTGTGTTGGTCTAACTACAACTGCTGTATTAGAACATGCTAACCCTCTGCATCAAGACACAGGATCATTTGATGTAATTATGAAGGCCGATCTCTAGTACAACTTTTTCCAGAGAGAAGTATGTTGGTAGTGTCACGTCCCACCATATACCATAACGTGTGCCGGCCAAGTAACAACGGGAGGGGGGGGGGAAGAAAAGGTAAGTGGATAGGTCTTGCTCAAGAGTGTAACAAACTTCGACACTTTAAGGTCTTGCTAACCTATAGATGAAATGCATTTTAAAAATAAAATTCAGCTTTGTTGCAGATAATTTTGATCCTTTGGCGGAGGGCGAATCCTGGGAGGCGCCCCCCCCAGGCAACCTCGGAAATAAACATGCTTTTCAAGACGGACAGTTTTCTTTTGTCATATCGGATGCAAATTTATAAGTAGTATTGGACCAAGTTACAATCTTAACAACTGCTTTTGAATTAATCCAACACAATCAGTAAGATGGATGAAGATTTATTCTTGTAAAGAAATAAAGTATTTTTTTCACATAATGAATTTTGGCTTATCACTTGCTGGTCATGCAATCACAATTTTGGAGATACTAAGAAAAGGACCGGGTTGAATAGATAAGCATGAAAACGTTGATATTTCCACGAAGTCATACAGCAGAGTTCCCAGTTAATAAAAATGAATAAATAAATTCCATTTCTTTTGGTGGAGAAGCCCAAACTTCTCCAGTCAACGGATGGCAAGCGGTTGTCAACTAAACCACTAAAACCCGTAAGGAAACCGTCAACGACGAAGCCTTTTTGGCTGAGCGGATATGTCACAGCGACCGGTTTCAAAGATTACATTTGTTGTTGTAGGGTTTTAGGAGCATCAGCGACAAAAATATTACAGTTCATAAGTTATTTTAGACCTCTCCAGATGGACTGGATTAAGTTTTTCCTGCAGTTTATTCAAACCGCAGAAAAATACAGTAATTACAACGAATGAAATCATTCATTTCAATCAATAGTAGTTGCCCGAGAATCTGATGAACACAGATTTCATTCGTTTGAATCATTCCTACTACCGAAATGAAATCATTCCTACTACCGAAATGAAATCATTCCTACTACCGAAATGAAATCATTCCTACTACCGAAATATCACAGGTTAGAAATACTCCTAGGATTCGAAAAACTTTCCCGGATATCGAGCGAAATTATAGAGATTATAAATGAAGCCGAAATTCTAAATTGAATTGATCTGAATAAAAAGCTGATTTTGAGTTCGAAGTAATCACATTGGCGATTCGCTGGCAATCCAAAAATAGAAGTGGTCAAACTCGTTGAATAATTCAAACTCGTTGGTCGAACTCGTTGAACATTCAAACATCAAAAAAGAATAAAAAAAATCAAATTTGGTCAATCAAAGTAATTGGTAATACAAGAAGCAGGCAGTAGAGAATTTGGTGCTTTCGAGACGACCCTAAGCGAAATACTTTTGGAGGGGGAGAAGGGTCCACTTTCTATAAATGTTCACGATTACACAGTGAATAGAAATTCCCTGTCCATAATGAAAACTTGAATTGATACTGTACAAGGTGTTTTTATAACTCACTGATGAACACTCATGGAGGACATACTTTGTTATTATACTTTAGATATATTAATCAATTAATTGATGCTATCCAAATTTATCAGAAATATCCAAAGATCATTTTTAAAATAGTAAAGAAAAGCAAAACGGTTATCCTTACAGTTCCAATTATTAATGGCCAATCATTTGCGACCGAATATTTTCTAACTAAATACGCCCCTTCCAAATGATTGTAATGCATCGTACGCTGCCATCAAACTCAAATTTTCTACTACCAAACTAAAAACAGTATCCCAAAAGAAATTTCAGTCCGCATCTGAATCGAGCTGTACACCCGTTTCCAAAGTTAAATTTAATATTAAATTTAACTAATTACTTACCAATTTTAGCTAATCCAGCTATTATGATCCACAGCGATATGATGTAAGGACCAGACACGTGAGGAAAGTCCACATACGCCACAAGAAACCTCTCATGAACGGGAGCAGAATGCCCCCCTTTCTCTCCCGAACTAGAATGACCATCAGAACCACCCGAACCATGCTTGACAGTGGTACTAGTATGACCATTAGAATACAACGGCAAAATAATAGGATCGTCCGAGGTATGTTTTTCTACAGTAGAGGGTATAGCCTCCTGTTTATTTCCCGACACATTGTCCGCTATTACAGCTCGAGCTTCTTCTCCTAACGCAGGGAAACCAAACGTCAACCAGAGCGCAACAGATACTGTAATAAATGAGGACATCGCTTTGAAACAGAAACTTTTTCCGTTCACTGCCTGCAGCTGGAAGCGAATTTCTGCTTTTACTGGTGTCAGTAGGTCATTCTGAGAAGAGAAATACACCTCTTCTAGATGAAATATTTGTTGTTGCTGAACTAGAGAGGACGCTGTTTATTACCAACGACACTTTTGTATCCGCTATGTTATTAGTGGAGCTCAAGTATCGACGTCAGAGGAAACGCTGTTCGCAATTGGTTGCATTTTGAAGGTACGAAAGGCAAAGAGAGAGACGTGAGGTTGTTGCATCCTTTTGAACAAAAGTTAGTAAAACGGCTGCTCTCCACTATTTGGTAGAAGAAATTAAACTTTGTGGCGCATCTTAGAACTTGATTTCACGCTGTCCAGATTGTCTTGTTTATTACAGAAAATTTTCTGTGACAGATCGTAGTGGATATACGGTGCCATTTTCACGCGTGCGCAATAACTGCTTATTTCTCCAAAAAACCAAGCGGGAAATATAAGAGGCAGACGTCAATGTAAGATAAACTTCCTTTCTCTTAACAGCATTATTTTACGAAACCGTGGGTGGGTGTGTGGATATACACTTCAAGATAACAAAGATAAATATTACACTTTCTTAAAGTACACATGAACTTGAAGCCTGATGCGCAAGCACTGGAAATATTTGAAAGGAATTATAAATCTTGTAATGAAGCAATCAGTTGTAACGAACGATAGGTGTCGTCTCAAACCGTTGTTGCAACGCGAGAGATTTCTACATCGTTTGCTTTTAATGTAGTCGTACTTTTACTGTGAAATTTTAAAATAATCCATTAAAATGAATTTACCACATAAAACTCTCAATTAAATCAATGAATACTTTTAATTAAAATAGTTTATATTTAAAAAATCAAGATAAAGACGAAAGTCATCTATCATGATAAATATCGATACCCCAAGACCGACTAATTCGGCCATAGTGTGAAAATCCATATCCCACAGTTCCAAGAATGGGCAAATTTTAAATGACTTATTATAGATAAGTCAATTTATAAGTCAACTTTTCTACACACTTAATTTAAGCACTTTTAGAAATCCACTGATTATCAAAAGTTAAGGAACAAAACTAAAAACGCAAAGCATAATAATGCAAAATGAGTGGTCAAATTCGATTTGAAATTAGACTTATGTATATGACGCAGATAGGTTCGTGAGAATAAAAAGAAGGGAAAAAAAATCAAAAATAGAAAGTTGATAATACTAGGAAAATTTGAGGAATAATTGATAACCTATGGATCCATGTGTTGAAATACAGGCATGACATCGATTCATCATGCTAAGAACGAGACGGTTAATTCATCTAGTATCAATTGATATCAACATTTCCTATTCGTGTGTGAGGGCTGACGCAACCTCTAAAGTTTCTGGGACAGAGCCAGGATCATGCAATTATTGAACCGTTCTCTCTAGACGGTTGTTGTTGTAGCAGGGTTTTAGGAGCATCAACAGGTAAGGCTATGCTGCTCCGCGTAGATTGTCTTCAAATTGCATGTGTTCTGTGTTCGATTTTCTATTCGCTGGAAGAAAAATCCAAGTTTCCTGGAGAAAAACCATGCTACCCTCGTCTGAGACCGACTAACTTAGCCATGTTGTGAAAAAGGTCCATAAAAATTCCTCACGTCATTAACTGGAATCGAACTCAGGTCTTTTTCACCCTGTGTGGAGAGGACAAAGATTCTATCAACTGTCCTACCGACGAGAATCTTCTCTCTAGAGCAGGGTTTCCAACCTGCTGTCCATCCTTCATCTCGTGTGGCCCAGGCCCATTTAGGCAAGTGTTATGTTCCTCTTCCCGACCCGAGCTTAAAACCACCCACTGGACTTTTAAAAAAAATCATTAAAAAAAAACTGTTTCTGAATATATTCGGATTTTGCTGTGTTGTTTTCTTATGTTTTATGAATATTCCTCAATATTTGACAATATTATTACAACCGTATAGTATTAGTATTAGCATTAATATTAAGTCTTGAATTGTAGAATTTAATTATTAAATTTAAAATACAAAACTACAAATATAAACGTTGATCAACAGAATTTTCATCCTACTCTGAAAATAATTAGTGGTATGCAACTATTCTTGCCGCCCGAGATCTTCAATATTTTATGTTTTTGCCCCTAGCCTAAAAAGGTTAAATTCCCCTAGTCCAGAGCATCTCATACATGCTCTGTTGGACTGAGGTTTGGTAGTCCGAATAGTCATTCTGATTGGGCTGTACTCTCCCTCGAAGGTTCACTATAACAGGTTTCTGAGGTGGCATGTTATCACGTATTAAAAGTCTAAACCAGTTGCTCCTGTAAAAGAACGAACATAAGGAATTGTATCTCTATACCTTATGGCTGTGAGAGTTCTTTGCAGGACCACATGGAGATTTGCACAGCCACTGATAGTTATTCCAACCTTAAATTTAAATGATCTATTTAAATTTAACCACCACTCTGAAATATATCTCTTCCCGCGATGTTAGCAGGATGGAATCTAGGTCCTGTTCTCCACCAGATGGAAGTTCATTGATAATCCGATTGAAGACTGTATCTCGACTTATCATTGAAGGTCCATTGTTTTTGGGTCCAGTAGAGACGCTGTCGGCACCATTAAAGCGGGCTCTTTTGTACACTGGAATTTAGGGAACACAAACTTGTCGTAAACTTGTAGACAAGTTTACGACAATTATCAGCGCAGATACCTGTCTACAAATGGATTTCGTTCACTAGAACACTAAAATGTAAAATGGCTATTTAAAAGTAGACTTTTCATTGAGACTATATGGGTTGGCGTCCAACGTTTCTATATAATATGGTAACAGCTCGTAAGATTCAATTTTGTGCTCTTTTAGAACTTTCCTTCTAATCACAGTTGTTCGTACCCATACAAGCGTCTGCGCGGTAGCACATTAGTATTATCACCGTCCTCCCCCCCACACTGGGTGGAAAAGGCCCGGGTTCGATTCTCGACGATGACGCGTGGAACTTTAATTGGCTTTTTTCACTCCGTGGCTGAGTTAGTCGGTCTCAGGCGTAGACGAAAAACCCCAGAAACTGGGGTTTTTAGTCCAGCAAACAGACAAATCGACCATAGAACACACGCAATTAATAGACATAAGACACAGCACGGCAGATGAATTTAATTATTCGGGTGGCCTAAATATAATAGCTTGGTTTTTTTGTACCCATACAAGCAAATGTTCGTCATTCTCTCTCTCTCTCTCTCTCTCTCTCTCTCTCTCTCTCTCTCTCTCTCTCGTGAGGATCAAGAAGCTTTGTAACAGTTGTTCACTGACATGTTGCTATTATGGAATCTTAGGCGCACCACCAACTTAGATCTTAATACGCCGTATATAATATGTCTGTAAATTCAGTGTGTTCTATGGTCGATTTGCTGTTTGCTGAACGAAAATTCCGAGTTTCCGGGAGAGAGAAAAATTCATGCTACCCTCGCCTGAGACCGACTAACTCATCACGTCGGGGAAAAGAGCCATAAAAATTCCTCGCGTTATTGATGAGATTCGAACTCAAGTCTTTTCTACCTGGTGTGGAGAAGGACGATGATTATATCAACTGTTCTGCCCACGAAGGCCTATCACTGAAGACAAAGTTGCATTCTTAAAAGGATGATTTTCACAGATCCAGTGAAGCCCAAACAGCCAGAATAACCAATATTGCCAATATTGGGCATAATGAACGCCACGTTTTCATCTACATCAAGATCTGGAGTTCGGCCTATCATATTTAGAGGGGGGGTGTTTTACATATTCTCTGATGTGTGAAACAAAAATATGTGCGATGATGCACACAATGGTGTCCTGTGTATTACGTAATAAGCGCCAAGGATCATAGGAAACAAAATGCCTAAGTACACTAACAATTTTATTGTACTCGCAAGACTATATTAAATCACATTTTAGAGGTCCAACCATCATTTATTTGTTTATTGAGTACACTGAATTGGCTTTGTATTAGCAACACCCACTTCTGTAGGAAAAGACTGATTGGTCGGTCTGTGACACTGGTGAAGGCTCAAAGTTGAGAATGGCTATGATTGTAGTTCGCACACGTGGCGATCGTTTTCTGAATGTCTAGGAGGAATTATGGATCGGCGTCGAGAGCTTTCCGACTTCGAATATGGAATGGGTGTGGGGACAAGGCGTGCAGGCGCCAGTGTCCCGACAACAGCCAACGTGGTAAAGTGCTCCCATTCTGTCGTGTCAATAGTTTACCGCTACTGGCTCAATAGCAGCCGAACAATAATGCAAAGGCCACACGTGGGACAGCCACGTGTGGTCGACGCCCGTGGTGAGTGTCGTGTGTCTCGTCTCGTATTACAGCAGCGACTCAGAACATTGTATAATTGCCTACTCAATACAATGTAGGAACAGAAAGACCAATATCCACACAGACTATGTGATGGACAATTAGCTCGTATAGGCTATGGCAGTCGACGGCAGTCAGAGGTATCCATGCTCACTGCAACAGACAAGAAATTGAGCCTAGTACGGGCACGTCAACACAAACATTGGGCAATTGACTTCTGGAAATTTGTCGCCTGGTCTAATGAATCCGTTTCCAACTCTATAATGCTGATGGGCGTATCTACGTTTGGAGAAAGCAACATGAGCCCATGGCACCTGGATGCGAGGTTGGTGTTCGGCAGGCTGGAGACAGTGGTGTTATGGGCTGAGGACTGTTTTCGTGGCATGCTCTGTATCCTCTAATCACCGTTAATCAACGGCTCGATGGGAACATCTACCTTTCTATTATCGCCGACCAACTACATCCCTTCATGAAAGGGTATCGAGACAACTCCGGTATCTATCAACAAGACAGCGCTCCATGCCACAAGGTCCGGCAAGTTGTTAACTGGTTTCAGGAACATGACAATGAATTCACCGTCCTTCCATGGCCGCCCAACTTACCCGATCTCAATACAATTGAGCATGTTTGGAACCTATTGGAAAAGGACATTCGATGCTACGAATTTGACAATGTGCAACATTACTGGAGACATTTTGCAACACATGGGTAGCACTACCATAAACTACCATGAACACCCTGCAGTACCTTGTTGAATACATGTCAAGGCGTAGATAATTATATTATTGGAAAAGGTGGCGCCACGAGGTATTAGGTAGGTGTTGCTAATGCAACACCAACTCAATGCATATTATGCTCTTTTTGTTGGGAAATATGTCTCATAATATAGTGCATATTTAAATATAAATATAACTCACCAGGATTTAGTGATGTCTTAAGTCTCCACAGTGCTCTCGACCTATATTCCTTTGTGAACTTCATGCATTTATGTTAAACTAATTGTGCTTTGTATACCTATAAACCTGCTTTTATGCCTTAATAACTATACTCAATCCCTAATAAATACTCGTAATATGGTCTCATGGTGCTCTGCTATATTAGAGTAATTTGAGCAACTTTGAATACGGGGTGTTTTGAAATATTCTGAAGCATTTGATTAAATAGATACTTGTATGTGACCGCGTTAAATCAAAACTGTTCGCTGTTATCTATTTGTTGTAAAATGTCTAACAAATATGATCAACGAATTCTCTACATACACTACGTAAAACAATTAGTAGATCATTGCACTATCCATTAGATAATGTCCGTGACAGTGTCCAGCGCACATGCAGGCTGTGGAGCTGCGTATGTAGTGTTTTCGTGCAGATCTCAATCCTTGTGGACGCCTAAAACTCCTGGTTCATGTTTCGCATGTTCAGATAGTTCATGTTTCGATGGCTGAAGAGATTGTCGTACAACCCTTCCAAGTAACCTCCATCACGTGGAGCGAGCTTCACCAGGTCTTCTGTTATCGTCCCAAAATCCGAGGATAATCGCAAGATTAACAGTAAGTGATCTAGCTATGTCTGCTTGAGGGTGATCAGACTGGTCTTCCAACGGATCTCCATTGCAAAATACTCATTAAGATTATTAGAAGTTTGTAGGACATCCTCTCCTTTCATGTGTTTTGGGTCAGCAGGATTTAAACTCTTAAGATAATGCAACGATCTTAAATGCTCAGAATAGAACACAAACTTTGCGAGGTATTTATTTATACAAACTTGGTATTTATTGCAATGCTTTCAGTGTTCATCTGTTACATGAATGCCAATGACATAATTATGCAAATTTTGTATAATTTCTCTGAGACCATATAACTTTACCTATATTATAATAAGGAAGATTGCGTATGCAGGGAAGTGACGCCTCAGAGTCACTCATGGTTTTATAACTGTTATAATTGGCGACACTGGCATGGCTGGCTGGTTCATGCGCTATCCTTCCTGTTCCCTTCATAAGAGAACAGGAAGGACAGCGCAAATTGCTGATTAGGCCATATGAGAGGTATCGGCACGTTAATTTGCATTCGGTATGTGAAATTAGCCATTCTTTGTGTATATAATGACCTGTTCACTGCATGTTTAAAATGAATGTGAAAAACATATTACAAAATAGGTATTTTACTCAACTTTTGGAAACCAGTGTAGATCAAAATTGTAACAAAAAGTTCTTTCTTGCGCACTATAATGGTAAGTGCATCGTATTAAGGTTTTAAAAGTAATGTAAGAAAACATTCTTAATCACGTTTCACTTCTGTAACTAAAGTTCCCACACTATGCGCAAAAAAAGTGACCAGCAAACATAAACTGACCGAAGAATACATACAATTCCAGACACAATATGCTGATGCCTCATAGCCTTAGTTTCTTTGACGCATGAGAAACACACCTAACTCCCGGGTCGATCTGCATGTTTTATAGGCTGAAAACTCAGGACTAATCCTGCAGAATCTGCCTGAGACCGGTTAAATACAGCACATCTCAAGACACTTTTACATATTCTTCCAGTTGCGACAGGATTCGAACCCAGACCTCTCCAAACGAATGGCAACCGTGAAACGTTTATACTATCACGTAGGGCACTTCTATGAAATATTTCTGAGGGTATCTTTCATTTCTACTTGGTTTAAAACAGTGATGATGAATATTTTTGATGTGCATGCCAAAAACACGCTGAAACAAAAATGTAACCATTTTCGAGTGACACTGATAAAAAAAAAAGTACCGAAAATTATAATTTTTATTGATATTATAAAATGGGAACAACACCTAACGTTTCTAATCAGAACTTCTTTGCTACATACTTTTGTGCATAATTACATTTATGGTTTTCACCGCTACATGTAGCTGATAAAGACCATAAAATAAATTTCGTTCTAAATGAAAAATACTTCTTTTATAATACAAAATATTTGAGTATCCGTGTGCCAGTATATTTTCCTGTGCGTTTCCCTAGCGGCACACTTACCATTGGTTCTTCAGTGATGAGCTAAACCACGCCTATTCAAAATTTCATCTCTTGACGATTCGTGGGCGATATCAATTCAACATGATCTACTTTAATTATAACCACACTGTATATATTAAATCAACAAAAAGGACTGGATTTTTTAAAACATGAGCCAAAAATATTTAGGTCATGAAACGTCTGTGTCGTGTAAGTAGATTATGTTCACTCTATGGTTGTTTGAATGATGTTGGGAGGTCGAAAAACATAATTGTCCGCCCGGAATGCAGATCATCGTTGTCGCAGCACACCAATCCCTCATAGAGACATAAGTGTATAAAGTGTATTCGTGTCTAACGACACCAGGAGTTCCCACATCTCCGCGTATTGTACATTGTTATGTGTCACAGTTCACTGTTAAGGCCAGAGATTTAAAAGTATGTAGGTTTTGGTGTTGTATACCGTTGTTCATCTAGCCATTTAACCGTTGGACCCCCAATGGGACACACCGTTGCCCACACTTAGCCCCGTGGAGACAGACCAGGCACCCAGTAGTTTTATATTTACTCTGGCAGGCCCTACCACTTAGTTTCCTGAGATTTCAGTGGCTAGGGCCTTAAAAAAAGCTATCGTAGGGGTAAGCGCTACAATTGGAAAGGCCAAATGTTTATAAATGCGATTTAATTTAGACGTGATTAAATTTTGAGCTCGTGTGGGGCGTATATGCTAGCTATAGGTAGAGCAGGGCGGAGACTGGAGACTGGGGGGGTGAAAGGTAAAAGTATGGGGACCATAGAGAAGGCAACCCCAATATGGTCAGTGAGGCCGGCCTAGGCCTCACCAGGAGAAAAAGGGGAGGCAAGGAGGGGGAGACAGAAAACCGTATCCCCCCCCGCCAGAGAAGGAGTTTTAAAGAAGTAAGGCAGGTCAGGGTACCCGGCTCAGATCACCTAGAGGCGCTAGGGCATGATTGCCATCATAATGTTGTCATTGATCATGAGTTCAGTGGTGTTCCTATTCAGTTTGTTCATTCCCGGTCTAGAAGTGAAGTTAGATATAAGTGATGGAATTTCAAGCTTGTTCTAGGGGCGTACTCGGTTGGTTCAGGTAGAGTAGAGGGGATGAATGCTGGGGAAAAAAGATTGAAGTATGGGGATAATAGTGAAGACATCCCCAGAAATGTCAGTGGGGACAAGCTCGACCAGGAGAAGATGGGGGGTGGCAGGGTAGGAAAACTCTCCCCCCCTTCCTTGGAAGGGGGATTAAAGAGGTGAGTCTGGCTCAAATCAACTAAAGGCTGGGGCAATATTGCCGTTTTTATGTCTTGTCAATGGTCATGTATCCAGTGAGAGTTCCTATTTGTTTGGGGTCCAGCGGTACCACAGGTGCCCCCCAACTTCATGTTTGTTTCTCTGCGAAGCGTACAGAAAATATCCGATTATCGCTGAAGACCTATTCACTCTGCCATGTGACATCAACATACTCTCCAGTATCAGGATCAGGATTGTCCTGGCATGTTAATTACCACACGTTTCGAAGGGCTAAGTCGTCTTCTTGAAGGCGAGAGGAAACTAGTGATGAATTTTCCAAAAGTGTTAACCTGTATAGAACGGACTTGTGCTATTTTTTTCACATATTGTCTTCGTGGGTAGCACAGTAATGGAAAAGACCTGAGTTCGAGTCCCGTCGATGACGTGAGGAATTTTTATGGGCTTTTTTCAGAATGTGGCTGAGTTAGTCGGTCTCAGGCGAGGCTAGCATGGATTTTTCTCCCCGATATAAAATACTGATTCATATGAGTCGAGTTATTCTGGCGATATTCCCAAACAGCAACAAACAATTCCTCTAAAATCCTTATAAAGAAAGACTTTTCAGCAGCTGTTCTATGACCTCCCACAGTTTAAGAGGGGAAGAAGATAACGATCCCTTTCTTTGTTGCTTTACTGGAATTAAATACGATGACTTCATTTAAGACAATGACTCCATGTTACAATGAAGAAAAATGTTTACTTTGAGAGCACCCTATTTTAAGTCAGAGAAAAGCAAAACTCAGGGTATAAAATCAGCATAACGAACAGATTATACACTACCCTACCATTAATTTCCGAACATCCCTCCACTGATAGTTGGTGACGTCCTAAAGAAGCAAGCACCACTTCTGCGCGGTAGCACAGTGTTTATAATCAGTCTTCCCCAGATTGGGGGGGAAAAGACGCGTGTTCAAACCTCATCAATGACGCGAGGAACTTTTATGGGCTTTTTTTTTTTTTTTTTTTTTTTTTTTTTTAAACCCTGTAGCCAAGTTAGTTGGTTTCAGGCATGAACAACAGGGTACCCCCGAAAACCCGGGTTTTCACCCCTCAAAACTGGCGAACCGGTCATAGAATAGACACAACTATAAATACGCTCGTAGGCCTTCGATAAAGCAGTAGTACGATTGGGAATGCAAAATGCCATGATCGATAGAATTAATAAACTTTCAGCGAGCAATAATAACAGAGTGCCACATAAACAATCGGTCTGTACATGCCATTTCAACGGCACTGAAGATCCCTAGGTCGACAATTTTTGGTGATCTATAAATGGAAGCGGAGCGGTGCTGGAACTGTTACTAAATAATCTGAAAACCTGCAAAGATGAGAACGTGACAGGAGAGCGAGTAATCGTCCGCTCGAAATGCAGGTCGACGTTGTCGCGGCACACCAAATCCTCATAGTGACAGTGTTTGGCGTCAAGCAACACCGGAGGTCTCTCCCAATTCTGCATCTGTTTCTCTGTGAAGCGTGCAGAACTCTGTAAAGGCCAGAATAAATATAGCTCGATGATACTTGATGTCCAAACAAGTATTACTTGCCAGTTACAAATTCAATGTCTAATATCAGAAATTATTATAGTTAGGACAATATGGGATTCACCCATTGATCCACAGAATGTAGACGATTGATTAGATTTATTCATTATACACAAATTGTTATGTTGTTGTTGTTATTGGGTTTTAGGAGCATTGGCGACTAAGGCCATTGTCTGTAAATTGCGTGTGTTCTGAGGTTGGTTTTCTGTTTGCTGGACAAAAAACTCGAGTTTCCGGGAGAAAAAACCATGCTGACCACGCCTGAGACCAACTAACTCAGCCAGTTATATGAAAATAATAAGTTGCATCAAAAAAAAGTAATGGGTTGATATCAAATTAGTGTGGTTAGTGTGGTAACGGATTGGTGTGGTTAGTGTGGTTAACGGATTAGTGTGGTTAACAGATAACCAAGTTATCGTTAACCACACTAACCTTCCTAATCTTGTCCGCTACCAATCTCGATTGTTGTCCATTAATCTGCAATATTTTAATTTCTGCCACATAAAAAACTTCAGTTAACTCAGAATCCTCTTCCAACCTCCTCTCTCTTCGTTCATTACTTCTACCTGTATCCCAATTATTACACCTATTCATTAACTGTTCGAGTTCTTACTAAATCCAGTGCTTTTTGGTATTCAGGACATCTAATGTCCCTAACTGAATGGTAAAAATCCCGCTTACGGCTCTTGCAGTTAGCGCAGCATGGCTCCTGATCTTTATATAGGTATTCTGCATATACATACACCACTCCCTTGCACAATGACCACAAGTAAGCTATGAGTACAATATTTCGTAACATGTCCAACTACGAACGATCCAATGTGGATATAAGCTTATATAACCTTGGAGGGAGAGAAATAACTCAATGTACAAAACCTGTACTTCTAGACTTGGTCGTAAACCTAAAACTTATGTCTTTCTTAACTTGCTCGAACGTGATCTCATACTCTTCCAAATTCTTACAGTATAATTCTTCAATGATATCTTCCTGACTTAACTGCTTAGGAATATCATTAATTTATATATCGTAGATGGATTACTTTTTTGGGAAACTCCGTTGTTATTCCAACAGACGCCAAGGAATCTGATGTAGCTATATTCACAAAATTCGTTTTTGTAGCTGTTTATAACAAAAAAACCTTTCTATTAATACAGCCGTAGTCACTGTTTCTAAATTAGCCCACTTGTCCATAATTATGTCTCCTGCCTTCTCTGTAATCTTATTAACCTCTGCCAAGAGAAAGCTCCTAACATCTTTTCTCATTTTAGAGATCCCTTCATACATTGACGATACATCTTGTACACTGTCTAACTAATCAGTCATTGTTTCAACATCCTGACTAGACGTAAGTTCCACCTCAGTAGTCACAGCTACCTGATCACTAACTTCCTCTTCATACGCTAACTGTACAGCCATGTTCCCATAAGGTCTAAACTGACTACGTCCTCTCGAGTATACAAACTCCCCATATCCTCTTCCTGCGACTGCGGCATTTTAGGTGGAAGAAGGAAGGAACTATCCTCCCCTGTATCCGATCCCACTGTATGCTTCCCAACTGTTCCACTTGAACCCTCTATAATTTTTATTGAGTTCAATTATCCAACTACACAAATAACAGTATATTAATTCTATACCAACTAAACTCAAACTGATTACTCAGCAGTATAAACCAATCAACTAATCAACTGCTAGGTTAAACTAACAAAAAATACCGCAGAGAAATAAACCAGTAGACTGCTATTTTCTATTGATCCCTAATGATATTAATAAATATCAGTCTCACAAATAAATAAATAGTATTCAGACAGCAATTCTGACTATGTATAATCAATTAGAATACTCCTCTCACCTCATAGTGGCTGCGATTTTGGCGCCATTACTGGTGATATTAGCGATTGTGGTGATTAGAACACCACAATTGCTAATATCACTAGTTATTAAGTATCTATTTAATTAATAATAATACCTGACAACTCAGGAAGTATTCAAAATCACTCCACACTCTTTACGTATACTCGTCTTCACTCACAAAAACCAATTTCAGTCTATTTCATAGAGAACTACCAGCACCGAACACTACACAGGCCGCCATCTTGAATCTACACTGCTATGGCAGGGACAAGAAGAACATGTGCTGACATGTGTTTTTGCAAGGGGCGTTTCCTAGAAAGTCAGTTCAACTCCGCCTTCTCTCTGTGAAGAAAGTATCACTGTAAAAGGGCCATATATGTGAGTAGTGTAGGTTTGTGTGTGTTCTGCTGTTGTGTTCTGGCCAATTGGCTACCCAGAAGCACCAGTCACCTGGAGAAATGATTCCGGGTACTCGTCCACATCACGGGAAGGTGGGCTAATCCAGATGGTTTCTTAAGAGCTGCCGGTATGTACACTGAGTGGACAGAAATCATTGGAAACCTACCTAGTAACGGGTTGGCCCGAATAAGGACAGTCACACGGTGAGGCATTGAGTCCACTAGTTCACAAAAGCGTCCCACAGGTATTTCCATTCATGATAGCTGCACCGCTGTCCATAATTCTGTCGCATTCCTGGGTGGAGGATCCAAAGCTCGAAAGGACCTTTCCAGAACATCCCAAATATGCTCCACAACGTTAATTTTCAGTGAATGGCGAAGCCATTTCATGGTGGTAAAATCTGTGGAATGCTCTTCGAACCATGTTCTAGTCACCACGGCTCTATGGGGAGGAGCATTATGCTGTTGGAAGAGTCCATTACCCTTTGGTACACGATGACTATGAAGGGATGCAGATGGTCTGCAAGGATGGACACGTAACCTGGACCGTTCATAGATGCGTCTAAACGTATCAGAGGTTCCAACGTGTGTCAATTGAACACACCCCAGACCATTACCGACTGTCCACCTGCCTGAACAGTTCCTTGTCGACATGATGGGTGCATAGCTTCGTGCGGTTTCCCGCAGAACGGCACCTTACCGTCCGCTTGAAATAACTGGAAACGGGATTCACCAGACCAGGAGACCCGTCTCCAATCATCTAAGGTCCAGTACCGATGTTCTTTCGCCCAGTTCAGGCGTAGAGTTCCTGTGTCGTGGTGTTAGCAATGGGATTCTACTGGATTGGCTGCTCCCATAACCTATTGCGGCTAATGATCGCCTGATGGTCTTGGTGGAGACGTTCTGCCATCTCCCCGGTTGAAGTGGGCTGTGATTTGTGCCACGGTCGCTCTCCGGCTGGCTGAAACAATGCGAGACAGACGTCGACTGCCACGTTTATCCACCACCTTTCTCCGCCCACAGCGATGTCCACCATGAGATGTTATTCTGGAAATGGCGTATTCCCGATACACTCTTGATACTGTCGAACGGGGATAGTGCAATTTCTGTACTACCTCCGCGATCGAGTGACCCATGAGTCGGGAACCCACCATCATCCTTCTTTCAAAGTCGTTAACTCACGACGTTTATCCATACTGATATCGAATTACTGTGTACGTGAATGAGTGATGCAGTGTACCTATACCTATATACTGCCAAGCAGTGGATTCTTCCACTAGCGAGAGGGGTGACAGTGTCGCGTTGTCCAGGAACCAAATACCCCATGAATCCTGTCCTTTCAGTGTATATAATAATAATAATAATAAAATTCTTTATTCATAGAAATGTAAGACACGATTCCCGCTACAGGCAACCAGAATATGATGAAGACCTACGGTAAACTATTTAACGAGACATGGCCAGTAATAAAATGGGATGTTTAAATGGATATATAACACCAACTTCGGTTATGTTTATCCATGAGGAATGCCACTTCAGGGAAAAATTTATTGGTTACTTGTCCGGTAGAGAAAGTATCCCAACGTGTCTGCCAGATAATTACAAGTTCGTTCCAAATAATACGTTTTTCTTTTTTGATATCATTGTTAAGAATTATTCTAATGTCCAGGAATTCAGTGGGAATATTTTTACGAAGACAATAGCATAATCCATGATAAATTACATTAAGGTCTAAAGGAACAGTTCCCGCCAAAACTTGTAAAACGCTGTAGAAACGGTGAGACATGCCAGAACAAGAGCCGTGAGCATACTTCTTTGAAGGGAGATCAATTTACTTTGGAATCTATTATTTTTAACGGCATTTACCCCAGAATTTACGACTGGAATGAACACAGAGGAGCAGTAAATAGCTAAAGTATTCCTTGAAAGACCCTATTCCTGATGGGGCATGATAATGAGAGGGTCTTTAGACTCCGCGAAGATTCCCTTGGACTGGAGAAATGTTAATGTCATCCCAATCCACAAAGGTGGTGCTACTGGACAACATATAAGCCAATTATTTTGACTTCTGTGGTAAGGAAAGTCATGCAATCTGTGATTCAGGATGAGATTCAGGACTACCTTGATAAGCATGGTATCTTGACGATTCCAGCAAGGGTTGGTGTACCAGACTGGTCTGGTAAAGTACTATGATGCAGTCAGTTAAACAGTTGAATGCCGGTAAACAAATTTAAAATTATATATTTAAACTTTAATAAAGCTTTTGATATTGTTCATCTTGGAAGGCAGCTGTATAAAATGGAAGAAGTTAGAGTTACTAGTAACATCCTAAGCTGGCCTACGTGCTGGCTAAAAGATAGAGATTTGTCATAAATGGTCAGTCTTCGGAATGGACAAGTTTAACAAGTGATGTCCCTCGAGGATCAGTGTTGGATCACGTCCTATTTCTGATTTCATAAATCGAGGGAATCCAAGGTAAGTTGTTAAAGTTTTCTGATAATTCAAAAGTAGGAAGGGTCGTTTAACAGTCCGAGCCAGGCCATGTTGCTTCAAAAAGATTTGATCCGTTGCATATATGGTCCGAAAAATGGCAACAAAGTTAATGCTTCTAAATATAAGGTTATGTATTTGGGGAAAAGAAAGCCTGAAGTCGTGTACGCTAGGGGAAGAGAAGGTAAAAATGGCTCAAGATGAAAAATACTTTACTGACTGTATTCAATGTGACCGGACATTATCCCTTAGTATGATGTCCTGTCCATAATTTATAGGACCTTTAATAGCAGGAAAAGGACTTCATTAAGTTTCTATGCATGATGATGGTTCGATCGCATTCGGAATATTGTATTGAGGTCTAGAGACTGCACCTGGAAAAAAAAAAAAAAAAAAAAGACCGAATTTCTGGAGTTTGTTCAAAGGGCAATCAGGTTAGAGATGAGTACAAATTTATGCACACATGAAGAACGGATTTAGATGGGAATTATTATACTATTATTATTTATTTTTTTTAATTTAATTTTTGTTTGATGCAGCAAAATTTCGCTTCCTTTCATCATTTGGCCTTACTATACTAATGCAATTCGCGATAATCCGAAGCTCGTTAATCCGAATTCCGTTTAATCCAAGGTTACTCCAAGTTAAAAAAAAAGGAGTTATACAGTGGCCCTAGGGGAAGTTGGGCAAGGCGGTTCGGTTTCCTTTGGCTCCCATTCCAGTTCACATACACAAAAACAATTAGGTACACAACTTATCAAACAAAATCTACTACAAAATGCGCAGAATAGTAAGAAAAAGTTAAAGAGAAATAGAGATAACTATATTTCGTTGCTAGTGCAGCTTACATAACTCAGAGGTATTGATATACTAATACCTACGCTGCTCCCAGAATTCTTTTCACTTTTACTTTCACTGTAGTAACTGAGGAGTTTATCGAAACTTATGGACGGTCGACAATACTTGAACGGGATAACTTGGCTGTTTTATCGATTAAAAATTACTTAATAAATAATTTTTGACATTTGTAATTCATTATTCTGCTGTGGTCCTTGACTATTCCTAAAATTCTAACGCCTATAATATTCACCAAAGGGCTCTGTCGGTGTGCTGCCTTGGGTCCTCAAAACCATAAAGCCGAGCCTGGTTATGTAATAATTTCATGAATTAGGCATAAGCACCAAACTAAAAATATTTAATTTTTTTTTTCACGTTAGCTTAAAATTTTTAAATATTTTTAATTGCATAACTTGCTAGAGTAATTGTACTTAAAGTACAAAGTATGGATTTTTTTTAAACTTCTTTTGTACAGTTTCATTAAGGTAAATTGTTAATAATTTATTTTTCATTATATGTTTTCTCAGCATTTCTCGGTAAACCTCCCCGCTGAAAGAGGAAGGTACAACATGTCTCACACAATCCAATCAGGTCGATGCAAGCACCATTATTCAAAGATTGATAGAAATTTTAATAGAGTTACTCCTGTCTTTCCAAAGGAGACAAGATTTGTTTCCTTGACCCTTCTGGCTTGTGTGTCGTAAGCAGAACGAGGTCTTGAGTCAAACTTAACATCCTTGGAACCAGTTAAACGACTGTGCATCTTCCCAAAATGGTGTAATTATGCATAATTATCTACTGTCGATGATGCTCCACGTATTTCTCATCTATGTGGTTTGATTGAGGAAACATATAATTGAGCCCATCAGTTTTCATTATCAGACTCCACTAGATCTACAAAATGATTTAAAACAGTTTTATGGCGGTGTCCTTCTATGCTTATAAGGATTCCAAGACTTGCGTGTCAGTACGTGAAAGAAAAGTCGAAGAATTAGGTTGGGGTGTTTAAGAAAGAGTCAAGGTAACTAAGGCTATAAGGCTTCACTATATCTTGCTATAAACTATGTGTATATTTTCTAGGCCGATTTGCATGCACGGTTAGGATAAACCAGTTATCCGGAAAGGGCTGGTTGTGGTGCTTGGGGTGGCGTTTGTGACCACTCATGTTATGAAATCAAATCTGCATCACAATAACAAAATTCGAGGCCCATTTTTTTCACTTTTTTTTCTTTTTTTGTGAGTGAAAAAAAAAAAGAAAGAAGAGATTTATAGACAATTCTTATGGTCTGTGACGAGACTCGAACCTGAAAATGTATAATCCGAAATTTCATAGGCACACTGCTGTCTCCCGTACAGGTACGTCTCCACTCATTGATTCTCCACTCAAGATGGGGCGTACTGAACGAACATTAACATTTAAAAGTTACATTATGCACTGAGTGGCCAAATTATTAGATATACTGACCAGCATCTCCGTAAAAAGAAGGCCACGGGGATGCTGATCTGATCTATGCGGACTTAATAACATGCAATTCGTCTATATTCAATTTTAAACAAATTGAATATAGACAGTCATGGTCGCGAAGAGGACATTCCAACTCGTCCCGCAGTTGTGCAATTCGGTTGACTGATCAGACGTATGAAATGTGATAAGGTCACCCTCATGTTCCTGGAACTATTCCAGAACGATCCGTGCCTTATGACGTGGCTCATTATGCAGCTGAAAGTAATCATTATTATCTGATTATTACATAATATATTATGATGGATTGGATATAACTAATATTAAAACTCGAAATTTTAATCAACCTAAAAACAAATTGTATAAGAAAGACAGGTGCAGACCTATCTTTCCTAAAAATTTGTTTTAAAAACAAATTTTAATTGATAGCATATGATAATAACGTCTCATTATTATATGCGTCCCTTATAAAATTTTCGTTTCATTTTTCAGCTGCGCCTCCTTGAGGTTTCCGATTTCACTAGCAATTATGTAATTCTGACAGTTGATAATCACCTGTCACAGCCGCTCTCATTTTTTATGTAAATTAAAAATGATAATCTATGTCAAAATAACAGGAATAAAAAGGACAAAATTCGAAAGCTTGCAAATCTACCAACAACTATTAAATATAGAATCTCCTCAAAAATTAAAATGGAATTCCAGATGTTAATATCACTTTAGATGGAGAATTTTATTAAATACAGGTATATATGAGGTGTGATCGAAAAGTCTAGGGATGGACTTTGTATTTTAAAATGAGAGATTTTACTGATCAGAAAATATTCATGAAATTTTGTTTCAAATTAGAGAAAAGTGCAACCGACGAAATGTTCAAAACAGATTAGCCAAACATCACAAACAATCAACGGTCTCTCGCTGCATGGTGCAACGAACGCCGTGATTATAACATTGAGAAGTGGAAATCGGTTCTAAATAGTGACGAATCTAGCTACATCCTGTTCCAATCAGATAGGCCTTAACAACAGCTTTTAATGTTGCTGCGTCTTCAGAGGACGTGCTGTCATGGTGTGACCTAGAAATTTCTCCATTACTTTAGAAAGAGTAGAAGTGAAATGGGACGATAATTGGATGGGATGGTTTTGTCACCCTTTTTATGAACTGGCTGGGTATATGAGCAAATTTTCAAGCAGAAGGGAAAACACCTGTGAAATATGAAAGTTAAAAAGGCAACACAGAATAGGAGTAAGCTTAGGAATGCAGGTTTTAAGGACAAATGGAGAAATAACATGAGGACCTGGCACTTTCTTGGCATCAAGACTTCAAAATTCTTCTGATATCCTTTGGACAGAAGATCACAGGAAACATTTAATGGAATGTACTAGGAGGTGGTTTACCAAGGTCATAACAAGGTTTACCAAGTTTAGCAAGGTTTGGGCTCATAAATGTCGAAAAGTTGGACAGCCCAGCCCAGAGTCCTGATCTCAATCATAGAAAACCTCTGGGATGAAATGGATCCTGCCGTATGTGTGAGGAGAGATTGCTCAAAAACCAGAGCTGAAATGGTCGCCGCTTTGAAGGCCAAATGCCTGAAAACATTCTCCACCACTTTTTTGTGAATGTATTCCGATATTTTTGGGCCGAAGGGGCGGAAAATATCGGAGGACATTCGGAAAAACTAGTAGTGAGTGTTCACTGAATCAAGAGGCTGTCATAAAGGCTAAATGTTTGCAGGAAAACTACGTTAGTAGTTTTCCTGCAAATAAAGGTTTTTGTAGATAAGCAGCTATCTGGATATTAATGATAGGGCAGTGTATACTGCCGTACCATTAATATCCAGACACCTGCATATCTGCAAAAATTGGGACACCATTAATATCAGAGGATGTACCGTTTAGCAGAGCCGGGTTAGTCCCATCGATGACGTGAGGAATTTTTATGGGCCTTTTTCACTACATTGCTCAGTTAGACGGTTTCCACCCGTCTAACTGAGCAATAGTGACTGGTTACACAAGTGTTTGTTTTCAACAGTCGCTGAGATGTGAAAGTTCGTGTCATGTGTCATACAAATACATCAGTATTTGATGGCTAAGAAATCCAAGTCTGTGCGCCATGCTGAAACAGGCATATTTTTTCAGCTAGTAATCGTGGGTTAAGCAACTAGAGGACGTGACTGTCATTCAAAAGATTCATTCCATTGGACAAGTGCCTCGTTGAAAACACCGGATAAAATTTGGAAAACTTGGGGTTCGAATTCCGTCTCAACAGGAGAAGCATTCGTTGGCATTTTTTGTACCCTTGGAAGAGCCAATTGGTCTTAGACAGAGGTCGCACGAAATTTTCCTCCCAGAAATTCGGGTTTTTCATCCAGAAAAAAGGCAAACCGACCTTAGGATACTGTTTTAAATGTTTTATTAGGTCTATCCAAGTGCGAACTAATATATCCATAAATTGCGTATGTTCTATGATCGATTTGCCTTTGCACATTCATTACACCTTCTTCAGCAGCCTGCAAAATCGGTACACAAAGGATAGTTGAGTGCGTAGTGTGGTTTCCTCCATATGTGCACTCTTCCATCGATAATGAAAAGTGTAAATCGGGAGTCATCGAACCACATGACCACCTGGGTCCATCTGTTGAACTCCTGACACCAACGCAGCCACATTTTCCAATTGGTGTATGAGAAAATACCTTCTCCCGTACTGCATTCTTTGTAAGGTTCTTCATCTGGAGAGGATACTGTTAGCTTGTAATATTGTGATGAATGAATAGGTTAATTGTTCCGTCGTTCGGCGACGAGTATATTTGATAATACTCTCCAGACATTGAGCGCCTCGCACAAAGATATTTTTTTTTCCATTCGCCGAAGATGCAAATGTCAGTAGTCCTTGATAAAGTCTGCTCGTGTATCACAGTGGTATCGTCACCGTCCTCCCCCACACTGGGTGGAAAAGGCCCGGGTCGAATCCCGTCGATGATGCAAGGAACTTTTCTAGGCTCTTCTCATTCCGTGGCTGAGTTAGCCGGTCTCAGCGTAGATATCAAGGTTTTTAACCCCGAATCACGGAGTTTTTCGTCCAACAAAGCAGGAAAATCGACCAGAGAACACAGACACAATTTACAAACACAAATACACATGGGTAGATGAAGTAACTTTCCGGGTGACCCTAACAGAGAGTTTTAGTCCTTGATAAATCTACAAGATCAGCCGTCCTTTCTGCTCTAACAGCATTCAAACGTGCATCAACAACAACAATCATACGTCTCGTGGTAGTGCATTAGTTCCTGTCCGTTCTCCGTTACCGGTGAATTTATTTGAGAATTAGTTCAGTCACACAGCTTCAAAGCTATTATCAGCAGACGTCACACAAGGTCCTCTTCGATTTACACATTTTCCAGAGATTTCTGTACATAGCTAACGCCTACACAGTCCCAATAAGGTCGCCTGGAATTTCCATCAAAGCTTGAGCTGCTTTGGCTGAAAAACAACACAAGAAAAACAACAATATCCGATAAGCAAAAGATGAACGATTGAGACTTGTACTATTTCCTCTTCATATTATACAGAAAAATACATTTGCTCTTTAACATTAATTTTTGCATGACGTAATAAGACGGTAAACATGTCAATCACCTACTGTTCTTTTGTTTGCTACAGGCAGTGAGAGGACCCTCGTAGGTAGCAGAGTTGGTAGAATCTACCTCCTCCTCAGGTGGAAAAGACCTGAGTTCGAGTCCTGTTGCTGACATGAGTAATTTTTATGGGCCTTTTTCAAAATGTGGCTGAGAAGCATGGTTTTTTCTCCCGGAAACTCGGATTTTTTGTCCATAAAACAGAAAATCGACCTGGATTTTCTGTTTTATGAACATACACGGTACAATTTGGCCTTAGTGGCTGATGCTCCTAAAACCCTACAAAAACAGTGAGAGGAACTTACTTTTGGACTGCATATTAATTTTTTCGATGTATTTATTTTTATGCATATTACTCTCTTGAGTACTTGCTAAATCATCCTGCCGGCATTTATTCAGTTATGCAAAAGGATGACTGTGGGGATAATATATTTAGATAAACGATTTAATAGAGCAATTGTACCATAACATCGTGGTGTAATCCAACAGTTTGAAAACAATTTCGCTATTTATAGGGAGTGTCGATGGAAGGATGGGTTATCAGTGACTGTGTCAATCAATTTATTTCATGTTCCCTGATAACAGGCAGAGGATGTGCTGCATGTTGTGAAATGGTACATAGCTTTTGTAGATATTCAATATATTGAATACCTTGTAGAATCTGATTATTGGTATTCGTGCTATGCTAAAACATTGACTGAAGTCTAATGGGGGAGGTACTGTAACGCGTTCATCGAATTTAAATAAGATGAGATGAATTGCACTATACATATGATTATTAAATATCATGACTTTTCTTTCTGAATTTTACTACTACATTGGTTTCAATAACTAAAACAATATAGTTACTTCAAAACTATTCCACATACAGTGAGTGGCCCACATTATTATGTATACCTACCCTTTTCATAAAATCGGGCAGTCTTTAATTAAGGACAGAATGGACAAGAGCAAAGATTTTAACGTGGCACAGTAGTTTGCATCTTAGGCACGAGTATCTTGGAAACTGAAACCTTACGAGGATTTTCACATGTGATTGCATCTGGGTATAACGAGATTGGTCAAAGCGGTGATGCTGTGGTCAGAATTAACTCATTGACAGAGAGGCAAATGGAGGATGACGAATCTCGTACATGATAACAAAAAGGCAACAGCCAGTCAGACAACAACAACCCAGTACACTTAATGATCACTGAATTATGACCAGTACACTTAGAGATTACTGAATTAGGACCACCTACCTAATACCATGTTGGGCCACCGTACACAACGGCCTCCGTAGTCGAGTGGTCATGAGCGGAGTGCGGTAGCACACGCTCTTTGAGTAGAACCTGGTTCCAGCCCGACTGCTAAATACGGTCGATCTTCCAATCCGCACTAGACCAGCGTGGCAGATCATGGTCCATTCCTCTGAACATGAATCATTGAGTAGGCTTCCATCCTGCAGTGGATTGATAATTGACTCCACTAGATATCTAAAGACGCCCGTGTGGATCTGCAGCCATGCTGCTTTCAAGACTTCCCACTGTCGAAATAGATGATGGTTGCGTGTCCATACGCCTCACTTCCCGTTCCAAAACATCCCACAAGTGTTCAATTGCATTGAGGTCAGGCGAATTTGGAGGCCAATCAAGATGGGTGACATCATCACTGTGTTTCTCTGTAAGATATAAAGTTTTATAAATATATCTGTTAGTAAGAATATAGTTTGGAAGTAAAGCACTTCCAAATAAAGAACACACCATATATTGAAAGTATACAGCCTTACGAAAATATTTCCATTAGTGGAAGGCTATGTGAGGAAAGAATGGTTAAATTTAAAAGACGCTCAGGAATTAATCAGCAGAATAGTTTATGGATAACTTACACCACTACTTCAGGACGCGACACTTAAGGTATTTTGGGGAAAGGCCTCTATATGTAGCAGTTTCAAAAGCATGGTCAGCAGGTGATCTGGCAGAACAGATGAAAGAGATCCGTTGTGTAGGAAATATAGAATGAGAATAATTTCAGTTACCAACGTATAGGAAGAGTGAGTTTAGAAAATTACACTGTGATTGGCTCAGGTTTAAATTAGATAGGCCGAAATATGTAAATGAAAACAAAAAAGTACATTTTAGAGTCACCCAGAATTTCTCCCACATACCCTTATATGTATTCTGTCTGTAAATTGCGTGTGTTCTCTGGTCGATTTTCCTGTTTTGCTGGACGAAAAAAACACCGGTTTCTGGGTAAAAAACCTTGCTATCTACGCCTGAGACCGACTAACTCAGTCACGGAGTGAAAAAAAAGCCATTAACGTTCCTCGCGTCATCGACGCGATTCGAACCCAGGCCTTTTACATCCGGTGTGGTGAGAATGGCGCGGTAGCACAGTGGCGATACCACTGTGCTACCGCGCAGACGATATGAAAATGAAGAGAAAATGTATTACGGTTTTCGCGAAAATAGGAGTTCTGGGTTAAATTCTGGGAGAGTCCTGCTATGTAGTGAAGAATTCCGCCATGCACTACGAAGGCCGTTTTAGTGGTGTGTGTAGGGGTGTGGGGGGGAGAAAAGTCTGAGCGTTAGAAGAAAGAAAGTATTATTATTATTATTATTATTATTATTATTATTATTAGCTATATGGTGCAAGGAAGCCTGAGGCTTATGCTGCACTAGCCAAAAAAAAAAAAAAAAAAAAAAAAATCCCGGGACAAAAGTAAAAGGAAAACACCAAGAAAGAGAAGAATGATGATATACAGCTCAGGATCCTGGGTGTTCCAAGCCCATACTCACCAGATGTGAGCCCCTGTTGAAAGAATTTGATTCCGAAGCTGTCACAGGACAGTCGGATAGTGCCTGGCATCTGCTACTACTGCGATAATTCCCTTCAATATTACCAGAGAACTGTTCCCGAAATAAGACAGTACTGGAAGAGCTATATGGCAGACTTCAACTAAGAAGAGAGGCTTCACCACACTCCGTGGAAAAATCCACAGAAAGAAACCTGGTCAAGAAGAGTTGGTCAAGTTCCCCAGAGGGCTAAGTCAACAGAGCAGATCGCTACCTGGCTCTAACAGCAAGATGGAACCCGTCATCAACTGTCTCTTGAGGTTGCTGCGGCCACAGTTGTAAACATTTTCAACTTGACTGTGTTAAGAAGGCTCAATTAAGGTGGACGCTACGCAAAGAATCCAGTGGTTTGTAACCCATTAATTCGGCGTATAGGGGAAGGAGGCCGCAATAAAGTACAAAAAAATAATAAATAAATAAATAAAAAGTAAATAATATCCCATTAATCCTCGGTTATAGAGGAAACCATGGAGCCCGCCATACAAACACAAATACCTTGAATCTCATTAATCCAAAACCACCGCAGAGCTCGGTGGCATGAACTTGGAACCCTGACAAATGGGGTGCAGTTCTGTTTTTTGGTGAGCCCCATTTTAGCCTAAAAACAGATTCTTGACGTTATTTTATCTGGTGATAAGGAATGAGGTACCATCCCTCCAACATCAGAGAAAGGAACGCTTAAGGTGGAGGTGGTGTTTTCATGCGGGGCGGAATAATGATCGACTGCCGCACCCCTCTTCATGTTTTTGATAGGAGCACGGCAGTCGATCGTCGCACTGCACGCCGACAGCCAACTCCTTGGTCATTTGGTAAGCTAAGGTCTGCACTGGTAAAGAATGGGATTTGTTGCACAGAATCTTATTGACACCCTTATAACGAGCATGGTTCACCACCGTCCGGCCTGTTTAGCCGTTGGAGGGCATCTTCTATTGACTTCTATAATGTGATCTTTTTGGTAATTCTTATACAAATCCTTATAAATGTCTCTTATACCTGTCTAAAGTTTCTAGCTATCTCCGCATTCCATCGTCACTCTCTGCTACACCACCTTACTAAATTTTGTCCCGCTTCATCGCAAGCTGCACTAGTTACACCATGTTTTCTAAGTGTTCTGTTAACTTTGTCCAGTGGTATAGTTTCAAATAAGACATAGATTAAATCAATTTGTTAATTAATGTGTTAATATCAGTCACATATTAAGGATACATTAAAGCGTGACTTCGCAATATCTCCATTCCTTCATATCTTGAAATCACACCCAAAAATCTCTCATTGAATCTCTCACTGAAAGGATAATCACTGATAGCATAAAGAGATTGTGACCGATTTAACATACAATAATAATAGAACGCTGATATATTTTCCAGGAAACTGTCCATAAGACACAATTTACAAACTACAGACTCGTTATGCTGAAACCTCGGCATTAATCCAAAAAGATCTCCAAGTAACATTTGTGTAGAATCACATTTTATCAGCCAATCCGTGTTCTTCCCCAGATGATGACGTCACAAATACAAAAATATAAAACATAAATTCAACAACTGTGTTGACATTTAATAGTTTTATTTGAAAGATTGTCAGTAAGATGGCGCAACGGATAACGTGTCTAAATATGGACCAGAAAATTCAAGTTTCGATCTCACGGTTGGTTCGTCACAGCATAATTCTTTTTTCTGTTAGAATTGGTCTACAATCCCAATCCAGTAATGACAAAGTAACAGATCGATGTGTTCAGTTCTAGTTTTAAAACTGATTCCCAAATCTTCCTCCTTCCACATTCGTATGTAAAACCCGTACCGATAACGTGTTTTTTTTTTTTTTTTTAAATATCAGTTTTGGTATTGCTAATGGATGTCAAACACCACACCAACTGAAATACATACACACGAGTTTCGAACAAACACAATTTCAAAAATCAATATTGCAGCATGTCTGCTGTATGGATTCAATTCGTTGCTCGAAATGATTTATATTAGAAACTGCCCATAAATTTTCCACTTAGCTCCAAAATGAAGTCGAGGGGATTTAAATTTGGTGATCTGATAACCAAATGCCCAATTGATGGTGACGTTACCGATAAATGTTAAGGCATAAATTCATATAACCACTGCTTTGGTATTAATGTATTTATAAACCAGAGGAAATAAAACTGCGCCAGGAAATAATAGCACGGAATGCTACAGCTACATTGCTAAGAGATTATTCTTAAGAGTTTATTTTTGGAACTAGTGTGTGCGGGCCAGTGGCGCAACGGATAACGCGTCTGACTACGGATCAGAAGATTCCAGGTTCGAATCCTGGCTGGCTCGTTGAGGTTGTTATTTTTGGGAGTGTTTGGAAACGCGCTCATAAATGCAACTGTTTGAATACCGATTTGTTTTGAACCGATGTTTAAAATTGACTTAGGGTTTGATTTATTTAATTTACGCTAGAAATTACTTCTCTTTACCCACAGATGAAAGTCGCTGTACCACTTTTGTCTGTGAGAACGGGATTTAAAAATTGGTAGTTGAGATTATTGAAAAACGTTGATATCAACCATGTTCATGTGATTTTGAAAATTATCTGAAGGCTAACCTTATTCAGCACCGCCAAGTTTGATAACAGAGGCCTATTTTTCGTCAACGTCTATCAATCGCAATCTAAAGTTCATCTAAATTCAGTAGTTTAAGCTATTGAGAAGTTTAGATGAACTACCATGAAATGCTCAAAGATTGTCTCTATTTTAAAAAGAGTGAAGATCTTTTGGCACTAGCATGTCGCACTCGATTAAAAATTCTACAATCTTAAAAATTCAGAATTCTCTGTAGAGAGAATTCTGACCTTTTAATAACTTAATAAGATCCATGTAAATACAGTATATGCAGTTCTTTATACAGTGGTTACAATTATCTCCTTACAACCGTGTGGAAAAGGTCCGAGTCGAAATTTCGTCAAGACGGCAGGTAATTTATGGTCTTCTTTTCACATCTTTCGGTTGCTCGGTTTGTGAACATAAATGCGAACACGCATAAAATTATAACAAGTATTCTCAAATACCATTGAAAAGAGTCGACTTTTCTAAAACATTTATTATCAAATTAAATCATCATTCACTATAATGATCCTTGGTGGGGGAGCGCCTATAACCCATGAAAAAATAACAAATATCAGTTCATGTTCTCTGATTTGATATAAATGTACTTCTGAAAGACAAATTAAGGCAGCTCTTGACACAGTTAAGGAAGTAATCTCCAGTGCCATAGGCAGAGTTTGATTAATGGTAAACTTGGTTGACCAATTCAAGTGCCTTTGACAGGTCGGTGTAAATGGTATCCACAGATCGGATCTATCCAAAGATATTGTAAACTCACTCCAGGGTAGAGCTACATTTGTTTATAGTTGACCATTTGTTGATGAATTAATGTTATTCCTTGGCCAAAAAAAAAAAAAAGGTTTGAAGTGGATAAGAAGCTTGGAGTCGGCAACTTTTTCAAATTAGATAGAGAGAGAGAGATAAATTAGGGAAGTATGTTAAGAACCGGAGCAACTAAGTACTATGAGGCGTCAGTATATTGTCTGTAACTGCTAGTATCGTTCGGCAGGATTGCTGTTTGCTGGAAGAAATCCCTAGTTTACGAGAGAAAATACATCTAATCCTCGCCTGAGACAGACCGACTCAGCAACGTTGTGCCAAAAAACAAACAAACAAACAAAAAAACTCATAAAAATTCCTCATGTCAATTCGATGGTATTCGAATTCAGCCCTTTTCTAGCAGGTGTGGGAAGACAGCAATTATAACCATTGTACTACAAACCACCAGAACGAACAATACAGGTTAAGATAACAACTGACACTATAAGGTATACATACAGTAGGATTTATTTTATTTATTTATTTTATTTTATTTTATTTTATTTTATTAATAAAAAGATACACATAAATTTAGATTATCCAATTCGATTATCAAGGAACTGGCACATATCGTCATCCATATGGGCACCCAACATAAAAAAATTTAACATTTTACTTTCGGCTCAATAAGAGGCTACAGATTTCATTTATTAATATCAGAAGAGAAAATCCAAATGTGAAACACTTTTAAGTGTGATGTAACGATTTTTGAAGTGCTGATCAACAGGTCACGAACTGCCGTTTTCTGGTGGTACAGAGTAATGTTTTTAAGGCATCTGAAAATGCTTCTTTTGATGTTTGGAATTCTGCCTACTTAAATTCTTGTGTGCAGCATGTATAAATGAATAAAAGAGACGAATAAATGAAAAGAAAAGTCAAGTTTATTATTCCATTCCCAACAAATTAAGTTTACAAGACTTTTCAGTCTTGTAAACTCCTTCATCTGATAACTAATAAACCAGAAGAGAGGGGAAAAAGCCTATATCGGCTAATAAGTAGAAAACGCATTTATGTTTTATTTGGTTATTGGAAATCGAAAAAAGGATTTGTAATCAAAATATATTCTTGAACGAGCCAGCCATGATTTGAACCTGTTATCTATTGCACCACAGGGCCGCTGTTCAAGGCCTTCAAAAATAATGTTTACAGTGAGGTGGAATTAAAGTATTTTAACCTTAATGCACATTTTAAAGAATATTAATTTGAGGTAAAATAACGGTATATATATATATATATATATTTTTTTTTTATGAAAACCTCAAACACGAAAGGTATCAAAACCTATAGTACTTAGTACCGTGCATGGGTTGAAGGAGAAGTATGGGGGGAGGGGGATGCTGGAAACTTTGCTCTAGAGACTAAACATGGGTTTCACCACTTCAAGCCTCCAATAAGCAAAGTGGTGGCATTTCACCGGTTGATGAGAGTCGTCTACCACCTAGAAAATATGCGTTGGTTAAGGTGGGGCTCAAAAAAGATTTGTATGCATCCAGAAGTAGTGTGATAGAAGGTTGAAACACCGTGTATTACACTTTTGCAACATAATCACCAGACAGAATTACACATTTCTGCCACCCTTTTGCACTTCTGCAGGCCAGTTTTGTAGAAGCACTCTGAATGTCCTTAAAACCACGACTCAGAAATCGCCTCGTCAGCAGCGACGTATTCTTCAGAAAGGACTTCAGGGGAGGAAAGAGGAAGAAATCCGAGGGTGCAAGGTCGAGAGAATAAGCAGGATGGGACAATATTTCAAATACACGTTCGTAGGCATGCCTCACTGCAATATGCGAGTAATGAGGATGGGCATTATCGTTGGCCAAGTGCACAGTTTTCCCATTATTTTTTTGTTTTCTTTCATAGCAGCAAGTAGCTTTATGAGGTTCAAATAATACTTCAACGTCAAAGTACAGCCCTGTTTTTTAAGAGCTTTGTTTTTGTTTGTGCAAAGGCAAACAAAAAGCTACCTGGCTTTTTGTTTGCCTTTCCGGCTCTTAACAGAAATGCTGAAAGAATTTTTTTGCTAATTTATGAATCATTATTCAAAATTATTACAATTAGCTATATTGTTCCGTGTATTACTGTCTGTAAATTGCGTGTATTCTGTGGTCGATTTTCTATTGGCTGGAGGAAAAATCCGAGTTTCCGGGAGAAAAAAACAATCAACTAACTCGGCCACGTTATGAAAAAGGCCCATAAAAATTTCTGTCGTCATCGACGGGACTCTAATCTAGGTTTTCCCACCCCAGTGTGGAGAGAACGGCGATTCTACTAACTGTGCTACCCACTAGGGGGCAAGAAACCCTATGAGCACTCTTCTGTACTGAGATGAAATGTATTTATTTAGCGGTTCAAAGATGAAGAAAACTCAGAGGTCCAGCACAAACCTCACCCTATACCAGCAGAGCCATCAAGATTATTGGTAAAGCATTAGCTATCGTCCTTATCGACACGAATTACAGACAGCAAAACTTCCAGAAACCACAGACATCGTGTGTGGGATTCCCAACGCACTTTGACAGAACATTTTTGAATGGCATTTAAGTTGGGGTTTTTTTTTTTTTTTTTTATAAAAATCCCGAACACGAGAGGTATTAGAACCTATAGTATTTAGTACCGTGAAAGGGCAGGAGGATGAGAAGACGAAAGAAGATATTTGTTGACATTAGACTTGAACTTCTGTACACTGTAATTTTCAGGAAATACGTATGAAGGAAGGTTGTTCCAGAAAACGGCAGTTGAATGAATAAACGAGGAAGATGAAAAGTTGGTTCTGTGAGTTTGAAGTTGGACAGTAAATGGACGTTGGCTGGTGGCGGCACGTGTTCAGACTGTTTTGAAAGAGAGAGCGGGAATTATACAAGGCAATTCAGAAGAACAGTGCCCATGGAAGTATCTGTAGAAAAGGCATGAAGCAGAAACAGAACGTCTATGAGACAGAGAGTGGAAAGACTCTGTTAGAGATGAGTCATTAATTAACCTAACTGCCCTCTTCTGACTGGAATATAGTAGCCTGAGAGAGGTTTTAGGGACACCACCCCAGTTGTGGGAACAATGTTCCCACATCTAGTAGAGCGCATTTGCGATTTGTTCAGAGTGAACAGCTGTTTGGAAGACAAGTAACGCCGAGAGCGAAAGAGAAACCAAGTTGTTTAGATGCAGAGGAAACAATACTTGTAATATTCTTGTGCCAAGAGAGATTAGAAGTCAGGGTAATCCCCAAAAGAGATATATCATCTTGGCTAGAAATCGGAGTGTCTTCAAAGGTAAGCATAGGAGCAGAAAAGTCCTTTTTGCGAGTATAAGACAGGAGTGAGTTTTAGAAGGATTGAAATCAACTAAGTTTTCTTTGCGCTGCTGGAGAATTATCCGGAGATTGGCATTTAAGGAATTGGTCGCGGATGTTCCAGAAGTTGAAGCTGATTCAGCAGGGCATGGATTCTCAAACTGGAAAGTGGAATGCAATGTACTATCATCAACATAACTATGGATAGGATTTCCAGTCAATGGAAGAAGGTCATTAATATACAAGAGGAATAGAGTGGGGGGAAAGAACTGAACCTTGGGCGACACCAAGATTAGTGGAGAATTTAGAAGACAGAGAGCCATCTACCATCACCCTCAGTGAGCGGTCAGAAAGAAAACTGGATAACCAATTACAAAAAACATTTGGCAAACCATAAGATGGAAGCTTGTTTAGACCTTTATGCCAAACACGATCGAAAGCCTTTGAGATGTCAAGAGCAACTGCTTGTGTTTCATCGAACCTTCCCTTTGAATTTATCCATAAATGGGTAACATTAGCCAGAATATCACCAGTGGATCGACACTGACGGAATCCATACTGGCGATCGTTGATCAGACGGAAGGTTTCTAGATAGTTGAAGAGTTGGCAGTTAACTGATTTCTCCATTACGTTAGAAAGAGTAGAAGTAATTGCAATGGGACGATAATTGGATGGGAAGAATGTGTCACCCTTTTTTAGGAACTGACTGGATATGAACAAATTTTCAAGCAGAAGGAAAACCACCTTTGGAATAAGAAAGTGAAAAAGGCGGCAAAGAACAGGAGTAAGTTCAGGAGCGCAGGTTTTGAGAACAAGTGTAGAAATATCATCAGGACCTGGAGCTTTCTTAGCATCAAGATTCGGCAAAATCCTTCTGACATCCTTTTGAAGGAAGACCACAGGAGACATTTGAAAGGAGCGTGATGGGAGGTGTTTTAGGAATGTGTTCTGGGAATGGTGGGAGGGTTCTATTAACTTTTACCCCTGAACGGAGGCAGTTTTCTGTTTAGAAAAAGTAACTTGCAAAATGCATCGTTAATGTAAAAAAATTTAGAAATACATCGTAAAATTGCACAATACATAACAGTAGAATCTCAGTTATCCGAAACTGGGACTGAGGGTGTTTTGGATAGTCGAATTTTAGAATGCGCAGCAAAATTTTCGTAGTGTTTGTCTTAGAATGTATAAATCGGTAAATAGACATCTGAGTTATTATATCTTATTTTTTTTCTCTCTCTATTTCCATACATATTACATAGATATACATACATATACATATTTAGATATTCCATACATATACATATTTAGAAGACAAATACCGTTTATTTGCAGCCCAGGCACTGGATATTATTTCTCCTGGTGCAGAAATTGCAGGAACAAGTGGACAATATGGAAAAGTTGCAGAAAAGAAATGTTCTTGATTAACAGTGTGCATAAAAGTTTTTGCTTTGTGAAGAGGTTGTGTTCTTTTTTGTATCAGTTTATTAAATATATAAATAATAATTATTATTATTTGTTTATTATATTATTATAGTAGACACTTAAATATTTCAATTATTAACAAAATTCAGAAGGAAACAAGTAAAGTACATTACAAAAATGTTGCAATGTACTTTACTTTATTATTTAGTTTTATTAAATCACAGAAGATCCATCTACTACCTTTTGCATTTAAATTTTTGTTAAAAATCTAGGAGAAAATAAGTAAAATATTACAAAACATTGAATGAATAGTACTTTGTGAAGTAAGTGCAGTGAAGTGGAATGACATGGAAGAAATTTACTCTTTTTTCTTCATTCAAAATGCTTTACATAAGTGGAATTATGATTTTTATTATATTAACATGATTGTTTTGTTTATTTCAATTAAATAAATGTGTAAAATCCTTTTAAATTAGTAGAAAAAGTAGAAAGAAAAGAAAACATTGGAAATTTTTTTCGGATAATTGGAATTCTACTATTACTTAAATTATTATTCGTGTCCATGCCTTCTATTACATTCGATTTAATTAAAAAAATAAAGAAAATGTCATTATATTAACCTAGCCATTGAACGAATAAAAACAAACTTTCAACGAGCCAGCCAGGATTCGAACCTGGAATCTTCTGATCCGTAGTCAGACGCGTTATCCGTTGCGCCACTGGCCCTACGTGTATGGTTTAAAAAAAAGAGCTTTACAATCTCGGTAGTAATGTAGCTGTATGTGCTGTTCAGTAAGTTTATAAATATACTAATATCAAAGCAGTCATTGATGCTTAGGGTAATTCCATAAGATACAAAGCTGGATTTCGATTATCCTAACTAGTCAATGAGTCGGTATATATCGTCACCTACATTTGCTCTGCGCATGTTCCATTTGTTTTACTTCAATTAAAATTCTTTAAAATCTGGATAAAAGTTAAAATACTTTAATTCCACCTTAGTATAGACACTATTTTGGAAAACATTCGATAGCGGTCAGTGGTACAATGGATAACGCGTCTGACTACAGATCAGAAGATTCCAGTTTCGAATCCTAGCTGGCTCATTGAAGAATATTGTTATCAGTACCTCTTTCCAACAATAAAAGAAGTAATATTTATAACTGGGTGTTTTTTTTCTGGTTTTTAATTACCAAACAGAGAAGTTTACAAGACATAATACAAGAAGTATTCTTGACATATGGTCAATCTGTATCATCTTTTTACGTGGTTGAGGATTGGTAGAATCGCCGTCTTACCCACATCAGTGGGAAAGACTTCAGTTCGAGTCCTGTCGATGACGTGAGGAATATTTACCGGCCTTTTCACAATGTGGCTGAGTTAGTCAATCTCAGATGAGAGTAGCATGATTTTTATTCCATTTATTCCAGTAAATTCGAGTTTTTCGTCCATCAAATAGAAAATCGACCTCAGAACACACGCAATTTAGAGACACTAACTATACACGGAGCAATATGGCCTTAGTCGCTGATGCTTCTAAAAAACCCTATAACAACGTTGTTGAGTTAGTCAGGCGAGAATTGCCTGGATTATTCCGGGAAACGCGGGATTTTTCTTCCAGCAAACAGGCGAATCGACACCGAATTTATATGGCGCAATATGGTTTAAGCTATTGATGTGATATTTATTTAAACCAGATGGGTAAATCCAAATGTGAAATAATCTTAAGATCAGTGATGTAACGATTTTTGAAATGCTAATTAAGTCATGAACTGACGTTTTTTGATGGTACAGGGTAATGTTTTCATGGATTATTTTAACATTAATGCATATAACTTATTTATATTTAGAATTCTGCCTGCGTGAAACTCTTTCGTGTACAGCCGAATTGTGTGGTGATGAAAAGAGACCAAATAAATGGAAAAAAAGTCAATTTTATAATTCGATTCTGAACAAATTGATTAATCATTTTATTTCCTAAATCTTGTCATATAGTTTTAGGTGCATCAATAACTTAAACTATATTGTGGCGTATATATTATGTCTGTAAATTCAGTGTCGATTCGCCTGTTTGCTAGAAAAAAATCCTGTTTCCAGGAAAAAAATCCAGGCAATCCTCGTTTGACTAACTCAGCCAAGTTGTTGTTCTAGTAGTAGTAGAGTTTTTCAGGAGCATCAGCGACTAAGACCAAATTGCTCCGTGTATAGTGTCTATAAATTGCGTGCGTTCTGAGGTCGATTTTCTGTTTGCCAGACGAAAAACCCGAATTTCGTGGAGAAAAACCATGCTACCCTCACCTGAGACTGACTAACTCAGCCACGTTGTGAAAAAGGCCTGCAAAAATTGCTCACTTCATCGACGGGACTCGAACTCAAGTCCTTTCCACCCGATGTGGGGAAGACGGCGATTCTACCAATCCTCAACCACGTAAAAAGATCATAAAGATTAACCAAATGTCAAGATATAATTAGATACAAGGATACTTTTTGTATTATGTCTTGTAAACTTCTCTGTCTGGTAATTAAAAACCAGAAAAAAAGTAGTTACAAATATTATTTTTTATTTTGTTATTGGAAATCGAAAGAAGTACTGAAAAGAAAAAAAGTACATCCTTCAACGAGCCAACCAGGATTCGAACCTGGAATCTTCTGATCCGTAGTCAGACGCGTTATCCATTGCGCCACTGGCCCACTGTGGGATATTTTCCAGAATAGTTTTTACACTGAGGTGGAATTATAAAGTACTGAAAAGAAAAAAATACATCCTTCAACGAGCCAACCAGGATTCGAACCTGGAATCTTCTGATCCGTAGTCAGACGCGTTATCCATTGCGCCACTGGCCCACTGTGGGATGTTTTCCAGAATAGTTTTTACACTGAGGTGGAATTATAAAGTACTGAAAAGAAAAAAATACATCCTTCAACGAGCCAACCAGGATTCGAACCTGGAATCTTCTGATCCGTAGTCAGACGCGTTATCCATTGCGCCACTGGCCCACTGTGGGATGTTTTCCAGAATAGTTTTTACACTGAGGTGGAATTATAAAGTACTGAAAAGAAAAAAATACATCCTTCAACGAGCCAACCAGGATTCGAACCTGGAATCTTCTGATCCGTAGTCAGACGCGTTATCCATTGCGCCACTGGCCGACTGTGGGATGTTTTCCAGAATAGTTTTTACACTGAGGTGGAATTATAAAGTATTTTAACACGATATATGTAGTTTAGGACTAAAGCCTCAGGTTACATAAAAATTTTATGTAACCTGAGGCCGACACTGGCCGACTGTGGGATGTTTTCCAGAATAGTTTTTACACTGAGGTGGAATTATAAAGTACTGAAAAGAAAAAAATACATCCTTCAACGAGCCAACCAGGATTCGAACCTGGAATCTTCTGATCCGTAGTCAGACGCGTTATCCATTGCGCCACTGGCCCACTGTGGGATGCTTTCCAGAATAGTTTTTACACTGAGGTGGAATTATAAAGTATTTTAACACGATATATGTAGTTTAGGACTAAAGCCTCAGGTTACATAAAAATTTTAAATAATGTACAAGTTAGTGCAATTGCATCATTTTATCTCTCATATTGCGGATTTATACTTCGCAACTGGGTTGTTATCATTGCAACACCAGGGTACCTGCCCACCCACTGATGAGGAGCCAATAAGCTCCGAAACGGTGCCTTATGGGTGATGGTATCCGCTGAGAATAAGTAACAATAGTCTTCTCCTATGGTGAAGCGTTATTTATTCGAGGTAATGCCATATCATGGCAACTTGGTGTGAAGATATTCATGAGATATACTTAACGATGCCAATTTATAACTACTTAAGTAGTTGGCTATGTACAGAAATGATGCCATTGCACATTTTAACATTAATACAAATTTTAAAAATTAAAATATTTCAATTGAAGTAAAACAAATATAACATGCGCAGAGCAAATGGAGATGACGATATATACCGGCTCGTTGACTAATTAGGATAATCGAAATCCAACTGATGTGTTCTCTTACTGAGTTGCCCTAAGCATCAACCACTGCTTTGATATTAGTATATTCATAAACTTACTGAACAGCAACGCAAAAGCTACATTATCACAAGATCATAAAGGAATTTTTTGTAGCTTATGCAGAGGGGCCAGTGGCGCAATGGATAATGCGTCTGACTACGGATCAGAAGATTCCAGGTTCGAATCCTGGCTGGCTCGTGAGAGTTTTGGAGTTCTTTTAATGTGTTAAATGGTTAGGTTAATATAATGACATTTAATCATGTTTTCTTTATTTTTCAGTTAATTGAGTATGATGGAAGGCATGGACACAATTTAAGTAACAGTAGAATTTCAATTATCCGAAAAAAATTTCGATGCTTTCTTTGGAACTTCTAGTGTTTCTACTAATTTCACCCAAAGAAGTTGACACATTTATTATTTAACTGAAATAAACAAAACAATCATATTAAGATAATAAAAATCATGATTCTACTTATATAAAAGATTATGAATGAAGAAAAAAAGAATAAAGTTCTTCCATGTCATTCCACTTCATTGCACATACTTCACAAAATAATATTCATTCAACGTTTCGTAATATTTGACTTATTTTCTCCTGGATTTTTAACAAAAAATTAAATGCAACAGTTATTTCATGGACCTTCTGTGATTTAATAAAATGAAACACGTACTCCAGATGGTAGTTTGAAGTCAACATTTTTGTAATGTACTTTACTTGTTTCTTTCTGGTATTCAGAAAGTAATGACAGCAATAACAACATAAATATTTATGTAATAGTTAATTTATAAACATTTTATTTATTTTATTATTCTTTTTTTAGTAAAGTTAATATGTATAAACATCACATCTATGTGTTTGGTGTTATATAGAGGTGCAATGGAGAATCTATCCAGCCTGCTCGGCTTTTTTAAGAGACACATCAAATTTCTCATTATTTGTTGATACACGTTGTTCTTAATATTTTTATTGTATAGATCATCGATTTAACTTTCCATAAATAGGGGTCTTTTACAGTTCCATAAAATCTGTAATGACTACTTTGGACATTTTTAAACAGCAATTCACCAAAATAGAGAGACAAAACATGAACTTCACATGGTTGTTCCCGTAATGATCCCGGTTGCCACTTTTTGACAGATGAGAAAAATAGTTTCACCATAGAATGCAGTACTAATCTGTACTGTATTTAATGGTGTACTATTTTTCATTTTCAATTTCTGAATCGTCTAATCTTCTTCAGAAATTTAAAATGGCGGGAAAAAAATTGTTTGATGCTTATACATATTAACTTTACTAAAAAAATAAATAAATAAATAAAATATTTATAAATTAACTATTACATAAATATTTATGTTGTTATTGCAGTTATTACTTTCTGAATACCAGAAGGAAACAAGTAAAGTACATTACAAAAATGTTGACTTCATATTACCATCTGGAGTACGCGTTTCGTTTTATTAAATTACATTTTGTTTGTCGCAAAGCAAAGGTACATCAACAACAACTTTTTTTTCGTCAGATAACACTTCTATTGCATCAGACAGTAATTGCAAGGTATTGCATCAGCCGTTTCTATAAATATGGCGTTGGAAGGGTATACATGTTCATTAGTATCCTGTTTAAGCATGGTTTCATACGTTCAGTTGGCACCAAGAAAAAAAAGGGTAGCTGCAAAGTCTGCAAAGTAATTTTGTATGTTACTGGCGGTATCCAGGGTTCCCCCTATGTCCGCCGTGTGTTAAGCGTTTGTTTTTGCCAGCAGTACGTTGAAATTCCTCTAATATATTTAAAAAAAAAAAAAAATTTAACTTTTAACTTTAAAATTTTTTGGGAAAAAAAAAAAATTTGAACTTTAAGTTAGTCCATTCGAGTTAACTTTATATGTATTTTAAAGTGTGTGTAGTGTGTTGTTTTATGTTGTTTGTGGCTGGCATCTGGCATTTAGCAGCAGGGAGTCGAGGGCAAAGGAGCCCCAACTCCCAGCTCCCATCCCTAGCCACGTGGAGGCAGCCAGTTTCTACTATTCACTAATTGGTGAGAGGGTAAGCCTAAAAAAAAAAGGGGGGGGGAAAGCTCCGACAACAACCAAGATATCGGGGCTTTTTGGCTAGGTACCAGCCTGTCCATGAAACCATTTCCAGGCCGGCATCCAGTCAGGACTTTATGTGTCCTGGCACACACTTTTTTTGTTGCTACCTTTTCCTACTCCCAGAAAGGGGGCTTTCTACGCGTGCTATCGCTGATAAAATAGGCAGCCGCCAGTCAACAGTATCCCGGGTGCTGAAATTAAAGCGTGAAACCGGTGATGTGAAGAGAAGACCTGGATCAGGCCGTAAGAGAGTGACTACGCCTTCCCAAGATCGATATTTGATGGCCTTCGTAATCGCCATGTTTGTGCTCTTGATCTAAAACTGGACTTTGAGATGGCCTGTGGTGTTGAAACAAGTGCACGAACTATCCAAAAAGGGGTTTCGGAATGCAGTCTGCATGCCTATCGGCCCAAGAAGAAGCCTTTGTTGACCCAACAAATGAGGAAGAAGCGACTTGCTTGGGCTAAAACGCAAATTTCATGGACAAAAGAGCAATGGGACCCAATCATCTTTTCTGACGAATCGAAATTCAACCTGCATGGCTCGGATGGGAAGCGAAAATCAGAAGACGAAAATCGGAGCATACCATCCTTACTGTATAACACCGATTGTAAAGTTCCCTGCTAGCCAGTCAGATGGTCTGGGGATGCATAACAAGCAAAGGGGTGGAGCAAATTAAGTTTATTAACGGAACGGTTAATGCAGAAACCTAGACTGCTATCTTGGAGGAGTGCCTGAAACCCATTATTAGGGATCACCACACAAGCGTCCAAAACTGCATTTTTCAACAGGACTCAATACCTTGCCACACAAAAAAATTGGTTTTATGCTATTTAGATTTAATGATGAGTTTGTCTTCTTGTCTCACAAGGCTTAAAATATATACCAATTTTTTCCCTCGTTTTTCTCCCTTAAGATGCAGTCATGCCTCAAAAATGCTGGCATTACAGTATTTGACTGGCCCGGAAACAGTGCAGATTTGTACCCTATTGAAAATTGCTGGTGCATAACGTCGTCTAAAATTGCTCAGAAGAAGCCAACAAGTAAGATTCAGCTGCAGGAGAGCATTGTAAGGGTGTGGTACTACGAAATTGGTCAACCGTATATCCAGAAGTTGATTAACTTTATGCCAGATCGTTGCAAGGCTGTAATTGCAACTCGAGAGGGAACAACAAAATATTGAGGACTTATTTTGCTGATTTACAGTACATAATACTATTACGTTAACTTGTCATTTCAGTTTGTACACGTAATTTCAACAAAATGTATGTTTGGTTGTCATGATTGCCATTTGCATGATTTCCTCTCATATTTCCATTAATTACGCATTTTACCCTTTGGGAAGATATTTACGGCAATTAGGTATATCAGGTGGAGTCTTTTTATTGGATTTCATTCACAGAGATATATATCCCATCTACCAAATGCATTTCGAACATTTCTGCAGCCCACAATGCAGCGCAAACACATTATTTGCAAAATTCATAAGTGATGCAGTTTTTTTGTCCACCACTGTAAATGAAGGGGGCCATGTGCTCTTCAGAATGCTACTAGATGGGCCACATCACAAGAAAAATTGAATGAGAACCAATTTCAGTGTCTGGTTAAAACACGGTATTGCAATAGGAAAAAAAAAAAAAAAAAAGAAAAAACGACTGAAATCATACGAGCAATAGAATGCTAGCAATTATTTTTAAGGCGTATAAGCATGTACTGCATAATGAGTAAATAATAAAATGCAAATACTATAAATTTTATCTAAGTTCTCCCTGCTTCCCTTTTCTGTTTTAGATAGAGTCCATTTAGAATCGATTATCCAAAAAAATTGACTATCCGAAATACCCTTGGTCCCAGATATTTTGGATATATGTATTAACGCTGCACAATTTTTAGCGAGAGGCTAAAGTAGCATGAGGAATTTTTTTTTTTTTTCAAGTGCAAGTTTCTTTTTCAGAACTCAAACTTACCTTTGTCCAGGGATAGAAGTTAATGGAACCCAACTTAAACAAGTACCATTCCTAAATGGTACTTGTTTAAGTTGGGCGCTGGGATTCCCCCAAACGATATCCAAGGTCTCTGGAAGTTTGCTGACTGTAATTCGTGTCAATAAGGACGATAGCTAATGTACTCACATCAGTAATTAATGTTGATGGCCGTCCTAGCATAGGGTGAGTTCTGTGCTGGATCTCTGAGTTTTATTCAGCTTTGAACCGCTAAATAAATACGTTTGATCTCAGTACAGAAGAGTCCTCATAGGGTTTCTTGCACCCTAGTGGGTAGCACAGTTGTTAGAATCGTCGTCCTCCCACACCAGGGTGGAAAGACCGGGGTTCGATGACGAGCGGAATTTTTATGGTTTTTTTTTTCATAACGTGGCTGAGTTAGTCGGTCTCAGGCGATGGTAGCATGATTTTGTCTCCAGCAAACAGATAATCGACCACAGAACACACGCAATTACGCAATTTACAGACAGTATATATGGAGCAATATGGCTTTAGTCGCTAATGCTCCTAAAACCCAATAATAGGGTTTTTGCAAAAGTTATAATTATAACTTTTTCAAGAAGGCCAATTATAATAATCTTCAATGATTCATGAATTTGCATAAATATTCTTTCAGCATTTCTATTATTGCCAGAATGGCAACCAAAAAGCCAGGTAATTTTTTATCAATGGTCTTAAAAAACAGTGCCCAAAGACGTAAACAGCTCTCTTAAGCCACCATCATCATTCCTATCTTGCAACTCTTCTAAAATGAAATTTTGAAGCAAAGAAAAGGGCTACATAAAATGTGTTGGCCAATTTAATATTCCCTATCAATAATATTTTTACAGGTATTTGGTAAAATAAAAAAACTGCAGCCATTATCAACCCACAGTAGGATGGAAGCTTCCTCAATTTATGCTAAGGGAAATGGACCATAATCTGCCACGCTGGTCCAGCGCGGGTTGGCAGATCGACCGTATTTAGTAGTCAGGGGCTTGAACCCCGGTCTACTCAAACAGCGTGTGCTACTGCACTCTCGCCCCTGACCACTCGGCTACGGAGGCCGTTTTTGTAGTGCTTCCTCCCAAACTGCTGTACTTTTTAAAGCATCCATTCCATAAATTTGAATTTACTGAAGGATTCAGCCCATTTTTCTAAGTATTCACAAATCGTTTTGTGGATACCAAATATTTCATCTTTAAAATGATATCATTACTTCATCCTTAATTTCTGATCATTTAAAATTATGCAAGCACTTAAGGGAACAAACTTTTCTTCAATGAGAAGGTTAAGCATTTTGGTCGTCCAATACACATAACAGATGACTTGAAATTTTCGAAGCATTCAAATTTTTAGTGATTGCTTATTTAATGTGCCAAGCTGCGTAAATATGGCAGGGGGGTTTTTTGTACATGATGAGAGCAACTAATCTGTATGGCCCATACACTTTTCTTATATACCTGTTTGAATAGCTTATTCAAAATTTATTTGGGAAAGTCCAACAGACTATGAAAACCTGTGTAAGTGAACAGGTCTGTAAAAAGCGTATAAATTAAACTATAAGGCTAATGCCTTTTGTTGTTAAGGCTAATAATGCTATATGTAAATATCAAGGTATTTAACAGAAAATATGACAAAGTCAATTTGAGCTGGAACCATTATGGAACGAATATTTACTTCGGGGTAGATTAGCGTCGCTTATGTATTTCACATCCATAAGATGAATAAACGCAATGACTCCTTCAACTAATACCTTTATCAATTAACAAAATTGTTGAACGATATCACCACCAATCTTTCTAAGCCGTTTTTTGATATCCTGTCGGCCATAGAATATTAACTAATTCTGCTACTAGTGTTAAATCGGAAGCAAGTTTGCTTATTCCTTCTGGCATTTAGCAATTAGGTAGACGTAGGGAAATCCGGTGTTGACTAATTCAATGTCATGCCTTCAATTCATGGCAGCAATGTTTCCTATTAGGATGTTCTTTAATTTTTGTTTCTGCATGTATTTCGTTTTTCTGTAAATTCATTTTTAATAAAAACGATATTGTTTATTAAATAACGATATTATTTAATAAGCAATAAGTTTTAATTCTTTTTTTTTTAATTTCGTTCTGCATAACCACAAAGACCTTTTTGAAAACCTCTGGAGATACGGATTAGCCCTTGCAGTTAACGCTGTGGCTAGGATCTTTCACACAGAGTGAAAAAAAAAAATTGATTAATTTCCTGTCTTTTTCTCCATCGAAGGACCTTTGAATACCCGCAAATAGTCCTAAATTCAATATATTGAATTTGGGACCATTTACAAACTTATGTTACAATTTATTTGTTATCGTTAAACGCCAGATTCGGAGAACTTGTCCCATTTTCAGAATTTAGTAATAGCTCTTTGGAAACCTGTACAGTCTGTTTGGCGAATTATTATCCTACAGACTTTTATCATATACGTACATCATTCTGTCCAAGTCAATGCATCATTTATTTACAGGACATTCAAATGAAAACAGGAAATGTATATATTTTATTGGTTTATAAAACACTACACAAAATCACCACAGATGTCTAGACCTCTGTTCCAACGTCTAGACAAGCAAAACTTTTACGTCAAATACAAGCAATTTACACATACAATAAGATGTGACGCCTGGAGGCCTTAATTTCCTCGGCACAAAATGTAAAGCAATCAACCAACTCAATGAAGTTGTCCAAAAAATATTCCAGTGCCTCCAATTCTTCTATTGTCCTTTAAGACATTTGGGTACCCACGATGCACGTGCTTTCCGAGAATGCGTGTGGTCTTGCATTTATGGAAGATATGGAATTAACATTGATAGATCGTAGTCACTGTGCTAACTGCGAGGGACCGCTTGCTTTCACAAATTCAACTTGGTGGAACTTCTGCAGTTAGAGACTTCATTAGAATACATAAGAGACTTTCGGTCTTCTTGGTTTGGAATGCATAATGGGATTCTACCAAGAAAGAGTCCATCTCTATAAACTGCAGCGTCTGAAATCTAGGTGTGTGCGAGGATATCTGATTGGAGGCTTTAAATTGGTTGAGTACAATAAATTCTGCTGGCATCCTTACTTTACTCTTTCCTTACTCTTTCCCGGATGACACACACAAGTGAAAGGAAATATAAATTGGAAAAGGATGGTTACAGGTCACAGGTGCAAAAATTTATCCAGAGTGTAACTGATTGTTATAACAACAATCACAGGGTGTTATGGAAGTAGGTAGTTTGAATAAATTTAAGGAAGAATTGGACAAATTATTGGATGAGATGGGTAGTTTTTTTTTTTTTTTTTGTTGTTGATGCTGTCTAAGCTTTCTTTTTGTATAATGTTCTAACAGCTTGCTGCCGTGCATCAGTTTTTACAATACTAATAATAATCTTTCCCAATAATAACAATATCTGTTGACTGGCAGATATTATTAATGACTATAATGTAAATAAACACTGACCAACCGCTAATATCCGGACACTTGCATATCTAAAATAGCCTTAATTTACAGAAAAAGTGACAAAGTGTGCTAAAACCTTTGGCTTCTGAAGAATCTAAGTGAAACAAGAAGTCGAGAGAACATCTTCACCGGAAGTTTTTTGTAAACGTCTCCCGATATTTTCCGCCATTCGGCCTTCAAAGTGGCAACCAATTCAGCTCTGTTTTCTTTTTTTTTTTTTTTTGGGCCGGGGCAGTCTCTCCTCACCCATATCCTGCACCCGGCGATCCAATTCATCCTAGAGATTCTCAACACGATTGAGGTCAGGGCTCTAGGCTCACTAGTCCAACTTTTCGATGCTCATGTCCCTAAAACTCTCCGCCACAACGCGAGAAATATGACATATGGAGTGTTGTTCTGCTGATGCAAGTATGGGCATTCCCCGACGTGCTGCCACAACGTAGGTAAAGCAGTATTGTCCAGGACGTATAGATAGGCCTCAGCATTCGTAGTTTTATCTAAAACAACCAATGCACCCAGGCCAAACAATGATAAACAGCCCAGGACCATCACGCTGCCTCTGCCAAACATCATTTTTGAGAAGATACAATTCCGCAGGTGGCTTTCTCCGGGGATCTGCCACCCTCAGGCATGATCGTCACACTAGTAGTCCATGTACAGTGACTCGTCACTCCAGCTTTCCATTAGTCTACGGTCCAAGAACAGCGAATCTTACACCAAATTAGAAGGCATCTTGCATTAATCGGCGATTAGTGACTTTTTGGAAGGTTGCACAACCGTGATAACCCATATCACGCAGCGTTCACAATCTTGCGACATCTTGCGTTCACAATCGCACTACTGTCTCCTCGAAGGCCTACCAACATATTTATAGTTATGTCTGACACGTGGTGCTTGGGTAAAATGTCATCAACTTTCAACCAAAGCGTGTTGGATGTTAATGATAGGGCAGTATAGTAAAAATCCCAAACTCCTGTTAAACACTGACTCTACTATCAAACGATACTACACAGACTGGCCAAAAAAAAAACACGAGCCTTTATATTAAGACAGTCACAGACAGAAGGAATGCAAATAGATGCAAAGAAACCTATGACGTGTGTGAGGGGGGGGTGACATGTTGCCTCATTGAGTATAAAGACTGCAGTAGTTTGAAGCCTAAGCGGTGAAAACGCGTGATCTGTCAGACTTTTAAAAAGGTCTTATCGTGATTGGACAGTGGAAAAATGGAAGAAAGTCATGTGTCCAGTCATGTGGAATCACGATACACTTTGTTTTGCACTGATGGTAGGCAGAAAGTGTGGTCAGAACCTCAAGAAGAGATGGACCCTGCTTGCCTTGTTAAGACAACCCAAGCATCTGAAGGTGGTATCACGGTATGGAGAAGGTTTTGCTGCCACGGACTCGATCTGTTGATACCGGTGAAGGGTCCACTGTCACCCAGGGAGTACAGTACCTGAATTTTGTATCAGATCTACTGCACCCTGCAATGTTACGCTTTTATTCCGAAGGTGATGGCAACTTTATGGATGACAATGCAATAGCACATCGTGCCAAAATCGTGAAATAACGGTTCGGAGACCATGATAGATTTGATACTCATATTCACCTGATCTCAATCCTATTGAGAATGTGTGGGATATGTGGGATATTCGGCAACGAAGTCCTCTTCCTTCAATTTTGTCGTAGCTACGTGATATTTTGCTGGAAGAATGGTTACAATTAGACCAAAAGAACTAGAACAGCTTACAGAATTCATGCGGCACCGCACAGTTGCTGGTATTCGAAACAAAGGCAGCCCGATTCGATACTTAATAAAGGTTCGATTTTTTTTGCCCCCTGCGTGTAGTTTCACCTCGTATTGTCCTCTGTAACAATATAGTGGTTCTGGTTTTCAGCACGCCCCACATGCAAATTGGTCAATGAATACCTTCAGACACAATACACCCATTCGGTTACGGGCTACTCTGGAGAATCGCTAAATTTATAACATTCTTAATAATTATTAATTAAAGAAAATATTTAATAATTAAAGACTTTCTGTTTTTTATATCTGGTACTACTGTTAAAGAAAATTGCATTCTAAAATTACCATAATTTCTATCTTTCTTTTATTAAGCTAACTCAACGTATGCAAACAGTATTGAGAACACGGGAAAGGTAAACAGTCAAGTACGAAAAGAGAGAAATTATTAAGGGAAGTTTTGAAAGTGTTATTATATATTGCTGATTGTTCTTATCATCTCGACTTATTTCGTGGAAACTGTACAGGAAAAGAGATTATTTATTTGAAAATTTTGAGACCAATGAATCGTAAATCACGCATCTCTCTTTTTATCACACCGAAACTAAAATGTGTGACTAGTTTAGCACAATCAAAACAATTTATTATTCACTATTGTTCCTGTTAGTTAACAATAGTTGTAATTATAGATTGTTTATAAGAAAAAATTTTGAGCATAAAGGCAAGTAATGCTCGTGGAGTTGATCGCATATACCCGGTAGTTTTGAGGGAGATATAAAGAACATAATCCCACAATGAAGTTTATTATGAGGGCATCTTTAGACTCCGGGGAGATTCTTTTGGATTGGAGAAGTGCAATGTATTGCAAATACATAAAGATAGTTCTAAGAGTGAAGTTGGTAACCACCGACCGGTTAGTCTGACTTCAGTGGGAAGAAAAATCTTAGAGCAATGATTAAAAGTGCAATCCAGGAACAGTTAGATAGATATAGCATTCTGAAGGCCACACAGTATGGTTTTGTTAAGGGAAAATCATGTTTAATTAACTTAATAGGATATTTCGACACAGTTACTCATGAGTTGGATATAGGGAACAATTTCAAGATACAGTAGTTATTTGGACTTTAGCAAAGCATTTGACTCGGTCCTTCATGAGCGGTCATAGTATAACATTGAACAGGTTGGGATTACTGGTAAGATTCTAAGATGGATTTCTGGGTGGCAGCAGGGTTGCGATTAATAGATATTCTTCAGATTGATGTAACGTCAGGAGTGGGGGAGGGATTCCAAGGATTGGTTCTTGGACCATTGTCGTTTACCATTTTCATAAATGACATCGATGAAGAACTATCCCTTCGGAGAAGGCGTGATATCAAAATTTGCAGACGACGTAATCAGTGTCAAGCAATTCTCCTTCAGGATGACCTGCAGTGCCGGACCAAGGTATTTTGGCACTCCGGGTAGAAAGATTTTTCGGCGTCCCCTTTACTAAGGATATATAACTGTATATATATATATATATATATATATATATATATTTTTTTTTTTTTTTTTTTTTTTTGCATAATTTGTAAAAATTTGGCGCCTCTTAAAGAATGGCGCCCCGGGAAAGGGCCCTGCTAGCCCGTGACTTAATACGGTACTGATGACCAAAAGACAGACTTCAAAGATGGTCAGAGAAGTGGCAGCTATGTTTTAACACAGCTAAATGAAAGATCTTACACTTGGGGAACAGCAGCCTCAAAATAAATTATACACTTGGTGGGATTGAATTAAAAACAGTGAAGAAAGAAGAGATCTGGGAGTTACGATATGGGCGAAGTTTTCTGAGCAGTGTAAACAGGCAGCCAGGAAAGTCCATGGTATCCTTTCGATGATTTATCGAAAGATCCAGTAGGAACAGGGAGTTCATAATCCCACTGTATAAGCAATTATGACACATTTGGAACACTGTGTTCAAGTATGGAGACCTCATCTGAAAAATGACATTGAGCTTCTTGAAAGAGCCCACAGACAGGCACCTCGAATGGTGAGATCGGCAAAATGGTTACCCATATAATCGGTTCCGATTATATGGGTAACCAGGCACTTCAGAGGTGATCTGATTGAGGTTTATAAGGCTCTGGGAGAGATTCGTAAAATGAATGAGTGGAACACTGTTATAAAGAATTCCAGAACAATAAATTCAAATTACAAGGGTTGGGGTTTAGATTAGATTGTAGGAAGTTTTATTTTAGCCAGTTTTATTTTATTTTATTTTGAATAAAGGTCAACTAGATAGTTACCTATATGAGCAGGGAGGCAGATAATTTGCATTTTCTTATCTTTTTTTTTTCCAAGTGCAGCAAAAGTCTGTGGTTTCCTTCATTGTATGGCCAATACTATTACTATTACTATTACCAATTCATTTCTACAGCAGCGGGAAAAGTTTAATGATTTCATGTGGCCATACAGGCATAGAGTTACCTGGCTATGTGATATTAGCAAAAGCAAGGGGACTAGGAGTACTAGGAGTGGGAGTCCTGATATCCAAGAAATCAACTCAAAAGGGCAGTGATACTATATCAGAATTTTTTTTTTTTCTAACCTTTGCTTTATCACTTTCCTACAGTTGCCAGCATCAGATTTAACGATCTACTTTTTGGACAGACTTCACCGATGGTCAGAGAAATATTTTAATGGTAAGATCATCTTTAATCGATATCCTGGACGATATAGGATTGAATGGGTTTGGCAAACGTGCTAGCCAGATCTCGGAGCCAGTTCTTAGAGAGGTGGAGCGAATGTAACCTACTCGTGTCATCCAATTGAAAAGGGCCCCAAATCCAAACAAAGGAGTCCCTACAGGGCGAGCGGATAGCTCAACATTAATTATTGCAGAATTCAAGGAGCAGCCCTATCTGATATGATCCCTATGATTATTTGCTGTAGGAATTCTGAAGGGAAAAATGTCTATAGCAGTGCTTCCCAACTCTGTCATTCGAGTCGCACTTTCATTTAAAAGACGCTATAATCATGGCACACGTCAAGAGTGATTTCCGTTGAACTCATTGGAGTTGTTTTCCCGATTTCGCGACCTTCTTTGAAAAGTGCCACGAAATTGGGGGAAATGTCTAAACAGTGCAAATTAGGAAAATCAGTCTATACAGTGGTTATGAATAGCTCGCTAAAGTTTTCTCATAATCTAATAAAAAGCTTTTTGGCTTATTTACCTTTTGTGTTTGTTCCTTAACTTGTGGGCACCAGTGTACGTAAATATGTCTCGTGAGTTCACCGCTAAAAAAAATTGTGGAGTTAGTGTTGCGTGAATACACTCGCCCTATATTACAGAAAACACCCACTTTACCTGAAAGGTTAGCTGTAAAACTAATCGCTATTTACATAAGAGCAGATAAACGATTAATCTGTTTAACTACAGTAGATAAACTAATGGAAAGCAGTGTGTACATTAGATCAGACGCCTACGTAAGAGCAGATAAATTTTCTTTAATCTCGCCGAAACCGTTTGATTTCGAGAGCTAAAAATGCATCTCTTTATCAATTGAAAAATTATTCTCGCTGAATCAAATTTTATATTAAAAACATTTTTAAAAGTCCGCATGAATTAAAACGCTTAACGCCTCAGAAACCTTATACGAAAAGCGTTATGTCCTGGTTATTAAATCCACCCAACTCGATACTTACACTGTCCTACCATTAATATCCGACCACCTACATATCTACAAATAACCTTTACTTACAGGAAACCTCTTAAAGTGTGATGAAATCTTTAGCCTTCATGAGAGCCTCTTCTCTCAGCGGAACACTCTCCACCAGTTTTTTTTTTTTTTTTTTGTAAATATCCTCCAACATTACAAAATGTCTTTTTGTAAATATTTTCTGTCATTCGACCTTCAAAGTAACTTCTTTTTTTTGAGCAGTCACTCCTCAAACGCACCCGACAATCCAGTTCATCCAGAACTTCTCTGTAAGACTGAGGTCATAGGTCTGGTCTGGCTACTCCAAATTTTCGACGATCATATCCTCAAAGCAGTCCGCAATAAAATGAGCAGTTAGACATGGAACATTGTCTTGCTGAAACGGGCCTTCCCCGACATTTTGCCAGAAGTAGGTAACGCATTATTGTTCAAGACGTCTATACACCCCCCCCCCCTCAGAATTTGTAGTTTTTTGTCCAAAATAACCAGTGGTCCCAGGCCAAACCATGAAAGACAGCCCCACCCTGCCTCCGCCAATCTTCACTGTCGGACGATGCAGTCCGGCAGTGGTATATACCATGACACGTCACTCCAAAGTACAGCTTTCTATTGGTCTATGGTCCAAGAACGGCGGCCTTACACCAAGCTAGACGGTATCTGATATTAGTCAGAGTGATTAGTAACTTGTGGACGGCTGCATGACTGTGGTAACCCATATCATGGAGCATCCTGCTAACCGTACTGCTGGTGACATGGGTCCCAATTGTCTCACTGAAGATCTGTGTAACCCTGGAGACCGCAATTAAACAAATACACATTGACCTTGACCTTGTGTATGCTACGACAACATCGACCTGCGTTCCAAGCGGAGAATTCTTTGTAAAGCTCTCTGGTCAGGTTCCGTTATCTTCGGAGGTTTTCCGGGTCGTTTCGTAACAGTTTCGTCCACTTCAATTTGCAAATAACATTGCCAATCGTAGACCTGGGCATTTTCGGTGCCGTTGAAATGTCACATACAGGCTGACTGCTTATGTGGCACCCTATTATCATTCCATACTGGAAGTTTGTTAACTTCGTCTATCGCGGCATTTTCATTCGCAAACGTACTTTCTCCTCGAAGGCCAATTATCCACGCAGGGCGTCCAGATATTACTGTACTACTACAATCTCAAAGATATTCGGATACCTCTCGAAGCTGCTGAAGTACTTGTAAATACAATCTGCAGTACTCAGGATAGACTGCAGTTATAAAAAGGGGTTGGGGCGCATCACAAATATCATTTACAGCCAATATGGATCGCAGTGCGAAACCAAGGAAGCCAACTACAAACGGCCATTGTAGGTGTTACTGCAGTACGAAGTTTATACAAGGTTATACATTTAAGGGACCAAAAATCCTGGAGTCGTGCATAAGATATGGAAAGAGAAGCTAAAAGAGATTCAAGACCAAACAGATTTAGCTGTCACTATTCAGTCTGACAAGAAATTTTCGAGCAGCGTAATGGGATGCGCCTGGGAAGGCACTTAGTGTACTTTCCATGATTTATAGGACCTTTGCTAGCAGGGAGAAAGACGTCATTATCCCTCTATTCAAGACGATGGTTAGACTGCATTTGGAATATTGATTCAGGTCTGGAGATATACGTGAAATATAACAAAAGCTCTGAAGGGTGTTCAAAGACGGGCAACCAGATTAGTGGTAGGGACAAATCAATATGAAAAACGGCTTAGGTTTGGATTGCAAAACTTGGACGGCTAACAATACAACTGACTGCTTTGAAGGTCTAGAAAAAATATCAACTAATCAGAAATTCTCTCCTAACAATAAGATCAAAGGTATTCCTACACTTTATTAATTTACTGAATAAAAATCCATATTCCTGGAAAAGTACTGGTGTCCGAATACTTTTCAGGGTTAGTGTATATTTTCGATTTTCAAAAACTAAAAGTATCCTTCTTAGCGTTCGGATTTTGATATTTCCAAACTTCTAAGTAAATATAAAGCATAAAAGTAACAAAATACGATATTACAATCTATGGTTACTTAAATACGCTATTATTAAGACATTCACATGCCTCTGATAAATATAATGGTTGGCGCAACGGGTTTCCCATGTCTTGTTTCTTCACAAGGCATAACTAATGAAATTCTAAACCTTTCTTAAGTGGAATTCTGCCGTTGTGAATACAGCTACGTTCCTAATCAGTGCAGACAAAGGAGAAGGAAAGGATTCATGCTTTGTTATTACATTTGGGTTGATACGCGTAAAGCACGTCTGAAAGCAACTGAGTGATTCTCCATGTGATGAATTGAAGCAGCGCTGGATACGCCACATGACAAAACAGATGCGAAGTCACTACTTCGCTAAGGTAATAGAAGCGAAAAAACACAAACAAAAATGGCGTGAAATCTGATAATGTACTTTAAAATACGCAACGAGTCTTCGCTAAATATAACCAATAGGCTGAAATAAAACACAAACACAACAGACGGTACATACAAAAAGGCTTAATGTTCGCAACTTTAATACTTTTTTTCTAAATTATAATCAATAAATGAATATTACTGCAATACTACATAATATTTATTTATAATGTAATATTGCAGTATTTCTCTCGAATAATAAATTATCTTGATTAATTAAGAACATTATTTTAATATTTTTGTAAGAATCTTACCTTAATTTTGATTTACACTTTAGACGCCATTTTTTATTGCGTTTGCAATGCCACTACGTGAGTAAATATGAACTTAAGTACGATTTTTGCTAAAATATTATTAATTAATTTAATTATTGAAAAAATATTAAAATAGTATTTTATTGACAAATATTGTTAAAATATTAATATAATCAACGCAAAATATTATTAAAACATAAAAAAGGATTATGGCCAAATGTTATTAATAGTATCAATATTTTTATTGCTAAAATATTAAAAGCGTGCTTTGATTACTGAAATTATAATCGCTTAATATGTTATAGAACATCTTTTTAGAGCTCGGCAGTGTTTAGCGTTAGAACAATAGGGTTATGACAATTATGATGTCTATTCGGATCACAAATCGCATGACATATTATTCCATTAAACCAAATAGAAACATAGGAATGCGAAACAGTTATGATGACATAATCGGGTTGACGGATAACCATTAGCTACAGTAGGCGCTGGAAGATTAGTTTAACAAGTGTTCACTTTATGTCTGAAACAGAAGTACAATATTTTGTTGCTCAGAGCGCTATTTATAAAGTTTTTGTCTTACTAAAACGTAAAAGCAATCAAAATTTTTCATCACGCTTACAGTCTAGTATGGAATTGAATTTTAATCTCAATAACAATTGTATAAGTGAATCAAAACCGATGAAATGACGGTTGTGAAACCGGAACCATCTGTAAATAGATGTTTTTTTTTTTTTTTCTTTTTTTCTTCTCCTTTTTCTTCTTCTTCTTCTTCTTGGATGGTCATTGAAGAAGACTATTAATGCTGATTACTGTTGTTGTTCAAGTTATTGAAGAATAAGTCAAAACCAGCAATACTGTTAAGTCCAAAAAGCCTGTTTTCCTGTTAATCGGTTAACAACGAAAGAAAAACTATGTATGTTTTTCTTTCATTGACACTCGGAAGAGTGTCAATGAAATGACACTCGGTAGCCTAATGTTGTACATACGGCTGTGGAATGAGGGAAAACGTGAAAGTTTTAAAGCGTACAGGAAGAAAGAAATCAAAAAGTATTGCATAAACTTAACAATATTCAGATGCGGGACACTGCACTTGGTTTTGTTCCCCCACTCCATCATTTATTCTCTGTTGCGTCACCAAAGGTCGAGTTGTCTGTCTTTCAGTTTTAGGCACATCTACCTGTTAATAATTGAGCCACGATTAAAAGGTTTTTGTTGTTATAATTTGCATCCAAGTTATGATATCTACACTGAGTGGGCATTTTATTAGGTAACCTAACAGCGAGAAGAGCCCCTTTATCTTCCAGAGCAGCCTAAATTCTTCGTCGCATTAACTTACGCGGTGTTGAGGTTATGCTACACGTTGGTCCATGATGACTTAGTGGCTTCCCACAGTAGAGATCTGCACGATCCCGGGCCTGACCCTCGAGCTTCGGCCCGACCCGGCCCTCGGGGGACCGGTAACACCAAAAATATTCGGGCTCGGGCCGGGTAACACAAAAGATGTTCGGGCTCGGTTCGAGTACAAATAATCGTAATGAATTGTTATTTTCAAACATTCGGGACTTTTTCGGACTATTTCCTACATATATATTTTTTTTAATATTTTGTTATGTATTTAAATTCTTTAAAGTTGTTTTAGAAAATATACGTATTAGTTGTCTGCTGACACTTTTAACTGAACAATAAGGCGCACTTCTCCAAAATTCACCGAAATTTGTACTCTTTTGTGAAAATGACCCGATCTGTATTTTTGCTCGGTAAAGTAGCCTTTATCCTTAATCGGGCATTAAGTTGCAGTTTAGTTACTCAAGAGTATGATATTACGCATTATGGCCACCGGAAATTGGTTCCTTTTTACTTGTATTTGTACAGTATACAATATTTATTAAAAGAGTGATACCGTTAATCCTAGTGCTACTATATCCGAGATTTTGAGTTGACCTCTTTCAATTCTAAGAGCATTCATTTGCAACACTTTCTAACCGTTTCATTGCTGTATGCAATACTGACCAATAATTTAGAAATACAGGTAAGGGGAATGCTTTACACATCGATCCTACAATGACAGTTGCCAGTAACGGTGAGTTCTAATTTTTTAATTTAAGTAGAGGTGGATATCTATATTCGTTTTGGAATTATATTGAATATGTTAAATTGAAATTTTATTACATTTTCTTTTTTATATAATTAATATTGATAATTATTTTGGATAATTATTATTGTTCTATAATTATTAATATTGACTTTTGAATCTGAAAGTTTATTTTCTTATTATCATGAAACTTCGAAGTAATGCTAACGATTTTATTTATATAAAAAGTTTCAATCAGGATGGGATAAAAATCGGTTGGATGAATTTAAAAAACAAATTCTGGCTCGGGTCGGGCCGGGCTGGGTAAAAAAAAAAATGTAGGCCCGTGCTGATTTCTATCCCACAGTCGTTGCAAATTAGATGGCTGCGATTCCCTACTCCGAAGAGCTTGCTCGATTTCATCACACAGATACTCAGTTGAATTGAGATCTGTGACCGAAAAGGCCAGTCCAATAGGCTGGATTCACTTTCATGGTCCTGGACGAAGTTCTGCACAGCTCTGGTCTTATGACATGGCACATCACCCTGTTGGAAGAATCCATTCACATATGGATACACGGCAACCATGAATGTATAAACTGCAGCTTGATACGAAATAATTTCCGATTAACCTGGGTTGATACGCGTAAAGTATTCAAAATTTCAATAACCTGTGGCATTGAAATTTTACTCCACTGGCATCGACGGTTTGGGGAGCTTTTAGGAAAACGCTCCCACACCATTACACTGCCACCACCACCAGCAGGAGTTGCTCGCATCTGACAGGATGGGTCCATGGACTCCTACTGTTTTCACTGAATGTAAAGATGCTAATTAAAATTTCCCAATTAAACTACTAAAGAAAAATCAACCATAATTAAATAAATAAAATAAGCGAAACAACATCAATTAATATTGGTTAAATAAATGACAACTATTAACCATAAAGATAATAAAAGAAAACATAAAAGAATGGTTCAACCATACCGAAGATCGTGTAAAAATCAAAAAGAGGTGGAGAAGGGAGGATAATATTTGTGTCCATTTGAATTGTGTTTAATTATCTTCCTTAGTAGCTTGATTCGGTGAATATGAATATATTCGGTGAATATATAATATGCATAATGCGCTTATTATCTTCACTATGTCCATCAGTCCGTCCGCATGAAACAACTCGACTTCCAGTGAACTGATTTGCATGAAATTTTATATTGATGCCTTTTTTAAAAAAATTGTCGAGTAATTTTCAATTTCATTAAAATCGGACCAACATCATCATCAGCCATTTTCAATCCACTGCAGGATGAAGGCCTCTCCAGCAACTTCCCACTTCCTTCTGTTTTGTGCAATGGCCATCCATTTACTACCCACAAACTCATGAATTTCATCTGTCCATCTCCGTCGTTGCCTTCCAGGTTTCCTTCTAGCTCCTCTTGGGTACCATTCTGTTATTTTTTTAGTCCATCTGTCATCATGTCGGACCAACGGAAATCGACAATTATTATTTCTTTGTCCATCCATCTGCACAAAATAAATCGTCTCCTAATGAATAGATTTTTCTTTCCGTTTATTTTTCTTATACATATTACATAGACATGCTGCTACGTTTCTTGTCATGCGCTAGTTGGAGTAATGAATGGACAATGTGGTGGATGAACAGAAACAAAATTTTCTCAGTTAGCGTATAAAAATTGGTTTATTTAAGCTGTTTATTTATTTGAAAAACATAAAAGTACACGTGTGGACTTTTACGTTCTTCAAATTCACAAATCGATTATTTTCCATGAGATGTAGGGATGTTACAGATAATGAAGGATCTTTCTGATTGGCTCAATTGTCTTTAATATATGAGACCATGGTGGGTTTTATAAGCTATCAACAACTGTTTTCCTTTTACTTTGTTATTCAACAGGTTTTCCTTCTTAAGCGCGTATTTTTGTAATGAAAACATAAACAGTTCACTTGAATGGTATAATTATCTAGGTTGGAACTAGGGTGACCATATGTAGAACGCATTCCTTGCCCTACTAAAATGTACAGTATCATCTCCACCCTTTCTTTCACGAATTTAATTGCGCAGCAGAATGCTTAAGAAATGATTGCCCAAGTGACGTGGTCAATATGGGACAAATAAGATCGTGACCACAGCATCATGAGACGGGCAAAAACAGCTCGTAACTATAGAGTTCGTGGAGAAAATGTCAAACGATTTCCTTGTCGTCCGATTTAGAAATTCTTCAGGTCACCTGGAATAGTAATGAGCAGATTACGCCTTGCTTATCAATGGACGCGCCTATTTGCTACAGTGCTTGAAGTTCCGGGTAGAATGAATCAAAAAAGACCAATCGTTAAAAAATTGGTGGCAGGAAATTTTAGAAAATGCTGAAATAAAAGGACAGTCATAAATTATCACTTTTTAGGTGATCTGCAATGTGAAAAGTATGTAGGGGTCTACCCTAGGTCGACGCTACAAAATGGTTAACTCGAAAAGACGTAAATAGAAGGGGTATCAAAAAGCTTTTCTCGTGACCATGAGGAAACAACCAGGAGGTTGAGATTTGGAATTTATATTACTCCTTCTCTATGTAGTTACCACCCAAAACGACACATTTCTCCCATCTTTTGTTGCACTTTCTTGTGCCATTTTTTAAGTCTCGCTTTGCTCTTGAAACCATGCTTCTGTCGCAGAAATTACTTCTGCATTGCCAAAAAAAAAAAAAAAAAAAAATGCTTTCCACTCAAAAATTATCTCAGCTACAGAAAGAGGATTAAGTCAGAAGGTACCACCAAGTCATTTTTCCTGTGCCTTATGACCCGAAAGTATACTAGGTGAATGGAGTGATATTCTTATCTCTGGCTGTGAATAGAAGCTAGAAGCAGATGGTCAAAATATCAGGTGGCGTCTATTAAAAAAAAAAATTTTAAAAAAGCTGTCTCTTAGTTAAGATCACATCTAACAGAGACAACAAACAGGACGGCTATTCAGTTAAACACGGAATTAACTGTAATTTCAGGAGGGCTTAGAAGGATGCCATTGGACACCATCAGTATATCCATTACAATATTTAGATGAGATTGAACGAAATCACAATAACCCCGACAGAACGAATGAATCAACCAACCATTTATGAAGTATATGGATGGCTAATAATTTAGTGAGAATACAAAGTTTCCAAGTCTTTCAAGAAATGTGGAATCAGCAATATATTTTGTAGCTCTGAAATTGATGCATTCTTTGCAGAAAGTGAAAGTTCGGTAATGATGAATGTGATAGTAGCGAAGATGCGTTTTTGGTGTTAAATGATCAGTAACAGCTTTGTTTTACATTGGCATTTTGTTCAGTACGTACTTCTTAATTTGCGTTTCAGATATGTGCAATGAAATATTTTTTCCCAAACTTTTTCTTATAAAACAGGATGAGTCTTATCATCCGGAAAGTTCGGTAAATACCGCATGAAAGAATAGTCCAACCTGGACCATTCTTTCATGTTAAGGTAGGTACTGGTGCTGCGCAGCAGTACCTACCTTAACTGTTTCTGCATCTCTACCAACAGAATTCAACAATTTCTCTGCAGAACTTATTGCCATCTACCTAGCTCTTAATCACCTAGATTCTCAGACCATCTATACCGATTCTTTAAGCTCTATCAACTCAATGCAGAATGAAACACACAATTACCATCCCCTGCTGAAACAACTGAGATCTAAACTGATCCAGCTATACGACAAACAACATACAGTAGTATTCTACATAGAGTCAGACCCAAAATTTGCGAGGCCCTGTTCAAGAATTACCCTGGGGTTCTGTGCAAAACTTATATGGGGTGTTTATGTAATAGTGATTTTTTAATTTTTCAAATTTTATAATAACTAAGAAATAATTAAATAATTTTATATTATGCTGAACAAGAATTTTAAATGCGAGTAATATTTAATACATCAATCAACAATATTGTTTTGACCATTTGAGCGTGGGGCTCTGTTCTGCAGAACCGGTTGAACATGCTTGTGGCCGGCACTGATTCTACTAGATTCCAGTTCATTGTGGAATACTCGGAAGTGAAAACACAGATCAGGCAGCAAAACAACCAATAAATTCAAATTTAATTGATATGAAGATTCCTCTGAAAGACTACAAAATCATTATACGAAAAACCTACTACTCACAAAGGAAAAATATATGGCAAGAACATAGCAACAATAAACTTATAGAAATTAAGATCTAGCCCTCCTCCTGGACCTCCAGCATCAGGAAAGTAAGAAAAGAAGTGGTTCTTGCAAGAGGACGCATTGGACACTCTAATATAACATTAAAATTAAATTAAAGTAAAATATTTTTCCTTTTATTGTTGTTGAGGGTTTTGGTACAATGGCTACACGGCCATATTGTGCCTTTCAAATTAATATAATAGTTTCAAGTTTGTAAGTTTTTAGAGAGCACATCTTGGGATATGAAGCAATCCTAGATTGAAATAAAGTGGAAAATATTATGTCTAAGTATTAAAGTTTATATTAGAATGCAGCAGAATTTATTTGTACAAATAGATTCTTTTGATATGATTTATAGCGATATTCATTGGAAGAAAATTCGATAAGACGAAATGATTCATGCATCCCAGAGAAGTTCGTTCTAACGAGATTTTTATCGCAATATACAGTAGTGGAAAAATATATTTCAGTATCCTGTTTGTTCAGTATATTTTTGCATAATTATCCATTTTTAAAGAGCAAAAATATTCCATTTGTTAATTAGCAGCAGTTACTTAGAAAAACTATTGTATGACACAACCTGAAATCAGTCTCATATTTGTTACGACAAGGAAACGTTGACAGAGTCAAAGCTCGAGGCCACAAAGGAGCATCCACAGAAGCCCAAGACAGATCACTTAATTAAACGTGTTTGTTGTTTACTGGATCGTTGTCTCTCATTTGCAGAGCTGAAACATGAATGGAAAGAAAGATTTGGTGACAGCTCAACAGTCTGAAACAGATGCGTAACACGGATTTCATGCCTGTCTGCTAAACTCTTTTCCGTTCAAAACAAATGAAAATACACAATTTTCAGTGGATAAAAGAGCACGTCACATCAATACCAAAGATGCGGGAAAGGACTTCTCTGATGAGACAAATTTAAATCGTCATGGATTTGCGTAGCCAAAAAGAAAAGGAATTCAGAGTTCGTACAATGTTGATGCAAAAGTACGCATATATGTTTCAAGGCGACATTGACGCAGCAATAAGTGAAAATTTTGTGGATGCAAAAAATTTCATATTTAAGATGAGTTAATTTTAAATGTTTTTTTTATTATTATTTTATATAGGCAGGTAATCTGAATGTCATATAGTCTACCTATTCATTATCATTCATAATATTTATTTATTTTTATGGGGCCTCTTTCACAAAAGCTTCAAGCACGTCTTAAAACACTAAACTTTATTAGTTTCATGAAAATTTTCTATAATTGAAAAAAAAAAGTTTTTCCTTTCAATTATCAAAACGATATAAAGCCGTGAGTTACTACAATGTATATTATTATTATTATTAGCCATATGGTGCAAGGAAGCCTGGGACTTTTCCTGCACAAGCCAAAAAAAATTAAAGTTAGAGAGAGAGAGAGAGAGAGAGAAAGAGAGAGGAATGGCTAAGAAAGAAAAGGATGATGATATTCAGCTCAGGATCCTGAGTGTGCCAAGCCCATACTCACCAGATATGTAAGCCCCTGGGGTTTAATATATAGGTGCTATTCGCAAATTATGTAGCGAAAGTAAGTTGGGAGAGACACTCGCATTATTTTTTCATAAAAAATAATGTGAATTTGCATATAGAGTAGCTGGACACTCACGAAAAAGGAAAGTCTGTCTTTCTTGTTCAGAGTCGAAACTAAACTTTCTTCCTCAGCTCCGCCAAATATCCAGGGGAGGACCATCCAGAGCATGCAAGGAGTGCACTGCACTTGGGCACCATCGTTCAAGGGGCACCTGAAAACCTAAAACTTACATACACATATGAAGAAAAGTTTAAAGGTGAACGCCAATTTCATTTGGCACCTGGGCGCCATATATCCTAAGAGCGCCCTTACAAACCTATACCCACCATGGGGACTCCTGACGTTTGGCTCTTACTTCCCCGGTTGGTAGGTTGCGTTAGATTTTGGGCGCGTCAGCAACTTATGCTATATTGCACCATATATAAGATGTCTGTAAATTGCATGTGTTCTATGGTCGATTTGCTGTTTGCTGGACGAAAAACCCGAGTTCCCAGGCAGAAAATCATGGTGACCTCAGTTGAGACTGACTAAATCATCCACGTTGCGAAAAAGATTTATTGATATTCCTCCCGTCATCGACGGGATTCGAACTCAGATCTTTCCACCTCGTTGTGGGGAGGATGGTGATTATATCAATTATGCTACCCATGAGATATTCCCGAAAGCTACAGTGGAGGATAGTGGAGAATGGTATTTTTGCCACTGTGGTATAAAAGTATATAATACCCTTCAAAAAATATCTGCACATACGTCAGTTTCACATTACATCACAGACACTCACTTCAATAGCATGTTGCTCTTCCTTTGGTTGCTATGATGCGGTCCACCTTCCTCCTAAGTAAGCTTTTCACAAACTAACGATAGAATGTAGCAGGTATAGTCCTCCGTTCCTCCAGCAGAACAATAACTAATTAAACTACCGACGTAGGATGTGTTGGTCTGGCACTCACCCAACGTTCCAGTTCATCCCATGGGGCACAAATCCATAGTCTGTGCCGTCCATTCCAACTTTGTATATTTATATCCATAAACAATTCTTGAACAGAATCAAAGGTAAGAGGATATTATGCTGTTGAAGCAAATATGAGTCGATACCAAGCAACTGCCACGCCATAGCGAGCATGAAACTGGGTGGGTTGTTGTTGTTGTAGGGTTTTTGGCACATCGGCAACTAGGCCGTGTTGCACTGTCTGTAAACTGCTTGTGTTCTGTGGTTGATTTGCTATTTGCTGGACAAAAAACCCGAGTTTCCAGAAAAAAAACATGCTACCCCCGCCTAAGCCCGACTAACTGAGCCACGTTGTGAAAAGGCCATTAAATTCCTGAAGTCATTGACGTGATTCGAACTTAGACCTTTTTGAACATGGAACTCTCCTAAATTTAGAATAGATATCGGCGTTCATGGTCCCACATACGACCAACAAAGACCATGAGAAACGTTATGAACACTTCTTTATCCAAGAGAAAATTCCTGATTTCCCATTTAGCTCAGGGTTTTTTTTTTTTTTTTTTTTGGTGGAGAGGTGAGATACCCGCCCAATTTACCCTTCAAGTATATTGGAATTCTACCCTTTTTGAAAGGTTCGAATTCCAATATACTTGAAGTATATTGGAAATATACTTCAAGTATATTTCTATTTTATTAGTTTTATTAGTATATACTTTTATTAGTAGTATATTTTACATGGGACTTGAAGTATATTGGAAATATACTTCAAGTCCCATGTAAAAAGTGCAACTAAGAGTGCAACACTTTGTTTTTAAACCTTTAGTGAATTTTTTTACATAGGTCTTCTTGCCTGTTTGATTCTTAAAGTCAAAGCCAAGCTACTGACACTTCTTGAGTTTGTTTTGTTTTAGCACCAAAAAAACCACGGATACGAAGTGAGTGTATTGCTTTCTGTAAATATACAGAACTTTCCTTTATACTATGGTAAGCTTGCCTGTTTTACTGGATGAAAAACTATGCAACTCTTACTCAACTAACTTGGCCATGGTTTAAAACGAAAAGTCCATAAAAGTCCATGAACAAAATATTCTTTCTTTATTGTAGATTAGATCTGAACAGATAGTCGATTTCCACCTTCTTGGCTCGTTGCAGCGCCACTGCCAACAGCCACATAAATACTCATTTCTTTTGTCTTTTATTCAAAGGCAGTTACATAATCTGAAGTTTATTACAGTTCAGCATTGTATTATAATCTTATGTCCTCACAGGTAGTGCCCTGGTCCCTTGGCAACGCGACGCTGTCACCCCTCTCGCTAATGGACGAACCCGCTTGGCAGGTATATATATACTGGTGTTCAAAGAAAGTGCATCACCTAGGAATTTCGCATTTCTAACCCTTTTTCGAGATGGTATGTTACATTAATGACTAGCATCACAAATAGAAATATAAACAAAAGATATTTATTAATAGTTAAGGCAAAGCTAAGTAATATTTGACAGGTGCTCTCAAAATATTCCAAAATGAGCATTTTCAACCTTTATACAACAGTTTTGGTAACAAGGACAATTATGGCTGAAATATTACCAGAATTTTCTTCAGTTTATCATTCTAAATGGAAAACAAAATGAAAGGTTCACCAGGTGCAAATTAATATTTAGTTGAACCGACTCTGGCCCTGATGACAGCAGCACACCGTCGAGGCATTGACAAGATCAATTTCTGAAGACAATCAACTGATAGTTCGTGGTTCCAAACGCGAATAATGGCATCCTGAACTTCACAAAGGGTCTTTCATTTCTTTTTGGCAACTGCAGATTCCACACGATGCCAACAGTTCTCTATAGGATTCAGGTCCGAGCTGTTTCCTGGCCAGCTAAGAGGTTATAGACCGTTCTTACAACCATTTTTTCACCTGTAACAAATGTAAACACATTACTGTTGAACCTCTAATGGAGGTTCAACAGTAATGTGTTTAAAGTGTAAGTACAGAAGAGCCTACTTACACTTTTCGCCCGATGACAAGGAGCAGCGTCGTCCTGAAAGATTATTATTATTATTATTAGCTATATGGTGCAAGGAAGCCTGAGGCTTATGCTGTACCAACCAAAAAAAAAAAAAAAAATTGAAATTTGTGATGTGAGATAGAGAGAACAAGAGTCAGAAGTAGAAGGGAATCACCAAGAAAGAGAAGAATGATGATATCCAGCTCAGGACCCTGGGTGTGCCAAGCCCATACTCACCAGATGTGAGTCTCTGGGGTTATATCCAGTTACTTGTCAGGTTGAAATGGTTTCTAATGGTTGACAGCAATTTGCCTTCCAATATAAGCAGGTATCCATTGGCATTTACAGAACCTTTTATAAACTGCAAGTGACTTACTCCGCGATGCGAAATGCACTCACATATCATTTGGCTGGTAGGGAATTTCACTGTAGACACCATACAGTCTGAATGATATTCTTCACCACATCTACGGCGAATCGTTTGTCTCCCATCAGAGCCATGCAGGTTGAATTTCTTCTCATCCGAGAAAATAACTGACTTCCACTGCTCGAGTGTCTATTTGACATGCTCCTTACACCAAATTAATTGGGCCTTTTTCATTTTTTGTGTGAGGAGGGGTTTCTTCTTAGGACGACGGGCTACAATTCCATTTTTGAAAAGACGTATTCTGACTGTTACTGCACTTGCTACCACTCCTCTAAGTTCTTCCCATTCTCTTTTCAGCTCAGATGAAGAAGCTTTAAAGCGTATGCGCTTCGAAACGAGGTGCTGTTTCGGATTAGAAACTCGATTGTGTCCGTTTCCTTTTTTCCTACCAGCACAACCAGTATTAGCATTTGCATTAGCATCAGCATTAGTTGAGGCATATGATGCAAGAAAGCAAGCGTATACAGCATCAGCGAAAAAAAAAAAAAAAACCCTTACCATTTCGCCCATCCGGTCACTCCAAATGTTTGTCTAGTTCAGCTTTAAATTTATTTAAGCTATCAACTTCCACAACAACAGATGGAAGTATGTTCCAGTAATCAAGTACCCGCTGGCTAAAGGCAAACTTCCACATATCTATTCTACAACCGTCTTTCCTCAATTTGAATCTATGCCCCCCTCAGTTTCTTAATCTGAGAAAGCGGAAGTATCCCGTCAGCATTAAGCCTGCTCAAACCATTCAAGGTCTTATACACCTCGATCAGACACCTCGCAGGTGCCTAGTTCCAGATGCTGCAACTTGCAGAGCTTAAGCCTTTCTTTGTAAACGTACCCCTTTGTGACTTGAACTTTGCGACTTTGAAATTTGTGCCTCTCACCAATCTTGTTGTCCTTCTCTGTACTCGTTCTAGCAACTCCACATCCTCCCTAAAATGAAGCCTCCACACCTGTATACAGTACTCAAGGTGTGGCCTGACCATTGCCTTATACAAAGGGATAATCACTTCCTTGTCTCTGCTAGCAATATATATCATTGACAAAACTCCATGACCTGCTCTGGTAGCCGGTCTGCATTGCTCAGAGAAGTTCATATCTTACTGCACAATTACGCCCGGGTTTTTTTCATTCTCCACCTCCCTGAGCACAGTGCCACACAGTTGGTACGTTTCTCTTGGGTTACTGCTATTCATATGCAGTACTTTTCATTTGTCAATATTCAATTATTGAGTTTGGAAAGAAATCTACACCCTGTCGACTGATTACAAGATACTCTATAAGCAATATGACGGGAAGAACATCCTTCCTCACGTAAAGCAACAATAGGAAGCGTTCTTCGTGGCGTCAACTGCACGTAATTCGCCATCCTGACACAAGCAAGGAATGACTGGTACTCTTGCAGAGCATGCTTATATACCTGAAAGGAGCAGCTGATGCAATATTACGTCATCATCTAAGCGTGTAAATCTTATCTGATGCAATCTGTAAGAAATATTGCCATAAATTGATGTTATTCGGAAGACAATTGCAATTTTAAGGAGTGATGCACTTTCTTTGAACACCAGTGTAAGTACACTGCATTCACGTAGACGGTAATTCAATTTCGGTATGGATAAACGTCGTGATTTAACTGATTTTTAAAGACGTATGATTGCAGGGGGCCACCTCGTGGGTCACTCTATCGCGGAGGTGGTACAGAAATTGCACTGTCCCCGTTTGACAGTATCAAGAGTGTATTGGGAATATGCCATTTCCGGAATAGCAACTTATCATGGACAGCGCTGTGGGCGGAGAAAGGTGGTGGATGAACGTGGCCGTCAGACATCTATCTCACACATTGTTTCAGTAAACTAGAGAGCAACAGTGGCACAAACCACAGCCGAATTCAACGGAGGTGCTAGAAACGTCTCCACTAAGACCATCAGATCATTAGCTGCAGTATGTTATGGGAGCCGCCAACCGACCAGTCCCATTTTTAACACCACAACACGGGATTCTATGCCTCAACTGGGTCAAAGAACATCCACTGGACCTTGAAGGATTGGAGATGGGCCTCCTGGTCTGATGAGTCCCGTTTCCAGTTATTTCAAGCTGACGGGAGGGTGCTTATCTGGCAGAAACCACACTAAGCTATGCATCCGTCTTGTCAACAAGGAACTGTTCAGGCAGGTGGACGGTCGGTAAGTCTGGGGCGTGTTCAACTGGCACACGTCGGGACCTCTGGTAGGTTTAGACATCTCTGAACGATCCAGGTTACGTGTCCATCTTTGCAGACCATTTGCATTCCTTCATGGTCATCATGCACCCACAGGGCAATGGACTTCCATCAGGACAATGCACATCCCCACAGAGCCAAGGTGACTAAAACATGGTTGAAAGAGCATTTTGCAGATTTTACCATGGAACTGCCTCCCTGTTCACCAGACATGAACCCTGTGGAACATCTTGGGATGCTGTGGAAATGTCCGTTCAAGCTTTGGATCCTCCACCCAGGAATGCGATGGAACTATGGACAGCAGTGCCACAAGCGTGGATGGAAATACTTGTGGAATGCTTTTGCGAACTAGCGGACTTGATGCTTCCCCGTGTGACTGGCTTATCCGGGCGAAAAGTGGGTGTACCTGCTATTAGCATTAGCATTAGCATTAGCATTAGTAGAGGCATTTGATGCAAAGCAAGCTTATGCAGCATCAGCCAAAAAAAAAAAAAAAACCACTTCCACTTCACCCCTCTGTTCGTTCAAAATATCTGTCCATCTGAGCCTTAAACTTATTTAGGCTATCAACTTCCACGACAAGGGATGGAAGTCTGTTGCAGAAACCAACCACCCGCTGGCTAAAGGCAAATTTCCGCACATCTATCCTACATCTGTCTTTCCTCAATTTGAATTTATGCCCTCTCAGGTGATTTTTCTGAGCTAGAGGAAGAATCCCATCAGCATTGAGCATGCTCAAACCATTCAAGGCTTTGTACACCTCTATCAGATCACCCCGCTGGTGCCTAGTTTCCAGACACTGTAATTTGCAAAACTTAAGCCTTTCTTCGTAAGAGAACCCCTTTGTCCCATTCACCAATCTAGTTGCCCTTCTCTGTACTCGTTTCAGCAGCTCTACATCCTTCTTGAAATGAAGCCTCCAAACCTGTATACAGTACTCTAGGTGTGGCTTGACCATTGCCTTATACAAGGGAATAATCACCTCCTTATCCCTGCTAGAAAAATTCCTATATATCATTGACAATACACCATGAGCTACTCTTGCAGCTCGTCTGCACTGCTCAGAGAACTTCATATCTGCCTGCACCACCACCCCCAGGTCCCTTTCATTCTCTACCACTGTCAGTGTAGTACCACAGAGTTGATACGTTGCTCTGGGGTTGCTGTTTCCCATATGTAGTACTTTACATTTGTCAATGTTAAACTTCATTTGCCACCTCGAAGCCCATCTGCTCAACCTTTCCAAATCCTGTTGCAGCAGCATAGTGTCAGTAGTGTCCTTGACAACCCTGCCAACCTTCGTATCGTCTGCAAACTTGGACATTAAGCCTGATATACCATCATCAATATCATTTATAAATACAGAAAACAATAAAGGCCCCAATACTGAACCCTGAGGGACTCCACTAATAACATTAGTCCACGATGAGCAGTGTCCATTGATTACCACTCTCTGTCTTCTCCCCCTCAACCACCCCTTTATCCATAGCAGCAACTTGCCTCCAATGCCACACTGCTCCAATTTGTGCAGCAGTCTTCCATGTGCAACAGTATCAAAAGCCTTTCTAAGATCCAAGTATATGATATCAAAGTTATTCCCTGCATCCAGTTCTTTTGTGACTGCATCATAGTATCCAATCAAATTGGTCAGGCAAGACTTCCCCTTAACAAAACCATGCTGTGTCCTAGCTATAACTGAAGTCTTGTCTAGATGATCCTGCAGTGCTTCTTTCACCAGTGCCTCCATTAATTTTCCGGGAACAGAAGTTAAACTCACAGGTCTATAATTACTTGTGTCAGCCTTTGATCCCCCTTTGTGAATTGGGGTCACATTTGCACATCTCCAGTCAATAGGTACCTCCCCTGAGTCCAAGGAAGCTCTCATAATTATGGCTAAGGGTTTGCTTACCTCCTTTGCTGCCTCCTTTAATATAACTGGATAGATCCCATCCACCCCAGGTGCCTTTCTTGTGTTTATCTTCAACAATATCTCCTCCACTTTGCTCTCAGTTATTACAAGATTCTCTAGCTTACTGCTAGAGTTGAATACACCTCTGGCATTCCCCTCGCTGAATAACTCCTCATGTGTGAATGTCGATGCAAAATATTCATTTAGTTTGTTAGCTACCCGAGCAGGGTCATCAACAGTTGACCCATCGATCTCAAGTGGACCAATCTGATTCATCCCCTTCCTTCTAGAGTTTACATAAGTAAAGAACTCTTTGCTGTTTTTCTTCGCATCCCTTGCCAAGGATCTCTCGTAATCTGCCTTCGCCTGCCTAACCTCCTTTGTAACTTGGTTACAGATCAACTTGTATCTATCATAGGCATCCGTGTCACGTGTTAATTTGTATGTATCCCATGCATTTTTCTTCTCTGCCATATGCCTCATTAGTTCATCTGACAACCATTTAGGCCTAAACCTTGAACAATATTTCTTAGTTGGTATGTAAAGCCTAGTAGCTTCCACGATAAGTTCTTTGAATGCTTCCCATTTTGAATTTGCTGTTGGCAATATCATCAGTTGATCCCACTGTATAGAATTTAAATACTGTCTCAGTCCATTGTAGTCGCCTTTACGAAAGCAATACCCCTTCCCTTTACCCCTAATGATAGTTACCTCTTTGAGTAACTCCCACTTCAGCACACTGTGATCACTGCCACCAAGTGGTTCATTTATCTGCAGATTCTTAATGCATGAAGAATCACTACTGATAATCAAATCAAGAGTATTACTCCCTCTAGTTGCCTCCCGAACATGCTGATGTAGAAAACAATCATCCAATAAATCCACAAAAGCCTTGCTACTGTGTGAGTGACCAGACCCCAAATTCCAGTCAATATCTGGGAAATTAAAATCCCCCATTATAAGACTCTCTGATTTACTGGCCCACTCTATTTCTCCGAACAGTTTCTTATTATACTCATCAGAGTCATTAGGCCTATAGCACACTCCTACTCTCAATTTTGATCTCCCAATGCTTATGTCACACCAAACTGACTCGACACTGCACTGTCCAGCGATGTCGACTGGCTTCACTTCCTTGGCTTTTATGTGTTTCTTAATTAATAGCATAACCCCTCCTCCCTTCCTATCCTGTCTATCCTTTCTGTACACATTGTACTCCCCAAATTCCAGTTCTGCATTTCTTATATCTGTGTGACACCACGTCTCTGAAATCCCCACAATATCTGCCTTTGATGTTTTGAGCAATACCTCAAATTCATCAAATTTATTTACTAAACTCCTAGCATTGGTGTACACACAAGTATACATGCACCTGTTCTTTTTCTTAGCTACCCTAACACAACCCATGTGTTTACTTGTACCCCAATGATTCCCAGCAGTCTCTGAAATATCCTGCATCTTATTTTCCAGGCTGCGGCTCATTCCAATAGAAGCAGTGCAAGAATCACTTTCACCTCTGCCAGTGGCTACTGTTAATCTATTAGTCCTTGTATCCCCCCAATCTAGCAGTTTTCCGACCCACCTAACATTGCCTCGATAGCATCAGCAAACATTCTTGCACCCTTTCTATTTAAGTGTATCCCATCCCTGTAGAAGCAGTATCCCAGGTAAGTCCCAGCTATTAGGTAAGTATCCCATGATTTCTACTCAGTGAACATAATAGTCTGTTTTGAAAAAACGTTTGTATCCCATGATTTCTGTCCACTCAGTGTGCAGCAGTTATAATCACCATTCTAAAATCAGGTGGAAAAGGTGCAGCTTCAAATGTAGTCAAGTATACAACCTTTATTGACTTTCTCATTACGTGACTGAGTTAGTCTGTCTCAGGCAATAATAGCGACTTTTACTGGATGAAAAACTGATTTTTCTGTTCAGCTAAAAAGACCTGAGAACACACACGGCACACATTAGTATTAGAAGAGGCATACGATGCAAGAAAGCAAGCTTATGCAGCATCAACCAAAAAAAAAAAAAAAAAAAAAACCGCTCCGATTTCACACCTCCGTTCTTTCCAAATGCCTGTCCAGCTCAGCCCTAAATTTATTTAGGCTATCAACTTCCACAACAAAAGATGGAAGTCTGTTTCACCAATCAACTACCTGCAGGATAAAGGCAAATTTCCACACATCTATCCTACAACTGTCTTTCCTCAATTTGAATTTATGCCCTCTCAGGTGATTATTCTGAGCAAGAGGAAGAATTCCATCAGCATTGAGCATGCTCAAACCATTCAAGGCTTTATACACCTCAATCAGATCACCTCGCAGGTGCCTAGTCTCCAAACACTGTAATCTGCAAAACTTGCCTTTCTTCGTAAGTCAACCCTTTGTTCCATTCACTAATCTTGTTGCCCTTCTCTGTAGCCGCTCCAACAGCTCTACATCCTTCTTAAAATGAGGCCTCCAGACCTGTATACAGTACTCAAGGTGTGGCCTGACCATCGCCTTATACAAGGGGATAATCACCTCCTTATTCCTGCTAGAAAAATTCCTGTATGTCATTGACAAGACACCATAAGCTACTCTTGCAGACCGTCTGCACTGCTCAGAAAACTTTATATCTGCCTGCACAATTACCCCCAGGTCCTTTTCATTCTCTAGTACCACAGAGTTGATACGTTACTCTGGGGTTACTGCTTCCCATATGTAGTACTTTACATTTGTCAATGTTAAACTTCATTTGCCACCTCTCAGGCCATCTGCTCAACTTTTCTAGATCCTGTTGCAGCAGCATACTGTCATTAGTGTCATTAACAACCCTGCCAACCTTCGTATCGTCTGCAAACTTGGACATTAAGCCTGATATGCCATCATAAATATCATTTATAAATGCAGAAAACAACAATGGACCCAACACTGAAGCTGAGGGACTCCACTAATAACATTAGTCCAAAAAGAGCAATGTCCATTGATTACCAGTCTTCTCCAACTCAACCATCCCTTTATCCATAGCAGCAATTTGCTTTCAATTCCACACTGCTCCAATTTGTGCAGCAGTCTTCCATGTGCAACAGTATCAAAAGCCTTTCTAAGATCCAAATATATGATATCAAAGTTATTCCCTGCATCCAGTTGCTTTGTGACCACATCATAGTATACAATCAAATTGGTTAGACAAGACTTCCTCTTAACAAATCCATGGGTGGATGAGGTCTGTATGGACTGGAGAAGTGCGAAAGTAGCCACAAAGGAGGAACAAAGAGCAACAACAGACCAGCTAGCTAACTTCTGTTCCAAGTAAAATAGTGAGTTAAAGATGTAAGACCATCAAGACAGGAATGCAGTTATACTGCAGTTAGAGCATAGTTGTTAAAATATGATCTTTTGTCTGACCAATGATTAAATACTATGATGTGCACTGGCATGCAAAACGTAAGTACCAACACTATTTCTAAAGGTTGCAACCACAAAATCTTCACTTAAGGTACTCTTTACTGATGAGAGTAGATTCAGTCTCAGCAGTGATTCTGGAAGTCAGCTAATCTGGCGAGAGGTATCACTCCGCAAACATATCGATCCCTTTCAGTGCACTGAAAAGGATCGATATGGCGGCCGAGGTGTTCTCGTCTGAGGAAGCGTTATCTTGGATGATATTGGAAGGCAGTGCTGTAACCAGTGCACGCTACTGTACTGAGGTAATCCTTCTGAATGTGCGTCTGTTCCAAGGTGCCATTGGCCCCAAGTTCGTTGTTTATGGATGATAACACCACACCTCACGCACTACAGCTGTGATATGCTTTTGGAAAGTGAGGACATTGTTCATATGGATTGATCTGCCCATTCCATTGACATAAATCCCATCAAACACACATGGGACAATCTGGTGAGATGCCTAGCAGCATGTACACACCCATCAGAAAATGTTTACCAGCTGATGGCACTGACAAAGGAATGAACGATGTTACGGCAAGAAGTTATCAACATTGTTCCTAAGTATGGACAGGTGGTGCAAAGCCTGCATCGACATTAGGGGTGGCCATATCTCCTACTGAGGAGATATGGCCACCCCAAGTCTTCCCTTTGTTTCATCTTTGGCAGTGATGCTTCTGTATCATAGCAGCCAGTGCTATGTTGCCATTTTTGAATAAAGTCACTCTGTACCATTTTGTTTCCGTTGTTGTATCAGTGTTTCCTTCATTTCTGTGCCTCACGAGGTTCCTTTGGTAGGCTTTTCCCATATCCAGACTTCTATGAGAAGCTACAGATGAAAACCCGACTGGTCCTTAAATTTTGCACACCAGTGTAGTAACAAAGGATCTGGATGGAAAAAAAAAAATAATTTTTACATCATATACTTAGATATCAGAACTTTTGATTGTTGCACATAAGGCTTACCACTATGTATAAAGGGATCATTGAGTGCAAGAAGATAGTTGTTAATGGATACTGCTCATCATGGACTAATCTTAGTAATGGAGTTCATCAGGGTTCAGTGGTGGCCCACTGTTTCTATTTTTATTAATATTGGAGAAGGCATATCAAGCTTAATGCCGAAGTTTGCAGATGATACTCAGGATGAAAGGGTGGTTAATTACAGTAATCGGGGTATGCTACTGCAATAAGATCTAGAAAAATTAGGCAGCCATGCTGAGAAATGGCAATTGAAGCTTAATGTTGACAAATTCAAGATATTGCACATGGGTAGTAGTAATCCCAGATTAATGTTCCCACTGTGTGGCATGTTAATGCAGGATTACTACATGCAGATTAGTGGAGAATGAAAAAGATCTAGGGGTAATTGTACAGTCTGACATGAAGTTCTCTGATCAGTGCACTGGCTACATAGACAGCTCGAGTTTTGCCAAAGATACAGAGGAGTTTTGCCAGCAGGAACTGGCGATATTGTATTGTATGAGGATGCCACATTCACTGGCATGAGCATCTTGGATACTTGCCACTGCAAATGTTTCACGACTGTCTCAAGTGTATTGTAATTGGTCCAATAACCAAATAACATTTAGCCAGGCAATACTGTGTTCGGAAACAGCTAACTGATGCAAGAGGCTGACAAGGCTTCTGCATGGTGACTGGGTTATTTGACAGTCATCCTAACAATGATAACATAAGAGTTTAATATTGCTTGTATTGGATGTGTAATGGATCAACAGAATACAGATAAATATGTATAACACTGACACATATAAAATATATACTTTCATTTATTTACACTTACATAAAATATGTACTTTCACCTTGCAGGAGACTAGGCACCTGCGAGGAGATCAATCAGATCAGATGTATAAAGCCTAGAATGGTTTGGGCATGCTCAATGCTGATGGGATTCTTTCTCTTGCTCAGAATAATCACCTGAGAGGGCATAAATTGAAATTGAGGAAAGACGGTTGTAGGATAGATGTGCGGAAGTTTGCCTTTAGCCAGCGGGTGGTTGATTGCTGGAACAAACTTCCATCTGTCGTAGAAGTTGATAGCTTAAATAGATTCAAGGCAGAACTTGACAAACATTTGGAGCGAGGGGATGGATGAAATAAGGGTTTTTTTTTTTTTTTTTTTTTTGGCTGAGGCTACATAAGCTTGCTTTCTTGTATCATGTGTCCTTGCTAATGCTAATGGCTAATTTAGAATTTTTTAGAGTACTTTCCAAAATTTTCATGATATTAAATGACACCAGAATCAGATGATATATATTCAAACTAATGTGGAAGAAATTATAGGACATATTGTAGAAAATGTTTCTTTGGTCACTGAAATAAGTTGATCATTGAAATAAGTTGACTCTATGGGTAGTCTGAAGCAGATGGTTTTAACAAATTCAAATACCTACTAAATCAGTAGGCATTTGAAGGGCATAATGAAAAGAAAAAATGCACTTCAAAATCATCACACCACTCTTTATTAAATCACTCATGCTTATCCAGAGGATTTCAGGCAGTAGTAAAAGATAATAGTTCAAAGAGATATAAAATATATACTTTCATTTATTACACTGAAGCTTATAAAAATTAAAAGTTCATAATTTTTTTTCCCCTCTTTTTGGTGACACCTTGCATTTGTGCCGTTATGGGTTTTCTCTTATCCCATATGATTATAAACATGAGTTGTTTAATGAAGCTACAAAATAACATCAAGTACCTATCCCTTACTGCCTATTTACAGTAAGTAAATAGACAGTAAGGGATAGACAGTTTTCCACATGTAACCATTAAGACTACGTGTTATATTTGACACATTATTTGAAATATAATACATATTTCAAATAATGTGTCCATTTATTCATGAATTGTCATGAAACCTCCCAGTAAGAGCTGACATCCAAGATCATGTCTGTCAGCCATTGTTGTATGATTTTAGCTTACCAAAATTCTACAGAATTCAGAGTGAAGAAATTAAATCAAATGGTAATAAATATTAGGCGGAAGACAGAATTGCATTGAAAAACAGAAGTAATAAGTTTTTTAACTTTTGATTTGATTTTTAACAATAATTTCATCTAATGTTGGGATGTGTAAAAATTTATATTTAAAGGCATTTAAGTATAAATTTTTACTTCAGCGAATTTTAAAAATTTTGAGGAAACACTTCACTGAGTTGCCCCAGCAAAAAACTCACTATTCAAGGACCACAAAGTTTCAGTGAACACATTCTGAAAAACGTTAAGAATATTCATTGTCAATATGAGCATATGCAATACTGATATATGGTTCATTTTAAAATGCTAATGTGCACAGCATACAATACACGTGACTATACGCTATGAAATGTGTACTGATAAGCATGTACATGCTTTGTGTGTAGAGTAATATAAATATCAGCAATAAAAAAACATCACATAACAATATAGTTCTTTAATACACTAATTGTAGTGAGTTAGACTGTCTTTCAACTACACTTACAGTAAAGATATTTTGACATATGATATGATACTCTACGGGTGCAACATCATGAATAGAAAAACAATCAACAAATAAATACTAGAATTTATATATATATATATATATACACAAGGTGGCCGTAGTATCCCTATTCAGAGCTCTCTGTAGCTCTAAGTAACAAGTGGATTGCCACCAAAGTTAATAAGTAAACTATTCAAGGCATGGGAAGAAGGATCCTGTGAAAAAAAAAAAAAAAAAAAAAATGTTCCAAAATCTGCTGATATGGGGATAATATGGCGCTGTACAAGAGGAAAGACATGACAAAGTACCAACAAATAAATAAGACAAACTTTAATGAAATTACAAATTTTTATTTGTGCTCTTTGCAAAAAAACAGAAACTGAATTGCACTAAAGTTTTAAATCCAAACTAAAAAATAAGACACCTAAGAGAGCAGAAAAGTTGCATAAATCTGAGTTAATTTAATTTTCCCAGCAGCAGAGAGCTATAAAGGCACAACACAAACATCGCAAGCACATTCTGTAAGTTTAATGTTAACATTATTCCTCAACTGCAGCAGATGCCTGGATGAGACAATTTTTATGCAAGATGGGGCTCCTCTTCACATCGCATGACCAGTACAGCAGCTTCTCCGGCATCACTTTACTGCAAAAAGAGTCATTAGTCATTTGTTTCGCATTGCATGGCCACCACATTCACCTGACCATACACAGTGTGATTTTTGACTGTGGGGTCACCTCAAGGCCAATGTCTACCAAGGAAGTGTCCCAAACCTGGCTGTCTTAAAGGGCAATGAAACACAACATGTGCAGAACATTACTCCAGAGATGTTGCATTCCACAGTGGAGCACACTGTGCATCGAATGCAATTTCTGGTCCAGAACAATGGTAATCACATCAAAAACCAACTCCACTATTAGCGACATCATCGACCATCGAAAGTAAACTGTGAGTGAGTTTGGAGCTGTGATTACCATTTCCACTGGCAGTTTAGTTGTTTCTTTCTGTTTTTTTTGCAAAGAGCACAAATAAAAACTTGTAATTTCATTAAGGTTTGTCTTAGTTATTTATTTGTTGGTACTTTGTCATGTCTTTCCTCTTGTACAGTGCCATATTATCCCCTATTGGCAGATTTTGGAACTTTTTTTTTTTTTTTTTTCACAGGATTCTTCTTCCCATGTCTTGAATAGTTTACTTACTAATTTTAGTGGCATCCCACTTATTACTTAGAGCTACAGAGAGCTCTGAATAGGCATTCTTAAATTATGGCCACCCTGTACACATATATATACTGATATTTAATTTTCTTACTGACAAAAGAACACAGTATGATCAATAAGATTTCAAGTGACAGTAGGAAAGAATGTTAAATTCACAAATCTTATAATTTTTATCATAATTATCACTTTCAGTATAATAATACCGCTAAAATATTTTCACTAAAATAAATTAACAATATCCTCAATACCCTTATCAGTATAATAAATTTTTTCCTATGATTTTTGTATCTTAGACTACACAGAGAAATTCTGTATTATATAAAAATGTGTCAAAGACAACACTTCAGCTAAAAAAACTTTATACGTTTTTTTTTTTTTTTTTTTTAATATCATGGAAGCTTTATTCCTTTTTTTTTTATTTTTAATTTTCCTCTGCCAGTTACACTGAAAAGTAAAGTTTTATGTAATATAATTCACATGGAATAATTCTAAAACACTATAGTGAAACACTACAGATTAAACATAGCACAGATCGTACAAAAGTGAAAACTGTTAAATTGTTGGATAGATATTTACTTAAATGTGGTTTATGGTGTTAACTTATACAGGATATCCCTACATGATCAAAAAATTTATGTCCACAGCTGAAAAAACTGTTCTGCATGTTATACCCATGGACTATTTGTGACAAAACAAATGAAAAACATTTGCATGCTCAGCATGCAGATGATATATTCTTTATAAGACTCATCTATCTCATTTTATTTCAACTAATCTATCTCATCTTATTTTTCATCTATCTCATTCGACAGGTGGAACAAGATAGATGAAAAATAGGTTAGCCCCAATGCAAAATTTTTCTATCCCAGAATAATGTTCTTCATCTATAACAGCAAGTAGTGTTATTTAACTAACAAACATTCTAAACCAACAAGAAATCTTTTTATGGCATAAGAGCACACACTGCATGCTTTGTTCTTACAAATAACAATTCAGGCCATCACACTTAAACTACAAGAACTAGAGCAAGATAATCTCACACAAGAAAGATTAAAAACCTAGTTTTTGGCAGATAAAACTACCCCTTGACATGTACATAACACATTTTTTCCATAACAACTGTTAAAAGTGATAATCAGGTGATCACAACATTTTCCAGGATTCACCAGATTTATGTATCTAATCATCTTTGTTCAGCTACAAAGAAAAGAGAGTAATTAAAAACCCAATTATCATCTGCTGCACATCATTCACAGTATGATGTGACAGAGATAACTGAGTGGATAAGTATTTAATATAATAATCAAAAGCTGAATTAATACTTGAATATTCGTGTCTTCAAGCTGGTTTTATTCCAGCTTGAAAAGCAGTGAAAAGAGCTTCTAGAAGACTCAGCCTATCAAAGAACTAAATAATGCACAAAAACTTTTATAATTTCTAATCACTGCTTTTCATAGATGAACTTTATTTTGATAAATTTTTAGATTATTACTATCATTTTCTGGTCAACCCTGGAAATACAAACACATCACTAAGAACAAAAAAAAATAAATAAAATAATAAGTAACAAAAAAAAAAAAATAAAAAAAACCATTAACATTATATGATAATATTCTTGGGAATTTTTAAAAGATCTTTGGTAATCAAATAAAATAAACTGACACGATATAATAACAAATACTGGAATCTAAAACAGCAGAATATCAAAAATATCACTCATGTACTTTCATAATTATCCATGTTTAAGAAAAAGTCTAAAGATGATATTTTTTTAATAAAGTAGAAAATAAATCTCTCTGAATAAGTTGAACAATCACAAAAACATGGCAAAAATTAAGTGCTGCCCTGAGTTTCCAACAAATATTACTTCAACCATCTATTTTAATAATTATCATAAGATAAAGAGCATTATTTTAATATAGAAAATAGAATTTATCAACATAATAAATAGAAACAATGCTTATTTGTATACCTAATTTAAGAATTAGTGCTGAAAAATACAGGGCCTCCAGCAACTTCAACAGGTTCATTTAAACTGTTGCGCAGTTTGTCTGACATTTCAGAGGAAAGTTTATCTATTTGTTCACTACTATTTATTATTGATGGATCTGATAAACTAAGTTTCAAATTTCCAGAATCTTCTTTTTCACAAATTTTTTGTACAAGGATATTAAACTCATCAGGCATATCTGCATAAACATGATGGCCTGCTCCTTGAATAACCTAAAAAATCAAAATTGATATGAAAAAAATAACAAATAACAAAATAATCTTAATATTATAACATTCAGATAAACATATAATTAAATATATATAATAAAAAAAAAATCACAAAATTATCATTCGTTTTTTCAGTGAGGCACAAGAAAGAATATAAGTAGTCAGTTCTGCTATAACACGTATTTTCACAATGTGACTGATGTATTAAGGAACAATATAAGTATAACCGTCATCACCATTAGATAATGCCTTATCACTACATCATCAGTGCGCTAATCCGTTGTACTAAGTGGGCCGATGGGTTAATAAAAGGTGAAGAACTTAATTTAAGTTTTTTTTACTATTAGTGGTAGTAATGGTGGTGGTAGTGCTTTTGTTCATGTTATTTGTACTGTTGTGAATATTTTAAACACGATAACTTTTGTGTTTGTGATATTTCATCTCATAAATGTTCTTTGAAATTGTTAATAATACCTGGAAAATGTTACGTTTCTGGATGCCGTGGAAATTATAAAGGTGGTCTGAAAGTACACGTCTTTGGCTTTCCATTGAAGGATACTGTTTTAACTAACAAATGGTTGGGAAAGCTACAGATTTGAGCATGCAAAAGGTAAGTTTGCTAAAATAAGTTTGTGATACATTAATAATAATTATCTTAAATAGTGGTATTTTAACAGTAATGAAATGATAGTATATACATTTATCTAATCACACAATTAGCTATCATACGGAAATGAAACAGATATACTATTGTCAGAATTTCGGCTTTTGTGGTTTCATTTATATATAAATGAAATATTTTTATATAAAAATATAAAATGTATTGTATACCCTGAAGAAAAGTACATGCTTGTTTAAGAAATCAAAAAATTCCAATATCTGTAAGATACGTAATGTTAATTTTATTTATTGAAACTTTGTGTAGGTAAATACATGAAGTGTAATTAAATGCAACCTTTCATAAACTATAGGCCAGTGTATGCTGACTGAAGTATCCTTAGTTGTAAAACCTAATAGCAGTAGTCTATGAGATGCTAATAACAAGTAAAATGAAATTCAGAAGAGAGCATAACATTTTGTTTATATGTTTCATATTGTTATAGGTATGTGAGATTTCATTTCAAGCCAACCCAGATAGTTAGACAGACATCTAAATTTGATGGGAAAAATAAGAGAATCACCGTAGATTTCAAGCATCCAAAATTAATTCATAAAGCTGTCCCATCACAATATCCAAACTGTCCAAGTTATTTGTCATCACAGAAATTTACAAGAGACAGTCCCGAAAAGAAGAAATGGAGATTACAAGGAAAAAAAACTTTGAGAAGACCCTGGAAAACAGTATTAAGAGTAAATATGATTATGAAAAAGTTTGAGAATTTCATACGATCCCACAACTAGCGAGTGCCTGAATGCTGACAAGTTATTTCAAAAAATAACTGTATTGTGTTTTTATATTTAATATTTCAGAAGCACCTTCCATTGCTTATTCAGTTGTGATTAGTAAAGATTTGATGTCAGTATTTGTACAGAGTGCTGAAATTAATAATTTAAGCAAGCCAAAGTCAGTGGAACTTCCTATGAAGTTGAATAGTTTCAATGAGATTACTAACACCTTAGAACAGATACCAATAATTGCCAACATCATCGATGTTAATATTTTTGTTTTAAATACTACTTGTAGTTTACTGAATTCAATTTCAGGAGACATTAATAGCGATAGAGCCTCATTCATATGTGAACAATTACATTTGTAAGGATGTGAAAAGAATGCACACAGGTATTTCACCGAAGTATTAATATTTTCATCTTTAATGTTTTTGATATCTCCACATGCCTACAAATTTCTGCAGCATTCTTCAGATGACCAGCAAGAGATTTTATGATGTATGCTAAACAGAAATTGCCTTTTTAAATTCTCCAGAATGCAAAATTTGTTTAATGATCGATGAAATTCATCTGAAACCTTATATTGATTACTGATTGATTTTCTTTGAATGATGTTTGCAAAAATGGTTATTTTGGAGAAATAATTTTAAATTTGCTAATTAATCCATTATCAATATTTTTCTCAACAATTTTTATAAAAATAAAAAAATGTATTAAAAGCAACACAAACTTCAAACACTGAAACTTGAAAAATGATTTCTGTTCATTTATAGTAATCAAATTATTAGATTTAATGAATAAATGTATATATCAGTTGGATTACAAATTACATGTAAAACATTCAAAATGTAATAAAATAGTTAACTATAAAATGTGTTGTTCATTTTTTCAGAATGTTATGATTAAAAAAAAGTTATTACACTTAAGTATCAAAATTGTAATTTTTTTATTTATTTATTATTTTTTTTTCGTATTGTCCCTTGCAACATAAATTAGCTTTCCATTATGCACAGAAAATAAAATAGATTTGCATTCAACTCTTGCTTTCACTTTTCTCGATTCTGTGTGATGTAGCTTTATGTACTTCTTATGGCCCACTTATGATGACGTCAAACACGCAGTGATTAGGCTTTATCTAACGGTGGTGAAAGTATAACATGATTTTCATGTTGGCTCATATGCGATTCCATCTTGAGTAACATTTGGGCAGAAGTTGCAACTGAAGTTTACATTAACATATGCAAAGTACTGCATATGGGCAGAAGTAACCCCAGAGAAACGTACCAACTGTGTGGTGCTACACTTAGGGTGGTAGAAAATGAAAAGGACATGGGAATAATTGTGCAGTCACATAAGAAATTTTCTTAGCAGTGCAGACAGGCTGCCAGAGCAGGTCATGAGGTCTTGTCAATGATATATAGGAATTTTGCTAGTAGGGAAAAGAAGGTGATTATCCCTTTGTATAAGGCAATGGTCGGCCACCTTGACTGAATACAGGTCTGGAGGCCTCATTTTAGGAAGGAAGGATGTACAGCTGCTTGAGCAAGTACAGAGAAGGGCAACAAGATTGGTGAGTAAAATGAAAGGGTGTCTTACAAAAGGCTTAAGGTCTGCAAATAGCAGCATCTGGAGACTAGACTGCGAGGTGATTTGATTGAGGTGTATAAGGCCTTGAATGGGTTGAGCAGGCTCAACTCTGATGGAATTCTTCCTCTTGCTCAGATTACAAACTTGAGGGGGGGACATATATTCAAATTGAGGAAGGACAGGAATAGAATAGATATGGGGAAATTTGCCTTTAGCCGGTGGGTAGTTGATTGCTGGAACAAACTTCCATCTGCTGTTGTGGAGATTGATAATTTAAATAAATTCAAGGAGGAACTGGGCAAATGTTTAGAGGGAATGGATATGTGAAATGTTTTTTTTTGGCTGATGCTACATAAGCTTGCTTTCTTGCATTACATGCCTCGATTACTACTACTAGGTGAATGTAGTAGCAGTAGTAAAACGCAGCACCAAGTTGAACATAGCAACCTGCAAAGCAATACATAGCAGTTTACGAAGCTTAAAAAATGTCAAACGTCAAATGTGTGAGAGCTCTAGTTCCCATTTACTGTGTTGTATTGGTCGGAAGCATGATGTTGCCATTTGCTGTATTCACAAGATAACACGTGATATTGTAGGCCAACTCAAATTTTTCTGGTCAAAAAGAAATTTCGTGAGGCAGGATAGCATGAATGAAGGAGCACATTTTTTCAGGTCAATACCATAAAACAAAAACAATTTGCAGTTCCCAGTTTATTGGGCTTTTCTGTTAATGTAATCTAATTATAAATTAGATTACATTAACTATCCGTTTAATCCTTTATAATTAGATGTAATCTAATTATAAAGGATTAAACCAGCCAGGATGCAATATTGGAATGCCAACCACCATTGATAAAGAAGCCAATAATTATAGTATTATATGCAAAAAATTCTATACCTCCAACTTACTGAATGAACTTAACAATAGTACCACATATAATATTGAGAATGTTAAAAGCAGTATTATCATTAAGAAAATAATGGCCACGTGCAAAAAATTAAAATTAAATAACCCAAATACTAAATTTCCTTATATACACTGGATACCAAAATTCCACAAAGCACCCATAGGATTTAGATTCATTGCATCGTGCAGAAATAGTTATGCAAAGTTATGCAAACACTAGAATCGCTGCTCAATATCATCTATAGTAACATAGGAGAATAAAAAATTATTATGAACAACGCACCAGTAATAGATTATTTAAATGATAACACCCAAAGCATCAAACATATAAGCACATTTTATTTTAAAAACCTATTTACAAGTATATCTCATAATAACTTGAAATACGTCTTTAACTGCTATTATAATGAATTTCATAATATATTACCTTGTGACCAGTACTATTGGGATGGTATCATAAATTTATGTCTATTTAACTGCTACATCTTTAATGGTAGTAACATATATAAGCAGCATATAGGAATAGCTATGGGGCATGCAGTTTTTGCATAGTAGCAAATCTTTACCTACACTATCATGAAAGGAATATAAATAAAAGCATAATACTATATCATTACATTGACGATCTTATTGTAATAAATGAAGCCCACTTTTAGAAAGATATCACACCGCAGCATCCTCAGGAGTTACAACTGGAAAGTACTAATAAAGATAGCACTTCAGCTGCAACATATCTAGATATAGATATACATAAAGTTGATAATAACTGGTATACCAAAGTATATGATAAACGTAAAGACTAACTTTGAAGCTATTAGCTTAACGCATTGGCATTCCAATATTGCAAAACGGATTCATAGTAACATTATTATTTCTGAGTTTTAGATTAATAAAAATAGGCAATAACAGCAATAGTATAATAGAATCACTAAAAGAATTAAAAGCCAAACTGATCAGGAATGAATTCCCAGAAAAGTTCATAGAAAAATATCTTAACAGGGCTATAAATATAGCAATTAATAAATGGCACGAAAACATTAACCCTAAATTAGTTAACTGAATTACATAATTAAAATATAATTAAATCTCGCTAAGTTTATTCTGAGTACTTGTACACAGGTATATATTAGGCACTTCCCTTGGTGCATTTTACATATAGCTTACACTGTAGAAAGGTTGTACCTATATCTGTTCTAGGGGCAGTAATTAATTTTTGATAATTTTTGATATATTAAGCATTATTCGTTCATCAGGGTACCAGCTAATTTCTTGTTAAAGTGAGTTAAAATATATTAGCCATTGTTTACTGTAATAGATACAATTCTTCATTCCACATCTGTTATATACTTTTACTGTTATTTTCTGCTAGTATTTTGCCAACATTTTCTTTTGGTAAAAATTCCAGCATTTTTCTACCATTATCTTCCATGGAAATAATTGTTTAATTATTTATTCAAGTTGGTATTAAAGTAACCAATAATAACAGAGCGCTGCTATCTTTCTTGGCCTTATCCTACAGTATTTTCTTATATTTGCAAAATTTCTAATACTTATTTAGGTTTTCAATTTTTAATTTCTAATCTACTATTTTCTCATGAAGTTCAATTAATAATTTCATTTGCATTATTTCTTTTTCCCAAAATTCAGTTAAATATTTAATTGTTCAGATAATAACCAAAAGTGAGAGGGCACTGTTGTCTTTCTTCAGATATATAAAGGCAGAAACTAGGAATATAAAAGTCTTTTAACTTTGTAGTCCACTACAAGAAGGTATAGTTCATTTTCTATTTATTTAATTTCTGTTTTTACAGAAAACTAGTTTTGATTAATTAATTCAACTGCTATTTAAGTAAATGAGGATTCATTCTTTTAATTTCCCATGGAGCTTCTATATTTCTATATTTTTATCTCATCTATATATTTTCTAATATATCAGGTATTTTCTATTATACTTGATTTAATATCTTATTGAAAAGACTTCTAATATATCAGATAATTTTCTAATCATTACTGGATTTATGATACATTAGGTATTCTAAAATTTCTTCTAATTACATCAAATATCACTACATACTATAATACCAGGATCCTTACCAAAAGGTCAGGCAGTTACACTCCAGGTAAATCCCAAGTATCTATATAAAATGCTGTTTCTATGCTTTTGCTTTTTGCTTGCTAACTCTAATTTTTTATACCTCAAAATCTATTAGAGCAATTCGAGGGAGATTGAGGTCTATTACTATCCTTAATCCTCTTCATATTCGCCTTAATTTTTAGGCATAAGCCTACCTTTCACTACATAAATAAACAGTTAGTACTCATATATATTATTCATTTTTCGCTTCCATTATTATTAATTTTCACTGCTATCTGTAGGGCAAGCAGTTATTCTGCCAGTTTTCTGCTAAATTGAAGGTATATTAAAGTAATTAAGCCAATTTGATTATATATTCACAGTAAATTCCCCGTATATTTGAACATAGAAAAAACCGGCAAATGGCAAACAGAAACAGAAACAGATAGCGTCAGCTAATTATTGATGGGATATATTGAGTGGAGCTAGCCCTTGTTAACGTTCCATTCAATGTAACCATATATCTATATTATCATTTTAATTTTACTATTTCATTTTATTTTATTATATGTGTTTATTTATAGGGTACAACAAAGAAGTCCAACTTGGGTTTATTAAACTTGGCACTTTGAGCTAATGAGTATAGTTTTTATCCCTAATACTTTTGTCCAATTTATCTAGTTGGTATTATAATTAATTAAAATATTGTTATATACAGACAGATGTAATGTACAATCATAAATTTGATGGCATTAATCTGTTCTGCTACTCTTTCTTTTTCTATTTCTTATATTCTTTTACATAACTTCATATGTGTATATATATATATATATATATATATATATATTTATTTATTTATTTTTATGAAAACCCCAAACACAAGATGTGATGGAACCTATAGTACTTAGTACTGTGCATGGGTTGAAGGTTGAGAAGATGAAAGAAGATATTTGTTGATATTACACTTGAATTTCCATAGATTGTAATTTTCAGGAAATACGTGTGGGAAGGTTGTTCCAAAGAATGGAAGCTGAATAAATAAACAAGGAAGAAGAAAAGTTTGTTCTGCAAGTTTAAAGTTGGACAGTAAAAGGATGTTGACTGGCTGTGGCACATGTTCAGACTGCTTTGGAAGACAGAGCGGGAATTACAGAAGCCAATTCAAAAGAACAGTGCCCACGGAAGTAACTACAGAAAAGGCCTGCAGCAGAAATAGAATGTCTATGAGACAGAGAGTGGAGAGACTCTGTTAGAGATGAGTCATTAATTAACCTAACTGTCCTGTTTTGAATGAATCTAAAAGCCTGAGAGAGGTTTTGGGGGCATAGCCCCAGATGTGGGAACTATAATCCACGGTAGGGTGGATTTGCAATTTGTAAATAGTGAACAGCTGTTTTGAAAAAAAAAAGTAACGCCAAGAACAAAAGAAAAAACCCAGTTTTTTAGATGCAGATAATGAGCTTATGCACAGAGAGAGAGAGAGAGAGAGAGAGCAGAAGTCAGGGTAATCCCCAATAGATGATCTTGTCTAGAAATCGGAGTGTCATCAAAAATAAGCACAGGGGTAGAAGAATCCTTCTAGAAAAATATAAAACCGAACAAACTGAGTTTTAGAGGGATCGAAATGAACTAAGTTATTTTTTCTCCACTGGAGAATTACCTGGCGATCGGCATTGGTAGTAGATATTCGAAATATTGAAGCTGTTTGTGCAGGGCAAGGTTTCTCAAACTGGAAGGTGAAGTGCAATGTGCTATCATCAGCAAAACTATGGATAAGATTTCTGATCAATGGAAGAAGGTCATTAATATACAAATGGAAAAGAGTGGGAGATATAACTGAACCTTGGGAACGCCAGCATTAGTAGAGAAGATACAAGACAGACAGACATCTAGCATTACACGCAGTGAGTGGTCAGAGAGAACACGGGATACCCAATTACAAAAAACAATTGGCAAATCATAAGATGGAAGCTTATTTAGAAGACCTTTACACCAAACACAATCAAAAGCCTTTGAAATGTCAAGAGCAACTGCTTGAGTTTCACCACAATTTTCCATTGAATTTGTCCATAGATGAGTAACATAATCCAGAATATCACCAATGGATCGACACTGATGGGATCCATACTGGCGATCATTGATCAGATGAAAGTTGTTTATATAGTTTAAGAGTTGGCAATTTATTGATTTCTCCATTACTTTAAGAAAGGGTAGAAGAAATTGCAATGGGACGATAAATGGATGGGAGGGATTAGTTACCTTTTTTGGAAGAGAGAGTGGGAATTACAGAAGCCTTTTTTGTAATTCCCACTCTCTGTTTTTCCTTCTGCTTGGAAATTTGCTCTTGCCCAAAGTTTGCCTGGGCATGAGCAAATTTCCAAGCAGAAGGGAAAAACACCTTTGGAATAAGAAAGTGAAAATAAGCAGCACAAAACAGGAGTAAGTTCAGGAACACAGGTTTTGAGAACAAGTGGAGAAATACCATCAAGACTGAACAAGATCCTTCTGACATTCCTTTTGACAAAAGACCACAGGAGGCATTGAATGGAATGTACTGAGAATGGTGAGAGGTGGTTTACCAAGATCATCAATACACAAGTTGAAAGAAAAATGGGATGCTAGCAGGTCAGCTTTATTTTTGGCTGAAGTGGCAATAGAATCATCTGGTTTTGACAGTGGTGGGAACAGAGATGGATAAAAGCCGCGGCCAATAGCTTTGGCAAGAGACCAGAATGGTCGGCTATTATTTGGACAAGAAGCAAGTTTTCTACTCTTAGCCTGTTCAAAATCTAGTTTGGACTGATTAATAACTGCATTACAATTGTCGCGAGCTTTGGTGTAGGCAAAAAATGAACTGGAGTTTTGGATACAAGCCAATTGTGATATGCAACATTCTTATGTTGAACAGCCAAGATTTAGATAAAGGACAAGACTTTAAGGTGGAGTGTGCAATAAAGGATTTCACCCCTACAAGAATAATTTCACTGATGCAATATGAGCAAATGTTGACATCAGAAAATTTTAAATTGTAATCTGACCAACAAAAAGAAGAGAAATCTCGCAGATCATCCCATTTTGCATTCTTGTAATGCCAAACAGTGTGAGGATGGGAATGGTCATGAGAGAAGAACTCTATTGGAGAAGAGGTAATCACCAAGTTGTGACCTGAGGTGCCTACAGGATCACTCACCTCAACTGTGTACTTAGAAGGGCTGTTTGTGAAAGAAAAAGATCAATAAAAAATATTATGCTCCTTGGGTGTAATCTGGTGCATCTCTTCGTATCAAGCTCCTGATGTGATTCCTGTATGTGGCTCCTTGTTCCAATAGTTATGTCTCTGTATGGATTTGGTGCTTCAAGAAAGATCTGCTCAGATTGGTCTTCAAGAAGGAACTGCTCAATCCATTTCTATGCTCTAGAGAATTTGTTCCTTGACACTTGATTTGGACTTGAGACCTGACATGATTGTAACTTTTTGTGTTTTTTAAGGATAAATCTGTAAATCTTAAACTTGTAAATGTATATCTATGTTGCTATAAACATATGGCTGGGGTAACCAAGATTTGACAAAGACTGCCTAGTACAATAAATTTAAAAAATAATAATAAAATCTTAATGGTTTGCAGTACTTACTGTATTGGTGCTTATTTTAAGCTACGGAACTGAGAGCTGAGTAAGAAATAAAGGAATTCATCAAAATTTTAATCTTCTGAAATGACAGTTTTAAGAAAATGACAAGACTATATTACAAATGGGAAAACAAAAAGAAAATCACCTAGTAACAAATATCAAATTTAAGTTCAGTGAAGCAAGCTTAATATGGTATAGACATGTAGGAAGAATATAACAGAGATTAGCTAAACAAATATTCAAAGTAAAAATAAATGGTACTAGGTTGAAAGGCAAAGACTAAGAGGAAGGTGGATTGATGGCATTAGGCAAGCATTAGAAAAAAAAAGAGGATTAGGACCAAAGTTCTAGCAGGAAGCAGAACAGCGTGGAGTACCACTGTATTGCTTAGTAAGTCACCAATGAGAACTTTATATAATGAGGTATATTTGTTTTATGTCAGGATTAAAGTTAAGATTGAACAATGTATAGTGAAAATTATTACTGAAAACCATTATTAAAAATTATATCAGTGAAAGTAACAAGTGGCAGAAATAGCATTACTTCTATGAAAAGTGCAATTCCAAGAGAATTTTTATACAAACACTGCAAGACTGTGCATCCAGCAGGATTAATTTATACCATCATAGTGACCTGCACACAAAATGCATATAAAACAAATGGATGATAATCATAAATTTGTCTAAGAAATAATATTGTCCCAACTCAATCTAACCTTGGCAGAAGTGACCTGCTCTAAAAAATTCTCTTGGAATTGCACTTTTCATAGAAGTAATCCTATTACTGCCACTTGTTACTTTCACTGATATAATTTTTAATAATGGTTTTCTGTAATAATTTTTACTATGCACTGTTCAATCTTAACTTTAATCCTGATATAAAACAAATATACGTCATTATATAAAGTTCTCATTGGTTACTTACTAAACAATACAATGGTACTTTGGCAAACAACCAACCAATTACTCAATAATGTATATTTATGCTGGAAGTAAATTTAGAGCGAACAGAGTAAGCCAACTGATTCCTAGAGTTTCTGAAAAGTAAATAAAGTCTGAGCATGACTAACTAGTTTTTTTTTCTGTGCAGGAAATATTTTTATATTAACAAGTCATGGATATACATTTCTAATAGAGCCAGCAGACAGACCAGAAGTTGTGCACCATAAGCAAATCTGTTGAAAGACTATATTAATTAATTTCTTTCTTTTCATAACTGATGTCATCAAAATTAACCAAACATAAAAAACTGGAATTAAATTTAACATTTAATGTTAAATTAAGTTAAATTAATTAATTTAATAATTGAATACATTTAATTTAATTTAATTGATTTTATTTAATGAAAATTTTAATAAATTAAATTAATTTAATTAAATAAAATCAATTAAATTTAACATTAAATTTAGCATAGCATTTCACAAATCAACTATCGCTGAATTAAATGAGATATCCAACTAATAAATATTAGCCAAGTGACAATGAAATTAACATACCCTCACATCAACATATGAATCAGGTCTCATTTCCTTCACTAAGAAACCAGTCTTTTGATCAACCCATGAACGTGAACCATAAATAAATGTTATTGGAATGTCTTGATGAAGTGCTCCAATCCGATGTGCCATGGGAAATTTAGCCCACCCAAAGTGGCTTGTCATGGACTTGAAAGCAGCTTCTCCACTATTATAAAATATAAATTTTAATAAATTTGGTGGCATTTCTGAAATCACTAAAATGGTATCTATAAAACTAATTAAAATATTACGATATAAACTACAGCGTTGCAGGAGTTTATATTTTAATATTTTTCTTTATGTTTTTTCTCATATTTCATGGTTTAGAAAGTGTGCATCTTTTACTGATACTTTGAAGACAGCAATATAAGGTTTCAACTACATATGGATGCATATATTTTAATAATTGTGAATATTCATTCAACAAGGAGATAATAGACTACCAAAAATTAAAAGAAACCTCCAACTACTATACTGAGACCTCCCAATGAGTAATTATATTTTTTAATAATTTAAAACTGATTGATTTTAATGAAGTTGTATTTTCCTTCAACATTAACTATAATTGAGAAATGCTGAATGCATTAGCTGAGGCATATTAGCTGATGCAAGAAGCAAGCTTATACAGCATCAGCCAAAAAAAAACCATTCCCATTTCACCCATCCAGTCACTCCAAATGTTTGTCTAGTTCAGCCTTAAATTTATTTAAGCTATCAACTTCCACAACAACAGATGGAAGTCTGTTCCAGCAATCAACTTCCGCACATCTATTCTACAACTGTCTTTCCTCAGTTTGAATCTACAGCCTCTCAGGTTCTTAATCTCAAGCAAGTGGAAGTATCCCATCAGCATTGAGCCTGCTCAAACCATTCAAGGACTTGTACACCTCAATCAAATCACCTCGCAGGCACCTAGTCTCTAGATGCTGCAATTGACAGAATTTAAGTCTCTCCTGGTAAGAAAACCCCTTTGTTCCTCTCATCCTTCTCTTGCACTCATTCTAGCAACTCTACATCCTTCCTAAAATGAGGCCTCCACACCTGTACGCAGGACTCAAGGTGTGGCCTGACCATTGCCTTATACAAAGGTATAATCACCTCCTTGTCTCTGCTAGCAAAATTCCTATATATCATTGACAAAACTCCATGACCTGCTCTGGTAACCTGTCTGCACTGCTCAGAGAACTTTATATCTGACTGGACAATTACCCCCAGGTCTTTTTCATTCTCTACCTCCCTGCGTGTAGTACCACACAGTTGGTACGTTTCTCTTGGATTACTGCAGTACTTTGCATTTGTCAATATTAAATTCAGTTTCCACTTCTTAGCCCATCTACCTAACTTTTCTAGATCCTGTTGCAGTAGCATAAATGCATGTTTATCACTGACAGAAATTTTAAATTGCATCTTGCCAATAGTGAATAAATGGTATCAAATAGCTCTATAATTCATTGCTGACCTCAAGATCAAGTTTCCACCACACTTTCCAACTAAAAAAGAAGTTTGGGAAATTGTGGGAAATCATCGTTTGACCCTCAGAATGATGGCTGATGAGTTGGATATGAATAAGCAGAAGATTCATCAAATTCTTCATGATGATTTAGGGAAAAGGAAGGTCTGTGCAAAATTTGTGCTGTACAGCCTCATCCTGTACAGCACAAATTTAGCATCAGGGGACTTCTTTCCCAAGGTGAAAACTGCCCTCAAAGGAGATTTCAGAATGTTGAGGACATAGAGAAAAACGTAATCACCAAACTGAAAATGATCTCCTTGTATTCCTTCACTGACTCTTTTCAGAAACTTTTAGAATGATGTAATAACTGCATTCAATCAGGTGGTGATTACTTTAAATAAAAATAAAACCATTTTTGAGCTTCTTCACTTTGTATTCTTTTTATTGCACCAGTCCGGGAACTTTATTGCCACATATTATACAAGGACTGGCAACAAAGCCATGAGAGTTCATGTGGCAATAAAGTTGCATTACAAGGTGCATTCAAGTTATAAGGTCTCCAAGTTTATTTCTCACAAAATAATCAAAGTGTCCATGCAGGATTGCTATTAGTCTAACTGCCAATTAGTTCTGAAAACATTATGGCATCCTTCACTCATCAAGAAGGCACACAAAAAGACAATATGTCAACTTGTGCGAAGCAATGCTCACTAGAGATGCTGCGGTAAATGGTTTTTCTTTTCCTCAATTTTCACAGTGGACGATACATGCATTCCACTTCTTCAATCCAGATATGAAATGTCAGTCTGCCCAATGGAAGCTCCCTAATTCACCACCACCCAAAAAGTTCCATGTTGCTGCAAGTGCAGAGAAAATGATGATTGCTGTTTTCTGGGATATTGATGGAATAACCCTTACACATTGTGTACCCAAGGGAACTACTGTGACAGGAAACTCATATGAAAAAGTTCCTCCCTGCACTTCAGAAAAACATCCACACAGAACGAGTCACATTCTTTTCCATCAGGACAACACTACACTCCATCATTCTAGAAATGTGTAGAATTTTTTTAAGGAAAACAACACTATGGTTATCCCATGTCCTCCATAATCACCTGACCTTGCATATAGTGAATTTTGGTTGTTCCCAACAATAACGTGGCAGATTTCCTAGCCAATAAGCAGCAGCTGCTTCTGCCATTTACCAGTGGGCCAAACATACCTCCAAAGAAAACGTTGCTGCAGCCTTCAAAGCTTGGAAGAACAGGTGTGAAAAATGTGTGCAGCTTCTAGGAGACTATGCTGAAGAGTGAGGCATGTCACTTCTGTACTTTATGAGAAATAAATTTGGATACCTTATAACTTGAACGCACCTTATACATGCTCATATTACTAATTTACATTATCTCGATGATCGCTGTTATTTCTACATCACATAAAAACAAGTAATATAGAAAATAAATCCGACAGCCATTATTTGATTGCATATCTTTTTTTTTTATGAAATGTATTTTTTTATGAAAAATATACAAAAATATAGTTGTATATTTTTGCTTATGATTTAAGTTATTATAGTTTGTACAAATATAAATATGAATAATTTTTATATGTACAGCAAATTGTGTATTGTAATCAAAAACATACATAATTAATGTTTTAATTTCATTTTATTTATTTATAAATAACATCTGCATACAGTTTCCTTCCTAATAATTGTATGCCTGAAATGAAAATTTAAAATGATAGTCGTATAATCAGTATACTCATATATTAAACAATATAAACTAATAAATACAAATAATAAAGGTACAGAGAAAAATTAATGATGAAATAAATTAAAAAATAATTCATCAAAAATCATATATTGAAAAGGCATTAATTTCACAAAACTCCCACCAATACTAAAAATAAAAATTATGGAATATCAATGAACTGCAACCAGATATATATTTATTCACAGCATAATCTGGAAAAAACAGTGTGAGGTCTGAATTTGAGAAGTTTTAAAATGCACTAGTTTAATATTAACAGTGTTCGGTGTTTCTCAAATTAAAATGTTTGTTACCTGTACACAAATCATATATAATCAATGTTAAGTCAACATTAACAAAATATATTAATAGTAAGATATTTTGGACAAAACACCTTGCAAACTGAAAACTAACCATAATTTTCCCAAATGCTTTTAAGCTGACCAATCACACTGACTTTCAAATATATACACCGATGAGGCAACACATTATGATCACCTACCTAATATGATGTTGGTCCTCCAAGTGCAGCCAAAACAGCTCATACCCAGCGAGGCATGGACGCTACAAGATTTCTAAATGTGTCTTATACCAACACATAACCAGCAGATCCTTTAACTCCTGTAAGGTCCGTGGTTGAGACGCTACAGATCGGAGTTGCTGTTCCAGTACAAACCACATATGCTCGATGGGATTGATGTTTGGGGAATTTGGAAGCCAGGCCAATATCTGGAAGTCTTCCACTTGTTCCATGAGCCAGTCTCAAACAATCCGGGCAATATGGCATGGTGTATTATCCTGCTGAAAGACGGCACCGCCAGATGGGAAGACCATTGCCATGAAAGGGGGTACCTGGTCAGCAATGATGTTTAGGTAGATGGTAGATGTCAGAGTGCCCAGCACATGGATGACTGGACCCAGGGTATCCCAGCAGAACATCGCCCAAGGCATGACACCGCCACCATCGGCTTGTTTTCGTCACATGGTGCATCCAGGTGCCATCACTTCCCCAGGTAAATGACGCACACGTATCCGTCCATTCACATGGTGCAACAGGAAACATGATTCATCGGACCAGACGACCTTCTTTCAATCACTAAAGGTCCGGTTTTGATGCTCGTGTGCCCATTGTAGGTGCTGTCGCCGGTGAACCATGGTTAGCATGGGCACTCTGAGTAGCCTGCAGCTACGCAGCCCCATTTTCAGCAGGGTTCGATGCACTGCGTGTTGTGACACATTACTCTCATCACAAGCATTCCAATTACTGGTGAGTTGGAGCACCACAGTCGCCCTTCTGTTGCCACATACCATGTGGCAACAGAAGACCCAGTCATCCGGCCATTACAATTTGGCCTTTATCAAACTCGCTTAAGTCCGCTGCCTTTCCCATCTGAAGAACAAGCGTAACACTGATTAACAGAGCTCAGTATCAGAAGTTTTTTATACCATGTCCCGACTATTTTCTCATAAGTTTCCAACAGTAGGTTGGAGTACTAAAAGGCAATGACTAGCTTGATATACTGATTTTCTAGGGACTTTGAACTAAAATTTTCCTCACATTTTCTACAGTTCCATTACTTACATGTAGACTTCCCTTTTTTCCCCCCATATAAATAAAATTCCTATGCCAGTCATAACTGTCTACTACTGCACACTCTTTTGCTGTTCCAAGTGAAAAATGTATTGCATTCATTCTGATGCAATGAAATTTTCTATTTTGTTCTTGACGTTATATGATCACCAACTATTGGCAAAACTCTGACCAGGCTCCAATAGTAATCAGAGTTTTGCCAAACTAAATATTAATCACCAATTAAAATTTCACATTCGTGGCTTTTATTTAGTGACTGGTATGTTTTATTAAGCTCAAATTACACAAAGTTATAAGCTTACAAACCTAAAACTTTGCATTATTTTGGCAAATAAATAATTTACGTAAAACATTTATGAAAATGCTAAGGCTGAGTTGCTGTAAATATATTTTTTTGATCCAACCAACCTCCTGGCACTCTGGCAGGATAGATCTGTGAAAGCGATTAAAAAAACCTTTTTATCCTTAATAACAGAATACATCGGGGAAAAAAGTAAAGCCTTTATTTGTTTTTACTATTAAACAAAAATCTTACCTTGGACTCTGTGCATTACAGTGATATACGTAATTAGGAATGGCCTCTCTATCTTCAACAACTGGTTCAAATTTTCTCCTGATATCTGGTCGAAATTTCTCAACTAATCTAGGACCTATTTGAAATAGAGCAATTTGTTCACCAACATTTCAAAAAATATAATTTTCTTAAACCAAAAAAAATATACTTGTTTCTTAACCAAGTACAAAAATTGACTGATGTCTGCATACATCACAGATCCCACTGATAACTCAAACAGTACTGTCAAGCACATTTTCATGTTGCCAATGCAATCATATAATTTACCACCACCTTCGGGGGGAAATATTTTTCTCAGGAAAATTTAGAATATAGATTAGAATAATTAATTTAACTGAAAGTTAATTCCAGTTCTTCTGAGGTGTGATATATCTCATAAAGTAGAAGTTGAAAGGCAGAAGAAACACTGACATTGGACATGATATGAAAATCATAATCTTCAGGAAATCACATGAAGCAAGGTGTTCCAAAGAATGAATGCAACAAATATGAATAAAGTCAATCCACTAATCTGGAATAGAACAGTTAAAGGATAGTAGCTGATTACATTTCTATATGATAGGAATGGAGTTTGGAAAAGAAGGGAGAAATCTTGATTAAACTCTTTACTGTCTTTTAAATACAAAGCCAGCCAGCCACCGAGGGGGGGGATAACCAGCCTCAGTAGGTGCCAGTCCCAAGCCCAGATAAATGGTGAGGGTTAGTGTCAGGAAGGGCATCCAGCCATAAAAAGTGATGCCAAAACAAAAGAAAATGATAGAATGCCGGAAAATAGATGTGGAATGGCTAGGGCGTACCCCATAAACGACGCGCAGTCACGTCGCCCGGAAACTGAGAAAAGGATCAGGGCTACCGAACAAAGGATGGGTTCAGTTAAAGAAGTCAGTCCAGCTAGAGAAGAAGAAGTGGATGAAAAGTGTTAGAATAGGAACATTGGGACGATGAATGAAAAGAGTAGAGAGACTGTGGATTTGATGCAAAGAAAAAGAGTGAAGATCCTATGCCTACAAGAGACAAGGTGGAAGGGAAATAAAGCAAAAGAGCTCGGTGAAGGGTACAAGTTGTTCTTTAGGGGAGCAGATGAGAGAGGAAGAAATGGAGTAGGTATTGTAGTTGATAAGGAGTTAAAAGATGGAGTGTGTGAGGTTAACAGAAGGAGTGACAGGATTATGAGCATCAAACTGGAAGTGGGTGGAAACTTGACCACAATAGTATGTGTGTATGCCCCACAAGTAGTATGCGGGGAAGAAGAAAAGAACAGTTTTTAGATGGAAATGGATCAAGTGGTCATGGCAATACCTGAGAAAGAGATGTTGATTGCTGGGGCAATTTAAATGGACATTTAGGAAGAAGCAAGAGAGAGGAAGGAAGAGTGTATGGAAGGTGGAGTATTGGGGAAAGAAATAGAGAAGGAGAGAGAGAGAGGATAGTAGAACACTCAGTGGCATTCGACCTGGCGATAGTTAACACCTACTTCGAAAAGATAGAAAGCCAGCTGATAACATACAAGAGTGGGGAAAGGACAAACCAGATTGACTATATCATGTGCCGTATGAGGCATCTAAAGGAAATAAGGAACAGCAAGGTGATAAACGGAGAAAGTGTGTCTGCACAACATAGACTGCTTGTGGTCGATTGGGAGGTTACAGCGGACAAAAGTAGGAAATATTCAAGACAGAGGGAGAAAAGGATAAAATGGTGGGGATTGAAAGAGGAGGGTTTGAGGAAGGAGTTTAGGGAAAAGGTGCTAAAAGGAATAAAGTTACCGGAAGATGTGTAAGAGTAGTGGAAGTTAAATAGTTGTACCATAAGGAAAGTTGGAGACGAGTTGTTGAGGAAAACATCAGGAAAGGGGGTACCGGAGGGAAAGGAGGCTTGGTGGTGGAATGAGGAAGTGCAATCGGTGATAAAATAAAAGAAGGAGATGAAGAAAAGATGGGATTTAACAGGTAGCCAGGATGATAAAGAAGCATATAAATTATGCAAATAAGGAGGCAAAAAGGGCTGTGGCAATAGCAAAGGCGAGGGCAGTGGACAAGGCCTATGGGGAACTGGAAAGGAAAGAGGGAGATAGGCAATTGATGAGAATAGCCAAAGCGAGAGAGAGACAAGGCATCAAAGGACTTCTCATCAATAAAACAGATAAAAGATGAGAGGGGAGTGGTTATACAGGACCAGGAGAAGGTTAAGGAAAGGTGGAAAGACTATTTTAAGAAGTTATTAAATGAGGAAAACCCAAGAGTATTATGCGAGGATGGAGAGGCAAATAAAAGAGTAGTGGAAGGCATAAGCAGGAAAGAAGTGGAAAGTGCACTCAGAAAAATGAAGAGGGGGAAAGCAGTAGGTGTTGATCAGATACCAGTAGAGATATGGAGAAGTCTGGGCAAAAAAGGGATTGATATCCTATGGGACTTTATGGAAAAACTGTGGCAGCAGGAGAGGATACCCAATGAGTGGAGGGAAAGTATACTTGTGCCAATCTATAAAAGAAAGGGTGATGTGCAGGAATGTGGGAGCTACAGGGGAATAAAGTTAGTCTTATTCGATGAAGATCTGGGAAAGAATTGTGGAAGGAAGGAGACGGAAATAGGAAAGGAACAGTTTGGTTTCATGCCGGGAAAAGGAACAACAGATGCAGTCTTTGCTTTAAGGCAGGTGATGGAAAGATACAGGGAGATGCAAGTAGCGTCGCATGTGGTGTTCATAGATCTGGAAAAAGCATATGATAAAGTGCCCAGACAAGAGATATGGAGATGCATGAGGGAGAAGGGTGTATCAGAAAAGTACGTAAGGCTTGTGAAGGAAATGTAGGAGGGAGCGATGACTCAGGTTAAGAGTAGTGTAGGTATGACTGAGGGGTTCTCTGTAGAAGTTGGACTGCACCAGGGATCAGCTTCTCATCCCATATTTGTTTGATCTGGTAATGGATGTGTTGGTGAGAGAAGTGAAGAGTAGAGCACCATGGAGTATGCTGTTCACAGATGACATCGTACTGTGCGAACCAACCCAAGGAAAGGTAAAGAAGAAATTGGAGGAATGGAGGAAAGCATTGGAAGAGAGAGGCATGAGGATAAGTAGAACAAAGGCAGAATATATGGTATACAGAATATATGGTATTGAATGGAGAAGATGAGAGTTCTATAAAACTGCAGGAGGAAAAGCTACCATCATTTTCGAAATTTAAGTATCTGGGATCGAACGTTGAGAGGGAAGGAGGACTGTGTGCAGAAATACAGTATAGAGTGCAATGTGGATGGTTGAACTGAAGAAAGATGAGTGGGGTGCTGTGTGATAAGAAAAGAAATTGAAGAATGAAGGGAAGAGTATATAAAACTGTGGTTAGATCCGCATTGATGTACGGTGCTGAGACATGGGCGATTACAAGGGCCCAGGAGAAGAAGATGCTAAGATGGATGTGTGGTGTGACAAGGAAGGACAGGATAAGAAATGACTACATCAGAGGTACGGTTAAGGTGGGCCTCTGAATAAAGAAATGCAGGAATCTAGGTTGAGGTGGCTTGGTTGTTGTTGTTGTTTGGTTTTTAGGAGCATTAGCAACTAAGGCTATATTGCTCCGGAGGAGGCTTGGACATATGGAACGAAGAAGTGAGTATGTGGGGAAGAGGTGTGAAAAGTTGGAGGTGATAGGGAAGAGGAAGAGACCAAAGCTGAGATGGAAGGACAAGGTGGCAGAGGATTTAAAAGAGAGAGGATGGAGAAGAGAGGAAGCCCAGGATAGGGAGGAATGCAAGAAAAGAATAAAGGACGGAAATGTCGACCCCATATAAATGTGGGAAGAAGGCAAAGATAAAGAAGACTGTCTTTTAAATACAGCCAAAAATTTTAGAAGAAAGCACCAGAGACATGGGCACAGTCTTCTATGACAGGGCAAACTGTATAATTCAATGGAAAAGTTCAGTGAAACACAAGCAGTTGCTCTTGACACATCAAAGGCTTTCGATCGTGTTTAGAATAGAGGTCTTCTAAACAAGCTTCCATCTTATGGTTTGCCAACTGTTTTTTGTAATTGGTTATGCAGTTTTCTCTCTGACCACTCACTGAGGGTGATGGTAGATAGCTCTCTGTCTTCTAACTTCTCTACTAATGCTGGTGTCCCCCAAGTTCTTTCCCCCACTCTTTTCCTCTTGTATATTAATGACCTTCTTCCATTGACCGAAAATACTATCCATAGTTTTACTGATGATAGCACATTGCATTCAACTTTCCAGTTTGAAAAACCTTGCCCTGCTAAATCAGCTTCAACTTCTCGAATGTCCGCTACCAATTCCTTAAATGCTGATCTCCAGGTAATTCTCCAGTCAGACAAAGACAACTTAGTTGACTTCAATCTTTCTAAAATCTCAGTCCTGTCTTATATCTCACAAAAAAGGATTCTTCTGCTCCTATGCTTATCTTTGGTGACACTTCGATTTCTAGGCAAGATGATATATCTATTTTGGGGATTACCCTGACTTCTAATCTCTCTTGGCACAAGCAAATTACAAATATTGCTTCCTCTGCATCTAAAAAACTTGGTTTTCTCTTTTGCTCTCGGCGTTTCTTTTCTTCCAAACAGCTGTTAGCTCTGTACAAATGAAAAATCTGCCCTACCATGGAATATTGATCCCACATCTAGGGCGGTGCCCCCAAAACCTCTCTCAATCTTCTAGATTCCATTCAGAAGAAAGCAGTTAGGTTAATTAATGACTCATCTCTAACAGAGTCTCTCCACTCTCTGTCTCAGAGACGTACTGTTTCTGCTGCATGTCTTTTCTATAGATACTTCCACGGGCACTGTTCTTCTGAATTGGCTTCTATAATTTCTGCTCTCTCTTTCAAAATAATCCGAACAAGTGCCGCCACCAGCCAACATCCATTCACTGTCCAACTTCAAACTCACAGAACCAACTTTTAATCTTCCTCGTTTATTCATTCAACTGTCCTTTTCTCGAACAACCTTCCTTCATATGTATTTTCTGAAAATTGCAGTCTACAGAAGTTCAAGTCTAATGTCAACAAATATCTTCTTTCATCTTCCATTGACCGAAAATCCTATCCATAGTTTTGCCGATGATAGCACATTACATTCAACTCTCAACCTCCAACCCTTGCATGGTACTATAGGTTCTAATACCTCTCGTGTTTGGGGTTTTCATAAAAAAATAATAATAATAATAAAATAAACTAGGGTGGGGGATGAAAAAAATTTTTAAAAAAGCAGAAAAATTTAATTTTGTCTAAGGAGAAAGATCTAAGTGTTACTGAAGGCAAGAATAAGTGAGGGAAAGGAAGTTCTCCATAAGAAATTAAGTCTGAGTTTTACTAGTATACATTTTTACCACCTTACCTGGTCATGCAATTTCAATTGGAGTTGAAATTCCCAAACTTGCTGATTAGCTCTTTTGAATGGAGCTATGGACATTTAGAGATACAACCCATATTTTTATCGGAACAAATGAAGTATAACTTATCATCTTCAGTGAAGCTGTGGTCTAGATTCACAAGCAACAGGTCACTGATATACAGAAAAAGAACAATTGAAAGAACAGACACCCAGGGTATATTAGTACTCCAAGATGCTCAAGGATAAAGAGCATATAACAATATGAAAATGAGCAACAAACCATGACATTCCATTCATTTCAAAAAGCAGGAAACAAATCATAAGGTGGAAGTTTACTACGAAGTCCCCAAAGCTAAAACAACATCAAATGCCTATAAAATGTCAAGAGCAAATGCATGAATTTCTCCAAACTTATTCATGAACTCTTCCAATAATGATACCAAGTATAAAAATTTAATCCCATTTAAAATACAAGTATTAATGAAAATGAAAACAGGTAAAATAAAATTCCCCTGTGAGATGACAGTAATGGATCCACTTTAGAAATCATTAATTGTAAAAAAGGGTTCATTCTAATGTAAAAGTTGGCTGCCACATTACAGTAAACCCCCGCTATTCGCGGTATCTGTATTTGCGGTTTCGCGTATTCGCGGTCGCTGATTTAATATAAAATGAAACCTAAAAAAATGTGAATTTTAAAGCTGTGAACATTTTCCGCCATAAAAAAACATAGGCGTGGCTAAATTTTTATCTTTCCCAGTCAAAACAGCGCTCAGTGAGTGTGGAAGAGGGGTGACAAAATCGCGAGAGTGGATGTTTCTCGCTAATCCTTGTTCAGTATGTGTTATGCGCTTGTCATGGAAGGTTTCACCGTTTGCTTTTAATTTATATGCTTATAAATTGAATAAATTTATAAATTGATATGCTTACAAAAGTGAAAAATCTACCGTTTTGCAGTGTGTTAGTGAAAACAGACTTTTTCGAGTGTGTTAAGAGAAGAAAATGACTTTATTGTGGACAAGTTCTTTCTAACCCGTACAAAAATATGGCTACGAATAACAAGGGAAATGTGAAAATATCAAAGAAGGTGATGACATTAGCGAATAAAATTGAGTTATTAGACAAAATTTCTAATGGTGAAAAATGTCTCCTCAGTGGCAAAACATTATAAAATCAATGAGTCAACGGTACGATCAATCAAGAAATCGGAAGAAAAAATCCGCCGTAGTGTCCGTGAAAACGTGCTAATTGCTTCAAAAATTTGCTCTGTAACTCGTGATGTTAAATTAGAAAAAATGGAAAAGCTTTAAATCTGTGGATAGAAGACCGAACTCAAAATAAAATTCCGTAAAGTTCACTCATCATTCGTGAAAAGGCAAAACTGCTTTATTTGAAAGATTTGTTTGAAATTTCTAATAAATATTACATTTAATATTATTGTTTCTTATTTTCATTTCGATGCCATATGCTTGCATTTCACTATGTACTGTCTATGTACATAGTCATATTATGAAGGTACATATAATACATACGTAGATAAAATTTTAGACTAGTTTTTCTTATATATTTCATACTTTGGAACGGAACCCCTTTATTACTATGGGAGCCATAACTCAGTATTCGCGTTTTCGGTATTCGCGACATTTCTCAGGAACGTAACCCCCGCGAATAGCGGGGGTTTACTGTATATTAATCTTACATTGTTTATTATTCACTACATTATTAACCCAATTACTTTGGAAATGAAATGTATAATGTTAACTTAGTGACAATAATTTATCTCTTTTTTTTTTTTTTTTTGAGATAAGCTGAATTTCATGCATCAAGAAAAACTGGAGAAATTCTCTCTCTCTCTCTCTCTCTCTCTCTCTCTGCATATACATTTACATTTCTACCTGATTCTTCTCATTCTATAAAGATTTAAATGTAGAGATTTAATGTGGCATTTGAAATTAGTTTTCAGTAAAAAAAAATCTATTTTGTGAAATGACCTTTGTTTTAAGATTAAAATAATAAAAATATAAGAATGCCTATTAAAATCAATATTAAAAAACCTATTTAAAATTTTAAGAAATGATTTAATAATTTTAAAAGATATACTGCACAATTTAAATATGAAGCATATTAATTTTTTAAGTGTGGTTTATTTTTTTAGATTTTGATATAAAATTATCATTTCTTCAATTTTCTTCTATTTTTTTAGTTCCTTCAAAAATGTAAAATTGAAGTTCACCACATATTAAAACACACATATCCCTCTCCAAACACAGAGATCCTGAATAGACTACTAAATCTTCATCCGCACTTCCAACTGAGAAACTGTGAATATGTTACTAACCCCATGGTCCGGCTGCCCTTAGTCCTGCCAGAGGATTGAAAGGCTGTAGCATGGTAGCCAGAACTTTTACCCACAGAGAAACTCTAAATGTTGGGGTTGTATTTGTACTTCTTTCAGAAAATCCCCAAGGATCAGCCAAAATTAAATGATGAACATGTTCTGGATACTGAAGAGCATATGATGATGCAAGGAATCCTCCCATACTATGGCCAAGTAGAATGAACTTTTGTAAACCCATACGTTTTCTCCATTCTTCTATACCTATCACAAAAAAGGAGAGAAATTAACAGGTTTGCTTTCTCCTTAAAATTTGCATAAACTACAACATTAACATTTAACAAAAACATTTCATCATTTATTTAATAACTTGCATATCACACAAAAATTTTAATGATTAAACACCTTTTACCAATTTTGAAAATTGTTTTAATAGTTTTTAAATGTTTTTTTTTTTTGAAAAAAATATATTAAAAAACCTTGAGAAATCGTTTCTATAAGTTTTCAGAATTTTTTTCACTTTCCTTTATTCAAATAATTTTAAAATAATTTTAAACAATTTTGTTACACAAACATTATCCAAGAGACTGCATTTTAAAATGATTCCAAATAAACCAATGGATAATTCATTTTAGTGTATACTCATTGTTTAAATATCCATTTATTAGTAATTATTAAGAGTAAGAATAAAATTACATAAATAGGATGGTTACATGGCACCCGACAAATGTGGTTTTTTAAAATTTTCAGTTAAATTAAATCAAAGACTAAACTAATAAAATAATTGTCTCATTTTTCAGATCCTTCAATCCATTTTTTATTATGTACAAGTACACATTAACATATTATGAAAATTTGGTCCACATTTTAAATGGATTCGTTTTAAGTGGAATTTTTTGGAATCAATATCCTTGGTTATGATGTTAAGACAAGCAGTATGACTTAACATCATATTTTGCAGAGTAACATATACCATGCTACAACAAACCAATGCATATTATGGTTTTAACAAGACCATGCTAGTAAATACTGTGGATGGTAGTGAGAATGAGATGATTTAGCAAAATTGAAAATAAGAGAGTGGAAGTAAAAATGGGTTATAATAGCAATGAGAGTGAGAGTGATGGCGCTGAACATAGTGGAAGTGAAACTATTCAATTTTCTGCTTGTCTCAAAAGACAAAAGTTAAATTATTGATTTTGTTGCAAAAATACTTCTAACCAATTAGGTATTTTCATTCTATGAGAAATTTCTTTCAAAACATATCATTCTGATAAACGAAAAACTGCATTAGATGAAAAAGTAAAAGTTTTGAAGTAAACTGTAGTGTTTAGTTGTGATAAGACAAATGTTCACTGTAATCTACACCCAAATTCTTGCAATGAGAAAATAGTGTTGAAAAGCCAAAATGCTTAGCTTTTTTTTTTTTTATTTTGAGACCATTAATTTTGAGCACAGCTTATTAAAGAAAAATACAGTCCATTTAACAAGTGTGAACACTTGTCCATACTTCACATGTAACTTAAAAAGATGGCAAAACTCAGAAAGACTGCAAGCTACAAAAGTTTTGGGGAATATATTTTAAAATTTATCAAATTTTGTGTGTTATAATAGTAAGACAATGACTATGGTATGAAAACTGTTCTTAAGATTGTACTAGAATATTCATTAATAAATTTCTAAATAAAAAAATACTTATAAAAACTGTTTCATATAGTTCTCATTGCATTTGGTTATCAAGCAGAAATTACATATGACATTCAAAACATTTTTAAAAATAAATCAGATACAAACTTTGAACAAGCTGGTTCTCAACATCCATAGGATCCTTGCTAAAGGCTGGTCGAGCACTCCTTCCAAAACCAAGAATATCAAGGGAATAGAGAGGTCGTTGTGAAGATAGAGAATCCAAGTTTAGAACCCAAAGTCCTATTCCTGAAGCAAAACCATGTAGGAGAACAATAGGTTTCGTTCCTTTATCAGCATCATTCATAGTCAATGTCCATATATTATTATTTTTTGGATGCACTCCATCAGTTTCAATATTTACATATTTACAACTGAAAGGTTTCTTTAAATCTATAAAAAAATATATATATACATACTTAATTTCTGTATTATATTTTAAGATTTCGGTATCACATTTACATATTATTAAAGAATCAATAATATTATGTTGCAATCCAACAAAATGATCTAATGTAAATATTCCACAGCATTATGAATGAAAATCCATAAGCCCTGAAGCAGTCTATTGGATATGTGTCTATTGTTTATATACATAAAAATTTTGCAAAATTTTGATACAACTGCTTCATATTGCAGATACTAAGCTAAATGTGAAGGGTAAAGCAATATGCAATATACACTGTTAAAGATTTTTGGCAAGCCCAAGAGGGAAGTGTGCCAGGGTCACTATGGTGTAGAGCAGGGGTGACCAACTGAATTTGTAATGCAATCTACTTTTTTTCTTCAAAATTTGCCGAGATCTACCATCGGAAGAATTTAATTGCACATAGTTAAAAAAGTTAATCAACACATATTGAAAAATGTTGTTTATATATTTTAAAATTAAATACAATTCAGAATTCTTATTTTAAATTCATATGTATTTAAATTTTTAATTTATGTGAAGTTTGTGTCTTCATGTCATCTGCCAAGCTTTCAAAATCAGAGATATACTATGATAAGGCCAAACCGTAAAGAATCTTCTGTATGCAAGTCCATAAGAGTAGAGCAAGTCTTCGTCTTTGTTTGTTTAAAATACAAAAAGGCAGATTCACATAGATATGTGGAACCAAAACAGAAATTTAAAAGTTCACTGCATTTTTTTACATTTGGATACTTTTCTCGGCAAACTTTTCTTCAGGGATTTAGAAGGGGTCGACTGCTCAACTTTATGAAAGAACATATTAATGCATGACTACACAGTGGCTTTTTTCTTTTCATCATAGATTTCTTTGTAGCAAGCAAGCATATCATTCACCCTTCTGTTAACTTTTAAGAATCATTCACTGTCAAGATCCATCTTCTCAAACCTCGCCATTGCCATCTCTCTGGTGATGAAGTGTCTCAGCTCCTCATTTGGTTCATCTTGAGCTTCATCAGCATTTTCTTCTTTCACTATCACTGCCTGCAAGTCAATAAGTTCTTCATTAGATAATTCCTTCTCTTCTTCCTCTATTAACTCCTCCATGTCTTTGGCAACAACCTCCAACCTTTACAATCTTATCTGTAACCTCTTCATGTGATTCATCTTTTTCAAACCCTTCGAAGCCTTTTATGTGCCGTGGGCATATTTTCTTCCATGCATTATTTAAACAATTTTTACTAATTTCTGCCCAGGCCTTATTAATGTTTAAGATGTCATGGTAAATATTGTAAGATTTCCAAAAGTCTCTTAACATAAAATTTTTCTCATCGTCTATTGCAGACAATGCCTGAGCAAATGTACGTAAATAGTATGCTTTTAAATTCAAAATAACACCCTGATCCATAAGTTGGATGAGTGAAGTCGTGTTTGGCAGTAGAAATATGACTCTCACATTCGAACTAAAATCATCTAGATGCGTAGGATGTCCAGGAGCATTATCTAATAGAAGCAAAATCTTGAAAGGAAAGTCGTTATCTTTACAATATTTTTCAATCTCGGAAATAAAGCAGCATTTAAACCAATCCTCAAAGAGAGATATTTTAATCCATGCTCTCTGGTTCAATCAGAAATGCATGGGTAGGGTGGCTATATTGATGCCCTTAAATGCAAGAGGATTTCCAGAATGGTACACATGCACTGGTTTTAATCTGTAATCTCCCGCTGTATTAGCCCCTAGCAAGAGCGTGGCCCTATCTTTTGATGCCTTAAAACCCGGCATTGTATTTTCCTTTGGCAACGTATGTTCGATCCGGCATTTTTCCAATACAGAGCAGTCTTGTCAACGTTAAAAATTTGCTGCATTGAATAGCCGCCTTCATCAATAATTTTTTCCAACCCATCACAAAATTTCTCTGCGGCTGCAGAATCGGCACTGGTGACTTCACTGCATACTTTAACATTGTGGAAACCAGCATGATGCATGAATCTATTAACCACCACTTGCTTGCCACAAACTTGGGTTGGGGTTCGCCATACTTATCCTTAATATCTTTATAAATACTTGTTGCTTTTGCTTGAATGATCATTAGACTCAGGGGCACTCGCTTCTGAATATGATTTTCCATCCATATTATTAATAGCTTTTCCATCTTCGATATAGCACCTGAATGCTGTTTTGTGATCACTGTTGATCTTAAGTGTGCTGATCCTTTGACATGTTCTTTTATATGGGCACTGTCCTTTAAAATAGTATTCTCTGTTGAAGCAGCGAGACCTAATTCCCGTGCAATAGATGACAAACTTTGTCCTGATTCTTAATCATTTTCGTCTTCATTTCTAAATCAATTTTGTTCCATTTCCTAACACTGCCAGCACTTGCATTTTCCATTGGTCCCTTTCCCTTCACCATTGTAATAAGTAAATAGGAATGAAGAGAAGATTCTGAAAATTTATTAATGTTTTTATATAATTCAAGATTTTCAGTGAAGGGGGAACACGTGTCACCATAATAGCGTAAAAACCCACACAATTCCGGTTATCAGGATTATTGCAAATGCAATAAGATCGAGCTCACTACCCATTTATAATTAGATGCACTAACAGAAAAGCCCAATAAACTGGAAAGTGCAAATTGTTTTTATTGTTTTATGGTCGTGACCTCCAGAAATGTGCTTTAAAAAATATCACAAAGGCATTCAAAATTGATTCGTATAATGGGAACATATGATAATGATGAAAGGGTAGTGCAATTTCCATTATAAATATGACCTTTTAGAGAGATAAATAGCTTAGTAATATAGTGAAATTTTCAACTTCCAAGGACTTGGAACGAATTACAAAAAAAAAAAAAAAAAAAAAGCAATGTGTTATTGGGTTCACATTACAATATTTTCACGATACCTCCATTTATTCTTACAGGATGCAAAATACATTTCCATGATTTTTTTAAGTTTGTACTGGCCGGCAAAAACTTACGTAAATTCAAGTATTATGTAAGTCGGGAAGTTCCTGTACTTCTGACATAAACGAACTAATTTTATATGAAGGAAAAAAAATAATAACACCACAGATATATGTGATTTTTACTCTTCTGTACATGTGTTTGCTGTGTGAAACAGTTAACCTAAGCTGAAGACAGAAATTTGTGTTGCATCGAAAAATGTATTATTATTGATTTTTTATTCAAATAAAATCAGTTCATTCATTTCAGAAGTTCACCAATTATATTTTTAGACTAAACCAAGAATGGGGAACAACTTTCTAATTGTGAAAAAATTCATTTGATTAGGCAAAATTTAAATTTATAAATCGTAAAATCTAAATGGTAATACTTAGTTCAATTTTAACATCAAATTCAAAATTTCCCTCCAGATATGACAAAAAAGATGCAGATGACAAACAGTTTAAAGCTAAAAAATAAGCAAGAAAGACCATGGTGCCTTTTAATTGAAACATGTATATTCAATTAACAGATTAATTAGAAGTACGAATAAAATTAAAATAATTATAACTGACATCAAAATGTAGAAAAAAAGTCATAACTAAATATCATTTTCTGTTGAAGCAGCGAGACCTAATTCACGTGCAATAGATGACAAACTTTCCTTTATTTTTACATATGACAGAATAAAAACAGGATGAGAACATGTACAAATAATTGATATTGTATGATGTGGTTGGGATGGGATGTAGCATTTCTGCAAGCAATGCTATATTCTGTTTCTTTAAGTAGTTTGGCTGCCATGCAAGAACACTGCTCTACTGTGATCTTTTTTTTTTATGCATTTCTGTGTTGATTAAAAATTTTTATTATCAGTTACAACAGTGCACTAATTTCATTTCAGCACTGGTCTAAATTTTATTAATTTTTTAACTGAAATCACCTACGGTCATTATTTTGAATTTAAACAAACACCTTTTGCATTTATACCTTCTACAACAGTTATTTTAATTCTCCTTCCCATTCTCTTCTTTGTCTGCATTTTTTAAGACTTTGACTTTGTTCCTTGCTTAACTTTTTAAATTCTATTTTTACTGTAATCTGTTATACATATATATATATAAACATACACAGAATAAAATAATAACCAAACTATAGGCAGATGTCAATCAGGTGAATTTATTAACAGAATTCAGAAACATTTTGTGTGTTATGAAGAGTTTACAGTAGGTGATTAATTTTTTCTTAAACAGCACAATTAGTTATTTTTTGATAACACCGAGATGTTATTTTAACTATGTTTGATCCCAACAAAAATGGTTGCTATCTCCCTGTCCACTCTTGTGCATATTATCAAACAGCCTGTTGCTTTTTAAATAGTTTCAGCATTTTTTTGTACATGAGTAACAGTAGCAGTCTGGATTCAACACAGAAGTTCTTCCGTTGTCTGCAGTTTTTTGTAAATTGATAAATTTCCTTTTACCTTTTTTTTTTAACAATAACTACATGCAACTTAAAATTCTCATATAATTGTTGTGAGATACATGCTTATATAACATTATGAACTCATTATTATTAACAGCCTCCTAAAGTTTGGCTACTGTTTTGTGCGACACCCTATATATACAGGGTGTCTCAAAAATATTGGTACAAATGTTTAGGGGAGGTAGGTAACATCTAAAGGAATGTGAATCGCATAGGAACCCATAACTGGAAACGTCACCATAAGTCAGTACACAGCGCTGTTCATCAGTTCGTGAGAGGGAAAATTTCTGGTTTACTCATTCAAGCAGTAGTCGCAGCATGAAGAGCATGCATCGATATACGAACTGTGAGCTGGCAGACCTGCACCTAGTGTATGGATTAGCAGAGGGCAATGGACGAGCCGCTCAATGAATTTATGGAGAACACTTCCCAGACAGACATGTACCGGACCACCGTTTGTTTGTGCGTGTCCTTAAAATTTCTGCGATTATGGGTCATTTAGAGGTAACAGGAGTAGTGCGGGCAGACCACGTTCGACGCGAACTCCCGCCAGGGAAAAATGTGTTGAATGCCATCCAGAATAATCCTACTACCAGCACACGTGCCGTTGTCTCTGCCTTATGAGTGTCTCATTGCAGTGTACAGCGTGTCTGGCACGATGATTCCTTACACCCCTTTTATCTCCAAAGGGTTCAGTTACTGCTCCCCCAAGATCATCCTGCACGTGTGGCTTTTGCACAGTGGTTTCTCCAAGAAAGTGTTCAAGACTTGAATTTTCCAGCCTATGTTTTGGTCACGGATGAGGCTTATTTCACTCGGGAAGGCTCATTCAATCAGCACAATGCTCATGTGTGGGCTCACGACAACCCACATGGTGTGCGCCCCCATGCGGAACAACATCACTTCGCAATAAATGTGTGGGCAGGTATTGTTGGTGACTGCTTAGTGAGCCCATACCTGTTACCAACCCGCACGAACTCTGCTGAATATCAGATCTTTCTTGACACAAGTTCTACCAGGGTTACTTGACGACGTTCCAGCAAATGTGAGACGCAACATTTGGTTTCAACATGATGGGGTGCCTGCCCATTATGGAAGGTGTGTTCGTGACCATTTGAACAGGCGTTTTGGGCGTTGATGGACTGGCCGTGATGGACCTGTTGCCTGGCCCCCACGCTCACCTAATTTATTGAGCCTTGATTTCTTTCTGTGGGGGCCCCTCAAATCTATCGTGTATGAATCACCTGTGGAGACGGAAATGGATCTCGTGGCGAGACTCGTCTGAGCTGCTGCTGCTACTGTCAAAGAAACTCCAGATGTGTTCGACCGTGTCTGCCAATCCATGCTGCATCAGTGTCACACATGTAACATCATGAAATGCATCCAACTTGTACTCCATTGTTAATATTATGTCAAATAAATGTTTGCCACTAATTACTGTCTTGTGTCATTTCTGCTTCTTGTGCCTCTGCTACTACTTTCCCGTGACGTTTCCGGTTATGGGTTCCTATGCGATTCACATTTCTTTAGATGTTACCTACCTCCCCTAAATGTTTGTACCAATATTTTTGAGACACTCTGTATATATATATACAGTCAAACTGTTTATAGCATCACTCAGGAAGATGTAATATTCTTGATATTATAGCTGTTTTAATCCCAATGTTCTATGTTTCCATCAAAAAGATATACAGTTCAGAAGAGAAGTTACCGTGTAATAGCATCCTATTCTTAGTGGAGAATATTGTGGAGAAGAAGCAACAAAGCCAACTGAAAAAACTGTAATGAATGTTTAAAGAAAATTATAGAACTGTTCCATGAAGAAAGTTCATGAAATCACTGAATTAATGGCCAAATTTACCAGCATCCAAAGAGCAACAGTGTTCAATGCAAGAGCAAAGGGAAAAACTGTTAAAAGCACCAAGGAAGCTGCCAAAAACAAACTGACATAACCAACTGGCTAACAAAGCACAGTATCATACTAATGATGATTTCATAAAACCAGCCACATACAAAAAAGACCATGCCTACTTTTTTAAAATGAATATTATACCATAAATCACTTGCTGACAATGATGAGTTACCTGTACTAGGGCCCCTTCCTGCAGATAACCAGACCGACCTCTCGAGGTCGGTCTGGTTATCTGCAGGAAGGGGCCCATTTATTGTGTGATCTAAGCTATCTAAAGTATTCTAATACCTTTTATGTTTGGGGGTCAACATTAAAAAAATCATCAGTGACACTACACAATAAATTACTATTTGAATTACAACCAATGGAAAGATGAGTTACCTGTACTAGGGCCCCTTCCTGCAGATAACCAGACCGACCTCGAGAGGTCGGTCTGGTTATCTGCAGGAAGGGGCCCATTTATTGTGTGATCTAAGCTATCTAAAGTATTCTAATACCTTTTATGTTTGGGGGTCAACATAAAAAAAATCATCAGTGACACTACACAATAAATTACTATTTGAATTACAACCAATGGAAACAGCAGATGTATGCAATTTTGAAATTATACTGTAACCAATGTATAGTGGCACGATTTATGAATTTTTTTTAACTGACTGAATAATGTTATAACCAAGTTTTCATTATTTCCCATGTTGCTATAACTGAGTTTGACTGTAACTGCAATATTTTCTACAATATTTAATATTTACTATAAAAAATAAATTTTACTCACATGAAAGTACTTTCTGTTCTGCTTCTGCCAATGCTGTTGAAGAAGTGGGACACCATCTCAGCCAGTTGGTCAGCCAGCTAGGGAGAGAGTCATGGAGCCAGATGAATAGATAACCAAGGCTTGCAAATCCTGATATAGCCAGCATAGTGCCCAGAAACCTATAGGGGCACAGAAGTATACATGCCCTACCAGGTTTGAAGACAGAAAAGCAGAGAATAGAAGGAAGAATAGTAGCAAGGAGAATAGTTAAATGTTAAAAGATGTTAAACAGGATATCAAAGTAGAAGAAACAGGGTAAAGTTGATGATTTCTGCTGATTTTCTATATCAGTAAATACATTAACAGTTGAGGGTTTGGAGAAATACATTAGAAGGTTTGAAGTGGCACAGTAGAAGGTCTGGAGAAGTACCAGTTGAATGTTAGAGGGTGTGCAGAAATAGACAGCTGAATGTTAGATTGGTCTGACTACAAAATGCATGGTTATAGTACAATGATTTGCAAATTTCAATAGCAAAAAATTTTATCTACAATTAAAAAAATCCTCTACATAAATTATTATCTAAACATATTTATACAAAACATGCAATAAGGAAGCTACATTCCAAAATAAATTCTAAACATTCTTATTTTTAATAAAATATGACCAGCTATAAATTGAAGAAGTCTAATGATTCGAATCTACGTATAGATAAATTAAGGAAAAGTAGCTCCCAACTTGGAGACTGCTTTTTTGAACTCAAAATTAACAGAACTCTATAATTTTTTATACAAATACTTTTCTATAGAATTTTGTTACTATATTAGTCAAAATTCAATCGCTAGAGACTTATTGGCACAAAAAAACTTTACTGCACTTTGGAAAGCTTGAAGTATACAGTGGATTTCCACCTGGCTAATTTGCCAAACCAGATACAAAGATGCTGAACAGCTTAGCATCTGCCAATACACAAAGGCCAGATTTATATATTATCACCGATAAAATTGTATTATGAATCAATACATTACAGATTGGGAAAAAAAAGTCGGGATATCCTATCGTAAAATGAGCTGAAATCTATGAGAGAGGGAAATAGGAAGAAAACACACTGATCATTGGTTTTAATTACAATTCTAAGCAATTATGTGTAACCTCTGCTTCTACAATACACGCTGATTCTTATGGGTCCAATATTGTTGCAGAAGTGAGACCCCACATGACATCTCTGGTGTTATCTTCTCAAAAATTTTGACAATTTCTTATTTCAAAGTTTTTATTATTTCATAGAACTCAGAAGTCCCACCATGACTTGACTTTGTTCTATTTTTTCCTAACTGATAATGCATAATGACAAAGCATTCCATTTTTGCTGAAACCAAAATTTTAGTATTAGTATCACCATATAGTGGAAGGAAGCCATAGGCTCTTGCTGTACCAGACAAAAAAAAAAAAAAAAAAAAAAGGAAATAAGAAAATACAAATAATACACTTCCCTTGTCATATAGGTTGATCAATTGACCAATTGTCATATAGGTTGACCAATTCATCCAGTTGACCAATGAATTTCTTCAAATTGTGAGGCAACTTGTTCCAGTAATCAACAACTCACTGGTTTAAAAAAAACTTCCAACAATCTAGTCTAAACCTCTTCCCTTGTAATTTGAATTTATGGCACCTAGTTCTGCAACTCTCTATAGAAGTGAAAATTCCACCTTTATTCATTTTACCAGCCCCTCTCAGAGTCTTATAAACCTCAATCAGATCCCCTATAAGGTGTGTGCCTCTGTAGCCAATATAACCAAAAGCCTTTCTTCGTACAGTCGCCCTTTTGCCTATCTCATCATGTGAGTTGCCCATCATTCAACCCTTTCATGATGAGGTCTCCATACTTGAACTTCTACTGTTTTCAATTCAACACCCACCAAGTGTATAATTTATTTTCAGGTTTGTATTCCCCAAATGTAAGACCTTGCCTTTTGCTTCATTAAAACATAACTGCTACTTTTCTGACCATTCTTCAAGTCTTCCTGAAGGAGTGCTGCTTGGCACTGATCATTAACGACTCTCTCAATCTTTATGTCGCCTGCAAATTTTGACATCATGCCTATTATCCCTTCATCAATGTAGTTTATGAAAATTGGAAACAACACTGGTCCAAGAACTGATTCTTGGGGTACTAGGCATGATGTCAAATAAACTATGTTGAAATTGTTCCCTATATTCAGCTCATGAGTAACTTTGTCAAAATAATTTATTAGGTTAGTTAAACATGATTTTCCCTTAAGAAAACCATGTTTCGCTCTAATTATCCCTGGATTACACTCTTAATCACTGCCTCTAAGACTTTCCCTACCACTGAAATCAGACTAACCGGTCTATAATTACTGACTTCACTCTTAGAAACACCTTTATATATTGGCAATTGGCAATACGTTGGCACTTCTCAAACCAAATGAACCTCTCCCAAGCCCAATATTACACTCATAATTAACCTCACTGGTTCAGTACATTCTCTGGCCATGTCCCTCAAAATTACTAGATATAATTTTCATTTATACCAGAGTGGGAAGTTAGAATATAAACCAATCTCTTAATGTTAACGAATGGATAAACCAGTTGGCAGTGGAATCAAAGCAATAAGGTGCAATACAACACTTGGTCATAATCCAGGCAGAGTTTGTTAAGTGAGAGGCTGTGTTCTTATTTCTCATACTATGCAGAATTAATTCATATAATAAACATTGTGCAACCTGGTATTCTGACAAAATGATGCAACCATCACTACCGATCTACTAGATTTCAGAGTAATGACAAATGTGCATAATATTTTGCCTGTTGTCTCACTCTAACACGCATGTGATTAACTGATAACTTAAAACCAATGTGGTCAACATATTTCATATACAACATTTCATTTTCTCGTTGTTCATAGTATTTAAAGTACTGACAGATACTGTCAAATTTTAGTGGTGGGATTTTGAATGATTCTTTAATTGACAAACTTCTTTCATTACTGGAAGACAGTCTTAATGTTCTTGGTTTGTCTTTAATAAAACCATTACTGAACTTTTTTTTACCATATGAAAAAAGGTTCTTTTATGAGGGTGGTATTTCTTTTCCAAGAATCTTTAGAAGTCAAATCTTAAAGCTCTAAAGCTTTGTTCAATCATCACTCACGAATCATACAGAAGTGGTATTTTCAATAAAATAAAAAATTAACAGAATCCACCATCTTTAACATTAATTAATCTGAAAAAGAAAATAATCAAACAAAATTTTAATACCGAAAGAGAGGGGGCACCCAGACATGCTCTTTCACAAACTATAATACTTTTTTCTATTACCTTATCTGAAATGAACAAGAACACAGAAAATATTTTTACAAAATTCTATGCAACGTATGCTTTCTTCTCTACAAACTTTTCATTACAATGAGAATATGATACAGATGAACTTCCCAAATCTGGCAAACCCTGAGACCTAATCCTTGCTAGATGTTGAAATTTCCAGATTTCAGAATAATAACACAAGCCATGAAAAATATTGCATTTCTAACACAGAAACTAATGTAATTTTTTTTACTTAGTACTGTTAAAATGAAACCCAAATATAGCATATACAGTAAACATACAATAAAAATAAAATTATTTCCCCTTCTAAAATAATTTTAAAATACTGCCATGTACAATATATTTTGGAAGCAAAAAATTTTATATATTTCATTTCATAAAAGTACCAGTGTACAGCGTCTTTGGCAATATAACCTTTACCACAACAGTTGGTGGATGTGTGTATGCATTTTGAAAGATTGCAATTAAGCTATTAATTTACTTTTACAAATGGATGAAAATTTCATATGAATGTTGTTTACAAATGAAAATCTAACATCACTAACTAAACAGTGAACGTGTTTATTGCAACTTAATGGACAAATTGTGAAATGCATAAATGAGTAATTTGTTATTTGTTATGAATGGGTAGCCATCTTTTTTTCACAAACAGCAATTAGGCAATTCTGTGATCTTATTAATTTCTCGATATTGTCAGCTCATGGAAAAAACTTATTTCTCTGAGATGAAATCTCCATTCTGCATAATCCGCACACGCACACACACACACTGTTTTGGTGAAGAGCCAATTTGAGAATTAAATTTGCCAATTCTGCAGTGGTTTGCCAGATTCACTCATTTTCCTAAGCATGGCCAGAAAATGGGCTAATGGATTGCTGGATTTGGGAGATTAGTTCAACTCCACTATGATTACTTTCAACAAATCGAGGATTTTTTTTTTGGCTGATGCTATATAAGCTTGCTTTCTTGCATCATGTGCCTCTGCTAATGCTAAATAATTGTATTTATTGAAAGTAAACAGATAAATTCCAGTATCATCTTCAAAATTTCTGATAACTTAATTTTTTTGCTATTGTTTACTAGAAACAATGTACTAATTAAAATGTGTTGCCATATCCAAACAAGCAATGTTCTTCAATATTCTCCCTTGTCCCATCAGAATCATTTCCCCTGCCACCACCAATATACCAGAGATTTATGTGATGTGTCTATGTGATTCAAAAAAGCTTCAAAGCATCAAAACAAGTCCAATATATGTTGACAAAAAATATTATTCTTAAGCTTGAAAAATCTCTAGATTAACAATATCAATAATCTCTACAGAAAAGCAGCAACATGTTCATGTACAACACTGTATAAATGGTACCGACGATGGCATCATTCAGAAAGAGAGAGAGAGAATAAGCTGTAGTAGTTCTGACATAAGTGACAGAACTACTGTAGCTGCAAGAATAAGCAAAACGCCATTGAGTTCAATGGAGTTTTTCTTAATTTTGCTAGATTTTTGTCACTACAAAGTATGAATGGAGTGACTAAAGTATGATAACACTGGTGTAGAGCATAAACAAATCCCCCTCTAGACCACCCACTCCCAACTACCCACTAGAAAACTGCCCCAAGATCAATGGGAGGCAGGGGCCATAATTGTTTTATTTAGTGAGATCGGAATCAATCTTATATATGTAAAAAAGAAAACAGACTATAAAATTTTGTTATACAAATACACCGCAGACGCCAACCCATAGTTTGGGAGGCATTGCTGTATTGCCTACTTTTAATATCATATTTAATGACATAAGTACTGTAGCTAACGATTTTTATGGAATACACAATTTCCCTTTTGAGAAGCTTATTTAATGGCACTAAATGCAGTATATTGACAAATTTTACTTAATTGTTTCTCTAGAGAATATTGAAAATCTAAACAGCAGCAGCAACAACATGCTCGTGGTATACATGATACTGATGAGTGCATCATTCAGAGAGTAGGCTGCAATATTTCTGACACAAATGTCACAAGATTAAGAAAAACTCCACTGAGTTCAACAACAATCACTCATATTCCATGAATATAGCCTCACCATACAAGCAATAAAGAGAGAAGGCAAAAATGGTAAATATTTGTCATAATCCCAAGCAATACAAAGGCTCTGGGCAGTTAAGGCTTGTGAAAAGATTTACGCTTTTTAAAAATAAACATTCATTAATGGTGCACATGCAGTTCTCCATATCTAAAAATATAGTTTGCTTATTCTTAATTCAATCCTGACAAAGGCACACACCTTGTCCTCCTGCAAGCACTAATATTGTAGGTCATTAACAAGTGAAACATCAATTAATTACTAATGCTAATCATGCCAAAAAAAAAAAAATTAAATATACCTAAAAGCTTAATTTACTTAATTTTTAATATGTAGTATATTATACCATAAAAAAGCCTGAGCAGCCAGTAAAATTACACATGACTAAACTGACTAAATACACCTGCAAATTGAAATCCTGTATATCAAATAATATCAATGTAGAGAATTTAATTATTAGAAGGAACTTGTTTTGTAAGGATGGAATTCAGTTGAACAGAAGAGATGCAAGTGTTTTTGCTAATGTTACTGAAGAGGCGTTGAAGTTTGGAGGAAAATGTTGGGGATGGGGGTAATTGTCTATTCAGTGATGCTAGTATTATAAATAAATGAATCTGAACTTTTGATTAGGTTGACCAAAGCTGATATAATAGGCAGGGGTGTTCCTTGGGTACGTGGCACTCAAGTGCCAAATGAAATCTGGCGCACCCCCTTTAAAATTTTCTTCATATATGCATGTAAGTTTCAGATTTTCAGGTGCCCCTTGAACGTTGCCGCCCGGGTGCAGTGCACCCCTTGCACCCTTGGGATGACCACCCTTGATAATAGGGTTAGCTGAGTCATCCAGCAATGAGAAAAGGGATGAAGAATTTAATTACCAATCAGATTAACGCTAATAATAGTGATAATATTAGAGTGGATACACTATATGGTTATCAAATATTATATTTCGATATTTTGCTAAATAAAAATCATATTAAAAAATTAAGTTGCTGACTTTTCTACATTTTTTTTTAATGACTTTTGAAAATGATTCCAAATTAATGACATAAAATTTTGTATTCCAAAACAGGATTCTCTTCAACATGTAAGCATAGATATTAGTTTTTAAGGCTCTAACATGTATATAAAGGATCCTGATCTAAATATCATTATTCTTCTCTTTCTTGGTGATTCCCTTCTACTTCTGACTGACTAACTCTCACTCACACTCTCTCAGGGTAATTCAGATATTTTTTTTAGCTGGTGCAGCATAAGCCTTAGGCTTTCTTGCACCAGCGTATGGCGTACACATGATTACCATGTGTACGCCATATCAAAAATTTCATTACTTCATACAGCATGTCCCTCCCACTTTTTCTTACTATTGAATACACCACGAATTGTCACACCAATAGAGCAAGCTTATCTGCGAAAAAATGTAAACCTCCCAAACACTTCCTAATTCATTTCACAAATATACGTGGTCTCAATTCTAATCTCAACGATGTCCATTTCCACTTGCAGTCTGCCAAACCCCATGTACTTTTTCTAACAGAATCTCAGTTATCGGTTGATTCAACTACTGCTCATCTCAGTTGCCGAAATTATTCACTGTATGATTCCTTTCGCCTCAAAGGTGGTACTTGTGCATATGTCCATTCCAATATTTCCTGTCAGATACTTGGTAATTTGGAATCTCCTCTTTTCGATCTTCTCTGGCTCAAAATCTCTCTACCTCATTGTGTCAAATTCATCTATTGTCTCTAGTGTTCTCCCAACTCCACTAATCACTTAGAGCTCTTTGACTTCCTCTCTTTGCAACTTGACTTTCTCCAGTCCAACTTTCCTAACAGTGAGGTAATTTTCCTTGGTGATTTTAATGTTCACAACTCCAGCTAACTTCCATTTTCTAGTCACACCGACCCAGCTGGCCGAGATGCTGAGGCTTTTGCAATTCCAATGACCTTGCACAGATTGTTCATTTACCTACAAGAATACAGGACAATCCTAACCATAAAGCCAGCATGCTTGATCTTTTTCTCACAAACAACCCTTCTAAATACACGGTTGAAGTGAGAGATCCTTTACACACCTCAGATCACAACTTGGTGATTGTCTCTTCTCCAATGGAGCCTTTATCTCATGGCTATTCCCAACCTCATATTGTTTGGCATTACAAGAATGCAAAATGGGATGACCTGCGAGATTTCTTTTCTTCTTTTCCTTGGTCGGATTACTGTTTCAAAACTTCTGATGTCAATGTTTGCTCAGATAGTATCAGTGAAATTATTTTTGCAGGAATGGAATCCTTTATCCCACACTCCACTTTACAATCTCATCCTTAATCTAAACCTTGGTTTAACAATAAATGTGCTAAGGCTGTTCAAGAGAAGAACATTAAATATCATAATTGGCTTGTTTCTAATTCTTTGGTTTAATTTTCTGCCTACACCAAAGCTCGCAACAATTGTAAAGCAGTTATTAATCAGTCCAAACTAGATTTTGAACAGGCTAAGACTAGAAAATTTGCTTCTTGCCTAACGGTAGCCGAGCATTCTGGTCTCTTGCAAAAGCTATTGGCCGCAACTTTTGCCCATCTCTGCTCCCACCTCTGTCCAAACCAGATGGTTCTGTTGTCACTTCAGCCAAGGATAAAGCTGACCTGCTAGCATCCAATTTTTCTTCCAATTCATGTATTAATGATCTTGGTAAAACACTTCCCACCATTCCCAGCACGATCCATTCAATGCCTCCTGTGGTCTTCTGTCAAAAGGACGTCAGAAGGATTTTGACGAATCTTGATGTTAAGGAAGCTCCAGGTCCCGATGGTATTTCTCCACTTGTTCTCAAAACCTGTGCTCCTGAACCTACCCTGTTCTTTAACGCCTTTTTTCACATACCTATTCCAAAGGAGTTTTGCTTTTTGCTTGGAAATTTGCTCATATCCAGCCAGTTCCTAAAAAGGGTGACAAATCCCTCCCATCCAATTATCGTCCCATTGCAACTACTTCTACTCTTCCTAAAGTAATGGAGAAATCAATTAACCGCCAAGTCTTAAACTACCTAGAAACTTTCTGTCTGATCAACGATCGCCAGTATGGATTCCGTCAGTGTCGATTCACTGGTGATATTCTGGCTTATGTTACCCATTTATGGACTAATTCAATAGAAAAGTTCGGTGAAACACAAGCAGTTGCTCTTGACATCTCAAAGGCTTTTGATCGTGTTTGGAATAAAGGTCTTCTAAACAAGCTTCCATCTTATAGTTTTCCAACTGTTTTTTGTAATTGGTTATCCAGTTTTCTCTCTGATCGCTCACTGAGGGTAATGGTAGATGGCTCTCTGTCTTCTAACTTCTCCACTAATGCTAGTGTCCCCCAAGGTTCAGTTCTTTCCCCTACTCTTTTCCTCTTGTATATTAATGATCTTCTTCCATTGACTGGAAATCCTATCCATAGTTTGCCGATGATAGCACATTGCATTCCTCATTCCATTTTGAGAATCCGTGCCCTGCTCAATCAGCTTCAACTTCTCGAAAATCTGCTACGAATTCCTTAAATGCCGATCTTCAGGTAATTCTCCAGTGGGGCAAAGACAACTTAGTTGATTTCGACCCTTCTAAAACTCAGTCTTGTCTTATATCTCACAAAAAGGATTCTTCTGCTCCTATGCTTATCTTTAGTGCCACTCCAATTTCTAGGCAAAATGATATATCTCTTTTGGGGATTACCCTGACTTCTAATCTCTCTTGGCACAAGGACATTACAAATTTTGCTTCCTCTGCATCTAAAAAACTTGGTTTTATTTTTCGCTCTCGACGTTTCTTTTCTTCCAAACAACTGTTCACTCTGACAAATCACAAATTTGCCCTACCATGGAATATTGTTCCCACATCTGGGGTGGTGCCCCCAAAACCTCTCTCAGGCTTCTTGATTCCATTCAGAAGAGGGCAGTTAGGTTAATTAATGATGCGTCTCTAACAGAGTCTCTCCAATCACTGTCTCATAGATGCACTGTTTCTGCTGCATGCCTCTTCTACATATATTTCCATGGGTGCTGTTCTGAATTGGCTTCTATAATGCCTGCTCTCTCTTTCAAAACAGTCCGAACATGTGCCGCCACCAGCCAACATCCATTTACTGTCCAACTTCAAACTCACAGAACCAACTTTTCATCTTCCTCATTTATTCATTCAACTGCCGTTTTCTTGAACAATCTTCCTTCATACATATTTCCTGAAAATTACAGTCTACAGAAGTTCAAGTCCAATGTCAACAAATATCTTCTTTTGTCTTCTCAACCTCCAATCCAAGCACAGTACCAGGCACTATAGGTTCTAATACCTCTTGTGTTTGGGGTTTACATAAAAAAAAAAAAACCATATGGCTAATAATAATAATATATTAGATCAGGATGTCTACCACAGGCACATAGACAGCCTTCAAGTATTATGCCCCCCAGATTTAAAACTAACATGTTCTCACACTGCCTTCTGAAAATATTAATTTTTAATAATCAGGTTTTTTTTGTATTGCTTCCTCGTCCTTGATTATTTTTATTATTATATTTAGCCATATGGTGCAAAGGAAGCCTGAGGTTTTTGCTGCACCAGTGAAAAAAAAAATTTTCTCAGTTACACTGTGAGAGAGAGAGAGTGTCAAAAGTAGAAGAGAATCACTAAGAAAGAGAAGAATTATGATATCCAGCTCAGAACCCTGTGTGTGCCAAGCCCATACTCAACAGATGTGAACCCCTGGGGTTTTATGCAATACTTCCTCAGAATTTAGCAATATTATTATAACCATATAATAGAAATGTGATTAGTATTATATAATAATTGGTGTTTTCTTATTTGATTTGTAAATGTAAGAAAACACCTGCAAATATCAATGTAGATAATTAAAATTAAATTCTATTTTGAAAAATGCATAATTAGTGATAAGAAACTGGTCTTGTGGCCCGCAACCCACTTGGCCTGTGATCGTCAGCATTTTATGTTTTGACCCTCCCCAACCAAGAGGTCGAAAACCCCTGTAATAAATCAACAATCGAGCGATGGCTGAAGGCCAGTAAATAACGGACTGCTGGAACAAACTTCCATCTAGTGGCAAATTGCCACTAGATGGAAGGGGCAAGTTGCCCCAAGGGTGAAAGGGATGCACTGCACCCAGGCAGCAATGTTCAAGGGGTGCCTGAAAACCTGAAACTTACATACAAGTATGAAGAAAATTTTAAAGAGGGTGCCAAATTTCAATTGGCACAAGGAAACCACATACCCAAGGAATGCCCCTGGCAATAACTGCACATACAACTGTGGTAATGATTGTTAAAACTCTCATGTGACAGTGACTGTTTGGCAATGACTGTCATGTTTCAGTTGGCTTGGCAATTTCTGTATATTGTTGTTGTTGTTCTGGAAGCTTAATGGCACATAAGCTGCTAAGGCTATAATGTGCCTCATTTCTGTATAGCTTCTTATTACTGACTTAAACACAGAACTTTCTCTGAAGGGTGGGGGAGATGTTACATCACATATATTGTATAGGTCAAGAGCATATTTTAAGCTCATACTGCTCCCATATTTTTTTGAGTGAAAATTTATATTGTATTCATAATGCGGCTAATTTCTCCCTAATCTATCATAAGACGTTTCCATGTTATGTAAACGTTTATCAGAGAGGATATCCTCACTAAAATCGGATGCACCTAAATCTAAACTGCAGCGATAAACATTATGGTATAACATAACAAAAAAACGTCAATACATCATCGGATATACTATCCCTACCTTCTAATTCCCTGCTCGTGTGTTTCCAGTTCACTCCTGGGTCCGTTAGCCATGGCTAGATACCGATTGTATACAATATAAACTGCAAGTGTTGAAATTACATTCCTGGGAAGAACATTCTGTTGTATGGAAAATGGAACACTGCTACTGATTGAAACATTAGCATAGAGAACTCATTGCGCTTTGCAACACAATGCTAATTATTCTTAACGTGCTTTGAAAATGTGTTTTTTCATCGACTATTTTCAAACTAAAAATACTACAACATAATCGCATCGCACTTATCAACGACAACCGTTACATAACACGGCTCTTTTATCTAACATGAATTTTACACACCTCGGCATCATCGATCAGTAACCAACATTCTCAAGGCCACCTAGATTACTGTATAGAGTAAAAGTCAAAATCGAATGAATTAAATAAAATAGCAAATTAAATAAAATATTAAAAATGATAGTAAAGAAAATAAATTTGGCTTGTTCAATTTTTGATGATTTTGTTGGGAGATCTGAGCTGTACTGCTTGACATTTTGCAAAGCCAAGCTTTCGACTTTATATAGTATAAACAGCAATGGTTCTGAAACAGTTTGGTTATGTTAATAAATTATAACTTTGTAAACAAGCTCAAAATGTTCATTAAACGTCTCTGGTGCTCTACTGTCGTTTTCGTAGATCGCATTTTGAGAATCAGTGGTCTTAATTTGCGCGAATGGAAAGCTTTTTGGCAGGGATGGGAATGAAGGAAAGGCTAGTCAACACACCGGCTAAGGAATTTGCATCACTAAAAGTCTACATCGGGGAGGGGAGGGGAGGGGAGGGGGGGTCCAATTTTATAAAGTGGAAAGGATAAGAGAACCGTATCTGGGACTGCCTCGGTCCAAATTAATTCATTTTTGAATGGTACTTTTTACATGTGGTTTGAATTTTATTCGGATGAAGTAACAGCGCAGTATATAATAATAAATGCATGCAATTTATTGTCTTATTTGACACAATGAATTGCATCTTCTAAAGAAAATTACGCTGCTCTAATCTTCAGCTCTTCTTAAAGAAAAATATTGATTGTGCATAAAGATTCTTTGCTTATGACACTACCAGTAATCAGAATGGGCTACAGCACACCAGAAAACCGTTCCGGTTCGTTAGATACATCGGTAATACCATGTGCATATTAATAATTAAAATTAATATATTTTAATAAGGAAAGTAGGGGCGGCAGAATACAATAAGCCTGATAAGCACGGCATAGACGCGCCAATATCTGGAAGGTGCCGAAATTCAAAATTTGTATTATAATAATATTTAACCAAAGTACCTGGAGGGCGGCAAAAACCCTAGCGCTGCTCCTGAACGAAAGTTCCATTTGGTTAGATATTCCATCTCTAAACCTTGGAATAAGTCTTCTTCTATTACACAGTTATGTACACTGTCCTGAAAAAGTCAAATCCTCCCATTGCTGGAAATTGTGTAACTATCAAAACCGGATTTACTGAGGTGGAACAACCAGTTTCTCCATCGCCCAAAGGTTGTGAGGGTATGAAACAATACATTATGTTCGGGGACCCTCCTCGCAGATAGCAGTGGTTATAAAAGGTTTGAACACGAATTCTGTCGGCAACGAGAGGAACTTTTATAGCTTTTTTTCGCAACGTGGTTGAGTAAATCAGTCTCCTGAAATGGTTGCATGGTTTTTCTCCTGTAAACTCTGGTATTTCCCCAAGTAAACTGAAAAATTAATTCAGTAACGGGTGAGTGAGTGATTTTGATTTTATTGGCGTAAAAACGACTACGGTTATACTGCGCCATTCAGTAACGGATACGATATACTAATGTCTCAGGGGCTCAGTTGCTTTTGCACTTAATGTGCACTTAACCAGGGCCGATGCGACCTTATTTTTAGGGTCTCTAAAAACATATGCAGCAAGTTTTTAGACCCACTAAATTTTAAATTGGTGAATACAAAATATGACTACCTAAATTAGGCATTGGTGAATACGAAATATGCAAATAATTTGCCTATATAGGTGATATATCAGTGGATAATCCATCTCACATTGCGAATTGCATCCTTATTTTCCCGCGCATGTTTATGCTGAATGATGATCACATGGAAAGCTAAATGAGTGTTGGAAGAGATGACAGTTGGATGTCACATGAGGAAAATGTCTATGCATGCCATTGCTCAGGAATTACACATTCATAAGTCGATTATTGGGATGATACTTACCCCAAGAAGTGACGTGGTAGGTATAAAATACTAACTAGGATTTGAGATGCCTTCAGTTGGTTAGATAATTATCTAACCAACTGAAGGCATCTCAAATCCTAGTTAGTATTTTATACCTACCACCATCAGACCACTTTCATCTCACCATCAGACCCTACAGAATCTCAGTTTTGGCTGCAAGTGACTACAGAAAAATTCTTTCCATGGCACATAGAAGATGCAAACCATGAATTTTCAACAACCAGATGCAGCCGAAAATCTTATATAATAATAAAAACAAATGCACATTTAAAACTGGAATGGCGAGGCGCATACTAATATAGACCAGGGATAAATAGAAATCAATCCTGTGGATCTAAAAATCATGCTACACGTTGATAGGTGTTTTGGAGTGTGGAGGATCTTGGAAGATTACCTAAGTGTATTGTTCCAAATGTGAGAAGGAAGAAGGCCGAGGAATGAGAGTGGTAATAAATGGGCATTGCTGTACGTGGAACAATGTTATTAGTGGGGACCCCCAGGATTCGGTGCTGGAGCCATTGTTGTTTTGTGTATTTATCAATGATATTGATGAAGGTATATCAGGCTTAATGTCCAAGTTTGCAGAAGATACAAAGGTTGGCAGCATTGTTGCTGATAGTAAAGACAGTATGCTACTGCAACAGGATCTACAAAAGTTAGGCAGATGGACTGAGAAGTGGGAACTGAAATTTAATATTGACAAATGCAAAGTACTGCACATGGGTACCAGTAACCCAAGCGAAACGTACAAACTGTGTGGTATACCCTCAGGGAGGTGGAGAATGAAAAGACCTAAGGGAAATTCTGCAGTCGGATATTAAGTTCTCAGGACAGTGCAGCGGGCTGCTAGAGCAGCTCACTGAGTTTTATCCATGATATATAGGAATTTTGCTAGCAGAGACAAGGAAGTGATTATACCTTTGTATAAGGTAATGGTCAGGCCACACATAGAGTACTGCCTACAGGTCTGGAGGCCTCATTTTAGAAAGGATGTGGAGTTGCTAGAACGAGTACAGAGAAGGGCAACAAGGTTGGTGAGAAGAACAAAGGAGTTCTCTTACCAGGAGAAGCTTAAATTTTGTAAGTTGCAGCATCTGGAGACTGGGCACCTGCAAAATGATCTGATTGAGATATACAAGGCCTTGAATGGTTTGAGCAAGCTCAATGCTAATGGGATACTTCCACTTGCTGAGATTAAGAACCCAAAGTGGCATAGATTCAAATTGAGGAAAGACAGTTGTAAAATAGTTGTGCGGAAGTTTGCCAGTTTGCCTTTAGCCAGCGGGTAGTTGATTTCTGGAACAGACTTCCATCTGTTGTTGTGGAAGATGATAGCTTAAATAAATTTAAGGCTGAACTAGACAAACATTTGGAGTGACCGGATGGGTGAAATGGGCAGGGTTTTTTTTTTTTTTTTTGGCTGATGCTCTATAAGCTTGCTACATTGCATTGCATCAAATGCCTCAACTAATGCTAATTTCTCGTCGTATAGACCAGCTACATTTTCCGAAAGCATGCAACCATTAATTCTGCCTAATACACTGAAGCCTCGGGACAATTTTGTGTATCCTACATTGTGGCAATTTTGTGGAAGCAGATACATTATTCAACATATACTACGGCTCCATTTGAATCCGTCCATGTATATTACACCCTTTATGGAAATAACACATAAGTGTGAACGAGGTTGTTGTCAGGAAACCTTAATATAATAATTTTTATTGGCTATTTTCACTCCGATCGTCAGTTAATCACAGGCGTTCGCAAGGTTTCATTTTCTCTCGGAAACCCGGGTTTTTCTTCCAGCAAAACAGAGAGACTGACCACAGAAGTTAGAAATACAGTATAATGGTTGTTGTTGTTGTTATTCTTGTGATAGTTTTTAAGAGCATCAGCGGTAAATTAAGGCCATATTACTCCGAGTATACTGTTTGTAAATTGCGCTGTCGATTTCGAGATTCTGGGGTAGATTTTCTGTTTGCTGGTCGAAAAACCCAAATTTGCTGGAGAAAATTAATGGAGGCACTAGTTAAAGAAGCACTGCAGGATCATCTAGACAAGACTTCAGCTATAGCTCGGACACAGCATGGTTTTGTTAAGGGGAAGTCTTGCCTGACCAATTTGTTTGGATACTATGATGCAGTCACAAAGGAACTGGATGCAGGGAATAACTTTGATATTATATACTTGGATCTTAGAAAGGCTTTTGATACTGTTGCACATGGAAGACTGCTGCACAAATTAGAGCAGTGTGGCATTGGAGGCAAATTGCTGCTGTGAATAAAGGGGTGGCTGAGGGGGAGAAGACAGAGAGTGGTAATCAATGGACACTGCTCTTCCTGGACTAATGTTATTAGTGGAGTCCCTCAGGGCTCAGTGTTGGGTCCATTATTGTTTTCTGTATTCATAAATGATATTGATGAGGGTATATCAAGCTTAATGTCGAAGTTTGCAGACGATACAAAGGTAGGCAGGGTTGTCAAGGACACTACTGATACTATGCTGCTGCAACAGGATCTGGAAAGGTTGAGCAGATGGGCTGAGAGGTGGCAAATGAAGTTTAACATTGACAAATGTAAAGTACTACACATGGGAAACAGCAACCCCAGAGCAACGTATCAACTCAGTGGTACTACACTGACAGTGGTAGAGAACAAAAAGGACCTGGGGGTAATTGTGCAGGCAGATATGAAGTTTTCTGAGCAGTGCAGACGGGCTGCAAGAGTAGCTCATGGTGTATTGTCAATGATATATAGGAATTTTTCTAGCAGGGATAAGGAGGTGATTATTCCCTTGTATAAGGCAATGGTCAAGCCACACCTAGAGTACTGTATACAGGTTTGGAGGCTTCATTTCAAGAAGGATGTAGAGCTGCTGAAACGAGTACAGAGAAGGGCAATAAGATTAGTGAATGGAACAAAGGGGTGCGCTTATGAAGAAAGGCTTAAGTTTTGCAAATTACAGTGTCTGGAGACTAGGCACCAGCGAGGTGATCTGATAGAGGTGTATAAAGCCTTGAATGGTTTGAGCATGCTCAATGCTGATGGGATTCTTCCTCTCGCTCAGAATAATCACCTGAGCGGGCATAAATTCAAATTGAGGAAAGACAGATGCAGGATAGACGTGCGGAAATTTGCCTTTAGCCAGCGGGTGGTTGGTTTCTGCAACAGACTTCCATCCCTTGTCGTGGAAGTTGATAGCCTAAATAAGTTTAAGGCTCAGATGGACAGATATTTTGAACGAACAGAGGGGTGAAGTGGAAGTGGTTTTTTTTTTTTTTTTTGGCTGATGCTGCATAAGCTTGCTTTGCATCAAATGCCTCTACTAATGCTAATGCTAAAAACCATGCTACCCTCGCCTGAGACCTACTAACTCAGCCATTGTAATAAAGGTCCATAAAAATTCCTCATGTGATCGAAGCGACTCGAACTCATGTCTTTTCCATCCTGTGTGGAGAGGACTGTGATCCTACCAACTGTGCCACCCACGAATTCCGTAATATAAAGACTGGATTGTTCCCCAGTAACCATATAACAATATTTTTAAGAGTCCAATTTGATCAATCAGAATGGATAAAATGGTGTGATCACTGTGCGCAGAAGCGTAGCACAAGGCTCTGCATTGTGTGAAGGGATGCTATAGAGTAGATCTTAAGTAGATCCCGAATGGTATTTGCTGAATGTGGAGGTGAACGATATCTGACAACAGGGGCGTATTAAGTGGTGGGCAGAGGGGGCATATGTCCCCTCTTAACCAAAAATTTGAAATTAAAGAAAAAGAACGCAAGAGGCGTTCTAAAAAAAAAAAAACTGAAAAGCTTGGTCTCCATGCCCACCCTCCTTACGATGATACCTGAACCTGGTTGACATGCCTCCCCTTACAGTGGTACCTGGATATGCCACTGTCCAACAAGGTCAGAAAATTCAACAGTCATAATACAATTTCCAACTAATTTTTCTTTTTGACATCCTAGATGAAATTGGTCAGAAATAGAAGTAACACAGAATATAGTAACAATGAATGCTTCAACTGCTATGGGAACAACTGGTGTGTATCAAGTGCTAAATGGCTGAATCAATATTATCGATTTTTTGGTAATTAATTCATCGGGATAACGTGGTTTGAAGTAGGTATCTTTTGGAATTACCTGTATAAGTGCCTAGTAGAAGATTTCATGATTCCAAATTAAAGTAAAAACTCCGAAATTTGAAAACAAAATTAAAATAAAAACTCCGAAATCCGCATAAAATTCCTCCGTCATCATTAAACCCATTCGTGTTATTCTAACAAGAAGAGCTGTCTTAAATAAAGACCCACATCTGCACTATTGCTGAAACTGCGATTTAAATTTGTAAAAAAAAATGTTATTAATTGGTTGGATAAAATGAGAGATTTTGTGGTGTTAATTTGAAATATGTTCTGCGACAGATGACAATTTACAGACTGGTACTAATTATTTTGCTAAACAAAATACACATTTCTCCTGCATATGCAACAAGGAGCAATGTGCATCAGAAGATGCAACTTTATTTGTATGGTTCATTAACATCTCCGATCATACTGCGCTGTACATCGACAAAGACAATATGGTGTTCACAGTGTAGCGTTATTCAGTTTCTTACCACAATGGCATCTCTCTATCAGACATTCATTAGGAAAAGTATATATCAGGTCATTTAGTGTACAAATGGGTAAATCGTTACCTGAAGAAAGAACTCTGAAGGACAACCTCACAGAGTTGCCAGAGAAAAATAAATGTCTTGGCAGAAATGGAATCATGGTGAATCAATGGTTGTTGTTGTTGTTGTTGTTGTAGGGTTTTAGTTGTCAGTGACTTTGATCATAATGAGTCCTATATATTTGTCTCTAAATTGTGTGTATCCCGTTGTCGATTTACCTGTTTGCTGAACGAATATCCAATTTTACAGGAGTAAAACCGTGCTTCCTCACCTGAGACGGACTATCACATGGATGAAATAGTCTGTCTCAGGACTAAGGAGATTGAACTCAGATCTTTTCCACCTGCTGTGATTTACTCAAAGAGGTAACTCTTTCAGAGGTAACTGTATTTCCGCAAAGAGGTAACTACCATCAGGGGTAAAGGGAAGGGTTTTTGCTTTCGTAACGGCAACTACGGTGGTCTGAGACTATTTAATTTCTATACGGTGGGACCAACTGATGATATTACCAACAGCAAATTCAAAATGGGAAGCATTCAACGAATTTATCTTGGAAGCTACTAGGCTTTACATACCAACTAAGAAATATTGTTCAAGGTTTAGGCCTAAATGGATGTCATATGAACTAATGAGCCATATGGCTGAGAAGAAAAATCCATGGGATACATATAAATTAATGGTTGACATGGAAGCCTACAATAGATATAAGCTGGTCTGTAACCAAGTCACAAAGGAGATTAGGCAGGCAAAGGCAGATTATGAGAAATCCTTGGCAAAGGATGCAAATAAAAACAACAAAGAGTTCTTTACCTATGTAAACTCTAGAAGGAAAGGGATGAATCAGATTGGTCCACTGGATATTGATGGTTCAACTGTTGATGATCCTGTTCAGGTGGCTAACAAACTAAATGAGTATTTTGCATCTACATTCACCCATGAGGAGTTATTCAGGGAGGGGAATGCCAGAGGTGAGTTAAACTCTGGCAGTGAGCTAGATGATTTTGTAATAACTGAGAAGAAAGTTGAGGAGAAATTGTTGAAGATGAACATAAAAAAGGCACCCGGGGTGGACGGGATCTATCCAGTTATATTAAAGGAGGCAGCAAAGGAAGTAAGCAAACCCTTAGCCATAATTATGAGAGCTTCTTTGGACTGAGGGGAGGTACCCATGGACTGGAGATGTGCAAATGTGACGCCAATTCACAAAGGAGGATCAAAGGGTGACACAAGTCGCCCTCTGATCCTCCTTTGTGAATTGGGGTCACATTGATCCCGCTTTGTGAATTAGTTTAACTCCTGTTCAGAAAAATTAATGGAGGCACTGTTTAAAGTAACGCTGCAGGATCATCTAGACAAGACTTCAGTTATAGCTCGGACACAGCGTGGTTTTGATAAGGGAGAGTCTTGCCTGACCAATTTGATTGGATACTATGATGTGGTCACAAAGGAACTGGATGCAGGGAATAACTTTGATATCATATATTTGGATCTTAGAAAGGCTTTTGATACTGTTGCACATTCACAGTCCTCCCCACTGGGTGGAAAAGGCCCAGGTTCCAATCTCGTCGATGAGGCGAGGAATTTTAATGGGCTTTTTTTACTCCGTGGCTGAATTAGTCGGTCTCAGGCGTAGGTAGCAAGGTTTTCCCCCAGAATCTGGAGTTTTTTCCAGCAAAACAGACAAATCGACTAGAGAACATATGCAATTAACAGGCATATGACACACAGCACTGCAGATGAATTGAATTATTCGGGTGGCCTAAAAATAAGTTTTTTTTTTTTTTTTAGTGGCATCGTCACTGTCCTCCCCACACCGGTGGAAAAGGCCCGGGTTCGAATCCCGTCGATGACGCGGGGAACTTTAATGGTTTTTTTTCACTCTGTGGCTGAGTTAGTCTGTCTCAAGGGAAGATAGCAAGGTTTTTCCCCCATAAACTGGGATTTTTTCGTCCAGGATAACAGGCAAATCGACCAGAGAAAACACGCAATTTACAGACATAATACACCGAGTGATCACTGAATTATGACCACCTACCTAATACTTCGTAGGTCCTCTTTTTGTCTTCAGCACAGCAGCTATCCGACGTGGCATTGATTCAACATGTCGGAAGCGTTCGGGAGGTATGGCCAACCAAGCTGTGTGTAATGCGGTCAGCAATGCAAGTATAGAGGTGATTGGTGTATCTATACGCCTGATATGCCTTTCCATAGCGTCCCACAAGTGCTCTATGGGATTGATATCGGCGGAGTTCGGAGGCCAATCGATATGCTGGCAGTCAGAACTGTGTTCCTCAAACCATTCCTGCACAACAAGTGCTTGATGGCTTGGAGCATTGTCATCTTGAAAGACACCATCGCCATTCGAAAAAGTGTAACATAGCGGGGTGTATGTTACACACAGTCAGCAAGCAGTTGACAATAGTGGAGATCACACTGATACGTTGTTCCACATGCACCAGGGATCCAAGTTGCTGCCAGTGAAACATGCCCCACACCATACAACCGCCTCCACCAGCCTACACTTTTGATACCATGCATGATGGATCAAGAGCCTCACGTTGTTGATCCCAAATCCATACATGACCATCCACGGTGTGGAGTAAATAAGGTGACTCATCCGACCAGCACACCTTCTTCAAGTCTTTTAACATCCAACTTGCATGCTCTTTGCACCAGGCGAGTCTTTTACCCCGATGAACCTTGGTTAGGAGAGTATGCCATAGGGGTCGTCTGCTGGTACAGCCCATACGTGCGATGCATGATCATGCCAGATATTGTTCCGGGTTTGCCCATGTTGTATTCGGTAGTTAACTCTTGAACAGTGCTGCGCCTGTACAAGTCGTCGGAGCCGGTGCTCACCTCTAACTTCAACCTTTCGCTGACCTTTGCAGTTTTGCAATTGAGTCATTGTTTGATCATTTTGACGCCAGTCCCGGTACACTTTAATTACGGCAGCTCTCGAACATCCCACCAATTCAGCCGTTTGGGAAATCTAGGTACCATCTCGTCGAGCTTCCACAATCTGTGCTTTATCAAAGTTCGATAAATCCTTCCTTTTACCCATCACGCTCGGAATTTTACTACCTACTGAACCACTGACACCTTATCTATGCTACATAGGTCGACTAACTGCGCACACTCGTACCTAACGTTGTCAACGGGTCGCATTCACTGTTCATAAGGGTGGTCATAATTCAGTGATCATTCAGTGTATATAAACGGGTATACGTAAGGAATTACGGTGGCCCTAATATAATAATTTGAATTTTTTTTTTTTTTTTGTGCTACCGGCAAAGTCAATATAATGAGGGGTGGGGCGTGATGACCAGGTGTTGTTCTTCCCACCTGCTAAGAGCCAGGTACCGGCCAACAACAACAAAAGAACACATCATAACATTTACACACCCAGCACACTACATACAAATGGCCGGTTTTGGCGTAAACTTCAACACAAGTACAATAGCAGCTAATGGAGGAACCGTGGGGTCCATCACAACAACATATGAATATCCCTGAGCTACCAGCCAAGGCAGGTAGCATGACAGGTCATGATGTGGCCAGGGAGCTAAATATCACAACCGCATCTAATTATTATATTATATCATAACCGTCGTCCCCACACCAGGTGGAATAGACCTGAGTTCAAATCTCGTTGATGACGTTAGGAATTTTTATGGGTCTTTTTCACAGTATGGCTGAGTTAGTCAGTCTCAGGCAAGGGAAGCAAGGTTTTTCATCCCGAAACGGCGTAAAAGTTGTGTCCAGCTACCAGAAAATCGACCACAGAACACACGCGATTCGCAGGCGGTATATAAGGTGCAATATGGCCTTAGCCACTGATGCTCCTAAAACCCTACTACAACAACAAAGTAGTATTGTAAGGTGTAAATAATACATCTATAAAATTGCAGTAATATAGGGCACTTGTTTGTTTGTTTGTTATTTGGTTTTTAGGAGCATTAGCAACTAAGGCCATATTGCTCCGGGATATGCGGTGGTCATTCCCTGACCTTTCCGCATCCTCCGTATTTGGTGGTGAGGGGCTCGAACCCCGGTCTAATCAAGAAGCCTGTGCTACGCACTGCTGCTCCTTCCCACCTGGCTATGGAGGCGCATAGGGCACTTAAAAATGTACATAACATCAATATTGGGTGCAGCATTCATGGTGCCATGTGCTACGACCAATAAATCCATTTCACACCACAAGAAGGTAATCGATGATTGGCAGTCTTAAAGTGCATCTTCTGTCTAGCAGTGCCCAGAAACTTTGTTTCCGGGGAAGGGTGGAGCATCATGAGCTGTCATACATGTAAAAGCGCAATTATGTAATATAAAAAACAGTGTTCTTTGGACTGGGCTTTATTTCTATCCATGATCACGCCTATGCTTCTGTCAGTCAGTATTTTTCACTGACCTTATTGTGCCTTAGATTCAATGCCATGGTTGGACTTCTTCAGCACATTGACGGTTTGCACACTAAAATATTTAATTCCTTAGTGATGGTATGCACGCCCGCGTAGGTAGCAGGGCTAGTATAATCGCCGTCCTCCCAACTTCAAGTGAAAAAGACCTGAATTTGTATCCCGTCAAGGACGCGAGTAATTTTTATGGTTTTTTTTTTTTTCACGTGGCTGAGTTAGTCGGTCTCAGGCGAGGAGAGCATGGTTTTTTCCTCCTGGAAACTCGACCACAGAACATAAGCAATTTACAGACATATTATGTACGGCGCAAAATGGTCTATGTTACTGATGCGTCTAATACCCCACAACAGGTATAACCTCCGAAATCGGGCGATAATTGTCATGTAAAAGTTTTGTGGAAAATTTTGGTTTACTATCAACTTCATTTATACTGCAAAATGCGTATTTAATACTACTGTAAAAATATCCACCCTCCCATTACGGTTCAATTAACACTTGGAAATTAGAGCCAGAAATAATTTGTTTATTATATATATATATATATATATATAAATAATGTGTGGTTTGTAAAATAAATAAAGTGTGTGAAAATGGAAATGAAAAGTACACACGATGCCTGAACTAAGAGTAGTTTAAGGGATAGTCGAAATTGGAAGTGAAGTAGTGGTTAAAAAGGTGAAAGAATTTGAAAAACCTAGTACAAAAATGAACTGGGACTGAGGAAGCAAACAATAAACAAAAAATATACAAATAATAATAATAATAAATAACAAAGAAATAAATAAGTAAATAACACTGTATTCAGATATGGGAGGGAATTTTAGCAAGAGGTCGAATCAGGGGATAGCAAATATGCAAAGTCTGAATATAGTAAACGAAAATATGATACATTAGCCAGGAAATTCATCAGGGGACTTCTCCTGACCATGTATCAGGCACTGCGTTTCCAAACTTGTCTGTAGTATTAGAAAAAGGAGGGAAGTAAATATGCGGCCTTTATCGTAATACTAATAAACAAGGTAGTCCCTATGCAGTGTAAAAATTAAGTTAATAATGTAATTTAAAATAAATACAAATTTACAAAAGTGTAATGTGAAATATATAATACAAATATATGTGAAGTGCGAAAGGGATGAAAGATGATTAAATTAACGTGGTTAAAAATTCAAATTCAAATATATATTTGAATTTTAGAGAAATTTGATTGAAAAAGTGTGGACAAGTGTGGTATAGGGAATGGTAAAATTCTTGGGGTGGGGAAGGGGAAAAAATGATGGTAAAAAGAAGGCGAAAATAGCGATAGGATTGAGGATAGACGGAGCGTTCGTATTACACTAATAGTTTTACGAACGGGAAAAAAATAGAAAAAGACAGTATAAAGATAAAAAAAATAATAATAATAATAAATAAAAATAATTTTTTTCCCGTTCGTAAAACTATTAGTGTAATACGAGGGTGATACGAACTCTCCGTCTATCCTCAATCCTATCGCTATTTTCACCTTCTTTGACCATAATTTTCTCCCCTTCCCCACCCCAAGAATTTTACCATTCTCTATACCATATGCTTGTCCACACTTTTTCGATCAAATTTCTCTGCTTTATATTTGAATTTTAATTTTTAACCAAGTTAATTTAATTACCTTTCACCCCTACCGCACTTCACATATATTTGTATTATACAGTATTTCATATTACACTTTTGTAAATTTGTATTTATTTTAAATTACATTATTAACTTAATTTTTACACTGCGTAGGAACTGCCTTGTCTATTAGTATTACGATAAAGACCGCATATTTGCTTCCCCCTTTTTTCTAATACTACAGACAAGTTTGGAAACGCGGTGCCTGATACACGGTCAGGAGTAGTCCCCTGATGAATTTCCTGACTAATGTATCATATTTTCGTTTACTATATTCAGATTTTGCATATTTGCTACCCCTGATTCGACCTCTTGCTAAAATTGCCCTCCCATATCTGAATACAGTATTATTTACTTATTTATTTCTTTGTTATTTATTATTATTATTTTGTATATTTTTTGTTTATTGTTTGCTTCCTCAGTCCCAGTTCATTTTTGTACTAGGTTTTTCAAATTCTTTCACCTTTTTAACCACTACTTCACTTCCAGTTTCGACTTCCAGTTTCGACTATATATATATATATATATATAAACAAATAAGTTATATAGACAAAATAAATATGTAAAATAAGTTTTTCAAAATACTAACAAGTACATTTACTCTTGCGGAAATTGCATGTGTTCTTTGGTCGATTTGCTGTCTGCTGGACAAAAAAACCTGACTTTTCCAAAAAAATATATATACCAACTTTGCTAGCGCGAGAGCTTTATTACCCTACTTGGTGGGAAGATATGCTTAGACTTGAATATAAACGGTATAATTAAATTATTCATGAGTTATTCTGCAGAGAATCATTATCATTAAAATAGTTATAAGTTAGTCAGGGGCGGATTAAGGTCGGTTGAGGCCCCGGGCGCAGAAGAAAATATTGGGTCCCTTAAAAAGAGAGAGAGAGACAGGGAAAATAAAAATACATGTTAACCATTTTTTTTAAATAAATAAAAAATATTATGTACTATTAATGTTTTATTTCCAATAAAATTTGAATATAATATAATTAATAATAGCATAATAATAATCACAAAGTTTTGAACTAATAGTTGAACATATTAGTTTATATGTTCAACTAATTTGTTGGGGTTTTTCGTGGCCCCTTCAGAAGTCGGGGCCCGGTGCGCCCGCCGTTAAATCCGCCTCTGGTTATAGTTATAATCTTGTTATAGTCTTCCCTTACAGTCTGGTAGTAGTAGTAGTAGTAGTAGTAGTAGTAGTAGTGGCACATAATGCAAGAAAGCAAGTGTAGGAGCTTATGCAGCATCAGCCAAAAAAAAAAAAAAAAAAATCACACCATTCCCTCCAAATGCCTGTCCAGTTCCTCCTTAAATTTATTTAACCTATCAACTTCTACAACGACAGATGGAAGTTTGTTCCAGCAATTAACCACCCGCTGGCTAAAGGCAAATTTCCGCACATCTATTCTACATCTGTCCTTTCTTAATTTGAACTTATGTCCCCGTAGGTTCGTATTCTGAACAAGTGGGAGGATCCCATCAGAATTCAGCGTGCTCAACCCATTCAAGGCCTTATAGACCTCAATCAGATCACCGCGCAGGTGCCTAGTCTCCAGCCACTGCAATTTGCAGAACTTAAGCCTCTCTTGGTAAGAGGATCCCTTCATTCCCCTCACCAATCGTGTTGCTCTTCTCTGTACACGCTCAAGCAAATCTACATCCTTCCTAAAATGAGGCCTCCAGACCTGTACGCAGTACTCAAGGCGTGGCCTGACCATTGCCTTATACAGAGGGACAATCACCTCCTTTTCCCTGCTAGCAAAATTCCTATATATCATTGACAAAACCCCATGACCTGCCCTAGCAGCCTGTCTACATTGCTCAGAAAACTTCATATCTGACTGCACAATTACTCCCAGGTCTTTTTCATTTTCTACCAACTTAAGTGTAGTACCACACAGTTGGTACGTTTCTCTGGGGTTACTTCTACCCATATGCAGTACTTTGCATTTGGTTATAGTCTTCCCTTATAATTCAAGTCTACATGTAATGTGAGGATGCAAATACGAATTAATTAGAATAAGTATAGTTGTTCCGATGCCATTATCTTCAGTCCTACTTCGCATTATTATTATTATTAATAATAATGCGAAGTAGGACTGAAGATAATGGCATCGGAACATTTATTATTAATCGGAACATTATTATTAATAATAATAATAATTTGTAAGAATTATAATAAATTTACAATTGCCCCCTAGTGTAATTTACAATAATAAATTTAGAATCGCTATAAACAATTGTAAATTTATTAATAAATTTGTTATTTTTTAACAATTCTAAAAGCGACAAAAAAGTGTTTCCTCTGCCAGGAATAAATTCTTGAAAATTACTTTTAAAATCCTCATTTCGAAACATGCTGATAAGTCTCATAATTACTGAACAAACATTTTTAGACAAACTACGCATCACGTGTCTGTTGCCAAGTTTACAAAATCCGGAAAATACTTACTTCAAGCGGCCATGATAACTTTGCAGATTTTCATCTATAACTAATTCATTTCTTATAGTCATCGCTCTGTTTCGTTTTCTGTATTTAACCCGAGCCCAAAACAGTATGATACGTTTCGAAATATCAGCCAGCTTATTTGAATAGCCGTCGAGTCTTCTTATTGCCTTTGCAGCAGCCTTTGGAACTTTATAGACGTCACAAATTTCAGACAACACAAACAATAACCACGCTTACCAAAAGTTACCAGGTCACGTGGTATTTGATATTTTATCACGTGATATTTGATTCACTGCTAACTCTTCGTATTGTCTTACAACAACCCTTAAAACTTCCTTCGCAATGCTACCGTAATTCCAGACAACACAAACAATAACTACCCTTGCCAAAAGTTGCTAGATCACGTGCTATTACGCAACAATAAAAGTGATCCACAAGGTCAGGCGAATCTGTAACATGCGTGAACGCCATCAGAAACTTTCCTGGAAGGAGAGCATTTGCGAGCGTCTTCCCCCCCCCCCCCCTTCGTCCCCTACAGTACCGGCACTGTAAGGAATCGTGGCAAAGGGTTGGGATTGAAAGAGCAGGAGATCAGACAACTGAGTATGATATGGTTGAGAGTGGGGAAAGCCTTTCGAAAATCTCGCCGGAAAAACCCAAACTTTCTAGTTACGCCTCCTGGGGAGGTTGTTCTTTCGCTTGTTTATATTGCACGCCGAAAAAACTAAGGCCATGAGGCATCAGTATATTTTGTCTATAAATGTTCTTGTTTATACTTTAGCACGACCACTAGTCCAGTGGAGTCTACAATAAATCATGAATACAATCATTAGTCGTATTTAGCAGTCATGCGGGTTTGAACTACGGTCCACTCAAAGAGCTCTGTTACGTCAGGCCAAATTGCGTGTTTTCTATTATTGTTATTATTATTATTATTAGCCATATGGTGCAAGGAAGCCTGAGGCTTATGCTGTACCAGCCAAAAAACATTTATGAGTTACCCTGAGAGAGGTCAGAAGTAGAAGGGAATCACCAAGGAAGAAAAGGAATGATGATATTCAGCTCAGGACCCTGGGTGTGCCAAGCCCATACTCACCAGATGTGAGCCCCTGGGGTTATGGCATCAGTTTGTGGGGTGTAAAATCGGAGTTTCGGGGAATTAAAAATCTCCAAGACCATGTAACTCTAGATAATTCATAAGATAATTCATAAAGATAATTCATAAAAGTCTATCTCTCTAAGACAGAACTCGATCGAAAAGTACCCCGTCTTTTTACTATGTGAAAGCACAGCGATCGTAAGCACTGTGCTGTGCTAGCAGCCACAGAGTAGTAAATGTGCTAGCAGCGAAGGCTCAGCAATTAATACAAATATTATGAAGGTCAGTGCCTTGTCTACAGTCTATTTATTTTTAGCTTATTCCCGATGTAAACAAATGAGAGTTGGTCTCTCGCTCCCGAAAGCAGTCACCTCGTTGGCTCATATGCTAGTATTCTAGCCTATGACCCAACGAGCTAGTATTCTAGCATATGAGCCAACGAGCTAGTATTCTAGCATATGAGCCAACGAGCTAGTATTCTAGCATATGAGGCAACGATTCACACGTTTACTATTTAGTGAATATCGTTTAGAACTTTTAGCTCATCGTTCGTAAACAACATCGACTTACAATAAGGAAAGCCCTGTGGTTAAAACCCCCAAAGTTTTCATTCATTGTTCTCTTCTGAACTAGGAGTTTCTTCTAAAAATATTTCTTGGCTAAATGCATAAGAGTATGAAAGAGTTATTTATTTATGGGTACTGCACTTACATCATTTCCACTACCCAGGTAGTATGAATGCATCTAATATTGTGAATACCTTCACAAAAAGTGGCCGAGGTATTGCACTGCTTTGAATAAGTAACGCTTCACCAGTGAAGAAGACTAATGTTACTTATACCTGCCCACCCACCGATGAGTAAGCCAACAAGCATCGAAACGGTGCTGTCTGGGTGGTGGTAGTATCCGCAGAGAATAAATAACATTAGTCTTCTTCACCGTTGAAGCGTTATTTATTCAAAGCAGTGCAATACCTCAGCCACTCGTTGTGAAGGTATTCACAATATGAGATATAACTAAACGATGCATTCATACTACCTGGACAGTAAAAATGATGTAAGTGCAGTATCCATGCATAAACAACACTTTCATAAGAGTTTCTTATAACTGCTGTTGTTGTTGTCTAAAAGAAAATACAACAGCGGAGCTATCAGTAATATTTAATGAACAAGTTGAGGGAACCCATTTCCACATTTTCCTCTATTTCCAAAACTCAAGTCCAGCTCTTTGTGGACGAACTCATTCTGATTATTCCCATAGAGACTTTTTAAGTTCCTAAATCCTATCCAAAATTTGAAAAATACATTACAATATATTTCTATATACATAATTTTCCCCTTCCAGCATTTTAATTTTTACTGTGCTGCGCAATATGTAATATTTACTATACTTTCCATGTTCTTTCTCTTTGAAAAAAAAATAAATAATAACAATAATTTTTTACCATCCAGAGCAAGTTCTTTTGCAACAACAACATAACTATCAGTAACATTTAGTGAACAAATTGGATGTAACCAATTTCCACATTTTCCTCTATTTCCAAACCCCAATAGCGCAAGAAGGACATGCTGTTCGCTGAACGAACTCATTATAACTACTCTCATGGAAACATAAATTAAATCCTATCCGAAATTTTAAAAATATATTTTTCATACTTTTATCCTCGAATCAAATTTCTGTGGACGCTCCCATGTCCCTTCGATTATGAACTCCACTACGATTTTTATAAGTTTCTAAACTAAGCCAAGAAGTTACTTCTAACCTTGCTCAATTATCTTGTTCAAATACTTTCTTGCTCTATTTTCCCTGAGTAACGCGTGAAGTTTATATATTTGTATGACTGTAATTCATTAACGCTCATTTTTATTTTTTTTAATAACCTGATGTATATCATATTTCACTGTAAAATTGCTACTAGATAGAGAGTTCAACCGGTTCGAAAAAAACTAAATATGTGTAGATAAACATCTGATTATTTCCTGAGCGTAACATAGTAGTTGGAAAGTATGACGTCAGTAAAGGCAGGAATTTAAAAAAAAAAACAAGTTTGTGATTGCGTAAGTATCCACACAAAGTTATTCCATTTAATAGACTAGTCAACCTTCAGCAAACATTAAAGTACCTTTTAAACCAGTAAGGGTGTTTATTATTAGTGATTTTCCCCCTTTTTAAGCTTCTAAAGAGGAAAATTGAGAATATAAGGAAGAAATTCAATTTATAACTGCTGATAATGCAAGCTATGGTTGTTTCCTTTCGTCATACGATTCATTAATCACAAATGTCTATTTTTAAATTCATCATATCATTTTTGATTTAATGAACAAGAGTATCTGTTTATAAAAGAATTAAAACAGAATAAACTATATATATATAATTTGAAAAACTTTAATAATTCAAAATAGTGTATTAAACAAACTTACATAGCCGGAAGTGCCGCAAGCAGCGCCCCCCAGCTCTTCTGGAACCCACTTTTTTTTTTTTTTTTTAATTTAAAAGCCTAATTGTAGCCACAAAATAAACCATTATTTTTATTTACAGTTATAAGCCTACGATGCATGAAATCTATTTTATTTTAATTAATATATCGATTTATTTATCATATAAATTTAGCGTAAAATCTTCATGGTACGAGAACTGTAGAATATTATTGTAAGGAAAGCATAGCTTCCTCATACTGTACAGTAGAAATGAGAAAACATTGTAGAAACACTTCGCCATGAGTTGCCTCGATCTTGCAGTATTTTTTTATTATCATCTGTTGTACTGTATACCATTGCGCATCTTAAATATTAAACATAATCATCACTGGTTTTGGGTTTTTCTGTGAACTAATTAGCTCAGATTTTGAGGTTGGGAGGTTAACGATGCAGAGTGGCGCCCTTTTCTTTTCAGCAATCCTCTTTACTTTCTCATTCTTCCTTTCATCTGTACTATTCTACTATTTGGAATTATAGCAGGATGAAATGAGTTTTTCATCCCTGCATATAATGGGCTGAAATCGGATAGCAGACCCTCACTGAGATTCTTGACAGGATTTGGCCTCTTCTAGTTCAGGCTGTGTTTATTTTCTTGTCTCATGTCTATCTTTCTTTCCTGGCTGCAACTGTTTTAGATTAGATATTAGTTTGTTTTTCTTTTTTCTTTTCTAAATTAAAACAATGGTGTGGATATTGACATACACTTTAAATAAATAGCAGTATGCTTCTCCATTGGAGGTGCTTTTTTTATTTAGTGCCGTGCAATACCGAGGTAACTCGTGGTAAAGGACTTCTGGAATATGCACTACACTAATCGATACACTAAGTATCAAACCTAGTTTTCTCATTGTTAAGTACAAAATGAGGGTATGCCTTACTTGCACAATCAATTATTAATCAAATGTATCATGTCTGTACGCAGTAAATCAATCGAAGTTATTACAGTTACTTCATTTCATTAGATCCCATATTGGGAATACCATCAAAAGAAGTTGCCTATTCTGCTATACTTCGAATAAATAACGCTTCTCCAATAGAGAAGACTATCGTTACTTATTCTCGGTGGAACCACCACCCAGACGACCGTTTCAAGGTATATGTGTAGAGATGTAATGCTCTTTAACCTAAAGGCTCCTAAAATCAGGCAACAGTTGCTGAAGGTGTGAAACGTTCATAAAAACTCGTCGTGTTTTGACGAGATTCGAATCCAGGAATTTGCTACGTGGTATGGAAGAAGAAGCAAAAAAAAAAAAGAAAAAAAAAAAGCATTGATTGCAACCATTGTTGGCTGTAAGAGCTCTTAGTGCTCAATAGTTCTTTCTAAAGCTCCTCTCTTTCTCGACCAAATTTTCAACGAAATGTTTCAGAAATAAAAATCATATGATAAAGAAACCCAGTTGGAGTCTCGTCATAAGCTGGAGGAATTTCTAAAGGCCTCTTCAATAGAGGGCAACGTATAATTAGCCAATCTAAGGAGAAGGAGTAGAGTTTCTCCCACTGTTCCAATTTTATAACGAGCGCAACATGCAAACTGTTGTTGTTGTTGTATTGGTTTTTAGGAGCATTAGCAACTAAGGCCATATTGCTCCGGGATATGCGGTGGTCATTCCCTGACCTTTCCGCATCTTCCGTATTTGGTGGTGACGGGCTCTAATCCCGGTCTAATCAAGAAGCATGTGATACGCACTACTGCTCCTTCCCACCTGGCTATGGAAGCGCCCCATGCAAACTGTAAACACGCACATACCTGTACAGGCAATGTAGGCAAATAAGGTACAAGGTAGCCTAAGTCGTTCATGCGCCTAAAAACCAACAACAACTACTACTACTAACAAGCCCGAATGCAAAAACACATAAAAATTTTAGTTAAAGTACAGCGAACGTATAAGGAAAGTAAAAAGTGAAAGTACCTTCTTTTAAGTAGGTACTTTCACTATATTATGGAGTTTAAGTATAAAATGGATAAAACTATATTATGGAGTTTAAGTAATGTTATATTACTCGTATATTTTATGGTTTAGGAAAACTGGTCTAAAAATGGTATTTATTTTTTGACATAATCATTAAAAACATTTACACTCGTTCCGTCGCTTTATCAAATTCCGGAAACTGGCTATTATAAAGACAGTGGTTGTGGTCGTAAGTCAGTAACGTAAGTCATTTTCAATCTCTGCATCATCTGATAAACCACTGACGATAAGCCCTTGTTTAAGAGGTGAAATGGAAATGTTTAGAGGCGGCGACTGGACTGCAAGGAAGATAATGAAGAGGTTCCTAGTCCAATTCATTAATGGTCGTCTCTTGTGGTTCATGCACTGTATACAATTTCGTGTTTTCATGCAACAACAACAGTATTACATGTACCAATTGGCCAGGTCGTTTTCTGTAAAAGTGATAGTCCATTGCAGAAAAGATTCTCCTTCACAATATCTCTTCAAAAATGCGTGAACGTTTTTATTTAATAGATCCACAATTTTAAAAGAATCAAATTTTCAAAATTACAAAGATTGGTGAACTAGTAATTGAAATAACATTACATTCTTGAGCAAAATCAATAGAGATTGCAAGGAAGATTGTACTGCCACAAAATGCAGATCGTTTTTCCGCTGTCCAAGTGGAAAAACGATCTGCCTTTTTTGGCAGGAGGAGCCCACAAGGAGAGTGCTCTGCAGGATGACAAATCAAATGTTAAAATTTGCACCATCAAGATCGCTTAAAAGTTGAAAAGAAGGAAGGGGATATATATATGTCAAATTACGAGGGGCGTTCAATAAATTATCTACCTAAGGTACTTCCCATACTTATATTTCAATGACTCATGATTTATCATGTTCAGACTAATTTAAAATCAAACTAATTTTGATCCTACTATGTTTTTAGGTTGTGTTGCTCTAACAGAAAGAAGGAAGACACCTGTATCAAATTGTGGATTTGCTGAAATTAGAGCATTGTTCAGTCATCAAGTTTCTCACCAAAGAAGGAAATGGTCTTGTATTATCCTTATTTTCTTAGAGTCAGCTTTTAGTGAACTTAAGCGCATAACTGGTTTTCCCAGCATAGAAATACAAATGCCTTTTAAAAAATCGTATTTGACAGATCTAGTTTGAAACTGGAAATAAATTCCTGCAGATGGAGATGATAAAAACTGATGCCCAAACCATTACGTTTAAAATTTTACTACAAAACATTGAAAACTGGGAGGTCTGGTAACTTAATTTAAGGGAAAATGAGAAGCTGACACGTACCAAATACTGTATGTTTAAACTTAATCTCTTTGATATAAGCAGTTATTTCTAAAACATATTATCATTGTTTGTTGGGACTACCTTAAAATATCTTTGTCCTACCTTGAAACCGACCATAGGGAAAAAAAAAACATATATCTCAAAGAGAGAAACAAACAAACAAAAAATAATAATAATAAATAACACTTCCACTCACTGCTCCATTCCATTCCACCCTTTAAAGGATATTTGCGCAAATACTCCATATTCCAAAGCTTACCCCTAGAGATAATTTGAAGAATTACATGAAATTATAACGTTGACCTACAACTGCCATTTTTTTCTACTTAGTTTTCCGCTTTTTTTCTTTTTTAAATACCAATTGTTCTCCTCAACTGGAGCACAACATTTTAGTACTTTCGTCGATTTGTTGTGCTCTGGTAATTATAATTTACGACCATCGACAATGACATTGCTTTCAAAGCTAAAAGAAATTGAATTATTTTCACCATAAAGCATGAATATACAATATATAAAGGAATAGAAGTGAATGGCATTAATATAAATAATAACATAGATACAAGGTTATTCAAAAAGTAACATCAAATTTTATATTAAAAAAAACATTTATTTTATTTCATTTCAATAATTAAACATCTTTAATATTATAAAAATAATTAGCGAATTTTAAAATTGCCACGCATGTCGCTAGTAGTGATTTAAAATCAATGAAAAAATTAATCTTTGCACTTTTCTTTTCACTAAGACTATTTAGTAGTACTGACAAATGATGCAAGAAAGCAGTGTGGCGTTAAGGGCAAGTTACTGCTATGGTTAAAGGAACGTTGAGAGGAAAAAGACAGAGAGCTGTTATCGATGGGCATTTCCTCTTCTTCGACAAGTGTGGAGTCCCCCAAGGTTCAGCGCTAGGCTCGTCATTGCTTTCAGTATTTATTAATGATACTGATGAAAGCATATCAGACCTAATGTCTAAAGTTTGCAGATGATACGAAAGTTGGCAGATTGGTTAATGACAGGTACACTACCACTACTGAAACAAGATTTAAATAAGTTAGGTAGATGGGCTCAGAAATGGCAATTGAAGTTTAGCATTGATAAATTCAAGGTACTTCATATGGGCTCGCCTGTATCATAGTTGGTGGGATCGCCGTTCTCCTCACATGGGTGGAAAAAGACCCGAGTTCGAGATATGGCCAAATGTGGCACCTTAACACTTCAACTGCGGCCCTAAAAGAAATGTGCATTGTAAAAATACATAAATCTTAAAAATTTTCGAAGATTATCTTGCACAGATCTCAGGATTACAAATGTGGCCTAGCCACACCTGGGATAAACATTTGCTGATAAAAATAGCGAAGCACTTCTCTTATCAATTACTTTGTTGAAACAAGTTAGTAAATATATGCATTGCGTTACATTTCAGACGCGTTAGCAAGTAATCATTCATGATTTATTACAAAAAAAAAAAAAAAAAAAAAAAGCAAGCAAAAAGCATCGACTTTAATGGGCGAACCGAGAACATTTCGTTTCTGCGCATCCGCCATATTGCACATTCATTCCTCCAACCAGCATTATGAACAGCCCATTTGATATGTATAAAAAATAATAATAGATAACAAACTCAGTCTTTTATTGATTCGATTTTAATCAAATTCGAGATGGCTCGACAAATCATTCTAAAAGAGCGAAATATAAAATTTCATAAAAATTCATCAACTGGAAGTGGAGTTATTACATGCGAACGGACAGAGAAATATTAATTGCAGATTTATATTAGTCTGCTTTTAAAAATTTGGGATAGGTTGAAAAATCTTTTTAAATGGCTCAAATATAAAATTGCATGAGAATCCACAAGTATTACATGCAGACGGACAAAGGGATGGATATGGTGAAGACAATAGGGGCATTAAACATATACATAGTACATTCAAAAAGTTCCCAGAATCGCACGCTGGCCGTAAGATTTCATGGGGCGTTGACGTTGAACTTGATGCGCACGCATGCCAAGTGAAACCGACTTCGCCACTTTACTTGTGTGTTACAGCTGTTTGATTGTAGAATGTCGCAGTTGAACATCGTGTTAACATTAAGTACTTTAAACTTGGAAAAAAGTGCTACAGAAACACTGCAAGCATTACAAAAAAATTATGGAAATTATGCTCTGAAGAAAACGACAGTTTATGATTTGTTTAAAACGGACAGGAAACACTAAAAGAGAACCCTCACAGTGGACGCCCTTCAACGTCACGAAAGTGAAGGAACACGTGAGAAATGACTGTTGAGATTGCCCATGAAGTTGGACAGTCTGCAGGCTCAGTGTATACAATCCTGACGCAAGATTTAGGAATGCTTTGAGTATGTTCAAAGTTCGTTCCACGCTTGCTATCAGACGATCAAATGGGCTGCAGGAAAGCCATCGCTGAGACCAAGGTGGAATCATCCGAATTTTTTTTTTTTTTTTTTTTTTTGACAATGAGGGCATAGTGCACGACGAAATTGTGACTAAAGGCGAAGCATCACTGCTGCTTACTACGTTGAGGTTTTGACAAGTTCGCGTGAGAATGTGAGGCGAACGCGACTTCAGAAGTAGAAGGATGGCTGGATCCTGCACCGTGACAATCCACCCAGTCGCATGTCGATGGCAGTTCAGAAGTTCTTGGCTGCAAAAAAAATCACGGTCATGCAGAATCCCCCCCTACTCCCCTAGACTTTGCACTATCTGACTTCTGGCTGTTCCCCAAACTGAAAAATGAGGCTTCGGGGTCGTTGTTTCGTTATGTGGATGACATCAATGAAAACGCCGAAGGTCCTACGTGCGCTAAAAAACACAATTCTAAAGAATGTTTCAAAGCTTGGGAAGACCGATGGAGCAAATATGTTTCTGTGTGTGTAGAAGTAAAGTACTTTGAAGGTAATTTGGTCAGTATGCCCAATTGTTCGCTCAATAAACTTTTATAGTAAAATCCAGGAAATTTTTTGAATGTACCTCGTATGCTAATACGTCTAATAACAAAATATTGTTCAGTCTTGAAGTCTTCCATTATGCAATTCACCAAACAGTTCACGACATATCAGAACTTGAAACTGTGTCAGCATATTCTTGAACACACACTCTCCTATCATCCACCACCAGCAGTTAGCTGAAACTTGAGCTGTTGTACGGTGGCGCTGACATTCTGCGAATTATAAATTGTTATCAGCTTGTGTAGACAGGCGAAATTATAATGAGGTTTATTATTGTTAACAGTGTGGTCTAGTTAGCCAATTTCGTGAGGTCTACGTGATTTTGCCAACGAAAACTCAGATTTTTTAACTCTTAAGACTGACAACTCCACCACACCATGCACGAAGTTTACAAACTCATTAATTGACGCCTCGTGATCTTAGTTGCTTTGGCCCTTATCCTAGCAAACCTAAACTCCTACATAACCCTTCACATCGCTGAAATTTAAAAAATAACATTCCTTCTAACACTTGATAAACCTGAACACTCAAAAAAAAAAAAAAAAAAAACTCATTCATGTTGAGAGATTATTAAGTTATTAAAACGTGCGGAGGAGGAAACTTGAGAAACACAAAATAACGCCAATTGACAGTAAAATCACTACTTGAAATTTGTGGGCAAAATGGGTGAAGGCCGTAACCGCCCAAGAAATATATTTGGGGTGGACATTAACACCGTTCAAGTGACCTTCGTTTCTTGTAACAGTCTGTCACCCGTTGAATGTCTTGCAGGTAACTATCGGCATTGGATTTTTCCAACCAGCTCTTGACCTCAATGTTATGACCGCCGTCAAACAATATAAACTACGTTTTCAGATATTTTAAAAAATTGGGTATTTAAGTGATAATGGTCAAAATTACTCGAATTCTTACATTGCATTTTTTTTTTTTTTTTTTTTTTCTGGAATTGTTCATTGAGATCAGGAGTATAAAAGACCAGTGCTCCAAAGGAAAATCAGTTCTCAAGTCACAATCGGCAAGAGAGAAACAAATCCTCACAATGCTAGCTAAGGTAAGATTGTTCCCAGTAGCCATATTACTTACAATTTTATTATTATTTTTTTAATACTGATGAACAGTGGAGTTATACCTCTACAATAAGTTTTACTTCTCAATAATTCAAATTATTAATTTATGATGGACTATTTGTGCTAAGTATATTGATTATATTTCGATTTTTATCACTATTTGTCATGTCAAGTAATTTATTAATTAATATTTTAAATTATTTTATTTCAACTTCATTAACTTTCGCTAACTAAAGAAAAACAATTAGAAAATAATTTCAGCATCAATACGATCTTACATGTAGTTTATTTCTTACACTGAAGAGAACAAGCCATAAAAAAGAAGGGGAAGAAAGCGCCACCTAGTAATGTTTCAATTCGGTATGAGCATTATTCTCGCATATAAAACTAATATTAATAAAATATTAAATATCATGAGAATTATGATAAGCAACAAATAACGCCAGTACAATTCAAATAAAATTCAAATCAGACATAAGAAGGGGAAGAAAACGCCACCTGTTAATATTGCAATTTGGTGTGAGTATTATTCTCACATAAAACTAATATTAATAAAATATTAAACTTGAGAATTATGATAAATAACAACAAAAAACACAGTACAATTCAAACCCATTTAAGTCTCTCTTTTTTGTTGAATAAATGTAAAATTAATATCATAAGTCGACTTTAAATCTCTTATCGGACGTATTCCGACTTCAATTTTATAAAAGTCTGTAAAATCAATATTTCAATATATGAAATTATAATTCCAGCTTTCTAATGGCCGCTGTGCCACTAATATTTATCGTGAAGACTATGTTATCAGTATTTAATTCAGACTAACACTGTTGAACCATAGGCTTACTTTTTTTTCTCCCTTGAACAATTTATTAAAAACTTAAGTTAGTAAATGTAATTGGATGACAAAATACAAACGCGACTGTAGTTTGTATTTTTAAAACATTTATTTTCGCCAAGTTCTGCGGAGTAGGATGAATACGTACAGTTCATACAGTATATGAACAGTATATATCCTAGTTGAGTGGATTTTTCACTCTTTTGGAAAGTTCCAGTCCAGATTCCATCGATAACGAAAACAACTCATAGGAGTCTGTTCAAGAGGTGAGGGGCATGGTAGCTGCTCTAAACCAGGGATTTAAGCTTCTCGGAATTTTATTTATTATTTTAAAGTTTTCGTTTGTAATATAACAGCCAAGACAAAAAGATCGAGAGTAGCTAGAATCTATATGCATCCATGAAGTGTCTCTATATTGTCTTAAATCAGTATATGGTGTGCAGTATCCTAGCCAGAAATAGTAGAACCAATTTTCTTTGAAAACTCACCAAGTTGTCAAAGTTATCTGAAGATTTTAACAAGCTTTTTTTGACCGAGTGAATGACGAAGAGCGTCAGAAAGATTACTTCCAACAAGTTGGCGTAATATGCTATATCTTAGTGTTTCAATGTGTTAGATTGCCTCAGTGTTTGGATATAGTGTTGACTCAGAAGACTTGTGATCCCCATTTTCATGTAAGTTTGCCACGTGCTTTTGAAAACAATCCACAATTACCTGAAAAACTGAAGGGGAACATTACCAAAAAGTCGTTCCTTTATAAAGTCAGAGGCTTAAAAAAAATAAAATAAAAATAAAAACATATATAACTTCTAAATTACTCTTTTAGAACATTTTAAAAATGAATACTAGTAAGGCAGTAATAATAAAAAGCTGAAATCATATTGTTATGTGCATAAAATTATTTACTCTTTTATAGGTTGTATTCCTTTGTGTTCTTGTATCTGCTTCCTATGGCTTTGGGGGAGTAAGTGAAAGCTCTAGGAAACAAGATGTAAGTTGCAGTTCTTTTTTATTTTAGTAATTAATATAAAAATCATTACAAATCGACTGATGTTTATTTTCAATGAGCGTTGTGTTTCCTTACACTATTACTCTCATTATAATTACAATAGTACACGCGTTCCAGTTGACCGTGGTTCAGACCAAGCAACACAAGCAAAAGAGGAAACCAAGTTTAATGTTTTAAGAAAAATGAAGCTGGGCTGAACTTCTTATGCCAACAGTATTTAGCATCGACCGAAATTATCGTTTAACAGGTTGCAAGGGTTTAGAGATGGGAGAAATTCTTTCTTTACTATCTAATGAGTCCGGCACAATCTGCTACAATGTTTTAATATGTCGGCATGGCGGAAGAAGAAAACGCGGAAAAAGCTTCCCGCTTGTAAATATTGAAATCGCTCATGCATAAAACCTAAAGTATCCTACTTGTACTTGATAGCCCTAAATCTATGCTTGGCTATGCTATGCTACGCTTCTAATTAAGAAAATCACGCAAATACGGAAAAAGTTAAAGACTCTTGCCCATCATTATTCAAGTTATTATTTTTTTTGAACTGCAGAAACTCTCATGAAAACCTATTCACTACTTCTACATTTTCAAATGTACTCATATATATTGGAGTGGAAAAACTAAGAAACAAACCAAAAACGAAAATGCATTTTTAAATACGAATTAAAATACAACCGAATATTGCCAGTCACGAACAAAATACTCACTGTTTGACTTCATAGACAAAGTCGTCCAAGAAGCAACTACAATATGCAGATCTGGTAACCTATCGATTTCAAGATCTATCATTATAAAAATGTGACAAAGACACTTTAATGTTGCTTTGGTATTAAACAGTTTCTTTTCCTTTATTTTCTCTAGGACTTTGGCAATTATGCGTTCAAGTATCAAATAGTCGATGGTAAAGGTGCAACTAACGGAAGATCAGAAAGTGGAAATGGTCACGGTGGTGTCGTTGGCTCTTATAACATTGGAGATATAGATGGCCGTTCTAGACGAGTTGACTACGTTGCTGACAAAGCTGGCTTCCGTGCAGTGGTAAAAACCAACGAACCTGGCACTGCTGCCAGCCTGCCTGCAGCTGCAGCTATTGATTCACCCTACAAAGGAAATTTTGCTGGTAGCTACGGAGGCTATGGTGGTGCTGGTATCGGAGGTGGTTATGGAGGCTATGGTGGTGCTGGTATCGGAGGTGGTTATGGAGGCTATGGTGGTGCTGGTATCGGAGGTGGTGATGGAGGCTATGGTGCTGGTATCGGAGGTGGTTATGGAGGCTATGGTGCTGGTCTCGGAGGTGGTTATGGAGGTTATGGCGCTGGCCTCGGCGGTTATGGCGGCGGATACGAAGGTTATGGAGGCGGCTATGGTGGTTACGGAGGCGGTGGCTACTAAATCTACGGATTATCCAAATTCCTCACTGGGTAAGTATACTTTTTTACGCAAGTTACCATTTATTTATTTTGCATATTCTGGATAAAATGGAGTTTTGCATATTATGGGAGTTATGTTCCATGAATACTAATTCTTTCAGCAGTTTGTACGTTGTAATACTGACTGGAGTTAATATCTTTGTCATCTGTTTAACACACGAGGGATACTATCTTCTTTTTTTAACCTTTATAGCTCCATAAATCTAGAATTAATGTTTTTATCAACTCTTTAACATACGAGGGATACTGTCTTTTTTTTTTTTTTAACCTCTCTGGGCTTCATAAAATTTTTATACATTATTAGGATATACATTATACATTTTATACATTATTAGGATAAAAAGAATAAAATTAATATTGAATAAATATAAAGTTTGTAGGCTGAAATTTACTTTATAGTGCTTGCCCATGGAACTTTGCGACATGGAATGAAGAGCTGGCCTAGGTCCGCTCACTAATTTACAGTGTTTGGGCGATCTATCCCTGGTTTAAACCAGCCCCGAGGGGGGGGGATAATTTCTGGGTTTTCACCCTTTGGCTCTGGTGTAAAATCGGGAAACGAAGTTAAGCATTGGATGGATGGATGGATGGATGGTTCAATCACTGCAACCTAGGCAGAGCTGGGCCAGCTCTTGGTTTAGTTAAATACAGTTATGTTTGTTTGTTTTGTTTTTTTAATTTACCTAATGATATTTTTAATCTTTCAGACAATGTATTGACGATGTTTATTTATTTTTTTCATTTTTAGATACGAAACCAAATACTATATAGGAATAAACGAAGGTCTATGAATAAATCTACGAGCTTATTTCATTAATGCGGAAGTGGACTGTCGTATGGGCATTGAGGTCAAGTGCGACCTCGAGGATAAAGTACCATGGGCTGCTATTTATACAAAAAAGATGGCATTATCCTAAAATATGTATTTTATGTAAATATTGCAATTGTTATTTTATTTCGCTTATGTATTGTATCTTAAAAATAAGCATCACGAAATAAATATTGATTGAGCAAAATATTTGTTGTCTGTTATTTAAATTGAATTAATTTAATGGTTTTATCAACAAAATAAGCACTGGAATATAATTAAAAAATAACCTGTGTCATGTTATTCAAAAATAATAAGAAGAAAATAAATAATAATTAAATATATAATAAAAGATTTAAATACAGTAAAGATTTAAAAGATGTAAAAGATTTAAATACAGTTAGATCTAATATACAGTAAAAGATTTAAAGCACCCAGACACGATACAAGTACTGTACAGAGAATTGATAATGAAAGGAACTGTATGTTATTTAAACGTAACTTGCACAATCAAAATAACTTCTAGTTTCTAAAGAAGGGAAATGGATTATTTCATGTCATTAACAAGGTTAGACGTTATATCATTTTCACTAGCTAGTAACCACAGCGAATTTAAACGATTTCCTTCCTTAATCATTCTAAATGCATTTTTGATGTGAAGAAGTGCTGAGATAGATGCCTATTAGAACAGCACCGATGAGCACAGCCAGATAAATGTAAATAATTTCCATTTTGGGGACGCAGATGTTCAATTATTTTTACTGATATATGAGTAGATAATTCGAAATGGACTTGCTCTTAAAATGGATTCATTCTTTAACAAAGGAATCATGTATTATGTTCTTCAATAGTATTTTTCGCCCACCATGTAACAGAAATGCTATTTTTTTTCTTCTACTTCTTGTTTTGATTCTAGTTTCAAAATAAATATGATTCTTAAGTGTCATTTCATTCTAGTTTCTGGGAAAAACTTAATTCGCCTATCTCATTGTCAGATCTCAATCATTTCCTGTATTATTCCTGTTCTCTAAACCCGATTTTATTCTTTGGTTGGTTGTTGTTTTAGTCGCATTTGTAATATTGCGCCATATATAATTTGTCTGTAAATTGCGAGTGTTCTGTGGTCGATTTGCTGTTTGTCGAACGAAAATCCCAAGGTTCCAGGAGAAAAAAACCATGCTACTCTCGCCTGAGACCTACTAACTCAACCATGTTGTGAAAAAGACCATAAAAATTCTTCGGTTGAGTGATGGGATTTTAAATCAGGTGTTTTCCAGGTTGATGATTGTACAACAAGCTGGGTTACCCACGAGGGCATGTTATTTTTTTATTTATTCCACACACACACACACACACACACACACACACACACACACACACACACACACACACACACACACACACACCTTATCACTGAACAGCAGAAACCTACAATAAAGGTTATACTGTATATAGATAAATATACAGTGTCTAGTCAAAACATTATGACCACCTACCTAATAAGGGGTATGTCCTCCTCTTGTTGCCAGTACGCTGCGACATGGCAAGGCATGGCCTCTATAAGGCCTCTGAATGTTTCAGGAAGTATGTTGCATCATATCTCCAGATTGAGCTCTGTAAATCTCAGACAGCCTGTGGTGGAGGATAGAAACGCCGGATCTGTCGATCCACGTAATTCCAGATGTGTTCTACGGAATTCATATCCAACAAATTCGACGGCCAAGGTAGCAGCTGGAAGACACTTTCGTGTTCGGCGAATCACTCTCGAACAACATCGGCAATGTGGCAGGGTGCATTTTCCTGCTAAAGCACTGCCGTGTCATGCGGGAAGAGTCACCATGAAGCGGTGTACCTGATCAGCCATAATATATAGGTAGCTTTTAGCATTCAAAGTGCGGTATAGAGGTATGAGGGCACCAAGAGATTCCCACGAAAACATTCTCCTTACCAAAACACTGCCGTCACGTGCCTGTTTATGTTGGTCAAAAACATTGGAGCGATTCCTCTCCGTAGTTTGTCTTTGTAGCCTCTATTTACCATCCACACGGCATAACAGGAAACATGATTAATAAACATTAGGCGTCGTTCGTTGGTGATTGCCGTAACCATGGATACCTTGACCGGGCGCCTGCTCCAGAGCTCCACAGAGAGGAAGGTTTGTCAGATCGTGATCTTGGAAACACCACTGATTGTCCCCCAGTTAAACTCCATGGTCAGCCATTCCACCATTTTCCCTCTATCGGCTCGCACAAGGCGGGACATTTCATCGCGACTATTGATGAGGCGTGAGTAGCACTCGCCATTGGCCCAGTGTGGACAACGTTGGGACCCATTAGGGACCCAGCGGCTAAATGACCAGAGGAACAACGGTACACGACACTACACATATACAAAATCCATATACATTTAAACCTCTGGCATTGATAGTGTTCTGTTTCACACCCATAATGTATACTATGCGGAGATGGGGGAACCCCTGGTGCCGTTTAACACTAAACACACTCTAACTCTACTCTACTCTACTGGCTCAGTGACTACTACTCTGTCCATTTATTTATTTATTTCGAATGCATTGAGTGTGCACAAGAAAGATGTGTGCACAAAATTTACAAAATAAAATTACATTAAAGTACACATCTTTGTTTCCGTTAGAATCACTTGGATTTGACTTGCTAATAGCAGCTTCCATTTCACACACAAAAAAAAAAGGTTACTCACGGGATGCAGGACGAGAATCTAGCTATTGTGCATCCCACTCTGTCCATTATCCATCCATTCTTAGACCATCTTAACTAACAGCATTGTCCGTGAAAAGCCCACAAGATACTGCCACCCTTCAACTAGTACTCGACAATCATCCTTTTTCGAAGTCCGTCAGATTATGTTCCTTACCCATGTCGATACTTCGGATGAACCGCATTCCACGAATCTGCAGGATCGCATTTACCGGTTCTCAGTGCAATACGTGTGCCATCAGACGGGGAGCAAAGACCGATTGCTAAAACATGGGGGTGGTCATAATGTTTTCACTGGACAGTGCATGTACACAAAAGCATCTTGCGTTCTCCCTTGGATTTTTTTTGGATTAGTGGCATTATTGCTACCGTTGGGTATGCAAGGCATAATAAGACTGAGAATAGGCTTCTGCTTAAGAAGGTTAAAAATTGAATCTGTTTTCAAATGCACCAGTCAGTTACCTTCATGATGGAGGTAATTGACTTGTGGAAATTTCACGAAAAACGTGAAATTCCCTTCCACGTGAATCGAGTGTGCAGTGTTGCCGATAATGATGTTATACAAAAAAGTCAAGCAGTACATAAACATCACTGTAGCAGTGTTAACGATGTGTTCTTCATTTGCAGTGCGCACAGGCACACAGATCATATAACAAGTTAATCTTTCACAGCAAAACATTTCCCATCGTGGGGATATTTGAAAAAAAAAAATGGCGTAATTTTGTTTTTGTGTAATTCTCTCCCACATCCTTGGAAGAACATAATCTGTTGGCAGTCCTTACATCAGATTGCACTACAGACATATGAAAACAGAGCTACTTTAATTGCGGCCTCTTGGTTATATAACTGAAGATATGTTTTGGATATTCGGGGATTAAGGAGCTTGATCAAAATCAAATTTTCAGCTTATATTCTAGAAAGGTCTAAGATTCACTTTTCATTACACAGAATTTTAGTCACTCTCCCCGCATGCTGAAATCTATAAATACATAAATGATAGTATGCTTTGGATATTTGGACATTATTTAGAAAGGGAAAATCAGATTGAAATCAAATTTTTAGCGTATGCTCTATCGTTCTCTGTAACAATTTTAGGCTGAATTTTGATTCTGTAGCCACCTGTTTCAAAAAAAGTTTAAAAAAATATTGATATAAATTCGAAACAGATATGGTCTTCCGATATTTAAAAATTTCGGAACTCTGAGCAATTAGTGTCGGTAGGTTAACTCAATTCCCCCCTCCCTTAAGAAGTACTGCTATACAAATTCTGCCTCAGGACTACCCATCAATTGAGCATTACGAAGCACCACAACACTAAAAGATCACACCATTGGTAATCATCCTGTCAACCTGTGCCGCACGTGTTGAAACTCCTTTCACCAACAAAAGATTTTGCTGTCGGATGGAACACAAATTGTATCTTCTATTACTACTTTCTGCCTTCTGGCCAAACGATCAGAGAAGACCATGAAGTCTTTTTGTTAATTTTTTTACGTATGTTTTGATTCTTCCTAAAAATTTGCACGAACATTTTGGTTTCCTGATAATATAAACCACATAATCGATAGGAACTACCACTTCAGAAGTTTCAGACCTGCCTTTTGACTTTTTCAACATTCTCACTATCGTTGCCACTTCATGGTAATTTGTTCTGTAAGATTTTTCTAGGTTAAAAGAGTTATGTGATCAATGAAATTTGTTTTATTTTATTACTTTTATAATAATAATAATAATAATCTCTTATTAAATAGCTGTTACTACGGTCACAGAAGTATCTAACGTGGATTAGTTCAAAAAGGACATTCAAGAGAATTTCAAGCGACTAGAGTAGCTTGCAATTCATAAGGTATAAAACCTTTCTATGAACTCTTCTCCAGATATATTCTGACACCAGACCTCCTTCAGCAGGGCCGATCTTCAGGGAAGTGCAACGGACCCGGACTTAAAATGGTTCCAAGGGGGAGCCTGAATACAAGCAATGAGAAGCCTATCTGTCGTTTTCTCCCAGTATTAATTCTTGCACCCATTCCTTCTAAACTCTAGGACCGACCCTATCCTCCAGCATCTTCTCTTTCTGTCAAATTTAGATTGGGATTCAAATCTTAGAAAAATTAACAAAACGTGTACTGTAGACATAGGCCTGCTGTAGATTATGCTAAAGTGTACAACATACTGAGCTAACAAAGTATTTTATTTGTAGAGTACTGTCACTAGTGTCTGATATTAATTCTCCTGTTACTAAAATTCATATCGTGAAATTCTAACCGATCTGAAGAAGGCTATTTTAGTATAAATAAAGTCAACAAATTACTGTAATCCATAAAGCAGTGTAAGAATGTAACAAAACAGACCACAATGATAAAATATTTACTGTAGCAAATAGTGCAGAAATTATAGCTGTTTACATTACATTTCAAAAGGTGTGAACCCTGCCACTGCAATTTATCGTGTAGGGGTGAACAGCTCAAGTAGTCATCCGGGTAATGAGGTTTCAACTGCAATTATGGTCGATAAAGGCATAAAATTCCTTCATTCTGCGGTCATAATTAAGTGGATTCTGTTATTACAGATAGTTTTTTCACTTTCTCTTTATAATGCTCGTACCCATGTGTGTGGGACATGCATGAGTAGTAATACAAATAACTTTCTAAGCATACAAATAGGTTCAAGGATTTTTGTGCGAGGTACCCGCTGTATTTACACACCAGGTGTTCGACCACTGTAGTTATTTCTCAGTTATTACAATCTTTTATTGGTAACAAGGGAATAACTTACTTGAAATGGGTTTCAATAGTTGGTAAAATCGATTAATACTTCACTTGATGTAATATCAAAATGAGAACGGAGTTTATTGACTAGTAGCACTTAACTCCAGGAAAATATACGGAAAAAAAAGTGGTTTTGTTAGGAAGATAAAGTAGGAGTATTTATTTATACAGTATACTTGTATAAAAACAACCGGGTGGAATTTCCGGGGCACATAACTAGTCACCATAAATGCTGTACTGAATTTTTGAGATCATGATTTTTCATTAAATGGCGTTTGTAAGCCATGTATATTTGGTTGTTTTGTCCATTTTGTTTTGCAAAATAAAAAAATAAAATGAAATAAATAACGTATTTATAAACTGGGTGTATTCTATGTTTGTGTATACACCCATCAGGCTCGATATTCCATTCTACAACGAAATCAGCTTTGGTTAATGTTTGATTTGATTTGGTTAATGTTTGGTTGATTATAACGTCTCTATTGATAATTAGTTACTTTCCAAATACTGTAGTTACTTTCAGTTGAGTGCCACGAGCCTGTTTCAGGAATAGTTGTCCCTTCATAAATGGGCAGGTAAGCACACACAGCGTGCAAAATAAAGTGTTATATTAGGGCCACCCGAAAACTAATTCACTGCTCATGTGTATTATGTCATTAATTGCATGTGTTCTCTGGTCGATTTGCTTGTTTTGCTGAAAGAAAAAAATCATAGTTTCCAAAAGAAACCTTGCTGTCCTACGCCTGAGACCGACTAACTCAGCAACAGAGTGAAAAAAGCAGATAAAAGTTTCCTACATCATTAACGGGATTCGAACCCTTGTCTTTTCCGCTCTGTGTGAGGAGGACGGTGAGCGAGAGCTCAACAACACGCGCTCTTTGAGTAGACCGTTGTTTAAGCCCGTGACTACTAAATACGATTAACGTTTTTATTGATGATTTATTTTGAACTCTACTGACTTGGTGGTCGTGCCGGAATATAAATAAGAACGTGATAACCACTGTACCCTTTAGATACAGTGGTTATAATTGTCCAGGGGGGGGGGGAATCTAATGATTTTCATTTCCAAAACAGAGAAACCGACCAAAGCTATTCGCAGTGATTTAAAAAAAAAAAAAAAAAGATATAACAATAACATGAGGGGCGTCTGAAACGATTGAGGCCTGATTATGAAGATTTATTCGAGGAGTCTGTTATCAACATAGTCTTCTTTGGAGTCAATACCCTATTGCCACCGATCCTGCATTGCGTTTATCCCAGCTGCGAAGAAAGTTTTCTCTTCGGCCTCTAGGAATGTTGTTGTTGTAGTGGGGTTTTAGGAGCATCAGCGACTAAGACCATATTGCTCCGTGTATATTATCTGAAAATTGCAGGTGTTCCGAGGTCGATTTGCTGAACGAAAAATCCGAGTTTCCGAGAGAAAAAACCGTATCCTAGCCTGAGACCGACTAATTCATCCAGGTTGTGAAAAAGGTCCATAAAATTCCTTCCGTTATCGACGGGACTCGAACTTGGGTCTTTTCTACCAGGTGTAGAGAGGATGGCGATTTTACCAACTATGCTACCCACGAGGGCTCAGGGAATGCACCCACTGCAGCAAAGACGTCACTGTCGGTGAGAAAATGAATGCCAGTCAAGTATTTTTTCAAATTAGGAAAGAGATGGAAGTCAGATGGTACTAGATTATGGCTATGGGGAATGGCCCAAAATTTTAAAGCTGCACACATGCAGTGTAGCCATGGCAATAACAGACTTGTGAGCAGGCGCATTGTCCTGGTGGAGCAAAACTTCTTTGCGGAGTTTTCTTCGCCTTTTTTCTTTGATGTTTTCACGTAAACGTCTCACAAGGTCTGCGTAATATCCCCTATGACGATCTGGCCAAAAAACTGATGTCATCACCTTTCCAGAAGAAGGAATCGACTTAGTTTCCTTTAAAGGGAGAGAAGAGCTGTGTTTTCACTGTTTGGACTGTTCCTTTGTCTCTGGCTGAAAGTGACGGACCCAAGTCTCATCCATGGTGACAATCTAGCAAAGAGATTTGCTGGATCTGCTTGAAAACAACACAAATATTCACTTGATTTGACAACTTTTGTGAGTTTTTTATCTGCTATCAACAACTTTGGAACCCAACATACTGACACTATTCTCATAGCGAGAACCTCTGTTTTTTGGTATACATGTTCAAATGGGATGCCGGAGACGCTGGCAATGTACTGTCACTTGTCGATCACTCATCACCAGATCATACACACTGTCAACTCCTGGAGTTATAGACGTTACAAGTCTTCCACAGTGTGGGTTATCTTGCAGGCTCTCCCACCCTCGTTTAAATTCTGCAGGCCACTTCTTAACTATGGAATAGAAAGAGGCACCCTTCCCAAAATTGTAATCATATCCTCATGAATTATCTTTGGTGTTCGTCCCTCCTCCCCCTTCCAAATATTGAATGACTGCACAATGGCTGATTTTGTCCATATTTCCTCGCGCACACAACAACTTTGTTGATTGCAGTATCTGTATTTAAAAAACATTATTGAAACTGCATGAAACTTGGTGAGTTATTATTTGAAGTGATAAACATTAAGTACAGAAATTTTTAACCCTACCATTACCGTTTCATACTGAGGCCACGAACTTTTCAAACCCACATGTATTTCTGAGCAGATTAAAAAGATTCTTTATAAATGTACAGAATTTAAAAAAAAAAAAAGATAATCTGTAATAAAATCCATCAAGATATGACTTATTTAATTTTCTTATTTCTAGGAAATTTGCCTGATTATTTGAAAAAATAACCTTGACAGACATAAAAGAAATGTATGAAGAAAGAGATAAACATAATATATATCTCAATTACTCTTTATCACATTAAATATCTAGATTATTAATTTTTTATATCGAAATTCCTTACTGAAATACGTAAATTCTTGCCTCCAATGAGGTCAAGCGACAGTGCCAAATGGTAGTGTGGCTAGTATGTGTCAAAGTTCGGCGAACGTATTTGATTGATCTAGCTTTAATTTTGCCAAGCTTTCTACAGGTTACCTGTTTGTGTCACTGGCAGTTGAATTTTTTAATGACTTTTCCTTCTGTAGACAGCGACAATTGAGAATAACCTCCATCCACAATCAAGGTATCCCTAAAAGAGAGCAAAAATTTGCAACATTATACGACCATACTTTTTGGTCAATTGGTTGTTCATCATGGAATCATCTTATAATTTCAAAGGACACATAGCTGAAGTATATGAATAAATAATAATTCACTAGAGCATAAAGCAGTGCTATAAAATATCATTTGCACTATCCTCTCAAAAGTATTCAGACACAAGTAATATAAGAAAAACAAAAGGACATTTATTAAAGAAATTATTATCTGAGAGCCAATTTTTTTTTTGTCAACGACTGGATTGATTCTCCATTTCACATTACGAAGCCCTCATGGGTAGCACAGTTGGTAAAATCGCCATCCTCTCCACACCGGGTGGAAAAGACCGGAGTTCGAGTCCCGTCGATGACGCGAGGAACGTTTATGGGCTTTTTTCACAACGTGGCTGAGTTAGTCGGTCTCAAGCGACGATAGCATGGTTTTTTCTCCAGGAAACTCGGGTGTTTCTTCCAGCAAACAGAAAATCAACTACAGAACACAAGCAATTTAGAAACAATATATAAGGAACATGGAGCAATATGGCCTTAGTCGCTGATGCTCCTAAAACCCTACTACAACAACATCACATAGCGGTCCACTTTGACTTTTGTGATGACAGTCATCATCGATTATATTTACTTTCTCCTCTCAGAGCCCTATGCATCTTAAATAGTGTCCTATGGCCTTAGTCGCTGAATATGGCCTTAGTCGCTGAATATGGCCTTAGTCGCTGATGCTCCTAAAACCCTACTACAACAACATCACATAACGGTCCACTTTGACTTCTGTGATGACAGTCATCATCGATTATATTTACTTTCTCCTCTCAGAGCCCTATGCATCTTAAGTAGTGTTCTCCCTCCAAGATGCCTACTTACCAAACTTTGCAACCCACATATACAAAGTCTTTCTTCATATGGACACCCTTTTAGCGATCTTACCAGGAGCGTTTGCCTTCTTCTTTGGAACCACTCAAGAAGCTTGATGTTTTTTTGTTTTTTTTTTTCGTTTTTTTTTTTGTTGCAGTCTCCGCAGTGTCCCAAAGGCAGTCTTGCAATTGCCTTACACAGCGGGATAACGACTTCCTTATCTCTACAAGCAAATGTTCGATAAATTGTTGATAGTGCATCATGGGCTTTCCTTGCCGCCTATCTACACTGGTCGGAGAGCAACATGTCCGACTCTATTGTTATTGCAAATCCCACGCTTCTTCTTTTTTTTTTTTTTTTTAATTCAACCGCTAAGTTATTTTCCCGTTGTAAGACCTTTCATTTTTCTGCATTAAAACGGAGATGCCATTTTTTCAATCATCCCTGAAGTCTATCTGAATTGCTCTTGAGAAGTTCTAGTTGAAGTTGATTACTTCTCTAATGACCTTGACATCATCTGCAAATTTTTATATTATGCCCTATATCCCTTCGTCAATGTCATTAAAGAAACTCAAAATCAACAGTGGTCTCAGTACTAATCCATGGGGAACCCATTTCTACGTTAGCCCAATCTGAAGAGTACCCATTAATCACGATCCACTGTTTCTTACTCTGCAGCCACCCTACGATCCATCTGAAGATTTTCCCTGTGATTCCAACTCATACAGTAAGCTCCCATGGGGAACAGAGTCGAATGCCGAAATCCAATATCGAAACAATATCGAAATTATTTCCTACGTCCAGCTGATGTGCGACTCTATAAAAATAACCAATCAAGGTTGATTAAACATGATTTTTCCTTTAAAAATCCATGGTGTGATTCATGGATTGTTAGAAGTAATTGTGTCAGTTACTTCCAATTAATTGTGTCATTGTAGAATAGCATCCCGGTGCCATGCTTTCCGAGAGCTACGTAAAAACGAGTAAGTAGGACTTACTCCTTATTACGTAGGTGTGTCTAATAAAGTGGTCACTCAGTGTATGGTACGTCTCATGATGATGATGATGAGCTAAATCTAAATTTAAAGTCAGATATTGTCTAGGATGCACAGATTTAGAGGGGAATGCACGTTAAACGTACTTACTGTGAGATTTAATGAAATTTTAACAAGTATTACAATAAACAGCGTAAAATATAGTTATTATTATTTTTTTAGTTTGTTTATTTCTTTTGCAATCAGGAACTTCTCTGGTCAATGTCCAGCAATAGCCTGCTAGTATACCGGGCAGACTACTGAAAAGCCCTCGTGAAAAGCACAATTGATAGGATCGGTGTCCTTCCCACAGCGGGTGGAAAAGACTTGAGTTCGAGTCCCGTCGATTATGTGAGAAATTTTTACGAGGCTGAGTTAGTCAGTGTCAGGAGAGGGTAGCATGGCTTTTCTCCCGGAAACTCGGATTTTTCGTACAGCAAACAGAAAATCGATCCCAACACACGCAATTTATAGACAGACAATATACACCGAGCAATATGGCCTTAGTCACTGATGCTCCTAAAACTCACTGCCAGATAATGGATTCAAATAAAAGGTTTTGGGGATTAAATCTAAATTCCAGTGTACCTGGATCGAGGAAAAACGAAAAATAAAAAGTCCTAATATGAATAAAATAATACCTTTTTATGCTGAAATTACTGCAAATCTGAAAAAATTATTTCAATTAATAAAAATTTAATTAAATAAAAGTAATTATGACGTCATAAGTTTTATAGAGGCGCTATATGCACTATGTGTTCTCGACGTCTGCTAATGAAAAATTTAAAAATGTCCGCGATATTTTTTATTTTTTCATTTTTAAATATAAATGCTTTTAATTTATTTATTTATAAATTTAGAAAAAGAAAAAAAGGCAAGCTCAGTTATTATGTTTTAGATAATCAAAAATTAATCTATTTAATTGTAAATTAATCAATTTATAATTTATGGTAAACAAAAATCGAAAAATCTTATGGTACAATAAACACGAAAGACTGCGCGATTTAGGAATGAGGAAAAGCTAATTACAGTTAAGAAATGCAAATTAGTGAAAAATAGCAGGGAAAGTGAAATCGGAATTTCAAAGTTACGTAAAGGGGTGAAGGCCGCAATGTTCAGGAAACATATTGAGCAGTATATTAACACGTTTCAGTTGACCTTCATTTACTGTAACAGTCTGTCACCCACCCCTGACGTAAAGTTGTAGGACTAGCAAGTGAAAGTTGATAACCAGCTGGCGACCTGAATGCTAGTTAATTAAACTATTTTATAAGCCATACTTTCGACACACGTAAAGAAAGGGATAAAATACTTGAAATTCTTGCTTTTTTCAAGGATGAGATTTTAAAATCGGGTATATATAAAAGGCGGCCGATGAATGAAGGAAATTCAGTTCGCTTACCAGAGCAACAAGGAGAAACAAATATAATCACAATGTTCGCTAAGGTAAGTTCAACATATCCAGTTTTATTATAAAAACAGCATTTATCTAAAATATTCACCTCACTTTGATCTCAATTAAATATAATTTCGCTTCTTAATTTTTAGATTACTTGCTATTATAAATTTATTTATTTTCTATATCTTGTACAGTTCTTAAAATCAGGTTAGCTGAGTTCTGCAAGAGGATCTTAAGACTAGGAATGTTGTGGCATATGAGAGTGTTGATGGGGTACACTCTTGAGAAAGTGCAAGGATTTCGTTGAGACTTGCTTTGGCTTCGTGATGCCTGGATTTATGGCATGTTAAAATTTCCAATAGCTACATTGGGACAGCTGGTCGTTCATTTGGATTTCCGCTAGATAAGACAGATTTAGATGATGAGGTTAGCTATTTTAAGAAAATGTGGTCTCGAAGGCTTTGAATGTGCTTTCAGTCACTCTGAATTGTTGTGATGAAAAACAAAATCATGTCTCCATCTCATGGCCGTTCTCTCTCTTATTATTGATGTAGTTGTAGTTAGAAGGTTTGATGAGAGTATGTACTTGTTTTTCTTTTTTAGGACATGGTTCTGAGTCAAAGAAAAGTGAAATCTATGAAGCAAAATAATGCACGAAGCTTATTAGATACACTCTGGAGAAAGCATGAAACGAAGTTTATATTCGGTAACGTTTTGAGGAACAGCTAACTGCTGCCTAGTGTTGGTCCATCGGGCGATCTACTTTCCATTCTGGTCCATCGGGGGATCTACTTTCCATTCTGAAACTCACGCACAGAAATCACGTGGCCAAATTAATGAGTTATATATCCTTTAGCCTGAATGAGATCTGGAATGACGCATAGGTGGGATGCTTGGTTCTTTCTTTTTTTTTTCCTGACTAAGTGTTAACACTGGTTGGGTTTTAAAATATCGTCTGAATCATTTCAGGCTTTGCTGCAGAAACCAGCCTGATTAAAATCAGGCTGGTTTCTGCAGTTTTCTGCTGGTTTCTCGTGTAACCAGCCTGATTACAAATATTCCTTGTGGTAAGGCGGACAGAAAGGCCTCTTCGCTTCTGGTTATAGTTGTTCGATTTTGGGAAGAGGGTATAAGGTCTCCTCCTATGAATTATTCTGGTTTTTCACACTGCACAACTTGCAAATTCACAATTGCATATTGGTTTCTGCCAACATAATGTACGGCACACGATATAAACCATATCAGTAATATGGTATGTTCATAAGAATGAACATACCATATTACTGTTTATTGCATATATATCAGGTCACTTCTATTTCATATTGCATATATAGTAGGTCACAAGTGGTCCTTCCACTTGTTCAGATTACGAACCTAAGGGGGCATAAATTCAAATTTAAGAAAGGACAGATGTAGAATAGATGTGCGGAAATTTGCCTTTAGCCAACGGGTGGTTAATTGCTGGAACAGACTTCCATCTGTCGTTGTGGAAGTTGATAGATTGAATAAATTTAAGGAGGAACTGGACAGGCATTTGGAGGGAATGGTGTGATTTTTTTTTTTTTTTTTTTTTTTTTGGCTAATGCTGCATAAGCTCATACGTTTGCTTTCTTGCATCACATGCCACTACTACTACTACTACTTCTCCCACCCCTGTACAGACGATGGCTAAAGGAGAAATTTATTAGATTTAAAACCATAGCGGCTTAGTAAGATGCGCTATGGCTAAAGTGGTCCAAGTGCTAATATTCCCAAAACAACGGTACTATAACTCAGAGCCAGTCCTGTCGAACAGGGCCCAGCGCTCAAATGGTCTAAATAATAATATCATCCGCGTCTTTTCGGCATTTCTATCAATGAGCCTACCTATTGATTATTGGTTCCTATTATTATTTATTCACGTTCCTATTTTTGAGTTGACTGCAAACAATATTGTTGATTAATGTATTTAATTTATTCGTATTTAAAATTTTTGTTCAGTATAATATAAAATTATTTAATTATTTCTTAGTTTCAGTAAAACTTGAAAAAATAAAAGATTAAAAAAATCACTATTACAAAAAACAACCCGTATAAGTTTTGCACAAGACCCCAAGGTACGCAAGTAATTCTTGAATAGGATTCCGCAAATTTTGGGGCCGGCCCTGCTATAACTTGATATGAGGAAGAATATATTTTCCGTAAAAGCAATTGAGAATGACCAACATAATTTCAGATTAAACAGTCCACTAAACTCCATCTATATCAAACCTTTAAAGTGTACTTGTATTTGACCAAGAATTTTGTGATTTTCCTGAGTTTTTCCTTGAGTTTTCCTGAGAAAATCACAGTTTTGTGATTTTCCTGAGGCTCTCCTCGTTTTCAAATCTTGAGTCTGCCAAATGTGTTGTAAAGCTATATTTACATCTTGACATACGTATCAGAACTCGTATGATATATATGTACTTAATTAAAAACTCGCAATACATCAACTCATAAAAACTGCATGAAATGCTTTCCCGCATTGGCATTTTTAGAAACATTTTGTATATGGTGATTTTACCATATACATGTTGTGGGGTTTTTTTTGGCGCAAGGGCGTCATATACTGCACATGAAAAATCATTGAATTGAAACATGCGCAGCTTCTACATTTAACCAGCTTTTATCGAAACCAGGGGCTCACATCTAGTGAGTATGGCTTGGCACACCCAGAGTCCTGAGCTGGATATCATCATTCTTCTCTTTCTTGGTAATTCCCTTCTTCTTCTCTCTCTCTCTCTCTCTCTCTCTCTCTCTCTCTCTCTCTCTCTCTCTCTCTCTCTCTATTTGGATGGTGCAGCATAAGCCTCATGATTCCTTGCACCATATGGATAATAATAATAAAAGAATAGAATTCATTTCGTTTTCTATGGAAATCGTGATGCAAAGGGGAATATATTCAGACTTCCTTATTTTTTCATTTTATTTATGCAGAACGGTAATCTTTTCCTATTTTAATGATAAAATTTCAAACTACGTTCAGAATGGTTTTACAAGAAGAGCTTTGTGATCAGGGACTACTGTTGTCGTCATTTCATTTCTTCTTTGGTGGTGGTGGAAGAACCTCTGCCCCTCAACGTGCCCTCATGGGTAGCAGAGTATATATAAGCACCTCCTCCCTACACCAGGTGGGAAAGGCCCAGATTCGAATCTCGTTAAAGACGCGAAGAATTTTTTATGGGCCTTCTTCCAAAATATGACTGAGTTAGTCGGTCTTAAGCGAGGCTTGCATGGTTCTTTTTCCCTGGAAACTTTTAATTTTTCGATCACAGAAGACACGCAACTTACAGACAATATATACAGCGCTATATCATCTAAGTCGCTGATGTGCCTAAAACCATACAACAACAAGAACAGCCCCTCATCGTGAGGAACTGAGATTCTCTAAAGTTCTGATCCTAATTCTAATATTTTAGCAATTAAATTAAATCTTTATATCTCTATAATCATCATATTTCGATATTTCAATGTCTGATTGTTTTTTTCAGATCGTAACCCTTTGTCTTCTAGTAGCTGTTGCCTACGGTTTTGGAGGAGTTAGTAAGAGTGCTAGAAAACAAGATGTAAGTAAAAGGCTAAATTTTAACTGATTTCAATTATTTAAAGTGTTTCAGTATTACTATATCTATGTTTATTTTCAACGAACTGGAACTCGCCATTCTCCCCACACCGGGTGGTAAAGACCTGAGTTCGAATCCCGTCAATGACGGGAGGAATTTTTATGGGTCTTTTTCACAACGTGGCTGAGTGAATCGGTCTCAAGCGAGGCTAGCATGGTTTTCCCTCCCGGAAACTCGGGTTTTTTAATCCAACAGACAGAAAATGTTGCTGATGCTTCCAAAACCCTACTACTAAAATAATTAAAATTTATAGATATAATTATGACCAACCTGACGTAAAATAATAATAATAATAAACTATTTATTTAAAATTTGGCGCTGCATGAATAATAGTGATAAAAATTTAGTTAAATTAAAAGTAATGGTAAAATTAAGAAAATAATAATATAAAAGGTAGAAATATTACATTAAAAAATGCAGTATATGCTTCTATTATATTGACTTAATCATGTAATGATGTTTAAATTAAGCTATTAGTATTTCAAATTGATAAAAAAAAAAAACATATGTGCAAGCCGCTTAATTTATGCATTCCCAGGGGGGAAATATGTGGTTATTTATGCTTCGGCACTATCCCTAAGACAGAGGAATTTACTTAATTATTTTTAACAACAAATACAATTATTAACGACGTAGCAGTCACCGGATTTGAACTACAATTCACTCAAAATGCATATGTTTATGCGACCTCATGCCTGACAACTCTGCTACATTAACTTACGTTATTAATGCTGCTAATAGTTTCCTCTTAGAGTATTTTTACTAATAGTGATTTTACTTTTAATAGGACTATGGCAATTATGCTTTTAATTACCACATCGTTGATGGGAAAGGTGCAACCAATGGTCGATCTGAAAGTGGAAATGGTCATGGTGGTGTTGTAGGTTCCTACTACATTGGAGATATTGATGGTCGTTCTCGTCGTGTTGAATATGTTGCTGACAAGGCTGGATTCCGCGCAGTGGTGAAGACAAATGAACCTGGTACCGCTGATAGTTTGCCTGCAGCTGCTGTAATTAAATCGCCTTATAAAGGAAACTTCGCCGGTAGCTACGGAGGTGTTGGCCATGGGGCTTATGGAGTTGGTTACGGAGCTTACGGTGGCGGCGGCGGCTATGGAGGCGAATATGGCTACTAAATTATTTCATATTTATGGGTAAGTATAAATAATGAACCTGTCGAAATAAAATGAAACAGCTGAAATTACTTTTAATATCAATAAACTCAGTTTATTGATATCTTGTTAGATGTGCTTTATGTTATATCTGAAAGTTAGAAATATATATCACCCCAGGGGCTCACATCTGGGAGTATGGGCTTGGCACATCCAGGATCCTGAGCTGGATATCATCATTCTTCTCTCTTTTGGTGATTCCCTCCTACTTTTCTCTTTCATATTCAAATTTTTTTTTGGCTGGTCCAGCATAAGCCTCGGCTTCCTTGCACCATATGGCTAATAATAATAATAATATAATAATAATATGATATCATCATGATATGATATAATATATCACTGCTATATCTGAATGTAGTAGAGTTAGAAACATAATATCAGCTTAACAATCATTAATCAGTTCGATCAAAGTCAACGTTTAGGAGGGCACCCGGTTGACTTTCACATGTTAAGTCCTTTCACCCCCCCCCCTCAAATGTCTTACAATTTGTTCTCATGTTGTAAGTTTTCAAATCCCTATACTTTTTTTCCGTAAATTTAATTTATGAGTTCAGAAATTTAAACACAGATAATTAACCCTCCCCCTTTCATTTTAACACCAGTGTTATCAAGTGTATTTTTCCAATTCGTGATTCAATCCCAATTAATCATTATTTCATAATATGATAATCGATTTCTCTTTCTCTCTCTCAGGGTAATTCAGAAAATTTTTTTTGGCTGGTGCAGCAAAAGCCTCAGGATTCCTTGCAGCAATTCCTAATTATTATTATTATTATTAGGAATTTTCTTACTGTGAATTTTGTTTTCCTGAAAAAAAGTTGAAAAATGCTCTGCTCTACAAAAATTATTCACTTTAAATATTTTTACCATATAGAGTTATTTTTGATTGTACAGCTAAAGCGCCACAAAGCATTTGTCTTAATTTAGCTAATACTGAAACGTACGGAAATGCCTTGTTTCCGGTACCAAGTGGCTTTGTTTCCTTTCAGTAATTTATAATTTGTTTTGTATTATATTTCATTATGATTTAACCTGGCCTAAAGTTTTGTATTTTTATATTTCAATTAAGAGCAATGCCGCTGTAGCCTAGTGGTCAGGCGCGCGGGTGCATAAGTACACGTTCCTTGAGTGACCGGGGTTCAAGCCCGTGACTGCTGAATACGGTGCTGTTTCTTGTAATCTGTCTATCTTGTTAACTCCTCTCACCGTTTGGTCGTCGCGGAGTATAAACACAAGATTTATTAAATGAAAGTCAAATCAATTTTTACCAGATTACACAGGAAACTTTTGGTTTAGATTAAACCACTTACCGCTAGAGGGAGAAACTAGCTAGCTTGTAAAATCTTAATACACTGGTGTCCAAAACTTAAGGACCAACACTATTTCTAAAGGTTACAACCACAAAATCTTTGCTTAAAGTACTCTTTACTGATGAGAGTAGATTCAGTCTCAGCAGCGATTCTGGACGTCAGCTAATCTGGCGAGAGGTTGGCACACTGAATCACCCCGCAAACATCACTGAAAGGGATCGATATGGCGTCGAAGTGTTCTCGTCTGGAGAGGCGTTATCTTGGATGGATGTACACAACTCCAGATACTGGAAGGCGGTGCTGTAACCGGTGCACGCTACTGTATTGCAGTAATCCTTCCCCATGTGCGTCTGTTCCGAGGTGCCATCGGCCCCGAGTTCGTGTTTATGGATGATAACGCCGCACCCCATCGGACTGCAGCTGTTCATATGCTTTTGGAAAGTGAGGACATTGTTCATATGGATTGTCCTGCCCATTTCCCTTGTTCTAAATCCCATCGAACACATATGGGGCGATCTGGGGAGACGCCTAGTGACACGTCCACACCCACCAGAAAATGTTCACCAGCTGAAGATGGCGCTGACAGAGGAATGGACGATGTTACCGCAAGAACTTGCCAACAACATTGTTCTAAGTATGGATAGGCGGTGCAAACCCTGCATCGACATTAGGAGTTGTCATATCTCCTATTGAGATATGGCCACCTCTTCTCTTTGTTCCATCTTTGGCAGTAATGCATCTGTATCATGGCAACAAGTGCTATGTTGTCATTTTTGAATAAAGTCGCTCTGTACCGTTTTGTTTCCGTTGTTGTGTCGGTGTTTCCTTCATCATTTCTGTGCCTCACGAGGTTCCTTTGGTAGGCTTCTTCCATATCCAGACCACTTCTATGAGAAGCTACAGGTGAAAACCTGACTGGTCCTTAAATTTCGCACACCCATGTAATAAAAAAACATTAATTTTTTTAGCCAGTTAGCAATACAATTTAGAATTTTTTAAAGTAGATTATAAACACATAAGTACTAATCTCTGAATTATAACTACCATCTCTAAAACATTTATAATCCTTAAATTTCATGCATGAATTACAGAATATGTATTTCCATACTAATTTTCAATTTTAGTAATGTTACTGTGTTTTGATAATGTTGGATCGTTTATTCTTTTTAGTAACGGAAACTGAGAAGCGGATAAGAGAAATATTATTAAACTTCCGTGCATTGAAAGAATAGCTGCTGCTAGTACCTGATCGAAGTATCTTCTCCTCCTTGCTGTTGTTTTTTAATTTTAAATTAAGAGATTGAAATCGTGTAAATATTGCAATATAGTATTTTACTCAATTATGCTGTTATGAAAAATCAGTTGTACATTACGCAAATAAATCATTTTTTTGCGAGAAAACTTTTAAATTATTTTTTCACTAGAAGTGAATTATACACAGACTTCTTTACTACATTTGCATTTTCGATACTTATCTCCACATAGCGCTTTGTAGAGTTTATTCTCATCCATTCTCTGACAGATTTTGCTTAAAATATTGAAGGGTTAGAGGTATTGAGTGAGGGTACATAATCCTAGATGAAAAGATTGGGGACTCAAGAAAAAAGCACTGATGCTTTACTATAAAACAACCTTCCTGCCTGCAATCACCTATGCTGCAGCGGTGTGGTATCCAAAAACGACACTGGTAGTCAACAAAAGAACACTAGAAATGACCCAAAGGACCATACTGCTATCAACAACGCGCGCCTGCAGCACGGTAAGTACCCCAGCTTTGCAGGTACTTGCTGGAGCGCTCCCTCTGGACCTGGAGGCAGTTCAGGCGGGGCTACTGTTTTTGCTGGCCAGGGGTGTGGCCGCTACCCACCAAGGATACACGACAGACCCGGCGGGAAACCTAAAACACGAAAAAAATAGGCTACAGACCCACCTCCTAGATCTTTGGCAGAGAAGATGGACAGAGACTACAAAAGGCGAAGTAACAAAAAGATTTCTACCAGACCTCCAGATAATATACCCAAAGCAGCCACCGTGGTACTTCCCAGGGTACCATATGACAACACTATTAACCGGACACGGACCCTACAAGGAGAAGCTGTTTGGCTTCCAACTCGTTGAGGACCCCAACTGCATATGTGGGGAAAGTGAAAGCTGGAGCCACATAGTCTATGATTGTCAACACTATGAAGACCTCAGAGGGCTACTAATAACAAGGTTAAGATACTTCCCAAAAGAACTGGAGCACCACTTCCTGGACACTGAGGATGAATATAGGGCACTCTCCCAGTATGCGCAAGACTTATTCACCAGGAGAAAAACACTAATAGCTATCTACAGCAACGTACACAGAGATTGACAAAAATTGGCGCCAAATGTGACAAAAAAAAAACTGAAACCCTGCAGAGGACCAGTACTTGGACAAGAAGAGTGCTGATCACAGGGAAGAGAAAAGCAAGGACGGGGGAATGCAGCACAGACAGTAGAGAACAGACTAAACGCAGCACAGTTGCAAACAGCTTGATGGCGATCTGAAGAGGACACCCTCGCCCTCTTCACCTATTATTCCCACTTCCTTGGGGGGAGGGGACATTTTTTATTCCTTCTCCTCCACCCCCAAACTTCTACTCTGGTGGGGCATGCCCCACTGAAAACTGGGGCTATCTACTCTATTGGCCCCATATTTCTGTCTTTTCCCCCCCAATCTTCGGTCTCCCTCCCCTCTCTACCTTCATCATAGCGAAAGCCCCACACGTCAAAAACTTAATATGATAAAATTACCTTACGCCCAAAACTCGGCCTAGCAAACCAAAGCGACATTACCCCAGCGCAGATTTTTTATTTACTTATATATATATATATATATTTTTTTTTTATTTGTTTTTTATTATTATTATTATTATTATTTTTTTTTTATTATTTTATTTTATTTTTTTTTTTTAAGGTCCTAGCCGCCGAAATCCCAGGAAATTAAGCGGCCGGACCTGCCAGAGTGAATCTACAGCTACTGGGTTCCTGGTCTGCCTCCACGGGGCGTAAGTGGGACAACGTTGGGCCTCAATAGGGGTCCAACGGCTAAATGACCAGATGAACAACGGTACAGAACACAACACATGAACAATTCCCACACACTTTTAAATCTCTGGCATTTCCCAGTGAACTGGTTCACCACAATGAAAGCAACGCGGAGATGGGGGAAACCCCTGGTGCCGTAAGACAACAACACACACTTACACTTACACTTACTTAATACTATTTACTCTGTGTAATATTAAAATTCGAGCTCTGTCTTGTAGTGAAAATAGGGGCCTGAATTAAAAGTTAGGTCAATAGCTAGCAAAAATAGTTTAAATAAAAATCTTAGTCAGATTTTAATCTTGTCACTTAACGAGACTGAATATCAAAGTAATTTGATGTATATTCTTTGATATATTAAATAAACAAACATAATCAAAACAGAGATGTTTGATTAATGAACCTGTTCATTAATCAGTCAATGTTTGATTAATGAACCTGTTCATTAATCAAACATTTGTGCATTATTTTTAATGCATTAAATCCTTTATGCATTAGTTTTTAATGTTTATAATATGGTAATATGGGAGTTAATGTTTATATTAACTTCCATATTACCATATTATGGAGCAGCTAAATTCCATTCCATATTAAAGAACGTGGCTACTTAATTTTATTAACGTCTCATAAAGTAATTAAACTACTGTATTTCTGTTTTATATTCATCTGACACCTGTGGGCACCGCAGTACAGCTGTTCAGTAGTTCTTTATATTCTGTGACTGAAAAATACTTTGAACAGCATACTGGTAAATTTTGAATCAGAGTTATGTTTGGATCAAGATATGTGTTTCTTTTTTTAGAAATCCAATTTGCCCACTGGCTTTTCCATCTATTACGTTGCTGTGTTTATTGAATATACAGTTTGTGCTGAATGTTACTTCCAACGCTTTTAAAGTTTGAGATTTCCTGATAATCAGGGCTGTGCAAAGGTACTTGGGGGCCGGGATGCAAAGGGGGTTAAGGGACCTAATTTATTTATGTTGAGACTTTGATGGCTTCCTCGATTGGGTCTCCTAGATCAGAGGCTCTGGTGCAGCGCATTCAATGCATCTCCCAGTTGCATGGTCCATCAATACAATAATGGATAAATTATTGCATTGACTATCAAAAATGGAAATCTACGAAATAGATTTTTGCCTTCCAGTTATTGTGCATATTTAGCCAAATTGATATTATTACTATTGGCAGTTGCCCAGCTTGAAAATTTATTTACGATTTCTGAAGGTTATCAGCATCTTCTTGACTTCTGATCAGACCAGCACCGGATTAAGGTACGCGCTAGCAGGGTTCTTGCCCGGGGCGCCAAAAACAGAAGAACAATGAGGGAAAAAAAACAAAAAAACATGTCCTTAGTAAAGGGCACCAAAAAATCTTTCTGCCCGTGGAGCGGAAATACCTTTGTCATGCACTGATGACGATGCTTTAGGAGAGGGTTGCTTAATACTTGAAAGCACGTTTTCCAAAAAAATAGAAGATGCCATAAATAGTATTTGCAGTAGTAGTGACAAGTGATGCAAGAAAGCAAACTTATAAAGCACCAGCCAAAAAAACACCTTCTCCCATCACCTGTTCATCTCCTACAATACCTAATGAATAATAGTAGTAGTAGTAGTAGTGGCACTTGATGCAAGAAAGCAAGTGTAGGAGCTTATGCAGCATCAGCCAAAAAAAAAAAAAAAAAAAAAAATCACACCATACCCTCCAATTGCCTGTCCAGTTCCTCCTTAAATTTATTTAACCTATCAACTTCCACAACGACAGATGGAAGTTTGTTCCAGCAATTAACCACCCGCTGGCTAAAGGCAAATTTCCGCACATCTATTCTACATCTATCCTTTCTTAATTTGAACTTATGTCCCCGTAGGTTCGTATTCTGAACAAGTGGGAGGATCCCATCAGAATTCAGCGTGCTCAACCCATTCAAGGCCTTATAGACCTCAATCAGATCACCGCGCAGGTGCCTAGTCTCCAGCCACTGCAATTTGCAGAACTTAAGCCTCTCTTGGTAAGAGGATCCCTTCATTCCCCCCACCAATCGTGTTGCTCTTCTCTGTACACGCTCAAGCAAATCTACATCCTTCCTAAAATGAGGCCTCCAGACCTGTACGCAGTACTCAAGGCGTGGCCTGACCATTGCCTTATACAGAGGGACAATCACCTCCTTTTCCCTGCTAGCAAAATTCCTATATATCATTGACAAAACCCCATGACCTGCCCTAGCAGCCTGTCTACATTGCTCAGAAAACTTCATATCTGACTGCACAATTACTCCCAGGTCTTTTTCATTTTCTACCACCTTAAGTGTAGTACCACACAGTTGGTACGTTTCTCTGGGGTTACTTCTACCCATATGCAGTACTTTGCATTTGTCAAGGTTAAACTTCAGTTGCCACTTCTTAGCCCATCTGCCCAAATTATCTAGATCCTGTTGCAGTAGCACACTGCCATTACTGTCATTAACAACCCTGCCAACCTTCGTGTCATCTGCAAACTTCGACATTAAGCCTGATATACCTTCATCAATATCATTGATAAATATACAAAACAACAGTGGACCCAACACCGAACCCTGTGGGACTCCACTAATAACATTAGTCCACGAAGAGCAGCACCCATTGATTACCACCCTCTGTCTTCTCCCACTTAACCATCCTTTTATCCATTGTAGCAACTTACCCTTAATACCATTCTGCTCCAATTTGTACAGTAGTCTTCCATGCGCAACAGTGTCAAAAGCTTTCCTGAAATCCAAGTATATGATATCAAAATTATTTTTTGCATCCAGTTCCTTTGTGACCACATCATAATAACCAATCAAATTTGTCAGACAAGACTTTCCCTTAACAAACCCATGCTGTGTCTGAATTATTGCTGCAGTCTTGTCTAGATGATCCTGCAATGCATCTTTAACCAGTGACTCCATTATTTTACCCGGAACAGAAGTTAAACTAACTGGTCTGTAATTATTCGTGTCACCCTTCGAACCTCCTTTGTGAATTGGGGATACATTTGCACATCTCCAGTCCGTGGGAACCTCCCCTGAATCCAAGGATGCTCTCATAATTATGGCTAAGGGTTTGCTTAGTTGCTTTGCCGCCTCCTTTAATATAACTGGATAGATCCCATCCGCCCCAGGTGCCTTTCTTATGTTTAACTTCAACAATTTCTCCTCCACTTTGCTCTCAGTTATTACAAAATCATTAAGCACACTGCTACAATTTGATAACCTTCTTCCATTTTCAAACTGTAATGATTCCTCACGTGTGAATGTAGATGCAAAATACTCATTCAGTTTGTTTGCTATCTGAGCAGGATCATCAACAGTCGAACCATCGATGTCAAGTGGACCAATCATATTCAGCCCCTTCCTTTTAGAGTTTATATAAGTAAAGAAATCCTTGCTGTTTTTCTTAGCATCTTTTGCCAAAGATTTCTCGTAATCCGCCTTTGCCTGCCGAACCTCCTTTGTGACCTGATTACAGACTAGCTTATATCTGCTACAGGCTTCTGCGTCGCCTGATAATTTATATGCATCCCATGCATTTTTCTTCTCTGTCACGAGTCTCATTAGTTCATTTGATAACCATTTAGGCCTAAACCTTGAACAATATTTCTTCATCGGTATGAAAAGTCTAGTAGCTTCCACGATTAATTCCTTGAATGCTTCCCACTTAGAATTTACTGTTTGTAACATCGTCAGTCGATCCCACTGTACAGAATTTAAAAACTGTCTGAGACCACTGTACTCCCCTTTACGGAAGCAAAAACCCTTTCCTTTACCCCTGACGGTAGTTACCTCTTTGAGTAAATCCCACTTCAGCACACTGTGATCACTGCCACCTAGTGGTTCCTTTATCTGCAAATTCTTAATACACGAATGATCACTGCTGATAACCAGATCAAGAGTATTACTTTCTCTGGTTGCCTCTCGAACATGCTGCTGCAGAAAACAATCATCCAATAAATCCACAAAAGTCTGACTAGTGTGTGAGTGACCAACCCACAAGTTCCAGTCAATATCTGGGAAGTTAAAATCCCCCATTATAAGACATTCTGATTTACTGGCCCACTTTATTTCTCTGTACAATTGTTCATTGTACTCATTCGAGTCATTAGGCCTATAACACACTCCTACTCTTATCTTTGCTTTTGCAGTGCTTATGTCACACCAAACTGACTCAACAGTGCACTGTCCATCTATATCAACTGGATGCACTTCTTTTGATTTTATGTTTTTCTTAATTAACAGCATAACACCTCCTCCCTTTCTGTCCTGTCTATCCTTTCTGTACACATTGTACTCCCCAAATTCCAGTTCTGCATTCCTTATATCTTTGTGACACCACGTCTCTGCTAATCGTTCTCTAAGTGTCTGATGTAGGTCTTTTCTTGTGATATAAACATTACTGAGTAACTTACCTTTTATAGGAACTTTTTTTCTTATTTTTAGCTGTAGGATGTGCTCCTGCATTCGTTCTATGCAATTTTGAAACATCCTGTTTACATACTGTAGTAGTTAAATAATATGCAGAGTTTCTCTTAATATTTCCAGGGGGCGTGTCGTTGGAGATTGAGGTTTTAGTCCAAAAGCGGGCGTTTCGAAAACATTGCACCATGTATTTTAAATATAATAATAGCAAAGTAAATATGGCAAATTTAGATGACATTTTACAGTGCGTTATGCTGTTATATCATTAATTTCAGAATAATTACCCATAGGTGTGTTTATAGGTATAAATTTTCGGCACAGAAACCCGGTCATGAAAGTAAGTTCTATTTTGCGCGTGTGCGTAACATTTTAAATCGTAATTTGGCTCTAATGTTCTATGACTTGCATTACACCTGTAAGTACAGTACTCAGCCAAGTTTTTAGTTGTGAAATGGCTCTTATTCGTGGTTGTATAATAAAAGGAATACACGAAACGAAACGATTTTCAAGTAATTTACATGTTTGGATAAGTTAAGTTTCATATTTGTTGTGTTTTATACTTTATAAATTAAAAAATTAATGTCCATTTTTGCAGACGATACGAAAGTTGGTAGGGTTTTAAGGACACTAATGACAGTACGCTGCTGTAACAGGATCTAGAAATGTTGAGCAGATGGGCTGAGAGGTGGCAACTGAAGTTTAACATTGACAAATGTAAAGTACTGCATATGGGAAGCAGTAACCCCAGAGTAACGTATCAACTGTGTGGTACTACACTGACAGTGGTAGAGAGTGAAAAGGACTTGGGGGTAATTGTGTAGGCAGATATGAAGTTTTCTGAGCAGTGCAGATGGTCTGCAAGAGTAGCTCATGGTGTCTTGTCAATGATATATAGGAATTTTTCTAGCAGGGATAAGGAGGTGATTATCCCTTGTATAAGGCAATGGTCAGGACACACCTTGAGTACTGTATACAGGTCTGTGGGCCTCATTTTAAGAAGGATGTAGAGCTGTTGGAACAAGTACAGAGAAGGGCAACAAGATTAGTGAATGGAACAAAGGGTTTCTCTTATGAAGAAAGGCATAAGTTTTGCAAATTACAGTGTCTGGAGACTAGGCACCTGTGAGATGATCTGATTGAGGTGTATAAAGCCTTGAATGGTTTGAGCATGCTCAATGCTGATGGGATTCTTCCTCTTGCTCAGAATAATCACCTGAGAGGGCATAAATTCAAATTGAGGAAAGACAGTTGTAGGATTGATGTGCGGAAGTTTGCCTTTAGCCAGCGGGTGATTGATTACTGGAACAAACTTCCATCTGTCGTAGAAGTTGATAGCTTAAATAGATTCAAGACAGAACTGGACAAACATTTGGAGCAAGTGAATGGGTGAAATGAGAAGGGGGCGTGTGTGTTTTTTTTTTTTTTTTTTGGCTGATGCTATATGAGCTTGCTTTCTTACATCATGTGCCCTTGCTAATGCTAAAAAGTGAGTCTTTAAGGTTTATTTAATAATTTAACTTTTTTCTGGTAAAGAAATTGAGGAACATGATGAGTGCAAGGATAAACAGTATGATAAACGAGTACATTACACAGTGTTGTATCATAATATAGATAAATTTTATAAATAAATTTAACAATATGTTTCAGAGGTCTCTTATCTCCTGTGATTAAAAAAAATATATTTTAGAAAGGGGGGGTGGTCAAACTGGTTTCATGCACAGAGCCAACCGGGCTAGCCGGGTGGGTAAAGTACCTGCCTGGCAACCCAAAAGTCGTGGGCTTGGATCAGAGTAGTGCAAAAACTTTGGGAGGTGCATTATGGCCACAGAAGCCGATGCACCAATAACTAACAAAAAAAAAAAAAAAAAAAAAATTTCATGCACAGGCCAAGTGTTTGCCAACTTTTTAAAGTTTGTGGTATTAAATTTATATGAAAGTAATAATAAATGAGATACTTAAATAAAAATCTTCATGCAAGGGCCAATACTTGAAAATATTTCCTTAATTTTCAGTAGTCAGACTAGTATGTACTGTATACCAGTGTGACTCCTTGTTCACAAATCTTTGCCGTGTAGAAATTTGAAATATTTACTTGTGCAGTACGGCATACATTGTATGCAGTGCCAATGTATTTCAGGAAATGTGGGATTTGAGAGTTTTGAAATTGCCAATAGTTGATATGATAAAATTAAAGACATGATGCAAGAAAGCAAACTTATATAGCATCAGCAAAAAAAAACTACTCCTCCACCTCATCTGTCCATCCCTTCTAGTAATATTTCCAGTTGTTCCATAAATTTATTCAGAGTATCCACTTCTACAATACCAGATGGTAGTTTGTTCTAGCAATCAATTGTTGTGTGGCTGAAAATAAATTTTCACACATCTATTCTGCAGCCATCCTTTTCCAATTTAAGTTTATGTTCCCTTTTGTCTGAGAAAGAGGCCTCCATAACCAAGTGGTCAGGAGCAGGAGTGCATTAGCACACGCTGTTTGAGTAATCTGGGGTTCAAGCCCCTGACTGCTAAATACAGTCGAGCTGCCAACCCGCACTGAACCACTGTGGTAGATTATGGTCCATTTCCCCTCAATATGAATCGTTGAGGAGGCATCCTGCAATGGGTTGATAATGACTGCAGTTTACCTTTTTTTTTTTTTTTTTTTTTACCATCATCATGAATTACTCAAATCATTTAAAGCCTTAAACGCTAAATCAGATCTCGTAGTTGCCTAGTTTCCAGGTGGGTGGAGTGCATTAATTTGTAGAACCAAAGTTTTTTGTGGTAAAATTACCCTATCTGTTTTTTTGACTATCCTGGTTGCTCTTCTCTGCATCTGTTCTAAGATATCCACATCTTAAAATGAGGCTTCCAGATTGGTGTGCAGTACCAAGATGAGTCCTAACCCTTGCCTTATACAATAGAATCACTTCCTTGTCCCTTTTGGCAAAGTTCCTGTCATTGACTGAACCCCATGTTTTAATTATATCATGTTTTGTTTTAGCAACCAGTCTACACTGCTCAGAGAACGTCATGTTGTTCTGTGCTGTTACCCTGGGTCTCTTTCATTCTCCACCACCTTGAATTTGGTACCACCTCATTGGTATGTTATTCTGAAATTACTGCTTCCCATATGCAGTACCTTGCATTTTCCAATATTAAACCTTAGTTGCCACTTCTCAGCCCCAAGTGCCTAATTTCTGATTCAATTACTATGGCTAAAAGCAAATTTTTGTACGTTTATCCCATGACTATTCTTTTTCAATTTAACTTTATTTTTCTGGTAAAACTCCAGATCTTGGGTACTAGTCCATATTTCTACAAATGGACATGAACAAAGCAGTGATTGGCAGGTGCCACTCACTGCTTTCCCCGCCCACTATTCTCCTAGGTTGATATGCCTAGGGCGTTTTCCCCCCACTTGCTGCTGTTTTTAAATCGGGAACTCATTTTCCGATTTTAAAACAGTGGGATGGGGGAGCTACCTAAGCTAAGCACCCCTCTCAACAACACAAAACAATCAGAAAGAAAATGCCTTACAGGACTTGACTATACAATCACTCTGTTCTAAAACCATGCCCACTATGCAGAGACAAGTAGTACCCAAATAATGGAGTTTAGCCATGTTTCCATATGTGTTGTCTGAGCAAGAAGTTAGGATTCCATCAGCATTTAATTAATTCTTTATCAGAAGTATGTGTAAAATCTTATCTTATATAAACATAATTAACTTGTCCCATATGTGTTGGCAGAAAAGTTAGAATTCCATCAGCATTTAATTAATTCATTTATCAGGATTCTGTGTAAAATCTTATGTGAACATAATTAACTTGTTCTTGAGGGTAGTACAGTTGGTAGAATTGCAGTCCTCCCCACACTGAGTGGAGAAGACCTGAGTTGGAATTCCGTCAACTCCCGGGGCTCACATCTGAGTATGGGCTTGGCACACTCAGGGTCCTGAGCCGGATATCATCATTCTTCTCTTTCTTGGTGATTCCTTTCTACCACTCTCTCCCTCTCTCAAGGTAACTCGGGAATTTTTTTTTTTGGCTGGTGCAGCATAAGTCTGTCTTCCTTGCACCATATGGCTAATAATAATAACTCCCCCCCCCTTTCCCAGGAAACTTGGCTTTCCATCCAGAAAGCCAGCAAATCAACCACAGAGCACATGCATTTACAGACAATATATATATGACACAATATGGCCTAAGTTGCTGATGCCTAAAACCCTACAACAAACAAAAGTAATTAACTCAGTAAGAAAGTTTTAATAAAAGATGCTTTACAATATGAAATACCTTATTTCACGTTGTAATTAATTTTATTAAACTGTAATTTCATTGTATTAAATAAGTAAAATATTACAAAATGTTAAGTAAATATTAACATTGTAATTTAATTGTATGTGTAGTGAAGTGAAAACAATTACTTTTGCATGGTATTAGTTAATCAGTTAGTAATTAATTAGTAACAAGCTGATTAGTTACTTTTCACTGTTAATCACAAAAACAGACAAAATCAATTAATTTACAAATAAAAATTGAATATGCCTGAAATATAACACACCTTTCCTATACCTAACTTGTTTTACTTCTCTTGTAATAATATTGCGTTTTCATTGACATTACACAACACCACTTGTTAAACTTATCTATCAATACTTCAGAAAGTTTTGTAAGAATTCTAGTGTATTATTTTATTAAATATTGGACAAAATAAATTTAGTAGTATTAATGCTTTATTAAATTGCACTAAATATAAGTTAAATGCAATGAAGTTTTCATAAATACTGCTCCTGTTTATAAAATGAAATGAATTATCCACTTGAATATGAGGGAGTATCAAAAGGTGCGTACCCTTACCTAGAAATAATAGCTCTAGAAAGAGCTTCTTGGACTCAGGGGAGGTACCCACAGACTGGAGATGTTCAAATGTAACCCCAATCCAGAAAGGAGGATCAAAGGCTGACACAAGTAATTATAGACCTGTGAGTTTAACTTCTGTTCCAGGAAAATTAATGGACGCACTGGTTAAAGAAGCACTGCAGGATCATCTTGACAAGAATTCAGTTATAGCTCAGACACAGCATGGTTTTGTTAAGGGAAGCTCTTGCCTGACAAATTAGATTGGATACTATTATGTAGTCACAAAAGAATTGGATGCAGGAAATAACTTTGATATTATATATTTGGATCTTAGAAAGGCTTTTGATACTGTTGCACATGGAAGACTGCTGCACAAATTGGAGCAGTGTGGCATTGGTGGCAAATTGTTCCTATGGATAAAGGGATGGTTGAGTGGCAGAAGACAGAGTGGTAATTAATGGACACTGCTCATCGTGGACTAATGTTATTAGTGGAGTCCCTTAGGGTTCAGTGTTGGGTCCATTGTTGTTTTCTGTATTTATAAATAATATTGATGATGGTATATCAAGCTTAATGTCCAAGTTTGCAGACATACAAAGGTTGGCAGGGTTGTTAAGGATGCTGCAACAGGATCTGGAAAGGTTGAGCAGATGGGCTGAGAGGTGGCAAATGAAGTTTAACATTGACAAATGTAAAGTACTACATATGGGAAAAAGCAACCCCAGAGAAACGTATCAACTCTGTGGTACTACACTGACAGTGGTAGAGAATGAAAAGGACCTGGGGGTAATTGTGCAGGCAGATATGAAGTTCTCTGAGCAGTGCAGACGGGCTGCAAGAGTAGCTCATGGTGTCTTATCAATGATATACAGGAATTTTTCTAGCAGGGATAGGGAGGTGATTATTCCCTTGTATAAGGCAATGGTCAGGCCACACCTTGAGTACTGTATACAGATCTGGAGGGGCCTCATTTCAAGAAGGATGTAGAGCTGCTGGAACGAGTACAGAGAAGGGCAACGAGGTTAGTGAACAGAACGAAGGATTGCTCTTACAAAGAAAGGCTTAAGTTTTGCAAATTACAGTGTCTGGAGACTAGGCACCGGCGAGGTGATCTGATAGAGGTGTACAAAGCCTTGAATGGTTTGAGCATGCTCAATGCTGATGGGATACTGCCTCTTGCTCAGAATAATCACCTGAGAGGGCATAAATTCAAATTGAGGAAAGACAGATGTAGGATAGAGTGCGGAAATTTGCCTTTAGCCAGCGGGTAGTTGGTTGGTGGAACAGACTTCCATCCTTTGTTGTGGAAGTTGATAGCCTAAATAAATTTAAGGCTCAGCTGGACAGGTATTTCGAACGAACAGAGGGGTGAAGCGGAAGGGATTTTTTTTTTTTGGCTGATGCTGCATAAGCTTGCTTTCTTGCATCATATGCCTCTACTAATGCTAAAGGCGAAATGGCTTGGGTAAAGAAAGCCTGCATGAGAACGATGAGAAATGTCGTATAACTTACGCAGAAAATTAGCTTCCCGATACGACACTCTAGCGCTGCTCAGTCTGGAGGATATGTTGATTGACGGGTAGGCGTGGCAAACGATGAAATGATTGGTGGTGGGTGCAACAGATGACAAGCTACTGTGTAGTCATTGGTTGGCATTGTGATGTGTATTTACCAGTAAAGAACGATGCATAATAGTTTTGTAATAAACGGTGAACAGGTAATAGTAGCGATGAATCTTTTAAAGACAGAAGAAATTTCCTCATGAGTGTCTTTAAAAATAAAAGTACAGTAATAAAAAATTAATATTTTATTAATAAACAATTTGTGCTAGTCCACTCATGATTCTAAAGAAAAAAGGTTAGGTTACCCCCTCCATTTCGGGAGAGATTCAAGCTCCCATGGGATTCAAGTGGAGGTAACCTGACCTTTTTTCACTGTTAGGACTTATTATTGAACAAGAAAATAAAAATACAGTCATAAAAAATTTATTTTTTTATGAATGTACAGTATTTCTAAATATGACTGATTCTAAAGAAAAAAGGTTAGGTTACAACCTCCACTTCGGGAGGAGTTCAAGCTCTCATGGGATTCAAGTCGAGGTAATCTGACTTTTTTTCACCATTACAGTAAATGTTAGGGCATGTGTGATTAGGACAAGTTACCATTAGTGCTGCTACAGTAATTCTAAACCGATGTTATCGTGTGTTGTGTTCGCGCACCAATCAGCACGTCATTTGCGATGCCTACTTGTCAATCAGTATATCGTTCTCGACTTTGCTCCAGACTGATAACACCTACCATCTGTTTACTGAGTGAGCAGCGCTAGAGTGCCGGAAAATTAGTTTTACGCGGAAAACTAATTTTCTGCGTAAGTTATCCGACGTTTCTCGTGCAGGCTTTCTTTACCTTCGCCGGTGAAACTTCACAGGAATTTAATCCTTTTCTATGTACTCTCCATGTATAGTAACACATTTCTCCCATCAATGGATCAGTTGTTTAATGCCTTGATCATAGAAGTCTGCACTTTTGCCTGAAACCACGATTCCACTTGGTCTTTGCCTTTTTGGGAGGTGGTGTGCATCCACTGCTTTGACGTCTTTAGTCTCCGGATCATACATGTACACTCAGCATTCGTCACCAACTGATCAAAAAAGTTCTCACCATCCACATTGCACAAATCCATAATTTGGTGAGAACATTACATTCAACATTGCTTCTGCAAAGGTGTCAGCAATCTTGGAACCCGTTGTGAGGAGACCTTAGACATGTGCAGATGGTCATGTAAAATGCTGTGGCCAGATCCATAACTAATTCCCACTGCATTAGCGATGAAATGAATTGTCACACATCTGTCACTCAGCACCAGCTGCTCAACCTTTGCAACCATCTCACTGTCTATGGATGTTGATGACCTTCCTTCTCTTGGCTTATCAATGACACTTGTACAACTGCACTGGAACTCCCGTTTCCACTTTTTTACACTGATGTAGGATGGACAATTCTGCCCATACACAGCTTTCATTTCTTCATCAATTTCCTGAGCTTTCTTTCCCTGCAAATTCAGGAACTCGATCACTGCTCGATACTCCACTTTGTCAACCATAGTTGACAAAGTGGAGTATCGAGCAGTGATCGAGTATCAATCTTCGAGCAGTGGAGTATTAACCTTCCTCAGATTCCGGGCTCCACCTCTGGTGTACGATCACCTACAGGAATGAAATTTCATCTGTTAGTTATTGAATATGTAGACAACTTATATTAAAATCAGCATCTTCCTACTGATGTTTTATCTAGGTCAGGGTACAAACTTTTTTATACCCCCTCATATGATTTGGTGGTATACTGACTTTTTTTTTTTTTTTTTTTTTTTTGGCTTTCTAGGTGCAAAAGATTTTTGTCTACTTCTCAAACAATGGCATCATATTTTGAACGGAAAAGTAGTGTTCTTTTAGATCGGAGAAGTGGCGTTTTTCCAAAACGGAAAAGTAGTCTTCCTGCGAAACGGCAAAGTAGTCTTCCTTCAATATATTTACGAGGAAATCACTATGAAGTTGGATATCAAATTGTGAGCTGAGTTTTAGTATTGAAAAAAAATTTATGATGTAAATTTAATATTTCCTTTATATAATTAAAATGGTAATTTATGAGAACATAAAGAATTTTTTTTTTTTTTAGAGTATGTCAGAATTTGTTGCCCAATGAAGAATTACTGAGGTGAAGACGTGGCATTATTGTATCCTGAGCTCAATGGATACTATATCCTCATAGTAGCATTGCATAGTGCCATCTCATTGAAGTGAGAACTGTATGTGTTTTATCTTCTTCTGCAGAGTTTTTTTAATGTTTGTTCTGTATGGTAGTAAGTTTGTCTAACATGCTTGGAAAGAAGAAGAGGAATGCCAGAGGTGTATTCAACTCTGGCAGTAAACTAGATAATCTTGTAATAACTGAGAGTAAAGTGGAGGAGAAATTGTTGAAGATAAACACAAGAAAGGCACCTGGGGTGGATGGAATCTATCTAGTTATATTAAAGGAGGCAGCAAAGGAAGTAAGCAAACCCTTAGCCATAATTATGAGAGCTTCCCTGGACTCAGGAGAGGTACCCATGCACTGGAGATGTGCAAATGTGACCCCAATCCACAAAGGAGGATCAAAAGGAGACACAGGTAATTACAGACCTGTTAGTTTAACTTCTGTTCCAGGGAAATTAATGGAGGCACTGCAGGATGATCCTGCAAAGATGCATTGCAGGATCATCTAGACAAGACTTCAGTTATAGCTCAGATGCATGGGTTTGTTAAGGGGAAGTCTTGTCTGACTAATTTGATCGGATACTATGATGTAGTCACAAAGGAACTGGATGCAAAGAATAACTTTGATATCATATATTTGGATCTAGGAAAAGCCTTTGATACTGTTGCACATGGAAGACTGCAGTGTGGCATTGGAGGCAAATTGCTGCTATGGATAAACGGATGGTTGAGTGGGTGAAGACAGAGAGTGGTATTCACTGGACACTGCTCTTCGTGGACTAATGTTGTTTATGGAGTTCCTCAGGGTTCAGTGTTGGGTCCATTGTTGTTTTCTGTATTTATAAATGATATTGATGATGGTATATCAGGCTTAATGTCCAAGTTTGCAGACAATACGAAGGTTGGCAGGGTTGTTAATGACACTAATGACAGTACACTGCTGCAACAGGATCTAGAAAAGTTCAGCAGATGGGCTGAGAGGTGGCAAATGAAGTTTAACATTGACAAATGTAAAGTACTACATATGGTAAGCAGTAATCCCAGAGTAACGTATCAACTCTGTGGTACCAGACTGACAGTGGTAGAGAATAAAAAGGACATGGGGGTAATTGTGCAGGCCAATATGAAGTTTTCTGAGCAGTACAGACAGTCGCAAGAGTAGCTCATGGTGTCTTGTCAATGATATACAGGAATTTTTCTAGCAGGGATAAGGAGGTGATTATCCCCTTGTATAAGGCAATGGTCAGGCCACATCTTGAGTAATGTATACAGGTCTGGAGGCCTCATTTTAAGAAGGATGTAGAGCTGTTGGAACGAGTACAGAGAAGGGCAACAAGATTAGTGAATGGAACAAAGGGTTGCTCTTACGAAGAAAGGCTTAAGTTTTGCAAATTACAGTGTCTGAAGACCAGGCACCTGCGAGGTGATCTGATTGAAGTGTATAAAGCCTTGAATGGTTTGAGCATGCTCAATGCTGATGGAATTCTTCCTCTTACTCAGAATAATTGCCTGAGAGGGCATAAATACAAATTAAGGAATGACGTAGGATAGATGTGCGTAAGTTTACCTTTAGCCAGCGGGTGGTTGATTGCTGGAACAAACTTCAGAACTTGACAAACATTTGGAGCGAGTGGATGGGTAAAATAAGGGGTTTTTTTTTTTTTTTTTTTGGCTGATGCTATATAAGCTTGCTTTCTTGCATCATGTGCCTTTGCTAATGCTAAAGTGGTTAGACCTTCATAAGGGCTGGAAACGTTGGTCAATCCACACTGATAAACAGCAAGCTTACTCTGTTTTGAAAATCTGTGTTAAACCAGACTATCTTGATTGATTTCGTACAAGAGAAGGACATAATCACAAATTCTGTAGGCAGTAATTTAGCAACATTTGTATGTAGTGGATCATTAATGGGAGATGAAACAGAAAAACAGCTTGCATTCACTACAGAGATTTTATATTTCTTGATTGCTGATGAAGTGAGACATACAAACTTCATTTGGGCACTGAACAAAGTAATGAACCACCCTATAAATTGCAGTGCAATTAACTTTTTTGTTTTACTTCTGATAATGTTCTCAAACAGTTTCAACAATCAAAAAATTCCATATAAAGAATAATAAGTTAGCAATTCATCATCAGTTATGGGCTGAGTCTTCTTTCAAGATCATTTGTGTGAACCATTGAAAAACTGTAGCTTAAAATAATTTAGAAGTGCTGATACCACCTTCACTTCTTCTAGGTGCCCCCGGTATCTCAATATATTTTAGCACTTATTGATATTTGAAAGTAGTGAGATGCCCTCCTCTTTCACCTCTGAAAACTTGTGGAGTGCTGCTATTGGCAGACAATATTATGTAGAACAAAAAAAGTCCTTATTTTTAAATCTATATTTTTGAAGGCTCCAAAGAGTGTCAGTGTAATGGATGGTGAGATTATAGGTAGCACAGCAAAAGCATTCATAAACTTAATCTATTTTGTTGCTCTCTCTCTCTCTCTCTCTCTCTCTCTCTCTCTCTCTCTCTCTCTCTCTCTCTCTCTCTCTCTCTCTCTCTCTCTCTCTCCCTCCCCTCCCCCCTTCCCTCCCTCCCTCCAAGAGTTATTATTTTGTATCTGCAAAATACAAAAGTTTTGGGAGCCACAACATATTATACAGGGTTATTCAAAAAAGAAGTAAATGTAACAAATAACACAAGATGATTGGTATCATTTATCTTTTGTGTTATTGTGCTTAATTATATCAGTGATTGAAAGGATACATATATATATTTTATTTTACTCAGTGTACAAAATGAGAGCTATGTGCATCTCTGGAATCATGGGTTCCTTGCACCTGATATACTAGTATGCTTTTGTAATTGCTTGTATACAAACAAACATAAGCTGTGTGTGGGATGGACTTCAGTTGTGCGTGGCCATGCATAACTTAGAGCAGGCCTTTCCAACATTTTTAGGGCCCCATGCCACTTTCAGACATTCATTTATAGTTAAATATTGTGTACAATTTATATTATATATATCACTGCCTGCCACTCATTTGAAGAGGTCCAGATTCATTTCTGATTTGTGACTGGAGAAATTTTTAGACCTCTTCAGGCAAGGCTGTAGTTAGCTGATCTCAGGCAGAGGGGGGGGTATGGTTTGTTCTAGTGAGCATACTCTGTTTTTCTGTTTTGCACAATATGCAAATTGGCCTGTGAACACATACACTCTTATCCACAGATGTGAGATAATCATTTCATGTCTATTATAAATAATAACTTTAAAAGCATAATGGAGTTCAGAGTATAGAAGTGCTATCACAATATTTCAGTTTACATTATTGTACACTCTTTTACTGATCTGGTACAATTGTTATCAGATTAGGTACAGAAGGACAGCACAACAGACTAGCATTATTTTCAAATCAATCAGCATTTAATGCAGTATTTTTTCCCCCATAATGTCATTAATTTCTGTTTATGTATCACAAGCAACATTGAGGTACAGTGCAAGCAACATTATGCCTTCTAATTACATGTTGGCCAGACCTAACTTTAAGGGAACATTGGTCTAATTTCACAGATAACATAAGTTCTTAATTTTTTTTAGGTATTTAGCTCACCTTTGGATGTTTATAAGGTTTTCATTCAGTGCAGCAGAAAGTTTTGAACTGGTGAGTGATAAATTAACACTGAAAAATGCACATGCATATATGTGTCTGTGTGTACACTAGCTACTACTTGAATAACCAGCAATTATTTGATATTACTGCTATTTTATTCTAATCAGCTACTTTATAGATTCAAATTTCAGAGAACAGATTCAAATAATCAAAATGTACTATGATTTTGTGCTTATCAGAATCAGAAAAAAAATCAAGGTGTTACTACATTACTGTAGTTACATCTTCATTACTGTATTTCTAAAACAAATAGTTCCACTATAGGAAAAGAAGCAAAGATCATGTGTGACTGCACTTTTATGTGTAAACAGTAATAGTACCGAATATTAAAACTAGTGGTAATAGGAAATTCAAAAAAGAGCTGCAGAATTTTACAGATATGAAGTCTCTTCCTGTGATTTGCTTAAATAATTAAAACTCATGGAAGACCATTTCAATATTTGATAATTGGTTACATTGTATTGACCAGAAATTTTATTGAGAAATGATGAATCCTGTTTGTGGCCGACTGTTTGATGCATCGTAGATCTTAATAAAAAAAAAAATTGCAAGCAGTTCAGTTTTTTATTTTTTTTTTTAACCACCTAATGTGAAATCTGAAACAAAACCATTATGTCAAAGGATTAATCAAAATACTAAAAATTTTATGAATTTATGAGTGGAATATACCATACTTTCCAACCAAAAGAAACTTTTTTTTTGGAAAATGTCACTTAAAATTTCCACTGCCTGTATAGCCCTCTAAAACAAAAAAGTTAGCTATTTTATTGTGTGATCATTTTACATTGCATGTAACAGAGATAACAAAAAGACAGTTGCTGAATTAAACAGCAGTTAGCTGTAATTCTAGGAGGCCTTATTCTCAATCATTGGACATCTCAATTAATGAACTCTTTAAGAAAGTATTCGTGTGTAAGGAATGGATCAAATGGATGGAGGAACTGAATCACAATTTGACACTGACAGGATGAATGAAGTAATGAACCATTTCCCACATGTACAGATAGGTGAAAAATTATAGGAATTAGTGAAACATGAGGTAATTACCATGCCTTTTTAGAAATGTGGAATTGACAATGTCCTTAACTGCCCTGGAAACATGTCTTTGAAAGAAAGTGAAAGGTTCAGACCATAACATCGGTAATAACAAGTGTGACAGTGACAATATGTTATTGGCATTACATGATGACCAAATGCTTCATTTTATACTATATGGACATTTTTGTTTATTAAGCATTTACATTTGTATGTGTTTCAAATATATATGCAATGAAGTATTTTTTTCTCAACTTACCTTCTAAAATGTGGGTGCATCATATTCTCTAGTGCATATTATCATCCAGAAAATAGTGTTTGGTATATTTCTTGACTATTATGGAGCTAGTTAAGACTGAATGATGATACCTTTCCCAATAACAGGAGTAAGGCTATAAAATGGCATACTTTATCTGCCCTCAGATAAAGCATGCCATTTTATATATAATCTAAAATTGGCAAAAAATAATTCATAATTGTTCAATTTTTGATGCCACCCTTTATTTTCAATCTGTTATGAACACAGCTGTGCATAATCCATTTTTTTTTGTATTGAAACATTTTAAAAAATATTTTTTAAAATATCTCCCACCCCATCACACTTTAGGCATGCGTGTCTGCTCTTGTCTTCACCATTGATATGGGGAGAAAAAGATTGCTGCAAGTAGCAGAAAACATCACTGCAAAAATGAAAAGCCCACTGACTTCCATAATTTGATGCCAGTCAAACACTACAATAAAAGTGAAGTCAGTGTGCTTTAACAATTTCACTTGGGAAATGTCTAATTTTAAATTATCATTTTACAATACTTGCTTATAATTATTGAGAATGGACTTAAATAAATGTATTATTTTTTTTTTTTATGGCTAAACTTCAATAACAAAACAAATGATAATACAGAAAAAAGGAAAGAGTAGTTGAGGAATTGGAACAATAATAATATTGGCCCTAATGTCACTAGTGTAGACCTTTTTTTTTTAAATTTAAAAAATTTGAAAAAAAAAAAATGGTTTGAGCAAAAGTGCATTCGTGCTTAAAATCTTTACAATTGATCCTTTGCCATGCCCTGCCCCTGACAAGTCAAGTTCTGGGGACATGTCACTGCCCCTGTTCCTGGGAGGCTGATCTCTACTAGCTATTAGTGAACTCTTGTTCAATGGCAAACATAAAAGCATTTAACTGGAAACAGTTGTGATTCTTGTTAGCAAACACAACTAAAAATATTTTTGAATCTTATAATTCTAATTTTATAATTCTTTCATAATTTTCTTTTTTTTTTTTCCTTTTTTTTTTTCTTTTTTTTCCCTCTCTTCTTTTTTTTTTCTTTTCCTTCCTTACAAACTGTAAACTCACATAAAACTTTAAACTTCCAACTCAGCAATTGCTAATATAAATAAAAACTCATCAGTGCAAAATAGCTCTGATATAAATAGCTCAAAATATAAATTTTGAGCTATTTAAAATATAAATAAAATTAAAATATAAATAAACTTAAATATAAATAAAAATAAAATAGCTCAAATATAAATAAAAATAAAAAATGTAAATAAAAATAGCTTAAAATATAAATAGGAACTGATCAGTGCAAATTAAAGTCTTAAAAATCTATGTACATATGTACATATTTACCCTATATACAATCTATTAATTTCTCACTCATATTTCTTATTTCATTATCTCCCTTAGCATAATCCAAAAAAGCTTCATACCAACCCCTATTCTTAAATAAGTCACTGCTGATGTGTGAGTCAGCGCCAATCTTAGAGAAAAATATTTCTCTGTGTTCTGTGTACCTTGTACAATTTTCCAACACATGATCCGTATCTTTGATATGTCCACATACACACCTCGGATCATTTTCTACTCCCAGCCCCACCAACCTTTTCCTCTTTCCATGCCCAGTTACTATCATTGTAGCCAGCCATCCATCCATCCATTTCTCTTATTACCTTCACTCCAGAAAGAAAAGCATACTCCATACAGCGGTATTACTCTCTGTGGGTTAAAGGAGTAGAGGAGAAAAACAGAAGAATGGGAAACTAAGCTTAAGAAACATGCAAGGTTTAAGCCAATTTCTGTGAATATGTGAGTGTTGATTGTAATGTAATAGTCTAATTTTAAATTATCATTTTACAATACTTATTTATAATTATTGAGAATGGACTTAAAAATAAAATGTATTATTTTATTTTTTTTATGGCTAAACTTCTTCAATAACAAAACAAATAATGATACAGAAAAAAGGAAACAGAGTAGTTGAGGAATAATAAATTGACCCTAATGTCACTAGTGTAGATCTTTTTTAAAATTTTAAAAAATTTAAATTATCATTGAATCTAACTGAATAGAAAGATGAATAACTGAATATGGAAACCAAATTATGTATTAAATGAAATAGTGATCATATTATCAGTTTGTTCTAGTGCAATAGTTGTACCACACTTAATATAAAATTGACATATGAAAAGAGATTTTGATAAGTTAACTAAAAACTTATATTAATTGGAAAAAAAAATTTTAAGGGCTGGACTTTTAAATCAATGATCATAGAATATGTCGATGACTACTCTTTGTTAGTAGAAGAACTGATGCCTATTTATAACTCTGAAAAGGGAAAGCAAGTAAGTAATTCCTTAAGAATTCTGATTTTTATAAAACTTGATGACATTCAGATTTTTGGCATAAATTTAAATCTAAATTATTATTTAAATATATTAATTTAATTAAAATTAATTAAATTCCTTTTTAAATTTAAACTTTTTTAAAAACTTGCAAAAGTTTTTACCATAGCATGCAAGAACTGCTATGGTAAAAGGTTCTTCAGCTTATGTGTAGCAGTTATGTATGCAGTTACATCCACAGCTTGAGTGGCCTGACAGATAGGTGGTTACTTTGAACCATCTATCTCTCTTGCTGCCCCTCCTTCAAAATAACGTGAATATGTACCATTAACTCCAGGAGCCTTATTTGCCTTTAGGCTCAAAAGTTTTTCTAATAAACAATCTGAAATTTCATTATCACTAACTTCACTTGTAGTTTCCTCTTGCTATGAAAGATCTTTCTTATGTAAATATTTATGGAAAGTACCTGTTTAATTCATCTGCAAATCAGCTGTGTTAGTTGAGTCTCCTGTACTCATCACATAAGGGTCTAATCTGATTTGTTCTTGTCTTCCTAGTATTCACATATGTTAAAAACTGCTTGTTCCCATTCTTTATTCTCTTAGCAGTGTTTCTTATGCCTTTGTCAACCTAACCTTTCTACTGAATTACAAAAGATAAACTTGTAGCTGCTATAGGTGTCAGTACTTTTGTCATGTTGTAACTGTCCTGCCATCTTTTTTTGCTCTATTAGACTGGCCAGTTTACTATTCCTCCATCTCTGCATCCTCCTTATGCTGTATTATTTTCTTAATGGTATATGCACTTTCAAGGTTTCTGTTTCCTGTATGGCACAAGGAGGCCCTGGTCTTTTTCTAGAACTAGTCTAAGGGTGACTTAGACTAGTTCCAGAAAAAGACTATAGCTTTAATGGTATAGCATAATTCTAATGTATTTATATTCAACTAGGGGAAATGGTATGTGTACTATTTCCCCAGTTGATAGAGGACATATATCACCTTAAGCTGTCATAATCTGCTTTCTTGAAATTAAAACCCATTTCTTTGCATTTTAACAATTGCACCCGCTCTCTCCTCATCATCCAACTTAAAACTCTGTGATCAGTCTGTACTAATGGTTACTTTACTGCCAGTCCACGATGTCATGTGATTCATGGGTGATGATCAAGTCTGGATTATTCTTAACCCTAGTATTTTTCATAACATTCTGATACAAATAACAATCATCTGGTTGACTTCAACATTTTGTTTCCCATGATAAATTCCATTCCTATTTACTTCAATCAACTAGGGCAAATTATAATCATCCATAATAAGATATTCACCCATTCCATTTGGCTTTAGAGGCTCTCATTATAATCTTCACAATCTTCTGGTCTGTAGATTACTCTCACTCTCATTATACCTTTGCCTCCAACATGCAAACTCTATACTGGTATGGGTAACTGCTGAATCTGTGAAAACATTTATCACACTCGGGCTTTATTTGATGAAAAGCATGACCTCACTACACCTTCTATCTTTCCTGTCATTCCTAAATATCTTGTACATACCATAGTGGAATTCATCATACCCTATTTCAGGTTAGCACCCCATTTCCACATTCAGGAGTTGGCAGTCAGAGAGACCAGATGTGTTCAACTGCTCTGAAGGGATATTCACGAAGATGAGATTAGTAGACAAATTTTTGTTTTTCCTTAATTTGTTTAAATGTCTTGTAATTCTCTTCTTTTTCTGCAATTTTATAAATTCAGTTTTGTTAGTTTTTATGGTTATTTCCTGTAATATTTTGTAAATTTGATTCTTGCCTTTTCTAATACTAATTCTGCTTAGATGCATTATTTTTGGTATCTTGTAAACTTCAAGTTTTAAGTTCATAGTAGATAAAGTTTTGATAACTGTTAATTACTGTAATAGTTTAATTCTGATTGAAATTAGAAGCTAATTTAAATTCTATAAAGTTCATTTTATAATATTTTCTAGTTTAACTCTTACCTTAATGATGGTTGCGACAAGATTCACTTTGAATACTTACTCCATCCAAGGATATCATGACTCAACTGGAAATGGTCATAATTTCCATATGGGTCAAGTTTTTCACTTGTATGGCTTGTGGCATGTATTCAAAGGTTAGTCTAGCTGGTAATCATAGCTCAATTGATGGTTTTTGCCCTTTGTGCATGATGTAAGGAGTATACTGATGTCAAATTAAAATTTGATTGCATTACTGGAAGAATTTGAGTCACTGAAGAAACAGGTGCTTACCCTAGAAACAAATGTAATATTAATAAATATCATTGTGTAATAAATATAGTAATGTTCAAAGTGTTACAAAAAGAAGTCCAAGATACATACATGGATCTTAAATATTCTTTTAGGGTTTGGTTATTTAGGTTATTTAAATATTCTTTTAGTGTGCAGGTATAGTATTAGTATTAGTATTAGTAACGGCCGTATGGTGCAAGAAAGCCTATGGCTTATGCTGCACCAGCCAAAAAAAAAAAAAAAAAAATCCGAACAAAACAATGATAAAAACAAAAATTAAATAAATAAATAAATAATAATAATTAATAAATAAATAAAAATAATAAAATGAAATTAAAAATTAAATAAAAAGGAAATTAATCCTATCAACCTATGCGCTTCCCTTACCCGAAAGTACTATCCAGATGACCTTTGAATTTCCCCAAACTGTCGGCCTCTACCACCCATGAAGGCAACTTATTCCAGTAATTTATAACTCGCTGGCTAAAATAAAACTTCCTGCAGTCCAATCTAAACATTTCCCCGCGTAACTTGAATTTATGTCCCCTAGTTCTAGCATCATTTATAATCTTGAAAATTTTGTCCTCATTCATTTTACTGATGCCTCTCAGAGCCTTAAACACCTCAATCAAATCTCCCCTAAGGTGTCTAGTTTCCAAACTCTGCAACCCACATATTCGAAGTCTTTCTTCATACGGACGCCCTTTTGCCGATCTCACCAGGCGAGTTACCCTTCTTTGCACCCTTTCAAGAAGCTCGATGTCTTTCTTTAGGTGCGGTCTCCATACTTGAACACAGTATTCCAAGTGTGGTCTAACATAGGCCTTATATAATGGAATTATCACGTCCCTATCTCTACTTGCAAAAGTTCGATAGATCATCGATAGGACACCATGGGCCTTCCTTGCAACCTGTTTACAATGCTCAGAGAATTTCATGTCTGACCGTATCGTAACACCCAAGTCCCTTTCCTCCAGTACTGGGTTTAGTTGAACTCCACCAAGTGAATAAGTTATTTTGGGATTACTGTTTCCCAGGTGTAATACCTTACACTTTGTTGGATTAAAGCACAGCTGCCATTTTTCTGACCATTCTTGAAGTCTATCTAGGTCTCTCTGAAGAAGCTCAGCTTGACAGTGATCATTAACTACTCTACCAATTTTAACATCATCTGCAAATTTAGACATCACGCCCTCTATCCCTTCATCAATGTCGTTTATGAAAATTAAAAACAACAGTGGTCCTAATACTGATCCTTGGGGAACCCCACTTCTTACATCAACCCAATCTGAGGAATAGCCATTTATCACAACCCTCTGCCTCCTGCCCTGAAGCCATCCTTCTATCCATCTAAGGATTTTTCCAGTGATTCCAACCTGTTCCAGCTTATAAAGCAACCGCTCATGTGGGACTGAATCAAAAGCTTTGCTGAAATCTAAATAAACAATGTCGAAATTATTCCCTAAATCCAGCTCGTGAGTGACCCTTTCGAAATAGCGAACCAGATTTGTTAAACATGATTTTCCCTTTACGAAACCATGCTGAGTATCCTTGAGAATTTCAATTCGATCCAAATGATCCTGAATTCCACCCTTGATCAATGCCTCCATGATTTTCCCTACTACTGAAGTCAGACTGACAGGTCGATAATTTCCCACTTCACTTTTAGAGCCACCCTTATGTATGGGAGATACATTTGCACTTTTCCAATCCAAGGGAATCTCCCCAGAGTCTATTGATGCTCGCATAACCAGCCTCAGTGGTTCAATGCACTCGCTTGCCGCCTCTCTCAAGATTATAGGGTATATTCCATCAACTCCAGGAGTCTTACTAGTCTGTAGGCTTGAAAGTTTTTTCATTAAATAATCTTGCGAAATTTCAATATCATTAATTACATATTTTTTAACTTCGCTCCCACAATTTCCCATTGCCACAAAAGGCTTTTCATTTGTAAATATCGATGCAAAATAACTGTTGAGTTCATCTGCAACGGCAGCTGGTGTATCAAGAACTGGAAATTGTTGACATAATAAGCACTTAAACCTGTGTGGAGTGTAATCTGCCTTTAATTTCTTAAAGCATTGCAGATTGTTCTCAGACGTTTCTTAAAGAAGTGGTATTCCTGTACCACTTATTTAGTGACTGTAGACAGCAGAACTGGTGAATTATGGTGGTATGATATACATAAAGTTGTTAATTTCGATTAGACATTATTACCCATTAATTTGATTACACATTATTACGAGTATAATTTCATTATACATTATTACATGTTAATTTCATTATACATTATTACACATTAATTCGATTACACATTTCTTGTATGTTAATGTTTAGCCTTGAATTAGTTAACAAATAGCTATTAGCAAACATTAGGTAAAGAATTATGTTTTAAATAATTTCACATTAGTTATTAATTTCGTTAATAAGATTAATAATAAATCGTTTAACATTAAATAAGTGGATAACGATGAATACTTACACTCCTTTAATGCTGTCCTTACGATACGATCAGCCCTACATACTATGACGGTAGTCAGTGCCGTACCTAGACTTCTGTCAGCCTCGGGCGAAATATTCATATGGGGCCCCCTCACAAAAATTTAAGGTGGAATTCGTAAAATTGAAAAAATAAAGGAAACACCCAAAAATTATTCAAATCATAATTATTTATTTAAACTTTTAATGACTAGTACATTATTTCTATAAACTTAAAAGTTTTCACATCATTACCTTACGATATTTACTTGATATAAATTTGTCTATAACGTCTAATGTTTTTATAGCTTTTAGTACATCTTGTTCTATTGACATAATGGCCAATCCGTTAATTCTTTCATGGCCAATTGTTGCTCGTGAATATGTTTTTATCATTTTGAGTCTTAAAAACTCCCCTCTCCAGACACAACTGTAATTGACAATGTTAATAATATCAAAAGAAATGGTGATATTGTCATATAATTCAACCAAGTTTTTTCTTGAATAAATATCAATAATTCTAAGAAACCAAAATTTTTTCCTTTTAAAACATGCTGCAAAGATTGGATTTCTTGACGTAACTCTTTGGCATCAATGTCTCTGCTCCCGTCTTTGCCATTAAAATTCCTTCAAGGTGTTGACATTTCTTTTATATCGCACTTTCAAATAAATTCAGGAAATTTTCTGATTTTAGAATAAGATGAAAAGCCTAGAATATTTCATTCATCTGATCAAAATCTTTCTTGTAAGCTAACAATGACTACATTGATCATTGAATAAAAATTTCAGCTTCAAACATTTTGGTTGTATTAATCAAGCGTTCAGCTGATGAAGTTCATAGGTAAACTCACACTTTTTTCTAGAAACTTTCATTTCTGGTAACACTGACAGTACTTCCAACTCAGCTGCAATTCTATCAATATAATTGCAGCATTCATATCAATTGTACTACTTTGCATGGCGTTATTTATAATATCAATATTTCATTCCAAACAACTACACTTATAATAAATTTAAAAGAAGTAATTTCTATAGCAAAACTTGTATTTCAGACTGCAATTTTGCATATTTTCTTTTGACCTGTTCCTTGATTTCATTTAATGCAGTTGTGATATCACGTAACTGATATCGTACTGCTTCAACAGCTTTTATCTTTCCTTCCCGTCTTGTTTCTGGTAGAGATTTCACAGTAATTTTTATGTGCCTTTTTAAAATATCACACCTACTTGGCGAAACAGTGCAAATCGCATATAATCTTTGTAATTTCCAAAAAATAATTCTGTTGTTGTTGAAGAATGTGCTGCATCAGATACAACTAAATTTAAATTATGCGCAACACACAAAACATAAAAAAAGCTCTTCTATTTTCTTGTAAAATTCTTGCTTGTTCATTTTTATACACCGGCATGACCACTAAGTCAGTAGAGTGTACAATAAATCATCAAGACAAATGTCAATTGTATTTAGTAGTCACAGGCTTGAACCCTGGTCCACTCAAAGAGCACATGCTACTACTACACTCTCGCTCCTGACCTTTGTCTCAAAAAATATCCAATATTTGATTGAAATAATTTTTCATTGCTTCCTCTCATTGCCAAATTTATTCAAGCTAAAAATTTAATTATCTCAATTACTCGTTCCAGAATCACTCTCCAGTATTTTTTTTTTTTTTTAATTTCTCTATCAAATTTTGATTTACAACATCCATAATTTTATTGGATTTTAACTGGAGCTCTAATTCTGTCCACTGTTGCATGCATATTTTATGATTTTGAGAGTTCTCATGTCAGTTTATCTTATCTTGTGAATGACTTCAAGAAAAGAACCCAGTAGTTTTCAAGAGAATATTTGCATAACAAAATAATTTTCAGCAAAAGCCGAAAATGGCATCTTTTTTCCGTGTATATCAACCAAGTCCTTTCAAGTTTTCGACCATTTTTTAAGGTCCTGAAACAATCCTCAGTTGAAAACCATCAGTGATAAGCATCAATGGGATAGCATTTTGATGAAAGCAAACAGTTTTAAATGTGTATGTGTATTATTATGGATTTTTTTATTGCAATTAAAACTAGGTATAAAAAATAAAAATATGAAAAAATTTATTTCTTTTAAAATCTGATTATAAAATAAATAAATTTACTGTATATAAATAAGTTAATATTGAATTTTTTTTTATACAATGAAAGTATTATATTAAGAAACAACCATTTTTTTTTACATTTAAAAAAAAAAAAAATATATATATATATATCATTGGAATAAGGGCCCCTACTTTCCCTGGTGGCTACCCAGTTGGCCCTTACCTAAGTACAGCACTCACGGTGATTTACAATTCATTATATTTATGTAGTAGTAGTAATGGCAAATTATGCAAGAAAGCAAGTTTATATAGCATCAGTCAAAAAAAAAAAAAACAGTTCACCCATCCATCCGTACCCTCCAAGAATTTGTCTAGTTCTCCCTTGAATTTATTCAACCCATCCACTTCCACAACAACAATAGATGGAAGCCTTGAATTTATGCCTCCTTGTGTTTTAGTCTCAGCAGGTGGAATAATACCATTAACAGGTATCAGGAAATCAGGCGACAACTCAGCGTTGTTATGGGCCTTTATGAGAGCTTGAAGGACAGGGTGGATGCCCTCGAAGGAAATAAATTGAGGGGCCCATCAAGCTCTCAGCTGCCCACATCAACGCCAGAGCTTGCACTTGGTCATCAGGCAACACAGAGGCAGCCCCCTAGGCAGAATGCACTGGTCCCACAGGAACTAGTAGTTGTTGGTGACTCTATTGTCAGGGAAACGGGGAACATGCTTTGTAAAAAGGATAGGTGGAATAGGACCAGGGTATGTCTGCCAGGGGCAAAGGTTGATGACGTTGTAGAGCGGATATCATCTTTTAAGGGCACAAAAGGTGATATAGTTGTACACGTTGGCACTAATGATATTAAGAGTAGGAGACCGGCGGAATTACTTAGCAAGTACAGGTCACTGTTGAAAAAAATCCGTGAATTAGGGTTGAATTTGAAAGTGTCTGCAATTCTGCCCAGACACGATAGGAGGGAGTATATGATGAGAGCCTTGTCGGTCAATTCGGCCCTGGAGGGATTGTGCAAGGCTCAAGGGGTAGAATTTTTTTCAGCCTGGACTGTACTTGTTAACAGGAGAGATTGCTTCTACAGGGATGGGATACACTTAAATAGAAAGGGTGCAAGAATTTTTGCTGATGCTGTCGAGGCAGTGTTAGGTGGGTCGGAAAACTGCTAGTTGGGGGTGGATACAAGGACTAATAGATTAACAGTAGCCACTGGCAGAGGTGGAAGTGATTCTTGCACTGCTTCTATTGAAATGAGCAGAAGCCTGAAAAACAAGATGCAGGATATTTCAGAGACTGCTGGGAGTCATTGCGGTACAAGTAAACACATGGGTTGTGTTAGGGTAGCTAAGAATAGAAACAGGTGCATGTATACCTGCGTGTACACCAATGCTAGGAGTTTGGTAAATAAATTTGATGAATTTGAGGTATTGCTCAAAACATCAAAGGCAGATATTGTTGGGATATCAGAGACGTGGTGTCATACAGATATAAGTAATGCGGAACTGGAATTTGGGGAATACAATGTGTATAGAAAGGATAGACAGGACAGGAGGGGAGGAGGGGTTATGCTATTAATTAAGAAACACATAAAGTCCAAGGAAGTGAAGCCAGTCGACATCGATGGACAGGGCAGTGTCGAGTCAGTTTGGTGTGACATAAGCATAGGGAAATCAAAATTGAGAGTAGGAGTGTGCTATAGGCCTAATGACTCTGATGAGTATAATAAGATATTGTACAGGGAAATAGAGTGGGCCAGTAAATCAGAGAGTGTTATAATGGGTGATTTTAATTTCTCAGATATTGACTGGAATTTGTGGGTTGGTCACTCGCACACTAGCAAGGCTTTTGTGGATTTATTGGATGATTGTTTTCTACATCAGCATGTTCGTGAGGCAACAAGAGGGAGCAATACTCTTGATCTGATTATCAGTAGTGATTCTTCATGCATTAAGAATCTGCAGATAAATGAACCACTAGGTGGCAGTGATCACAGTGTGTTGAAGTGGGATTTACTCAAGGAGGTAACTACCATCAGAGGTAAAGGGAAGGGTTTTTGTTTTCGTAAAGGCGACTATGATGGTCTGAGACAGTATTTAAATTCTATACAGTGGGACCAACTGATGATGTTACCAACAGCAAACTCAAAATGGGAAGCATTCAAGGAACTAATCTTGGAGGCTACCAGGCTTTACATACCAACTAAGAAATATTGTTCAAGGTTTAGGCCTAAATGGATGTCAGATGAACTAATGAGACATGTGGCAGAGAAGAAAAATGCATGGGATACATACAAATTAATGGGTGACATGGAAGCCTATGATAGATATAAGTTGGTCTGTAACCAAGTCACAAAGGAGATTAGGCAGGCAAATGCAGACTACGAAAAATCCTTGGCAAAGGATGCAAAGAAAAACAGAAAAGAGTTCTTTACATATTTAAACTCAAGAAGGAAAGGGATGAATCAGATTGGTCCACTGGATATTGATGGTTCAACAGTTGAGGATCCTGCTCAGGTGGCTAACAATCTAAACAAGTATTTTGCATCTACATTCACGCATGAGGAGTTATTCAGGAAGGAGAATGATGTAGGTAAAGTAAACATTGGCAGTGAGCTGGATGATTTTGTAATAACTGAGAGGAAAGTGGAGGAGAGATTGTTGAGGATAAACATAAAAAAGGCACCTGTGGTGGATGGGATCTATCCAGTTATATTAAAGGAGGCAGCAAAGGAAGTAAGCAAACCCCTAGCCATAATTATGAGAGCTTCTTTGGACTCAGGGGAGGTACCCATAGACTGGAGATGTGCAAATGTAACCCCAATTCACAAAGGAGGATCAAAGGCTGACACAAGTAATTATAGACCTGTTAGTTTAACTTCTATTCCAGGTAAATTAATGGAGGCACTGGTTAAAGAAGCACTGCAGGATCATCTAGACAAGAATTCAGTTATAGCTCAGACGCAGCATGGTTTTGTTAAGGGCAGGTCTTGCCTGACCAATTTGATTGGATACTATGATGTAGTCACAAAAGAACTGGATGCAGGGAATAACTTTGATATTATATATTTGGATCTTAGAAAGGCTTTTGATACTGTTGCACATGGAAGACTGCTGCACAAATTGGAGCAGTGTGGCATTGGAGGCAAATTGCTGCTATGGATAAGAGGATGGTTGAGTGGCAGAAGACAGAGAGTGGTAATCAATGGACACTGCTCAACGTGGACTAATGTTATTAGTGGAGTTCCTCAGGGTTCAGTGTTGGGTCCGTTGTTGTTTTCGGTGTTTATGAATGATATTGATGATGGGATATCAAGTTTAATGTCCAAGTTTGCAGATGATACAAAGGTTGGCAGGGTTGTTAAGGACACTACTGACGCTATGCTGCTGCAACAGGATCTGGAAAGGTTGAACAGATGGGCTGAGAGGTGGCAAATGAAGTTTAACATTGACAAATGTAAAGTACTACATATGGGAAACAGTAACCCCAGAGCAACGTATCAACTCTGCGGTACTACACTGACAGTGGTGGAGAATGAAAAGGACCTGGGGGTAATTGTGCAGGCAGATATGAAGTTCTCTGAGCAGTGCAGACGAGCTGCAAGAGTAGCTCATGGTGTCTTGTCAATGATATACAGGAATTTTTCTAGCAGGGATAAGGAGGTGATTATTCCCTTGTATAAGGCAATGGTTAGGCCACATCTTGAGTACTGTATACAGGTCTGGAGGCCTCATTTCAAGAAGGATGTAGAGCTGCTGGAACGGGTACAGAGAAGGGCAACAAGATTAGTGAATGGAACAAAGGGTTGCTCTTACGAAGAAAGGCTTAAGTTTTGCAAATTACAGAGCCTGGAGACTAGGCACCGGCGAGGTGATCTGATAGAGGTGTATAAGGCTTTGAATGGTTTGAGCATGCTCAATGCCAATGGGATTCTTCATCTTGCTCAGAATAATCACCTCAGAGGGCATAAATTCAAATTGAGGAAGGACGGATGTCGGATAGATGTGCGGAAATTTGCCTTTGGCCAGCGGGTGGTTGGTGGAACCGACTTCCATCACTTGTTGTTGAAGTTTATAGCCTAAACAAATTTAAAGCTCAACTGGACAGGTATTTCGAACGAACGGAGGGGTGAAATGGGAGTGGTGTGTGTTTTTTTTTTTTTTTTGTTTTTTTTTTGGCTGATGCTGAATAAGCCTGCTTTCTTGCATCATATGCCTCTACTAATGCTAACATTCAGCTTACTAATTCCATTCAAGACTTTAAACGTCTCAATCAGATCTCATCGCAGGTGCCTGGTCTCGAGACGGAACTGATGGCTTTCTAGGTAAGAACGCCCTCTTGTTCACTTCACCAGTCTGGTCACCCTTCTCTACACCTGTTCCAGCAGATCTATATCACTTCCTAAAGTGAGTCCTCCAGACCTGTGTACATTACTCAAGATGCAGCATAACCATGGTCTTATACAAAGGGATAATCACCTCCTTATCCCTGCTAGCAAAGTTTCTGTATATCATTGACTAAACCCCCATGAGCTGTCCTGGAAGCATGTCTGTGCTGCTCAAAGAATTCGTATGCTTCACCCTGAGTGTAATAACACACTGTTTGTAAGTTACTCTGGGGTTACTGCTAGTCATGTGCAGTAACCCCAGAGTAACTAGCATTTCTCAGTATTCGACTTCAACTGCCATTTCTCAGCCCATCGACCCAATTTTCCTAATTCTTGTTGCAGTAGCTCCCCCTCATGACTGTCCTTAACCACACTTTCAATCTTTGTGTCATCTGCAAACTTAGACATTAAGCCTGATACACCTTCATCAATATCATTGATAAATATTGAAAACGATGGACCCAGCAGTGAATCCTGGGGAACTCCACTAATAACATTATTCCACAAACGGCAATGCCCATTAATAACCACTTTGTCTTCTTCCACTTAACCATCCCTTTATCCATATCAGTAACTTGCCCCTAATGACACATTGCTCCAGTTTGTACAGCAGTATTTTATTAATTATTATTATTATTATTAGCCATATGGTGCAAGGAAGCCTGAGGCTTATGCTGCACCAGCCAAAAAAATTTCTGAGTTACCCTGAGAGAGAGAGAGAAAAGTAGAAAGGAATCACCAACAAAAATAAGAATCATCATCATCTAGCTCACGATCCTCCTTGTGCCAAGCCCATACTCACCAGATGTGAGCCCCTGGGGTTAAATGTGTTTATGTGCAACAGTATCAAAAGCCTTCCTGAAGTCTAAGTATATGTTGTCAAAATTATTTTTTGCATCCAGCGGTTCCTTGGTCACTGCATCTTAATAACCTGTCAGATTGGTTAAACAAGACTGCCCCCTGACAAATCCATGCTCTGATTGTATTATAATTGCATGCCTGTCCAAATTGTCCAGCATTACTTCTTTAACTAGTGATTCCATTATTTTCCCTGGAATAGACATTAAACTAACAGGTCTGTAATGACTCATGTCACCTTTTGATTCCCCTTTATAAATGTGTATATATTCACACTTTTCCAGTTCATAGGGATCTCCCCTGAATCCAAGGATACTCTCATAATTATAGCTAAGGGTTTTCTTACCTACTTTGCTGCCTCCCTTAATATAATTGGATAGATTCCATCCCTCCCTGGTGCCTTTTTTATGTCCATCCTCAATAGTTTCTTCTCCACTTTACTTTCAGTTATCACAAAGTCATTTAGTTCCTCATTAGAATTTGATAAACCTCTGGCATCCCCTTCCCTAAAGAATTCCTCATGTGTGAATATAGATGGAAAATATGTATTCAATTTTTCTGCAACCTGAGAAGGGTCATCGACAGTTAGCCCATAGACATGAAGTGCCCAATGTGATTCAGCCCCTTCCTTCTACTGTTAATATAAACATAGAAGGCTTTGCTATTTTTTTTTTTGCATTCTTTGCTAGAGACTTCTCATAATCTGCCTTAACTTGCCTAACCTTCTTTATGACTTGATTACAGACTAATTTATATCTACCATAAGTTTCTGTATCACCTGATAATTTATATGCATCCTATGCACTTTTCTTCTCTGCCAACCTGTCTCAATAGTTAATCTGACATCCATTTAGGTCTAAGCCTTGAACAGTACCTCTTTGTTGGTGTGAAGAGCCTAGTAGCTTTTTTTGATTACTTCCCTTTGATACTTCCCATTTAGAATTTGCTATTGGTAACATCAATTGGTCCCTTTGCACACAATTTAAAAACTTCCTAGTCGCCCTTACGAAAGCCAGAATTTTTCATTTACCCTTGACAGCAGTGATGTCTTTAATTAAATTCCATATTAGTACACTATGATTGCGGCCATCCAGTGGGTCTTTTTCCTGCAGATTCTTAATGCATGAATAATCACTGCTAATAACCAGATCAAGTGTATTGGCTTCCTCTTGTTCCCCCTCTAAAATGTTGCTGTAGAAAACAATCATCCAGGAAATCCACAAACGTTTTGAAAGTGCATGTGAGACCAACCCACAAATTCCAGTCAACATTTGGAAAGTTAAAATCACCCATTATGAGACATTCTGATTTGCTGGCCTCTATTTCCCTGTATAGCTGTTTGGTGTACTCATCAGAGTCATTAGGCCTATAACTCACTCCTCATTTTTGCTTTCCCAGTTCTTATGTCACATCAAACTGACTCAACATTGTACTGGCCACCCGTGTCAACTGGATTTCCTGCCTTAGATTTAATGTTCTTAACTAAGAGTATAACCCCTCCACCTCTCCTGGTCTGCCTTTCCTGTATATATTGTACTCCCCTTATTCAAATTCTGCATCATTTATGCTGAGTGACACCACGTCTCCACTATTCCTACAATGTCTGCATTCGATGACTTAATCAGTATTTCAAATTCATAAAATTTATTTACCCTGCTCCTAGCATTAGTATACATGCAAGTATACATGCCCCTGTTCTTATGCTTAGTTACCCTAACACAGCCCATGTATTCATTTGTTCCATTATGACTCACAGCAGCACCAGAAATTCCAGACACTGTGTTCCCAGCTGCTGCATGGGATGTTCCAATAATAGCAATGCAAGAATCACTTTCACCTCTGCCTGTGACTCTGGTTAAACTATTAGTCTATTTCCTCCCAAGCTAACAGTTTTCCAGCCCATCACTGCCTCGATAGCTTCAGCAAATATTCTTGCACTTCTTCTATTCAAGTGTATCCTATCCCTGTAAAAGCAGTCTCTCCTGTTAACAAGAACTGACAACATTGAGAAAAACCCTACCCTATGAGTCTTGCACATTCTCTTCAGAGACGAATTGATTGACAAGGTTCTCAACATGCAGTCCTTCCTATTATGTCTGAGCAAAATTGCAGACATTTTCAAATTGAATCCTAACTTGCAACCTTTCCCCAACATTGCTTTGTACCTGTTAAGTAAGTCATCAGATCTTATACTCTTAATAGCAGTAGTGCCATCATGTACAACAATATCACCTTTTGTGATATTGTTGAAATATCACTCTTAAAAGATGATATCTACTCTACAACGTCATCTACTTTTGTCCCTGGCAGACATACCCTGGTCCTATTCCACCTATCCTTCTTGCACAACGTATTTTTCATTTCCCTGACAATAGAGTCACCGACAATAACTAGCTCCTCTGGGACCAGTGCATTCTGCCTTGAAGATTGCCACTGTGTTGTACGATGCACAACAGTGAGTTGGGCAGCTGAGAGCTTAATGGGCCCCCCCATTTTAATTCCTTCGAGGGCATCTACGCTACTCTACAAACTCTCATAAAGGCCCATCAAAACACTGAGTTGGAGTCTGATTTCTTCACACTCCCTGCATCTTGCCCCCACAAAGACATTCTCCTTGGTTGGACCATGTCCTGTTCTCGAAAGGTCTGCAAACATTTCACAAGTTGCACAATTTTGTTTAGGCTGCGACATGTTTGGAGAATTTCCCCTTTCAGTTCTCTTCCGAGTCAATGCTCCAACTACTTTTTTCACGTTTCTTAGCTGCTCTAGTCTAGGGTGTGATTTCCATTTAAATATAATTTAATTGATTAACAATTAGCATTAGCATTAGTAGAGGCATATGATGCAAGAAAGCAAGCTTATGCAGCATCAGCCAAAAAAAAAAAAAAAAAACACACTCCCATTTCACCCCTCCGTTCGTTCCAAATACCTATCCAGCTCAGCCTTAAATTTATTTAGGCTATCAACTTCCACAACAAAGGATGGAATTCTGCTCCACCAGCCAACTACCCGCTGGCTAAAGGCAAACTTATGCAAATCTATCCTACAACTGTCTTTCCTCAATTTGAATTTAAGCCCTCTCAGGTGATTATTTTGAGCAAGAGGAAGAATCCCATTAGCATTGAGCATGCTCAAACCATTCAAAGCTTTATACACCTCAATTAGATCATCTTGCAGGTGCCTAGTTTCCAGACACTGTAATTTGCGAAACATAAGCCTTTCTTCGTAAGAGCAACCCTTTGTTCCATTCACTAATCTTGCTGCCCTTCTCTGTACTCATTCCAACAGCTCTATGTCCTACTTAAAATGAGGCCTCCAGACCTGTGTACAGTACTCAAGGTGTGGCCAAACCTTATACAAGGGGATAATCACCTCCTTATCCCTGCTAGAAAAATTCCTGTATATCATTGACAAGACACAATCAGCTACTCTTGCCAGACCGTCTGCACTGCTCAGAGAAGTTCATATCTGCCTGCACAATTACCCCCAGGTCCTTTTTGTTCTCTACCACTGTCAGTGTAATACGACAGAGTTGATAAGTTACTCTGGGGTTACTGCTTCCCATATGTAGTTCTTTACATTTGTCAATGTTAAACTTCATTTGCCTCCTCTCAGCCCATCTGCTCAACTTTTCTAGATCCTGTTGCAGCAGTGTACTGTCATTAGTGTCCTTAACAACCCTACCAACTTTCGTATCGTCTGCAAACTTGGACATTAAGCTTGATATACCATCATCAATATCATTTATAAATACAGAAAACAACAATGGACCCAACACTGAACCCTGAGGGACTCCACTAATAACATTAGTCCACGATGAGCAGTGTCCATTGATTACCACTCTGTCTTCTCCCACTCAACAATCCCTTCATCCATAGCAGCAATTTTCCTCCAATGCCACACTGCTCCAATTTGTTCAGTAGTCTTCCATGTGCAACAGTATCAAAAGCCTTTCTAAGATCCAAATATATGATATCAAAGTTATTCCTTGCATCCAGTTCCTTTGTGACCACATCATATTATCCAATCAGATTGGTCGGGGCAAGACTTTCACTTAACAAAACCATGCTGTGTCCGAGCTATAACTGAAGTCTTGTCTAGATGATCCTACAGTGCTTCTTTAACCAGTGCCTCCATTAATTTTCCTGGAACAGAAGTTAAACTAACAGGTCTATAATTACTTGTGTCACCCTTTGATCCTCCTTTATGAATTGGGGTCACATTTGCACATCTCCAGTTCATGGGTACCTCCCCTGAGTCCAAAGAAGCTCTCATAATTATGATTAAGTGTTTGCTTACTTCCTTTGCTGCCTCCTTTAATATAACTGGATAGATCCCATCCACCCCAGGTGCCTTTCTTATGTTTATCTTCAACAATTAATTTCTCCTCCACTTTCCTCTCAGTTATTACAAAATCATCTAACTCACTGCCAGAGTTTAACTCACCTCTGGCATTCCCCTCCCTGAATAACTCCTGATGTGTGAATGTAGATGCAAAATACTCATTTAGTTTGTTAGCCACCTGAGCAGGATCATCAACAGTTGAACCATCAATATCCAGTAGACCAATCTGATTCATACCTTTCCTTCTAGAGTTTACATAGGTAAAGAACTATTTGTTGTTTTCCTTTGCATCCTTTGCCAAAGATTTCTCATAATCTGCCTTTGCCTGCCTAATCTCCTTTGTGACTTGGTTACAGACCAGCTTATATCTATCACAGGCTTCCATGTCACCCAGTAATTTATATGTATCCCATGCATTTTTCTTCTCTGCCATATGTCTCATTAGTTCATCTGACATCCATTTTGGCCTAAACCTTGAACAATATTTCTTAGTTGGTATGTAAAGTCTAGTAGCTTCCAAGATAAGTTCTTTGAATGCTTCCCATTTTGAATTTGCTGTTGGTAACATCATCAGTTGGTCCCACTGTATAGAATTTAAATACTGTCTCAGTCCATCGTAGTCGCCTTTACGAAAGCAATAACCCTTCCCTTTACCCCTAATGGTAGTTACCTCTTTGAGTAAATCCCACTTCAGCACACTGTGATCACTGCCACCTAGTGGTTCATTTACCTGCAGATTCTTAATGCATGAAGAATCACTACTGATAATCAAATCAAGAGTATTACTCCCTCTAGTTGCCTCCCGAACATGCTGATGTAGAAAACAATCATCCAATAAATCCACAAAAGCCTTACTAGTGTGTGAGTGACCAGCCCCCAAATTCCAGTCAATATCTGGGAAATTAAAATCCCCCATTATAAGACTCTCTGATTTACTGGCCCACTCTATTTCCCTGTACAGTTCCTTATTATACCCATCAGAGTCATTAGGCCTATAATACACTCCTCTCAATTTTGATCTCCAAATGTTTGTCACACCAAACTGACTCGACACTGCACTGTCCAGCGATGTCGACTGGCTTCACTTCCTTGGATTTTATGTGTTTCTTAACTAATAGCGTAACCCCTCCTCCCTTCCTATCCTGTCTATCCTTCCTGTACACATTGTACTCCCGAAATTCCAGTTCTGCATTCCTTATATCTGTGTGACACCACGTCTCTGATATCCGAACAATATCTGCCTTTGATGTTTTGAGCAATACCTCAAATTCATCAAATTTATTTACCAAACTCCTAGTATTGTTGTATACACAAGTATACATGCACCTGTTCCTATTCTTAGCTACCCTAACACAATCCATGTGTTTACTTGTACCGCAATGACTCCCAGCAGTCTCTGAAATATCCTGCATATTGTTTTCCAAGCTGCTGCTGATTCCAATAGAAGCAATGCAAGAATCACTTTCACCTCTGCCAGTGGCTACTGTTAATCTATTAGTCCTATTAATCTATTAAATTAATAAGATTAAATTTGAACGATTAATTGACAATACTACACTGAACTAATAGATTCCTAAATGCAGTGATACATGTTATGCTATCTAGTTTTATATTATACTTTATGTTATCAAGTTCAGGATATATGTTACGCTATACCGTAAAAATTGCAATGTTGAGTTAGTTATATCCTTCTTAAAACATAAAATTCCTTAGCTAAACACAAAAAAAAATATATACCCAACAAGTGATTAGAACCTTCAGGTTACTTATTTATCACAATTAAAACCCTACTATTCTTCTGCACTACTCATTACATGCTATGATATTCATGCCAAAACACCAATACGATGGCAGTATGAATAGTAGTACATAGGGTATAATAGCGAGTATGAATAATGGTATAATAGCAGTCATAACTTACAAAATCTCTAGCTAAATTTAAAAATAAGCTAACAAATGTGACTGAGACTATTTAAACTATTTGTAAAACACATAATTTAATATGTTAATTAATCAAAAAGACAGTAAAAATTCCAAAAAACGTTTCCATCACAAGCACAAAATTTTGTCCTGGCACTTATAATCTCGTACCCAATTTCTTACTGTACTCTTAAACTAAAAAAGTTTGGAATACAAGGGGCATTTAATAAATTATCTACCTAAGGTACTTTCCATAGTTATATTTCAATGATTCATGATTTATTGTGTTTCTACATCATCATCATATCTCAACTTCAATCATGCTAATTTTGATCCCACTATGTTTTTATGTTGTGTTGCTGTAACAGAAAGAAAGGAGACACCTGTATCAAATTATGGATTTACTGAAATTGGAGCATTGTTCAGTCATAAAATTTCTCACCGAAGAAGGAAATGGGCCAAAGGCCATGCATGAAAGGATGGTGGCTGTGTATACAGCATTGCACCTTCAGAGTACTAGGTAAAATGCTGGTCAAAATGATTCAAGTTGGGTAGAGTCCATCAAAGGTGATCCACAGTGAGGAAGGCCTGTGACAGTGGCCACTCCAGAAATGTGCTAAGTATGGAAACCCTTATACCGAATGACAGACATTTAAAAGTGTCCAAATCTCTAGGGAATGTGATATATCTGAGGGAACAGTTATAACCATCCTCCATGAACATTTGGGTAAGTGCAAAGTGGGTTCCCAGATTTCTGACCACCGTACAGAAGCAAATTTAGAGTATGGTGTTGTGAGCAGAATTTAGAGTTGTACAGAAGGGATCCTGAAACTTTCATCTCCAGAATTGTTATGGGTGATGAAACATGGGTTGGGTTCATCACAGATCCTGAGACCAAGCAAAAATCAATGCAATGGAAGCTTAAGGGCTCTCCCCACCCAAAAAATTTTGGACACAACCTTCAATTAGCAAGATTATGGCCACCATTTTTTGGGATGCTGAGGGAATTTTGTACATTCACTACTTGGAACACAAGTAGACAGTAAATGGGGAATAATATATATCCCTACTGTATGACCTAAGGGATGTAAATGCCGTAGAAAACTTTCCAGAGGTGTGCTACTGTTACTGCGACTTTGAGAGATTGTGACTTTACAGAACTTACTCATCCACCTTACGGATGGGATCTGGCTCCCAGTGACTATTTCCTGTTTCGACACCTTAAGCAAAACATACATGGATGTTGCTTTGCTGATGATAATGAACTGAAGTCTGCTGTTTTTCTAATTGCCAATGAAATGGAACAAGTATATTGAAATTCAGAGGAGTTGCATTGAAAAATAAAAACAGATTTTTGCCTCTATCTCATTGCCTTCATAGGTAGGTAGATAATTTATTGAGTGCCCCTCGAGTGTGTATATATATCTTGGGTTAATTGATGGATTGCCAATGATTTTTCATGGTCTACAAGTAATTTGAAGTGGTTTGATTTTGTTTTGTTTTTTTGCATATTTTTATAAGTTCTTTTAATGTGACATATGACATTTAAGACTGATTGTATATTATATTAAATACACCTTATTATGAAATAAAAGGAAATAAATATATGTTATCATTATGTTTACTATGGGTTTTATTAATTTTATGCTAAAGAGTAATCCAGACTTTGATGAGGTGCAGTTTTAGCATTAGTAGAGGCATACGATACAAGAAAGTAAGCTTGTGCAGCATCAACCAACCCCCCCCCCCTCCCATTTCACCCCTCCATTCGTCTCGTTTAGGCTATCAACTTCCATAACAAAAGATGGAAGTCTATTCCACCAATCAACCACCCGCTGGCTAAAGGCAAATTTCCGCACATCTATTTTACAACTGTCTTTCCTCAATTTGAATCTATGCCCCTTAAGTTCTTAATTGGAGCAAGAGGAAGAATCCCATCAGCATTCAGCTTGCTCAACCCATTCAAAGCCTTATACACCTGAATCATATCACCTCTTTAAAAGTTACAGCTGTCAGTTACAGGCTCCGCAAAAACAATAAGTGTTTGCCTTTTATTTACAAGATTGTTATTTTATATTGTACTTAATACGTAGTCATATAGTTATAGTTACGCTGGTTATTTTTTATTTTTAATTTAGATAAAGAGTTTTTGTGGATTTTACTTACGATAGGTAAAACCGTTATTTCGTTCCATTTTGTAGCCATTGTTTTTGGATATAGTGGTAGGGAATTCAAATTTTTTAATTGAGGTAGCTAGGTAGCTCTAACGCATAATTATATAGTAATACGCTTCACTGTTTCTATTTAATAGTTTCTATTCAAATACTATTGATATTTAATTTATTGATTTTATTAATTTAAACTACCATGCCCCAGACTAGAGCAGCAAAGCAACGGGCACAAAGTGGCAGGAGTGCTGTGAATCGGGGGAGAACTGAGGGGGGCAATTCTCCAACGCATCACAGCCTAAAAAAATGTGCAACTTGTGAAATGTTTGCCGAACTCTCTGGAACGGAACATGATATTGCCATGGGGGATGTCTTTGTGTGTGCGCGATGTAAGGAGTGTAAGGAAATCAGGCGACAACTCAGCGTTGTTATGGGCCTATATGAGAGTTTGAAGGACAGGGTGGATGCCCTCGAAAGATCTAAATTGAGGGGCCCATCAAGCTCTCAGCTGCCCACATCAACGCCAGAGCTTGCACTTGGTCATCACGCAACACAGCGGCAACCCCTAAGCCAGAATGCGCTGGTCCCACAGGAACTAGTAGTTGTTGGTGACTCTATTGTCAGGGAAACGGGGAACATCCTTTGTAAAAAGAATAGGTGGAACAGGACCAGGGTATGTCTGCCAGGGGCAAAGGTTGATGACGTTGTAGAGCGGATATCATCTTTCAAGGGCACAAAAGGTGATATAGTTGTACACGTTGGCACTAATGATATTAAGAGTAGGAGACCGGCGGAATTACTCAACAAGTACAGGTCACTGTTGAAAAAAAGCCGTGAAATAGGGTTGAATTTGAAAGTGTCTGCAATTCTGCCCAGACACGATAGGAGGGAGTACATGATGAGAGCCTTGTCGATCAATTCGGCCCTGGAAAGATTGTGCAAGGCTCAAGGGGTAGAATTTTTTTCAGCCTGGACTGTACTTGTTAACAGGAGAGATTGCGTCTACAGGGATGGGATACACTTAAATAGAAAGGGTGCAAGAATATTTGCTGATGCTATCGAGGCAGTGTTAGGTGGGTCGGAAAACTGCTAGTTTGGGGGGATACAAAGACTAATAGTGTAACAGTAACCGCAGGCAGAGGTGAAGGTGATTCTTGCACAACTTCTATTAGAATAAGAAGCGACCTGGAGCGAGGGGTGTTGGGGGTTTCAGGGACGGATGGCAGTCATCATGGAATAGTTGGGTATATGGGATGTGTTAGGGTAACAAGGAATAGGCATAGGAGCATGTATGCTTGCATGTATACCAATGCTAGAAGTATAGTAAATAAATTTGATGAATTTGAAGTGTTGGTCAAGACATCAAAGGCGGATATTGTTGGGATAGCAGAGACATGGTGTCACAAAGATATAAGGAATGCAGAACTGGAATTTGGGGAGTATAATGTGTACAGAAAGGATAGACAAGACAGAAAGGGAGAGGGTGTTATGCTGTTAATTAAGAAAAACATAAAATCAAAGGAAGTGCACCCAGTTAATATAGATGAACAGTGCTCTGTTGAGTCAGTTGGTGTGAGATAAGCACTGCGAAAGGAAAAATAAGAGTAGGAGTGTGTTATTAGCCTAAGACTTGAATGAGTACAATGAACAATTGTACAGAGAAATAGAGTGGGCCAGTAAATCAGAATGTCTTATAATGGGGATTTTAACTTCCCAGATATTGACTGGAACTTGTGGGTTGGTCACTCACACACTAGTCAGACTTTTGTGGATTTATTGGATGATTGTTTTCTGCAGCAGCATGTTCGAGAAGCAACCAGAGAAAGTACACTCTTGATCTGGTTATCAGCAGTGATCATTCGTGTATTAAGAATTTGCAGGTAAGGAACCACTAGGTGGCAGTGATCACAGTGTGCTGAAGTGGATTTACTCAAAGAGGTAACTACGTCAGGGGTAAAGGAAAGGGTTTTTGCTTCCGTAAAGGGAGTACAGTGGTCTCAGGACAGTTTTTAAATTCTGTACAGTGGGATCAACTGACGATGTTACAAACAATAAATTCTAAGTGGGAAGCATTCAAAGAATTAATCGTGGAAGCTACTAGACTTTATATACCGATTAAAGAATATTGTTCAAGGTTTAGGCCTAAATGGTTATTCAAATGAACTAATGAGACTCGTGACAGAGAAGAAAAAGCATGGGATGCATATAAATTATCAGGTGACGCAGAAGCCTGTGGCAGATATAAGCTAGTCTGTAATCAGGTCACAAAGGAGGTTCGGCAGGCGAAGGCGGATTACGAGAAATCTTTGGCAAAAGATGCTAAGAAAAACAGCAAGGATTTCTTTACTTATGTAAAACTCTAAAAGGAAGGGGATGAATATGATTGGTCCACTTGACATCGATGGTTCGACTGTTGATGATCCTGCTCAGATAGCAAACAAACTGAATGAGTATTTTGCATCTACATTCACACGTGAGGAATTATTACAATTTTGAAAATGGAAGAAGGTTATCAAATTGTAGCAGTGTGCTTAATGATTTTGTAATAACTGAGAGCAAAGTGGAGGAGTTGTTGAAGTTAAACATAAGAAAGGCACCTGGGGTGGATGGGATCTATCCAGTTATTTTAAAGGAGGCGGCAAAGCAACTAAGCAAACCCTTAGCCATAATTATGAGAGCATCCTTGGACTCAGGGGAGGTTCCCACGGACTGGAGATGTGCAAATGTGTCCCAATTCACAAAGGTGGATCGAAGGGTGACACGAGTAATTACAGACCAGTTAGTTTAACTTCTGTTCCGGGTAAAATAATGGAGTCGCTGGTTAAAGTGCATTGCAGGTCATTTAGACAAGACTGCAGCAATAATTCAAACACAGCATGGGTTTGTTAAGGGAAAGTCTTGTCTGACAAATTTGATTGGTTATTATGATGTGGTCACAAAGGAACTGGATGCAAAAAATAATTTTGATATCATATACTTGGATTTCAGGAAAGCTTTTGACACTGTTGCACATGGAAGACTACTGTACAAATTGGAGCAGAATGGTATTAAGGGTAAGTTGCTACAATGGATAAAAGAAGGTTAAGTGGGAGAAGACAGAGGGTGGTAATCAATGGGTGCTGCTCTTCGTGGACTAATGTTATTAGTGGGTCCCACAGGGTTCGGTGTTGGGTCCACTGTTGTTTTGTGTATTTATCAATGATATTGATGAAGGTATATCAGGCTTAATGTCGAAGTTTGCAGATGACACAAGGTTGACAGGGTTGTTAATGACAGTAATGGCAGTGTGCTACTGCAACAGGATCTAGATAATTTGGGCAGATGGGCTAAGAAGTGGCAACTGAAGTTCAACCTTGACAAATGCAAAGTACTGCATATGGGTAGAAGTAACCCCAGAGAACGTACCAACTGTGTGGTACTACACTTAAGGTGGTAGAAAATGAAAAAGGACCTGGGAGTAATTGTGCAGTCAGATATGAAGTTTTCTGAGCAGTGCAGACAGGCTGCTAGGGCGGGTCATGGGGTTTTGTCAATGATATATAGGGAATTTTGCTAGCAGGGAAAAGGTGATTGTCCCTCTGTATAAGGCAATGGTCAGGCCACGCCTTGAGTACTGCGTACAGGTCTGGAGGCCTCATTTTAGGAAGGATGTAGATTTGCTTGAGCGTGTACAGAGAAGAGCAACACGATTGGTGAGGGGAATGAAGGGATTCTCTTACCAAGAGAGGCTTAAGTTCTTGCAAATTGCAGTGGCTGGAGACTAGGCACCTGAGCGGTGATCTGATTGAGGTCTATAAGGCCTTGAATGGGTTGAGCACGCTGAATTCTGATGGGATCCTTCCACTTGTTCAGATTACCAACCTACGGGGACATAAGTTCAAATTAAGAAAGGACAGATGTAGAATAGATGTGCGGAAATTTGCCTTTAGCCAGAGGGTGGTTAATTGCTGGAACAAACTTCCATCTGTCGTTGTAGAAGTTGATGGTTAAATAAATTTAAGGAGGAACTGGACGGGCATTTGGAGGGAATGGTGTGTTTTTTTTTTTTTTTTTTTTTTGGCTGATGCTTCATAAGCTCCTACACTTGCTTTCTTGCATCATGTGCCACTACTACTACCACCTCACAGGTGCCTACTCTCCAGGCACTGCAATTTGCAGAACTTAAGCCTTTCTTGGTAAGAGCACCCCTTTGTTCCCCTCACCAATCTTGTTGCCCTCCTTTGTACTCGTTCTAGCAGCTATACATCCTTCCTAAAATGAGACCTCCAGACCTGTACACAGTACTCCAGGTGTGGCCTGACCATTGCCTTGTCCCTGCTAGCAAAATTCCTATATATCATTGACAAGACTCCATGACCTACCCTGTCTGCCCATCTGCACTGCTCAGCAAACTTCATATTTGACTTCACAATTACCCGAAGTCTTTTTCACTCTCCACTTCCCTGTGTAGTACCGCACAGTTGGTACATTTCCCTTGGGTTATTGCTACCCATATGTAGTACTTTGCATTTGTCAAGGTTAAACTTCAGTTGCCACTTCTCAGCCCATTTACCCAACTTATCTAGATCCAGTTGGAGTAGCATGCTGTCTTTACTGTCGTTAACAACCCTGCCAACCTTTGTATGATCTGCAAACATGGACATTAATCCTGATGTACCTTCATCAATATCATTGAGGAATACACAAAACAACAATGGGCCCAGCACCAAACCCTGGGGAACTCCACTAATAACATTTCTCCACGAAGAGCAGTGTCCATTGATTGCTACGCTCTGTCATCTCCCACTCAACCATCTCTTTATCCATTGTAGCAACTTACCCTTAATGCCATACCTCTCCAATTTGTACAACAGTCTTCCATGTGCAACAGTGTCAAAAGCTTTCCTGAAATCCAAGTATATGATATCAAAATTATTTTTGACATTCAGTTCCTTTGTGACCACATAGTATCCAATTAAATTGGTCCGACAAGACCTCCCTTTAACAAACCCATGCTGTGTCTTAACTATTACTGCAGTCTTGTCTAGATGATCCTGCAATGCTCCTTTAACCAGCGACTATTATTTTCCACAGAACACAAGTCAAACTAACAGATCTATAGTTACTTGTGTCACCTTTTACTAATACAGACTGAAAATAAAATTAATTGGTTACTTTTGGTATCTGTGGTACTAATCAATGCTTCTCTGAGAGCATAGCATGTAAACAGATCCCTTCCCTGTGCCCTTCTCACCACCAAAGAAGTTTGATTTACTGAAGTGTAGAGGCACTGTTGCTCCAAGTTCCCCATAGTTTCAGGGCAGTACCCCAGAGAAATGCAAATGCGGATACTGTTGGCATCTGCAGACTGATTTTTAGGGCCTGTAAAAATATGTGCACCAGGATTCCCTGACTGAATATCTGGCATGGTCCACTAGGTCTTTTCAAGTAACACAGTGGTTGCAATCACCATCCTCCCACAACAGTAGAAAAGGCTTGAGTTAGAATCCTGACAATGACACAAATAATTTTTATGGACTGCTTTTCCCAACACGACTCAGTTGGTCAGTCTCAAATAAGGGTTGTGTGGTTTTTCTCCCAGAAACTCAACTTTTTCATCTGGAAAACCAGTTGAAGAATAATTGTGAATATTATTCTTCAACTGGAAAACCAGTTGAAGAATAATATTCACAATTAGACATGATATACTGGTACCTCATAACCCTAGTACAGTAGTGACCTAATTCATTAGGCCACTGAAAGTTTTACTTTTTTATGACCAGGTTTTGGCGCATTATAGCCTTAGTTGCTAATGTGCCAATAAAACCCAACCAACCAACCATAACCTTAGCTAATAATAATATTCATTTTTCAGGCTTATGAGGATGTCCTGAAAGCTGTAGAAGAAACTTTTCCACAGTATTTAGAAGAAATAAGGGGTATTAGTGATGGATCTGAAGTGCCTTTTTACAAGGTAATATATAGCTTTTAACAAATAATGTTTTAGTTTGTCTTGTCTTGTCTTATATATAAATAGCCAGACTTATATATTAATGTGAATTTAGTAGTGCTAATGATGCCCTCATTTCAGCAAATCAGAGTTTGAAAATATCTGTTGATATGAATACTATGTAAAAATGAGGATCATAGTATAGATGCTTCATCACATATACAACCTCTGCAGTTGCCTTATTATTTATACAAGAGTTTGAAACAGTGTTGCTCGTAATATGAGGTTAACAATCTTCTTTCATGATAATAGATTAAAATAAAAATACCCTGTCAGGATATCCTGGGATAAACTTGCACGTAATGTAAATTTGATTTTAATGGAATTGTAAGTGCAAAAGTTATAGTAGGGGTGACATTTCTTATCCATAGGGGTTCTTGGCTATTTAAGGGATTTTTACTTACTATTTATATCCTATATGCATTTTCTTCATTAGGGAATCCTCTCCCCTCCATATCATTATCATCAGAGGCTCCAAAATTCTTAAGACTTAATAAAGTAGACAGAGGCATGGTATTTTATGTGTAGCATGATGCAGTGTCCATATCTCTCTCTCTCTCTCTCTCTCTCTCTCTCTCTCTCTCTCTCTCTCTCTCTCTCTCTCTCATACCGGATGGTAGATTACTCTTATCATCCAATGCAACACCTTCACTTTGCTTATTGGAGAATTAATTTGTAAAACAAATTTTTTATCTCCAAAATTAAAGGCCTGGAAACTCCAGAGCTTTAATTCTGTCTTCTGTCATGTAGTATGAATCAGGGTGCGATCCAGTATTTCATACATTTCAGGGATATAGCTATAAAACAGTTTTTGCAAGCCAGTCACTAGATTGTCCAGTGGACCGAACTTGTTGGTAACTCTTTAGGGGGAGCATTTGGATCAGCTAGTGTATAATTTCATTGCCTCTACACAGCCAGTTAGTTACTGGAAGGAAGTGCACACACTACTTGCACTTGTGCAAGGCATTGTCAAGGCCATATTATATTTTTGGTATATTTTTGATGTGTATGTGCCATATCCAAAAATTTCATACATGCCCCCCACCCACCTTTACTTTATATATTGAACACATCATGAATAGTCAAACTAAAAGAACAGGCTTATTTTCAAAAGATCTAAACCTCCAAAAAACTTCATCCGTTTCACAAATATACAGGGTGTCTCAAAAATACACTGCATAACTTCAGGAATGAGTTCCTCATATGTAGACAATAAAAATATTTTATATCAACATAGTTCTGGAAATGCTTGGTTCCCAAGTTATTAACCGGAATGTCTTATCTCCCACAGGTGATTTCCTTCATCACAGGGTACTGACAGAATCTGGTGGTTTTCCATTCCGCCCTTGTACTCAAATCAGGAGCAAGTGGATATGTACGTTGCCGTCCGCCAAACCGTACGGCAATGCTCTGCAGGCTCGTCGTTTGTACCAAGAAAGGTTCCCAGAACGAAGATGTCCAGACAGGAAAATGTTTGAAGGTATCCATTGCCGCCTTTGTGAACATGGAACCTCATGCTGCTGACAGGACGACCAAGATCTACGACTCCTGAAGTAGAGGAGGAGATTTTGGATGTTGTGCATGAAACTTCTGGAATCAGCACACACAGAATAGCAATGCAACTGGCCGTTCAACGTTCGACTATTTGGAGAGTGTTGCGAGAAAACCAACTGTATCCTTACCATCTGCAACGGGTACAGGCCTTTTCACCAGCAGATTACCCTGCGCGAGTAATTTGTTGTTTGTTATTTGGTTTTTAGGCACATTAGCAACTAAGGCCATATTTCTCCGGGGATATGTGGTGGTCACGGGCTCGAACCCCCGTCTAATCAAGAAGTGTGTGCTACGCACTGCTGCTCCTGCCCACCTGGCTACGGAGCCGCCTGCATGAGTAATGTTCTGCCAGTGGTTCTTGCAGCAGTGTGGTACAACTTCTTACTTTCTTGCCTTAGTGATATTCACAGATGAAGCACAGTTCACACGAGATGGAATCCAAAACTTTCACAATCAGCATGTATGGGCTGAGGAAAACCCACATGCAATTCTTCCATCACATCACCAACGGTGGTTCAGCCTCAACATTTGGGCAGGTGTTTTTGGTGATAAGTTATTTGGGCCCCATGTACTTCCAAACAAACTCACAGGGTAGACGTACAGGCGTACATTCCAGTTAATAACTTGGGAACCAAGCATTTCCAGAACTATGTTGATATAAAATATTTTTATTGTCTACATATGAGGAACTCATCCTGAAGTAGTGCCGTGTATTTTTGAGACACCCTGTATATGGTTTCAGTTCCAATCTCATTGATGTCCATTTCCACCTACAATCTGCCAAGCCTCATCTACTGTTCATTTCAGTTATTGCCCCAAATATTCACCGTATGATTCCTTTTGCTTCAAAGGCAAATGTCTAGTGCATATGTCTACTCTGATATTCCTTGTCAGAGGCTTCCTAATTTGGAATCTCCTCTTTTTAATCTCTAGCTTAAAATCTCTCTACCCCATTCTGTCAAATTCATCTGTTGTTCTTTATCATTTGTTCGTTTACTTACCACAATACCAGACAGTTATAATCATACACCCAAAACTCTTGATCTTTTTCTCACCAAGAACCCTTCAAAGTACATGGTCAAGGTTAGTGACCCTCTCCTCCAGGCATTTCAGATGACAACTTGCTGATGGTCTCTTCTGGAGTGGAGCCTCTCATCTCCAATGAAGCCATTCCCAACCTCATATCATTTGGCATTACAGGAATGTGAAATGGAATGATCTGCATGATTTCTGTTCTTGTCCTTGTTTAGATTACTGTTTTAACTCTTCTAGTCCTGATAATCTAGGAAAAATGTTTTCCTAGATTATCAGGTGAAACTATTCTTATAGGGATGAAATTCTTTATTTGGCATTCCACTCTAAAATGTTGTTCTTTTTCTAAACCTTTTGTTTTTTTTAATAAATATGCTAAAACTGTTCAAGATAAGAATGTAGCATATTGCACTTGCCTTGTCTCCAAATCTCTAGCTGCATTTGCTATCAGCACTATAACTCGCAACAATTTTAAAACAGTTATTTGTCATTCTAAACTCAATTATGAACAGGATTAAGAGTAGAAAACTTGTTTGCTTCTTGTCCAAATGGTAGTTGATCATTCTGGGCTGTTGCTGAAGCTGTTGGCTGCAACAGCTTCTATTTATTTATACTCCCACCTTTGTTATAACATGGTTCTATTGCACTCTCATTTAAAGATAAATCAGGCTTACTATCTTTTCTTTTAACTTTTGTATTGACGATCTCACTAAATCAGCTCCCCCCATAACCCATACATTCCACTTATTGTTTCTCAGTGTCTTCAAACAGAAGGTTGTTAGAGAAATTCTGAACAGTCTTGATGCCAAGAAATTCTAGGTTCTGGTGCATTTCTCCATTTGTATTCCAATCTGCGTTCTTGGCCTTATCCTGTTCTGTGACACCTTTTTACATTTTTTGTTCATATCCAGCAAAGACTGGATATGAACAAACTTCTAAGAACAAATCCTCCATCCAGTTATTGCTCCACGAAGTTATCTCTGTTCTTTTCTTTTCAGCATAATGGAGAAATCCATCAACTGTAGTGTTCTCCCCAGAAAATTTTGCCAGCCAGGTGGGAAGTGTAATACTTCACAATATTATAAAATTTTCTGTTATTTATAAATGTGACTTAAGCAATCCAGAGCAAAATTAATTGCATAATTTAACATTATATGCTCCCGTCGCATTGAACTCGATCGCATAGTTTGTTCGAATTAATATTAATCACTAGGTGGTAAATGACTCTCATCAACAGGTGCAATACCACCACTTTGCTTATTGGAGGGTTGAAGTGGTGGAACCCATGTTTAGCCTCTAGAGCTAAGTTCCGGTCAACCATTCCCTATCTCTTCCATCATGCAGTATGATTCATGACTTTTGAGGTTATGATGAACATCGTGGCGAGATCCAATATTCCCTACATTTCGAGGGTACAGCTCTAAAACGGTGTTCACAGGTCGGCCGCTAGTTAGTACACCGGACCGAACCTATTGGTAACTCTCTAGGAGACTTCCGGATCAGCTAGTGTATAATCTTGTTACCTCTACTCTGCCAGATAGTGACTGGAGGGAGTCCGAGTAGTGTGTATGCGGGGAGCATTGTCGAGGCCACGTTATGTCAAGGATCTGGGTATATTCTTACCCTTTGTATGCCGTATCCAAAAATTTCATTATTTCATACAGCATGTCCCACCCACTTTTTCTTACTATTGAATACACCACGAATTGTCAAACTAATAGAGCAAGCTTAATCTACGAAAAGATCTAAACCTCCCAAGCACTTCCTAATTCATTTCACAAATATACGTGGTCTCAATTCTAATCTCAACAATGTCCATTTCCACTTGCAGTCTGCCAAACCCCATGTACTTTTTCTAACAGAATCTCAGTTATTGGTTGATTCAACTACTGCTCATCTGAGATGCCCAAATTATTCGCTGTATGATTCCTTTCGCCTCAAAGGTGGTACTTGTGCATATGTCCGTTCTGATATTCCCTGTCAGAGACTTGGCAATTTGGAATCTCCTCTCTTTGATCTTCTCTGGCTTAAAATCTCTCTACCTCATTGCGTCAAATTCATCTGTTGTCTCTACCGTTCTCCCAATTCCACTAATCACTTGGAACTCTTTGACTTCCTCTCTTTGGCTTCCCTTTTCTAGTCACACTGACCCAGCTGGTCGAGATGCTGAGGCTTTTGCAATTACTAATGACCTTGCACAGATTGTTCATTTACCTACAAGAATACCGGACAATCCTAATCCCGGCAACCCAAAGGTCGCGGGTTCGATTCCCGCCTCGGGCTTGGATCAAAGTACTGCAAAAACCTTGGGAGGTGCAATATGGCCACAGAAGCCGATGCGCCAACAACTACCAAATCAAAATCAATCACAATCCTAATCATACAGCCAACACGCTTGATCACAAACAACCCTTCTAAGTACACGGTCGAAGTGAGAGGTCCTTTAGGCACTTCAGATCGCAACTTGATGAGTGTCTCTTCTCCAATGGAACCTTTATCTCATGGCTATTCCCAAACTCGTGTTGTTTGGCATTACAAGAATGCAAAATGGGATGACCTGCGAGACTTCTTTTCCTTGGTCAGATTACTGTTTCAAAACTTCTGATGTCAACGTTTGCTCAGATCGTGTCAGTGAAATTATTCTTGCAGGAATGGAATCCTTTATCCCACACTCCACTTTAAAATCTCGTCCTTTAACTAAACCTTGGTTTTCCAATAAATGTGCTAAGGCTGTTCAAGAGAAGAACATTAAATATCGTAATTGGCTTGTTTCTAATTCTTCGGTTTAATTTTCTGCCTACACCAAAGCTCGCAACAATTGTAAAGCAGTTATTAATCAGTCCAAACTAGAGTTTGAACAGGCTAAGAGTAGAAAACTTGCTTCTTGCCCTAATAGTAGCCGAGCATTCTGGTCTCTTGCCAAAGCTATTGGCCGCAACCTTTGCCCATCTCTGCTCCCACCTGTGCCCAAACCAGATGGTTCTGTTGCCACTTCAGCCATGGATAAAGCTGACCTGCTAGCATCCCATTTTTCTTCCAACTCATGTATTAATGATCTTGGTAAAACACCTCCCACCATTCCCAACACGCTCAATTCAATGCCTCCTGTGGTCTTCCGTCAAAAGGATGTCAGAAGGATTTTGACGAATCTTGATGCTAAGAAAGCTCCAGGTCCCGATGGTATTTCTCCACTTGTTCTCAAAACCTGTGCTCCTGAACTTACTCCTATTCTTTACCGCTTTTTTCACTTTGTTATTCCAAAGGTGTTTTTCCTTCTGCTTGGAAATTTGCTCATATCCAGCCAGTTCCTAAAAAGGGTGACAAATCCCTCCCATCCAATTATCGTCCCATTGCAATTACTTCTACTCTTTCTAAAGTAATGGAGAAATCAATTAACCGCCAACTCTTAAACTACCTAGAAACCTTCCGTCTGATCAACGATTGCCAGTATGGATTCTGTCAGTGTCGATCCACTGGTGATATTCTTGCTTATGTTACCCATTTACGGACTAATTCAATGGAAAGGTTCGGGGAAACACAAGTAGTTGCTCTTGACATCTCAAAGGCTTTCGATCATGTTTGGCATAAAGGTCTTCTAAACAAGCTTCCATCTTATGGTTTGCCAACTGTTTTTAGTAATTGGTTATCCAGTTTTCTCTGTGATCGCTCACTGAGGGTGATGATGGCTCTCTGTCTTCTAACTTCTCCACTAATGCCGGTGTCCCCCAAGGTTCAGTTCTTTCCCCCACTCTTTTCCTCTTGTATATTAATGACCTTCTTCCATTGACTGGAAATCCTATCCATAGTTTTGCCGATGATAGCACATTGCATTCCACTTTCCATTTTGAGAAACCTTGTCCTGCTCAATCAACTTCAATTTCTCGAAAATCTGCTACCAATTCCTTAAATGCCGATCTTCAGGTAATTCTCCAGTGGGGCAAAGACAACTTGGTTGATTTCAACCCTTCTAAAACTCAGTCTTGTCTTATATCTCGCAAAAAGGATTCTTCTGCTCCAATGCTTATCTTTAGTGATATCCTGATTTCTAGGAAAAACGATATATCTCTTTTGGGGATTACCCTGACTTCTAATCTCCCTTGGCACAAGCACATTACAAATATTGCTTACTCCGCATCTAAAAAACTTGGTTTTCTCTTTTGCTCTCGGAGGCGCCTCCGTAACCAGGTGAGAAGGAGCAGCAGCAGTGCGTAGCACACGCTTCTTGATTAGACCGGGGTTCGAGCCCGTCACCACCAAATACGGATGATGCGGAAAGGTCAGGGAATGACCACCGCATATCCCGGAGCAATATGGCCTTAGTTGCTAATGCTCCCAAAAAAAAAAAAAAAAAAAAAAAGAACAACATCTTTCGCTCTCGGCGTTACTTTTCTTCCAAACAGCTGCTCACTCTGTATAAATCGCAAATCTGCCCTGCCATGGAATATTGTTCCCACATCTGGGGTGGTGCCCCCAAAACCTCTCTCAGGCTTCTTGATTCCATTCAGAAGAGGGCAGTTAGGTTAATTAATGATTCATCTCTAACAGTCTCTCCACTCGCTCTCTCATAGACATACTGTTTCTGCTGCATGCCTCTTCTACAGATACTTCCACGGGCACTGTTCTTCTGAATTGGCTTCTATAATTCCCGCTCTCTCTTTCAAAACGGTCCAAACACGTGCCGCCACCAGCCAACATCCATTTACTGTCCAACTTCAAACTCACAAAACCAACTTTTCATCTTCCTCGTTTATTCATTCAACTGCCGTTTTCTGGAAGAACCTTCCTTTATACGTATTTCCTGAAAATTACAGTCTACAGAAGTCCAAGTCCAATGTCAACAAATATCTTCTTTCGTCTTCTCAACCTCCAACCCAAGCACGGTACCAAGTACTATAGGTTCTAATACCTCTCGTGTTTGGGGTTTACATAAAAAAAAAAAAAAAAAAATCAAGATCAGTGAGCAGTACCATATGGTACTGGGAGAATTGCTTAAATTTTACCCTGCAATCAGTTAAATTCACCGGGCAGTGCACCTATTCGATAGGTCCTGGGGGGGGGGACACTGGACTGCCATCCCTATCTTGAAATCTTCTATCTGATCAATGATTGCCAGTATGAATTCTGTCATTGTCTAACCACTGATGATATAATGGTTTATTTTACCCATCTTTGGACAAACTCAGTAGAAAAGTTTGGTGACACTCATGCAGTTGTTTTGACATTTCTAAGGCTTTTGATCATCTTTGGCATAAAGGTCTTCTAAACAAGCTCCAATCATATGACCCTATGAGCTTCTTTTTTTTTTTCTTGCAATTAAGTATCCATTTTTATCTCTGACACTGGCTATAGGTGATGGTAAATAACTCGATGTCTTCTAACATCTTCACTAGTGCTGGTGTTCCCCAAGGTTCAGTGAACCTTCTTCCACTGACTGGAAATCATATCCCTAGTTTTGCTGATAATAGCACACTACATTCCATTTGCAATTTTTGAGAAACCTTGTTCTGCGCAAACAGCCTTCTCGAACATCCACTGCAAATTCTTTAAATTTTGACTTCCAGGTAATTTTCCAATGGGCAAAATAAAGCTTAGTTAACTTCGATCCTTCTAAAGCACAGTCCTGTCTTTTTTTCTTGCAAAAAATCTACTGCTCCTACAATCATCTTCAATGACACTTAGATTCCTAAACAAGATAACATATCAAGTAGGGATTACCCTGACTTCTTATTTCTCTTGCCATAAGCATATTACAAATACTGCTTCCTCTGCATCAAAAAAGTGGGTTTTCCTTTTCATTCTTGGTGTTAATTTTTTTTTCTAAACTATTCACTCTACAAATCAGAAAACCTTCCTACTATGGAATACCATTGCCTTATCTGGGGGTGGTGCCATAAAACTTCTTAAGCTTCTAGATACTATTCAAAAGAGGCATCTAGAAGCTTACTCATTAATTACTCAAAAGAGGCAGTTTGGATAATTAATGACTCATCTCTTATAAAGTCTCTCCACTCCCTGTCTCATGAACTTTGCATGCCTTTTGTATAGATCAGAAGATTATAGAAGCCAATTCAGAATCCATGGGCACTGGATTCTGAATTGGCTTCTATAATTCCTGCTCACATGCTCTCTCTCTCTCTCTCTCTCTCTCTCTCTCTCTCTCTCTCTCTCTCTCTCTCTCTCTCTCTCTTCTAAACCAGTCTGAACACATGGCGCAACCAGTCAGCATCCTTTTAATATCCACCTCCAAACTCATAGAACCAGTATTTTACCACTTCCTCATTTATCCCTTTTGGAGGAAGTACCTTCATTCACATGTATTTCCCAAAAATCTACAATCTACAGAAATTTAAGTCTAATATTAAGAAGTATCTCCAGCCTTCCCAACCTCTAGAACCATAAGTGGTACTAAGTACTCATACCTTTCTTATTTGGGGGTTTAATAAAAAAAAACATTGTCATTAACTGACTGACTGTACCTTTCTGTTTCTGTGCATGTCATGGAGGGGGCGCCTCTGTAGCCAGGTGGGAAGGAGCAGCAGTGCGTAGCACATGCTTCTTGATTAGACCGGGGTTCGAGCCCGTCACCACCAAATACGGAGTATGCGGAAAGGTCAAGGAATGACCACCGCATATCCCGGAGCAATATGGCCTTAGTTGCTAATGCTCCTTAAAACCGAAAAACAAACAAACAAACAATGTCATGGAGGCATTATGACATGCACAAGTCATGTCATGATGCCTTCCATTAATTAGCTGTTTTTGACTACAGGATGGCCTTTAGCTGGATGTTTTTTGATATTGTACCCATCTCGATACACCTGAATTAGTTATATGTGGAAATCCCAGCTGGGTTGCAGTTTCCACATACTCATACTGACACATCTGGTGCTGCCTACTTTGCCACATTCAAGGTCACTTAAATCTTTTTTCTTGCCCAGTGGTTTTCAACCTTTTTTTAATAACAGCACCCCTAAATAATTTATTTTATTTTGCGACACCCCTAAGTAATTTTCTGCCTGTTAGATCTCATTCTGTGTGTGTGTGTGTGTGTGTGTATATATATATATATATATATATATATATATATACAGTATATAAAACAGGTGAAAAAGGTAAAGAAAGGAGAAGAAAAAGGTAAAGAAAGGAAAAGAAAAAGGTAAAGAAAGGAAAAGAAAAAGAAAATAGAAAATAGATGTACCTGGACGCGCAAGGCTACAGAACAGGATACAACTATAAAATAAAACATAGAAATAAATGATAAAGGACATAGTAAGATGGGAAAGTTATTAACAACAACGTGCCATGCCTAATGGAAGATATGAGAAGAAAAGAATGTTAAGATCCTAATGAATTAAGTGGAAAAAGTGGCTGAATTGATAAGCCAAATCATATTTACAAAAGCTAGAAAAAAGTGGTAATTAATGCATATTAAAAAGTAGTAATAAATAGAAATGAAAATAATGAAAATAAAAATTGGTACATAGATCAGGTATTTCATCAGGGGACTACACCCGATCATGTACCAAAATACTGCGTTTCTATACAAACCCATGCCGATGGAGGTAGCAATAAATTTAAAAAAAAAAAAAAAAAAAAAATTTTTTTTGAAACCTTCATAGACATGAGTGAGGTAGCCCCAACGCAGTGTGTATATTTTAAGTAAACCGTTAAATTAAAAGGTGTAACAGGCAGCAGCATAGAAAAGGGAAATAATACAAGGTATGGGTGGGAAAAAAGATAGTAGTAAAAAAAGGAGGCGAAAATAGCGAGAATAAGAAAAGAAGGAATGTCCGAATCACCCTCATATTGCACTAATAGTTCAACGGACGGAAAAAGCAGAATAGAAAGTATAAAGACGTAAAGAGAAGGAAAAGATTTTAAAGATACTAGGCAAGCTGGGTTCGTAAGTACCCAACCTCTTAGAGAGGGCCTTGGCTGTGAAGGTGTTAGTAGAAGAGGAAAATTAATACTGCTAGCCTGTGAAATATTTTGTTAATGCCAGATGTAAAAAAAAAAAAAAAAAACTAGTATAAAATTACATACCTTTAAAATTATGTAGCATCAATTAGTAGAATTATGTAGCATCAATTAGTAAAATTATGTAGGATCAATTAGTAAAATGCATAATAAACATGATTAATAAATAGAATACAAACAAGGAGAGGTTGCTTAGTAGAAAAATAATAATGGACGCCCTCTATAGTTAAAAGTGAGGAAAAGGTCCGAATAATAATTAAAAATAATTAAGCAAAAATAATTAAAATAAAATAATAATGGAAAAAATTAAATAAATAAAACTTAAAAGGTAACTTAGAAAGTGAAAAGACATGAGCATCGTTCAGAATAGAAGTCATATGATGTGATCACTTTCAAAGTGGTGGGAATACCACCATTTAAATTTACAACTATACATCTGTACAAATTATCATGTTAACCCTAATCAAAATGAGATATAGTGAAACCGAATTTATGTTTAATGAAGCTAGAAAGATTTTTAATAATACGATTTATAAAATTAATAGGAATATCATTTAAACATAATTTGGTATATAGGCCGTTTAAAGCTTTGATAAAAAGTGTTTGATTGCTGCTAAGATACGCAAGACGTAAAATTTGTGTATGGATGATATTTTTATGAACTGTAATGGAAATATTAGAGTTCCAATTTGTTAAATAAATAATGTTGAAATTAAATTGACTTCTTTTATCAAATACTTCCAAGGTATTACGAAGAGGTGAATTATTTAAAGTAATGCTTAAATCGAGAAAGTTTGCTTGTTGGTTACCTTTCTGTTTATCATTAATGATAACGTCCTTCGGGACTACTATGAAAATCTATTCATGTGTGCTTATAAGTCATTGTATCCATATGGTTTAAACAATAAATTTTTTAACAAAATTTTATTCAGTAATGGTTGTTTAAATACCAGCCACTGCATTTACAATCTATTCCATCTTAGTCATTTTTTCAATAATAAATGCAGACACAAACGTGGGAATAGGTCAAATAAACTTTTCCGACATACTCGGCATAATTTTCATGATATTATTTGCTCATGGGACAATACCATTCTCGATGTACATAAAATTTCTCTTTTTCTTTTTAACATCAAAAACTCTATACTAAAAGCCTTAACTTTGTATATTAATAATTTCAAATTCAAAAATATCCAACTTAAACACATCATTTCAGATATCTCTCTTTTTAGACTAGGCTCCATTACTACATATAGTAATGAATACTGTATTATTAAATTTACACATAAATGGTTTGACAAAATTCCTTGGCATCATTTGCTAAATCATCGTAACAACCTCCTCCCATTTTATAATAATTTCAAGTTTAACATCCAGCACCGTTTCAATTATGAGTCTCCTATCGGACTCAAAATTTGCAACTATAAAACTATAGCCACCAATTTAGGCAATTTGAAACTTTCAGATCTTCCATGTCACTGTAATGATTCTATATATGCTCCTTTCAAAAACCAACACCATGGGCACATAATCACTGGCAATTTGGATATTGTCAACAACATCCCCCTCAAATTGGCCATGGAAAAAGGATTCAAATTCAGACCTATTCATAAAGCCTATCTAAGAAATATATATAAGGACTTATATATTAATATCTTAAATTTCTGCAACAAATTAGCTAAAAAATATACGATACCCCATGAGGCATTCTATAACTGGATAAATGTGGTTTATCAAGATATTATAAAATCAGTTTCAAAATGTCACAACTTGTATAATAATTCACATATTAAACACTCTAATCTCAAAAATGCCATCTCAGATCTACAAGGAAAATTTATCATCACCCCTGTAGATAAAGCTTCTAACAAATTCACAATCTTTTGTAAGCAGTTCTACTATACTACTCTTAAAAAGGAAGTCGACAGCAGTACAACATTTTTACGCTGTAATCTTGGCATTAATACGACCATCAAAAAACTTATAGCTTTGCATAAAAAACTACGTACCAAAATGCGCAATTCTACATTACCATTCCTATATATGATTGCCAAGTTCCACAAAGATCCTGTTGGCTTTAGATTCATCACTAGTGCCAAAAAAAGCGGTTGTTATCTTCCAGGTAAACAATTCTTTAAACTACTAACTACCATCTTCATTAATATTCCATCAACCTGGATCATTAATAATAACCACAACATCATTAAAATCTTCAATTCTAATGCCAAAATCTTTAGTATCGAAACCTATGACTTTACTAATTTATTTACTTCCTTACCACATCATTTAATTATCTCTGTACTCAATCAATTATATCTTAAATACAAGCACGTTCTACCCGTGGATGAGATTGTCTGGAATAATTATATCAACTTATGTATTCTTAATAACTATATTTACGATGGCAGTAATACCTATAGACAATCAATAGGAGTTCCCATGGGCTCACAAATTTCCAGTATAGTTTCTAACTTATTTCTACATTACTACGAAGATCTTTATACTAATAATAATCCAAACCTTAATTTCTTCGCATTTAGATATGTTGATGATATCTTGATTTTAAATTATCATTTTGAAAATATTGCTAAATTGATATATCCTACTGAACTTACCTTAAACAAAGAAAACAATGGTAACCAACACGCAAACTTTCTCGATTTAAGCATTACTTTAAATAATTCACCTCTTCGTAATACCTTGGAAGTATTTGATAAAAGAAGTCAATTTAATTTCAACATTATTTATTTAACAAATTGGAACTCTAATATTTCCATTACAGTTCATAAAAATATCATCCATACACAAATTTTACGTCTTGCGTATCTTAGCAGCAATCAAACACTTTTTATCAAAGCTTTAAACGGCCTATATACCAAATTATGTTTAAATGATATTCCTATTAATTTTATAAATCGTATTATTAAAAATCTTTCTAGCTTCATTAAACATAAATTCGGTTTCACTATATCTCATTTTGATTAGGGTTAACATGATAATTTGTACAGATGTATAGTTGTAAATTTAAATGGTGGTATTCCCACCACTTTGAAAGTGATCACATCATATGACTTCTATTCTGAACGATGCTCATGTCTTTTCACTTTCTAAGTTACCTTTTAAGTTTTATTTATTTAATTTTTTCCATTATTATTTTATTTTAATTATTTTTGCTTAATTATTTTTAATTATTATTCGGACCTTTTCCTCACTTTTAACTATAGAGGGCGTCCATTATTTTTCTACTAAGCAACCTCTCCTTGTTTGTATTCTATTTATTAATCATGTTTATTATGCATTTTACTAATTGATCCTACATAATTTTACTAATTGATGCTACATAATTTTACTAATTGATGCTACATAATTCTACTAATTGATGCTACATAATTTTAAAGGTATGTAATTTTATACTAGTTTTTTTTTTTTTTTTTTTTTTTACATCTGGCATTAACAAAATATTTCACAGGCTAGCAGTATTAATTTTCCTCTTCTACTAACACCTTCACAGCCAAGGCCCTCTCTAAGAGGTTGGGTACTTACGAACCCAGCTTGCCTAGTATCTTTAAAATCTTTTCCTTCTCTTTACGTCTTTATACTTTCTATTCTGCTTTTTCCGTCCGTTGAACTATTAGTGCAATACGAGGGTGATTCGGACATTCCTTCTTTTCTTATTCTCGCTATTTTCGCCTCCTTTTTTTACTACTATCTTTTTTCCCACCCATACTTTGTATTACTTCCCTTTTCTATGCTGCTGCCTGTTACACCTTTTAATTTAACGGTTTACTTAAAATATACACACTGCGTTGGGGCTACCTCACTCATGTCTATGAAGGTTTCAAAAAAATTTTTTTTTTTTTTTTTTTTTAAATTTATTGCTACCTCCATCGGCATGGGTTTGTATAGAAACGCAGTATTTTGGTACATGATCGGGTGTAGTCCCCTGATGAAATACCTGATCTATGTACCAATTTTTATTTTCATTATTTTCATTTCTATTTATTACTACTTTTTAATATGCATTAATTACCACTTTTTTCTAGCTTTTGTAAATATGATTTGGCTTATCAATTCAGCCACTTTTTCCACTTAATTCATTAGGATCTTAACATTATTTTCTTCTCATATCTTCCATTAGCATGGCACGTTGTTAATAACTTTCCCATCTTACTATGTCCTTTATCATTTATTTCTATGTTTTATATATATATATATATATATATATATATATATATATATATATCTGATAATTAAAATAAATATGATATTTAAATAAAATCATCAGCCAGTAGTACGGCAATAATGCAGAGCGAAATGAAACGCAAAATAATATAAAATAAACAAACAGGGAAGGGAAAGTAGAGATAATAGGACAAAAAGGTAGTCGATAATCCCCTGTATAATTTAGTCAATTAAGTCATTAAACCCAATTAATAAAAAACGATATAAATTTAAATAATGCCAATTGTAAATAATTTAGCGGTACCGCCCTTGAAGGTACCAGTTCCAAAAGACGTGAAATATCACCAAAAAAGGGTTAAAGAAACTACCAAAAAACTAAAATATCAAAATAATAGACTGACCATCATGCCCCATATCGACAGAGGACCACGAGGCCAATAATGGTCATGGAATCGCTGCATTTCAATCGTCATATCATTTCATTCCATGACCATTATTGGCCTCGTGGTCCTCTGTCGATATGGGGCATGATGGTCAGTCTATTATTTTGATATTTTAGTTTTTTGGTAGTTTCTTTAACCCTTTTTTGGTGATATTTCACGTCTTTTGGAACTGGTACCTTCAAGGGCGGTACCGCTAAATTATTTACAATTGGCATTATTTAAATTTATATCGTTTTTTATTAATTGGGTTTAATGACTTAATTGACTAAATTATACAGGGGATTATCGACTACCTTTTTGTCCTATTATCTCTACTTTCCCTTCCCTGTTTGTTTATTTTATATTATTTTGCGTTTCATTTCGCTCTGCATTATTGCCGTACTACTGGCTGATGATTTTATTTAAATATCATATTTATTTTAATTATCAGATATAATTAGGCATCATGTGGAGGATGTGCATTTGCTGCCTCTAATGATAGCTACATAGCCATATTTATTTATTTTTATTACTTTTACCTAACTTTTACCTCACATAATATATATATATATATATATATAATATTAAAAATATATATGTTATATGATATTTATTACAATAATAATTATAAAAATTACATTTCATAATACAAATTATATATATATATCCAGTATATAATTTTATTCTTTATATAGAGGTACTAAGTAAACATCACTTATAGATCACCACAAAATTAAAAGATACTGTACATCTTTTTATAATGAAATAAACATATAAATTAAAAAATAATAAAAAGTTTAAGTAACTTAAACCCAAATTACGTGGCACCCCAGTTGAAAACCACTGTTCTTGCCCATTCGCTCACTGAATTGCATGCATACAGAATCCCTTTGTATCTGCCCACCTGTTTTTACATCACATGATACAAACAAGTGATACTGAAGGAGCATTCCATTTCATGAAAAGGTAAATATACAGTTCATCAGTGTAATTGTCCAGGGTGTTGAAGTTTGATTATTTACTAACTATATAGATTACTGTAACTTCCCAGATAGCTATTTTGATGCTGACTGGCCATCATTGTTGGGAATTGAGGCATGGGAACAGAACTCCAAGCGAACAAAACCTTTTACTCTTACAGTATAAAATGCTGAGTGAAGCCATGTGATACTATGTTTTAGGTAGAATGAGAGAACCAGCTGATGTCTAGGAAGCAGGTGGCATTTATATAGCTAAATGATTGATTGGTGTTAATGTAATTTGCATAATCATTTAGTGTTCAGTTCTGATTTGTATGCTAATTGGATATGGTTTTGATATTTTTTAATTTAATGAATAACCCATCACACCAAAGCTCTTACTAGCAGGAAAAGTTGGATATTGCAATTCTAGCGTTCTTGAATGGTGAGGGTTTTTTTTTTTTTTTTTTTTTATAAGCTTTCTTATTCTTGCTATTTATTTTTTCTATCTATTAGATTACTCAAGGGCTAGGAGGCATTCTTACCATACTTTTTCTCTGTCTCCATATATATTTTAGTTTTAAATAAATACTGCTGTCTGTTCACTTTCACTTGGAGTCCTCCTTCCCATATGTGTCTTTCCACCCATGATAGCACCACTTACTGAAACTGTTAACCAAAAAGTGGCAAAAATCTCCAGTTTTCTCAATAATCAGCCTTTAATAGTCCTAGATAATTATTTGGTGTTCCTAGTAAATTGGTGGCTCTCATTCATTAAAGTATTTGCCCTTGTGCATAACTTGAAAAATTATCAGGACAGCAGCAAATTCAAATACTTATGCTTTTTTTTATCTATTAAATTGTATCTCATATTGTGATCATCCTTCACAATGAGTTACCATGTATTGCACTACCTCAAATAAGTAATGCTTCACTAATAGAGAAGACTATTGTTACTTATTCCTGGTGGGCATCACCACCCAGACAGCACCGTTTCAAGGCTTGTTGCCCTTTCATTGGTGGGTGGGCAGGTACCCTGGTATCGCAATCATGACAACCAAGTTTTGAAGTTAATCCCACAACTACTACTCTTCTTTTTCTACTTTCCTTACCCTTATAGATACTGGCACCTTGTGTAACTTTCACATCCATTTATACTTACTCAATTTAATTTAATATTAATACAATTATATATACATATATATATATATATATATATATCTGATAATTAAAATAAATATGATATTTAAAATAGTGTTTTAAAATGTTTTTATTTTAAATATCATATTTATTTTAATTATCAGATATAATTAGGCATGTGGAGGATGTGCATTTGCTGCCTCTAATGATAGCTACATAGCCATATTTATTTTTATTACTTTTGCCTAACTATTACCTCACATAATATATATATATATATATATATATGTAATTACATACACATACACATATTTAATACATACATGTATAATATATATATATATTATATGTGTATGTATTAAAAAAATTCAAGTTACTAAATCATTACAAGGTGCATGGTTGTGTAAAGTTACCCAATACTCAATATTTGTTGTTCTTTAGTCATGTTCTTTCCCACCCAACTTATAAAATTTTGGGCCCTTCAATTTCCAGTTAAATGAGATTTTTCTGTAGTGTAAAAGTTGCAGTGTTAAAAGTAAGAATTATTTTATTTTTTATAATGGTTTGGTATGTTTTAATATTAGCATCTGTTTCATACATATTGCAGATCTTCCTTCTCCATTCTATTGGAGTATTGTCAGGTATACGGATTTCTGAGGGATTAATTACAAGAGAGGGACCTGGATGTAGTTCGGTGATGATAAATTTAGCAGATCATGTATGTATTTAATTTATTAAGTACATGTTCTAAAATACCATCATATTGCTTATTATTTATAATAAGTAATGTGGTGGTATTTTAGAACATGATAAATTAATTATTTTGAAATTATATGCTGAGATGGAAGTGTTTAAAATATAAAATCTGAGTTTTTAAACATTTTAGTAGTTAATGGTTGATTATAATTCAAAAATGTTAAAAGTAAAAATTAAAACTACAGTAGTATATCTCTATATTATAGTAATACCACAGTAATGCTGTGCTATTCATAAATACAACAAGAATATTCACTACATAAAAACATTTGTTATATGAACTTTATAATTTTCATAAAATTATGAGATTCATAATAGATAATACAGTCATACAGTAAAGTAAATTTTCAGTTTACTTTACTATATTGCTGATAAGCTTATTAGACACACTTTTCACTCATTTGGAGACATCTTGGTTTGAATCTCAGAGACTAAAGGAGTTCTAAAAACCTCTTCAGTCAGAGTTGGATGTAGGAGTTATTCCTTTTGTTTATTCCAGTTTTTCAGTCCACACAGCATGTAGATTGGTCTTTTTACACAGACTTAATACATAATAAAGATTATATCTAGTATAGTATACCCCTATGAACTGATGTATTGTGATTAAAGGGATCAATGCATTGAGGACTTACAAGTGACCAACCAACTTATTAGTATTAGCAATGGCCACTTGGTGCAAGGAAGCTTATGGCTTATGCTGCACCAGCCAAAAAAAAAAATAATAATAATAAATAAATTAAAAAAATATAATAATAAGAAGAAAATTTTAAAAAGTTAATAAGAGAAAAGGAAATAGATAACCTATGTGTTTCCCTCCTCCCATAGGTAATCCAGCTGACTTTTAAATTTCCCCAAACTGTCAGCCTCTACCACCCATGTAGGATAACTTAATCCAGTAATTTATAACTTGCTGGCTAAAATAAAACTTCCTGCAATCCAGTCTAAACATCTCCCCCCCCTGTAACTTGAAATTATGGCACCTAGTTCTAGAATCATTTATAACCGTGAAAATTTCATCCTCATTCATTTTACTTATGCCTATCAGAGCCTTAAACACCTCAGTCAAGTCTCTAAGGTACCTAGTTTCCAAGTTCTGCAACCCACATATTTGAAGTCTTTCCTCATATGGATGCCCTTTTGCCAATCTCACCAGGCGACTATATGAGCAAATACTTTGAATATTAGACAGTATGTGACATATTTAAAACAAATTATACTAAAATTATACTTATTTAAACTTTCTGTATACTGTTCTTATTTACATTTTTCAAAACTAAAAAATTCTACTTTTTTTTTTTTTTATTGTTTTCAAGGCAATAAATCCTTTTGTGTATATATACTGAGGGTCCCTGAGTCTCCACAGTTACAAGGATTTGAAAATTAAACAAAGGAAGCCCTTGAGAAAATTGAGCAAGAACTTGAATATTTTTGTGAGAATGACCCTTTCCGTGATTGTGTAGCAAAAGTTAAGTGCAAAGTTAGACATAACTAAATGCTATGACACAATTTCATCTGAAAAAATACAGCAAAAAAAACCGTATAAAACTCTGGATTCATTTTTTATTCATAAAATTGAAAATAGCATAACTTCAATAAACTTTACCTTACATTGTTCAACATAATATAACATAAAAAATGTCTAATAAAATGATTGTCTCATTTTTCAGTTCCTTCAATCCATTTTTTATTATGTTTTTTTTGTTTTTATTTGGTTTTTAGGAGCATTAGCAACTAAGGCCATATTGCTCCGGGATATGCGGTGGTCATTCCCAGACCTTTCCGCATCTTCCGTATTTGGTGGTGACGGGCTTGAACCTCGGTCTAATCAAGAAGCGTGTGCTATGCACTGCTGCTCCTTCCCACCTGGCTACGGAGGCACCCTTTATTTTATTATGTACAAGTACATAATGCACACAATGAAAATTTTGTTCTAAGTGGAATTTTCTGGAACCAATTATCCTCAGATAACAGGGATGCTCTCTCTCTCTCTCTCTCTCTCTCTCTCTCTCTCTCTCTCTCTCTCTCTCTCTCTCTCTCTCTCTCTCTCTCTGTCTGTCTGTCTGTCTGTCTGTCTGTCTGTCTGTGTGTGTGTGTGTGTGTGTGTGTGTGTGTGTGGATAGAAACTACATTAAAACTGACATAGTGAAGTGATATGTGATTCAGAGAGTAAATATTTTCATTACCATTGATTCTTAATGAAATTATTATAATTTTATATTTGGGCCCTTCTGTATATGTATATTTATGTCTGTTTTGCATATGTTCATTTAGGTATTTTTGGGACACAATGAAGATGCTGACCTTGAAGTTCTCAATAACTGTTTTTTGGTTCATGCGCACATAACAACTGCAAATCCTGCTGAGGAAGAGAGATTTGTGTCTTATTGCTATCCAGGAGAGATACCAGGTTTCTGTATGGGCTATAACACTCATGGAGTATTATTCAGTATAAATATTCTTCGGCCTACATTTACACATCCTGGAAAAATTCGTAAGTAGTTTTATTAAAAGCTCCCCAATATTTTTTTTAATCTTGCATAACACTGTGCAAAATATACTGTCTACTAATTTAATAATCTAATTTCTCAATATAAAATTAGATTCGACTAAAGGTAGCAATTACATAATGTCATTCTGTAAATCACTGTTGGACATTGGAATTAAAATTCCCTTTTATTTCATTTCTATGAAAAGATGGCATAAAAATAAAGATGGTACATCAAAATATAACAGTTTTTTTTGGTACTCCACCAAGAAAGATGGTGGTGCAACATTGCATATCAGTGAGTATATACCCTTGAACCACACCAAACGTATCCTTTTGAACCAAGCTGAACTAAGTGAAGAATATTCATAAATGTCTGCTTAATCAGAAAGGTAGTAGTTGAAGGATTATCATACTTCTGCGCAATGGTCTGCAGGTTTTCTTTTATTAAGACAGTCTACTTAAGAGTATAATTGGACCTGAAAGGAGAAAATTTTTTGTAAACATGAATTTATATTAGTATTTTTCATTAGTGAAATTATATTGATTTCCATAAAGGAATCTTTTACATCCTGGAGCGCACTGTCATTGTAATCACCATTCTACCATATCATGTAGAGAAGGCCTGGGTTTGAATCCTGTTGTTACAAGAAGAATTGATTTTTTTTTTTTTTTTTTTTTTTTTACCATGGCTGACTTAATCTCAGGTGAAGTTCAAATGGATATTCTCCCTGAAGCTTTCATTTTTTACCCAAAGAATAGGCAGACCAACCATAGAATATATCCAGTTTATAGACATTATATATAGCCACCTCATGTCCTAATCTGCCTCAGAGCCTTAATTTAAAATTCAAGCAACCAAAGTATTTCCATTTTGATTTAAACAGGTTTGAAGCATCTGTATAAGATCAGAACACGTTGATATTAATTAAACGAGAAATTTTTAATCATATCAAATCACTGTGTAGAATTTTCATAATTCTCATTTAAAATATTAATAATCTTTTGGTTTCATTTTCGCAGACATTCATGAATGTACAGTCGATGTGTTAATTTAGGCAGTATGAGAAAGATAATAGTTATGCCATGGAGAAATTCGATAAACTTCTCACATGTGAGAAAAAGCTGTGCAAAAATCTGTTAAAATAAGTGTTATATCGTTTATTATGTATAATTGTACATATACCTACAAAAGAGAGAGCGTATCCATGTCTCTTGGGATATTATTTGCTGTTTAATACTTTGTAATCCATATAATGAAGGGTGACCTTTCTCTGTTTTGCCTTATCACTTTCAATAAACTTTGTAACCAAGTAAAGTTTATTTTATTTTTGTTTTATTATAATGAACTTTCCTTTATTGTATTAATACAGTGGATTCAGTTATTTTGGCCATCAGTTAATCGGGGCAGCCATTTATTTGGGACAAATCTTAAAAAACAGAACCCAATCAAGAAAATAAACAGGGTTTACTTCACTTAATTGGGACAACATGCCATTTAATTGGGGCAGGAGACCGCAGCACTAGAGATTACCCTACGATTGTCTCAGACCTTACCACGTGGTTCGATCGGATTTCTGGAGGTCACAACCATAAAACAATAAAAACAATTAGCAGTCACCTGTTTATTGGGCTTTTCTGTTAGTGCAATCTGTTATAAACGGATAGTAAACTCGATCTTATTGAATTTGCGATAATACCGACAGCTGGAATTCTGTGGGTTGTTATGGTGAAATGTGTTTACACTTCCATGACACCTTCAATCATATAAAAAAAATTAATTTTCAGAATCTTCTCTTCATTCCTATTTTTAAAGCTTCGTAACATGTTACTCCGTTCTCACTTGCACATATCATTTACTTGCAATTTGTGTGTGCCATATTCTTTGTTATTGATTACTTATCTTTTTACTGTTTTAAATTTTAACCCCCACCCACAAATGTCAGTGAACAGAAATGTCAACTAGTTAGTATGTACATATTGCAGTACATATTAATTATTCCGATTATCACGTATATTCTTCTGATTTTCACACATCATTTAATTTTTTAATTGGTAAAGTAATAAAGAGTAAATTTGTGCTTAATATATCTTTACTTTTATAGCTTGTGGATAATATTCCTCCTATTTTCGCTAATTAGAATCGCTGTTTAATAGAATTAAAATTCAATTCACAAACGTGATCACAATGACCAGTGCTTACTACGCATCGTATAGTGAACGGTACTTTACTATGGTGAGTCCATTGTAACGTGATTTGATTGTACAGTGAACCAATTGTAAAGCCGGGGGTCCATTGTATTTTTAACTATTTACGTGAAACTTCGGATAATTGGGGCAGCCACTTAATCGGGCCAAAATGCACTAGTCCCGATGTATCCCAAATAACTGGAATCGACTGTATTATGATAGTCACATTGTTATATCTTCGAGGCTAATATATTAAAAGAAAGAAATTACCCCAAAACAAATACAATTATAAAGGTCAATTACTGCAAAAGAAATTCAGCTATCCAGGTAAACTTGTAACCCTAAGCTACAAGTTGAACTGGAAAAGGCTGATTATTTGAAATCACTGGCTAAGAAAGCAAAGAATGGAGGAGTCCTCTCTTACAGTATATTCGGCTCGGTTCCTATCTATGGCTAGAGGAAGTCCGCTTCAATCAAGGCCGTAGTTAGCTGATCTCAGTTAGAAAGCATAGGGTTCCCCATGAGTTATTTTGGGTTTTTCAGATAGCACAACATTCAAATCAGCCCACGAACACTCACTATGTACAGGCATAAGGCACAATGGTATAATATGGTCTAAGTTCCTGATGCACCCAAAATTCCACAACAAAGAATAGGGACAAATGAATATGAAGAATTTAAAAAAAAAATCAGATTGGGCTTTTGTGTAATGGATGTGGAGGTCTTAGATAACCCAGTTGATATTGTATTGGCCAGGTATTTCAAATCTATCTTTACAGAAGAAAGATTCTTCACAGCAAGGAACACTGTGCAAATCAAGCTGAGCTGTAATGACATTATTGATATTGCAATTAATGAAGATTGAGTATTAGAAAACCTTGTCAGCCTCAAGGCAAGTAAAGCCCATGAATGGAGTGATGGCATATACCAAGTAATTTTTGAGGTTGGTGGCAAGAATGCATTGAACTAATTATATTAATTATGAACAGAATTGAAGTCCTCTTCAGTTGAGGCTGTGGTTTAAGAGAGATTCCTTTGGATTGGATAAGTCCAAGATTATTGTTAATACATAAAGACGGCAATATTGGATAATAACAGTGAAAATCATGGAGGCAATAATCAAGAATGAAATACAAATTCATATGGAGAGAAATGCTGTTCTGACGGAAACACCCCATAGTTTTGTAATGGGAAAATCTTGTTTAACTAGCTTGGTTAGCTATTTTGAGAGTCACTCATGAGCTGGATGTAAGGAATAATTTAAAATTTGTTTATATGGATTTATAGCAAAGCGTTCAACTCAGAAATGCATGAGAGGTTACTGTATGGACTTGAACATGTTGGCATCATGGATAAGATCCTTAGATAGATTGCAGGGTGGCTGCAGCTGCTTCAAATTGCATGTTACAAGTGGGGTCCCTCAGGCATTAATAGTGGGACCATTGTTTTTCTTTCTTTATTAAGTGATATTGGCAAAAAATTGTTTTTAGGAGCATTAGCAACTAAAGCCATATTGCTCCGGGAATATGCGGTAGCCATTCCCTGACCTTCCCGCATCCTCCGTATTTGGTGGTGACAGGCTCCAACCCCAGTCTAATCAAGAAGCGTGTGCTATGCACTGCTGTTCCTTCCCACCTGGCTATGGAGGTGCCATATTGGCAAAGGGATACAGAGTGTGATAACAAAATCAAAGAGTGGTTAATGATCAGTACCAAGCAACACTCTTTCAGACAATTTGGACAGTCTTCAACGATGATCAGAAAAGAGGCAGCTATGTTTGAATGCAGTGAAGGGCAAGGTCTTATACTTCTACACTTGGCAGAGTTGAATTTAAAACAGTAGAGGAAAAAGGGATGTGGGAGTTATAGTACAGGTAGACATGGAGTTCTCTGAGCAGTGTAGATATTTGGCAAGGAGGAGCCCCCAAAATATTCTAATGAGGATTTATCAAACATTTGCTTGTAGAAATAGTCAACTATTAACTTATACCAACTGTATAAGTCAATTTTAAGGTTGCATGTGAAATTCCGTACCAAATTATGGAGACCACACCTAAAAAAAAAAAAAAAAAGGCAATGCCCAAAAACAGGCAGCATTTCTGTGTTGATATCAGCAAAAGGGTGCTGATATATGAAAGACATTGAATATGTGAGCTACAGAACTTGGTAACTAGGCATGTTAGAGGAGGATTGGTTTGAGATCTTTGAAATTCTTAGTGAAGACAGAAATTGAAATGTTTGTATATCTATTCCTATAATAAGCAGAAATATTGAGTAGGGATTAGCTAGCATAGTACTTTTGTTAATGTTGAGCTGTTGCTATAATAAGCTATTAAAATATGGATTTTGTCTCAAATAATTTTTTATTATCATTCTTCTTATTTTAAATTTTGAAATGTATAAAGATGCCTACATTATATAATGAAGCAGTTGGAATAATGTTTAGAGCTTTATTTCTATATATATCATTTTTTTTTTTTTAGCTCGTCACTTTTACTGTAGAACTCTTCTTGCTTCACGTGATAGAGAAGATGCAGTCTCTAGGCTAAAAAATATGGGAATTGGATGTGCAGATGGGTTTAGGTATGTGTTTTTCTCTTTAGTTAAATTGATTACTCTATCTGTGTGGGTTTTTTTTTTTTTTTTATTGCTCAGTTTTGGAGTTTGTTTATGCCTGATATGATGTGCGTGCGTGTAAGCATTTCTTTGAGCCATATCATTTGATAAACACATCTGTATTACCCTTGTAATTGCCCGAATCCTTAAGATATTCTCAAGGATATTGGCAAAACCCATGCACACCACCTTTCTTCAAATATATTTTGTCTCTACAAAATAGATTTCTTGTACTTACAATTATGTGCCATGTTGTTAACACCCCCCCCCCCCCCCCCCCCCGAAGTCTTGAGTTAATCTACAAGACTTTGGACTCTAATCCCTCCTGTCATGCATGGACAGAATTGCAGATATATATACAGTGGATTCCAGTTATTTGGGCCACCGGTTAATCGGGGCAGCCGTTTATTTGGGGCAAATCTTAAAAAACAAAAAGCAATCGAGAAAATAGCCAGGGTTTACTTCGCTTAATTGGGACAGCATGCCGTTTAATCGAGGCAGGAGACCGCAGCACCCTACGATTGTCTCCGACAGTACCACGTGCTTTGGTCGAAATCCTGGAGGTCACAACCATAAAACAATAAAAACAATTAGCAGTCTCCTGTTTATTGGGCTTTTCTGTTAGTGAAATCTATCATAAATGGACAGTAAACTCGATCTTACTGAATTTGCGATAATACCGACAGCTGGAATTCTGTGAGTTATTATGGTGAAATGTGTTTACACTTCCATGAAATCTTCAATCATATAAAAAATTAATTTTCAGATCTTCTCTTCATTCCTATTTTTAAAGCTTTGTAACTCGTTACTCGGTTCTCACTTGCAATTTGTGTGTGCCGTGTTTGTTATTGATTGCTTATCTTTTTACTGTTTTAAATTTTAACCCCACCCACAAATGTCAGTGAACAATGTCAACTAGTTCGTATGTACATATTACAGTACGTATTAATTCTTCCAATTTTCATGTATCATTTAATTTTTTAATTGGTAAGGTAATAAAGGATAAATTTGTGCTTAATATATCTTTGCTTTTATAGCATGTGGATAATATTCCTCCTATTTTTGCTAATTAGAATTGCTGTTTAATAGAATTAAAATTCAATTCATAAACATGATCACAATGACCGGCGCTTACTGCACATCGTGTAGTGAATGGTACTTTACTATGGCGAGTCCATCGTAATGTGATTTGATTGTACAGTGAACCAATTGTAAAAAAAAGGGGATGGTACAATTGGGGCAGCCGCTTAATCGGGCCAAAATGCACTAGTCCCAATGTGTCCCAAATAACCAGAATGGACTGTATATATGTTCTGACCTAATGCGGAATTTTTTTATGCATGCTCCTATATTTATTCAACAAATCTTCAGATTATGTGCATTAAACATCATTAGTCTTCTTATGAATAATAATGCCCTCTTTATCCCCTGTCCCTTCAAATCTGGCAATCTGTTTGTTGATATCATCAATTGTTGCTCCTGGCAGACACTCTGGTTCTAGTTCACCCAATTACAAAAAAGTTTACTTGTCTCCCTGACAATGGAATCTCCCAATAAACTTAAATATTCTTGAACCAGAGCAGTATGCGCTTGACTGTTCTGTTCCGGAGCCCAAATCAGGGGTGCATCACCCATCAGGTCACTAGATATGAGGGTCCGATGAGTTCCCAGTTTTATTTTCTCAATGGAAAGTACCTGTTTCTTCAGTTACTCTGATTCATCTAGTACTGTAGCAAGTTTTAATATAAAATCCGTATACTCCTTACATTATGAACGAAAAAAAAAGATTTTTGTTTGAGTTATTACTATCAACTAGATTGATTTTTGAATAGATGCCACAGACTATACAAGCAATGAACTCTTGACTCACAGGAATATCTATGTCCATTCCATCTGAGTCATGATGTTTTTTTGCTAAGTATTAAAAAACGATCTTGGGTGAAGGTAAAGAAAGCCAACACAAGAACCATGGGGAACTTTGGAAACTTATATACTGGGCAAACTTTGGTAAACTTGTATACTGGGCAAACTTGTTTCCCGCTACCACAATTTCTCCCTGCATTCTCAGTAAATAGATGGTGCATGTTATTGGTAGTGGCAGTAGAAGTCGATAAAGATGTATTGATTAGTTTTTTTCTCATTATTAAAAGATTATTGGAGTTCATGAGTGTGTAATGCCTTTGTGGCTGAATTTACTTAAGGGTACAACCCCCCCCCCCCCAGACTGCCTCAGTCTCAGTTTTAAAATAGGAAAACGACTTCTACAAAAGGTGTTTGTTATCAGTAGTGGCAGTAGAAGTCATTTTTCTATCAGGTTAAAACAGTGGGAAGGGGGGATAAATGCCCCAAGACAGGCAGTTTGGAGGGTTTACCCGTAAGTAAATTTCAGCCCACTCATGAACTCCAATAATCTGCTTTTAATAATGAGAAAAAACTAATCAATACATCTTTATCAACTTCTACTGCCACTACCAATAACACGCCCCATCTGTTTACTGAGAATGTAGGGAGAAACTGCAGCAGTGGGAAACGAGTTTGTCCGGTATAAGTTTACTGAAATTTCCTGTGGTTCTCATGTTGGTTTTCTTTACCTTAGCTGGATCTTGTAACAACCATTATTAAGGTAAGAATTAAACTAACAAAATATTACAGTAATTATTTGTCAAAACTTTATGTACTGCTAAGCTTAGAAATTTAAGCTTACGAGATATTGAAAAGAATGTAACTTAGTGGAATTAATTTTAGAAATGGTAAGAATTAAATTTATAAAATATTACAAAAAATCACTTCACAAAATTACCAAAATTAAATTTGTGAAATTACAAAAATTTGTCTACTAATATCTGGAACTATTCTTCTTGATTCTTGAATATAATCCTAGAGAGGTAACTGCTCATGTCTGCTCTCTGCAACTGCCAACCTTTATTATCAACTGTGTATGTTAAAGGATTGTCAGGGCAAAAAAGATCAGGATCATTAGGCAATAGGTTAGAATTATCTTTCTAATGGGTAAATGAGCAATCTGTGTGAAATCATTAATGATAGCAAATGCTTTATCATCCACACCAGACGTTACCAGTAAATTTTCAAAAGGAATCTCAAAATATACTGAGTTAAAAAATGATAAATGCAGAACATGAATTTTATAGAGTTGGATAAAGGGATTATGAGCCAAGGGAGAAAGATTCTATATTAATTAGTCTTTGACATGGAATAATTAAAATAGGTGAAATTAGTCATAGTAGAAGAGACTGATAAATTAGGATTCTGTTATAAAAAATTAATTTGCATTTAGGAGATCAAATGTGTAAATGGACTGTTCAGTTAGTCCATATATATTGTGGAATGAATTTGAAATATATTTAATATAAATAAAAACCAAAAAAGAGAATTTTTGTTAATTTGCTCTTTTTTGTTAAATTTTAATAAGAGAAATAAGAAACAGATTGGTTACAAGTGAAACGCTAATTAAAATAGAACTTTGTTGTTGCTTTGATTATTTTAAACTAGAATACCCTATATAAAAATATTTATTTATTTTTACTTATTATTTGAAAATATAAGTGAGATTAAATATGGTTTTCTGAGAAAGAAATGTCTGGTTTCAAATTCTGCATATCCTGAAGGATTTGCACATCATTGGTTGACTGCTAATTGCTGATATACACATTTAAGGTTTGTAGTTCTTTTGTTGCACTATATGTGCCACACAGAAACATGTGTTTATCAATCTTGTGCATATAATTTAATAATTACTTTGTGTCATGCCAAATTGTTAACTACCAGTTTGGTCTATCTGCAGAGGAAACAGGTTAGACTTTACTTTGGTAGATTAGAATTAAAACTGCATAAAAACATCAGATTTTAAATATATGAAACAATGCTTATCTCAGGTATGTCAAATATTGCATCTTACTTGGCAGCTAATAAGATTCTATACTGTTCTGATAAATGTAAATTCTGGACAGTATAATCAAAGGAAATTTATAAAAGAAAGGTAATTGCTCTAATTGAAGCTACAAAAATAATTGTTACATTATTATTTTGTATCACTCATTTCAATACTTTCACAATTACTGTTAATTTGATTATCTTAATTTCTACACCTTAAATAAATTTTGTTTTTGCATTTATTGCATTTTCAATAATCACTTCTGCTGAACAAGTGAACTGGCTAAATGATACCATTGTTTACACCTAATATATATATATTTGTATACACTCAGTGATTATTGGGAGGCTGATAACCAACTTACACACACACAAGGTATATAATATTGGTATATACAGGTTGAAAAAAATATATCTATGAGAGTCATTTATATACATTTGTGATTGTGAGTGGATTGTTTTGAATGCACATCTATGCACTGAGGTAGTTAAAGCCATGAGGCATCAGTATATTGTGTCTCTGAATTCCATTTATTCCACAGTCAGTTTGTCTGTTTTGCAAGAGGATAAAAAACTGTATAACCCTGACTCCCCTTTCATCTTCAGTCCCCTAACTGAAGATGAAAAATGAGAAGTATTTTTCATCTTCGGCTGGCAATGGAAATTGTGCCTATGCTGCTTTTGCACATATCAAAATCATAATAATTCCACCTACTATGCTACATATGAGTATATGCCATGCACAAACTTATCACCATCAGCAGCTAGGGTGCCATATTAATTCATAACAGTATTAAGAGTATGATTGAAGAATGGCTTATATTTGAGAAAACAAATAGCTTGGGGGCAGAGAGCAGTTATAAGTAGAGCGTGTTTATTTGTAGGGAGTTTGTGAATCCTGATACTCATGGCTTTTGCAAATTCTTATACCCATGAATGAAGACTTGGATGTATAAACAGTCAAATATTTTTATTACATGTATTAATAAGCATGAATATAAGGGAACCATGAGCAATCATACTTGAATGTGTCTATTATAGTTATATAGCACAGCTATCTTCTGTACAGGAAAATTGTCTTTTAAAAGCATATAGTTTTCTTAAAACCCCTAAGGTTTCTTGTTAATCAGTGAGGCTTTATTGCAATTAGGATTGATTGATTCCACTCATTAGGATATAAAATAAACTATTGTTTATCATAGTTTTATAACAATTAAGCTCCTCAAAAATTTCCTTTAGAAATTTGACCAGATTGTTAACTTGTCAAATTGTTAACATGCATTTTAAGCTGGCCATACTTGTTCAAACCAATAGTCAAGTCAAGTTTGGTAATTAACACATTCATGTCAGCTGACCATGCACATTGAGACAATTTGGTATCAGTTGGTATTAGCTACTCTAGGACATACATGTGCATTTATGCTTTAGCATTTATGCACATGCATGTCAAAAATACACACAAGGTGTATAAAATTTGTATATACCATTTTACCATTTGCCATTTACCATATACATATTTGCATATGTGTACCTTCAACACTTTTGTTGAAGTTTTTATGGCACGAGTATTTTTCAGTTTTGGTGGAAATCTTCACATGTCCGTTACAGTCAGATCTTATTATTTGTTCACAAAGAACAAGTAACAAAACTGAACTATGGTTAATGGTGTTTTCCTCACTTTGGTAAATATGTTCACTGCTTGTGCCTCTGTATGTCTTAAATTAAACCCATGCTCTGTCTGGGTTTAATCCTGCCATGATTAATACATCAGCTGTCAACTAATTCTGCAGTGGTTGGGAGTGGGAATGGCAAAAAAAAAATAATAAAATAATAATAATAAATAGATTGTATGATATATTGAAAAACCGTATCAGTATCTTGAAAATTTATTTATTATGCTAAGTTATACTAGCAGTACTTAAGTAGGAATGATTTAATTGCTCAGCATATGTGTACCTTAACACATTTGCTGCTTCTTGCATATACACCGATGAGCCAAAACATTATGACCACCTACCCAATATAATGTTGGTCCTCCACATGCAACCAAAACAGCTCATACCCGGTGAGGCACAGATGCTACAAGATTTCTAAATGTGTCTTGTGGTATCTGGTACCAACACGTAACCAGCAGATCCTTTAACTCCTGTAAGGTCCATGGTTGAGATGCTGCAGATCACAGTTGCTGTTCCAACACAAACCACAGATATTCGATGGGATTGATGTCTGGGGAAATTTGGAGGCTAGGGCAATACCTGGTAGTCCTGGGTGTACCTGGTCAGCAATGATGTTTAGGTTGGTGGTAGATGTCAGAGTGCCTGGCACATGGATAACTGGAGCCAGGATATCCCAGCAGAACATCACTCAAAGCATGACACTGCTGCCACCGGCTTGTTTTCATCTCACAGTGCATCCAGTTGGCATCACTTCCCCAGGTAAACAAGGCACATGTACCCGGCCATCCACATGGTGCAACAGGAAACGTGATTCATCAGACCAGACGACCTTCTTCCAATCACTCAAGGTCCAGTTTTGATGCTTGCGTGCCCATTGTAGGCACTGTGGCCGGTGAACCCTGGTAAGAATGGGCACTCGGAGCAGCCTGTGGCTACGCAGCCTCGTTTTCAGCAGGGTTTAATGTTCGATGTACTGTGTGTTGTGACACATTACTCCCATCACCAGCATTCAAATTACCGACGAGTCGCCCTTCTATTGCCACATACCATCCGGGAGAGCCTTTGCTCACCTCGAGTATCGATGAGCCGTGCTCGTCCAACACCCCGCTGGCGATTCATTGGGGTTTTCCCTCCTCAGACCACTTTCAGTAGGTACTAACCACGGCTGACCGTGAGCATCCCACCAGCCATGCCATTTCAGATATGCTCTGATCCAGTCTGGCCATTACAGTTTGGCCTTTGTCAAACTCGCTTAAGTCGGCTGCCTTTCCCATCTGAAGAACAAGAGTAACACTGATTAATGGAGCTCAGTATCAGGTGTTTTTTATACCGCATCCTGACCCGTGCAAGTGCCATAGTTCACCTGCAGTTGCTTCGATTTGCATAACAATTTGCTGGTCATAATGTTTTGGCTTATCAGTATATGCATCTTCAGATTTTCATCTACTTGGAGGGGAAACCACCCTACTGTTAGAACTTTTTCTTCCAATTTGAGAGAAGAAAAGCTAGATATTTTTTGTCAAGCAACATGGGGGCCGATTAATTCAGTCATAGTGAGAAGAAAAACGATAAATGTTTCTGCCCTTCCAAATACAGATTGACTCAATCCTGTAGTTTTCTATCATGGGTCAAAACTACAGTGAAAAGCTGGCAGCAAAAGTGTTTAGCTGGAACAATTGTGTTAATTACCAAACTTGACTATTTGTTTTAACATGTGGCCTACTTTATGCAATGAATATGCATTCAGTTGATACTACTGAATGTAGACTGCATTGCGGTATGGTCAAACATGAACATTTTGAACAGACCATTTTAGCCACTTTGGCATTTTTAATGTTGGTGTTTTGATTTTTGGTATTTTGATTGTCACTAATTTAAACTAAATCCCACTTAAACACTGTCATGAACCAGGTGTAGCCCTTCGTAGTACCCTTCTGCTCCCCAGGTGATAGATGATGTGAGTTGGATAATCTTTTGCTGCAGCATCATACCCATGTCATGGAGAATTTGTTCTTCCAGGACCTGATAGTGACCTCTCCTTACTTTGCAGGCTGTACAGTTGCCACATTTCAATTCATTAGAGCATTTGTGGCTGAAGACCATTAGGCATATAGATCCTGCTGTTATCCACTATCCAGGTTTGTACAATACTAGGACAGTTCCTAACAATATGTCCACTGAGCGTATTATTTACTTCTTATTGCACTAACTAAAAATATGGTTTTAGAAATATATTATTCTCCAAATATTTAAGACTTTCATAATTATTCATTATAATGAACATTTCTTGTAACAAATATTGAAATTTGTTTTACAACAGTATTAACCTGGTGGAGATGCAGGAAAATGATATTAAAATGTGTAATATAGAAGTAGCACCTACTGAAGAAGACAATATGACTCTAGTTGATGTGCATGATGTTCCTAGAGGAGAATACTATGTGCATTGTAACAAGTATGTATAAAAATACTAAGAGAGACTTAACTATTAATTCTTTAATTGAGTCATATAAAGTAATCTTATATTTAAAGCATTCATCAAATAAAGTTTGAAAGGGAAAAAATTTGGAACAATTTCATAATTAGTTAAGTTCAGTTAAGTATTTGTACTTAGTGGTCATTATGATCACTCACCTACAAAAGTAATTCAAATGAAAAGTTAAATAACAGTTATATTTCACAGACAACAAGCAAACTATGCAAGCCAGTCTTCAATGTAATCCCCATTACATTTCACATCTCCAAAGCTACACTGCCTGAATTCCTTAAGTGAAGAAGTTTTATGGTTGGTGTTGATGCCATTCATGCATCACCATTTGACCTCTTCATCTTATGAGAAGTGACATCCTCTTAGTGGTGCCTCCATAGCCAGGTGGGCAGGAGCAGCAGCGCGTAGTAGACTCTTCTTGATTAGACCAGGGTTCGAGCCCATGACCACCAAATACAGAGGATGCAGAAAGTCAGGGAATGACCACCGCATATCCCTGAAGCAATATGGCCCTAAGGCCATATTGCTTCAGGGATATTTGGGAGCATTAGCAACTAATTGCTAATGCTCCCAAAAACCAAACAACAAACAAACATCCTCTTAGTTTGTTTGTGATTATCACCAAAAGAAAAGGTGATAATCACATGGAGCTAAGTCTGGTGAATATCGAGAAGGTAATACTGCAAACTTCGCCTCCTATCTCTGATTCTCTGTAGAACAGGCTGGAGATTGAGAATGGGTGTTATCATGTTGCAGACACACACATGAAGACAGTATCAAGACAGACTACCATGCCATTTCCTTCAAACTGCTGTCTTTAAATGGTTCAGAAGCACAACACAGTATTTTTCACCAATCATTGTTTCTCTTCTTTCCAGTTAATGTTCTATAATCACTCCTTTATGGTTCCAAAATACAATCAGCAATGCTTTCCTGGCTGATGCTTGGGTATCGTACAGGCTCACCTCAACTTTCTTCAGTAAAGCACCAGTAAACACAAAAAAACTGACCAACACAGCATGGCAATTTTTTTCAATAGTGATGCAATGATTTCCTCGTATGGGTTTTTTCACTGCCACTGTAATTGCTAGTTTTGCAACATAATGTGCTTGCCCTGGTCAAGGAGAATCCTCAATTGAGGATTCTCCTTGATTCATTCATGCTTCGCCATACTGAGCCGACATTCTGTGATAAATTTCAGCAGGTTTTATTTCTTCTGCATTCAGAAATCAGATGTTGTAATAATGTCTTTGGACATCTCTAAGCATAGATAATTATTCAGATATGCCATTGCATGGATGTCTCAAGATTATGAAACATATCCATAGATATGGCCAATTATTCTGCCTAAAGAGCATCACACAGTTTGCCAGTGGTGGATTTCCATGCCACATACCATTCAACTTCAATCCATAGCTGCTTGATGTGTTTCAGATCTAGAAAGCTGGTTCTCCAAAAAAAATAGGGGAAGGGGCAAGCCTTTAGAATGCTTTAATGCTTTGCAAACCATATCTTGCATATCTCTGCTTTGGTAACAAGGCACAGTATCTTTTTGCAAGATGACATTCAGAATCAGTGGGATTATGGATAAACAATATTCTCACTGATCCTTATATAATGCACAGTTGTAAGACATTGTTGCATTGTCTTGGAGACCCAGAGTTTCCCAACATATTGTTACCTATACCATAACTTCTACCACCATCTTGCATAATCTGAATTGTGCATGTAAGGTCCATCACCTTGTTCTTTGCAAAATATGTTATCTATCGTGCTGAATGGTGTACAGTGTGCTTTTTTTTTCTTTTTTTTTTTTTTTTTCAGTCCAGTAGTGATACCTTGTAAATATGCAAGTCATACGTTAGCAGGAGATGGGAATGGATGTCATGATGTCCCACCACATTGTCCTGCATGGAATAGGTCCAACCAGTTCAGCATAATATTCCATTGTTACTGGCTTAATGGCATACTGCTCTCACCTCATATATTCACTTTTCCTTTTGCACAACACTACTTGTGATGGTTGTCTTAATCTTAGTTTTTAAGTCTGTGTTATGCCTTTGCTTTTAGCAACAAAGACCTCTCTCTTCATCATACAACTGAAAACACAGTGATCACTTCCAACTAAGGGTTCCTATATTTTCAACCCTTGATGCTAATAGCAAATAATTTTCAGGTTTGCAGATAATTGTCAGGTCTGTAACATTCTTGCCAGTTATAATACTCATTTTCAGTCAATGCATATGCTAAAGTAGGTGAATTATGCAATACAGTATCATGTACTGTACCTTGCACTGTACAATAAATGTATTGTTCAGAGAACTAAAAATATCAACTAATTTGTCTCATATCTCAAGCTTCAGGATAAATTGTTTGACACCTGCATTATATCAAAAGATTATGATTCAGACTCTGCATTCTGAATAAAATGTATCTGCAGTGTCAAATTCTTTAGAGTTAGTATTTTTTTATTTTATTTTTTATTTATGTATTTATTTTAATTTATTATTATTTTTTTTATTTATTTATTATTTTTTTTTGTATTATGGGCAACATTTTGATTGTAGGGCAACAATTGAAGCTGTGAGAGACCTAAAAACTTTTATTTTTTTTCCCTCTTCATTGTAATGTAGAAAAATTATCAAAAAGTAGATGACCTTGTTGCCAAAATATTCTGCCTCTATCTGTGCTTGAATTTTGACATTTCATGATTGGTTAGATTTATTGAGCAAAAACCAGCAATCTCTAGGTCCCAAAGTTGCCACATTTTGGATGTTGCACCTATATTAGGCCTTAAACATAAACTACAATGTCACGTATGTGATTAAACTAAACAGTGTGCTCTGCCTAATGCCAAAAATGTTTAAAACTGAAGATTGTGATTCAGACTCTGACACAAGAAATACTAAGCTGACAAAGTTCAAAGTTTCAATACTCATACAAAATTTGACAACTAAAAGACAGTCTTAGATCACATGAAAGACTAGTAAAACAGTAAGTTAAATGCCTGTATGAAATCACTAGACTGGCAGCTTACTTCTTTATGCCTTCTTTTAGAAATTGAAAAACAGAAGACTTAATATGGATTTGGCTTTATCAAGAATGCTCTTGAACTATATTCCAACTCTGTCCAGTTTTCCATTTCATTCCACATTAATGAAGTGATAACTAATTAATGCAAGACATATACTAAAGTAGGTGAATTATGCATTTCATCATGAAATGCAATAAACTATTTTAAAGTTCTTTGCATCCCCCCATCATTTGCATGTCCATCACATAGTGCAGTCACATATCTCGACAAATTCAAAACCTAATCATCTGTCATCAACAGATTCTCTTTAAAAAATTAAATACTTACATCTTTAAATTTACCTAGCCTCCTTTTAACAACAAATAACTATGATAACAAAACAGAACAAACTACCCGATAATAAGCAGCAATGATGCCTGACCGAATTCCACCTGAGTCATTAATGCTATTTACAAAAGAGGAAAAAGAAAAAAGCATTGAAATTAAGATATGTTAAAAGTGAAATCTTTATTACAAGAATCAAATATGTAAATATACCTGTTAAAACATATGACATTCAGAGTTCAGGTATATTTTTTCAATTAATGTTAACACTTATAGTGTTTACATTAATTGCAATGTGGCTAATTATGAGCTGAGCTGCCTAAAATTGGCTTTGAAGCAGTATTGTTAAATTTAGCAGGTGCAAAAACATATGCACTGTAAAGTCTCAATTATCCAAGGTAATGCAGACCAAGGGAACAACTTGGGTAACACAGAAGGTTTGGTAAATTATTATTAAATAAACTGGATTTGAATACATTAATGTGATGATGGACACTGTATTTTCAGGTTAGACCTACTTATTGAACATAATAATTTTCAGATTTTCAAATTATACAATAAAACACTTAATTTTATTTTACAACTGTTTTATTACAAAGATGAAAAAAAAAAAAGTACATGTATAAAAATTACAAGTCATAGACAAGAAAAATGTACACATACAGTCATTGGCACTACACCTTAATATCATATAAAAAATTCCTTAATGGGTTTCTGCTTCATAGAAGCTCCTCGCTTTTTAGCTGCTATATTTTGTAGATGCCAAAGTAGCAAAACATTGGGGAGTGTGGTATCCTCCTGCTGTACAATATAACGTAAAGCTGACTCAATAGCATTTAGACCTGTGTGTCTTTTTTTTTTTTTTTTTGTAGTTTCTATGCACTCTTCACTTTCATCTTTTTGTTCATCAACAAGCTTTATGATCATGTCATCAGTCATTTCCAGCTGTTCATCAGAATTCATCCACTCTTTAATATCCTCTGTAGTAAAAGTGTCCAAAACAGGAAGGTTTATTGGCTAGTTATGAAAGGGTTTCCTCACCTCTTTCATCTTCATTTGCCATCTTGTTCTCGTTGGCTAGATTTTGGGAGCAAAAAATATTTTTCCAGAATTTAATAAGAGTAGATGTTTTAACATCGTTCTATGCTTCTGCCAACCAGTAAATAACATCCTTGTTGTTTATTTTTTTAAGATTCTCAACAACACTGGACCCTGTTTCAAGATTTTGAAGTAGCTGTTTGAAGAGATGTTGCCTATAGTTGTTTCAAAGTCTCCAAAACACCTTGATCTAGAGTTTGAAGAAGGGATGTTACATTACGTGGCAAAAACAGAGCTCTGATGTCACCAAAAACTAGTTCACTTTGTCTGTGTGGGATGGAGTATTATCTAAAATTAAAAGTGTTTTATGGGGAAGTTTCTTTTCTTTCAAATAATTTCTTCTGCCATGGACAAATTCTTCATGAAACCATGTTTTAAACAAACTTGAATCCGTCCATGCATTTTTTTTTTTTCTGATTTGCATAGTTAACAGGCAAACATTTTACATTTTTTTAAAGTTTGGGGGGTTCTTGGACTTTCCAATTAGAGTTAATTTAAGCTTATGCCCTCTGATGAATTTGAACATGCCAATACTGTCATTCTCTCCTTGATTCATTTATAACCAGGAGCTGATTTTTCTCTTCTAGCTGCAAGTGTTTTGGATCGGAGCATTTTATAATTCAGGCCAGTTTCATCACAATTATAAATTTGATCCAAATTCAAATTTTCTTCTTGAATAATTTTTTGCTAATTTAGCAGTAAATGTTGCTATTTCTTCCGATAAAGCTCTTTCAACTAGCTGATAATTTTCCCCCAGTGATGTTCAGATTTCTAACTCCAAACCTTTTTTTCCAATGATCCAACCATCCAATACTTGCAGTAAATTGTTCTTCCCATTCATTAAAATGCTTATGAAAATCTAAGGCCTTAGCCTATAAAATCGGTCCAGAAATTGGGCTACCTTTGTCTCTCATCTGTGTGAACCACAAAAAAAGAGCTTCAGAAGTTTGTTCAAATTCTCCTTTCTTCATTGTTTTTTTCTATTCAAAATTTCACTATCACATACAGATGCTCTTTGTGAACACCATTTTTCAATTTCTGCTCTCTTTCTCCTCCAGCTTCACCTCCTCCACTCACTTCACCAACACCTAAGTCACTAGCCTTTTTTTTTTATTGTTTCTTCTTGATCCAAGCATTTGATTACATTCAACTTCATATCTAAAGTCACAACAACACGCTTCAGTTTTACACTTATAGTGCTTACACTAACCATAATAACATAGATTAAACATGACAAATTAAAAAATTAGAGAGTAAAAATTTTAAATCTTTAATAGAGAATGAAAAGTCATGAAAATAACAAACGTAAAAGATCAGCAAAACTCAACAGTCAACTGATGTGAGTTCTCATTCTGTACTGAACCAGTACTCTTGTCTTTGATGACAAAGTACATATATATACACAACTTTTCGACAATTCACCTCAGATAATGTGGAACCTTGGTTAAATAAGTCTACGGTATTTGAAAAATAACAAACTTAACTACAATTTAAAAGAAAACAACTTATTGGTACTGGAAGTCCTGGTTATCATAAAACGTTTTGCTAAATCAGAGGAGGATGTGTACGCATTATGATTTTTACAGTGGTAGTAATATTTTTTTGTTAAGTAGTCCAGCATTCTGTATACAGTAATACCCCGAAGTTACGCGATAGGTGGGTCCGACGAAAATCGCGTAAGTCGAATTCGCGTAAGTCGGGGTACAACTTTGCATATAAATACATATAAATTTTGCTTAATTGGGACCAAGGACTCAAAAACACTAGTTTAGAAGAAAAATATTAATAAAATTGCAGTTCTTTATACATATTAATACAAAATATGTATTAAAAAAAACAAATGACTTACGTAAAAAAGTTATTTTGATGTCGATGGCTTCATAAAATCTAACAAATTCATCTGACGACACAGCGCGTTCTTTTTTTCACGCAGAATTTCTTCGTAGCAAGCTAATAATTTTTTTTATTCCTTGCTTTGTAGCTATAACGCGTTCTTCGTTGGAGTCTGTTTTCTAAAATTTTTAAGCCCTTTACAATTGAGCCCTTTTCAATTTTCAACCTGTCAAGTTTGCAATTGTCATGTGCTTTTCGCCGTTGCTTCATTTAGGCCTGTAGCACGTGCAATATTACATGGTCTTTCATTTCGCTCAAAGCGTTTCACAATTTCATATTTTTTCTCTATCGACAGAGGTGGACTGGCCATGAGCCTTACCGGGGAAACCCCGGTGGGCCAGTGTGATTTTGGCCATAAACCATAGTATGAGGCCACTATAAATTTTCCCGGGTAAGAATTTTTGACCCAGTCCGCCTCTGTTTATCGATAATTGCTTTTCTTTTTCTCTCTGAATCTGCAGTGTCTTCACCAGGACGCTTCCTTTTCACACCTTTTAATTAAGTATTTTACTCATTTTTAGGGAATAAAGCACAATTACAAAATGAGGAGGCACGCTTGATAGGCATAAACAAAGCTGTGCGCATGTAGCAACTGAATAAACAACACCATAAAGGCAGAGATACACTATTAACACCTCACATTTCTAGGGGTTACTACCATAAAACAATAAAAATCCAGTTGCGTTTCTGCTAGTTAAATCTGTTATAAACTGGTAGTAAACTCGATCTAATTGCATTTGCGATTATACCGATAGCTGGAATTGTGTTGGTTTTTACGTTATTATGGTGAAATGTGTTTCCCCTTCACTGATATAAAAAACATAAAAGCAACAAAGTTGAATTTTGTTCATCTTTCGCTCTCATTCTCCGCCGTCGCACCGTATATCGATAACATATGAAAAACGACCTTGAAGATAGTGGGCGGCAGCGTTGCCAAACGAAAAAAATCAAGAACCGCGTAACTCCGAGTAATTTCATTCTAAACTTTAGAATCTTCAAAAACAGCATAAGTTTTGTTCTATTAATTTAAAAGAAATTAGAAAATATAATACTTATTTGACTGTTTCAGTGTGTGTAATTTTTTTACTGTTTAATTTCTGAATTTAATTTCAGATACAAAAGGCTTAATATTCCTCAACTTCCCACACCTAGTTCAGACTGCAGGGAGGCTAAAATGGCAAAGTTGCCACCTCCAGCAGATTTTACAACTCTGGTACAGATCCTTGGAGATGAAAGTGATGAAGATAATCCTATATTTCGCAATCCTCATATAGGGCTGCCAGACTATGTAACAGTAGCAGTAGGCAAGTTCAGAATTAAAAATAAATCTGTAACCCACAAAATTAATTTGACTAATTTGTAATCTTTGTTGCCATCAGTACAGTTATTTAAATACAATATAACCTCAAATCTGACAAGCAACATTGGGACTTATTCTTGCCAGATTTTTTTAAACCTAATATTTAAGGCTAGTAGTGAAGTGCATATTTGATCAGTTTAAGGTAAGTTTTTGTGAACTGTGTGAAGAGACAACTTTGTGCTGGCAAGTAGTGTCTCTTACCAGCATTTCACTTAGTCAACTTCCTCTATAAGAGGTCACAGGGAGTTACTGAGATTAAATCATGACACTGCCTTGCTACAGTTACTTTTGAAATTTTCTACATGGGATTTTTGAAATGTTAGCCATTGATAATTTAATGCTTGAGCAGAGTGTCATGTACAATTGCTGAATGCTGCATAATTTTGATTTAATTAATTTCTGTTTAAGTGTAAGGAGGAATTTAGGAACAAGTTTCCTAGTATCCGTGTTGCATATAGGAACACATTCTATAACTTAGTAACTAAACTGAAGCAATGTTGACTTAGGTGAAATTTTATGAAGATAATTAGGCATTAACTATAATAATAAATAAATAGAATAAAATAATAATGAAGGCACTATTGTATAAAGGAACCATTGTTTAACACATTTCTGTAGTCATGCCATTGATGGAGCTCGCTGAGTGAAAATGCTGGGTGGAAAACCCACGGGCCACTAGCACATAGTCGTCTCTTCGCACATGCCTCAAAAAAAGCAACCCTATGCTATAAAAATTATGCAGTATTCTGATGTAGTGGTGAACATTGTTACTAGAAATGATAACTTATATTATTTTAGTATTAATGGCCTCTAAAGTATACACTCATAACTGTGTATTATGTCTGTAAAAGTTTGCATTTTGGGGCCAATTTGCATGTTGTGAAGATTGAGAAACTTAGAATAACTCATGACGAAAAGCCTGAAGTTTGAAAACAAAATGTTATGGCAAAAATTATATTTAACATGGTTAGTCGCATTAATAATAATTAACACAGTTGTCTAAATGTGAGCATGGGAGAGTTTGCTGTAGTTTCCTGAAGCAGCATGTTCCTGACTCAGTGAAGCCTATCCTTTATGATTGGATCACTAATAATCAATCTCCTTCATGGTGTCTATCATCAAGTCACAAACGATAGCTGTTATTCAAAGTGTACATCATTTAAGAACCCCCCCCCCCACACACACACACACTTTGGGCTAAGACTGTGATGTTCAGGAAACTTTCCCATGGTCAATACTTCAACAGTCATGGGAATGCTTCCAAAGGTGGATGATGCCCCAAATTTCCAAACTTACAGTCAAGAAAAGAACAAATAATGAAGTAATGAAGCAATTTCTAGCATCATGTTTAAAAATTAAATTGAATATAAAATAAGCCTGCTCATTTCCAAGTTTATGACATACTGTTTATAGTTTGTCAATTAACAGCAACTATGGGAAAGGCAGCGGACTTAAGCGAGTTTGACAAAGGCCAAATTGTAATGGCACAAATGACTGGGTCAGAGCATATCCGAAATGGCATGGCTGGTGTAGTGCTCGCAGTCAGCCGTGGTTAGTTCCTACTGAAAGTGGTCCGAGGAGGGAAAACCCACGAACCACCAGCGAACTGTTGGAAGACCACGGCTCATCAATGCTCGAGGTGAGCAAAGGCTCTCTCCCAGATGGTACGTGGCAACAGAAGGGCGACTGTGATGCAATTAGCCGGTAATTGGTGGAATGCTGGTGATGTGAGCAACGTGTCACAACACACTGTACATCGAACCCTGCTGAAAATTAGGCTGCGTAGCTGCAGGCCACTCCGAGTGCCCATGCTAACCAGGGTTCACCGGTGACAACGCCTACAGTGGGCACGCGAGCATCAAAACTAGACCTTGAGTGATTGGAAGAAGGTTGTCTGGTCCAATGAGTCACGTTTCCTGTTCCACCATGTGGATGGCCGGGTACATGTGCGTCATTTACCTGGTGAAGTGATGGTGCCTGGATGCACCGTGAGATGAAAACAAGTCGGTAGCAGCAGTGTCATGCTTTGGGCAATGTTCTGCTGGGGTACCCTGGGTCCAGTATTCCATGTGCCGGGCACTCTGACATCTACTGCCTACCTAAACATAAACATCATTGCTGACCAGGTACACCCTTTCATGGCAACGGTCTTTCCCTCTGGTGGTGCTGTCTTTCAGCAGAATAATGGGCCATGCCACATCACCCGGATTGTTAGAGACTGGTTTGCGGAACACGAGGAAGACTTCCAGGTATTGCCCTGGCCTCCAAATTTCCCAGACATCAATCCTTTTGAATATCTGTGGTTTGTGTTGGAACAGCAACTTCAATCTGCTGCATCTCAACCACGGACCTTACAGGAGTTAAAAGATCTGCTGGTTACGTGTTGGTACCAGATACCACAAGACACATTTAGAAATCTTGTAGCATCCATGCCTTGCCGTGTACGAGCTGTTTTGGCTGCACGTGGAGGACCGACATCATATATATTAGGTAGGTGGTCATAATGTTTTGGCTCATCGGTGCATGTGCTCATATATGTGGGAACACATTTTCTCCATATACTGGGTAGTTATAAAATAAGTTTTCCTATTCAAGAGACCCTAGTGTCAAAATGGTTAGAGATAGTGCTGTGAAAACCGGTGGCCATGTCATTTAGGGAATGGGGAAGTGATTTGTAGAAGAAAAAAATTAGTTCAAATTTTCGCCACCAGGGGCCAAATTAGCACTGTAAACATGAGATGGAATACTTAGCTTAGGATTAGATTTTAATACCAGAACTTAGAAATCTACTGATATTGTTCTGTGTGCTTTCTTTCACTTGAGATGACATTTTGAAAACAGAGCACTGGGTGCAACACTTTTGCCTAGCATCTCATTGGGGATGTTGGCTACATGCTGTTTAATGCTTGCTTTCAAATCGACAAGCATCTGTATGCTGCCACGGTAAACTCTGTCTTTCGGGTATCCCCATAGCAAGAAATCACAGGGATTGAGATCTGTGATCTCAATCCCTGTGATTCCTGGGCTGGCCAGAACTGTGGAAAGTCTAGAAATGATGCGATTATTTCTGAATGTTGAACAGAGCAGTTCCTTCACTTGTCAACCGACATAGGGAGGGTCACCATCTTGCATGAACACTACGGTCTCCAAGCATTTCCTTTCTTGCAGAGCGGGAATAACGTGAGCTCTTAGAAGAGTGCAGTACCGTGCACTAGTTACTGTACACCTTATGGGGCCATGAGGTGTAGACTCTTTAAAGAAAAATGGTCATATTATAAACTCTGCTGTGAATCCACACCATAGTGTAATGTATGGACTTTGTAGTGGTCTTTCATGCACAGCAGATGGACGAGAAGTTTCTCATATTTAGCAGCTTTGTGCATTTACAGCCCCATGAAGAGTGAAATGTGCCTCATCAGACTACAAGATCATTCGAGCCCATGTATCATCAAGTTCCATATGAGCCAGAAATCGTAGAGCAAAGTCTATTCGCTGTTGCTGATCACAAGACTTTAGTTCTTGCACTACGTGAATCTTGTACGGAAACTAGCGTAAAATTATTCGAAGCACTTTACGTACAGTAGACCAAAGAAGGTTCAAGTCTCTGGACACACCTCTGGCACTACTGACTGGTAGAGTTTTGCATTCTGACCTGAGGCCATTGCAACCTCCACTTCATCCACTACCTCCATTCTGATATGTGGTCGTCCTCTGCCTGGTATTATATCTAACTCCCTGGTGCTTCTAATTTTTTTTAGTTTTCAAAGCCCCACTGACATCAAAGGTCCTTTATGCAAACCTTTAAGTTTCTGATATTTGCATAGTGCTGCATTATCATTGCTATTATTCTGGTAGAACAGTTTTATTAAAAGAGCATGTTCTTTTTTTTTTGTAAGAGCCATAATGGTTATTGATGATGGCATTGGTCATTCCTTTTATCTAACAGAATGTCATTTGCATAAGCAGTGTTGTCTTGAAGTAAATGATATCTTTTACATATGTGCAGCACCGTTTTTCTCCTGGTGGCGGAAATTTGAACTATTTTTTCTTCTACAAATTGCTTCCCCATACCCTAAATGACATACCTACCAATTTTCACAGCACTAACTCTAACCGTTTAAACACTAGTCTCCTGAATAGGGAAACTTACTTTATAACCACCCAGTATATACACACAAGAGGGGATTCAAAAAAGATTCACCTAGAAATAGTTGATAGAAATTTTTTTTTTTTTTTTTTTGTTTGATACCTTAAAATCTCTATAGCAACCACACACATTTTGATTTTGAATGGACAATTTTTTTTTTTTTTTTTGTTTTTTTGCAGCACCGAATGAAGTGAAGTGGCACAGTGGATGAAGTGCATTGCAGATCAGTGATTTGATTCCTCTTTTTTTGCAAGAGAAAACAATCCATGAAGATATAGTCATTGTTTATGGAGAAGACTGCTCAAGTTGGTGTTGTTGCACATGGTATAAACAATTCAAATGTAGAAGAACCTCAGTGCATGACGAAGAAATTCCAGTATGCCCAGCAGCTGCTTTAATAGAAGAGTGTGTTGCAAAATTGAGGCATTAATCCTGGAAGATTGCCATATCATATTAGCATCGAAAAACTAGCTGCAGAGCTCCAAATTAGTGTAGGATCTGTCAAGAACATCATCAATCAACAGTTGCATGTGAGTAAAGTGTCTGCTAGATGGGTTTCAGACTTCTGACCCCTTACCAGAAAAAGGAAAGGGAACAATGTGCACATGAAATGTTGTTGATGTTCCAGGAAAAGCAAGGGGAGTTTTTTTTCATGGCACATCACCATGGATGAAACTTGAATCCATCACTATGATCTTGAAACTAAACAAATATCAAAACAGTGGAAGCATGCAGAATCGCCCTCCCCCCCCAAAAAAGGTGCAACCAACTGCTGGCAAGGTGATGCTGTCAGTGTTTTTGGATCAGCATGGTGTAATACTAACAGATGTTAGTATTAATGTGACAGCGAAGTATTATTCCAACCTCCTTCAAGCTATGTGCTGCTATAAAAGAAAAAAGTCTGGGGAAACTGTCAAAAAGTGTGCACCTGCTCCATGATAATGTCCCTGTGCATTCCTCGCATGTGCACTGAGGTTGGCCCACGAATGGGGGTTTTAAATATTGTCACATCCTGCTTATTTTCCCTGACCTTGTACCCTTTGACTGCTTCTTCTTTTCTTCCATGAAGTCCTTTCTTTGTGGAAAGCACTTTTCTGATGATGATGAGGTGATTTCTGTGGCCAAGTTGTGGTTTAAAGGACAGTCAGAGGACTTCTACAAAACCTGCCTATGGAAGTGTATTGAGATGTGGCAAAAATATGTCATTTTGTCTGGTGACTAAGTTGAAAAGGTGTAATATATGGTGTTTGTTTCAACCTTCTATCTACTTCTGGGTGAATACAAATCTTTTTTTGAAACCTCCCCATCCTCGTATATACTCTATATATATATATATATATATATATACCATATTTTATATTCTCTCTCTCTCTTTCTCTCTCTCTATATATATATATATATATATATATATATATATATATATATATATATCTTTGGTATATAGCTGCTGTAGTCTCATGAGCTTGAGTCTCTTCTGCAACAGTGGGAAAGTTTTTTCTACAGCAGATATTTCTAAACCAAAGAGCCATACAAGATAACTTTCAAAGGTTTGTGTGGCCAAACAAGATGATTTTCAAAGGCTCGAATGTTTCATATCTGAATATTTTTTTCTCTATAAAATTATATTTCTGTAGCAATGAAAATATATACTTTGCAAATTCATTTATTTTAAAATCACAGTCAGTTAATAGCTCCGTTTTATAAGAAGTTTGCAGAACTAGTTTGTCTTTTCGTGTATTTTTGCTGCTAACAGGATTTTGACGTGGTGCTTAGTTACTGTAATGGTTTAATACTCCCAGCAGATGATCATTGCATTTACAATTTAAATCCTGCTGGTTTCAAAAACATGTGAATGGACAAATTTGCCCTCCAAACTTATAATTTCTCTCTGAGGCCATAGTAGTATTAGCTAAGTTATGATTTTTAAACTTTAGTTTTGTGTAAATTATACTTAACGTGCTGAGTAATAAATAAGGGAAGTGTATTTCAGAAATTGAAAGCTTTTGAATAAAAATCATTAATAAACAGTAAAAGAAAATATGTAAAATTCTCAGCTTTTCTGTTAAAGCTAATTATAAGTAGGTGAAAATTCTTTGTGCGCTTTTAGTTTACTTGTAAGCTTTTTTCAAATTAGCCAAGGCATAACTGTCTGTATGTCTCTATATGGGTGAAAGATAGAAAGAGCATGTAAATTTTATGATGTCGTCAACTGGGTTCAATAATCATTAGACATGCATTATTTCATGGCATGAATTGTTCCAGCCCATAATTCTCACGAACAAAACTTTAAAGTGTCCTGTGGCTCACAATTAATTTGACCAACTCTGTTATATGGGCTAATAATTTTAAGTTTATTTAGGCAATTATCTTCTAAACAATGACCATTAGAGTGTTGTTGTTTGAGGCAATATTTATTAAGCTAAAGATGCTGACTATCCAATCATGGATAGCCAGCATCCCTAATGCTGAAACAAATATATCTGCAAACTCCATTTTTGAATATGTTTTGAAAGACAAACGTTTAAAACTCAAACATTTTTTGCCTAAAACAAATTTTATGCAGAACAGTTTTTAGTTTTTGAATAATACAGTTGAGTAAATAAGTTGCATTAGGATTTGAGGAAATATCAGCATCAGTAGCACAATATAATCTAAGATGCTGATGCATCAAAAAAAAAAAAAAAACTAGCTATAAGATAAATGTGGCACCTGTTTATGTATTAAATGTGTTCAATGACACTTGATGTAGAGATACTTTTAATGTGCAGTAACATCATTTTGCTGATACAGATACAGATGCATTGCAGTTGAATAGCCATTTGGGGAGTATCTTGCATTTTAATACTGTATTTCACATTTTGTAACAAGTGTTATGCTTGCATGCAGTGACATGAAGTTTATTATCGTTTTGATCCATTCTCCAAACAAACAAACTGTCTTCTGAATACTTGCTATTTAGCAATACACTACTGTGTTGTGACTTGAATATCAATAAAGTGTCTTTATTGTTTGTTTGCTTATTTATGGTTTCTGAAATCTTATTTTCTAGATTATTGTGAGCAGCTGCTTTCACTGCTTGCTGTTCCACTTTGACTAAATGATCAAGCCCCTAACCCACCTTGGGTTAGGGGCTTGATCATTTAGCTTTTTTTCAGTTAATCACATTTTCAGCTGATTTTGTTGCCTAGTAAGCTGACCTGTCAATAAGCTCAATGCATAATCTTATATACTAATATGATGTCTGATGTTTGATTTGATGTTGCTGTTCTGAAAGTTTTTGATGCACATCATTGTTGGTAAATACAATGAAAAGGCTTTTAGATTCCTTTATGTAATTTATTCCTTTTATAGAACTTTTACTCCTCTCTGTAGAACTGTGTCATCTTTAGCTGATTGGAATATATTGCCTAACTTACCAGTGGCCAAGTGGTCCTCTGTCATAGTTAGTGGGTTCAGCACTCATCACTCATGTGTAAAAGTATGGGTTCGGGTCCCATCAGAAACCAGAGGAACTTCCTGCGATTCACTATGTACTGCATAGCGAATGCTCAAAAAATTCCCAAGAACTGAAAGCTGCCAAGCGAGCATGATGTTTAACTTCTTTTCAGGTGCATTATTTTATACAACACTCTGTATTCAGATAGTGTCAAGATTTTGTCTTTCTGTACATATGACAGAATTGAAGATAAAAAAATATATTAATACAATAATACTAAAATACACAAAAATCACTTGAAAGCTAAGAACATAACCTACATTTTCCCACATCCTCTTAACCTTGATGTTTGCAGATATCTTCAGAAACATAACCTGCTGGTGAGATCCTATTGTATTTTATGAAGATTTTTGGATTTTCATCTTTTTTTACAGCCTTTGGATTGACTTTTTTTTCTTTTTTTTAACAAAAACCTTAAACATGAGAAGTATTAGAATCTGTAGTACTTGGTACCATGCGTGTGTTGAAGGTCAAAAAAGATGAAATAATATACTTGTTGACATTAGACTTGAATGTCTGTATGAAGACCCAAGGTTATTCCAGAAAATGGAAGTTGAGGGAATAAATGAGAAAGAAGAAAAGTTGCTTCTGTGAGTTTGAAGTTGCACAGTAAAAGGATGCTGACTGGTTGCAGCATATGTTTTGATTGGTTAAGGAAGTGGAAAAATTATAGAAGCCAATTCAAAAGAACAGTGGGAAGTGTGTGTAGAAAAGGCATGCAGCAGAAACAGAATGTCTATAATACAGTGGAGGGACTTTGCAAGAGATGGGCCATTAATTAACCTAACTGCTCTCTTTTGAATGGAGTCTAGATGCCTGAGAGAGAGAGAGAGAGAGAGAGAGAGAGAGAGAGAGAGAGAGAGAGAGAGAGAGAGAGAGAGAGAGAGAGAGAGAGAGAGAGAGAGAGAGAGAGAGAGAGAGAGAGAGGTTATGGGGGCACCACCCCAGATGTGGAAACAATATTCCATTGTAGGGCTTTGATATATGTACAGAGTGAATAGCTGTTTAGAGGAAAAGTAACATGGAGAGTGAAAGAGAAAACCCAGTTTTTTAGATGCAGAAGAAGCAATGTGATGTGCTTATATCAAGAGAGATTAGAAGTTGGGGTAATCCCTAGTAGAGATATGTGATCTTGTCTGGAAATCTGAATGTTGTCAAAGATAAGCATATGAGAGAAAAATCCTTTTTTTTTTTTTTTTTTTAGATTTAAGACAGAACTCAGTTTTTGAAGGATTGAAATCAACTATGTTATTTTTGCCCCACTGCAGAATTACCTGGAGATCAATATTTAAGGAATTGGTAGTGGATATTTGAGAAGTTGAAGCTGTTTGTGCAGGGCAAGGTTTCTCAAACTGGAAGGTGGAATGCGACATTTTATCATCAGCAAAACTGTTGATAGGATTTCCAGTCAATGGAAGAAGGTCATTAATATAAAGAAGGGTGAGAAAGAACTGAACCTTGAGAACAGCAGCATTAGTGGAGAAGTTAGAAGATAGAGAGCCACCTACCATCACCAGCAATGAGCATTCAAGACAAAACTGGATACCCAATTAAAAAAAAAAAAAAAAATAGTTGGCAAATTAGAAGCTGGAAGTTTGTTTCGAAGACCTTGCCAAAAATGATCAAACGCCTTAGAGATGTCAAGAGCAACTGCATGAGTTTTGCCAAACTTTTACATTGAATTTATCTAAAGATGAGCCGACCGGGCTAGCCAGGTGGGTAAAGTGCCTGCCTGGCAACCCAACGGTCGCAGGTTCGAATCCTGCCTCGGGCTTGGATCAAAGTACTGAAAAACCTTGGGAGGTGCATTATGGCCACAGAAGCCGATGGCACGCCTCCGTAGCCAGGTGGGAAGGAGCAGCAGTGCATAGCACATGCTTCTTGATTAGACCGGGGTTCGAGCCTGTCACCACCAAATACGGAGGATGCGGAAAGGTCAGGGAATGACCACCGCATATTCCCGGAGCAATATGGCCTTAGTTGCTAATGCTCCTAAAAACCAAATAATAACAACAGAAGTCGATGCGCCAACAACTACCGAAAAAAAAAAAAAAAATCTAAAGATGAGTAACATAGGCCAGTTTATCACCAGTGGATCAACACTGACAGTATCCAAACTGGCGATCATTGATCAGATGGAAGGTTTCTAGATAATTTAGGAGGTAGCAGGTAATGGGCTTCTCCATTACTTTAGAAAGAGTAGAAGTAAGTGCAATGAGACAATAACTGGATGCGAGGGATTTGTCACCCTTTTTGAGAACTGGCTGGATATAAGCAAATTTCCAAACAAAAGGAAAAATATCAGTGAAAGAAGAAAGGGTAAAACAGTGACCTTTTTTAAAGCAAGACCACGGGAGGCATTAAATGGAATGTAACTGTGAATGGTAGGAGCTGATTTAAGATCATCGTTACAAGAGTTAGAATAAAAGTAGGATGCTAGGGTTGGCTTTATCTTTAGCTGAGGTGACAATAGAACTATTGGGTTTTAACAGAGGGGAAAGCAGAGATGGGCAAAAGTTGCAGCCACTAGATTTGGCAAGAGACCAGAATGCTCAACTACCACTTGAACAAGAAGAAAGTTTTGTACTCTTCGCCTGTTTGACATCTAGTTTGGACTGATTAATAACTGCTTTACAATTGTTGCAAACTTTGGTGTGTAAGCAGAAAATGAACCTGGAGATTTGGATGCAAACCAATTGAAATATGCAACACTTACCTTGAATAGCCTTAACACATTTGTTGGAAAACCAAGATTTAGGTGGAATAAAGCATCTCATCGATATAAGAGCAATTTCACTGGCAAGATCTGAGAAAACATTGATATCAGAATATTTAAAACAGTAGTCCAGCCAAGGAAAAGAAGAATAAAATCTTGCAGATCATCCCATTTTGCAACCCATTTTGCAAACAACACAAGATTGAGAATGGACACAAGATAAAGGCTCCATTGAGAAGAGACCATCACCAGGTTAATATCTGATGTGCCTAGAGGACGACTAACCCCAACTGCATATTTCGAAGGGTTGTTTGTGAAAAAAAGATCCAAGTGTTGGCTGTGTGGTCAGGATTATCTAGCATTCTGATAGGTAAATGAACACTCTGTATGAGGTCATTAGTAATGGCAAAAGTGTCAGCATCTCAACCAGCTGGATCTATGTGACTAGAAAACAGAAGCCAGCTAAAGTTGTGAACATTAAAATTACCTCATTGTTAGAAAAGTTGGACTGAAGAAAGTCAAGTTTCAAAGAAAGGAAGTCAAAGGGTTCCAAGTGATTAGTGGAATTGGAAGATTGATAGAAGCAACAAATGAATTTGACAGAAAGGGATAGAGAGATTTTAAGCTGGAGAAGATTGAAAAAAGGAGATTCCAAATTGCTAATTCTCTGACGACGGAATATCAGAGTGGACATATGTACAGGTATGACTTTTGAAGCGAAAGGAATCGTACAACAAATAATTAGGGCAGCTGAGATGAGCAGTGGTTGAATCAGCCAATAATTGGGATTCTGTCAGAAAAAGTAGAGGCTTAGCAGACTGTAAGTGAAAATGGACATCATTGAGATTGGAACTGAGGCCACTTATATTTTAAATGAATGAGCAAGTGTTTGGGAGGTTAGATCTTTTTTGCAAATAAATTTCTTCTATTTTGACTATTCATGATGTATTCAATATTAAGAAAAGGTCGGAGAACATATTGTATGAAGTAATCAAATTTTTGGATATGGCAAGAATATACCTAGCTCTTCACATAACATGACCATGATAATGCCCTCTTCATATACCCTACTCCTACTCTCTCTAGTTACTATCTAGCAGAGCAGAGTAGAGGCAGAGAAATTATACACTAGCTGATCCAGATTCCCCCTAGAGAGTTACCAATACCAACAGGTTTGGTCCTGTGAACTATATAGCAGCCAGCCTGCAAACACCATTTTAGAGTTCACCTTTGAAGAAGATGCAGCTGTAAAAAAAGATTGGATCTTGCCATGATGCCCATCTTAACCTCAAAAGACACCAATCATATTGCATGATAGAAGAAATGGGAGGTTGCCAGCACTTTGCTCTGGAGACATGGGTTTTGCTACTTCAAAACATGTGTTTTGCCACTTCAAGCCTCAATAAGCAAAATAGTGGTATTGCCTCAGTTGATGAGAATCATTCTACCACCTAATATTGCCTAGTAACACAGAGGGGTGGGACTTCTCTGTGTGGTGTGGATGTCGAACCCTTGCCCCCTTGCTTACGTTGGTTTACACCTGGGTGTTCATTATAATAGGTGATGTATTTCAGAACTTGCACACAGGGTTTATACTCGGGATTGTTAACATTCCCACCATCGTGAAGATACAAGCAGATAATTTGGTTGTTGCAGAATGACCAGACTCTGTCAAAATTTGGCCCACTTGACTCAAGTTTCACCTGAATATCAGTCCCACAACATTTTAGACTCAAGTAGCAACGTCAGCTTGTCATACCCGAGCAAATGTCTGTGATAGCCTTAAGGACCAAGGATTTATTGGACTTTAGATGTTGATATTGTTATGTAAAATAATCTGTATAGCAAAAAAAGAGGCCTCTGTATGTTAATAGTAGCTTAAAGTAGAAGTTCTTAGATACAACTGTATCACACTAAAAACTTTATGTAACTACATTGTTTATGAAACCTTCAGAAATTTAAGCCTAACAGTATAAAATACATTAGGATATGGAGTCCATTGTAAGTTGTGACATAAAAATTCTTGGTATATTTAATAGTATGTATAAAGCAAGCATTTTTGTTTCCATTTTGATTTAGAGCTCTCTCTCTCTCTTTTCTCCCCCCCCCCAAAGCAGTTAGAAGCAAAGATAGTAGCTATTATTGTTATTGATACTGATGATCAGAAGATACAATGCATCCTCTATCCAGTGCAATCATTGCACCACAGAATTCACAAAAAAGACCTGGAAACTTTGGTCAAATTTCACAAATCAACATCTCTGCACTAGAAAATTGTCCCAGAACAATGAATTTCACTGTCCAGTCAAAAACTAAGAATGAAGCTCAAGACATGAAAAATGTTGAAACTTAAAAGTACAGCTTGAAAGATGCAGACTGTTGAAAAGATTTGCTCATGACTAGGACAGTGGCATCACCTTTTTAATAATAAGTTATTCCTTTGTGCAGCAGGTTATGAACAAGTAGAATGGTTTGGCACAGGAAAAAGTCCACTTTGGTCATATCAAGTAACATCTTCTGTGATGTGAGCTGCAATCACTTCAGATGGCTACAGTTCACTGGATTTTTATGTCAGGTCATTAAAATTAATGCTGAAACATCATCAGTGCTTGGCATGGTAGCTATAAAATATTTCAGTAAAACCACACAATCTTACTAACAGAGAAGCACCAATTTCTGAGGAGCTTACTCACTGACAGTGCAGTGACTGTTCTGAGCTTCAGAATGTATTCCCTATTGTCCATCTCAAACTGCTTAATTGCAGCATCCAGAGCTTTCTAAGAACATCAGGAAGAATCTGGATCTTATTCTTCAAAGGCAGTTTTATTTAAAACTATGCCTAGTTTCAGATTTGTATTGGTCTGTACTTGTGCAATAAAATGTTTTGTCTAATTGTTAGCTGTTTAACCATGGTATTATAATTTTAAGTGGCATTCTCAGGTAAATGTAAATTCTGTTAGTATGTGTGTGATCATTATAATGTTGTGATTTTGGAAATCACTGCTTAAAAGCATTTTGATTATTTTCCTCATTAAAATATTAACTTACATTATAAATACCATTAGCAGTGTATTTAGTATTATGGATTTTTTACTCAAAGTTTTGAATTCTTAATTTTGTTCACACTTTATTTTTTTTTTTAACATTTCAGGTATATTTGATTTACAAAAGAAAACGTGGTCCATATATACTGACAATCCTAAAACTATAAATCCTGTTGTGATTTTACCTATGGATATTTGGCCAACAGTATAAAGAAAATATAGGTTCAAAATGTGCTTCTGGTGACTAAAAAATGCATTAAGCCAAATGTTTGATAACTTTCATAAAATATCATAAAATGCAGGACACTTTTAGTACTGCATTCAGAAATTGTGATATTTTTATTTTTCTGTACTATTATTGGATATTTTATCCTGATAGTTATTTATTGATTTGTTTTTATAGTGTTAGTTTTTGTTGTTAAAGAATGGTTACAAATGGCATGTCCCATCATTTGTCTTGGGAATATGTATTTAAAATTGACACTCCTATTAAATTCATTTGTAAAAATTCTGCTGACAGTTGATTATTATTGATAACATTAATATATTCATGTTTTTATAAACTCTCATAGTCATTTTATGAAAAACTGCATAACAGAAAGAAGAATAAAATGTTTTGTATCTTCAAACTGTAGGATCATCATTCAAATTGAAATAGTGAATTAGTGCACAACTAGGGGTGCACACATGAGGCATTTGCCACACGTGCCACCTAAAATAGGCACTGCTAGATGCGCTACTACATATGTATGTTACGATACGATATGAATTAGGTGCCTTTACAAGGTTTTGCTTCAGGCAGCACAAATGCTAGCACCAGCCCTGATAATAAGAATGGTTTTCAGTGGTTATCTTGCTGTTTAATAGACCCCTATTGTGCATAACGGAAGGAGCCTAAAATTGTTCAATTAATAGATTCTGTATTAGTTGCAGTTTATCCATACTTTGCTGTTTTCCATCAGTATATTTGTTGATCACCCATACTTGCTGTTCAAGATTATTCAACAGAATAATCTTGAGCTTTTCAACAACTCACGCATTAGTTACTGAGTGAATAAGGCAATCTTGTGACTGCAAAACTGATCCCAACCTAAGGTAACCCAAAAATGTATTGTCACCATTAGCATATCTAATGAATCATCATTAGACATGCTAAGGGATGCAAAAATATATCTGTTATACCTTTATTTATGTTATGTTTAGTAATATTTAATAAAATATTACTTCTGATTATATCATTGTAACAGTTAATACATGCAGTGCTAAATTTGTGTTGCTTGTTGCATTGTACATGTTTAGTTTTGCTTTTTGTCAGATAAATCATAATCACTTAGCATTGCACAATCTAAAAGGAAGGTACTGTACATCCAACTGCCAATCGCCCATTTGGCATTCGTGTTCAAGAACTACCCACTGAGCTTAATATCAAAGTAGAGGAGGTTGCTCGATCACCAAAACAGCCCTTCCGCCCTGGCATGCTCAAATACTAGCATGTGACTTTTTGCCCAAGAATGTGACGAAATCTAATACCCTGCCTTCCATCTACCTTCAGCTCCATTCACAACACCACACAGAACATTCTGACTTCTTGCCAGTTTACACAGATGGCTTGAAGTCAGAATCGTGTGTGGGACCTGCTGCTTTTTTCCAGATAATACTATATCTGAGCAGAATCCCCTTGAATGCAGCATATACCCACTGCAGAGCTGCATGCTATAGAGTTAGCTCCAGAACACAATCTGGCTTTTGATGCCTTATAAAGTTATCTATGCACATGCCCACATTCCATAATCCAGTAATTACTGTTGATTGGAGTAGCTTTGAACATTTTCAGAATGCACTCTGAACCTAGCTTCACTGAAAAGTGTAAAATTCTAAGGCCAGTTAAAAGTTCAGTAAAAGTTTTGAAAATCAGCCAAGGCTGCATATGAGAAGCATTAGCAAAGAGTGGGTCAAGCAATTTTTAATGTATGTGAATACAACAAAAGAGAAAGCTAATCAAATCGGACCCTTATGCACTGGTTGTGGGAAAGTCTTAGATAACCTAGCTGATAATGCAGATGAATTGAATAGGTACTTTGCATTGGTCTTTATTGACAACAGCCTCTTCCTGCTGAGAAGAGACTACGAGTTAGGTTGATCCATATGAAATTAGTAACGTTATAATTATGATGATTGTTTATTAGAAAAACTTGAGCATAAATGCAAGTAAGGCTCCCAGAGTTGATGGCATATACCCTGTAGGGAGAGTGAGGAAGTGTATTGAACTTTAAGGTTAATTATGAGGGTATCTTTAGGCTCCGGAGATTCCTTGAATTGGAGAAGTGCCAATGTATTGCAATACATAAAAGCGGTTCTAAGGGTGAAGTTGGTAACTACAGACTTGGTTAGTCTTTCAGTGGTGGGAAAAACCATAGAGTCAATTATTAAGAGTGCAATCCACATTTAGACATGGCATTCTGAAGGAAAAACATGGCTTTAAGGGAAAATCACTTAACGAATGCTATTTTGATACAGTTACCTATGAGCTAGGTTTAGACAATGATTTTGACATAGTTTATTTGGATTTTAGCAACGCATTTGACTCTGTCCCTCATTAATCTTGAATAGGGTATTACTGGTAAGATGATTCTAAGGTGGGTGGCTGCATGACAGAGGGTTGTGATTAATGGATATTCAGATTGTTGTAATGCACAGGAGTGGTATCCCTCAAGGATTGGTTCTTAGACCATTGTTGTTTCTCATTTTCATAAATGACATCAATGGAGTGATGTCAAAATTTTCAGACGTAAAGAGTGGCAGAGTCAGTCAGTGCCAAGCAGTGCTTCAGGATAATTCGAACAGACTTCAAAGATGGTCAGAGAAGTGACAGCTATGTTTTAATGCTGGTAAAAGAAAGTGTTACAGTTTGGGAATAGCAACCTCCCAAATAAATTATACACTTGGTGGGCTTGAATTAAAAACAGTGGAGGAGGAAAGGGATCTGGGAGTTATAATATGGGCATATGAATTTTTCTGAGCAGCATAAGCAGGCAGCCAGAAAAGCCCGTGGTGTTCTATTGATGATTTATTAAATGTTATCCTGTAGAGATAGGGCGATCATGATCCTACTCTACAAGGCAATTGTAAGACCACATTTGGAATACTGTGTGAGGGTATGGAGACCTCATCTGAAAAAAGACTGAGCTTCTTGAAAGGGTCCAAACACGGGTAACTTTAATGGTGAGATTGGTGGGCTGTTGAGCTTGGCAACCAGGAATCCCAGAGGTGACCTGATTGAAGTTTATAAGGCACTGAGAAGGATTAGTAATATGAATGTACATGGAATTCTCACTGTTATAAAGAATTCCAGAACTATGGGCCATAAATTCAAATTACTGGGGTTGAGGTTTAGGTTGGATTGTAGGTCTTTTACCCAGCAAGTTGTTGTTGTTGGAACAAGTTGCCCTCACAAGTAGTTGAGGCTGACACTTTGAATAAATTCAAAGGTCAACTGGATAGTTATCTGTGTGAGGAGGGAAGTATATAATTTTTATTTTCTTATCTACTTGGTGTTTCTTTTTTTTTGTCAGTCTAGCAAAAGCCTGTGGCTTCCTTGCACTATGTGGTGAATACTATTACCACTACAAAACCAATACTGGAAGAACAAAAGTGACAGCTTGGCTACAGTGATAAAAATACAAAAGTTATTGTCCTGATAGAATTCCAATCAAGACTTCTGCACAGTGCAAACTGGCAGCAAGAAAGCAAAATATGAATTGGATCGAATGCCAAAACTTGTAATGTTACAGAAGTGTGTGTTAAGTTATAGGGTTTTAGACATAAGCAACTTAGGCTATATTGCACCATGTATAATGTTTGTAAATTGCATGTTCTGTGGTTGGTTTACTGGACAAAAAATGGTGTTTCCAGGAGAGAGAAAAAACTATGCTACCCTTGCTGGAGCCTAACTGACTCAGCCACATCAAAAAGATCCATAAAAATTCCTTGCGTCTTTGACAGGATTCAAACTCTGGTGTGGGTAGGATGGTGATCATACCAACTGTGCTACCGATAAGGGCTAGTGATAAATGAGAAATACAGGGCCCTGAAAGCAGACTTTATACAGTGGCTGACAAAAAAACTGCATCACTTGTGAATTTTGAAAATAATGTGTTTTGTTCTGAATGTGGGTTGCAGAAATATTCGAAATGCATTTGTTAGATGGGATATATATCTCTGTGAATGAAATCCAATAAAAAGACTCCACCTGATATACCTAATTGCCATAAATATCTTCCCAAAGGTCATGTGTAATTAATGGAAATATTGAGAAATCGTGCAAATGGCAATCATGACAACCAAAAATACATTTTATTGCATTTATGTGTACAAACTGAAATGACAAGTTAATGTAATAGTATTATGTACTGTAAATCAGCAAAATATTTTGTTCTTTTGGCATAGATTTAATCAACTTCTGGATATACGGTTGCTCAATTTCGTGGTACCACACCCTTACAATGCTTTCGTGCAGCAAAATCTTACCTCTTGGCTTCTGAGCAATTTTAGATGACATTATGTACCAGCAACTTTCAATAGGGTTAAAACCTAGGCCAGTCCAATGCTGTAATGTCAGCATTTCTGAGGTATGACTGCACCTTAGGGAGAAAAACGAGGGAAAACATTGGCGTAAGTATGTTTTAAGCCTTGTGAGACAAGAAGACAAACTCATCATTAAATCTAAATAGCATATAAACTTACCAATTTTGCTGTGTGGCAAAGTGCTTGAGCACTTGAAAAATGCAGTTTTGGACGTCTGTGGTGATCCCTAATAACGATGGGTTTCAGGCACTCCAAGATAGCAGTGTAGGTTTCTGCATTCACTGTTCCGTTAATAAACTTAATTCGCCCCACCCCTTTGCTTGATATGCATCTGACTGTCCGGCGGGGAATTTTACAGTTGGTGTTATGCAGTAAGGATGGTATGCCTCCGATTTTCGTCTTCTGACATATCACCTCCCATCCTAGCCATGCAGGTTGAATTTCGTTTCGTCAGTAAAGATGAGTGTCCCATTGCCCTTTTGTCCATGAAACATGCGTTTTAGCCCAAGCATGTGCTTCTTCCTCGTTTATTGAGTCAACAAAGTCTTGGGCCGATAGGCATGTAGACTATATTCTGAAAAAGCATCTTTGGATAGTTGGTGCACTTGTTTCAACACCATCTCAAAGTCCAGTTTTAGATCAGGAGCACTAACATGGCAATTACGAATGCATAGCCGCTTTCAAATATCGATCTTGGGAAGGCGTAGTCACCCTCTTATGTCCTGGTCCAGTTTCACGCTTTAATTTCAGCACCCAGGATACTGTTGACTGGTGGTCTTCCATTTTACCAGCTGTAGCACGCATAGAAAGCCCTTCCTAGGACAACAACAGCTACACTTTTTTCTTGGCGTCAACTGAATATATTGAGCTATGCTTGCGCCTCTGCAAAAGAGGATACTAATGAGTTTGTATACCCTTCCTAGGCGCCTCCGTAGCCAGGTGGGAAGGAGTAGCAGTGCATAGCACGCTTCTTGATTAGACCGGGGTTCGAGCCCGTCACCACCAAAAAAGGAGGATGCGGAAAGGTCAGGGAATGACTACCGCATATCCTGGAGCAATATGGCCTTAGTTGCTAATGCTCCTAAAATACAAAAAACAAACAAACAGTATACCCTTCCTACACTATTTATAGAAACGGCTGATGCAATATAAGAGTTATTTGATGCAATGCCTTTGCTTTGCGACAAAATAACTAATCAAACTATCATACGTTTCACTACAAATGCTACTTTTTTTTTAAGGTGATGCAGTTTTTTGTCCTTTATAATTACTTGATTTCAGGCCGTATTTTTGCGAATTTGTTTCAGTCAGACAGAGATTGTTTAGTTTATGAGTGATAAATATTTCGTTATATTTTCAATTGTATTTAAAAATAGTTTCGCATTTTTAGCTTTGTTCCATAATGTTTGAGCACCAGTTGTACGAACCATTATTTGATCCCTTAAATTGAATGTTCAAATGTAACGCAGTGTGTATATGTGTCACAGGTCAATGGGGGAATCCACAGGTAAGTAAGTAACTGATTTGTGAGGGGGGCTGTAGTTCTGCTGGACACGATTGGAACCAACTTCCATGTTTTGGTGAGGCAAAACTACGCAGGGGTAGAATAATATCATTATTCTTCTCTTTCTTGGTGATTCCTCTCTCTCTCTCTCTCTGGGTAACTTGGAAATTTCTTTTAGTTCCCTTGCACTATATGGCTAGTAATAATAATAATAGCATAGGAAAGCAAGAAAGATCAATAAAGAGAGAGAGAGAGAGAGATAGCATGTGAAAATTTTTGGTTTACAGACAATGCAAAAACATAACATGCAAGGACATATTTTTGGAATAATCTTCGTGGTATTAGCCAAAATTCTGCTTTCCCCCTTCAGATCCACTATTGCTCCTGAAGGAGGAACTTCAAATGAGTGAAAAGTGGTAAAATCCAGTACATGGTCACGAGTTCGTATTGTACTTTTGCTGATAAAAATTAATAGACAGTAGGTGCCACCGCGTGAGCAGTCAAAACATTTCAAAGCACTATGGCGAATATGGATTTTCAGGCAAAATTTCTGTCTTTGTAAGCAGTCAATATTGTTTGATTCATTGGTTCGGGGTTTGGTCTGCTCTTCAGCCGTGTTTTCGAAACAGCAGAACGAAAAATCCGAGTTTCTGGGAAGAAAAAACCTCGTACTATCGTCTGAGACAAACTAACTCAGCCACATTGTGAAAAAAAAGACCCATAAAAATCCCTTGCGTCATTGACGGGATTCGAACTCAGGTCTTTTCAACCTGGTGTGGGCTGGATGGTAATTATACAAACTGTGCTACCAGAAGGCAGGGGGAGGGGACAGCTTAATTGTTTAAATCCACATTCACGAATTTTAGCCTGTGAAAACTCCGGTTTTTGTGCATGGATTCATTGTCGTGGAGAAGCAACATCCGATCACCCATCTTTTCTCATCTTTTTTCCTAATTGGAACTTTTAACTTTGGCATAATATTCTGTTATTGTGGTTTTAAGTGAAAGGTAATTAATTAACATGAATCCTTTTGTGTCTCAGAAAATTGCGCCCAACGCTTTATCAGCTGATGATTGGATTCGAAACTTTTTCGTGGTTGGCGATCTTTTGTGCTTCCTCTGTATGCTTTCTAATTTGAATTCAGGACCACGAAAATATAGTCAAGTTTTATGACCAGTCACCAAAAAGGATAAAATTATCTGGATTAGCATGAATTTGTCTTAATTTCTCTTTGTATGACTCCACCCTTTGATGTTTGTCATGAATAGAAAGATTTTTCTGGGAACCCATCTTGCACAAATTTTAGACATTTCCAATTGGTCGTGTATTATTATTAAAATGCTCCCAAGGGAGATGTATATACTTTTTCAAATTCAGACACTTTAATTCTTCTATTTTATATATATATTTTTTTTTCAATGATGACAATATTTTCAGAACTGATTACTTCAGAAGGCCGACCAGAACTCGGATCACCCTCAACCCCGGGGGCTCACATCTGGTGGGTATGGGCTTGGCACACCCAGGGTCCTGAGCTGGATATCATCATTCTTCGTGATTCCCTTCTACTTCTGACTCTTGTTTTCTCTCTCTCTCTTGGGGATTATAATTCAGAATTTTTTTTTTTTTTTTGGCTGGCGCAGCATAAGCCTCAGGCTTCCTTGCACCATATGGCTAATAATAATAATCCTCCAGTCTCGGGACGCTCTTCCCCGAGACTGAAGGATTCATGCTGCCCATTCAAGACCAGGTAATCAACACCAGAAACTATAGAAAATACATGGCAAAGGAGCCCGGAATATCAGAAGACACATGACGATGCCACCTGGCCTCAGAAACGATCCAACATATCACTGTGGGGTGCAAGGTGATCACCCAGATTGAGTACACTCATAGACACGACCAGATAGCTAGGATAATACATCAGAAGCTAGCGAGGAAATACCAGTTGACCAAAGAAAGTGTACCATACTAGAGATCCAAACCCACAACTGTACTGGGACCGCGCCATAATAACGGATAAGACCATCCCGCACAACAGACCGGACATAACCCTTGTGGACAAAAAGGAAAAGGTTACCTACCTGATTGACATAGCAATGTCCAGAAAACCCACGAGGAAAAAAATTAGAAAGTACACGAACCTGAGACATGAGATCAAGGACATGTGGCATATGGAAGTATAAACCATCCCAATCATCGTATCAACCACCCGTATGGTACCAAAGATCACATAGCAGCCTAGTAGCAATAGGTCTCCCAGAGAACACCTACAAGGAACTCCAGAAAGTCGCAATCCTGAACGCCTGTAGGATAGTCAGAGATTTCCTCGACCGACAGTAACACCAGACATTACAACCACCCTGTGTACTTGGTAGCAGTACCCATCATAGAGTAGAATCCCCCAATCAGGGAGAAAATAATATGAGAGCAATAATAATAATAAACTCCCGTCCTTTTTTCAACTCTGCCAACAATCTTGCAACAGTAGCCTAAATGAGCAATATTTCTCTGAACACGCTAGTCTTTTTTATTTTTTGGATTTATTTTTCATCGAGGCCTTCTGGTAAAAAAATTTCATTACTGAACGATGTTCTGTATGCTTGGTTTCCAGTCATTTCCACCTACCAACAAAAAAAATTAAATTTTAGAAACTGCATAAGACAGTGTAGTGGGATATACAAAATGTATGAATACATTTCATATACACTGTTCTCAAACTTTTTTTTACCGCCCCTTGTATTGCACAAAGCATCACAACCATTGTTAGTTTTGCATAGTGGATATATTAAATTTTAATAATTTCGCGGATAAAAAACCTGTAGCATCCTTCATCCCATAATTACCATCCTATATTGCTCTGGTGCCACACATTGAAGACCTGCTAATTCCCAGTCCGCCTTTCAGAGAAAAATCTTCGGAATTCGATAATGAATCTGGTGAACATGATAACTGGGATTACTCCTTAGAAGCTTATCCAATGAAGAGCTCAAAACATCTCATATAAATCTACTGGATTCCAGCTGCAAGGATTCCATATAGAGAGAAAAGACAACTTTTGCAAGTTTTTAACTGTTATAGAATTTTAAACAGGTTAAAACTTGCAAAAGTATTAGTCACAGTCCGGAACAGTGGCGTCTTTTCATTGATCAAATAAAATTTGAAAGCCATGTTGCTTCATAATGGGAATGTACACCCGTCGATTCCCATTGTCAGTCTCTGTTCATATCGGCGGCGTTATATTTGCGTTTAGGTAACGCCATACAAAATAACTCTTCATATTTGTATTAGCAGTAACAAATAATGCAAGAAAGCAAGCTTATAAAGCATTAGCCAAGAAAATTCTTCCATCACCTGGTCATCCCCTCTAGCCCATCCTTGAATTTATTCAAACAGCCCACTTACACAACAGATGGAACCTTGTTCCAACAATCAACCATCCACTAGCTGAAGGCAAACTTCGGCATATCTCTCCTGCAACTATCCTTTTTCAGTTCATGCCTCCCTGACATGTGTAATTTGAGAAAGAGGAAGGATGCCATCAGCGCTGAGCTTACTCAATTCATTCAAAGCCTTAAACATCTCAGTCAGAACACTTCACAGGTGCGTAGTTCCCAGACGCTGCAGTTTGCAAAATTGAAGCCTTTATTGGTAAGACCTCCCTTCGTTCCCCTCACTAATCTTGTTGTGTTCTCTGCGCACCAGCAGATTAACATCTTTCCAAACATGAAACCTCCAGAGATTTACAGTATGTAGTATTCAAGATGTGGTGTAACCATTGCCTTATACGATGGGATAATCACCTCCCTGCTAGCTAGCAAAATTCATGTATATCATTGACCAAACTGCATGAGCTGCCCCGACACCTGTTTACATTACTCAGAGAACTGACTGCAGTAAACTGCACAATAACGTACCACACAGTCGGTACGTTAATCACATTAGTCCACGAAGAACAGTGCCCTTTGATGACCACTCTCTGTCTTCTCCTACTGAATCATCTGTTTATTTAAAGCAGTAACTTTCCCATAATATCACACTGCACCAGTTTGTACAGCAGTCTCTTATGCGCATTAGTATCAAAGGCTTTTATCAAGCTTTGATACTGCACATATTAAAGAAGACAACTAATTGTGATGCACATCTTAAATAAGATCATTCATGACCGGTATAAATAGGATGCTTTCAATCTCATGATTCTTTCCAGGCTTAAAGTGGCTTATTATTATTATTGTTATTATTATTATTATTATTATTAGTAGTAGTAGTAGTAGTAGTAACAGTCATTGTGGATATGTGCCCTCCCACGAATTGGCACATAGTGTTACATATGATGGGTAGAAGCAGTGATATATGGAATTTCAATGAGATTGGAAATGTTTCCATCACCAAATGGATTCTTTTCTACCCACTTGCATGAGGATAAATCAATAGTGAAACACGAGGGAAAAAACAACTGGCTAGATTGCACATTGCAGCTACCAACATCTTGTCCAGTGGCCGTTCCACAATGTTTTAAATGTTGTAAGTTCGGCCACACTTCCCATACATGTACACCGACCACATCGGGATGCGGCCACTGCTCCGAGTAGGGCCATGAGTTTATGAGAGAGGACACGTAGGTAAGACATGTCATCTATGAGAGATGACGTGTCCTACCTACTTAAATGCCAAAAAGCACATACCAACTTCGAATCAATTATGGGAACGAGGTTTAAACAACACAACTACGGAGTGCTCAAAAGATATCAGCTAAACGCAGAGAGCCAAAGCAGTGGCTGGGCAGGTCGCCATAAAGGCGGACCAGGAAAACACGGACGTAATCCTGCTTCAAGGACCATATGCACATATGAAACAAATAAGGGGAACCCCCTGTCCTACAATGTGATCTACACTGATGAAGGTACACCCTGGGCAGCTGTTGCTATCTGCAATCCAGAGATTACTGCGACCCGTATTCCACAATTATGTACTATCTGGGCAGCGTGTGCCCATATTGTCACCTCCATCGGCAATCTCTACCTGATCGCTCTCTACTGTAGGCCAGGGGAGGACATCCAACAATCTATAAGATACCTCCAGGCTGTCCGAGCGGAAGTTAACATCCGCTCCCACTATTATCTTTTGTCCAAGACAAAAGATAATAGTGGGAGCGGATGTTAACTTCCGCTCGCCAGCCTGGCACAGCACAGCACAGGACAACCTAAGACCGGCAAGGCACCTCAAACGGCCAGTAACTGGAAAACTATTTATCAAACTTATCAAACTCTACCTACACAGTACAGAACCAACCCTTGAAATACGTTATGGGAAGCTACAATCGACATCACATTAACTATAAGGAACATAACAGAGAATGTCTCAAACTGGGAAGTCCAAAGCGCCTGGACGACATCCTGATCATCGCACCATAGCACACCAAATTGACAGAACCATGACGAGGAGACCTACCATCAGGCTGAAGATGAACAGATTTTCAATAGAAAAAGCAAATTAGCAGCTATTCCAGGAGCAAATTATAGCTATAGCAAATGAACTGAGGGACGATAAACCTGACTGGAAGAGAAACCCAGATATCCTACAAAGAAAAATAACACAAATAATTACAACAGCGGCAGAGGCAGCGATGAGAAGAAAGACCCCGACGTCGGGTGCGAAGCCCTGGTTGACTCCGGAGCTCCAGGGATTGAGGAGAGAAGTCCAAGCAAAAGGAAAAAGTTCCAGCGGGTGAGTAGATCATGGCTGGCTGCGAAGGTGGAGCATCTGCACCAGCGCTATAGGGAAGCCAGGAACAAATACAATGACAGAATAAAAAATAAAAATAAAAAACAAGAGGGCATCTTGGGAACAGCTAGTCTCCACGACTGGGAACACAGACCCCTGGGGAGTGGGTTATAAAATAACTACTAACCAATTCCCCAGGGGAGAGGTTCAAACGGCAACCAAGACGCCACAAGTTACTATAACAACAACCTGGAAGGACTCAACAACTAACATACTGAATACAATTCTACGGGAACCGCCGAGCATGCTGATACCTGATCAACAGATCATCTGTCAGGCAAACGATGCATAAACTATGCAGAAGATGGAACCACAATTTACAATGGAATAAACTTCAAGCTGCAACTGCGCAATTGAGAAACAAAAAATGTCCTGGCCCAGATTTGCTGGAGCCAGAGATTATCAAGAAAGTAGTAGAAATACCCCCAAACCTCCCACTCCAACTATTCAACTGCTGCCTCGTGGCAGGAAAATTTCCAACTAGCTGGAAAACTGCAAACTTCAGGCTGATTATAAAAAATCCAATCAAGAAAACAGATATACCGGACTCCTATAGGCCAATTGCACTACTGTCCACGGTGAGCAAACTGTTCGAAACACTCCTACACATGAGAATTGCTAGCCACTATACTCAGCAAAATTCAGAGATACCCCCAGGGGCTCACATCTGGTGAGTATGGGCTTGGCACACCCAGGGTCCTGAGCTGGATATCACCATTCTTCTCCTTCTTGGTGATTCCTTTCTACGTCTCTCTCTCTCTCTCTCTCTCTCTCTCTCTCTCTCTCGCCTTCTCTCAGGGTAATAGGGAATTTTTTTTTTTTTTTTTTTTTGGCCGGTGCAGCATAAGCCTCAGGTTTCCTTGCACCATAATAATAATAATAATAATAATAATGATAACAACATAACACTACATGACATTCCACTACACACACACACACACTCTTAAATCTCTGGCCTCCACAGAGTACTGTGATGCATAAACAGAGTATACAACGCGGAGATGGGGGGGGAACCCCTCGTGCCGTCAGACAGCTAACACACTTTGCACTTTGTCCAGTGCCAGGAACACTGCGATTAGATGACGCATATACAGTGGTAGAGAATGAAAGGGACTTGGGGGTGGTTGTGCAGGCAGATATGAAGTTCTCTGAGCAGTGCAGACGGGCTGCAAGAGTAGCTCATGGAGTATTGTCAATGATATACAGGAATTTTTCCAGCAGGGATAAGGAGGTGATTATTCCATTGTATAAGGCGATGGTCAGGCCACACCTAGAGTACTGTATACAGGTCTGGAGGCCTCATTTCAAGAAGGATGTAGAGCTGCTGGAACGAGTACAGAGAAGGGCAACAAGATTAGTGAATGGAACAAAGGGGTGTTCTTACGAAGAAAGGCTTAAGTTTTGCAAATTGCAGTGTCTGGAGACTAGGCACCAGCGAGGTGATCTGATAGAGGTGTATAAAGCCTTGAATGGTTTAAGCATGCTCAATGCTGATGGGATTCTTCCTCTAGCTCAGAAAAATCACCTGAGAGGGCATAAATTCAAATTGAGGAAAGACAGATGTAGGATAGACGTGCGGAAATTTGCCTTTAGCCAGCGGGTGGTTGGTTGGCGGAACAGACTTCCATCCCTTGTGGTGGAGGTTGATAGCCTAAATAAGTTTAAGGCTCAGCTGGACAGGTATTTTGAACGAACAGAGGGGTGAAGTGGAAGTGGGTTTTTTTTTTTTTTTTTTTTTTTTTGGCTGATGCTGCATAAGCTTGCTTTCTTGCATCAAATGCCTCTACTAATATGTCGTTGTCGGTCGGACAAATGGTGTTTCCTTTTTGTATCAAACTGATGAAGGGTACGTGTGTGGCAACAACAACAAGAGACGACGGTCTACACATGAAAAGAGTAGCCAGTGCAGAGTACTGAAGGCGATGGTCTGGTCTGGGAAATATTTAGCTATGATACCTTAGTTCCTAAAGTACGTGTTTGACCGCAGAAATCTATCGCACCATCATTGTTGACCATGCACACACTTGAATGTTTCTGCTGCTTCCTGATGGTAATATCATCTTTCAGAAGGATGATCGTAGTGCCATCAGGCCAAACACTAATGGTTGTATGAAGACTCTGAAGATTTCCCTTCCTACAGTCATTCCTTATTGTCCCTGACCTGAACCCCAATGAACATTTGTAGCACGATGCTGAACAGGCTGCCAGACGTGTAGAACTCTCATTCGACTTGGAACAGTTATGTCCACCTTCTCTAAAGGAAGGACGATGAAGATCGGTAGCATGAAGTGGAATAGTCGGTCAGACGTGTACAATTGCCATCCTTCAGTATTGGACAGATAAGCATGGATCTAGTAATAGTATTTCTTATAATATTTTAGTCTTCTTTAAATAAAATGGTGAAAATTAAACGTTAAAATAACCCCGAGAGGAATTTATTTCGACGTTCTTCGTTAATTCCCTCTTTCCATTATTATAACACATAACTACAATTTATTATTTTTATTACAATCATTCAAGCGAATTTTTTTGGCGAGACCAAACTTGATTATTAATTATTAATGGTATAACTATTAAATTAATTAAATGAAAAAATATATATAATCTATATAAATATTTTTTAAAAAATTGCGCAAAAAAATCGATGTTTTTGTTGTAAAGAATTATCTTCAGAAAGAGGAAGTTGTGAGTTATATTGACTAATGCCATAGGGATGCTTTTAATATTTATGTAATGCGAAAATCATTTTTACGGTAAAAGTATTTGTACTTATATATAATCTCGCCGTAATTATTTTTATTCTTTATTTAGAGGGGAAATACATATATATTTTCATATGTATGCTATCATATCATGTTCCTAAGTTTGAAAATGCAGCAAAGTGAGATTTATTCGTGAAGAAATTGAATTGCATTTTTTTTTATCTAATAATGGTCTCCCTGTCACCATCCACATACTATAAATAAGATATTAAAAAAGCCATAAACTGACCCGCAGTTTATGGCTTTTGTATATATTAAGCCATATACACCCACACAAAAGCATATATCAGTGGTTTTCAACCTTTTTTTTAATAGCGGCACCTCTAAGTAATTTATTTTATATTGCGGCAACCCTACTCAATTTTCTGCCTGTTTGATCTCATTCTGTGTGTGTGTGTGTATATATATATATATATATATATATATATATTATATATATTATATAGTAATTTAAGCCCAAATTACGTGGCACCCCTGTTGAAAACCACGCATATATCAATGTGGTGGGGGGGAACACTATTGGTCACACTTGCAATTAGATTTTATTACTTATTCTTTGAGTAAAATCCGACTGAAAGTGTAAAAATCGAGGTGTGAAGATTTCAGCTGTGGCAGAAATTTTAAGATTGATTGTGAATTGGTATCTGTAACTGCTCCATTCCATCGTCTGATTAACATTAAGGTAAGGTTTGCCGTGGTCCCTGTGCTACTATACTTAAAGGGGAAATACAGGCTGGATTCTCATTTGTGCACAGATCAGGAATTCCCGGGGAATTCCTGATCTGTGCACAATTCCCTGTGCAATTCCCGGGGAATTGCACAGGGAATTGCAATCTTTGTGCTTTAATCATAATGTAACAGTAAAAAAAAAAAAAAAAAAAAAAATCCATGTTATTTTAATCATGGAGGAGGGTTGCTTTATCTCCTACCTGGGACTGTCCCCGATTGTTATCAAATATTTCCGTGACCAAGGTTCTTTTTTAATGATATCACATGAACTTACACCATCTCCCCCTCTCTGTGCTGGCACAGAAGTATGCATAAACCCATTGTCTGTGTGTGCTCCGTTGTAATAAAAACGATGAAACACCTGGTTGCATAGGGGCTCACATCTGGTGAGTATGGGCTTGGCATACCCAGAGTCCTGAGCTGGACATCATCTTTCTTGGTGTGATTCCCTTCTATTTTGGGTGCCTCCATAGCCAGGTGGGAAGGAGCAGTAGTGCGTATCACATGCTTCTTGATTAGACCGGGGTTCGAGCCCGTTGCCACCAAATACGGAAGGTGTGGAAAGGTCAGGGAATGACCACCGCATATCCCGGAGCAGTATGGCCTTAGTTGCTAATGCTCCTAAAAACCAAAACAACAACAACCCTTCTACTTTTGACACTCTCTCACTCTCTCTCTCTCTCTCATTGGCACCTCCGTAGCCAGGGTGGGCAGGAGCAGCAGTGCGTAGCACAGCTTCTTGATTAGACCGGGGTTCGAGCCCGTGAGCCACCAAATACAGAGGATGCGGAAAGGTCAGGGAATGACCACCGCATATCTCCTCAGTAATGTGGCCTTAGTTGCTAATGCTCCTAAAAACCAAATAACAACAACTCTCTCTCACTCACTCAGGGTAACTTGAGATTTTTTTTTTTTTTTTTTTGGCTGGTGTAGCATAAGCTTTAGGTTTCCCTGCACCATATAGTTATTAATAATAATAAATATACAGGATAGTCCATAAGTAAGGAAATGTGTTCTGTTACATAAAATAACAGTATTTTAAATATATATATTTTATTATTATTATTATTATTATTAGCCATATGGGTGCAAGGAAGCCTGAGGCTTATGCTGCACCAGCCAAAAAAAAAAAAAAATTCCAAGTTACCCCCCTGTGTGTGTGTGTGTGTGTGTGTGTGAGAGAGAGAGAGAGAGAGAAAAGTAGAAAGGCATCACCAAGAAAGAGAAGAATGATGATATCCAGCTCAGGACCCTGGGTTTGCCAAGCCCATACTCACCAGATGTGAGCCCCCGGGGTTTTTAATTAATGCTAGCAGAATGTAAGGGCATACATAAACTTAAGCCATTTTTGGTCTTTATAAAACTAGTTTTTTGGGTACAGAACAACAAACAGCAAATTCTTTAGAAATGTTTCCAAATTCTTTGGAAAAGAGTATTACAAACCCAAATTCATCTGGGTTTGTAACACTCATGGCCAAAAACCATATAAGAAATTTCAATCTCAATCATCCTTATCCAAACTTTATAGCAAAATTGGATGAAACCTTGTATTTAAGTCATTCATGATTCGTTTTAAGCTTATTTTAGGTATTTTATGTTCTGAACTTTGCTTTCTATGAGGATTTTTTCAAACTTCTTTTGATACTCTCTCTTACGAGTTTCAGATGCAAGGTTGATAGATTGTACATTGTTCCTGACTTCTTCATAATTTGTTTTGCAGTCTTTGTTGTGGGTGATTTATGTCAAAAAATGTCTTGAATCAGTATGCCACTTGACAATTTCAATACTTTCCCTTATTATAAGGCTCATGGTACTTTTTCTATGATCAAATTATTCTGAAACAATAAGAAAATAATTATAAACTTTTTTTCAAATAACTTATGCATATTTACATCAGCAGTTATTCAGAATAGTTTCCTTACTTATGGACCACACTGTATAAACTGAAATATATCTACATTTTGGCTCCAAACTCACTGAACCAGTCTTTTTATTTCTGTTCAGCTTTCTTTATTTACCCATTCCACATTTGGGATCATGTAAAATATATATATATATGTGTGTGTGTGTGTATATATATATACAGAGAATATTTTATTTTGTCATTAAAATAAATTATTTTATAGTTAACAATAAACTACTAATTTAATAAAAAAAATTTCTTGACTGAATGTCTAAGAGTATGACAACCTTTTTCATACTAATTTAATAGTTTAAATTACTGGTAGAGTAATGCAGACATTTTTACTCCTTATTCTTTTTATCAGTTTCTTATTGAATGAAGTATATGTTCAAAGTACAAAGTCTGCTTTCTATGATTAATCTAAAAGATTCTCAGTGTTCTTAGCTTTATACTTCTAGCTGTGGGCTGAACTAGGTATTTTGCTGTGGCTGATATTTTGTTTTTAAATTTAAATTAAGCTAGGATTTAATACTTTATCTTATAGTTAATGCTTAGCCCCTATATACATATATATATATTTAATACTAGCGGACAACTTAAAATTAGTGGTAGCACTTCAAAAATGTTTATAACAGTAAACAATGAAAATCATAATTTTGAAAAACTGCTTTGATAATCAGAATTTTATTATTCACAATAGTTTTTATTGCTTTGCATCACTATAATAATATTGATATATACATTGATTAGGATATTTCAGAATCAATAAATTATTATTTTCTTTTGAGTAGAATGTAGCATTTAGCATTAGTAGGGCATATGATTCAAGAAACCAAGCTTATATAGTATCAGTCAAAAAAAAAAAAAAAACACGCTTCCCATTTCACCCTTCCATTCACTCCAAATGTTTGTCTAGTTCTGCCTTGAACTTATTTAAGTTGCTGACCTCCACTACAACAAATGGAAGTTTGTTCCCACTATCAACCGCTTGCTGGCTAAAGACGAATTTCCGCACATCTAATCTACAATTGTCTTTCCTCAATTTGAATTTATGTCCCGTTAGGTGAGTAATCTGAGCAAGAGGAAGAATCCCATTAGCATTGAGCTTGCTCAGTCCATTCAAGGCCTTATACTCCTGAATTAGTAGATCACCTCACAGGGTCTCCAAAAGCTGCAATTTTCAGAATTGGTATACTCACTGCGGTGAGTATACCAAACAACTATACAGGGAAATTGAGTGGGCCGGTAAATCAAAATGTCTTATAATGGGGGATTTTAACTTTCCAGATATTAACTGGAATTTGCAGGTTAGTCACTCATACACACTAGCAAGACTTTTGTGAATTTATTGGATGACTATTTTCTATAGCAGCATATTAGAGAGGCGACAAGAGGAAGCAGTACTCTTGATCTTGTTATCAGCAGTGATTCTACATGCCTTAAGAATCTGCAGGTAAAAGACCTATGGGGTGGGTCTTTTACAGTGCAGCAATCACAGTGTACTAATGTGGAATTTAATTAAAGACATAACTACTGTCAAGGGTAAAGAGAAGATTTTGGCTTTTGTAAGGGTGACTATAGAGGTCTCAGACAGTTTTTAAATTCTATGCAGTGGTACCAACTGATGATGTTACCAATAGCAAATTCTAAATGGGAAGCTTTCATGGAAGTAATCGTAAAAGCTACTAGGCTTTTCATGGCTTAGACTTAAATGGATGTCAGATGAACTAATGAGACTCATGGCAAAGAAGAAAAATGCATGGGGGTGCATATAAATTGTCAGGCTTCACAGAAGCCTGTGATAGATACAAACTAGTCTGTAATTAAGTCACTAAGGAGGTTAGGCAACCGAAGGCAGATTTTGAGAAATTTTTGGCAAAATATGCAAAAAAAAAAACCCAGCAAAGACTTCTTTATCTTTGCTGTTTTTCTTCTAGAAGGAAGAAGAATCAAATTGTCTGTATTCTGGCATTACTGCTACCCATACACAGTATTGCATTTATCAATGTTAAATCTCAATTTCCACCCTAGGTCTTGTTGCAGTAGTATGCCTTGATTACTGCTATTAATCATCCTGCCTGTTTATCATCTGAAAACTTGGACATTAAGCTTGATATGCTTTCATCAGTATCATTAATAAATATCAGTATCAATGCTGAACTCCTTAGAGTTCAGCATTAAGGAACCATAAAGGACTCCACTAATAACTTTAGCTCAAGAAGAGCAGTGCCCATTAATAACCTCCCTCTGTCTTCTCCCACTTGACTATCCCTTTATCCATAGCAAAATGTGTCTGTAATGCCACACCTTGCAATTTATACAGCAGAAATTTGTACCCTACTCAAATTTGCGCTAAAAAAATTAGACAAACATTTGGAATGAATGGATCAGTGAAATGCTATTTTTTTTTTTTTTTGTCTTATGCTGTGTAAGCTTGCTTTCTTGCATCATGTGCCTCTACTAATGCTAAAGGCTCATTTTCCAGGCTGCTGCATGTTTCAATACAAGCAGCATAAGAATCAATTTCATCTTTTCTTGGGGTTGCTGTTAAACTCTTAGTAGTTTCTCATGTAAAGAGTGTCAAAAGCTTTACTGAAATTCAAGTATATGTGATGTCATATTTATTTTTTGCAACACTTTTGTTACTGCTTCACAGTAACTAATCAAATTGGTCAAACGTGATTGACATATAACTGAAATCTTCTCAAGGCTACATTACTTATTTTAACTACTGACTCCATTATTTTCCCTGGAACAGAAGTCAAGCTTATGGTCTGTATTCTCACCCTTTGATCTCCTTTTGTAAATAAGAGACATTTGCTCATCTCCAATATGTAGGGACCTCTCCAGGATCCAAGAACATTCTTATAATGTTGGCTATGGATTTTCTTTCCTCTTTTATTGTTTCTTTTAATATAATTTGGTATACACATGTGAATGTACATGCAGGATATTTGTTCATTTTGTCAGCAACCTGAACATTATCATCAATAGTTATTTCATTTATATTCAGGGGAGCAGTGTGTTTCATCCCTTTCCTTCTAGTGTTAGCACAAGCAAAGATCTGTGAGGATTTTGATTTTCCAGTAACAATCTGGAAACTTAAAAATTTCCTCAGAGATTTACATTCATCATTTTGCCTATAACAGACTTCTACTCTCATTTTTGTTTTCTCAGTGCTTAAGTCACACCAATCTGACTCAGGTTTTTGCTCTGGTGAATTTTCTGAAAGAATGTTTCTGCTTAGCAGTTCAGGTACACAATAAGATTCCTTTTACTATAACTTGAGTCACAGGTTAAAGAAGCAATGCAGGGTCATCTAGACAAGACTGCAGTTATAGTTCAGACACAGAAAATCTTGCCTGACCAATTTGATTGGATACTACTACAATGTGGTCACAAAGAAACTGGACGCAAAAAATAATTTTGATATCATACACTTGGATTTCAGGAAAGCTTTTGATACTGTTGTGCATAAAAGACTGCTGTACAAATTGGAGCAGTATGGCATTAAGGGCAAGTTGTTGCTATGAATAAAAGGATGGTTGAGTGGGAGAAGACAGACAGTGGTAATTAATGGACACTACTCTTCGTGGACTAATGTCATTAGTGGAGTCCTCCAGGGTTCGGTACTGAGCCCATTCCCTTTTTCTATATTTATCAACGATATCGATGAAGGTATATTAGGCTTAATGTCCAAGTTTGCAGATGATACAAAGGTTGGCAGAGTGTTAATGACAGTAATGACTGTATACTATTGCATCTAGAAAATTTTGGCAGATGAGCTGAGAAGTGGCGACTGAAGTTTAACATTAACAAATGCAAAGTACTGCATATGGGTAGCAGTAATCCCAGAGTAACGTACCAAATGTGCGGTACTCCACTCAGGGTTGTGGAGAATGAAAAAGACCTGAGGGTACTTATGCAGTCAGATATGAAATTTTTAGAGCAGTGCAGACAGGATGCCAGAGCAGCTCATGGAGTCTTGTCAGTGATATACAGGAACTTTTCTAGCTGAGATAAGGAGGTGATTATTGGTGAGGGGAACAAAGGTGTTCCCCTCACCAATGAGGTGATCTGATTGAGGTCTATAAGGCTTTGAATGGTTTGAGCAAGCTCAATACTAGCATTAGCATTAGCAGAGGCATATGATGCAAGAAAGCAAGCTTATTCAGCATCAGCCAAAAAAAAAAAAAAAACCACTCCCATTTCACCCCTCCGTTCGTTCGAAATACCTGTCCAGTTGAGCTTTAAATTTGTTTAGGCTATCAACTTCAACAACAAGTGATGGAAGTCGGTTCCACCAACCAACCACCCGCTGGCCAAAGGCAAATTTCCGCACATCTATCCGACATCCGTCCTTCCTCAATTTGAATTTATGCCCTCTGAGGTGATTATTCTGAGAAAGATGAAGAATCCCATTGGCATTGAGCATGCTCAAACCATTCAAAGCCTTATACACCTCTATCAGATCACCTCGCCGGTGCCTAGTCTCCAAACTCTGTAATTTGCAAAACTTAAGCCTTTCTTCGTAAGAGCAACCCTTTGTTCCATTTACTAATCTTGTTGCCCTTCTCTGTACCCGTTCGGGCGCCTCCGTAGCCAGGTGGGAAGGAGCAGCAGTGCGTAACACACGCTTCTTGATTAGACCGGGGTTCGAGCCCGTCACCACCAAATACGGAGGATGCGGAAAGGTCATTCAGGGAATAACCACCGCATATCCCGGAGCAATATGGCCTTAGTTGCTAATGCTCCTAAAAACCAAATAACAAACAAACAAACAAACTGTACCCGTTCCAGCAGCTCTACATCCTTCTTGAAATGAGGCCTCCAGACCTGTATACAGTACTCAAGATGTGGCCTTACCATTGCCTTATACAAGGGAATAATCACCTCCTTATCCCTGCTAGAAAAATTCCTGTATATCATTGACAAGACACCATGAGCTACTCTTGCAGCTCGTCTGCACTGCTCAGAGAACTTCATATCTGCCTGCACAATTACCCCCAGGTCCTTTTCATTCTCCACCACTGTCAGTGTAGTACCGCAGAGTTGATACGTTGCTCTGGGGTTACTGTTTCCCATATGCAGCACTTTACATTTGTCGATGTTAAACCTCATTTGCCACCTCTCAGCCCATCTGTTCAACCTTTCCAGATCCTGTTGCAGCAGCATAGCGTCAGTATTGTCCTTAATGACCCTGCCAACCTTTGTATCATCTGCAAACTTGGACATTAAACTTGATATCCCATCATCAATATCATTCATAAACACCGAAAACAACAACGGACCCAACACTGAACCTTGAGGAACTCCACTAATAACATTAGTCCACGTTGAGCAGTGTCCATTGATTACCACTCTCTGTCTTCTGCCACTCAACCATCCCCTTATCCATAGCAGCAATTTGCCTCCAATGCCACACTGCTCCAATTTGTGCAGCAGTCTTCCATGTGCAACAGTATCAAAAGCCTTTCTAAGATCCAAATATATAATATCAAAGTTATTCCCTGCATCTAGTTCTTTTGTGACTACATCATAGTATCCAATCAAATTGGTCAGGCAAGACCTGCCCTTAACAAAACCATGCTGCGTCTGAGCTATAACTGAATTCTTGTCTAGATGATCCTGCAGTGCTTCTTTAACCAGTACCTCCATTAATTTACCTGGAACAGAAGTTAAACTAACAGGTCTATAATTACTTGTGTCAGCCTTTGATCCTCCTTTGTGAATTGGGGTTACATTTGCACATCTCCAGTCTATGGGTACCTCCCCTGAGTCCAAAGAAGCTCTCATAATTATGGCTAGGGGTTTGCATACTTCCTTTGCTGCCTCCTTTAATATAACTGGATAGATCCCATCCACCCCAGGTGCCTTTTTTATGTTTATCCTCAACAATCTCTCCTCCACTTTCCTCTCAGTTATTACAAAATCATCCAGCTCACTGCCAATGTTTACTTTACCTACATCATTCTCCTTCCTGAATAACTCCTCATGCGTGAATGTAGATGCAAAATACTCGTTTAGATTGTTAGCCACCTGAGCAGGATCCTCAACTATTGAACCATCAATATCCAGTGGACCAATCTGATTCATCCCTTTCCTTTTCGAGTTCAAGTATGTAAAGAACTCTTTTCTGTTTTTCTTTGCATCCTTTGCCAAGGATTTTTCATAGTCTGCCTTTGCCTGCCTAATCTCCTTTGTGACTTGGTTACAGACCAACTTATATCTATCATAGGCTTCCATGTCACCCATTAATTTGTATGTATCCCATGCATTTTTCTTCTCTGCCACATGTCTCATTAGTTCATCTGACAACCATTTAGGCCTAAACCTTGAACAATATTTCTTAGTTGGTATGTAAAGCCTGGTAGCCTCCAAGATTAGTTCCTTGAATGCTTCCCATTTTGAGTTTGCTGTTGGTAACATCATCAGTTGGTCCCACTGTATAGAATTTAAATACTGTCTCAGACCATCATAGTCGCCTTTACGAAAACAAAAACCCTTCCCTTTACCTCTGATGGTAGTTACCTCCTTGAGTAAATCCCACTTCAACACACTGTGATCACTGCCACCTAGTGGTTCATTTATCTGCAGGTTCTTAATGCATGAAGAATCACTACTGATAATCAGATCAAGAGTATTGCTCCCTCTTGTTGCCTCACGAACATGCTGATGTAGAAAACAATCATCCAATAAATCCACAAAAGCCTTGCTAGTGTGCGAGTGACCAACCCACAAATTCCAGTCAATATCTGGGAAATTAAAGTCCCCCATTATAAGACTCTCTGATTTACTGGCCCACTCTATTTCCCTGTACAATATCTTATTATACTCATCAGAGTCATTAGGCCTATAGCACACTCCTACTCTCAATTTTGATTTCCCTATGCTTATGTCACACCAAACTGACTCGACACTGCCCTGTCCATCGATGTCGACTGGCTTCACTTCCTTGGACTTTATGTGTTTCTTAATTAATAGCATAACCCCTCCTCCCCTCCTGTCCTGTCTATCCTTTCTATACACATTGTATTCCCCAAATTCCAGTTCCGCATTACTTATATCTGTATGACACCACGTCTCTGATATCCCAACAATATCTGCCTTTGATGTTTTGAGCAATACCTCAAATTCATCAAATTTATTTACCAAACTCCTAGCATTGGTGTACACGCAGGTATACATGCACCTGTTTCTATTCTTAGCTACCCTAACACAACCCATGTGTTTACTTGTACCGCAATGACTCCCAGCAGTCTCTGAAATATCCTGCATCTTGTTTTTCAGACTTCTGCTCATTTCAGTAGAAGCAGTGCAAGAATCACTTCCACCTCTGCCACTGGCTACTGTTAATCTATTAGTCCTTGTATCCCCCCCAACTAGCAGTTTTCCGACCCACCTAACACTGCCTCGACAGCATCAGCAAAAATTCTTGCACCCTTTCTATTTAAGTGTATCCCATCCCTGTAGAAGCAATCTCTCCTGTTAACAAGTACAGTCCAGGCTGAAAAAAATTCTACCCCTTGAGCCTTGCACAATCCCTCCAGGGCCGAATTGATCGACAAGGCTCTCATCATATACTCCCTCCTATCGTGTCTGGGCAGAATTGCAGACACTTTCAAGTTCAACCCTAATTCACGGCTTTTTTTCAACAGTGACCTGTACTTGCTAAGTAATTCCGCCGGTCTCCTACTCTTAATATCATTAGTGCCAACGTGTACAACTATATCACCTTTTGTGCCCTTAAAAGATGATATCCGCTCTACAACGTCATCAACCTTTGCCCCTGGCAGACATACCCTGGTCCTATTCCACCTATCCTTTTTACAAAGTATGTTACTTACTGATGGGATTCGTCCTGTTGCTCTGATTGCACACTTGAGGAGGCATAAATTCAAATTGAGGAAAGGTAGTTGCAGAATGATGTACGGAAATTTGCCTTTAGCCGGTGAGTGGTTGATTGCTGGAAAAAGCTTCCCTCTGTCATTGTTGGAAGTTGATAGCTTAAATAGATTCAAGGAAGAACTGGACAAACTTTTGGAGTGATTGAATTGATGAAATGGGAATGGGTTTTTTTTTAGGCTGATGCTGTATAAGCTTGCATTATCTGTCACTACTAATGCTAACTCTATTTCCCCAATTCCATATTTATTATTATTATTAATATCCATATGATGCAAGGAAGCCTGAGGCTTATGCTGCACTAGGGGGAAAAAAAAAGTTCCCGAGTAACCCTGTGAGAGAGTGAGAGAGAGAGAGAGAGAGAGAGAGAGAGAGAGAGAGAGAGAGAGAGAGAGAGTCAAAAGTAGAAGGGAATCACCAAGAAAGAGAAGAATGATGATATCCAGCTCAGGACCCTGGGTGTGCCAAGCCCAAGCAGTTTTTGCAACTGTATCTTGTGATTTTTGTGACTGTTTATCATTTGATGGAAAGAGATCCACTCTTCATAACCAGTCATTTATGTAGATTGAATAAATCCATGTAGCTTATTGATTAACTACTTTAACAGTACCAGAACTTTCAGTTACTGTATGTTGCTCCTTAAAAAAAGGGTTTCCATAAATTTTACAGGTTTTTTCCCTTTATTCATTTTTGTGCTCTGAAAATTGTGTATTTGTGAGCTACTAAGATTGCTGTCACTGCTTGTTGAAAGGAGGCAGGAAGAAATTTCACATAAAAAATTCAAAATATTGAAATTAATTAATGTGGAATGGAGAAGAGGGATAGACTAGCATATTCCATATTGGTAGCTCAATTTGTATAGGTTGCAATGTTGACTCCCACTGCCCTTGATATGTCAGTGAATAAATAAAGTATGGTGAAGGTCGAATCTGCATCACTTTGTTCTAAAGGAATATATATTAAAGTTAGCCATTGAACACAGTTTATAAACTTTGCTCTGTACAATACTGGTGTATGCTTGCTACTATGTATACATGGATAAATGTTTAACATTCTTTCACAAACTATGATATATTTTTTTTCAGGTATTGAATTTAGCTATTTGAGAATGTCAGATGTACTGAAACCTCCGAGTAGTCTTCCTGTAATATACGTGAGAGGAAACCACAGTGAAGTTGGATTTCAGATAGTAAGTTGGAGAATTCAGTTTGTACTTTTTAGGAATATTAGCAAAAAAATTCATTGCAGATCGACTTCATCAGTAATTGTTTTGTGGTGCACATATCAGTATGCATTATTAAATTTTCTTCATTTTTACAAATGCAAAGTAGTGTTTTCTCCCTTATTAATTCATAGTGCACATATTATTATGCTGTAACACTCTGCTCTGTAGATTAACTATACTTTCTGATATGAAACGAGTAGTGGTTCACAAATATCAGGATAGCTAATACATTTTCTGAAAATAATATAAAAGTTCAAACCAAGAAACAAAATAGTGTAAAAATATTTTGTTTTTGTCATGTATTGACTGTAAGACAAGTTAGTTAATGTATGTTGTGCTCTACATTCGTGTGTTACCAAATAATAAAATTGCATGATTTATAACAAAAACATTAGCATAAAGCATATGCACAATTAGTACAACTTTTGTGCACAACTGAAAAAATTTTCTTTCTTTGCATGTCACATTGCCTATTCTTTTCCTTCAACCAATGCATGGTACTAAGCTACAATATACAATGTACGGATAGCTATATGATATGTATAAAAAAAAAAAAAAAAAAAATATATATATATATATATATATATATATATATTATAATAATAATAATAATAATAATAATTGCTGGATTTCTGTTGGTGTGATTTTAATGACATTTGGAATTGCCTGACAAATCTTTTTAAAGGACCCAAATATAAAATTATAGAAAATCCACACATTGGGAATTGAGTTGTTGCCTGTAGATGGACATGGTGAAGACTATAGGTTGATTATGCATATTTGCTAATGTGCCTAATAAAGACACGCACAAGTAATGCTTATTAATTGTTTCTAATAGTCATTAACTACATCTTTTTGAAAGGTTCATTTGAAGTAATGTTATTATTAGCATTACCATAAGCATAAGGCTTTGAATTGAGCAAAGCTCAATTCAAAGCCTTAAACACCTCAATCAAATCACCTCACAGATGCCTAGTCTCCAGATGCTGAAGTTTGCAGAACTGACGCCTTTCTTTGTAAGAGAACCCTTTGTTCCACTCACAAATCTCATAGCCTTTCTCTGTACTCATTCCAGCAGCTTTACATCCTTCCTAAAATGAGGCTACGAGACCTGTATGTAGTACTCAAGATGTGGGACTTGACCATTGCCTTATAAAATGGGATAATCACCTCCTTATCCCTTGTTGCAAAATTCCTGTATATATCATGACAAAACAGCATGAGCTGTCCTGACAGTCTGTCTGGATTACTCAGAGAACTTCATATCTGACAGCACAATTACCGCCAGGTCTTTTTCATTTTTCACTAGCCTGCGTGTAGTACTACAGAGTTGGTATGTTACTCTGGAGTTACTGCTGACATGCAGTACTTTACATTTATCAATTGATATATCTTACCCCATCTGCCTAACTTTTCTAGATCCTGTTGCAGTCGCATACTGTCATTACTGTCATTAACCATTCTGCCAACCTTTGTATCATCTGCAAACTTGGGCATTAAACATATGCCTTCATCAGTATCATTGATAAATATAGAAAACAACAATGGGCCCGACATTGAATCCTGGGGACCTCCATTAATAACATTAGTCCACAATGAGCAGTGTTCATCGATTATCATTCTCTGTCATCTCCCACTCGACCATCCCTTTATCCATCGGGATGAGGGGATGGTTGAGTGACAATTCAAAATTATTTTTTGCATTCAATAAAAACTCTTCAATAAAATAATTCTTTAATATTTAAATTTTATAATAAAAAATTTAATAATATTTTATTATAAACTTTTTTATTAAAAAAATGTATACAGTTTGCAGTCCATTAAGAAAAGATGAACTATGTATATATATATTTTTTTTATGAAAACCCCAAACACGAGAGGTATTCGAACATATAGTACTTAGTACTGTGCTTGGGTTGGAGGTTGAGAAGACGAAAGAAGATGTTTGTTGACATTAGACTTGAACTTCTGTAGACTGTAATTTTCAGGAAATACGTATGAAGGAAAGTTGTTCCAGAAAACAGCAATTGAATGAATAAATGAGGAATATGAAAAGTTGGTTCTGTGAGTTTGAAGTTGGACAGTAAATGGATGTTGGCTGGTGGCGGCACGTGTTCAGACTGTTTTGAAAGAGGGAGCGGGAACTATAGAAGCCAATTCAGAAGAACAGTGCCCATGGAAGTATCTGTAGAAAAGGCATGCAGCAGCAACAGTACGTCTATGAGACAGCGAATGGAGAGACTCTGTTAGAGAGGAGTTATTAATTAACCTAACTGCCCTCTTCTGAATGGAATCTAGAAGCCTGAGAGAGGTTTTGGGGACACTGCCCCAGATGTGGGAACAATATTCCATGGTAGGGCGGGTTTGCAATTTGTACAGAGTGAACAGCTGTTTGGAAGAAAAGTAACGCTGAGAGAGAAAGAGAAAACCAAGTTTTTTAGATGCAGAGGAAACAATATTTGTAATGTGCTTGTGCTAAGAGAGAGAGAGATTAGAAGTCAGGGTAATCCCCAAAAGAGATATATCATTTTGCCTAGAAATCGGAGTGTTACCAAAGACAAGCATAGGAGCAGAAGAATCCTTTTTGTGAGATATAAGACAAGACTGAGTTTTATAAGGATTGAAATCAACTAAGTTGTCTTTGCCCCACTGGAGAATTACCTGGAGATCGGAATTTAAGGAATTGGTAGTGGATATTCAAGAAGTTGAAGATATATTATTATAAACAATATATTATAAACAAATATAAGCTATACGGTGCAAGAAAGCCTGAGGCTTATGCTGCAGAGAGAGAGAGAACAGGAGTCAGAAGTAGAAGGGAATCACCAGGAAAGAGAAGAATGATGATATTCAGCTCAGGACCCTGGGTGTGCCAAGCCCATACTCACCAGGTGTGAGCCCTTGGGATTGACTGAGCAGGGCAAGGTTTCTCAAAATGGAAAGTGGAATGCAATGTGCTGTCTTCGGCAAAACTGTGGATAGGATTTCCAGTCAATGGAAGAAGGTCATTAATATACAAGAGGAAAAGAGTGGGGGGAAAGAACTGAACTTGGCAGAATTTAAAAAAAAAAAACCATAATCTTTTTCCAGAAATTAAAAATAAAATTTATGCCAGTCAGGTGTAGCTCTGTTCCACCATGTTTGTTCGCAATAATTAGGGATGCCATGACTGCAGGGTTAAGGGAATCATAATACTTCCTGACCAAACTTAATAAAAATCGAAATACTCAATAAAATTCCCATTTTGAAATTCACACTGTAAAGTATTTAACACTTTTAGGCTCTTTCTTACTAATTTTTTTATTGCTTACTGTTCCTACAAGATGATGGCAGAGTCTAGAAAAAATCACATGCATGCACATAGACTCTAGTACAATGTAATGCATCAGGCACATGTTGATGAAAGCAGAGAAAAACGAACAAAGGATAACACATAACTTCCATATTCATAAAATAATTACTTTAAAAGCTAAATATACTGCTTATTTTAATTAAGAATTGGAATTTAACAATACATATGTATGAACAATCTTCTCATCATCAACCATTCGAAAAAAGTATCTTACAGTTCTTCTATTTCATGTTGTTCAGTTCTCTTCAAAGAGGAAAATAATTTCTCCAGTACAAAGTTTGACTGTACAGTGAATGTTTAAATGATCATTGTTCTTGGTTGGGTACAGTCATAACAGTGTCCTTTAATACCTACATTAGAAAAGGTAGATTACGTGTGAAAGAACCTATAAAGATGGGGGAGGTGGAATAGTTTTTAAATAATGTTGAGTGTGAATTATGTTGAGTCTTTTTAAAATAATGACTATAAATTAAAACTAAAATTAGATTTTATTTCTAAAAATATCCAAATATCTATATATAACTATAGTTTTTCTACATAGGGTCGAACCTTTAAGTCAATGATTCAAGATTATGTTAATGGATCATCAGATTTAAATAACAATTTGATTCCAAGGTATAAAACAAAGAAAGGAGAGCAGGTGAGTGAATATTTATAATTAACTATATGTGACACATTCAAAGTTGTACAGAACAGTGCAGGTACTACTAGTTTAAAATTTCATTAATTTCCATATTTTTACTTTATAGTTGTAAAAAGAATCAAAACTTTGCTTTTGATTTCTTTCCTCTTATTAAAAAGCTGACCAACTGACCTCTGAATATCATTGCTATAATGATTAATGACCTTGTTTAAATATTGAGGAACTCAATGTTATATATGTTTCTGGAAAACAGGTTAAGTGAAATGATATTAAGTGAACTGGTTTTATCATGAATGTAATGTTATAATTGAGGATTGTGTTCTCAGCCAAACCAGTTGGGTAACATATTTTTCATACAAATACAGCCAAAAATTTGTGATAAGAAAGTACACTTAGTTCAAAACTGTGCTAGTGAATGGAATAAATATACAGGAATGAATCTGTCACATAACACTGCTCATACAAAAGCTTGCTGATATGACTTTTTCTCCTGACATGTGCTTTCGGGTTTTTGGATTTGTAACCTTTAATACTAAAAGATAAATGATTTAATACAATTAAAATATGATGGACAAAAAAGATTTTGTGCTAGAGGCTCCATCTCACCCACAATGCACCAGCATTCAAAACAACCAACAAATGTACCAAATAAAAAAAAGTAAAAAATAAATAAATAAATAACCTAATATAGAAAAATACCTGGATATTCTAAGATAACCAACAGAAGGGAACATACTTTGCTTATCGAGTTTCCCCTAGAAAACCAAGGTTTTCCAGCAAGGAAAAAAATGTGGAAAAGAAGGAAAAAACTGGTGCTGGCCTCAAGCCTACTGACTACAGATAGAAATAAAACCTTATCTCTAAGGAATTTACTGAAAAAACTTCAGATACAAATAATGAACATATAAATGCCAAACTTGAAAATATATGCCACAAAAGACACAAGATTATCGGAACAAGCTATGTGATGTGCACTTTTGTATGATTCTAAAAATTATCTTTTTCCATTTAAGTGCAGTATAGTACTATTTGAATATAAAGTACACTTGCTACATTGAAATATGATAAAACTTTTGGAAATTTAATGAAATTTAAAACAAATTATATGCCATACGTTCGCATAAAATAATAAAAATACTCTGGGGGTCCCCAGATGGGAACACATAACATAGCTTATGCCAATGGAAATATTCAAAACATTAAGTAATGTTGAACAAGGCACTCCTGCATTTAAAAAAATATATAGTAAATTTTTTTGCTATAAATTTTATTAAATTTATAGCAAAAATAATAATAAAAAATAAAATTTAAAACATGTTAAGTATTAATAACCCAATTAAAAACCCCCATTTTTCCTTAAAAATAATAAACTTTTTTGCTAATGTGTGCCAGAGGACAATCATATGGTGTTTTTTTTTACTGCACAGCAATGAACGAGCATAGGAAAGAAAGAATACAGCTGTCATTTTAAGAATATTAGGACTGAGATAAATGAAAATTATTAGGACACAGCCATAAAAAATACGTAGCTTTATGTATTTGTCAGTATTATTATTATTATTATTATTATTATTAGCCATATAGTGCAAGGAAGCCTGAGGCTTATGCTGCACCAGCTAAAAAAATTTCCAAGTTACCCTGAGAGAGAGAGAGAGAGAGAAGGGAATCACCAAGAAAGAGAAGAATGATGATATCCAGCTCAGGACCCTGGGTGTGCCAAGCCCATACTCACCAGATGTGAGCCCCTTTTTTGTAAATTTTGTGCCTCTTTAGCATCTTCTCCTGTATAAGACAACCAATGGAGTTGGTTGTCTTATACAGGAGGAACAAAATCACCATCAGTGATAAGACCTAGGTCCATCATGTGACATGATGGATCTAGATCTTATGAGTCAAAAGTGGACTCCATGATGTGGGAGCACACTAACCAAAAAAACATTAAAAAGTCTCATCAGTAAAACCAGATTTATGTTTGAAAGTGTCAATTTTACACTATGAAATGTAATTTTATGACCACAGTTCAGCAGTAGAAGACTTTCTCTTGCTACCAGTCATGATAGCAAGCCTTTTCTTTAGCAAAAGCTCTTAACACTCCCAGTGTATAATGCAATTTAAACCAATTAGCTATTGATTGAATAAAGTAGTTAACCATTTAGCTACTTTATTGAATAAAGTAGTTAACCATTTAACTATTTTATTCAGTATTCCACGGTGTCTAACATTGTCAGAGTTTTGTGTCTTACAATAGTCATTGTCTCCATTATAAAAGGTATGAAGGTTAGTTAGCTTCAGATTTCTGTTGAAAAATAAGAGAAGATACAAATAAATGAAAAATAAATAAATAAAAACTAACTCTTCTCCCAAGCATTGTGCCCCCTCAGTGTATTCCTCTGATGTTCCCAGTTTTTCCAACTCCAAATTCAGACTTCCTGTGTGTATCTTATATGTAAATTGCACGTATAAGGGACAATAAACCAAGTTTCGGGATTTGAAGAAAAAAGAAAAGTACCTTTGAAAGAGACTAGTTTATTCTTTTCCTTGCTCCAAAGCTAATTAAAGCTTTTGAGCAAGAGAATAATAAACTTTTATAGAGTTCTCCAGTCTGTGTTGTAAACTGAACATCCTGACCAAGAAGTGTCAGGATGGCATATTCATTGCACATTGAGGCTTCTGCAAAGAAATTATGAATTGTAAAAGCTTGAATAAAAACATTGGTGCAAATAAAATAATGCAGCAATTTAGTGAGCGTGATACATTAAGTATAAGTACGCATAGGCATTGCTTGAACTTACTCTCTTCTCGTAGTGCTTTTTTGCAGTAACATCTTGTTTAATACTGTATTAATTAAAACTTTTTATTATGACTTTAAGTATATTAATTAAATATATTAAATTTAATTATTTAAATATTATAAATTATATTAAAATAATTCATAATATTTTAAATTAACTTTATGATTGTGGTATGTATTCTCTCAATGGCACATTGTTTTATTATTCTTAATTTATTTTATAATTTAATTATAATAAATTACTTTGTAATTTATTTAATTATAATTTGTAAATTAATTAGTTGTCTCAGTTATCTATTAAATTTGTGTATTGCTTTCCTTAATTATTAAATAACTTGTAAATTTAAATTTTAATTCTCCTCTTTGAACATCATGGCACTATTTTTTCAGGACTGCACTGGAAGGGTGAAAGGCATCATCAGTTTTATTATCTTGTGAAAACATTATCATCTAGCGGCTCCCATTTTGTAAGTCATCAGATGATAATGCCTTCACAAATGTTTGCATGATGGTAACAAAATGCCCACTGCTGATTGTCTCATTAAAGAAGGTAATGTAGAATCTCATTTGCTAATTTACATGCCAGTCTCTAACTTGTGCTATTTTTCTGCAAATTCTTTGCCAGTGGCCCAGTCTTCTAAAGCAACTTCCCAAAATGATTTTTTTTTATTTGGACTGGGCTTCATTCTTGTACTTAACAATTTTTACTGAAAGAAACATTATTTAGTAGGTCGCATTTCATTTAGAATACACTGTATTATTTTTATTTTATTTGTTTATGAAAAAAGATACTTTTAGTACTAATTTCCAGCTCCAAGCAATTATTTTGCAGTTGGACCTAAAAACCCTGGAGCCAGCTCTGATTTGAAAATGCAAAAGGATTGTCCACCTGTCTCTGTCTGTGGGTCATAAAGATAACACCACATTTCATCTCCTGTTACTATGGTTTTTAGAAATCCTGGATCATGTTTTCTAATTTCAACCAGCTCCTTTAAAAATTCAGCTCTTATTTCCATTTGATCTGCTGTTAAAAACTTGGGAACAAAAAGTTACATAATAAATATCCTTTTTTGTGTGTAAAATATCGGATATGGAAGCTTGGCAACTACCATACCATATTCTGGTGTGAGAGAATGTCTTCAGTTCTTATTTTGACTTGGGAGAGAAGTTTGTCATTTGTTGATGTGCAAGGTCTCCTTGCACATCAAATACACCTTGCTTCATCCCCAATGATTGTCTGTTCATTTTTGAAGTACTTGTACCCTTAAAATAACCTAAATTAAAATTGTTGCTGTCTATAATATTTCGTTTTTTTAAAATGTTTTAAGCAGCCAAAATGGAAAAAACTTTCTAATTTATTACCGATCCTATTTCAGGTGTATCAGATGACTGTAAAAGCTGTAGAGAATACATTTCCACAGTATCTAGAAGAATTAAAAGGCATTAGTGTTGGGGCTGAGGTGCCATTTTACAAGGTAAATGTATTTCACTATATCATCTATAGTCACTATTTAGCATTGTATACTACCCATATAATCTGAAATGTGCAATATAAGAGATCACCAAATTGATGGAGTAATCTTACCACTGCTGTAAGATGAGCCTCCTGAATATGTTGCCTACCAGACTATTTCAAATTTTTATTTTTAATGGCATGAGCTTGCTACTTATATCCATGTTGTGTATTTTATTTGTTAGTGTGTGTTCACAGGCTGATTTGTAATTTTCTGTCTGAAAGACCTGGAATATCTCATGAATCAGGAGTGGGAGGAAACATACTCCTTCAGCTGCAGATCAAGTAACTACAGCCTTGATCAAAGAGGACTTCAGATATTCCTCCAGTCATTAACCAGAATAGAAAACCAGACCTCTCCAAATGAGTGGCAAGTGGCAATGTCCATCTGTTCTGGACAAGAAAAAAATAAATTCTTTGAAAAATGGAGTAAAATACTGAGAAAGTAAAATGAAGAAAGTCTGTGTGGTTTTGTTCATTCCAGCTATTTACAAGTGCCATTGAATCAGTAATATAATGTAATTTGAATCAGTAATATAAATTATGATAAGGCTTTTATGCTTTTTTAACAATAAAATTACACATGATGCAAGATATGTGTTGTTTAGTTCTTAACATGCATGGTTGTCAGATTGATTTGTATTTATCCCAGTATGTGACAAGGAATTCCATACCAGTCGAAAACAGTCACATGTATATCTTTAAGAACAGAGTTCTAACCCAAATTAAAAATAAGTTTAAATTTGTTAACTGAAACCAAACCAAACAACCCCCCCCCACAACTAAGGAGTACACTACAACTTAGGTCAGTCCCTACCAGCCACCCTGGAAACAGGTCTTAATTGGTAAAGCTTTCTGACAATATTATTTAGTTTATATAATTTAGTTTCATTTTGTGTTACCTATTTTAATTTAAAGCAATTTTTTTTATCACATATCTTTAAATGTGTATTAACCTCCCCCATTATCCACTAAGCCATAACCTGCAGTAATGTTACCTTTAAGGCACAAATAAACCCTGATATTGAGACTATAAAAATAACTGCTTGGACTCTCATCCACCAAACAAACCACCTGGCAAGTGTGTGTGTGTGTGTGTGTGTGTGTGTGTGTGTGTGTGTGTGTGTGTGTGTGTGTGTGTGTGTGTGTTCACCCGTAAACAAATCAACAAGTTCTTGTGACCTTTTGTGACTGATATTGCAAAGACAACTCGTAAGTGTTTATGTATTATTGTTATTTACTTAATAAAATTAACCTTAAACAAAATTCTTTGAATTAGATCTTATTTTCAGTTACTAAAACTTTTAATTTTTAAAATTAAAAGTTTTAAAAAAAATTAATTCCACTAAAATAAAATTTTTAAAATTGTAAATTTTTTAAATTCCATAATAATAACCCTTAGTTACTGTCTTTGCAGTCACTGAAGATGTGGTAAGAAAATACCAGAAAATGCTTGCCTCCATTATGTACGTATTTCCAATTCGGAAATAAACATAATTATACCAACATAGGTTTGAGTGCTTTATTATTTTCAAACAACACAGTTTACCTACGAACTGTGCCACTCAAGGAATACCTTGGATTCCATACTATTGTTGGAAAATCGGTTTTCCTAACAGTCAGGTTTTTACTAACTGCTTCACATCATCAGTAGCAAATCAGTAGCCTAAATGCTGATGATATTCTTGCTCTTGTTCAGATAATGCACATAAGGGGACATAAATTGAGAAAGGATGGTTGCAGGATAGATGTGCAAAGATTTGCTAGGGGATAATTGATTGTTGAAACAACCTTCCATCTGCAGTTATGAAAGTAGGTAGTTTGAATAAATATAAGGAAACTATGGACAAAATATTGGAGGGATGGGCAGGTTTTTTGTGTGTTTGTTTAGCTGATGCTATATGAGCTTGTTTCCTTGACTCATTTTCCAGTACTAATACCAATATTAATATGTTTGTTTAGTGGGTCAAAAAGGATACTATTTCAAAGACCAGAACTGTGGGGGTGGAGAAGTATCTCCAATCTGCCATGTAGCTACAGATGAGTACCAACTCTATGTATTGTTATATTAAAGCATTTCCTACTGGTGGCCAGCCTCAATGCATCTAGTGTATCACAGTATTGCCAAAATTTTTGGTGTATCCTTACATCATTTGGAACAAGAGGAATGGCTTGTCCAAGAACATAGTTTCCTTGATTTTCCAGCAAGACAGTATGTGCTTCAATTTTTTTTAGTCAGGTAGACTTATTGTGATTTCACATCATGGAATCTTGTTTTGTTTCTTTGTGGTAAACAAATAACACATATAATAAAATATATTGGTAACAGGATGCACTCATATTTATTATCTGCAATAATTCTTTTCACTGTCTTGTTGTAGCATTGCAGATACTGCAGACAGGTCCCCTGCATGTGTGGTTTTGTGCTCCTCTATGAGTTGTTTGGAAACCCTATGTGCACATTTTCTGAAAATCTGTCTTAAATCACGCACAGTTGACATTGATATGTTTATCTGCTTAGCCAGTATTCAAATCTTAAGATATATCTGTGCAAGAATGGGGAAAAAGCCTTCCTTCAGTCATTGTCTCATGTGCATTGGACACAAAGAAATAATGAACTAACTAAACATAAACTATTGGTTTATTATTTTTCTTTGTGTCCAGGGTGTATTGGAATGTTCTGTATAATCTATTATATGGCACAGAGTGAAACAGAAAGTAAAATAAAATAAATGACAGGTTTAATGTTAAATAGTAAAGCAGAATATGTTAAATGCATACAGTACAAAAAGCTTTCGGTTATTATGGTAACCTTCATCAGTTGAACTGAAAGTTTAGGAACGTAGAACTTAAGAGCGTGTAGTGCCAGTCATGCACAGTAAATCGCGTGATGTAACAACTAACTGTTTGAAGTTGAAGTTGGTTGTGACATATGTGAATGTTGGCAACGTTCACATACCCTAGAAACCTATCACAACAGGTTTCTAGGGTCCTGAAATCTCATGAGATAAAGTGCATACAGCTCCCAAGCAGGAAATTACGATCCCTCATCTCTAGAGTAAAAACACCAGTTCCCACCTTACTACAAATTGGACTAGTCTACCGCATTTCTTGCCGTGACTGCACTAGTTGCTATGTCGGAGAAACTGGCAGACGGCTCGGCAAACATATCTCAGAACATGAAAGAGCCATCCGCTTAGCGGACATAGAATACTCAGCCGTTGCTGAGCACTTCTGGTCAACCCGACATGACATTGACCCACACTGTGATGTCATGGTTGTCAATTGGTCCCGCCATTACCGACACCACACCTGGTTGGAGTCGTTGCACATTATGTGCTCTAATACCTGGGTCAACAGAAGCAGTGGATGTCGTGTCCACCCTATTATTGAGGCAACCATTCTCATGACAGACAAACGTTGGCAACATTTGCATATGTCACAACCACAGGTTTCGACTTTAAATGGTTAGTTGTTACATCATGCAGTTTACTGTGCATGACTGGCATACCTGCTCTTAAGTTCTACGTTCCTAAACTTTCAGTTCAACTGATGAAGGTTACCATAATAACCAAAAGCTTTTTGTACTGTAAGTATTTAACCTATTCTGTTTTACTATTTAACATTAAACCTATCATTTGTTTTATTTTACTTTCTGTTTCGCTCTGTGCTACATAATAGATTATACAGAATGAATCCACTGCACAGGCCTCTTTACCTATGTATTGGAACACTTGTTGGTATTTAGCTGTGATAGCAACCAGTGATTGAAATATGACCCTTCTGGAGTTTGTAAGTGTTGGTGTCCCTTTGAAAAGATAGTACCTTTGAGCTCCCTGTTTCTATTTCTATGATATGGGCATGTGTCTCTTTGGATGAGGAGCCATGCATGGCTCCTTGTCCATATTTTTTATTGAACTGCCAAAGCCTCCTCCATGCCATTTACCAAAATTCCTTTCACATAACCTGTTCAAATGGATTTCATCTTTTCTAAAGAATTTTGATAAAGATTCTGTAATAGTTTTTATCTTTATTCAATGTAGTGGCTGTTATGAGAATTACTAATGAACAGAGCCTCTGGTAATGATAACTATTATATCTTAAGTGGAAAGGTTTATGAGTTTGAATCCCATCAATGACTGGAGGAAACCATCAAGTAGGTTTTTGCAAAGTATTGTTGCCTATACTAATTTTGTATGTACCTCCAAAGATTTTCCTTATCTTATTTATTGAACAGGCAAACTCTGTTCAAACTTAAATTTCTTTATAAGTTTTTATCATAAAATCTTAGATACATGCTGCATAGAAAATGTAACTTATTCTGTTCCTTTCACTTTTCAGTCTTTTCATGTTTAATTTTTTTCCACTGTTATTTAATTTGTAATATGTACATCACACTGTAATTGGAGTTAATTCTGTAATGTATATTATTGAATAAAAACTTAATACTAATATTAATACTATCCAGACACAGGAAAAGTGACTGAGTAACACTTGCAGGTTACACACACACACATTACATATTGTATTCTTAAAAGTAACTGTTCTTCATACTATATTGTTGTTGATGTGATGCAATTTGTTCTTCATTCTGTAGACCAGAATTTTTCTTTCACTTAATTCAAAGTTTGGCTTGATTAGCCAGGGATTAAGGCAAACGAATTTTGCTCAGCTGAATTTGAGGTGTTTCTATGGTATATAATTCATAATGTAATAGTTTGCTGTTGTAAAGAATTTCTATGTTCTGTAAGGAATTAGTGTTTGAAATATTTTACCAACTGTTGAAAATCATGGATTTTATTAACCACAATAATTATCTTCTTCCTTGCATTTTAAAAATCTGTTTTTTTAAATTTTATATTTCAGTAGTGTAATCTAGTTTACTGAAATCTGCATTATACATTTATATTCCAGCTATTACTTCTTCATGCAAGTGAAGAAATGTTGGATGTTGAGAAACCTGAAGTAATAACTACTCCAGAAAGTATAGGATGTAGCTCTGTATTGACAAACTATCCAGGCAATGTAAGCATGCATATTTTTATTATATTATATTATTAGTTAGGATGGAGAGTATCCTAAACATCGGATATTTGGAGAGTATCAGCACTTTGGTGCTGATACTCTCCATTGTTGAATAGCTATACAAATAGTTTACATGTATTCCATTCCCTCGTAGACAAAATCAATGATCCAATGCACTACAGAATTGGAGGCCCACGGACCCCAAGCCTGACCCCAAAATACATCGAATCACCAACCCTAATCTTTGAGTGAGAGAATACAATATGTCCATATTTTAAAAACAATTTAAATGCTTTGAAACCAAATAAATAATGACCATACTTTTAGCACTTTAAAAACAAATATTAAAACATAAAAAACATTGACTCCTCTGAAACATTAAGAAACTAAAGAATTCTTTAGTTTCTTAATGTTTCAAAGCTTAGAGAATAATAATTAAAACTAAACAGCTATTCTAATTGACCCTGATATTAATAATTAACAATACTTTTAATTTTTATTAATATTATATTGTAGTAAATATTTAAACCATAGTTATTATTGATTTAATCATGTCTATTCTGGCATTTTGAAAGCATATTTTATTTATAAAAAATCTACTGCCATATAAAATATTAATAAATCACGTATTCAAAGATATGGTACAGTAGATATAACTTATCGTTAATTTTTATGTATTAATACAGTGAGTTTTGTTTTCGATGTTTAATTTTTTTGCACATTAATACAGAAATTTAATTTTAATGCCGTCTAAAATGGAACTTGCAGTAGAATTGAATTAGATTATTCATTCTAACACTTTTTGTGAAATGAGCTGATTGCTTACCAGAAGTCTGTACAGTGGTTCCATGTCTGTTTATCTTTTCTTTTTAAGTTGAGAGAGAGAGACTGGGTTTGAGTCTGATCATTCAGGAGTGTGAAAAGTGTATTCTTTGTTTATTCTTGCTCTAACTATTCATTATTTTCTCATACAATTTTTTCTTTTTGTAAATGAATATTTACAAAAAGAAAAAAAAATGAATTTTACGTATACAAACTTTGAGATTAATTCATTATACTGAATTTTTGATCAGAATCATGCCCCATTTGAAAGAAATTTCAAATGAGATATAAAATGCACTTAATAATAAAGGAAAGTTTTTCAGGACTAAGAAATAATTTTGTTGTAATGAGAGTTTCATTAAAATAATATTCATTGTACTAGGATTTTACCATACATCTAAATACAGTGTGTCCTTTTTCTTTTTTTTTTTTACAGAAAAATTTTTTAAATATGAATCAGTTATAATATACAGTATCAGTATTCTTCTAATTACATACTCATTTACAGTAATGTTTTGCTCTAGGAACTACATTCAAAGAAACTACATCCAATATAATATGTTAAAATGTTTTTCAGCCTTGGACTTCCGATAACCCCTTTCTGAATGAAACCGAAATCAGTGACCATTCATCTAACTCCCTTACTGGTCATAATATGCTTAATTAATTCTTTATGCTTTTAATTTATTATGGTACATCACAACCCTCCCCTTTCCTGGGTTATTCTTAAGGACATAATGGGGAGTACCACTGTTTAAAGACATAAGGTACCTTGCAATTCTATCAGCGTGGATATAGTATGTCCATTTTTTTTTCTCTGATGAGGTAGCAACACTGCCAAAACAGCTTTCAGATATCTTTTAATTAAACAGCAGTATAACCCAGGAAGTGCTGTTTGAAAATACAGCCAAACCTCTCTAAAGCAGACACCATTGGGTCAGAAGAAAGTGTCCACAAAAGGGAGGTGCCTGCTTTGCAGAGGTCACTGTAACTGGTTGCTTACACTTTTTTTTTATTGATTATCATCATTCATATGTAATTCACTGAATTAACTTTTAATAAATAATACAACTTTTGGTAAACAAATAATTAACTTTTAGTAAAATGAATATAAATGTGGGTTTGTTCAGAGTATTTAATTTTTTCCAATGTTTTCATTATGAATAATTAGATCCTTTACTAGTTTTAGTCCATATTCATCATTTTTGTTAGCACTCAGTCAATGTAATGACTAGGAAAATTTCGACCAGTATTCCTAGAGAAAATTTGCATTCTTGAGTAAACCTTGTATGTAGCTACTTAAATGACCATCATATCTTGCTGCAGAGTGAAAATGCCATGTGACAACATGGGAAAATTGTCATCATTCCTCAGTCAAAAAAATTGGACATCACTGTTGTTAAAGCAGTTATAAAAGTAATGTCAAACATCACATAGCATTTTTGTTGAATGTACAGGGTCCAAAAATCTCCTTTACATTAAATTATTATTGTGGGAATGATACATATCTGAAACCACTTCAAGTGACAGGGGATATTATGAAGTTTTTATTTACCAGTTGGAAAGTGTGCTGCAGTAAATGGGAGCATAATTGTAAAACTGTAATCATGGAGAAATTTACCAACAGAACTCCATTCTTTTGGATTTTTTTGTTGATCATCTGCTTCTGTAACAGTGTTGTAACATGTTATGCACTATTGACTTTGGCATGCTAAGCTCACAACCGGCTCGTTGTATGGATTTTCCTGAGCTTTGCATCATCTAAAATAAATTTCCAACTAGCAGCTTTTCATAAAAGGGCAAAAAAATGTTGGGGTGGAGGGGGCCTTCTCACAATCAAGGAAACTTCTATATCATGGATTGACTAGATATTGCACTATGAAACAAAGTTTTAACTGCTGAAACACTATTCTGCCATTTAATTAAAAGATGAGCCATTACTATCTGACAGTGCCTCATCACTACTGAAACCACCGTTTTGTCTGTCTTTTGGTAATTATTTAATTTTTTTGAAAGTAGTACAATATCTAAAAAACTCAATGGTATTAGGAGCTTGTTCTCTCTGTCTGAAGGCCTCTTTTCATTTGAGACTTGTTATTTGATATCAGGCAGAGATGTAGGGTTTTCCCAAAAGAACTTCTGTTTTTTAACCTGTGTCTATGGGGATAAAAAAATAAACGATTGATAGGCACAAAATACCATCTATGGCCTTTATGGGCTTTAATATTTCAATGCTTACCTTACACAATTCAATTTACTCTAAATTTCCATAAATTTAAAAAAAAAGCATTATGTGCTTGTCATTGAAAGACTTTGATAATGTGTTTTTTCTTTTCATCCTGGAACAACTTATGGTATATTAGCGAGTTTCCCATTCCAATTTTCATTTATATCAGTATACTTAATGTGAACTTTATTAAGACTAGTCAACATTATTGAACTATTTTACACAATCTTCAATTTACTTTTCTTGTTACACTAATTTTAGGCTGATAACAATTTGATAACTACTGTTTTATTTGGGGAGGAGTATAATTTGTGTTCTGTATTTATTAAAGATGCCACTTTCTTTTAGATATAACTTTTATTTGTTTTTTAAGATTTACTTAGGTCATAATGAAGATGCAGTTTCTGAAACAATGAACAGCTGTTATGTGGTTCATGCTCATATCGTTAATTCAGATTCAAATGAAGAAAGATTTATTGCTTATTGTTACCCTGGGGATTTACCAGGATATTGCATGGGTTACAATATTCATGGATTTTTGTTCAGTATTAATTTACTACGGCCATTAATGACTGTCCCTGGCAAAATTCGTAAGTAATTGTAAAATGGGAATATAATTATTGCATATAATAGTAAAATTTGAGTGTGTTATAAGATATATCACAGAAGCCAATATAATGGAATTTTCAAATGATAGTGGAAATGATTGTTGTATTAATGGACAAGGTAATTTATCCTTTCTCTAGGAGCTAATATTCATTAAAAAAAATCCATGCAGAAAAAATAAAGGGATGCAAATTTCACATCATTGTTGTATGAGAAAATTCATATAATTTGAACAAGAAGCTATCCTCTAGCCAGTTACCAGTCAGTTGGAAAGTATTGTGTGGAATGAAATTAAACTAAAATTTAACTGAATTTAAGCATTAAATTCAGTAAACCTTGAATTGAAATAAAATTTATGCATTAATGCAGTGCATTTCAACTTTTTTTTTTCAGTGATAGAACAATTTGCTAAGAAATTGGTGGAATACCACATATATATAAACTTTATTTCATTAACTCATTTCCAGTGAGAGGGGAAAAAAAAAAACTTTGTCTTGATGATTAGAAACAAAGTAATTCAAATTAATTACACCATGAGAATTTTTTTTTTTAGTATAAATATATCAAGTATGTATACTTTTATTTTTAAAGTGCATCAAAGTATGAATGAAGCTACTTTATTTGCTGGGTTATTCCAGCTTGTGAGGTAGAACACAGTCAAAGATGTAACCATAGCTGATTCACTTAGCTAAGGTGACTGCATACTACAACTTGTTTATATCAGGACTATAATTACACTATAACTGTTTCTTTGCATGCGAAGAAAAATAAACATAGATAAATGCTGATTTTTGGTGTAATATTTAACAGAACACTTAGGCAGTAACAACTTGTTTCATTCCATTAATATAATTTTTCATCTGGAGCACTAGTTGAAAATCACTGCAATAATGGAATAATCATACTCCTTGTTGAATCATAGTTTGTACACAGTTAAATAGTTGAGTAGTTGGCATTGGGAATGATTACAATAACAGTATTCTTATTGAATGGGCTATTTACTGGAATTTATATATAAAATATATTTTATTGCATTGGCTAAATTTTTTTTTCAATGAAAGTCAAGTTATACTGCACATTGTGATACCTACTTTGGTACTTACTTCATAGCATGTACCCCAGAAATTAGATCATATTAAATATCTTCAAATGAACTTTAACATTGAATAAGAAAACAATGTAAATAAAATGTTGATGCTTTTCCATGTGGAAATTAGTTTATTAGAACATTACAACATATAGTAAGCAATTACTTGCACAAATTTTAGCAATTTCATGCTCTTTATCTACTCTGTCCATCCTGTTGAAACTACCAATCCACTTTAAAAAAAAAAAAAGCTGATTTTGCTACTGAAAATTCCAGAAATATCTGTTGGTTACAGTACTCACAAGAAAAGTGCAGGATCTTGCTAAGGCTTTCTTCTGAATGAAGCTACCTTATATGCTGGGTTATTCCAACTTGTGAGCATGGTCAAAGATATGGTAACTCAGCTGATTCACTCAGCTAAGGTGACTGCATACTACAACTTGTTTATATCGGGATGAAAATTACACTGTAACTGTTTCTTTGTATTCAAATAAAAAAAAAGAGCACACACACTCTTCACAACAACTTTTTTTAGAGGAAAATTATATGTTCTTTCTTCAGCATATATTGCATCTAACAAAATTTTAAGGAAATTCATCTGCCCAGCAGCCACATTACAAATTTCAAAACTAGTGTCAAATAGAAAACACATTGTGCACTGTCTTAAAAAAAGTTCACATTACTCACATAGAATTGGTTTTCAAAAATGATGTCGCTATAGAACCTTTCGAGGATATGAGCTGATTGATCATGTAATAAAATTTCAAGAAAAATCTTCGTTGGAAGCTGTATTATAAACTTTTGAAAACTGGTATCAAAAATGACCATTTTTTTTGTATGGGTAAAGAAAAGAAAGTGTGCACTCCTCACAACAAATTGTTTTGAAAAGAAAATATTATACATCCTTTCTTTGTATTGTATTTGCTAACAAAATTTCAAGTAAATTCACAACTTGACAGCTGCATTATAAATTGCCAAAACTGGTGTCAAATAGAAAACGCCCATTGTGCACTGGATAAGAAAAAAGTTTGCATTACTTACATAGAATTGTTTTTCAAAAATGAAATTTCTGCATCACCTTTCCTGTGTATCTCATCTTGTAACAAAATTTAAAGAACAAAATCTCTGTTGGCAGCTACATTATAAATTTGAAAAAAGTGGTGTCAAACTGAAATCTTCACATTTTTACCTATGCACAAAAACTGTATGCTACTCATAATGGACTATTTTTTGAAAATTGTATTGTTACAGAATCTTTATTTGATATAAATACACTGCCTGCTAATTGATCTCCTACGCTCTATTTCCTCCAATAAATGGGGAGCAGACCGCTCCACTTTGCTCAGCCTCTATCGTGCACTTGTCCGATCTAAACTAGACTATGGGTCCCAAGTGTACGCATCGGCCAGAAATAGCGTACTTAGGTGGCTGGACCCAGTTCACCACCAAGCCATCCGCATTGCTACTGGAGCATTTAGAACATCCCCTGTCCAGAGTTTATATGTTGAAGCAACTGAACCACCACTGTCATTTCGACGAAAGCAATTGTCTTTAAAATATACTTTTAAATTAAAATCCCTGCCAGACAACCCTACGTGGACATCCGTTTTCAAGCCACGATGGGAAAACCTATATAACACTCGTCAGACTGCCAACCGGCCTTTTGGTATCCGCGTCCAAGAGCTGCTAAGAGAGCTCGACATCATGGTAGACAATGTTGCCCAGTCACCAAGGCAACCACTTCCACCCTGGCATGCTCGCTTACCATCATGTGACTTCTCCCTTAAAAATTGGGATAAGTCAGTAACTCCACCTGCTGTCTACCACCAACTCTACGCTGCCCACCGGGCCGAATATTCCAACTTCTTGCCTGTCTTCACTGATGGCTCGAAGTCGGAGTTGTCTGTTGGATCTGCTGCTATCTTTCCAGGTCTTTCTATATCTGGAAAGATTCCCCAACAATGCAGCATATATACAGCCGAGTTGTATGCTATAGAGTTAGCCTTGGACCATATTAAAACCCACAGGTATCAAAGGTGTATGGTGTACACTGACTCTCTCAGTACACTGCAGGCTTTATCTAGTATGAGGTATAATCCTCATCCATTTGTGATCCGGATTCAGCAGATGCTACACTCTCTGTCTGAGTGTTCTTTCGACATTCGTTTCTGCTGGATTCCAAGCCACATTGGGATCGTGGGAAATGAACTGGCAGATGCTGCGGCTAGGTCACCAGAACCCCACAGCACTTACTGCCTGTTAGTCCCCTATACAGACTACAGGCAGCTAATACAGGCTAAATTACTGTCCCAATGGCAAAATTCTTGGCATGATCATGTCACAAACAAGCTTTATCAGATAAAGCCTGTAATCCGACATTGGCAGTCTAGTCTGCGCAGGAGTCGCAGAGAGGAAGTTGTTCTAGCTCGCCTCCGCATAGGACACAGTCATCTTACGCATGCATTTCTGCTGAGGGCAGATGACTGTCCTATGTGTGAGAACTGTGACACCTATTTAAGTATACGTCACATTTTAATCGAGTGTCCACGTTTTAGACATGAACGTGACTTTTATTTTACCGATTTTAGTCATCTGGCTGAGCCTTATACACTCAGTCAGATTTTATCTGACAATGACAATGTGTCTGCTGTTTTTAGCTTTTTAAAATCAGTAAGCCTTTTTACCCGTATTTAAAATTGAATTTTTATTGCTTTGCTGATATACTTTTATACCTTTAACATCTATGTTATATCTCGACATGGTGGCCTAATTAACTAGGTCACTGAATACTTTAATTTTTTACACATGACCTGGATTTGGCGCATTATAGCCTTAGTTGCTAATGCGCCAATAAACCCCAAACCAAACCCAAAGCCTGCTAATTAAATAATGGGACTGCTTTTTCCTGTCTGCATGTGAATGTTACATTAAAAAAACAGCACACCATTCGAACCGCTAGAGTGTGCTCTTTCAATATGCATGAGCATCGCTTTAGTAGTCCTCGAGTTGTGGTAGTTGTAACAAAAGACATTGGTGGTGGTGCACTGTGTCAGAAATTTGAATATATTTATATATATAAAAACTGTATTAAAACTTATTACCACAGTATAAATAAACTCTAGAAAATTCTTTTTGAGATTTAAAAAAACAGAATATCAGTTTGTATTAGGAATGTTATTGTTTTATATAACATGATTCTTGTTATTTTAATTGCATAGCTTTCTTTGCATCACATTTAATTTGGGAAATTATTTTTTTTTCTAGCTTCTCATTTCTACTGTAGAGCTCTTCTTGCATCGCAAAATATAAAAGATGCACTTAATACTTTGCAAAATGTGGGAAATGGTTGCTCCAGTGGCTTTAGGTATATACTTCATATATTAAATATTTGCATTTTTAGTATATTTAGTAATGCATTTATTAAATGTATTACTAAATACATTTTAGTAAATGTATTTAGTAATACATAATACCTGGAGCAAAAAAGTTCCAGGATTGAATTTGTTAAAATATCTAAGAAAGTGAGGAATATAACAACTTAATGTTATTGCTATTATTTTTGGGATAGCATATCCCAAAAATAATGGGAGTTAAATGATTTTATAATAACAGAAAGTAAGGTGAAAGAGAAATTGCTGTAGCTAAAAACTGATCAACACACTAGGGCCTGATAGAATCTATCCACTTGTCTGTGAAATATTAGCATTAGTAGAGGTATATGATGCAAGAAAGCAAGCTTATGCAGCATCAGCCAAAAAAAAAAAAAAAAAAAAAACCTCCCATTTCACCACTCCATTCGTTGCAAATACCTGTCCAGCTGAGCCTTAAATTTATTTAGGCTATCAACTTCCACAACAAAGGATGGAAGTCTGTTCCACCAACCAACTACCTGCTGGCTAAAGGCAAACTTCTGCACATCTATACCTACATCTGTCTTTCCTCAATTTGAATTTATGCCCTCTCAGGTGATTATTCTGAGTAAGAGGAAGAATCCCATCAGCATTGAGCATGCTCAAACCATTCAAGGTTTATACACCTCAATCAGATCACCTCACAGGTGCCTAGTCTCCAGACACTGTAATTTGCAAAATTTAAGCCTTTCTTCATAAGAGCAACCCTTTGTTCCATTCACTAATCTTGTTGCCCTTCTACATACTTCTTAAAATGAGGCCTCCTGTATACAGTACTCAAGGTGTGGCCTGACCATTGCCTTATACAAGGGGATAATCACCTGCTTATCCCTGCTAGAAAAATTCCTGTATATCATTGACAAGACACTATGAGCTACTCTTGCAGTGCTCAGAAAACTTCATATCGGCCGACACAATTACCCCCAGGTCCTTTTCATTCTTTACCACTGTCAGTGTAGTACCACAGAGTTGATACGCCACTCTGGGGTTACTGCTTCCCATATGTAGTACTTTCCATTTGTCAATGTAAACTTCATTTGCCACCTCTCAGCCCATCTGCTCATCTTTTCTAGATCCTGTTGCAGCAGTCTACTGTCATTAGTGTCCTTAACCTTGCCAACCTTCGTATCATCTGCAAACTTGGACATTAAGCCTGATATACCATCATCAGTATCATTTATAAATACAGAAAACAACAATGGACCCAACACTGAACCCTGAGGGACTCCACTAATAACATTAGTCCACGATGAGCAGTGTCCATTGATTACCACTCTGTCTTCTTCCACTCAACCATCCCTTTATCCATAGCAGCAATTTGTCTCCAATGCCACTCTGCTCCAATTTGTTCAGCAGTCTTCCATGTGCAACAGTATCAAAAGCCTTTCTAAGATCCAAATATATGATATCAAAGTTATTCCCTGCATCCAGTTTTTTGTGACCACATCATAGTATCAATAATATTCGTCAGGCAAGACTTTCCCTTAACAAAACCATGCTGTGTCCGAGCTATAACTGAAGTCTTGTATAGATGATCCTGCAGTGCTTCTTTAATCGGTGCCTCCATTAATTTTCCTGGAACAGAAATTAAACTAACAGGTCTATAATTACTTGTGTCGCCCTTTGATCCTCCTCTGTGAATTGGGGTCACATTTGCACATCTTGAGTGCATGGGTACCTCCCCTGAGTCCAAAGAAGCTCTCATAATTATCTCAGCTTACTTCCTTTGCTGCCTCCTTTAATATAACTGGATAGATCCCATCCAACCCGGGTGCCTTTTTTTATGTTTATCTTCAACAATTTCTCCTCCACTTTTCTCTCAGTTATTACAAAATCATCTAGCTCACTGCCAGAGTTTAACTCACTTCTGACATTCCCCTCCCTGAATGGATGAATGTAGATGCAAAATACTCATTTAGTTTGTTAGCCACCTGAGCAGGATCATCAACAGTTGAACCATCAATATCCAGTGGACCAATCTGATTCATCCCTTTTCTTCTAGAGTTTACATAGGTAAAGAACTCTTTATTGTTTTTCTTTGCATCCTTTGTCAAGGATTTCTCATAATCTGCATTTTGCCTACCTAATCTCCTTTGTGACTTGGTTACAGACCAGCTTATATCTATCATAAACTTCCATGTCACCCATTAATTTGTATGTATCCCATGCATTTTTCTTCTCTGCCATGTGTCTCATTAGTTCATCTGACATCCATTTAGGCCTAAACCTTGAACAGTATTTCTTAGTTGGTGTGTAAATCCTAGTAGCTTCCAAGATTAATTCTTTGAATGCTTCCCATTTTGGATTTGCTGTTGGTAACATCATCAGTTGGTCCCACCGTATGGAATTTAAATAATGTCTTAGACCACCGTAGTCGCCTTTACGAAAGCAAAAACCCTTCCCTTTACCCCTGATGGTAGTTACCTCTTTGAGTAAATCCCATTTCAGCACACTGTGATCACTACCACCTAGTGGTTCCTTTATCTGCAGATTCTTAATGCATGAAAATCACTACTGATAATCAGATCAAGATTATTACTCCCTCTAGTTGCCTCCCGAACATGCTGATGTAGAAAACAGTCATCCAATAAATCCACAAAAGTCTTACTAGTGTGTGAGTGACCAACCCACAAATTCCAGTCAATATACGCAAACATATTAAAAGAAGCTGCAAAAGAGGTAGTTAAACCTTTGGCCATAATAATGTGTCCTTAATTTCAGAAGAAGTACCTGCAGATTGGAAATATGCAAATGTATTGTCCAAAAGAGTGGTTCAGAGGATAAAGTGGGTACTACACCTCTGTGCCAGAGAAAATAGTGGAATCACTAGTAAAAGAATGTAGTCATAAGGAAATCCCAGAATGGGTTTGTTAACACATTAACTGTCTTAATACACATCTGCATCATGGGGTTTTTAATCTGTTTGGATAAAAAACCACCTGATTTTAAGAAACATTTTCTTCTAATTTAATGGAAGAAAAACTGCATATTTTTGTCAAGAAACATTGCTAGCAGCTGAATAATTTAGCCGTAGTGAGAAGAAAGCCCAAAAATGTCTTGCCCGCCTCAATCCTGTAATTTTTGAATTTAGTTCATAAAAGTCGTAAGTCAAGCCAGCAGCAGCTTGATCTATGGCCTTTATGAAACAAAGAAATATTAAAGGGTGATCATGACTCACAATTTGATTAGCTACTATAAAGTTGTCGCAAACAACTGGATGCAGAGAATAAGATTAGTCAACTAGAGACCAGGCACCTGTAGGTGATCTGATTGATGTGTTACTGCTTTGAATGGATTGAGCAAGCTCAGTGCTGATGATATTCTTCCAATTGATTGCACAGACTACACACATGAGGGGAGCTTAAATTCATATTGAAGAAGGATGGTTGCAGGATAGATGTGCACAGATTTGCTTTCAGTGGTTGATTTTTGGAACAAACTTCCAGCTGTTTTTGTGGGAGGTTTTTTTTTTTTTTTTTGATTCTTTATAAGCTTGCTTTCTTGCATCATATACCACTAATACTATAAATGATAATTTTTATAAGCTTTATTTATATATGTGTGCTTCCTTGCATCATATGCCACTAATTCCCCAAATAATAATTTTTACCTCATATACTTTCAGTAGAGCTTTTTAATACTGTACTGTACTGTACCATAAGATTATTGTATAGATTGCAGCAGTGTAGCATTAGGGGTAACTTACTACTCTGGGTAAAGGGTTGGTTGAGTAGCAGAAGGCAAAAAGTGGTTGTAAATGGCCACTCCTCTTCATGGACTAATGTCATGATTGGCATTCCACAGAGGTTTAATGTTGATTAATGATAACTGATGTAGCTATTTCAAGTTCGATTTCTAAGTTTGCTGATGATACAAAGGTGGGCACAGTGGTTAATGACAGTAATCAGGTTGTGTTACTTAAAAAGGATCTATATAAACTAAGCAGGTGGACTGGAAAACAATAATGGAGGTTTAACAATGATAAATGCAAGGTACTGTATCTGGGTAGCAATAATCCCAGAATAATATAACATTTGGGTGGTATCAAACTCAAGGTAGTGGAGAATGAAAAAAGGTCTTTTGGGGGGTGGGAATTTGTACTGTCAGACATGAAATTCTCTGAGCATTGCAAACAGATCATTTGGTTTTGTCAGTGATATACAGAAACTTTTATACGGTGATATACAGCAGGAAGAAAGAGGTGAGTGTACCTACGTATATATTAAATTGGATGTTTGAAAGTTTCAGTTGTGAATCTTTTCCTTTAGCAGTACAGAAGAAGATAAAGGATTATAAAATCTAAAGGTAAAGTAACTGGAATTGGTTTTTGACTATAAAGGCATAATTTATCATGGATTTATGCCAGGTCATATTGTAATGAAACAATGTACACTTAGAAATCATTAAGCATTTTAGATGCAATTAGATGGAAGAGACCTGATTTGTAGTCAAGAAAAAATTGGAAATTACTACATAACGTTGCTTCTACTCATTGTATGGCATTAATTTCTGAATATCTTTCCAAACACACTGTAATTGTACCACATTAGTTTTATTTTTTTTCCAAGATAAATAATTCATTAAAGGGGAAGCAGTTTTCTGGTGAAGCAGAAGCTATGGCAGCAACAGTAAACATAATTCCAGTCATTATACAATTGAATCGAAAAATGAAAACATTTACTTTTTAATGAATTGGTAGAAAGTTAATTAACTGATTACTTTTCAGTCCTTTTAATCACACAAAAGAAAAAAGTCAATTAATTTAAGAAAAAAATCAGAAGTGCCTGAAATCTAATGCAATTGCATACATTATCAATCTTGAAGGCAAGAGGGACATTGCAAGAGTTAAGAAAACAAAGTTCAAATCTTGTTTAGCTGTTATAAACTGTAAATTAATATACCTTTCATTAAACATTCATTTTAGAAAACTTTCTTTTAATGCCCATATTTGTGAGCATCCTTTAACAGCTTGTACAAATGACATTTCCTTCAGTGGCTATGCCTGTAGCCATTTCATTCATCAAAGAATGATATATTGTAATCTACTAATTACAATATATCATTCAGCTGTGCTGTAATATGCACCAGTAGTCCTAATATTTAAAAGGCATGCTAACACAAGAATAATATTAGTAATGGCAAATGATGTAAGGAAGCAAGCTTATACTACACTCTGGCAAAAGCAGATTTCTCCATCTCCCCTGCAAACATCCTTTCTCAATTTAAATTATGTCCCTTTTTGTGTGGTGCTTGAGCAAGAATGAATGGGGCTTTGAATAGATTTGGCTTACTCAATCCATTCAAAGCCTTAAACACCTCAATCAGATCTCACAGGTGCCTAGTCCAGATGTGGCAATTTTTCAGAACTGAAGTCTTTCTTGGTAAGAGTACCCTTTTGTCCCTCCTCGCTTATCTCATTCTCCTCTGCACACATTCCGAGAAGGGCAGCACCCGCCAAAGCCCCAAAGCCAAGTTTGTCTGAAAACACGTATACACTACTAAATGGATTGTCTGTTGAATCAGACAAAGTTTGCAAGCTGTTAATTTGAGACTCAACTGAGATTGGATTTGACAATAAAACACTATACTCACTGCTGGATGGAAATAATATGAAGCTTATGTGTCTTCATTGATTTGCTGAGAGCTACATTCCCCAGAGAGGAGGCTGCAATGCATGGTGTACCTTTCTAACTTTGTTATATTGTTTTTCTATTCCAGCCTGCATACCAGAATAAGGTGAAACAAAAAACTCCCACTATTTGTTTAGCACTGTGAGATGTTTAAAAGGCCTGGGATGTAATAGGGGTTGAATTATTCATGTTGATGTTTCATTTATAGGACCTTTTATTTTTTTTTCAGAGATTCAAGGGTCACGTTTAGTGCTGTGTTGAAGAGGTCTGGGATGCATTAATGGTTGATGTAGCTTTGCTATTATCTGAGCATTCCCCCCCCCCATGATCTAAGAGCCAGTTTATTCTCACTGTGAGATGTTGGAGGCGCCTGGGATGAACTGATGGTTGACATTGTTCTGCTATTTGATAAATTTTGATTACTGATGAAAGGAGGGGGTAAGTATGGAGGAACCAAATGGAGTAAAGGAAGAGTTTGAGAAGAAAGGATCTTTAGTGCTTCTAATGCTGAAGAGCATCACCTGAGAGGAGGTTGCAATACGTGGTGTATAATCCTATTTTTGTTAAATCAGTTGTTTTTCTATGAAGAAAAGTAGAATGGTATGATTTTGTAGAAAAAAAAGTAGAATGGTATGAAGAATAGTAGCATCTCTTATTGTTTATGCCAGTAATGTCAAACCTTTTCCAGCCTGCATACCAAAAATAAGTTGAAACAAAAAACAATTTATGTGCCATAGAGAAAAACTAACAAAAATTAGTAGGATAACAGCTACTTGAAGGTAGATAATAAAAACTTTGTTGGTGCATAATTTTGTGCACAATTACACTTAACCATTTTCACAGATGTGTTGATAAAACAAAACAAATTTCTCTTCAAATAAAAAAATACTTTTTATTTTACAACAATAAATTTCTCCTCAAAAGGTATTTTTATTTGAGAATAGATTTGTGCTCTTTCTGTTCATGCTTCTTGTGGTACATTACACTATTGATTTGCTATTGCTGATCTATGCAGTGTTTGTTATAGCTTAAAAGACAAAATCAAGAGGCCAGATTCTAATTTTCCCATAATAGCTTGCTACATCTAATAGTACCAAATGCTCTTTGCTTTATTATAAGTTGTTTGATATTTTTTGTTCCCATAATGAATTATTTCTAATATTCATTTAGTGGCCTTCACATATTTAACAGGTTTCTTAAACAAATTTTATATTAGTATTAACATGGCTGAGGTTAGTGAAGACCAGATAAAACTGTGCAATGTTGAGGTGGCACCTTGTGAAGATGATAGGAAGACTGCAGTTGATGTACATTCTGTTACTGAAGGAAATCATTATATACATTGCAACAAGTATGTATCTTTATGGAATAGTGTTTTATTTTTTGTAATTTACAATCGGTTTAGCGTATTTGTAAAAATACATTGAGTTCAGTATTAGTAAAATATGTACTTGTGAAAGCCTTTATGTAATTCCTAAATTCTTTTAAGTAAGAAAAAGGATTTCAGAATGTCCATATAATTTGATACAACAAATATGTATTAGTATAACGTATAAGACTAAATTTTTATTCTTCAGATCTGTAGTAAGTCCAGAATTAATTAATTTGTAATATTTTAAGTAATTGAATTTTTTTTTATTATTATTATTTTGATAACAAGTCATTATTTTCAGTATTTAATGATTTTATACCATATTCTACTATAGCTACAGAAGAATCAACATTCCCCAACATCCTGTAGCTAGCTCACTATGCAGACTAAGCACAATATCACAACTGCCACCTCCAGTAAACTGTGATAAGATAATCCAAATTTTGGGAGATCAGAGTGATCCAATGTATCCTGTGTTTAGGCGGTGCTGTATAGAAGAGCCAGCTTATGTCACAGTAGGTGTTGGTAAGCACAGAAATCTTTTTATCTCAAAATTATACCCTATTTACTTTTAAATATTATTTTTTGCACCAGTATAAAAAAAAGTTATCCTTTTATTTTTGAAATTTTTAGCATTATTTCTTGTTAAGTAAATTGTAAATCAGTATTTTCTACAGATTCAGATCCTTACCTGTGCATTTAAAAAAAAAAAAATACTTGTCTATATGAAAAAGAATGGAATTTAATTGGTTGTGGCAAAAGGTTGTAGAACCTTTTGCCACAATCACTTAATTTCCAGGTGATAACAAAAGCCAAATAAATAGTGTTATTATTTGTATCATTACCTTTACCATTACAAACTTTTCTTTTCACTGCTAACTTAGGCAGAAATCTGTTAAAAACCAAAGGAGTACCTTCAGAATAGGTTACTGTATCTATGAGTGAACATAGCAATAGAATAAAAATAGGAACATACAATAAATAAAAACTTTCAACAGATTTTGGAACCAACTGACAGCATCTAGCTTTTCATCCTTATGAGACTCAGTGACATGACTGCCTTAGTCTGATAGTATTTATCATCAGTTACAGTATCGATTTATCAGATAGATAAACTAAAATATTGTACGAAGCATTTTTGTTCTCTTTTATTCCTATTGAAATTCTGTACCTGCTCTTATGAACAAACTGTAAACAAGCGAAAATTCATATGAGCTGGGGAAGTGACTGGTATACAAGGAAACTCATGAACAAAAGAAATTTTGCTATCATATGAACCTGGCTTACAATAATGTAATGCAGTCAGTATCATTAATGAGATATGTAAAGTTTTATAGTACTGTAGTTACCACAAGGCACTGTAAGCCAAAACTTTGTAATTGCATTTTTCTTATTCAGAGTGGCATTTAAAGAGGGTGGTGGGAAAAGAAAGTGTGTAAATTTGAGTGTTTTTGATAAACTTAAGTTAATTGAAAAAAATGAAAAATGAAAAAAAATCAAACAATTTTTGATATTTGTAAGAGCAAGGAAAAGCTGAAACAGTTTACCATTGATACATTCATCGCTAAAGGAACAGCTGTTGGTTGGATAAAACTTCACACCACTTTATGACATCGTTGTGGATTTGGACTTCAACACCATTGACTACCATAAGATGTTGAAGGCTGGTGAATCTGGTGCAACGTTGTTAAGTGAATAGAAGCCAAATTCTCACCAAGGAAGAAATCATTGATGTTGTTATTATTGGTACCGTTGAAGAAGGTAACATGGATGAAGAAGAGATGGTCATAAACATCAGTGGTTATTCATCAGGCTCTGAAATGCAGCCTTATCAGTATCCAAGGATTCTCAAAGAGATAAGCATTCAGAAGCAGCATCAGAAAACCACCCTGGTAAACTTGACATTTTCTTCAAGTGTGCATCCTTTACACTGAAAGGACAGAATTCCTGGGACACCTGGTTCCTGGGAAATGTGACACTGTCACCCCTCTAGTAACTGCCCACATGCATTTCTTTTGAATTTAAAAGACAGGCCTTATCCCCACATTGTCTGTTCAAGTGAAATTTTACTGTAGTTATTTACAAATTGAATTGAGATTCAATACATAACTTCTAAATTATATTAATGAACTATCAACTTTTAAAATAATCGAAAAATTCCACTTGTCATTTTTGTGAAGTAACAGAAAATTCTTATTGTTTTATATATCATGATTTGCATATCCTGTACTTTTTTTTAATGATATGGTGAATTGAAATTTCCATTGTAATGTCAGAGTAACTTGGTTCTAATGATTGTCTCAAGAAAGCTTATAGGAAGTGATTTAATTCAACTATTTTTTTAATATGGTCTTTATAAAATCTATTTCTCTATCCAATCTTCTAAGTCCAACTTTAATGAACCCCAATATTGGTTTCCTCATTTGCTTCTTATTTCACTTGTCCTAATTAATCACTGATTACTTCCACTTTAAAATAAATTGCATATATTTTGCAGAGAATTTTCTTTGTCACACTGATATTCTTTTTCTTCTAATTTGGTTTTTTTTTTTTATTATTATTATTTAATTCATTTTTTACATGGATGAAATGAGTGGTTTGGTTTTTGTGGTGCATGGACAACTAAGGCCATGATGCACAAAGTCCAGTGGATGAAATAAAATCATTAGTTGCAAGTATAGACAGCCCTAATAGCACACTAGTTCTTTCCTAATTTCTCGGTTGATGACCTTTACAAATCCCTCTTATATGCTGAATACATTAATTCCTGTATTGATGACCTTGACAAATCTCTCTCTCTCTCTCTCTCTCTCTCTCTTATATACTGAATACATCTCACCCATTGCTGTCTTTTTTCATTTTTTTTTTTTTTTTTATGTTAACCCCAAACACGAGAGGTATTAGAACCTATATTACTTAGTACCGTGCTTGGGTTGGAGGTTGAGAAGACGAAAGAAGATATTTGTTGATATTGGACTTGAACTTCTGTACACTGTAATTTTCAGGAAATACGTATGAAGGAAGGTTGTTCCAGAAAACGGCAGTTGAATGAATAAATGAGGAAAATGAAAAGTTGGTTCTGTGAGTTTGAAGTTGGACAGTAAATGGATGTTGGCTGGTGGCGGCACGTGTTCGGACTGTTTTGAAAGAGAGAGCGGGAATTATAGAAGCCAATTCAGAAGAACAGTACCCATGAAAGTATCTGTAGAAGAGGCATGCAGCAGAAACAGTACGTCTATGAGACAGCGAGTGGAGAGACTCTGTTAGAGATGAATCATTAATTAACCTAACTGCCCTCTTCTGAATGGAATCAAGAAACCTGATAGAGGTTGTGGGGGCACCACCCCAGATGTGGGAACAATATTCCATGGAAGAGCAGATTTGCGATTCATACAGAGTGAGCAGCTGCTTGGAAGAAAAGTAACACCGAGAGCGAAAGAGAAAACCAAGTTTTTTAGATGCAGAGGAAGCAATATTTGTAATGTGCTTGTGCCAAGAGAGATTAGAAGTCAGGGTAATCCCCAAAAGAGATATATCATTTTGCCTTGAAATCGGAGTGTCACTAAAGATAAGCATAGGAGCAGAAGAATCCTTTTTTGCAATATATAAGAGAAGACTGAGTGGCTTGGGTAAAGAAAACCTGCATGAGAACGACGAGAAACGTCGGATAACTTACGCGGAAAATTAGCTTCCCGATACGGCACTCTAGCATGGCTCGGTCTGGACGATATATTGATTGGCAAATGATGAAATGATTGGTGGTGGGCACGACAGACGACAAGCTACTCTGTAGTCATTGGTTGGCATTATGTATTTACCAGCAAAGAACGGTGCATAATAGTTTTGTAATGAACGGTGAACAGGTAATAGTAGTGATGAATCTTTTAAAGATGGAATAAATTTCCGCACGAGTGTCTTTAAAAATAAAAGTCCAGTAATAAAAAAATTAATATTTTATTAATAAACAATTTATGTGCTAGTCCACTCATCATTCTAAAGAAAAAAGGTTATGTTACCCCCTCCATTTCGGGAGAGGTTCAAGCTCCCATGGGATTCAAGTCGAGGTAACCTGACATTTTTTCACCATTACAGTAAATGTTAGGACATGTGCAATTAGGACAAGTTACCATTAGTGCTGCTACAGTGATACTAAACCGATGTTATCATGTGTTGTGTTCGTGCACCAATCAGCACGTCATTTGCCACGCCTACCTGTCAATCAGTATATCGTTCTCAACTTTGCTCCAGGCCGATAACACCTACCGTCTGTTTACCGAGTGAGCAGCACTAGAGTGCCGTATCAGCAAACTAATTTTCCGCGTAAGTTATCCGACGTTTCTCGTTGTTCTCGTGCAGGCTTTCTTTACCTTCGCCGACTGAGTTTTAGAAGGGTTGAAATCAACTAAGTTGTCTTTGCCCCACTGGAGAATTACCTGAAGATCGGCATTTAAGGAATTGGTACCAGATTTTTGAGAAGTTGAAGCTGATTAAGCAGGGCAAGGTTTCTCAAAATGGAAAGTAGAATGCAATGTGCTATCAAAGGCAAAACTATGCATAGGATTTCCAGTCAATGGAAGAAGGTCATTAATGTACAAGAGGAAAAAAGTGGGGGAAAGAACTGAACCTTGGGGGACACCGGCATTAGTGGAGAAGTTAGAAGACAGAGCCATCTACCATCACCTTCAGTGAGCGATCAGAGAGAAAACTGGATAACCAATTACTAAAAACAGTTGGCAAACCATAAGATGGAAGCTTGTTTAGAAGACCTTTATGCCTAACACGATCGAAAGCCTTTGAGATGTCAAGAGCAACTATTTGTGGTTCACCGAACCTTTCCATTGAATTAGTCCATAAATGGGTAACATAAGCCAGAATATCACCAGTGGATCGACACTGACAGAATCCATACTGGTGATCGTTGATCAGATGGAAGGTTTCTAGGTAGTTTAAGAGTTGGCAGTTAATTGATTTCTCCATTACTTTAGAAAGAGTAGAAGTAATTGCAATGGGACGATAACTGGATGGGAGGTATTTGTCACTCTTTTTAGGAACTGGCTAGATATGAGCAAATTTCCAAGCAGAAGGAAAAATGCCTTTGGAATACAAAAGTGAAAAAAAGCGGCAAAGAATAGGAGTAAGTTCAGGAGCACAGGTTTTGAGAACAAGTGGACAAATACCATCGGGACCTGGAGCTTTGTTAGCATCAAGATTCGTCAAAATCCTTCTGACATCCTTTTGATGAAAGACCACAGGAGGCATTGAATGGAACGTGTTGGGAATGGTGGGAGGTGTTTTACCAAGATCATTAGTACATGAGTTGGAAGAAAAGTGGGATGCTAGCAGGTCAGCTTTATCCTTGGCTGAAGTGACAACAGAACCATCTGGTTTGGACAGAGGTGGGAGCAGAGATGGGCAAAAGTTGCGGCCAATAGCTTTGGCAAGAGACCAGAATGCTCGGCTACCATTAGGACAAGAAGCAAGTGTTCTACTCTTAGCCTGTTCAAACTCTAGTTTGGACTGATTAATAATTGCTTTACAATTGTTGTGAGCTTTGGTGTAGGCAGAAAATGAAACTGAAGAATTAGAAACAAGCTAATTATGATATGCAACAGTCTTATCTTGAACAGCCTTAGCACATTTATTGGAAAACCAAGGTTTAGATAAAGGACGAGATTTTAAAGTGGAGTGTGGGATAAAGGATTCCATTCCTGCAAGAATAATTTCACTGATACGATCTGAGAAAACGTGGACATCAGAAGTTTTGAAACAGTAATCCGACCAAGGAAAAGAAGAAAAGAAATCTTGCAGGTCATCCCATTTTGCAATCTTGTAATGCCAAACAACACGAGGTTGGGAATAGCCATGAGATAAAGGCTCCATTGGAGAGGAGACAATCACCAAGTTGTGATCTGAAGTGCCTAAAGGACCTCTCACTTCGACCATGTTACTTAGAAGGGTTGTTTGTGAGAAAAAGATCAAGCGTGTTGGCTGTATGATTAGGATTGTCCGGTATTCTTGTAGGTAAATGAACAATCTGTGCAAGGTCATTAGTAATTGCAAAAGCCTCAGCATCTCGACCAGCTGGGTCGGTGTGACTAGAAAACAGAAGCCAGCTGGAGTTGTGAACATTAGAATACCAAGGAAAATTACCTCACTGTTAGGAAAGTTGGACTGGAATGTTGTTGTTTTTTAGGAGCATTAGCAACTGAGGCCATATTGCTCCGGGATATGCGGTGGTCATTCCCTGACCTTTCCACATCCTCCGTATTTGGTGGTGACGGGCTCGAACCCCGGTCTAATCAAGAAGCGTGTGCTATGCACTGCTGCTCCTTCCCACCTGGCTACGGAGGCGCCTGTTGGACTGGAGAAAGTCAAGTTGCAAAGAGAGGAAGTCAAAGAGCTCCAAGTGATTAGTGGAGTTGGGAGAACAGTAGAGACAACAGATGAATTTGATACAATGAGGTAGAGAGATTTTAAGCCAGAGAAGATCAAAGAGAGGAGATTCCAAATTGCCAAATCTCTGACAGGGAATATCAGAACGGACATATGCACAAGTACCACCTTTGAGGCGAAAGGAATCATACAGCGAATAATTTGGGCATCTGAGATGAGCAGTAGTTGAATCAACCGATAACTGAGATTCTGTCAGAAAAAAGTACATGGGGTTTGGCAGACTGCAAGTGGAAATGGACATCGTTGAGATTAGAATTGAGACCACGTATATTTGTGAAATGAACAAGAAAGTGCTTGGGAGGTTTAGATCTTTTCGCAGATAAGCTTGCTCTATTGGTTTGACAATTCATGGTGTATTCAATAGTAAGAAAAAGTGGGTGGGATATGCATATGAAGTAATGAAATTTTTGGATATGGCGTACATATGGTAAGAATATACCCAGATCCTTGACATAACGTGGCCTCGACAATGCTCCCTGCATACACACTACTCGGGCTCCCTCCAGTCACTATCTGGCAGAGTAGCGGTAACAAGATTATACACTAGCTGATCTGGAAGCCTCCTAGAGAGTTATCAATAGGCTCGGTCTGGTTTACTAACTAGCGGCCGGCCTGCGAACACCGTTTTAGAGCTGTACCCTCAAAATGTAAGGAATATTGGATCTCGCCACGATGTACATCAAAAACTCAAGTCATCAATCATACTGCATGATGGAAGAGATAGGGAAGGGTTGACTGGAACTTAGCTCTAGAGACTAAACCTGGGTTCCACCACTTCAAGCCTCCAATAAGCAAAGTGGTGGTATTGCACCAGTTGATGAGAGTCATCTACCACCTAGTACTGCCTGGTAACATAGAGGGGCGACATTCCTCCAAGTGGTGTGGGTACCACACCTCGACCCCTGCTTACGTTGGTTGGTTTACACCTGGGTGGTCACCCACCATGTACTTGTGCATGGAGATTATACCCAGGATTACTAACAGTCCCACCATCGTGAAGGTGCAAGCAGAGGATTTGTATGTCACCGACTGTCCGGACTTCGCCAAAATTGGGTCCACTTGACTTGAATGTCACCCGAATATCCAGCAGCGTTTTAGACTCCCAGGTAGCAAGTACAGCTTGTCTGGCATATCTGAGGGAATGTCTGTGACCTCAATTTACCAGGAAAAAGGTTTATGAAGCTCTTGAATGAGCTTGATAGCATGAAGTCTCCAGATCCTATTATGTTACTTTTTTTTTTTTTTTTTTTTTTATACTCTTTCATGCCATTGCTGTATTTTATGTTGAATGGAAATTCACCTACAATTCAGCAGTTTAATGTGGAGATGAATCTTTGCTTCCAGTTTTCATCCTTTTGTCACCACTTCATAGCTTTCTAAAGCAATAGATATGTATATTAATAGTATAGTCACCCTTGACAGCATTACACAAAAGCCTTCCATCTGATTAATTATTGCTAATCTGGATTCCATTTGCATCACCTGGCTTGATATTTTGGCATTTGTTCACTTATCTTCATACAGATTCTATGGGAAAGTTAGTAGAATTTCAAGAAGTTTGTGCTTGATATCTCAGCACTTTCATATTGTGGAAGTTATTTTACATGAAAGATAGTTAATCATTAAATTTAGTAGATATTAATTAATGAGTATATGTTATTACATAATGTAATTGTTTAACAGGTAAAATTTGAAATGATTAGAAGTGTTCTCCCCAGGACCTATCGAATGGGTGCACTGCCCTGTGAATTTAACTGACTACCTGGCTAGAATTTAAGCGATTCTCGCAGTACCGTATGGTACTGATCTCGATCAGTATTAATTTGAATTTACCATGCGATCGAGGTCAATGTGACAGGAGCATATAATGTTAAATTATGCAATTAAATTTTGCTCTGGATCGCTAAGTCACATTTATAAATAACAGAAAATTTTATAATATTGCAAAGTATTACACTTCCCCACTCGACTACTTCATAATGGCTGGCTGGCAAAATATTCTGGGGAGAACACAGACTAGTTTATGAATTATAAAAAAAAAAAGGTAATTGTACTTATCTTATTGATGGCTATAACTTATTTTATATTAGCAATTGTTAGTCACAGCACATGGTTAGCATATATAAAAAGTTTGCTCACTAAGCAGTGCTGATTGTGACTAGCGTATACACCACCATCATGAGACAAGGAGAAGAGAAACTATGCTTTTAATAGAAAACTAAAGCTTTAAACCTAGAATAAAGAGTAACACTAGAGACACAAAAAGGAGCATAAATTAATAGTAGCATTAATTTATAAGTTCCATTAAGTGAGCATTAGTAACATAAACAGTATAAAGAATTGCACAATAGTTAAAGAGCAATATTAGTTCAACCAGAATTTAAGGATAAATAGCCTGAAATTTTCAAGTTGGAACAATACATGTTAATGTAATTATTATACTAAAAAATGAAAAAAACCCAATTATTCAGTGAATGCTCCCTGAAAGTTATGGTAAAAAATGCACTTTTCAAAGCATAATGGTATTTTATTTTTATTTATTTTATTATTATATTTTTTTCATTCCAAGAAGTGTGATTGGGAATTTACCAAACAATTTGGTAAGAAAAGCAAATTCCAAGCCTATTACCAAAGATAACATATATCCTGAAAAACAAATATTGGATGTATTCCTTTTCCAAATTTTAAAAATACAGTATCAGAGCTTGGCAGTTTAAAGTATCTTGTGTCATTATTTCTGAATGATAAAATGAAAAACAGAAAGACATAAAAAGCTAGGAGTAATTCCATATGAAAGTTCTTTAATGAAGCAGCTATAAACCTGTTGCAAGAGAAAGGGGAAACCTCTAATTGAATATTTGTGACCTTGGTTATAGAAAAAAACTAGGGTGTATGCAGTATAAAGACCTAAGAAAGTTTCCCTTAATGCTGTAAATGAGTTAATCAGCTCTTATATAAAGGTAATTTTCGTCCCTAACAGTTTTTCATTAAGAAACCTGGAACCAACCATAGAATACATTGATTTGCAGAATATATAACAAACTAATCACCCAACTCATGTGAATAATTTGTTGAGCAAGATGAAAAGTACAAAACTCCTCATGTACAGTGGATGCCACATTATTGTTGTTGTTGTTATTATTTGGTTTTTAGGAGCATTAGCAACTAAGGCCATATTGCTCCGGGGATATGCGGTGGTCATTCCCTGACCTTTCCACATCCTCCGTATTTGGTGGCTCACGGGCTTGAACCCCAGTCTAATCAAGAAGCATGTGCTCCACATTACTGTGATCACTTCGGGACACAGCTTATTGGTAACAATAAGCTGTGTCCAATGAAACAAGAATGTAGCTGTTCAGCATTGTTTATTGTTGTAGACAAAAAAGTGGACAAAAATAAAAACAAACTGACAAACGTGAAAATCAAGCAACATAAAATACTTTGACTGTCCACTATTTCTTTGAGTAATTCATCATACCATTAAAAACAAAGAAAATATTAAAATCAAGAATTAGAAAAGGATTAATGCCCTACTAAAAAACAGTCAAATTTATAGGAATACAGATATGCTACTTTCATGGAGTAATGATACCAACAACCACATGAACTGTTAGAAAAACAATGGTAACTAGAAATGCAACATATTGGAATTCAAGAACAAATTAGAATTACATAATCACTTCCATTGCACATGTATAAACCATGATGAGGCAAAAAAAAAAAAAAAATTATAAAAACTGAAGCACTGATTACAATAAATGATGTATTCTGTATAAGTCTGAATGGGACTTCATAAAAGTGATAACATTAGAAGAATGATAACTTGATCCATGATCATAATAAGCAGCATGCACTGTATTGAGAATTCATACAATATATTCTAAATATTGTATGAATTCTGTGAATGTGTGAATCTAAAAAGCTAGTAGTGCGAGAGTGGATATGTTTAAGCATTTCTTATATCCACTACATGATACTTAACTACATATGAATTTACATGTTAATATTTAAAAACCTCCATTATACAGAAACTGTATATTATTAATGTAGAAAGCTATTAAAAGGAAAAAGAAAAAAAAAACTTATGATTAACAATATTAATTTTTTTAAATAAAAATATTCCCATGTGTTTATTTCTTCTCAGTTGCCTTTATTTTGGAATGTAATAAGTGGTTTAAAAAAAAAAAAAAAAGTTTCACAGCCACCCCACCAGCTCATTAGTAAATATAAAGACCTTTTACATTTCTATACAAAGACATTTCTATTGTTGAATTCTTTATTCTTTATGCCTTCTTTTCCAAATATAGTTAATATGTTATAATTGTCCGTAGCATTTTTTATGTTGAGACATATTTCAGTATATAATTGTTTCCTGCTAGTGTATTTATATACATTTTTACTAATCCTTTAACCTCTTTCTTATTTTTCTCCAGGTATATTTGACCTTGTAAGAAAAACTTGGACTATATATACAGATAATCCAAAAACAACTGCTCCCCTTGTAGTTCTTCCTCTCGAAGCATGGGCTGACAACAGTTAGCAGCAGTGATGCTTTATTGTTCCACCAACGAACTTTGAAGATCAAAATAAAATATAAAACAGGGCTTATATCTTGTTACAATAAGTTCTAATATTTGAATGCACAAACTCAGTCAAAATTAAAAGGCATAGCATAGCCTTTTATAATTAACATGGTGGCCAACACTGTATATATTTGGAAGGCATATTCTTTCTGAGGAGATTATAAATAAAGAAGTTGGTCAAAGCACAAAGACATTTCTATTGTTGAATTCTTTTGCAGTTGTTATTGATTTGTTGTATGATACTATCATACAACTGTACTTTAGAATACATAAAAAAAACTTCAGGTTTTTATATACACAGCATTATCACCATATGTTCCAGGATTGATTTTTTTTTTATCTATAGCTAACAAATGGGTTAGTGCAATCGCATCAGTTTTATACATAGTAAACTACCAAGGCAGATGAATTGGCATCATTTTAATTATATCTCATATTGGGAATACCTTCACAAGTTGCAATCATATTGCACTACCTCAAATAAGTAATGCTTTCCCAATGGGGAAGACTATTGTTACTTATTCTCAGAGGATAACACCTATTTATTATATGACACCATTTATTATGACTTATTTCTTCTCAGCATTTTCTAAATTGCATTATTTTACAGTAATACAGGATTTGGGATTTATATTTTCACAGTAGTTGAAATCAAATAAAAATGCTTCAGAGGAAGCAAATATTTCCACTCATTGAAATATACCCTATAATATTGTGCTGCGTAGGGCAAACATGGTTCAGTTCTAAGGGCTAAAGTATACACGTGGTTGTCATGTATTTAAATGGAAGTTTTGCTTCCATATGCATGGCTGTTCTCTCACACAGAATTCATTATTCACAGTTCAATACACATTTATTAGGATACGACCACCTGTCAGCTAATGAGAAGCCGGTAAGCTTTGCAACAAAGAATCTTTTGTGGGAGCAAATATCTTCTCATGTTTGACAGCAGATGCAGTATAAGCATATAATTTTTATTTGATTACATTGTTTTACTTTAAACTACATTATGCATAATATTTTAATATACAGGGTGAGGTAGAGAAATGGGCAATTTTAAAAACTCAATAAATAAATAATTTTCATTTGCCAAATTACAAATATGCCATCTTAAAATACATAAATAGTATGCTATTTATTTTATTATTTTTGAAGATTATATATCCTTGAGGTAACCAATTTCCTCTGCACAGCCATTCTAATCTTTCACACATTTCCCATGATGCAGCATAGCATCTCCAAAGGAATTCTGGCAATTTCTTCATGAACTTTTTTTTTTTTTTTTTTTTTTTTTTAAGTCCTTCAATATTGTGGTATGGGCAATGAGAGTACACCTTGCTGTTTAAGTACCCCTATAAAAAAAAAGTCAAACTATGACAGCTCTGGGGGGAGGCCAGGAAATGTCATCATTCCCAAAGATGATGTGGTTATGAAAAGCAGTTGTATGGCATCCATAGACATCCTAGTGGTATGAGCCACCATGCAATCTTATTGAAACCAGCTAGCCTCATTAACTTGAGGAAATCTAGTAGCTAGTTCATCAGTCAAAAAAGTCGCAATGATATTAGCATAGCAGCATGAAGTCACAGTTGTTACCCTTCCATTATCATCTTCAAAAAATTATGGGCCATGAGATGAAATTGAATGCCACACTTTAGTTCACTTTCATTTAAACAGTTTTGTGAATAAACCAAACTTTCATTATTGGTCAGAAGAAAACCTTAGCTAATTCCATCAGCAACCATCGTACAGTGATCAGGTAACAGTGTTTTTTGTCTATGTTACCTAATCACTGTACAATGGTTGCTGATGGAATTGGCTAAGTTTGTTTTTTTCTGACAAATAATGAAAGTTTTTATTCACAAAACCATTTAAATGAAAGTGAACTTCATCAGACATCCACAGATTGTGAATAAATATCATCATAATCCACTTGAGTTAGCATCTCTTGACAAAAATTTTTACAGGTAAGAGATCATGAGATTTTAATTTTTGCAGTACCTATCTATACCTTTTAAGGATGGAAATTCGGGTCCTGGTGCAATATTTGTTGTACACTCCTATTAGATAAGTTCATTGACAGTGCATGCTGACACACACACTGTTTGGACTCCATACAAGAGCAGTTCTGACAGCTCTGATGTTTTCTGGTGTATGGGTGCTTCTTATTCCACTCAGAAGCTTCTTTTTGAGAGCAGAACAGTTTCTTGAAAATTATATACCCATGTTTTAATGGATGAGCAGATGATAGATCTTAACGCTTAAGCTTAAAGTGAATATGAAATAAATATCAAATGGCCACGTAACTGTTGTTTTTGTAAAATGCCTTGATAGTAAAAGCATGTCATGCACCACACCACTCCACTGTTACTAAATGGCATGATGTAGACAACGGTATGTCAGGTAACATAATCCTCCCCACCACACTGGTACCCAGAAAACCGGGTTTTAAAATCATCTGTTTCCCTGACCCACCAACTATTAACCATAATCTACAGAAAGTTATCTTCAAGAGTTGCATAATCAGCTTAAGCATATCAGACAATATAAAATAATATGTGTAGACAGTATTCTTAGATACAAACCATTATGTAATTATCAAAAATGCATTAAAAAGGTGGGAAAATATCTAAATAAATCCTAGTTTGGGTGATAACCAAATATCACATGAACTCTGCTGTTTATACTCTGTGTGCCATACATTCTTTTGAGTTGATAAAGGGGCACTCTGCCAAAGCTACTTGTTATTTTATTTTAGCACTTCTACTCATCAGCCATATTAGTTTTATTCTTTATGTACTCTTATTCTTGTTTATGTAAATAATGTTTTATTAAGATTGAGTTTGTCAGTCACAAGAAAGCTTTCACATGTTTCCTGACATCCAATGCCTTTTTTCTAAAACCCTAGAATTCAAATGATTTCTATTCACTTTACTCCTAGCACAATTAATGGCTAGTGAATACATATAAAATATTTTATACAAAAATATCACAAGAGCTGGAAACCTTACCTATTTCACCCATTTCAAAAAAAACTGTGCTGTTGACAGGCATTTTGAATATAACACTGAAAAGTGAGGCCTTGCTGAATATTACTTCATACATGACTGAGCTATTGTACTATGATTTATAGGTGTTTATGTCAAAGGAAATGTATAAAGGTTGTTAAAATTTCTTTATTTACGACAGTTACACAGCAATTCTGTACATAAACATAGCAACTTGTGGTAATACTATGCTGGCCAGCTTTAGTTATTCCAGCTCTAATCTACAAACCTGTAACCGAACCCCTGGAGAGAAAAAAAAAAAAAAATTTAAATACAATGAAAAAGCATAGTTATTTCTTCTGAATATATATTTTAGCAATATGAACAGAAGAGGATACAAATTGAAAATTAATTTTTTTAGCTAAGCAGAAAACACTTCAGTGCAATCTTTGGCTAAGAAAAAACATCATTACAGGGCAATTTAATTGTAGTCCATTAAATTTAAATAAAAATTCAAACATTCTGGGCAATTCTGGTCCTTCCTCAGTGGCACTAATAAAACTAAACTAGATTACAAATTATTCTAAATGAAAAACTTGCATAGCTGACTACCTTCCACTGTAAGACTAACATTCAAATTAGAGACAATTAACAAAGAAATGGAATGTTAAATCTGGAGTCCTTTATTTGTGGCTATGAAACCTTCTGATTGGCTCTCTCCCCCCCACACAGAGGAAATGGAAAGTGCAATAAGGTGTCCCTGATTAGTGCTTATGTGATGCACTGCCTACTCAATAGTGCTGCAGTGATCTGGTGGGGAATGCATTCAAACTGAAGATTTACTTTGGACTTGAAAGAAAGCTGAGTTGTCCTCTTATTGGGTGGGAACAGACTGCTATAAGAACATGGGGAAGGTAGATTCATGAAGAGAAATTGTCTTTCCCTGTTCTGAATGGCTTGATGTACTGGAGGGCCAAACTGACAAACACAACAAGTATCCAAATTTCCTGACTAATGAAAAGGGATACTTTCATTGCAGAGAAGCCATAAACAATGGAGGCCATTTAAAACAGAAAAAAATTGCTCTTTGTTTACAAAGGATGGTAGACATTGGGGGTTCTCATATTGAAGAGCTGTTTTTCTTTATTTAAGTTTGTTAGTCACAAGAAGGCTTTCACATGTTTTCTGACACCCAAGGTCTTTTTTCTAAAACCCTAAAGCTGCACTTCTTTTGGTTAGATGGGCAGCACTGTGCACATGATGAGTACATAAAGAAATAAACATTTACAATTGTTGCATCTTTTTAGGAAGAACTGAAATCTAACATATAAACATTTTTATTTATTTTTTTTGTAGTGGAAACAGATTTTATAAAACCTTTAGAGCTATTACTGTTTCATGAAGTTTGGGGGAGTATTAGCAGATACTTCTGCTGCTCGGGTAACATCAGAAAATGGAAAAAGCAAAGCAACTTTGAAAAAAGCCCAAGCAACTGGTTGCCAGATATAAATATCTGTGAGTTTTTTTACAATCTTATTAATAACAGCATTTAATTAGTACATCTTGAAATCCAAAAGTATAAGACCTGCTGTTCTTGGAGAAAAATTAGCTTAAAATATTATCTTGTGTTTTATAGTACAAAGCTATCCCGAAGATGTCAGTGAATACAAAGAATAATTACTACATTTTAACAGTATTGCAAAATATCCAATGTAATATTAAGGTTATAATCACTGTACAATGGTTGCTGATGGAATTGGCTAAGTTGTTTAGCCAATTCCATCAGCAACGTTGCAGAGTTGTTTAGGATCAGGAGAGGTTTAAATCAAGAAAAATGAGATTACAAGTATATATGATTTTTGGTCATTAACAAAATACAGGATAGTCATAAAGTAACAACATAAAAGTATGTAAATGTTTTGACATAAACATATTAATCTACATAAACAATTTATGTAGATTAATACATAAAAGAAAACAATCAGATTTTACTGTGGGGGGGGGGGTTCAACTTGCATATCTACAAACATCCAAACATTACTCAAAATGTCATCTCTCGGAAGCAATAATAGCTTCAGTTCAAGTAATGAAATTATGAACAGCAGAGGCAAACTAAACTTGTGACACATTTGTTAGCTCTATTTTTATGAGTAACACAGTCTATTCAGACTTTGATATCACAGCTACCAAGAACTGAACTGATTAAAAACCTTCAATATTTATAAGGTGCACTTTTTTTTCCGAAAAAATGCCTTGAAAAATCACCCTGCATCCTATATGTGGAAATGAGCCCTCCCTCATCAGCGTCGGGCAGGTTGTATTTCACCATTCAGTCAGAATATTTTTGGTTTCTGAAGGATAACAGGACGCCCTAGAGTACTTTTGGACTTGCAGAGTTGTTTGGGATCAGTTCCAAGAAGTTATAAAAGCCAGGGAACACAGGAAAAGCCTTAGAAGGTGATGGAAGCGTCAAGATTCTTCTCCAGGTTTCTCAATAGTTCGCTGATCCTTTAAAAGGTGGCACGACCGGTGGACCAGTTAGTTCATGATGTTGAGTGTGTCTCCATGTACGGTAGTATACTTTAATTGTGTGTGAAGTAACTATAATCATGACAATGGATTGTAATCATTGTGGCTGACTGAAATAAAATAAAGAACAGTATTAATTGTATACCAGTTGTTTTTAATCAGAACCCAGTTTCATAACAATATTGTTTAATCTTGGCGTTTGACATTATTTTACCCTCAGAAAATGGCTGCAGAAGAAAGGAGGTTGAGTTACACTATCAGATATAAACTAAACATAATAGATCACGCTAAAAACATGGTAACGGAGCTGCAGAAAGATTTTTTTGGGCCACCACCTATGGAAAAAATTATATGCATCTGGCGTAAGCAAGAAAAAGAACTTCAAGTTGCTAAAAAAAAGTAAACATAACCTTCGTTGTCCTGCCCCACATTGGCCAGAACTTGAAGATGTAAAAAAGTGGGTAGCAGATGAAAGGAATTTAGGAAGAAGTGTTTCTACCAAAATGATTATGCATAAGGCCAGGATATTAGTGAAGGACGAGGAATTCTGAATTTTTCTGGAACAGAAGGTTGGTGTTACCGATTCATGAAAGGCATGGTTTATCAATACGTACAAAATCATCAATTGCAAAAAAATTACCAGATTATGAAAAAAAAAAAAATACTGGAATTCCGTAAATTTATAATAAAGGCACGAAAAGAAACTTCTTTTGAACTTGGCCAAATAGGAAATATGGATGAGGTCCCACTAACTTTTGATGCACCATCCAACAAAAACCACCAGCCATGAGAAAACACATTACACAGTAGTTTTGGCCTGCTGTGCTGATGGCACAAAACTACCACCATTTTTAATATTTAAAAGAAAATTTCATCTAAGGAAAAAATTGCAGAAGGTGTATTTGTTCATGTTCATCCAAAAGGATGGATGGATGAATCTGGAATGAATTTATGGCTCCAAAAAATATGGGCAAGGCATCCTGGTGGTCTTTTAAGGAAATCATCTCTTCTCATTTGGGACCAGTTCAGAGCCCGTAGAACTGAAGTCATTAAAAAGAGGGCGAGGAAATTGAATACACAGGTAGTTGTTATTCCTGGTGGACTGACAAGCCAATTGCAGCCTTTGGATGTGACCATAAATAAGCCATTTAAGAAAAATATGAGAACAGTGGAACAAATGAATGGGAGAACCCAATCATGACCTCAAACCCACAGGAAGAATGAAGAGGCCCACCATTGCACAGATGTGTGAATGGGTTAAGGAATCTTGGAGAAAAGTCTTTCAAGAAGACTGGAATTAGTAATGGCCTTGATCGCACTGAAAACACTGCGTTATTTTAAGACCATGATACCAACATTAGTGAGGAATAGTTTTTGGAATTTGAAAGCAATGTTTTTTTTTGGTTTTCAAAATGACTGAACTTTCCCTTTGCAGAACACTAATGTTTTTTACTATTCCCTCACTGTCTTTTTGTTCATTTTCAATTCTAGTGGTAGTTTGTTTCATATAAAATATTTTCTAATGTAGCTAAGATTCTTTTATTTCTCTTTTAAATTGCTGTATTGGTAAATTAATAATAATAATTAAATAATGTATTATTATACAGTACAGTAAACATCACGGGTTACTTTCCTGAGAAATGCCGCGAATACCGAAAACGTGAATACTGAGTTATGGCTCCCATAGTAATAAAGGGGTTCCGTTCCAAAGTACGAAATATATAAGAAAAACTAGTCTAAAATTTTGTCTACGTATGTATTATATGTACCTTCATAATATGACTATGTACATAGACAGTACATAGTGAAATGCAAGCATACGGCATCGAAATGAAAATAAGAAACAATTTAATATTAAATGTAATATTTATAGAAATTTCAAACAAATCTTTCAAACCAGCGCCTTTGTTGGCTAAAAAACTTATTCTGCCAGTGTTATCACCAGTTTCGCTAAAGTGTTGATAAAGGTGTTTTGCCTTTTCACGAATGATGAGTGAACTTAACGGAATTTTATTTTGAGTTTGGTCTTCTATCCACAGATTTTTCCATTTTTTCTAATTTAACATCACGAGTTACAGAGCAAATTTTTGAAGCAATTAGCGCGTTTTCAAGGACACTACGGTGGATTTTTTCTTCCGATTTCTTGATTGATCGTACCGTTGACTCACTGATTTTATAATGTTTTGCCACTGAGGAGACACTTTCGCCATTAGAAATTTTGTCTAATAACTCAATTTTATTCGTTAATGTCATAACCTTTGATCTTTTCACATTTCCCTTGTTATTCATAGCCATATTTTTGTACGGGTTAGAAAGAACTTGTCCACAATAAAGTCACTTTCTTCCGTTAACACACTCGAAAAAGTCTGTTTTACACTGCAAAACGGTAGATTTATCACTTTTGTAAGCATATCGATTTATAAATTTATTCAATTTATAAGCATATAAATTAAAAGCAAATGACGAAACCTTCCATGACAAGTGCATAACACATACTGAACAAGGATTAGCGAGAAACAACCACGCTCGCGATTTTGTCACCCCTCTCCCCCCACCCACTGAGCGCTGTTTTGACCGGGAAAGATAATTTTAGCCACGCCCATGTTTTTTTTATGGCGGAAAATGTTCACGGCGCTTTAAAATTCACATTTTTTTTAGGTTTCATTTTATATTAAATCAGCAACCGCAAAACCGCGAATACAGATGCCGTGAATAGCGGGGGTTTACTGTATTAGTATTTTTCTTGCTGTTCTGATCACATGTTTAGGATGAGTTTTTTTCTATTACACCCATTAAAATAAATATTAAATACCTAAATACACAAACTTTTTTTCCTTAATTTTCCTTTCTAAAATGGGGGTGCATCCTATATGCCCACGAGTCTTATATGTCATCAAATATGGTACTTGTCAGTGCTGACCAAATGGGAAATAAAGTTTGAAAAACTCAACCATGATGGTATATCTCATGTAATTTCCCTGCACTTTTGCTTGGTTTTAATCTACTTTGCTGCCTAGCAACACTTTTCACATATTTTTTTAAGGGTATTTAAATACCCTTAAAAAAATAAGGATATTTAAATCTTTCTGTATTTTGGTTCATTTTTTAAAGATTCAAATGCATTGCTCATCAGGAACATGCTTGTCTACTTGATATTATACCGTAGTCTACTCAAGCCTTGCTGAGTTCAGGGGTTATCAAACATTACATTCTTTCTTTTTTATATTTATGATAGTTTTGAAACTTGTTTTTGTTTTGTTTTTATTGGTGCATTAGCACCTAAGGCTATAATGCGCCAAACTCAGGTGATATGTAAAAAATTTAAATTTTCACTGACCTAATTACTTAGGTCACCATGTCAGTATATAAAATAACAAAGGTATAAAATGTAGAAAAAATAAATCAATAAAGAAATAACAATAACATGTATATATTAAATACAAGTAAAAACCTTTATTGATTTAAAATAACTAAAAATAGCAGACACATTGTCATTGTCAGATAAAATCTGACTGAGTGTATACGGCTCAGCCAGATGATTAAAAGCGGTAAAACGGATATTGCTAAAATCTGGACAATCAATTAAAATGTGTCTAAAAGTTAAAATTGTGCCACAGGACTCACACATAGGAGGGTCATCAGCCCTCAGCAAAAACGAATGTGTCAAATGACTATGTCCTATGCGGGTCCGGGTTGAAAATCAGCATGTGAGGGCATGGCCCTATTAACAAGCTTAGGGAATATAGGCTTACGAGAACCAAAACTGAAGAAATCGCTGGAATTTGGTAAAGTTAAATCATATAACATGTGTAAACGTAAAAAAAAAATACTGCAAATAAAAAATAAGCGACGACAACTTTTTATTTATTTTTTTTCAAAAAAAAATTTTTTTTTGTACAAAATTTTTTTCGTTTTATTTCTGAGATTATTGTCGCAGAGTGACATATTCTCACTCTGTTTGGCTATAAAGCCAAAATAGGAAAAACTAACACCATTTATGTACATACCTTTTTCAATTTTTAACTTCCAAATTCTCCCCAAAAAGATTCACTCCAGTTTGCATGCATATGGTTCACAAACCCCATATGAAAGGTTTAATTAGCCTTATTTTAAGTATATTATATTCTTCTGTCTAAAGGATCCTTACACTGTGTTGTCTTCTACTAAACTGAGAATTTGCAATTAACTTTTCAAAACTTGACTGATTAATTTTCTCCATAACAAGGCTGAAGGTTTTTTTTTTAAATATATTTTTCGAGATCAGGAATTTTGATCATGCTAAACCAGCCTTTCTCCAATCTTTTTACCCTGGAGAAACCCTTGAAATAATTTTCAGGTCTCAGGGAACCCCTGCATAAAAATTATTATATCTACAGCTCATGGTACGTTAGCGTTATCAGTAAGTTGTAGATATAATAACAATTCAATGCTCCTTTGAGTAGAGAATGATATTTTTCTGTGTATCTGTTTATTTTGACCAACTTATTAGCCTACTCTATTTACGTGGTTCACCCAAATAATAATAATTAAATAATGTATTATTATACAGTATTAGTATTTTTCTTGCTGTTCTGATCAAATGTTTAGGATGAGTTTTTTTCTACTACACACATTAGAATAAATATTAAATGCCTAAATACAGTATTAAATTCCTTTTTTTCTTTTTTAATTTCCTACTTGATTTTTTTACCTTATTCTCAGTAGGCCCTAAAAGTTTTATCACAAATTTCTACTATAGAAGTTGCTAATGAGGTATGGTATATTCATAAGGCAAACATAATAAATTTCTGTTAAATAACTGGCTTAAGACAATATGGGATTTAATTTTTGTAAATGTAGGCTCAGTAGATTTAATTTAAATATAGGTTGTAAATTGATTTTAATTAATGTTATTTTCAACATAAAAATTTATTGACAATATTGAATAGTAAAGCTACTAAAACCACAAGCCAAAGCAATGTGAATAAAAATATAGCCTAAGGACACAATTTTATACAAGACTTTGAAAAAACATTTTCTTTCTGAGTGACATAATCAGGCTCAAATATAGGCCTAGCAGTTACAAAATTATCATACACATGTGTTGGTTTCTTGATCTCTTTTATAGGCATATACAGTCGAACTTCCTATAACGAATTCGATAAATCCGGTGAAAAAATTCGTTATACAGAGAATATCTTTTTTATTAGAAATTGTTATCTAATTAGAAAATGAAAATGAATCTACATTTATTTTTAATGTATTTTATTTCAAAAACATACTTATTTAAATTACAATTTTCGCCAGTAAATATCACAAATTAAAAAAATCTGTAATTTTCATTTGCACAGTACAATTAAAAAATTGTCTGATTCTCAAAGAAAATGTCATATTTGTTCAGAGCATTAAAAACATTATCAGGAACATTTTCACAAAACTGTAGACCCATACGAACCGTTTTAAAAGCGTTAATCATTTCTTCGCGAGTTGGCTTTTCTACGGGTTGTTCTGACGTGTCTCTTCAGCATCATCGTTAATTTCTTCGTGATCATAGTCGCGTCTAACACTGTTCAGCAGTATTTCATCTTCATTTGGATGTTCTGCTGTGATCTATATAAACATAACTATCCATTGTTATTTCATTTTCGATGTTTCCAGACGATTCTAATAATGTACAAAAGTTTTTCAGTTGTGAAAGGGGCAGTTCATCTTGTTCATCCAGTCGTCGTTCAACTTCTGTATTCAATGCAAATCCCGCTTTCGAAAAACAATTTTGAATAGTGTATTCAGTGACAAACTGGCAAATACACGTTTGCCAGTTCAGAGATGCAATCTCTAAGGTTAATTGTAACCTCCTAGTTTCTATTTTCTGATAACGCACTGACAGTCTTCATTATTATTCTCTTTCGATAATGAAATTTAAAATTTTTAATAATGCCTTAGTCCATTTGGCTGGAGTTTTGACGTTACGTTTGGTGGTAAAAACAACTTCGCACTTTTAAGTTTGCTAGAAATATTGGCAGGATGTGCCGGACAGTTGTCAGTTACCAACACAATTTTCCTTTTTTCTTTTGTTATACGCTTGTCTAGTTTTAATATCCATTCTTCAAAAATATCACTCGTCATCCATGCTTTTTTATTAAAAGGTGTCTTCAACTTCCAAAGATTTTTGCCTCTAAAACATCTTGGGTTTTTTGATATTCTGATGACTAAAAGTCTTAATTTTTCACTTCCTGTCATATTTGCTCCAACTAGTACAGTGATTCTTTCTTTGCTTTGTTTTCCGCCAAAACATTTATCATCCTTAAAAGCAAGTGTTCTATTCAGTAAACATTTAAAGAATAAACCCATTTCGTCAGCATTAGAAACATCCTTATGCTCATATTCTTCCAAAATCTTCTTTAAGGTATTGTTCCTCCAACTGTTGCAATCTTCTTCGCTTACATTAACACTTTCTCCACAAATAACCTTTTCCACAATTCTGTGGTGCTTCTTAAATTTATATAGCCACCCAGTGCTTGCATTAAATTCTGTACGTCCAAGGGACTGTGTAAATTTCAGAGCTTGTTGCTTAATTATTAGGCCCGATATTGGGATATTCTTTTCATGTATCATTTGCACCCATTTTAGAACAGCTTTAACAACATCTTCGTATATATACACAACTTAATTCGCTTCTTGTCTGCTCCGCCTTCAATTGCGTTTAAAATTGATTCTCAATTTTTTTAAAATTGTAGATAAACTGCTTGCAGATATGCCATATTTCTCCGCAACATCTTTTTTCTTAAAACCGTGGTCAATATCATAACAATCTTTGCTTTATCATTAATACTTAAACACTTTCTCTTCAACATTGTTTTTGCAATTGTAAAAATTACTGGACTGCAGCTCCTGCCGATACATACACTGCAAACTTCGCTGCGCTTGCCATATAGTGAATTGTTAGTACAGGTACTGCCTACTCAATGACGTTCGCTTGCCAATTCAACAGTATCACTCACTTTGAAGAAATATATGACTTTGTGAATTTCTTTTATTCTGCTTTCATTCATATATACACGAAAGAAAATTTATGATTAACGTATGCTGTATGTTACTTTTCAGAAAAAAAAAACAAAAGCATATAGCCTCTGTGATTGATGACGAACGAAAAAAAAAAAATTCATGAAAACCATCTACTGGGGGTCCAAGTTAGATGAGAACGAACATATATAATGATTGACATGAAGGCCACGTGGTACAGTTGAGGTGAGAAGCGAATGTCACTCAGTAGGCGTTAGTAAAAACCAACTATGGTAGCATTCTATGTATTGCCGCCGCAGCATGCTAAAGGTTTACTGCAGCGAATTTTGTTTTCCCCTGAGCCAACATCAATTTACAAATCTACCCTATTTATTGTGCAGTTTAGCATTAGCATTAGCAGAGGCATTTGATGCAAGAAAGCAAGCTTATGCAGCATCAGCCAAAAAAAAAAAAACCACTTCCACTTCACCCCTCTGTTCGTTCAAAATACCTGTCCAGCTGAGCCTTAAACTTATTTAGGCTATCAACTTCCACGACAAGGGATGGAAGTCTGTTCCACCAACCAACCACCCGCTGGCTAAAGGCAAATTTCCGCACGTCTATCCTACATCTGTCTTTCCTCAATTTGAATTTATGCCCTCTCAGGTGATTATTCTGAACGACAGGAAGAATCCCATCAGCATTGAGCATGCTCAAACCATTCAAGGCTTTATACACCTCTATCAGATCACCTCGCTGGTGCCTAGTCTCCAGACACTGTAATTTGCAAAACTTAAGCCTTTCTTTGTAAGAGCACCCCTTTGTTCCATTCACTAATCTTGTTGCCCTTCTCTGTACTCATTCCAGCAGCTCTACATCCTTCTTGAAATGAGGCATCCAGGCCTGTATACAGTACTCTAGGTGTGGCCTGACCATTGCCTTATACAAGGGAATAATCACCTCCTTATCCCTGCTAGAAAAATTCCTATATATCATTGACAATACACCATGAGCTACTCTTGCAGCCCGTCTGCACTGCTCAGAGAACTTCATATCTGCCTACACAACCAACCCCAGGTCCCTTTCATTCTCTACCACTGTCAGTGTAGTACCACAGAGTTGATACGTTGCTTTGGGGTTGCTGTTTCCCATGTGTAGTACTTTACATTTGTCAATGTTAAACTTCATTTGCCACCTCTCAGCCCATCTGCTCAACCTTTCCAGATCCTGTTGCAGCAGCATAGTGTCAGTAGTGTCCTTGACAACCCTGCCTACCTTTGTATCGTTTGCAAACTTCGACATTAAGCTTGATATACCATCATCAATATCATTTATGAATACAGAAAACAATAATGGACCCAGCCCTGAGGGACTCCACTAATAACATTAGTCCATGACGAGCAGTGTCCATTGATTACCACTCTCTGTCTTCTCCCCCTCAGCCACCCCTTTATCCACAGCAGCAATTTGCCTCCAATGTCACACTGCTCCAATTTGTGCAGCAGTCTTCCATGTGCAACAGTATCAAAAGCCTTTCTAAGATCCAAGTATATAATATCAAAGTTATTCCTTGCATCCAGTTCCTTTGTGACTGCATCATAGTATCCAATCAAATTGGTCAGGCAAGACTTTCCCTTAATAAAACCATGCTGTGTCCGAGCTATAACTGAAGTCTTGTCTAAATGATCCTGCAGTGCTTCTTTAACTAGTGCCTCCATTAATTTTCCTGGAACAGAAGTTAAACTCACAGGTCTATAATTACTTGTGTCATCCTTTGATCCTCCTTTGTGAATTGGGGTCACATTTGCACAACTCCAGTCTGTGGGTACCTCCCCTGAGTCCAAGAAAGCTCTCATAATTATGGCTAAGGGTTTGCTTACTTCCTCTGCTGCCTCCTTTAATATAACTGGATAGATCCCATCCACCCCGGGTGCCTTTCTTGTGTTTATCTTCAACAATTTCTCCTCCACTTTACTCTCAGTTATTACAAGATTCTCTAGCTTACTGCTAGAGTTGAATACACCTCTGGCTTTCCCCTCGCTAAATAACTCCTCATGTGTGAATTTCGATGCAAAATATTCATTTAGTTTGTTAGCTACCTGAGCAGGATCATCAACAGTTGACCCATCGATATCAAGTGGACCAATCTGATTCATCCCCTTCCTTCTAGAGTTTACATAAGTAAGGAACTCTTTGCTGTTTTTCTTTGCATCCCTTGCCAAAGATTTCTCGTAATCTGCCTTCGCCTGCCTAACACGACCACTTTTAAGAAAACCCATTTGGTTTAATAACTGTAACAAAAATGAAACAACCCTCCTACGGGCATCAACGGCCACAAGTGTTCACTAAAAGGATCGTTATTTAATTCCAGATGCTAATGCGAAATTTCAGAGGGAAGGAGGCAGTATATTTGAGTGGCTGTTTAGCAGTAAATGCTTTAAAATCTTCAAAAATGCTTTTACTAATTTTTTTAAAAATTCGTTATATGGGGTTAATTTTACATGTAATTTCGTTTCAAGGTGCAATGTTTTGCGAAAAAATTTGTAATATAGACAAATTTATTAAATAGAAGTTCGTAATAGAGAAGTTCCACTGTATATGCATAAAAAGTTATTTTGAAACTAAAAATAAAGAATGAAATTTACCTCTTTAATGTGAAACCAGTGCTTGTTTTTTGTTGCACAAATACTCAATTCAGGGTCAAACTTCAAATAAGCACACACGGATTTAATCTTCAACTGAAATTAGTCAATTTTTGTCTTTGCTCTTGATGCTTGTTAAACAAGAAAAAGCTTGCTCACACATGTAAAAATTTGAAAACTGCATCAAAATATTCATTGCTATCCTGTGAATGGCAGGATACTCTTCTTTCAAAGAAATCCAGAACTTGTCTAGGGTCAGATCAGTAAATCTCATCTTGAGTGTACGATCAGACTGCAGCTCACAAAGTTCTTCCTCTTCTCTCAAAGTCAAGTTCTCAGGCTGAGCAGAAGATTCAGAGAAAGGATCCCTCACCCAGTCATACACTTGTGTTGAAAGGGAGGGAAATACTGTTCACTTTTTTTTCTGCAGTCTTCCAGGTTGTTTTCAATAAGACTTGAGACTTTCTGATATCCTTCCCCACTCTCAAGCCCAAGCAGCAGCAGTGGAAACATTTCAAGATTTCCTTTTGCAATATGATTTTTCCAAAGATTCAGTTTCCTTTTAAATCCTAGAATCTTGTCACTTTAAGTTAAAACATTTTCTCCAGCACCTTGCAGAGACATGTTCAACTGGTTCGTGTGATGAAAAATGTCTGCTAAGTAGGCTATTTTCTGCAGCCATTCTTCATCTTCAAAGCACTCAGCAAAATCTGGCCTACTATTTTCTTGAAAGTACTCCTGCAATTCACCTTTCAGCTCAAACACCGGATTTCTGTATGTAGCAGGAGATTTATGTGCTCTTTGTCCAGGTTCCCACACAGTTTTTTAAACAGTCTCGAGTGAACTGGTCTTTGTTTAATAAATTTAACCATTTTTGTAGCATCATCCAGAACTTTTTTATTTCATCTTCAAAAGTTTTTGACACCAGCATCTCTCTGTGAAGAAAGCAGTGTGTTGTGACAACATCAAAATTTTCTTTTTTTAACAGGAGAGGCAAAACCTCTCATGGAGCCAACCATTGATGGGGCACCATCAGTACAGATGCCAACACAGTTCCTCCAAGACAGACCATTTTTTCCAGATATGAAGACAAAACATTAAATATATATTGGCCTTTGCTTGTTTCAGGCAGCTCTTTGCAGCAGAAAAAGTTTTCTTGAATTTCACCATCATTTACAAATCTTACAAATGCTACAGCTCATGACATTGGTGAAATCTGTTGCCTCCTCAACCTGGATAGAGAAGCTGTTGTTTTTCAGTTTATTACACAAAACCTCTTCAGCATCATGTGACATGTCATCAATATGTCAACTTATCATACTGTTTGAGAGTGGAACCTTTTTAATTTCTTGTACTGCATCTTGTCCTAGCATTTTACTCACTATAATTTTACATGCTGGCATTATTAGGTTCTCACCAAGTGTGTGACTTTTCCTTTTCTGGACAATAAGTTCTGCTACTAAATAACTTGCTTTCTGAGCCTTTTCACTGAATGTGACTTTCTTTTAAAAGCTTTACTCTGTTTTGAGATTCCAATAGCTGTTTAAAATAATCAGCACCTTTACTTGTCAAATGGCTGTGATTTGTAGTTAAATGTCTTTTCAATTTTGCTGGAGCCACTGCTGCATTTGTAAGTTGTTTGCCACAGACCACGCACAATGCAATAGGACAACTTTGATTACCAGCCGATGTAAAACCCATTGATAAGTAGCTTTCATTGCAAAAACAGACATTTTTTTTTTATGTCCCTTGTTGCACTGTGCAGTGAAACGACTCAGAAGGTTGTAATTTTTCATCACTAACCTTATCAGAATTGTCCGTAGGCCTAGGCCTAGAATCCTCCTCTTCCATCTCACACCTCTTCTTCAAAAATCACCACATTGGCCCATCAGACAAGTTTGTAAAACACAAATGCTAATCAAATATAAAACAGAAGAGCATAATAAATAACTAAACGTAAAAATCGCAAAAAATACGAAAATTTTACAATACAATTCACTTCTAACCTATACAATCCACATTTTTGAACATTTACAACAGCAGCTGGGAAAGGTAATTGGGGAGGGAGAGGCTTATGTCATTAGCCTATGGTCCACTCCTCCGTGCAATACAGCGCTCACCAATTATCAACAGCCTTCCCTATCCTGGGTCAAAAACTCAGAATGGGCTCAACCAAATGAACACAGTCCTACAGTGCACTGTCTGCGTGGTAGCACAGTGGTATTGTCACCATCCTCCACACACCGGGTGGAAAAAGCCTGGGTTTGAATCCCGTCGATGATGGGATGAACTTTTATGGACTTTTTTCATTTCATGGCTGATTTAATTGGTCTCAGGCATAGATAGCAAGGTTCCTCAGCCCCAAGAAACGGGTTTTTCATCCAGCAAAACAGGCAAATCGACCATATAACACGTGCAGTTTACAGACACAAAACAACATTGGTAGATGCAATCAATTACGGGTGACCCTAATAAATAATTTGGGTTTTTTTTGCATACGGGGCTGCTCAGTCACTGTCCACTACAAGCTGTAGCATCGCATGGTGCACAAAGTTCAAAAACAATATTTATTTTTTCAATCACGATCTCTCGCAGAACCCGTAACAACATCTCAAGGAACCCTAGGTTCCATGGAACCCCAGTTGAGAAACCTTGTGCTAAACAATTAAAACACCTACAAAAAAAAAACAGATTTAAGTCATCACATGGCACTAGTGGGACATTCAGCTGTCCTCAGAGGATACAGAAGTAACCACTGAAGCAGTTGTCAGAATGGTGGAACTGCCTAACAAATAAACAGCACTTATACTTTTCAAAAGGGTAGGAACACTATTATATATCTAATGACGATAAAACTATTACAATGTGAGGGTATGCCAAATTAATGGCTCTAATCCTTGCCTTGCAAATTTATTTGCTAATGCCTGTATTAAGCTTAATTATACTACTCTTTTCAGAGATACCACTAAGGCCATTGAATGTCTCAATACTGTTAGTTCATTTGGTCAAGCAATCGAAGAATTTTAGAATAAATGGAAAAAAAAGAAAAGAGCAAAAAATCAAGACAAATATGTAAAATTAAAAAGTTCTTCAAAAAAAAAAAAATAACACTGACAGTGAATTATGAGTAATTCACTATGTCAGCAATAAAATATTTATATTTTTTGTCTACATAAGAAAGGAGTCTAATCATTTCTCTGAGAGGATCCATGACTTCAAAAATGTTGAAAAACATGTAAAAATAATTCAGTTTGCCTAATACACAACTAGAAATGTATACTCACTATTTTTTTTCAGTTTGTGTTGCACCTTTATCACCTTCCAAGGGAATTTCTTCAACAGGAAGTGAATCAGCTCTGTGACTAGGAAAGATTTCCCAAGGTCCAATCAGATCAAACTTTCTGAATTCCTGAGTTAACTCTAAAGGCTCAACTACCACCCGTTTTACTTCATCATCATAGCGAACCTACAATACAATTTATTTATTTTATTATTATTTTTTTATTTGAAATACAGAGCACTAAATAAAACACCATCAAAATTGAAAACATTACATATGATAAAAAACTAAAAATGCACAATCTAAGAAATACCACTAAATATGTTAATTTATTAAACTAACGTTAATATAATTTGTATCATTCATTAAAACTAGATATGAAAGCTGTTTACAAACTATAATTGCACATTTATTTCAAATAGCATTATTTAATGTCTAATCTGTCTTACACTACATTAATGCACTATATAATACTGAGATTCATTCATAAAAAGACTTAAGTGTTAAAAGAATGTCTTAAAATTTATTAGCTGTATATTTAAAACTGTTGGGACATAAAAAAGGAACAATTCCACTGTCATTTATCTACAGAGCATCTGAAAAAAGATGTACACACATTTTCAACATAAATGTTCAATTACATATTTATAACTGAACTTAAATCCTCTGTCTTTGATTAGTATGTTTTGCTGATAAAAAAAAAAAAAAAAAAGGTGTTAAAACATGCACAATGATTGCAAGAAAAAAAATTTTTTTTTTTTTTAGTCCAAGTTTGCAAACTGTGCAGAAGAATTTTGAGCTCCCGAGAATGAATAAGTTTATTGGAAAATTTTGCCGTCTTTTTGGCTTAACATAGTAAATTGTGTTCAATAAATAGTTTAATATTTAATAATACTGGTAGTTCTCAACTTTACAAAGTTAATTCGTTCCTAGCGCGCGCTCGTAAAGTGGGAATTTATTTCCCATAGACAATGTTAAAAAATAGGGGTTACGTTATCAACAATGAAATTAGTTAGCTAATTAGTTCATGTTTAAACAATGATTGATTTATTCAAAGAAATGAAAACAGCCTGTAAAATCAAGCAAATTATAATAATAGAGAAATTATTTATAACTCACAAATATTGAAGAATGTTTATTCTTCATCATTGACTAAATGCACACTCGTTGATCACTCATTACTGGCTCGGCACTCATTGGTTTGTTGCACAAGGAATCGTCTTATTCAGAAATGCTTCGAGAGGCGTTTGTTTCCAAGATAATCTCTTTTCTTTATAAATTTCAATAGCATGCATAAGCATTTTTTAACAGAACACACAAACTGCAACTAACATAATTTGCACGGAGTAACAAGTTTACGAAGCTTAAAAAAAAAAAAAAAAAAAAAAAGGAATGAAGAGAAGATTCTGAAAATTTATTTATGTTTTTTTATACAATTTAAGATTTCAGTAAAGGGCAAAAACATTTCACCATAATAATGTAAAAACCCACACAATTCCAAATATTGGTATTTTCGCAAATACAATAACATCGAGTTTACGACCCGTTTATAACTGCTTTCAGTTACAGAAAAGCCCAATAAACCGGAAAGTGCAAATTGTTTTATGGTAGTGACCTCCAGAAATGTGCTTTAGAAAAATATCACAAAGCCATTCAAAACTGGTTCTTATAACAGAACATATGATAGCGATGAAAGTATAGTGCGTTTAATGATTTTAATTGATAACTAATACAATTTACACTATAAAAACGACCTTTTAGAGAGTTATATAGCAAAAATTTTAACTCCGACGTCGTGAAATGAATTACCAAAAAACAATATGTTATTGGGTTCACATTACGATATTTTTGCGATACGATGGTAACAGATTAATATCGTAAAGTGGGGTACACTGTACTGTATAGCTACGAGCGTGGTTTGAAATGCGGTATTTATGAATGTTTAACATTCATTTTTTGAAACTGATGTTCATATTTTCGATTTGGTTGTTATTTGGAAAAAAAAAAACTCGTAAAGCGAGAACTGCCTGTACTTAATATCTGTATGGCTTTTGCATTGGTGATTTGGGAAGAATATCATCACACATAACTAGCAGTGTAGTACATGGCAGTAGAATTGTAAGGTTTTAATTGTGATAAATACACCGATGAGCCAAAACATTATGACCAGCGAGCTGTTATACAAATCAAAGCAACTGCAGGTGAACTACGGCATGTGCGTGAGTCGGGACACAATAAAAAAACACCTGATACTGAGCTCCATTAATCAATGTTACTCTTATTCTTCAGATGGGAAAGGCAGCAGACTTAAGCAAGTTTGACAAAGGCCAAATTATAATGGCCAGTCAACTGGGTCAGAGCATATCTGAAACAGCACGACTGGTGGGGTGCTCACGGTCAGCCATGGTTAGTACCTACTGAAAGCGGTCCAAGGAGAGAAAACCTACGAACCGCCGGCGAGGTGTTGGATGACCACGGCTCATCGATCCTCAAGATGAGTGAAGGCTTTCCTGGATAGTACATAGCAACATAAGGGTGACTGTGGCACAACTCACAGGTAATTGGAATGCTAGTGACGGGAGTAATGCCACAACACACAGTACATCGAAGCCTGCTGAAAATGAGGCTGCATAGCCGCAGGCCACTCCTAGTGCCCATGCTAACCACGGTTCACTGGTGACAGCACCTACAATGGGCACAAGAGCATTGAAACTGGACCTTGAGTGATTGGAAGAATGTTGTCTGGTCCGATGAATCGCATTTCCTGTTGCACCATGTGGACGGCCGGGTGCGTGTGCATCATTTACCTGGGAAAGTGATGGTGCCTGGAGAACCGTGGGACGAAAACAAGCCGGTGGCGGCGGTGTCATGCTTTGGGCAATGTTCTGCTGGGATACCCTGGGTCCAGTCATCCATGTGCCAGGCACTCTGATGTCTACCACCTACCTAAACATCATTGCTAACCAGGTACACCCTTTCGTGGCAACGGTCTTCCCCTCTGGCAGTGCCATCTTTCAGCAGGATAATGAGCCATGTCACATCGCCCGGATTGTTCGAGATTGGTTCGTGGAACATGAGGAAGACTTCCAAGTATTGCCCTGGCTTCCATATTCCCCAGACATCAATCCCAATGAGCATCTGTGGTTTGTGTTGGAACAGCAACTCCGATCTGCAGCGTCTCAACCTTACAGGAGTTAAAGGATCTGCTGGTTATGTGTTGGTACCAGATACTACAAGACACATTTAGAAATCTTATAGCGTCCATACCTCGCCAGGTACGAGCTGTTTTGGCTGCACGTGGAGGAAAACATCATATTAAGTAGATGGTCATAATGTTTTGGCTCATTGATGCAAGTAGCTATAAGGTTCTAATCACATAGTTTGGCATATTTTTTTGTTTCTAGCTAAGAAATTTTATATTTAGTAAGGCTATAACTTATTTAAAACTCTACAAATGTAATGTATAACATAAACTTAGCAAGCTTATACAGAATCAGCCAAAAAAAAAACCCTTCCCATTTCACTGACCCATTCATTCCAAATGTTTGTCTAGTACTGCCTTGAATTTATTTAAGTTATCAACTTCAACAACAGCAGATGGAAGTTTGTTCCAGCAATCAACTACCCGCTGGCTAAAGGCAAGCTTCCGCACATCTATTCTACAACTGTCTTTCCTCAGTTTGAATCTATGCCCACTCAGGTTTGTAATCTCAGCAAGAGGAAGAATCCCATTAGCATTGAGCCTGCTCAATCCATTCAAGGCCTTATACACCTCAATCAGATCACCTCGCAGGTGCCTAGTCTCCAGAAGCTACAATTTGCAGAACTTAGGCCTTTCTTCATAAAAGCATCCCTTTGTTCCCTTCACCAGTCTTGTTGCCCTTCTCTGTACTCATTCTAGCAATTCTACATCCTTTCTAAAATGAGGCTTCAAGACCTGTATGCAGTACTCAAAGTGTGGCTTGACCATTGCCTTATACAAGGAGGTGATTCTCCTTATCCCTGCTCAAAAAATTCCTGTATATCATTGACAAGACCTCATGACCTACTCTAACAGCCTGTCTGCACTGTCAGAAAACTTCATATCTGACTGCACAATTACTCCCAGGTCTCTTTCATTCTCCACTACCCAGTTGGTACATTTCTCTGGAGTTACTGCTACCCGCGAGCAGTACTTTGCATTTGTCAATGTTAAACTTCAGTTGCCACTTCTCAGCCCATCTACCCAACTTTTCAACTTGATAGTGTAATACATACTATTGCATTTAGGTTTATATTAGCTTAGTGTAGTGTTCTCAAATTAAATAGAATTTGAGCAGAAATCATACCCCAGGCTAGAGCAGCAAATCAACAGGTTCAAAGTAGCAGAAGTGCTGTGGCTCGGGGGAGAATTGAAGGGGGGCAATTCTCCTATGAATCATAGCCTACCAAAATGAGCTATTTGTGCATTGTTTGAAGACTTTTTTTGGGTACAGGACATAATGCAGCCAAGAGGGATGTCTTTTGTGTGTGTGTGTGTGTTCAGTGCAGAGGAGTGTGAAGAAATTAAGTGCCAACTCGGCATTCTGATATGCATTTATAAGAGCTTGAAGAGTATGGGTAGATGCTGAAAAGGAATTAAAATGGGGCCCCCATCATGCTTTCAGCTGTCCAAATCAATGACAAAACTCACACATGCACTGGGCAACACAGCGGCAATCCCCAAGGCAGAACACTGGTCCCACAGGAAGTTGTTGTTGTTGTTTGGTTTTTAGGAGCATTAGCAACTAAGGCCATATTGCTCCAGGATATGCGGTGGTCATTCCTTAACCTTTCCGCATCCTCCGTATTTGGTGGTGACGGGCTCGAACCCCGGTCTAATCAAGAAGCGTGTGCTACGCACTGCTGCTCCTTCCCACCTGGCTACGGAGGCGCCCCCACAGGAAGTAGTTACTGTCAGGGAAATGGGAAATATATTGTGCAAGAAGGATAGGTGGAACAAGATCAGGGTATGTCTGGCAGGGATAACAGTAGATGATGGGTGTAGTGCAGATATCTTTTACGAGCACAAAAGGTGATACTGTAGTACGCGGCACTAATGATATTAAGAGTAGATCTGAGGACTTACTTAACAAGTACGGAGCAATGCTAGGAAAAGTCACGAGTCAGGATTGAATTTGAAAGTGTCTGCAATTCTTTTCAGACATGATAGGAGAAGTACATGTACATTTAGTACATTCGGCCCTGGAGAGAATGTAAAAAGTTCATGGAGTAGAATTTTTCCTAGCATGTTCTGTGTTTGTTAACTAGAGAGAGTGTCTTTACAGGGTTGGGATACACTTAAAAGAAGGAGTGCAAGAGTATTTTGCTGAAGCCATCAAGGCAGCCATAGACAGGTTGGAAAGCTGCTAGCTCTTGGGAGGAGGGATACACAGACTAATAAATTAACTACAGCTGCAGGCAGAGGTGAAAGTGATTCTTGCACTGCTTCTTTTGTAAAATGCAGCAGTCTGGGAAGCAAGGTGTTGGGGATTTCAAGACGTGCTGTATGAGGGTAACTAAGAGTAAGAATGAGTGCATGCATACTAATGCCAAGCGCACTGTAAATAAATTTCATGAATTTGAAGTACTGATTAAGTCATCAAATGCAGACATTATAGGGATATCAGAGACATGGTGTCACTTAGACATTAGCAATGCTGAATTTGAATATGAGGAGAACAATGTATACAGATAAGACAGAGACGACAAGGGCAGATTATGCACTTAGTTAAGAAACAGATTAAATCTAAGGTAGTGCATCTAGTCAACATAGGTGGCCAGTGTAATGTTGAGTCAGTTTGGTATGACATGAGCACTGGGAAAACGAAAATGAGAGTAGGAGGGTGCAAATAGGCCTAACGTGTGCAAATAGGCCTAATGACTGTGATGTGTATACCAAACAACTGAGCAGAGAAAGACAGTGAGCCATTAAATCACAATGTCTAATGATAAGAAATTTTAACTTACCAGATTATAATATATAAGCCATAATTATGAGAGCATCCTTGGATTCAGGGGAGAGCCCTATGGACTGGAGATGTGCAAACGTATTCCCAATTCACAAAGGAGGATCAAAAGGTGACATGACTAATTACAGATCTGTTAGCTTAATGTCTATTCTTAGAAAATAAAGGAGTCACTGGTTAAAGATGTAATGCAGGACCATCTAGAGAGAAATGCAATTATACTGCAATCACAACATAGATTTGTTAAGAGGCAGCCTTGTCTGACCAATCTGATTGGTTCTATGATGCAGTGGCCAAGGAACTGGGTGCAAAAAACAATTCTGATATCATATACAGGTTGACCATCACTAATCCGGCCACCGGTAATCCGGTTCCACCGTTAATTTGGACATAATTTCCGAGAACGTAATTTAAAATTTCCCAGGTCGGCGCACTGACCTGCCGCTACTGTTTTGATGCCGTTGATTGCAGCATCAGCTGTTGGCACAAACTCGTAAACACTGGCAAGCCATTCCTACTTGTTTTTCTGCAATTATTATTATAACCTGCTCACATTTAGCTCCAGCCATGGTTCCAATGCATAAAGGAAGTGCCTCTCGTGACGTAAGGCGCAAACACCGTACATTGTTCATAACAGATAAAGTTGAACTTGTGAAAAAACTCGACAGTGGTGTGTCTGTGAGAAGTTTAACTCTGCTTAGTTGTAAATTCCAGCAATTTCTCTCAGTTCCTCTTATTTTAGTAATTTTCTTTTATCCATTCCTTTTCAGATTTTTTTTTTTTTTTTTACAACACACTTGTACAAATTTGCGGAAAAACACAACACAATATGAGGGATAATACAGTGTGCTAATGAACTTGTTTTCACAAAATCTCTAACAATACTAACAAACTTATTGCGATGTTTGAAAGTTTATTTTATTGCAGCGCTCGCTGCACATGCAATAAACTAATCACAAACGACCTTCATATGTATGCCTTAATAGCGTCACACATATGTGGCCGACATGGCTTCTCAAGGAATAAAGTAACCTACTGAGCCACATCGGCCACATATATGCGACACAAAAAAAAAAAGACATTTTTTTTTGATATTTTAAGCGAAAAAACGACAACGCTGACATTACAGTATTTATTTTAGAATTACTAATCAAATTATTTGGTAAATATTTTTTGGCTCCTGGGGAATTTTTTTCTTAACTAGCTTGGCAGTCAATGTGTTAAAGGTAGGACGAGGTGGTTAGCTGTTGGGTAAACTATATGTGCTAAATAACCACCAGTGATCGGGCAAATTCACTAATCCGGCATCCCATAGGTCCCAATGCTGCCGGATTAGTGATGGTCGACCTGTACTTGGATTTTAGGAAGGCCTTTGATACTGTTGCACATAAAAGACCACAAGCTGGAGCAATGTTGCATTAAGGGCAAGTTACTGCTATGGAAGGGATGGTTGAGTGGAAGAAGACTGAGGGGTGGATATCAATGGGCACTATTCTTTGTGGACTCATGTTATTAGTGGAGTCCCACAGGGTTTGGTACTGGATCCAATATTGTTTTCTGCATTTATTAATGATAATCATGAGAGTATACCAGGCTTAATGTCTAAGTCTGCAGGTGATACAAAGGTTGCAGGATGGTTAATGCCAGTAATGGAGGCATGCTGCTGCAACAAGATCTAGAAAAATTAGTCAGATGGGCTGAGAAATGGCAACTGAAGTTTAACATTGACAAATACAAGGTGCGTCATTTGGGTAGCAGTAATCTCAGAGTAACATATCCATTATGTGGTACTACACTCAGGATAGCAGAAATGAAAAGGATCTGGAGGTAATTATAGTCTGATATGAAGTTCTCTGAGTAGTGCAGACAGGAATTTTGCTAGCAAGGATAAGGAGGTGATTATCCAATTGTATAAGGCAATGGTTAGACTACATCTTGAGTACATCTTGCATACAGTTCTGGGGGCCTCATTTTAGGATGTATAGCTGCTGGAATAGATGCAGAGAAAGACAATGAGGTTGGTAAAGGGGAAAAAAAAGTGTGCAATTACCAAGAAGAGCACACATTTTGCTCTTGGTAAGAGCAACATTGTGCAAATTGCAGTGTTTGGAGACTAGGCACCTATGAGGAGATATTTTTTAAAGTTTTATAAGCTTGTAAGGTTATAAACTTATGAATAGCAAATATATAAAAATGTTCAACATTTAGAATTCCAATATTTCAAGGTAATGGCATAATTATTCCTACATGAAAGGCTAATTTTCATAAATATATGCTAAAGAATAATAACACACATTGGGAATGACTTACCTCTACATATCCACTAAGGGGAAAGTCTTTTCTAAAAGGATGTCCCTCAAATCCATAATCTGTCAGAATTCTTCTAAGATCAGGATGATTAGCAAAGAAAACTCCATACATATCCCATATCTTTAGGATAAAAATTCACTGAATTATTTAAATATATATATATTTTTTAATAAGCAGTTTCATAAGTAAAGTAATTTCTAATTTATATAATACATCGATAACATGATGTAACATAATTTCAGAATAATTATTTAAACAGGATCTAGATAATTATCAGTTTTGATATATATGTTTTAGATTAAAAAAAAAAACCCTCTCATCAATATTTAGTTCCATTAAAATTCATACATTTTACTGCGTTTAATTTTCCATTATGGGACTCATTCTGCTCCCAATGAAGATCAAGGTTACGTATCTAGCACTAAGGCTTGAACTTTTGTTCAACTTGGAGTCAATTACTGTTATCCACAATTCTAAGTTTCCAATATATCTTTTTAAATTGTACAGCATCATCTGAACAGGTGAGTTCACTATACATTTAAAAATATAAGACATTGCCAGGATAGCTGTTTTGGCTTCTCATCAGCTAGCAGTTGGTCACTATTAGTAAATGTGTGGTAATGTATTTTGTCTACATGGACAGTCAAGCAGTGTATGGAGGTAAAAATTCCCTTTAAACACATAATGATCATTATGTGTGCATTTAACATATAGAAGTGGGCTGTGTTTGTCTCCTTGTGTAGTACACTACTATAGGACTGCAGGAGGATATTTCAATGCAGTAGCTGAAATCAAGTAAAATTCATATTCTTTACTGCATATGATTTTCAATCTTGGGGATCATTCTGCCAACACCGAAGACATAGGCTGAAGTTCTTGGGCTTATATTCAACTTAAAGACAAATCTACAGTTCTGCTTAAGTTGCTATTATCTTTTTGAATAAACAGCCACCTGAACACAAAAAAAATCTGCTATGCATTTAAGATGTCTGAGATACCACCAGGACAGCTGCTTTCAAGTGGCTGGCTCCTCATCAACTGGTTGGCAGTTTCTATTTGCAAGCATATGCTGAACTGTGAATAATGTATTTTGTCCACATGAACAGCCAAATGGTATATGGAATTAAAACTTCCATTTTTGGCAACCTGGCACCTCAGCGGTGACCTGATTGTAGTTTATAAGGCTTTAAGAGGGGTTAGTAAAATGAATGAAGGTGGAATTTGTTTCCAAAGGGATAGAAAAGCAAAAGGAAACAATAAAAGATTTAAAAAATTAAGAATGTACCTAGCAAACAATTCTCTTAAAAATTAGTGTACCCTAACCCCCCTTTTTTTTTTCCAAAATTTTAAGACCATAAGAATCAAATTTAGACTACAAGGTTAACTGAAAAACTTTATGGTTTTTTTCAGATAACCTTGTAGCCTGATCTTGATTATTTTAAACATAGTCTGAGTATTAGCCAAGTTTCACTGTTTCATTTATTTAATATTATATCAAATCCTTGTGTTTTGAAGACTAAATGCTCAAGGCATAATACGTTATGGGTTGAAATTAACTATATAATATCGGTGTAAATACACCATAGTTTACCCATAAGTTTAACTACATACGTAGTGTAGCGGCATCGTTTAGATTTTATTTCATATTGTGGCTACCATGTATTGCACTACTTCAAATAAATAACGCTTCTCTAGTAGAGGAGACTTCTGTTATTTATTCTCAGCGGGCACCACCCAGACACGTTTCAGAGCTTGTTGGCTCACTCATCAGTGGGTAGGCAGGTACCCTGGTAATGCAGACATGCCATCACGGTTGTTAAGTTAATTCCACAATATGAGAGATGCCAAATCTCTCATATAGATTACTGTCTACTTGTAAATTAATAATATCAGTCATTATGATATCAGTAGCCTAAACATTTTCTAGAAAAATCAAAACTAACCTCTCTTTCATACCAGTTGGCAGCTTTAAAAACTTCACAAGCTGACTCAAGTGTTGTTAATTCATCAGTATATGTCTTTACACGAATACGAGAATTGTACCTTAGAGAAAGAAGGTTGTATACAATCTGAAATAAAATAAAATTACCATAACGTTATTTCTTTAATTCTGCATTATTTTAAGTCAGGTAAAGTTTGATTAAAAATAAGAAGGCAAAATTTTTCTTTAAAAAAAAAAAAAAAAAAAAAAAAAGAACAGCACTGTATTTAGCAGTCACATGATCTAGAACCTGTTGGACAGACAACTTGTTAGTCTCGACTACACAAGTTGTCTGTCCAACATGTCTAATAAAGTTTAGTTTTGAGACTAGGATTTCCATAATTTGTTACTCTATGATCTAGAACCATGATCAATTCAAATATGTGTACTGCTATATTATTGCATGTGAAAATTTTGCTACAGCGACCTAAGAAATTCAAAAAGTGAGAAAAGAGCTTATTTGCAGTCAGCCAGCAGGATTTGAACCTGTGCAGGTATAACTCACTGAATTTCAAGTCCATCACCTTAATCACTCAGTTGTGGCTATTGTGTTAAAAGGAATATCTTTTTTTCTTTTAAACTTATTAATCATTCTACTGTCTGTTTTTCACACTGTGATTTAATTTTTAAAATGCATTTTTCATTTCTATGAAGAGGCACAAGTCCTATTAAAAAAAAAAGTAGTATGAGAGTTGTAATACTTGAATTATGTAGTCATCATATATTATTACCAAGATAAAATTCCAAGAGTTACCACACTTAAAAAAAAAAAAAAAAATCACGTTAACTACTTGTATAACCGAATTTAATTCAAATAAGCTAAACTTTTAAAATAGTTCCCAAAACGTGGAAGATGTGCAAATCAGTTGAGGCCAGAGGAGAAAATGCAAGCAATGATTAAAAGAGAGACCATCTTTCAGATTTCCCCCTAAGCATGCAAAGTAAAGTCAAGATAGCAAATAAGACTGCACCTTTCAGCATACTCATCTTACATGATGAAATGCCAGCCACAGTGATTGATATATTGAAACAATCCCAGCAAAAGTTCTAAAGCACAAGTCTTATTTGATAAAATTGATAGCAGATGAGAATAATGATAACGGCAGCACATCTGAAGCAAATAGGCTATCTACATCCAAAGATATCCTGCTATGATAAGGGGACTTAGGGGTGTGCATATTGTTTGATATATATAAACTTTATTTTTTTTTATGTTTTATGTGCTACAAAAGGAATAAACTATTAATTTTCAAATTTGTGTTTTTAATTGTCAAACTGATGCTGTAGATATGTGCCATTACTGCTATTGTAATAGTTATTAATTAAACATTATATGCACATTATTTTACTTAGGGCATGATCCTATTTATTTATTGATCTGTTTTTGCTGGTGTATTAATAACTTGGATGAAAGGTATTTCAGGCATTAAGGCCTAATAGTGCTTGCTGATTACCAATTTGGTGTACTAGCAGTAGCCGGTTTGCTTTTATTATTATTATTATTATTATTATTATTATTATTATTATATTATTTCTCCTTGATTGAGGGTTCTACCTCATGACGGATATTGCTACCAAGTACACAGGGTGGTTGTTATGTCTGGTGTCACTGTTGGTCGAGGAACTCTCTGACTATCCTACAGGTGTTCAGAATTGCGACTTTCTGGAGTTCCTTGTAGGTGTTCGCTGGGAGACCTATTGCTGCTAGGCTGTTATGTAGGATCTTTGGCACCATACCTGTGGTTGACATGATGATCAGGATGGTCATTACTTGTTGCATATGCCACATCTCTTTGATCTTAGCACTAGCATTAGTAGAGACATATGATGCAAGAAAACAAGCTTTCTTGCATCATATGCCTGAAGAAAAAAAAAAAAAAAAAAAAACCGCTCCCATTTCACCCCTCTGTTCGTTCAAAATACCTGTCCAGCTGATTGTTTGTTTTGGGATTTATTGGGCGCATCGGCAACTATGACCATAGCATGCCACTGTCCAGCTGAGCCTTAAATTTATTTAGGCTATCAATTTCCTCAACAAAAGATGGAAGTCTGCTCCACCAACCAACTACCCACTGGCTAAAGGCAAATTTCCGCACATCTATCCTACATCTGTCTTTCCTCAATTTGAATTTATGCCCTCTCAGGTGATCATTATGAGCAAGAGGAAGAATCCCATCAGCACTGAGCATGCTCAAACCATTCAAGGCTTTATACACCTCAATCAGATCACTTTGCAGGTGCCTAGTCTCCAGACACTGTAATTTGCAAAATTTAAGCCTTTCTTCATAAGAGCAACCCTTTGTTCCATTCACTAATCTTGTTGCCCTTCTACATACTTGTTCCAACAGCTATACATCCTTCTTAAAATGAGGCCTCCAGACCTGTATACAGTACTCAAGGTGTGGCCTGACCATTGCCTTATACAAGGGGATAATCGCCTGCTTATCCCTGTTAGAAAAATTCCTGTATATCATTGACAAGACACTATGAGCTACTCTTACAGACAGTCTGCACTGCTCAGAAACCTTCATATCTGCCTGCACAATTACCCCCAGGTCCTTTTCATTCTCTACCACTGTCAGTGTAGTACCACAGAGATGATACGTCACTCTGGAGTTACTGCTTCCCATATATAGTATTTTACATTTGTCAATGTTAAACTTCATTTGCCACCTCTCAGACCATCTGCTCTACTTTTCTAGATCCTGTTGCAGCAGCGTATTGTCATTAGTGTCCTTAACAACCCTGCCAACCTTCGTATCGTCTGCAAACTTGGACATTAAGCTTGACATACCATCATTAATATCATTTATAAATACAGAAAACAACAATGGACCCAACACTGAACCCTGAGGGACTCCACTAATAACATTAGTCCATGATGAGCAGTGTCCATTGATTACCACTCTGTCTTCTTCCACTCAACCATCCCTTTATCCATAGCAGCAATTTGACTCCAATGCCACACTGCCCCAATTTGTTCAGCAGTCTTCCATGTGCAACAGTATCAAAAGCCTTTCTAAGATCCAAATATATGATATCAAAGTTATTCCCTGCATCCAGTTCCTTGAACACAGCATGCAAAACCATGCTGTGTTCAAGCTATAACTGAAGTCTTGTCTAGATGATTCTGCAGTGCTTCTTTAACCAGTGCCCCCATTAATTTTCCTGGAACAGAAGTTAAACTAACAGGTCTATAATTACTTGTGTTGCCCTTCGATCCTCCTTTGTGAATTGGAGTAACATTTGCACATCTCCAGTCCATGGGTACTTCCCCTGAGTCCAAAGAAGCTCTCATAATTATGGCTAGGGGTTTGCTTACTTCCTTTGCTGCCTCCTTTAATATAACTGGATAGATCCCATCCACCCCAGGTGCCTTTTTTATGTTTATCTTCAACAATTTCTCCTCCACTTTCCTCTCAGTTATTACAAAATCAGCTAGCTCACTGCCAGAGTTTAACTCACGTCTGGCATTCCCCTCCCTGAATAACTCCTCATGGGTGAATGTAGATGCAAAACACTCGTTTCGTTTGTCAGCCATCTGAGCAGGATCATCAACAGTTTAACCATCAATATCCAGTAGACCAATCTGATTTATCCCTTTCCTTCTAGAGTTTACATAGGTAAAGAACTCTTTGTTGTTTTTCTTTGCATCCTTGCCAAATATTTCTCATAATCTGCCTTTGCCTGCCTAATCTCCTTTGTGACTTGGTTACAGACCAGCTTATATCTATCATAGGGTTCCATGTCACCCATTAATTTATATGTATCACATGCATTTTTCTTCTCTGCCATATGTCTCATTAGTTCATCTGACATCCCTTTAGGCCTAAACCTTGAACAATATTTCTTAGTTGGTATGTAAAGTCTAGTAGCTTCCAAGATAACTTCTTTGAATGCTTCCCATTTTGAATTTGCTGTTGGTAACATCATCAGTTGGTCCCACTGTATAGAATTTAAATTCTGTCTCCAACCATCGTAGTCGCCTTTACGAAAGCAAAAACCCTTCCCTTTACCCCAGATAGTAGTTACCTCTTTGAGTAAATCCCACTTCAGCACACTGTAATCACTGCCACCTAGTGGTTCCTTTATGTGCAGATTCTTAATGCATGAAGAATCACTACTGATAATCAGATCAAGAGTATTACTCCCTCTAGTTACCCCCTGAACATGCTGATGTAGAAAACAATCATCCAATAAATCCACAAAAGCCTTGCTAGTGTGTGAGTGACCAACCCACAAATTCCAGTCAATCTCTGGGAAATTAAAATCCCCCATTATAAGACTCTCTGATTTACTGGCCCACTCTATTTGCCTGTACAGTTTCTTATTATACTCATCAGAGTCATTAGGCCCATAACACACTCCTACTCTCAATTTTGATCTCCCAATTTGTGTAATTCCTGATTTTTCCCCCATGGGTTTCCTGCAGGTTTCCAGTGTTAGGTACCACTATGTCAATCAAATAGGTAGCTTTTTCCTTCTTGTCCACAAGGGTTATGTCCGGTCTGTTGTGCGGGATTGACCTATCCATTATTATGGCACGGTTATTATAATAATAATAATTATTAATAATAATTATTATTATTATTATCATTAATAATAATAACAATTATTATTATTATTAATAATACAATACAATTTATTTATCAATAATAATAACTATTATTATTATTATTAACGTTAAATCTTAATTTTACTAGTTAAATACTAAATTTTATGATCATAAGCTAAACAACCAAGTTGAAAAAACAATAAAATAAAAAATAAAAATGGAGGAGCAATTTGAAAAGGAATATAAAAGAGTGAGGGAGGAAACGGAAAAATTATATTCATCCACTTGGCCATCTCTCCACTACTTCATCAGGGGCTTTGAATGGACAGATAGCCAAACGAAATGAATGTCTCATGCATACCCATTTCTGTAGTCCAATAAAGCTTTACTATTATTAATTACCTATTTTCAATTTTGGCACATCTCAATTAATTTTGATAATATGTGAACAAAAGTTAAATTTATTTTATGTTTGGTACTTACAGTAAACTGGGATTGGAACCCAAAGCCCAACAGTATTTTATGCATCAGCATAAAATACTGATGGGCTTTGGGTTCTTATTGGACTGTAGTATTGTAGTATTTTATGCATCAGCAGAAAATACTACAATATTTACTTGAAACCTCCAAAAAACATTTCAAGTGGCAGTCAGTAGGAGAAGAAACTGTATATCAGTCTGTGGCTGAATTTATAGGTTGCAGGGGGGCCTGGCAGCAATCAATTATTTTACCTAATTCTAGGTTTTTCACAACTCTATGCTAATTTTGGATGAATGGCAAATTTAGATATTAACGGATCATTTTTGATATTAACTAATAAATTTGTAAATTTAATGTAAAGTAATTTTTGATTAAATTAGAATTAAAGATAGATACAGAGAAGAATAAAAAAAAGAAATAAGAAGTTATAATATGATAATAAAACTAAATTATAATGTTATATTAATACTAACTTATAATGTTATCAACTGGGCAAGAACTGGTATAACCTTTCTACAGTATAATAGTCAACGTTTGCCCAGTGGAATAACTATTTACATGTTTATATCCTCCCACAGGGGTGATTTTTTTTTTCTAGCCCTATGGTGCATTGGAATCAATTTTTGACTATTTGGGAAAATATATATTTAAGTGCTTTAATTCGTTTAAGTTATTAAAATGTTTCCTTTCTAAATAGCATCATTAGCAATTGCAATATTTATTAAATGTCAGCGTTAAGAAAGTACATTGACATTAGAGGGTATCATAAAATCATAAATGTCACTTTTACCAAGTTACAAAGGTAAGTAAAGGTTTAAATCAATTTGCAATATTAATTCATTTCAATGTTATAAATGAAAGAGGACAACAAATTAAATGAAAGAAAGCTTTAAATTGATTACTCATAGAACATGTTAGTGCAAAGCATCATTTTAGTTCAGGGTAAATCACCAAAGTAGGTGAAATGGCATAGTTTTTGTTACATCTCATATTGTTGGCCTCTCATCAGTGGGTGGGTATGGGAGAAGACTGGCCATAAGACTTACTGGGGAAATCCCAGCGGGTCGGAGGACGAAGGCCAATGGAGGCTGGTGTGATTGTCAACATTACACTCAGATACATTCTATTTGTTTTCCCCGGTAAGAATTTTTGAACCAGTCTGCCTCTGGGTGGGTAGGATACCCTGGTGATACCACTCATATTAATTCATATTATAAATGTTCAAACAGAATAGTCAAGTTTAGTAATTTCTATGACTAACTTCAAATTTGCAGTTAGTCAGAAATTACTAAACTGGAATGTGTGTAGGCTAATATTGGACTGTAGTATTAGTCTGCATATCCACAGACTAATGCTGAGATAAATAAAAGAAAGCTTTAAATCAATGTGCTTGCAGAATTTTCCAAACATTCCAGTGTAATATAATGAATATGTTGAATAAAATTTTTATAAATTTTTTATTATTTGGTTTAATAAATAAAATAAATAGAACTTTTATTATTTGGGTTAGTGACTCCTATTAAAAAAAAAAAAAAAAGAAGTCATCTAAAAAGACCCTTAAAACATAAAGGATAGTTTAAATTGACTATATTACTCAAAAATTTTGTCAAATTAGAGTAATTATTTTGCTTTTGAAGAACATGCAAAATCTGAGTTTAATATGACAGACCCTCTAACAAAATTTCATAAGTTGTCTTTGTGTAAAAAATTTCATTAAACTTCTAGTTACTGAGGTACAATACAAACATCAAGTAAGATCTGAGAAAAGAACATGACAGAAAGAACTGTGCATCAATGCCTGAAAACAATACATGTGCACAAAGAAATTACTCATAGTCCTGGATAATCTGTAAAAGTATTCTCTGGTTAACTGATGAAGTATACACTTCCAACTAAACAGAACACGAGTGTATGGGTCGTAGAAAATCCCCACATTGTCACAGAGCCACCACTACATCCAGAAAGGTGATGACAGCTTAGCATTAGCATTAGTAGAGGCATATGATGCAAGAAAGCAAGCTTATTCAGCATCAGCCAAAAAAAAAAAAAAAAAACCCTCTCCCATTTCACCCCTCCGTTCGTTCGAAATACCTGTCCAGTTGAGCTTTAAATTTGTTTAGGCTATCAACTTCAACAACAAGTGATGGAAGTCGGTTCCACCAACCAACCACCCGCTGGCCAAAGGCAAATTTCCGCACATCTATCCGACATCCGTCCTTCCTCAATTTGAATTTATGCCCTCTGAGGTGATTATTCTGAGAAAGATGAAGAATCCCATTGGCATTGAGCATGCTCAAACCATTCAAAGCCTTATACACCTCTATCAGATCACCTCGCCGGTGCCTAGTCTCCAGACTCTGTAATTTGCAAAACTTAAGCCTTTCTTCGTAAGAGCAACCCTTTGTTCCATTTACTAATCTTGTTGCCCTTCTCTGTACCCGTTCCAGCAGCTCTACATCCTTCTTGAAATGAGGCCTCCAGACCTGTATACAGTACTCAAGATGTGGCCTAACCATTGCCTTATACAAGGGAATAATCACCTCCTTATCCCTGCTAGAAAAATTCCTGTATATCATTGACAAGACACCATGAGCTACTCTTGCAGCTCGTCTGCACTGCTCAGAGAACTTCATATCTGCCTGCACAATTACCCCCAGGTCCTTTTCATTCTCCACCACTGTCAGTGTAGTACCACAGAGTTGATACATTGCTCTGGGGTTACTGTTACCCATATGTAGTACTTTACATTTGTCAATGTTAAACTTCATTTGCCACCTCTCAGCCCATCTGTTCAACCTTTCCAGATCCTATTGCAGCAGCATAGCGTCAGTAGTGTCCTTAACGACCCTGCCAACCTTTGTATCATCTGCAAACTTAGACATTAAACTTGATATCCCATCATCAATATCATTCATAAACACCGAAAACAACAATGGACCCAACACTGAACCTTGAGGAACTCCACTAATAACATTAGTCCACGTTGAGCAGTGTCCATTGATTACCACTCTCTGTCTTCTGCCACTCAACCATCCCCTTATCCATAGCAGCAATTTGCCTCCAATGCCACACTGCTCCAATTTGTGCAGCAGTCTTCCATGTGCAACAGTATCAAAAGCCTTTCTAAGATCCAAATATATAATATCAAAGTTATTCCCTGCATCCAGTTCTTTTGTGACTACATCATCGTATCCAATCAAATTGGTCAGGCAAGACCTGCCCTTAACAAAACCATGCTGCGTCTGAGCTATAACTGAATTCTTGTCTAGATGATCCTGCAGTGCTTCTTTAACCAGTGCCTCCATTAATTTACCTGGAACAGAAGTTAAACTAACAGGTCTATAATTACTTGTGTCAGCCTTTGATCCTCCTTTGTGAATTGGGGTTACATTTGCACATCTCCAGTCTATGGGTACCTCCCCTGAGTCCAAAGAAGTTCTCATAATTATGGCTAGGGGTTTGCATACTTCCTTTGCTGCCTCCTTTAATATAACTGGATAGATCCCATCCACCCCAGGTGCCTTTTTTATGTTTATCCTCAACAATCTCTCCTCCACTTTCCTCTCGGTTATTACAAAATCATCCAGCTCACTGCCAATGTTTACTTTACCTACATCATTCTCCTTCCTGAATAACTCCTCATGCGTGAATGTAGATGCAAAATACTCGTTTAGATTGTTAGCCACCTGAGCAGGATCCTCAACTGTTGAACCATCAATATCCAGTGGACCAATCTGATTCATCCCTTTCCTTCTCGAGTTCAAGTATGTAAAGAACTCCTTTCTGTTTTTCTTTGCATCCTTTGCCAAGGATTTTTCGTAGTCTGCCTTTGCCTGCCTAATCTCCTTTGTGAGTTGGTTACAGACCAACTTATATCTATCATAGGCTTCCATGTCACCCATTAATTTGTATGTATCCCATGCATTTTTCTTCTCTGCCACATGTCTCATTAGTCCATCTGACAACCATTTAGGCCTAAACCTTGAACAATATTTCTTAGTTGGTATGTAAAGCCTGGTAGCCACCAAGATTAGTTCCTTGAATGCTTCCCATTTTGAGTTTGCTGTTGGTAACATCATCAGTTGGTCCCACTGTATAGAATTTAAATACTGTTTAGTGCATGACAACTATTACCTTCAATACCATTTTTCCAGCTCTTCAAAATGCCAAAGTTAATATGCAATAAGAAGTTTCCCGAAAGATGAGTAAACATTTTTGTGATAAGATCATTTCAAATCAATATCTTGGACACACTGCAGTTAGATTGTTTTGGCCACAATACCCATCAAATTTCAATCCATGTGATTATTCCTTATGTGGAGTTCTTAAAAAACACATGTGCAAGTATAATCCACATTCAGTTGAAGAAGTATGCTGAAATCATAGCAAATGTATAGCATATTTTCCATAGCTGCAATTATGAAAAATTTTCATAGATACAGTGGTGCCTCGCAATTCAACTATAATCCGTCGCCGAATTAGAGTTGAATTGTGGGTCAATATTTTCCATATAAGTTTATGGCAAATTGATTAATTCGTTGTCAGAGAGAAATACACAGTATTATTGACTTTACTATATTCTACCATATAACAAACGAAATTACAAAATACATAATGAGTACATACATTTCATTGAGCCTTAGATGTTGGAAGGATGTTTTATTTATCTTGTTCTACCCTTTCTCTTGTCAAGATCTGTTTCTGTCAGAAATTTTCATTGCTCCAGCGAACACCCTAGCACCTATAATCTTGTCTCTTTGTTACCAAAAAGTTGCCAGGGTTGACCTAGGGATGCCATACTCTTGAGCTACATCTGTAATTGTTCTACCTTTCTGCACTTTATCTATAATTTCTTTCTTCTTTTCTATGCTCAACCAAGTGTGTTTCTTTTCTGAATTATTCCACTGTTCACTTCTCTTTGGACCCATTATCAAATTTCACTCAAAAAAAAAAATAACTGCCAAAGCACAAAATTTTTTACTTTATGAGAAATGCAGAATTATAAATTAGCACAAACAACTCAAGCAAACGTGAACTCAGACTAGATTATTAACGAGATAATGTTGTCTCATAACTGAGGAAGAACTGACAGCATACCTGTAGCTATCTTTGAGGGCGGCTAACGTAGCTGAACGATTGTAGGATCTATTCCCGCTTTATCTACCATTGGTTAAATGTTATTCCCGCTCTTTAATACCAGTGGTTAAAATGTATGAAGCAACCGTCACTATTTAGCGCTATTTAGTAACGTTAAATGCAGCTACGTAGTCCAGCAAAGAATTCTATCATGCAACATTATGTAGCGTTTGCACCGGCCCATGAAATCCGACTGTCGAATAGCGGTACGTCGAATTGCGAGGCACCACCTGTATCTGCAAATGTATGGAAGTGAGCCTTATAAGGGTTGGTCTCTCTCTCTCTCTCTATGTAAAATGTTCAGCTTTAATATTAAATGCTAGTCACTAATCTAAATAGCAGGAAGAGCCTAAAAAGTGTCAGGCTCTGCTGGCACTTTGTAATTTACTTAGTTCATTTATATGAAGTTGCCATAATTTACCAGTTCTGCTGTCTTTACAGTCACCGAAGAAGTGGTACAAAAGTACTAAGAAACGTCTGAGAATGATCTGTATTTCTTGAAAAATTAAAAGTAGATTACACTCCATACAAGTTGAAGTGCTCATCATTTCACCAATTTCCATATAACTGTAGAAGAGATGCGCAGAAATTTGCCTTTAGTCAGCAGGTGGTTAATTTTCGGAACAAGCTTCCATCTGTCATTGTAGAAGTTGACAGTTTAAATAAATTCCAGACAAACTTTTGGAGTGAATGGACAGGTGAAACAGGAAGGGTGGTTTTTTTTTTTTGGCTATATATGCTTGCTTTCTTGCATCATATGCCTCTACTAATGCTGATGCTAATATGATTATTAAGTTTTTGTTGCCTAGTCTGGCTCTAAGTAACCTGTTTGGCAACATTATATTAAAAAAAAACTGATATATATAAGAACCTATAGTACTTAGTACCGTTTTTAGTATACATTTTTAGATAACTTACCTCAAACCTGTACTGGCGTGAAGGTATGTCAACTCCTGCTATGTCTACCAAGGAAACAAACTGTGCATTATGATGATCTTTTAAAAATGACAGTACAGGAATAACACCTTCTGGTGAAATCATGACCTCTAACTCATCACCATGAGTTATCTGAACTTTCTGGACATATTTCGGTAGGTTTTCTGCTACATACTTTCCAAAGTCAGAAAGATAGCTACGAATAACAGCATCTGGTTGACGTATTGTTGCTACAAAATTTTAAATTTAAAATGAATACAATCACTAATATGGTATAAAATAAACAATATTTACATGTGCACACAGAAATATGTGACATTTCCTTTTCAGTTCAACTGACGAACAATTCAATGAATTAAACTGTACGAATGTACCGATTTTTATACGTAACCTTAAATTTTTAAAACAAGCTATGTCGTCTTTTACACCTTTTATTTTCAAAAAAATATATATTAATTTAGCTAAAAATTAAAAAAAAAAACACATATTAGACATCAAATAGAAGCATCAGTCTCTTAGTCTTTTCCATTTAAAAGACTATTAAGTGCATATATTTTTCTGCTTATTATGTATATCTTTCTATACATTAAAATAATTTTCCTCCTAATGATATTTATGCTGGTTGTGTGTAATTTTTTTTTTTTTTTTTTTTTATGTGAATCCCAAACACGAGAGGTATTAGAACCTATAGTACTTAGTACCGTGCTTGGGTTGGAGGTTGAGAAGACGAAAGAAGATATTTGTTGACATTGGACTTGAACTTCTGTAGATTGTAATTTTCAGGAAATACGTATGAAGGAAGGTTGTTCCAGAAAACGGCAGTTGAATGAATAAATGAGGAAGATGAAAAGTTGGTTCTGTGGGTTTGAAGTTAGACAGTAAATGGATGTTGGCTGGTGGCAGCACGTGTTCAGACTGTTTTGAAAGAGAGAGCGGGAATTATAGAAGCCAATTCGGAAGAACAGTGCCCATGGAAGTATCTGTAGAAGAGGCATGCAGCAGAAACAGTACGTCTATGAGAAAGCGAGTGGAGTAATACATAACAAATACAAAAATATGTAATAGAAGCTTATTTTACTGTGGTAAAACAAGCTTTTCTTTAAGCGTGATCATGCACTATGTTTATCTAACACAACCATACAGTACCATTCTTGATTTCCATATGTAACGTATTTATTTAAATAAACTAAATGCAACAAGGCATAATATTTTAAGATTCTATATCTATATAACATCAGTGTAGATACACCATAGACAACTCTTAAAGAAAAACAACGATCGTAGTGTGAAAGGCCCCCACCAATGAAGAGCCGACTAGCTTTGAAATGGTCCGTATGGGTGGTGGCGCCCACCAAGATTAAATAACAATAGTCTTTTCTATTAGTGAAGCGTTACTTATTTGGGGGTAGTGCAATACTTGGTAACTCATTGTGAAGAATGAGCACAATATGAGATACAGATGAAAATCTGTATCTCATATTGTGCCTTTCACACCACGATCGTAGTTTTTCTTTGAGAGTTGTCTATGGTGTATCTACACCAATATTATATAGATATCGTAATGTATTTATGTTTTCATAGCTGAGGAAGAGACACACAGTGTCGAAAGCTTCTGTAATTATTTTAATTTATTTTATCAAAAGAAGCGAGCGCAGCGAGCAGGGGATCAAGTCCCTTAGAAAAAAAACTTATTACCTATACAGCTGCTTATTAAAAAACTTATTACCTATACAGCTGCTTATTAAAAAACTTATTACCTATACAGCCGCTCCCCGGCTTATGTAATACTCGACTTATGAAAATTCGATTTTACGTAAGTTTTTTCTGGCCGGTGCAAACTTAAAAAAATCATGGAAACTTATTTTGCATCCCATAGGAATAAATGGAGGTATCATGAAAATATCGTAATGTGAACCCAATAACACCAGGGTATGTCTGCCAGGGGCAAAGGTTGATGACGTTGTAGAGCGAATATCATCTTTTAAGGGCACAAAAGGTGATATAGTTGTACACGTTGGCACTAATAATATTAAGAGTAGGAGACTGGCAGAATTACTTAACAAGTACAGGTCACTGCTGAACAAAAGCCGAGAATTAGGGTTGAATTTGAAAGTGTCCGCAATTCTGCCCAGACACGATAGGAGGGAGTATATGATGAGAGCCTTGTCGATCAATTCGGCCCTGGAAAGATTGTGCAAGGCTCAAGGGGTAGAATTTTTTTCAGCCTGGACTGTACTTGTTAATAGGAGAGATTGCTTCTACAGGGATGGGATACACTTAAATAGAAAGGATGCAAGAATATTTGCTGATGCTATCGAGGCAGTGTTAGGTGGGTCGGAAAACTGCTAGCTTGGGGGAAGACAAAGACCAATAGATTGACAGTAGCCACTGGCAGAGGTGAAAGAGATTCTTGCACTGCTTCTATTAGAATGAGCAGAAGCCTGAAAAACAAGATGCATGGTATTTCAGAGACTGCTGGGAGCCATTGCGGTACAAGTAAACACATGGGTTGTGTTAGGGTAGCTAAGAATAGAAACAGGTGCAGGTATACTTGTGTGTACACCAATGCTAGGAGTTTAGTAAATAAATTTGATGAATTTGAGGTATTGCTCAAAACATCAAAGGCAGATATTGTTGGGATATCAGAGACGTGGTGTCACACAGATATAAGGGATGCAGAACTGCAATTTGGGGAGTACAACGTCTACAGAAAGGATAGACAGGATAGGAAGGGGGGAGGGGTTATGCTATTAGTTAAGAAACACATAAAAACCAAGGAAGTGAAGCCAGTCGACATCGCCGGACAGTGCAGTGTTGAGTCAGTTTGGTGTGACATAAGCATTGGGAGATCAAAATTGAGAGTAGGAGTGTGCTATAGGCCTAATGACTCTGATGAGTATAATAAGGAACTGTACAGGGAAATAGAGTGGGCCAGTAAATCAGAGAGTCTTATAATGGGAGATTTTAATTTCCCAGATATTGACTGGAATTTGGGGGCTGGTTACTCACGCACCAGCAGGGCTTTTGTGGATTTATTGGATGATTGTTTTCTACATCAGCATGTTCGGGAGGCAACTAGAGGGAGTAATACTCTTGATTTGATTATCAGCAGTGATTCTTCATGCATTAAGAATCTGCAGATAAATGAACCACTAGGTGGCAGTGATCACAGTGTGCTGAAGTGGGATTTACTCAAAGAGGTAACTACCATTAGGGGTAAAGGGAAGGGTTATTGCTTCCGTAAAGGCGACTACGATGGACTGAGACAGTATTTAAATTCTATACAGTGGGACCAACTGATGATGTTACGAACAGCAAATTCAAAATGGGAAGCATTCAAAGAACTTATCTTGGAAGCTACTAGGCTTTACATACCAACTAAGAAATATTGTTCAAGGTTTAGGCCAAAATGGATGTCAGATGAACTAATGAGGCATATGGCAGAGAAGAAAAATGCATGGGATACTTACAAATTAACACATGACACAAAAGCCGATGATAGATACAAGTTGATATGCAACCAAGTTACAAAGGAGGTTAGGCAGGCGAAGGCAGATTACGAGAAATCCTTGGCAAGGGATGCAAAGAAAAACAGCAAAGAGTTCTTTACTTATGTAAACTCTAGAAGGAAGGGGATGAATCAGATTGGTCCACTTGATATTGATGGGTCAACTGTTGATGATCCTGCTCAGGTAGCTAACAAACTAAATGAATATTTTGCATCGACATTCACACATGAGGAGTTATTCAGCAAGGGGAATGCCAGAGGTGTATTCAACTCTAGCAGTAATCTACAAAATCTTGAAATAACTGGGAGTAAAGTGGAGGAGAAACTGTTGAAGATAAACACAAGAAAGGCACCTGGGGGTGGATGGGATCTATCCAGTTATATTAAAGGAGGCAGCAAAGGAAGTAAGCAAACCCTTAGCCATAATTATGAGAGCTTCCTTGGACTCAGGGGAGGTACCCATAGACTGGAAATGTGCAAATGTGACCCCAATTCACAAAGGAGGATCAAAGGCTGACACAAGTAATTATAGACCTGTGAGCTTAACTTCTGTTCCAGGAAAATTAATGGAGGCACTGGTTAAAGAAGCACTGCAGGATCATTTAGACAAGACTTCAGTTATAGCTCAGACACAGCATGGTTTTGTTAAGGGGAAGTCTTGCCTGACCAACTTGATTGGATACTATGATGCAGTCACAAAAGAACTGGATGCAGGGAATAACTTTGATATTATATACTTGGATCTTAGAAAGGCTTTTGATACTGTTGCACATGGAAGACTGCTACACAAATTGGAGCAGTGTGACATTGGAGGCAAATTGCTGCTATGGATAAAGGGGTGGTTGAGGGGGAGAAGACAGAGAGTGGTAATCAATGGACACTGCTCATCGTGGACTAATGTTATTAGTGGAGTCCCTCAGGGCTCAGTGTTGGGTCCATTATTGTTTTCTGTATTTATAAATGATATTGATGATGGTATATCAAGCTTAATGTCCAAGTTTGCAGACGATACAAAGGTTGGCAGGGTTGTCAAGGACACTACTGACACTATGCTGCTGCAACAGGATCTGGAAAGGTTGAGCAGATGGGCTGAGAGGTGGCAAATGAAGTTTAACATTGACAAATGTAAAGTACTACACATGGGAAACAGCAACCCCAGAGCAACGTATCAACTCTGTGGTACTACACTGACAGTGGTAGAGAATGAAAGGGACTTGGGGGTGGTTGTGCAGGCAGATATGAAGTTCTCTGAGCAGTGCAGATGGGCTGCAAGAGTAGCTCATGGAGTATTGTCAATGATATACAGGAATTTTTCCAGCAGGGATAAGGAGGTGATTATTCCATTGTATAAGGCAATGGTCAGGCCACACCTAGAGTATTGTATACAGGTCTGGAGGCCTCATTTCAAGAAGGATGTAGAGCTGCTGGAACGAGTACAGAGAAGGGCAACAAGATTAGTGAATGGAACAAAGGGGTGCTCTTACGAAGAAAGGCTTAAGTTTTGCAAATTACAGTGTCTGGAGACTAGGCACCAGCGAGGTGATCTGATAGAGGTGTATAAAGCCTTGAATAGTTTAAGCATGCTCAATGCTGATGGGATTCTTCCTCTAGCTCAGAAAAATCACCTGAGAGGGCATAAATTCAAATTGAGGAAAGACAGATGTAGGATAGACGTGCGGAAATTTGCCTTTAGCCAGCGGGTGGTTGGTTGGTGGAACAGACTTCCATCCCTTGTGGTGGAGGTTGATAGCCTAAATAAGTTTAAGGCTCAGCTGGACAGATTTTTTGAACGAACAGAGGGGTGAAGTGGAAGTGGGTTTTTTTTTATTTTTTTTTTTTTGGCTGATGCTGCATAAGCTTGCTTTCTTGCATCAAATGCCTCTACTAATGCTAATGCTAACACATTGTTTTTTTTTGTAATTCGTTCCAAGACCTTGGAAGTTGAAATTTTTGATAAGTAACTAAGCTATTTATCTCTCTAAAAGGTCATTTTTATAATTGAAATTCCACTACACTTTCATCGTTATCATATGTTTAGCATTAGCATTAGCATTAGTAGAGGCATATGATGCAAGAAAGCAAGCTTATTCAGCATCAGCCAAAAAAAAAGAAAAAAAAAAAAAACAACCACTACTCCCATTTCACCCCTCAATTCGTTCGAAATACCTGTCCAGCTGAGCCTTAAATTTGTTTAGGCTATCAACTTCAACAACAAGCGATGGAAGTCTATTCCACAAACCAACTACCCGCTGGCTAAAGGCGAATTTCCGCACATCTATCCGACATCCGTCCTTCCTCAATTTGAATTTATGCCCTCTCAGGTGATTATTCTGAGCAAGAGGAAGAATTCCATCGGCATTGAGCATGCTCAAGCCATTCAAAGCCTTGTACACCTCTATCAGATCACCTCGGCGATGCCTAGTCTCCAGGCTCTGTAATTTGCAAAACTTAAGCCTTTCTTCGTAAGAGCAACCCTTTGTTCCATTCACTAATCTTGTTGCCCTTCTCTGTACTCGTTCCAGCAGCTCTACATCCTTCTTGAAATGAGGCCTCCAGACCTGTATACAGTACTCAAGGTGTGGCCTGACCAATGCCTTATACAAGGGAATAATCACATCCCTGTCCCTGCTAGAAAAATTCCTGTATATCATTGACAAGACACCATGAGCTACTCTTGCAGCTCGTCTGCACTGCTCAGAGAACTTCATATCTGCCTGCACAATTACCCCCAGGTCCTTTTCATTCTCTACCACTGTCAGCGTAGTACCACAGAGTTGATACGTTGATCTGGGGTTACTGTTTCCCATATGTAGTACTTTACATTTGTCAATGTTAAACTTCATTTGCCACCTCTCAGCCCATCTGCTCAACCTTTCCAGATCCTGTTGCAGCAGCATAGTATCAGTAGTGTCCTTAACAACCCTGCCAACCTTTGTATCGTCTGCAAACTTGGACATTAAGCCTGATACACCATCATCAATATCATTTATAAATACAGAAAACAACAATGGACCCAACACTGAACCCTGAGGAACTCCACTAATAACATTAGTCCACGTTGAGCAGTGTCCATTGATTACCACTCTCTGTCTTCTGCCACTCAACCATCCCTTTATCCATAGCAGCAATTTGCCTCGAATGCCACACTTCTCCAATTTGTGCAGCAGTCTTCCATGCGCAACAGTATCAAAAGCCTTTCTAAGATCCAAATATATAATATCAAAGTTATTCCCTGCATCCAGTTCTTTTGTGACTACATCATAGTATCCAATCAAATTGGTCAGACAAGACCTGCCCTTAACAAACCCATGCTGTGTCTGAGCTATAACTGAATTCTTGTCCAGATGATCCTGCAGTGCTTCTTTAACCAGTGCCTCCATTAATTTTCCTGGAACCGAAGTTAAACTAACAGGTCTATAATTACTTGTGTCAGCCTTTGATCCTCCTTTGTGAATTGGGGTCACATTTGCACATCTCCAGTCCATGGGTACCTCCCCTGAGTCCAAAGAAGCTCTCATAATTATGGCTAGGGGTTTGCTTACTTCCTTTGCTGCCTCCTTTAATATAACTGGATAGATCCCATCCACCCCGGGTGCCTTTTTTATGTTTATCCTCAACAATTTCTCCTCCACTTTCCTCTCAGTTATTAGAAAATCATCTAGCTCACTGCCAATGTTTACTTCACCTACGACATTCCCCTTCCTGAATAACTCCTCATGTGTGAATGTAGATGCAAAATACTCGTTTAGATTGTTAGCCACCTGAGCTGGATCCTCAACTGTTGAACCATCAACATCCAGTGGACCAATCTGATTCATCCCTTTCCTTCTTGAGTTTAAATAGGTAAAGAACTCTTTTCTGTTTTTCTTTGCATCCTTTGCCAAGGATTTCTCATAATCTGCCTTTGCCTGCCTAATCTCCTTTGTGACTTGGTTACAGACCAACTTATATCTATCATAGGCTTCCACGTCACCCATTAATTTGTATGTATCCCATGCATTTTTCTTCCCTGCCATATGTCTCATTAGTTCATCTGACAACCATTTAGGCCTGAACCTTGAACAATATTTCTTGGTTGGTATGTAAAGCCTGGTAGCTTCCAAGATTAGTTCCTTGAATGCTTCCCATTTTGAATTTGCTGTTGGTAACATCATCAGTTGGTCCCACTGTATAGAATTTAAATACTGTCTCAGACCAGCATAGTCTCCTTTACGAAAGCAAAAACCCTTCCCTTTACCTCTGATGGTAGTTACCTCCTTGAGTAAATCCCACTTCAGCACACTGTGATCACTGCCACCCAGTGGTTCATTTATCTGCAGATTCCTAATGCATGAAGAATCACTACTGATAATCAGATCAAGAGTATTACTCCCTCTAGTTGCCTCCCGAACATGCTGGTGTAGAAAACAATCATCCAATAAATCCACAAAAGCCTTGCTAGTGTGTGAGTGACCAACCCACAAATTCCAGTCAATATCTGGGAAATTAAAATCCCCCATTATAAGACTCTCAGATTTACTGGCCCACTCTATTTCCCTGTACAGTATCTTATTATACTCATCAGAGTCATTAGGCCTATAGCACACTCCTACTCTCAATTTTGATTTACCTATGCTTATGTCACACCAAACTGACTCAACACTGCACTGTCCAGCAATGTCAACTGGCTTCACTTCCTTGGATTTTATGTGTTTTTTAACTAATAGCATAACCCCTCCTCCCTTCCTATCCTGTCTATCCTTCCTGTAGACGTTGTACTCCCCAAATTCCAGTTCTGCATTCCTTATATCTGTGTGACACCACGTCTCTGATATCCCAACAATATCTGCCTTTGATGTTTTGAGTAATACCTCAAATTCATCAAATTTATTTACTAAACTCCTAGCATTAGTGTACACGCAAGTATACATGCACCTGTTTCTATTCTTAGCTACCCTAACACAACCCATGTGTTTACTTGTACCGCAATGACTTCCAGCAGTCTCTGAAATATCCTGCATCTTGTTTTTCAGGCTTCTGCTCATTCCAATAGAAGCAGTGCAAGAATCTCTTTCACCTCTGCCCGTGGCTACTGTTAATCCATTAGTCTTTGTCTCCCCCCAAGCTAGCAGTTTTCCGACCCACCTAACACTGCCTCGATAGCATCAGCAAATATTCTTGCACCCTTTCTATTTAAGTGTATCCCATCCCTGTAGAAGCAATCTCTCCTGTTAACAAGTACAGTCCAGGCTGAAAAAAATTCTACCCCTTCAGCCTTGCACAATCTTTCCAGGGCCGAATTGATCGACAAGGCTCTCATCATATACTCCCTCCTATCGTGTCTGGGCAGAATTGCAGACACTTTCAAATTCAACCCTACATCACGGCTTTTTTTCAACAGTGACCTGTACTTGTTAAGTAATTCCGCTGGTCTCCTACTCTTAATATCATTAGTGCCAACGTGTACAACTATATCACCTTTTGTGCCCTTAAAAGATGATATCTGCTCTACAACGTCATCAACCTTTGCCCCTGGCAGACATACCCTGGTCCTGTTCCACCTATCCTTTTTACAAAGCATGTTCCCCGTTTCCCTGACAATTGAGTCACCAACAACTACTAGTTCCTGTTGGACCAGCGCATTCTGCCTTGGGGGCTGCCTCTGTGTTGCAAGATGACCAAGTCCAAGCTCTGGTGTTGATGTGGGCAGCTGAGAGCTTGATGGGCCCCTCAATTTATTTCCTTCGAGGGCATCCACCCTGTCCTTCAAGGTCTCATATAGGCCCATAACAACGCCGAGTTGTCGCCTAATTTCCTTGCACTCCTTGCATCGTGCACACACAAAGACATCCCCCATGGCAGTATCATGTCCCGTACCCGATTGCTCCGCAAACATCAAGCAAACAGTGCATCTTAAAAGGCCGTGATTCAGGGGGCAACCGCCCCCCTCAGTTCTCCCCTGAGTCACAGCACTCCCATTAGCTTGAGCCTTTTGCTTTGCTGCTCTGGTCAGAGTCATGATTTCGATTTAAATGTCAATAAAATTACAATTTCAGAACAAAACTAAAACCTTAAACTTGTATCTTAACACAGTTATATCGCTATATTTATTTTTCAGTATCGAGTGTTATCTACGAGTTCCCTTTATATAACTTCCGTATCAAGTATGTATTAATTATTTGTTACGTTTGTACTCTAAGTCGTTATATATATATAGTTAAAAGTACAATTTAATTGACAATGAAGTTTAACAAGATTAACAGATCTACTGATTAATTGACAATATTATATTATGCACTATACTATACAAAGCTAATGCTATCGAATTCCGGATATGCTGTATTGCGTTTCAGTAACAAGTGTTATCTACGAAATCCCTTTATATAACTTCCGTATCAAGTTAGGTATTAATTATTTATTTTTACTAATTATTTATGTTCCGTAACCTAAGTGGTTATATGTACAGTTAAAATTACAATTTAATTGCCAATGAAGTTCGACAAGATTAATAGATTTTACTGATTAATTTTCACGTAGCAATGGCGGCCGTTTATGAACGGTAAACACGTGGATTTGATACCCTTTCCGACACTAAGTAATACCTACAAAATCTCTATCTAAGTTATTTTAACTTTAAGTACCGTAAATAGGAATATAAAGCTACTCTAGAAATAAGTTAATATGTCAATTTAAACTAATAAAGCAGAAAATAAATCAGAAAAAACTTCTCTATTCCAAGAGCGGCAGAAAGGCACGTCCGCACAGGAAATCCTCGACCTCAACGACGGTTCCGTTATAAGAATCAATTTTGAACACCTTTGTGATATTTTTCTAAAACACATTTCTGGAGGTCACTACCATAAAACAATAAAAACAATTGCACTTTCCAGTTTAGTTGGCTTTTCTATTAATGGCTTTTCTATGAATCTATTATAAATGGGTAGTAAACTCGATTTTATCGCATTTGCAATAATACTGATAACTGGAATTCTGTGGGTTTTTACATTACAGTATTATGGTGAAATGAGTTCCCCTTCACTAAAATCTTCAATCATATAAAAAACATAAATAAATTTCAGAATCTTCTCTTCATTCCTATTTACTTATTACAATGGTGATGGGAAAAGGACAACGAAAAGTACAAGTTCTGGCAGTGCTAGGAAACGAAACAAAATTGATTTAGAAATGAAGATGATGATTAATTAAGAAGTACAAAGAAGGACAAAGTTTGTCATCTATTTTATGGAATTCAGTCTCACTGCTTCAACAGTGAATACTATTTTAAGGGACAGTGCTCGTATAAAAGAACATGTTAGAGGATCAACGCATCTAAGATCAACAGTGATCAAAAAAGTGTTCAGGTGCTATATCAAAGATGGAAAGCTATTAATAATATGGATGGAAAATCTGATTCAGAAGCAAGTGCCCTTGAGTCCAATGGCCATTCAAGCAAAAGCAAGAAGTATTTATGAAGATATTAAGAATAAGTACGGCAAACCCCAAGTCAAGTTCATGGCAAGCAGCGGGTGGTTTAATAGGTTCAAGCATCGTGCTGGTTTCCAAAACATTAAAGTATGCGCTAAAGTTGCCAGTGCTGATTCTGCAGCTGTAGAAAAATTTTGTGATGTGTTGGAAAAAACCCTTTCTAAATCTCCACAGCCCTCAACTTCCGCAGCAGCATGGTTATCAGCTGAAGAGTTAATTCTGGCAACGATGCTCGAAAGGTAAAACTGGCTGATGTCATGCCTGTCTCATCTTTCTTTTTGTAATTTTAAAATTTTTGTAATTTTGTACACTTTTTTGTAATTTTTCCTGCGCATGAGATAAAAAAAATTGAATAAATAATTCAATTTACATCTTCATTGAACATTTCTTTTTTGCTTCAATCAAATGTGTGCGTGATGCATAACCATTTAGGGAAATTACAACTTACGCAAAGTTCCGCGGAACGCAACCCTTACGTAAGTCGGGGGGTGGCTGTATCTCATACCTACGTAATTTCATTATGAGGTTCACTTCAAAAGTTATTTTTCACACCCTTCAGTGTGCAAAATTTGAAATTATGTACATTTCTTCCCACAGAAGCTAAAAGAAGCTTTATGCTAAAAAAAAAATAATAAATTCTTTAAAAACGAATAGGATAAGCAGGTAGATGTTTATTGACCTTGTGGGAGAGGAAATAAAAGTAACGCGAAACTTTAAACAAACACAACATCAGCACTTGACTGGTACCATGCCATTCTTAAAGCAAAATCCAAATAGTTGCAAAAAAAAAAAAAAAGGGGGACTTTTTTCTACTTTCCCATTTAGGAAGGTAGAAAAAATTTCAGATTTTTAATCATTAATTAACGGTTAAGGCAGAAACGTAATTTCAAGGGGCATGAGGTACTCTGACACCATTGACAAGTTAAACAAGGAATACCTATAGGTTCAAGAGCAAGAGTCAGGATTTTTGGAAGTGAATAACTAGCCCAAGATTTTCTGTTTTCACATAGCCACTGAGAGGGGGGGCAGATTTTTTCTCCCACCACTGGGGTGCCTTCCACAGTTTGAGAACTGATGTTTAAAGGGACAGTGCAAAAACCAAGTTTGTGTAATGCAACATATTATCACTTAATTTAAGATTTTATATCTTTTACTGTAACAGCACTGTGGCTTGTCTATGTGTGCATATTTAAAATAATGAAAAAAGCGTAAAATTAAATCAAATAAAATGACTACTTAAATAGCTATATTAATATTACCTCTTGTTTCTGTTGAGCCAGGTGCTGCCTGTGTACTCTCCAAACACTTTGTAATAACTGGCAAATGTTGAATCATTCCTAAAAATTAAAGTTGTTTTTATTTTTTTTTATGTAATCATACAAAACAGAGTTGGACACCAATCAATGAATACATAAAATGAATTATCTATAAATAGTACAGTATGAGAATATAATTCAACTACCTTTAAACGAGTAGATTAAGAAATTATATATTTCCTGAGTTTATATAACATGTCAGTGTTGGAATCGGTTGTAAATTACACTTTCAGGATAAAAAATAATACATTTTATGTAGAAAATATTTCATAACTTTAGTGACTGTGGACAGAGAAGCTCTGTAATGCCTTCTGGGTAGATTTCACTTCATGCCTTCTTTTACAGAACTTTTTGTGAACAGGCTGAACTATGCTTCTCACAGTGCAGCAATCATTTGAGAGATCAATGTTCACTACTTCTCATAGTAACAGGGATGAAGAGAGGCATAAAACTACAGACATTTCTTACAATAAAAATACTATTAATTTAACAATATAAATACTGTTTAAGTTTATTCTGTATAATTCTGTAGGAGTATATATAATATTAGAAATTTTTATTAAATCTTTTATTATTAAATTTTTTATTAAATTTTTATAATGTAGCTGCATCACATAATATAATTCTACCATTGTTCTGAATCAACATAAGAATGATATAAACACTATCATTCTTCTAATATTAATTATACTGCTACATTAAGTCTATAAACTATACATTTATAATAATACAAATGAGATTTTTATAATGTAACAGTATCACATACAACATAACCTAACCAAAAATAGTGTATTATCTACTGCCATTGCATAACCTGGGAATAGTGTATTATACTCATATCACCTAGTTTCATGTGGTTTAAATTAATTTTAGGATAGAATCGTGTCATACTACAGCAGCAAAGCAAAAGGCTCAAAGTAGCGGGAAAGCTTTGATTAGGAAAGAACTGCATATGGCAGTTCTCTTATGAATCAGGACTTTATAATTGCACTATTTGTTGCCGTTTGCAAAGCACCTATAGAGGGCATGATACAGCCAAAGGGGATGCCTTTGTGTGTGTGTGTTTTTTTTTTTTTTTTTGGTAGTTGTTGGCGTATCGGCTTCTGTGGCCATAATGCACCTCCCAAGGTTTTTGCAGTACTTTGATCCAAGCCCGAGGCGGGATTTGAACCCACGACCTTTGGGTTGCTAGGTAGGCACTTTACCCACCCGGCTAGCTCGGTCGGGGTGTGTGTGTGTGTGTGTGTGTGTGTGTGTGTGTGTGTGTGTGTAAAGAGTGGTAGGAAATTAAGTGCAAATTCAGAATTCTGATAGGCTTATATGAGGACTTGAAGAACAGGGCTGATATCCGAAGGAATCTAAATGAGGGACCCATTAGCTACTCAGATACCCAGTTGAATGCTAGAGCTCATGCTTGAACATTAGACAATACAACATCCGCAACAATACAACATCCTCAACAGCAAGATCTCTGGTCCCACAGGAAGTAGCTATTGTCATGGAAATGGGAAAAATATTGTGTAAAAAGAAAATGTGAAACAGGACTAGAGGTATGTCTGTCAGGGGACAGACATATGATGTTGTACAGTAGCTATCATCTTTTAAAGGGAAAAAAAAATTGTGTGTGCCGAGTACACACAGCAGAAGTTAAGTCAAACTTCTTTAGAATCTTTTGAAATATTTATTATTTCAATATTACAGCAGTTTAATATTTTACAATTGTTTTACAAGTTTATTACAAAGTTTTTACAGATCTCTCCTTTGTATTCAATGGAGGTGGTTTCGGTGGTAGCATTGCATGTATACATGCCTTACAACTCTCACTATTAGTCTTCGGCATGTTGAATTAATTTTTTTTCCATCAAAATTTTTTTAAGAAATATGGTAGAAATGACAAAAGAAATATTTTGGGTTTTAAATTTTTAAAACCGGACTGCTAGAAGCTGAGATATAGAAATTTAAAGCATAAATGCAACACGTCTACAAGTTACACTGTGGCTGGGCTGTAGGGGTTACTGATTGCATCATGCATCGCTGCTATATGTGGTGCTGCATCACTCGTGCCTGGTACCAAGTGGTACAATGGTGGGGCAATGAATCATTTCATGTTGCATTTTCATGGCGATTTTTGTCAATCTACAGATTCAAGTTACTCCCATGTGAAAACTGCCTGGGGCACGCCTAAAGAAGTTTTACTTCAAAAAGTGATGTACATCTAAAAAGACCATAAAAAAGAAACATGTTGGGGATTGAAAGGCTTGCAGGATTCCTCATGGGACAAGCAAATATGTTGGTTCTGTTCTGTTAGGGGGTTACTAAGAGCAAAAACAGGCAAAAGAGTAAACAAATTTTATGAATTTGAATTACTTGTTAAGTTATCAAATGCAGACATAGGGATATTAGAGACATGGTGCCACTCAGACATAAGGGATGTGGAATTTGAATATGGTGATTGATTGGTTGGTTGGGGATTTATTTGGCGCATCAGCATCTGTAGCCATAGTGCACCAGAATATGGTGAGTAGAGCATATATAGAAAGGACTGACATAATGGAGGGCAAGGGTTATGCTCTTGATTAAGAAGTACAAAATCTAATGCAATGCACTCAATTGATGCAAGAGGTCAGTGCAATGTTCAGTCAGTTTGGTGTGACATAACCACTGGAAAAACAAAAATAAGATTAAGCATTATAAGCAAATGACTGTGATAGTTATAACAAACAACAATACAGACAAACAGAGCAGGCCAGCAAATAGAAAGTCTTATAATGTAAGAGTTTTACTTTTCAGATATTGAGTGGAACTTGTGGTAGGTGGTACATACATTTTTGGATGACTGCTTTCTACATTAGCATATTACAGAGGCAACAAGAGAGAAATACTCTTGATTTGATTATCAGCAGTAACCCTTCATTCTTAAGAATCTCTAGATAAAAGAACTAGAGCAGTGATCATAATATATCGATGTGGATTAACTTAACAATATAATTATTAGATAATTATAGAATGTCTTAAAGTACCGTGTGATTGGACTAAATTTCAATAGCAAAAGCTTAATTTACGGTACTCACCTTAGACGATCTGCAGTTGTTATTTAGGTGAAGGGATGACTAAATTTTTGGGTTTGGGTAATTTAAAGTTAAGTTGTTGTTGGTTTGGATTTTATTGCCACATTAGCAACTTAAAGTTAAGTAGATTAATTTATGGGATGGGAATAAATTAATTTAAAACGGAATTAAAATATGCGCAAGGAAGCAGAAATGCACAACTCCGTCCCTGGTTGTCATGGAGAATTAATTAATTAAGAACTCTAAAATATGTGAAACATATTTTATTATTAATTACTATGTGAAACATATTTTATTATTAATTACTATGTGAAACATAATTATTATTAATTAATTAATTCTCAATGAAAACCAGGGACGGAGTTGTGCACTTCTGCTTCCTTGCGCATATTTTAATTCTGTTTTCAATTAATTTATTCCCATCCCGTAAATTAATCTACTTAACTTTAAATTACCCAAACCAAAAAATTTAGTCATCCATTCACCCAAATAACAACTGCAGATCGTCCAAGATGAGTACCATAAATTAAGCTTTTGCTATTGAAATTAGTACTTAACAATATAACTACTGTCAAGGGCAAAGGGAAGGATATTGCTTTCATAAAGGTGACTATAATAATAAATTCTTTTCAGTAGTGCCAATTGAAAATCCTAAATGGGAAGCATTCAGGGAAGAAATCATAGAACTACTAAACTTTTTACACCAATTAAGAGATACTGTACAAGGTTTAGACCTAAATGGATGTCAAATGGAAAAAACTGATGAGACTAGTGGCAGAGAATAAAAATTCATGGAATGATTATAAACTATCAGGGGACACAGAAACCTATAGTAAGTACAAACTAATCTGCAATCACATCACTAAGACTGTTATGCAAGCTAAAGCAGATTATGAGAAGTCTTTGATTAAGAAAGAATTTCTTTGCTTATGTTAACACTAGAAAGAAAGGAATGAACCACAGTGGCCCATTAGATATGAATGGTATAACTGCTGTGATCCTATTTAGACTGCTGAAAAACAATAAGTATTTTACATTTCAGGGATGGGAATACCAGAAGTATACAAAGTTATAACTATGAACTAAATGATTTGTGATAACTAAGAATAAAGTGGAAGATAATGTGTTGAATGAAGGTAAATAAAGCACCTGGGGCTGATGAAGCCTATCCAATTATATTAAAAGCAGCAGCGAGACATAAACAAACCTTTAGCTATAATTATGAGAGCACCCTTGGATTTAGGAGAGGTTCCTATAAATTGAGGGGGGAGCCAAAAGGTGTAGTGAGTACTTTCATACTTGTAAGCTTGACTTCTGTTCCAGGCAAAATAATGGAGTCAGGGCTTAAAGAAGTATTGCAGGGTCAATTTGTTGGAATGTAGTTACACAGAAATCACAGCATGGATTCATTAAGGAGAAATCTTGTCTGACCAATCTGATTAGTTATTATGACACAGTAACAAAGGAGCTGGATGCAAAAGATTATTTTAACATCACAGAATTCAGTAAAGCTTTTAACACTGTTCTGCACAAAAGACTGCTGTACAAATTGGAGCAATGTGCCACTGGGAACAAATTACTGCTATGGATAAAGGGATGCGGCAAAAGACAGAGAACGGGTCATAAAACAGGCACAGCTCTTTTTGTACTAATGTTATTAGGTTCAGTGCTGGGGCACTTGTTTCAACAATACTGACGAAGACATCAAAATTTATTGTCTAAGTTTGCAGGTGAGACAGAAGTTGACAAGGTAGTTAATGAATAATCAAGGCACATTACTGCAACACAACATAGAAAAACTGCCCACATGGGCTGATACATGGCATTTGCAATAATCCCAAAATAGCACACCACTGGTATGTTATTCTAGATTTATTGCAAAGGTATGTTACTACTGCCCATATGAAATACCCCTAAGGTGGCCATCACCTTGAGTATGGTGGTACCATACTAAAGGTGATGAACACCTAGGAATATTTGTACACAATGCTCTCCGAGCAGTGCAGACAGGCTGGAAGGGCAGCTCATGGGGTTCTGTTTATGATATACAGGAATTTTTCCAGCAAGATCAAGGAGATGATTATCTTGTTGTATAATGCAATGGTTAAGCTGCTTGAGTACTGCCTACAGGCCTGGAAGCCTTATTTTCAAAGGGATCTAAATCTGTTGGAACAGGTGCAAAGAGAAAAGATCAGTCAAGGAAACAAAAGGGTACTCTTATCATAAAAGAGTTTAGTTTTGCAAATCTTGGAGGGTACTAGGCTTTTTATACCAAGAAATACTGTTCAAGGTTTATGCCTAAATGGATGTCAGATAAATTAATGAGGCTTGTGGCAGAGAAGAAAAATGCATAGAATGCATATAAATTATCAGGCGACACAGAAGCCTCTGGCAGATATAAGCTAGTCTGTAACCAAGTCACAAAGGACTTGGTAGGCAAAGGCAGATTACGAGAAATCTTTGGCAAAGGATGCAAAGATTTGTTTTATTTATGTAAATGATAGAAGGAAAGGGATGAATCAGATTGGTCCACTTAACATAGATGGTTTGACTATTGATGATCATGCTCAGGAAGCTGATAAACTGAATGAGTATTTTGCATCTACATTCACACGTGAGGAGTTATTCAAGGAGAGGAATACCAGAAGTTTATCAAACTTCTAACAGGAAGCTAAGTGATTTTGTAATAACTGAGAGCAAAGTGGAGGAGAAATTGTTGAAGTTAAACATAAGGAAGGCACCTGGGATGATGGGATCCAGTCATATTAAAGGAGGCAGCAAAGGAAGTAAGCAAACCCTTAGCCATAATTATGAAAGCTTCCTTGGACTCAGAGAAGGCCCCATGGACTGGAGAAGGCCGCCGTAGCCTAGTCAGGCGCACGGATGTATAAGTACACGTGCCTTGAGTAACCGGGGTTCAAGCCCGTGACTGCTAAATACGGTACTGTTTCTTGTATTCTGTCTATCTTGTGAACTCCTCTGACCGTTTGGTCGTCCCAGAGTATAAACAGAAAATTTAATTTAATGTGCAAATGCATCCCCAATTCACAAAGGGAGATCAGCAGGTGACACACGTAATTACAGACCTGTTAGTCTAATTTCTGTTCCAGGCAAAAAATAATGGAGTTACTAGTTAAGGAAGCGATGCAGGATCATCTAGAGGAGACTGCAGTTATAGTTCAGACACAGCATGGGTTTTTTTAAGGGGGAAGTCTTGTCTGACAAATTTGATTGGATACTTTTTATTGGATACTCATTTTTATATGATGTGGTCACAAAGAAACTGGATGCAAAGAATAATTTTCATATCATATCCTTGGATTTTAGGAGAGCTTTTGATGCTGTGGCACATGGAAGACTACTGCACAAATTGGAGCAGTATGGCATTAAGGGCAAGTTGCTACCATGGATAAAAGGATGGTTGAGTGAGAGAAGAATGGTTATAAATAAATGGACACTACTCTTCGTGGACTAATGTTATTAGTGGAGTCCCCCCAGGGTTCGGTGTTGGGCCCATTGTTGTTTTCAGTATTTATCAATGATATTGATGAAGGTATATCAGGGTTAATGTCTAAGTGCAGACGATACGAAAGTTGGCAGGGTTGTTAATGACAGTAATGATAGTATGCTACTGCATACAGGATCTGGAAAAGTTGAGCAGATGGACTGATAGGTGGCAACTGAAGTTTAACATTACATTTGTCAAAGTATTGCATATGGGTAGCAGTAACCCCAGAGTAACGTATCAACTGGATAGTGCTACACTCAGGGTAGTGGAGACTGAAAGGGACTTGGGGTAATTGTGCAGTCAGATATGAAGTTTTCTGAGCAGTGCAAAAAGGCTGCAAGAGTAGCGCATTGTGTCTTGTCAATGATATACTGGAATTTTGCTAGCAGGGATAAGGGGGTGATTGTCCACTTGTATAAGGCAATGGTCGGGCCACACCTTGAGTACTGTATACAGGTCTGGAGGCCTCATTTTAGGAAAGATGTAAAGCTGCTGGAACGAGTACAGAGAAGGGCAACAAGAATGATGAGTGAAACAAAGGATTGGTGTTACCAAGAAATGCTTAAGTTCTGTAAATTGCAGCTTCTGAAGACTAGGCACCAGCGAGGTGATCTAATTGAGGTGTATAAGGCCTTGAAAGGTTTGAACAAGCTCATGTTCATCCCATGATAATGGGATTCTTCCTCAGATTACTCACGTAAGGGGGCATAAATTCAAATTGAGGAAAGACAATTGTAGAATAGATGTGCAGAAATTTGCCTTTAGCCAGTGGGTGGTTGATAATTGGAACAAACTTCATCTGTTGTAATGGAGGTCAGCAGCTTAAATAAGTTCAAGCAGAATTAGACAAACATATGGAGTGAGTGGAGCAGTGAAAGGGTTGGTTTTTGTTTTTGTTTTTTTGGCCGATGCTATATAAGCTTGCTTTCTTGCATGATATGCCTCTTCTAATGCTAATGCTAAATTGCAGTGCTTGGAAATTAGGCATCTGCAAGGAAACCTGGTTGAAGTCTTTAAGGCTAAGGCTTTATTATTATTATTACTGCTCATATTATTTTTCTTCCTGATTGGGGGTTCCACCTCATGACAAGTATTGCTACCAAGTACACAAGGTGGTTGTTGTTATGTCTGGTGTTACTGTTGGGAACTCTGACTATCCTACAGGTGTTCAGGATTGCAACTTTCTAGAGTTCCTTGTAGGTGTTCACTGGGAGACCTATTGCTGCTAGGCTGTTATTTGGTACCATACCTGTGGTTGGTACGATGATCAGGATGGTCGTAACTTGTTGCATATGCCACATTTCGCATACTTCCTGATTTTTTCCCCATGGGTTTTCTGCAGGTTGCCAGTGTTGGGTACTGACTATGTCAATCAGATAGGTAACCTTTTCCTTCTTGTCCCAGTCTGTTGTGCAGGATTGTGCTATCCGTTATTATGGTGCAGTCCCAGTACAACTTGTGGGTTGGGGTCTCTAGTACTCCCACTCTAGTACTAGAGACCCCAGTTGGCACTTCCTTGTTAGCTTCTGATGTATTATCCTGGCTACCTGGTCATGTCTATGAGTGTACTCAGTCTTGGTGATCACCTTGTATCCTGCAGTGATGTATTGGATTGTTTCTGAGGCTAGGTGGCATCGTCAACATGTGTCATCGGACTCTCCATGCTCCTTGCGATGTATTTTCTATAGTTTCTGGTGTTGATTACCTGGTCTTGGCTAGCAAGCATGAATCCTTCAGTCTCGGGGAAGAGGGTCCGGCTCGTGAGCCATGCATTGGAAGCAATTTTATCTATGTGATTTTGATGGAGATCATTGTAGTGTCTTCTCTGCCCATCTTTCTAGCTTCATTTGTGCCTCCTGGTTGGGAAGGGACTCCTCGCTTAAGTTGAGTGGGGTATTATTATTATTAGCCATATGGTGCAAGGAAGCCTGAGGCTTATTGCTGCACCAGCCAAAAAAAAATTTAAGTTATCCTGAGAGAGAGAGAGACAGACAGAGAGAAGTAGAAAGGAATCACCAAGAAAGAGACGCATGATGATATCCAGCTCAGGACCCTGGATGTTATCAGCCCAATCCATATGTGCCATGCCCATATGGATTGGGCTGATAACATCCTTACTCTTTCTCATATAACACACATAAGAAAATATAAATTTAAATTGAAAAAGGATGGTTGTAGGATGGATGTGCAAAAATTTGCTTACAGCAGTGATTCAGAGAGTGACTGATTACTGGAATAACCTTACGACTGGTGGATAGTTTAAATAACTTCAAAGAAGAATTAGACAAATTATTAGAGGGGATGTAAATATTAAGTGGGGTAGCTTTCATAAGCTTGCCTCCTTGCATCATTTGCTACTGCTAATACTAATAACAAAAGTTAAACTTTGCTAGTGGAAAAATATTTTGATTTTTATTGTTCTTGTTTCTTTATTTGAACATTACTGTTTTATCAAAGTGGCCAGAACATTGAAAATGTCAATTTTCCAGTTTTCTGAAAGTAAAAAAATTAAACAATTAAACACATAGTATTGAAGATACTGAAATCAAAGGTCATGGTGGGGGGAGGAGTGTATTAGCATACAACTGAAATAAGATTAATAAGCGCTTAGATTATGATATAAAAAAAATTACTGCCATTACGAACCAAATATTTTAGTGGTAATACTTTAGAACAGGGTCCCCCTTCCAAAATAGCGGCGAGAAGAAGCCAGTGATTGACATGCCTAACCCGCTATGGTTAGCGTAAGGTAAGGTGTTTATCCCCCCCCCCCCCATGCTGTTTTAAAATCGGGAACTCGGTTTCCTATTTTAAAACAGCAGGAAGTGGGGGGGGGGGATTAAACACCATAAGACAGACAGTCTGGATGGGCCCCTATTCTAAAGATCAGCCGAAAAATTTTCATTGCCCAAGCTTAAAAAAAACACACACACACATTTTCTTTGAGGCCCTTTCCTAATGCCTGTCACATGCACATTCTCACAGCATATTTTAAAATTAATTGGATATAAAATAATTGGGAATAGAAAATGTAAACTTTAATTTTACGGTAGTTGCGTTGACCCGAAACATTTGCACTACTGCACGCCGGTAAATTGGGACTTTTACACAACTCAAAATTTTTATCAAACAGAACTGTGTATATGGTCTCGCTGTAATTTCGAAATCGCTCACGGTTGTTTTATTTCTTTTTTAGCACAACTTGTGTTGCCAAAACGAACAACACAACATTCTTCAACATATGTGTATTTACATATAAAAAATGTTCTCAGAGATCAACATTCTTACCAGCTCTATTTGTTAACGCAGCCCTAGCAAGTGGTATAAATTTATTCCACAGCGAAACGGCCATTTTTATTTTCTATAAATCCCTAGAGTTAACAACAAAATCATAAAATTACAATAAATTCAGTACCACTTACAGTACTGATCAGCCAACTGCACTGCACAAAACATACAGAAATGCTTTGCAGCAGTTGGTTAATGTACATTAGCTTTAAAAATGAAAGCAGGTGGCGCTATTGAATATGCCATGCGGGATATATTGCGTGTTGAATCTGTAACGAAGATTAGTGCCAAAGGAAGGTATGAAAAAAAATCTTTAAATGTTTTATTAATTTTTTATCGTATTATTTACATTCGTTGCCATTTTAACATATTAAAAACCAGCTGACGCAAGGGTTTCAGCCTTCAGCTTTTCTAAAGCAAAGTATGATGATCCGATCGTTAAGACAAATGACGCATATTAAGTGGTCTTCAGATGGATCTATTTCTTGCCCCAAAAAATCCTGCTGATTATTGCTTTTGTCATTACTTAACTCTTCTAACGTGGAATTTTTCGTGGAGAAAAACATTATTGCTATTGTAAGCCATTAATTAAAATAAATTTATTCCGTTTGCGTCACGGATCAACGTCGGATTTCAGTAACCTGGGCCCCTAACGAAATGTTAACATTAATTGCATTATTATTATTATTAGCTATATGGTGCAAGGAAGCCTGAGGCTTATGCTGCACCAGCCAAAAAAAAAAAAAAATTCCCCTAGTTACCCTGAGAGAGAGAGAGTCAAAAGTAAAAGGGAATCACCAAGAAAGAGAAGAATGATGATATCCAGCTCAGGACCCTGGGTGTGCCATGCCCATACCAGATGTGAGCCCCTGGGGGTATCTCTTGGGCCTCACCACCTGGGGGTCCGTGGTGCCAATGCGCCGCAATAAATCCAGCCTTGGTCACCATTTAGATTTACATCATGTTGGGAATAGTAGTTAATATTAGTACATGTATTGGCAAATAACAAGGAAAAAAAGTTTATTAATTCATTTCATTTATTTATGAAACGTGAGCCAAAAGTCAAGAGTTTTAAGTTAATATTAGCCGTATAGTGCAAAGAAAGCCCCAGACTTTTGTTGCACCATCCAAAAAAAAAAAAAATATATATATATATATATAAGAAAATTAAAAATAATAAAGTAAGCTGCCTATGTGTTCTCCTCCTAATGCAGGTAACTCTGTTTCAGTGAATTCCAGTTACCTCCTAATGCAGGTAACTGGAATTCACTCTTTTAAAACCTCTCCTAATCCATTTTCACTGTAATCAGAATTTTGAGTTAACTGATTAATTTCAGATACCACAGTGTAACCTGATTTTCTTTTCTTAACCAGTTTCAGTGAAATATTACATCCCAGAAACTTAAATTTATATTTTCTAACCTTGAATTTCAATTTAAAAGCTTTACATTTGTGCTACTCTTTATATTTCTTATTGCACCTGCTATTCCATAAGCTTTCTAAGCAGAGAGTTTCTCAAATACAATGTAAATAAATAATTAATAGTAATAATATCAGCAAAATGATGTAAGAAAGCATGATGGTTGATTAATTTGGATTTTTTTGGCAACTTAGGCCAAGTTGACCAAATCAAAAAATTTCTTAAAAAAGGTAATAATATGCAAATAGGTTATTACAAGGAAGCAAGACATATGCAACACAAGCCAAGGGGGGGAAGAAGCTTCATTTACCCATTGCTTCCAATAATTTAATAATAGGCCCTTTTATATGCAAGTACCCGTGTTATGAAAGTACTCCTGGACTTTTTTATGTGTGGGTATTTTTGACCTTTGTTTCTGAATTTATGAATTTTAATAAAGAATGTTATTTATTGTAGACAGGATTAATTAAACTCCGAAGGAATTAATGTATTTTCTAAGTACTATGGTTTTCTTTTTGCCACATCAGTGACAAAACTACATATTAAACTTGGGTTACACACAAAAAAAAAAAAATTTAACTCAAATATAATTTACAGTTAATGGTTAGAGAAGAGCAAAGGAACAGCATTCCATAACGACTAGCAAATTATCAGGTGATACAGAAGCCTGTGGTAGATATAAAAGTAGTCTGCAGTCAAGTCACAAAGAAGGTTAGGAAAGTTAAGGCAGATTATGAGAAGTCTGGCAAAGAAAAGCAGCAAAGATTTCCTTACTTATATTAACAGTAGAAGGAAGGTATTAAATCATATTGGTCCACTTGAAATCAGTGGTTTAATAACTGTTGATGATCCTGCTCGGGTTGCTGACAAATTGAATAGGTAATTTGCATGTACATTCACAAATGAGGAATTCCTTAGGGAAGGGGATGCCAGAAGTTTATCATATTCAAACAGAGAGGCAAATGATTTTGTGATAACTGAAAGGACAATGGAAGAAAATTGTTGAAGCTAAACAAAAAAATGAACTAGGGTGGGTGGGATCTATCCAATTATATTGAGGGAGGTAAAAAAGGAGGTAAGCAAACTCTTAGCCATAATTATAAGAGCATTTTTGGATTCAGGGGAAGTTCCTGTGGGTTTGAAGATGTGCAAATGCATCCCCAATTCACAAAAGGGAATCAAAGAGTGCCATGAGTAATTACAGGCCTCTTAGCTTAACTTCTGTTCCAGGGAAACTAATGGAGTCACTTATTAAAGATGTAATGCAAGACTATCTAGACAGGAGTGTAGTTCTGCTTCAGTCACAGCATGGCATGAATTTGATGCAAAAAATAATTTTGACATTAGATACTTGGATTTCAGGAGAGCTTTGATACTGTTGCACATAAAAGACTGCTTTACAAATTGTAAAGCAGTCTTTTAGGGTGCTTTACAATTTGTAAAGGGATGGTTGAATGGGAGGTGACAGAGAGTGGTTATCAATGGACACTGCTCTTTTAAGACTAATGTTATCAGTGAAGTCCCCCAGAGTTCAATGCTAGGCCCATTATTGTTTTCTGTATTGATGAAGGTATATATCAGGCTTAATGCCTAAATTTGCAGATGATACAAAGGTTGGCAGGGTGGTTAATGACAGTAATCAAGAAAACTTAGGCAGGTGGACTGAGAAATGGTAACTGATGTGTAACATTAACAAATGCAAGGTACTGCTTATGGGTAACACTAATCCGAGATTAACATACCAACTGTGTGGCACTAAACTCAGGATAGTGGAAAATGAAAAAGACCTAGGGTTAATTGTGTAGTTAGATATGAAGATCTGTGAGCAATGCAGACAGGATGCCGGGTCAATGATATACAGGAATTTTTCTAGCAGTGATAAGAAGATGATTATCTCATTGTACAAGGAAATGGTTAGGCTGTATCTTGAGTACTGCATACAGATCTGGGGACATCATTTTAGGAAGGATGTAGATTTGCTAGAATGGGTGCAGAGAAGGGCAATGAGATTGGTGAAAGAAACAAAAGGGTGCTCTTAACAAGAAAGGCTTTAGTTCTGTGAATTGCAGTATCTGGAGACTAGGCAACTGTAAGGTGATCTAATTGAGGTGTTCATGTCTTTGAATGGATTTGTAAGGTCACTGCTGATGACATTCTTCCTTTTGCTCAGACTACACATATGAGGTAGTAATACATAATTGTATTACTACTTCATAATTTCAAATTGAGGAAGGATGTTGCAGGATAAATGTGCACAAGTTTGTTTTCAGCCAGCTGGTTCTTGATTGTTGGAACAAACTTCCATCTGTTGTTGTGGAAGTGGATAGTTTGAATAAATTCAAGGAAGAAGTAGACAAACTATTGGAAGGAATGGAAAGGTATATGTATGTGGAAGTCTTTTTTTTTTTTCTTGTTTTTGGCTAATGCTGTATAAGCTTGCCTCCTTGCATCAGTTTTCACTACAAATACTAACTGTAATCAGTCATTGATGAAGAATGACTAACACAGCCAGAACTTTCAAAATGATCTTGGTAAATATCAAGATGCTTTGAGTAGTCATTTTGAAAATTCAGATGTTCTAATATAATTTATTTCATTGAATATTAACAACCCTTCAGTTAATTTCTAAAGATTTGTTCCTGAAACCCTGCATTAATCAGGTGGGTATAGGATAAGAATGAGATATCATTTTGGTGTTATAAAAAAAAAATCTTTTGTGAGATAGTTTATATAGTTCTGTTTCTTTTGAACAGTTATTTCTGAACTCTCATCATAGTTATAGTGAATAATTAATTAATTAATGGAATGTTGTAGATAGACTTTTAATAATGAAATATGCACATATGAGTTAATAGTGAAAAATCCTGCTCTTTTAAAATCGTCATAGATTATTGATATGGCGGTATTAACTGGTTTGGAAATTCATTTATTTTCTGGTCATATGAATAATATTGGAGATAAAGCTTAATTACTGCTGTATATTATATAACTATGATTAAAATCTTAATGAGAAAGTTTTTGTTTACTAAATCACTTTAATGTTAAAATGTGAAGTATATTTTAGCCATTCTAAGGTCAGTTCCTAAACAAATTTATTTTGATACAGTGACATAGTATTTTGATTTTATGGACTCTTTCAAAGTTACTTTGTATTCAATCTGTAACCTGGCAGCAGTTTTGCACCATTTTATAAGACATATGGTGATATCTCATCTTTAGAAAATCATCACACAATCATATATGAATATTTCAGGAAAGGTGTAGTGTTGCAGGTCATTTCAGCGAGAATATATTATTGAAGCACTGTTGCAATATATATCCAGTTAGTTAAGGAGATTTCATATATGACAAGAACAACAGTTCCACACCAACCATATTTCTTGATAAAAAACAGTTTTCTGTGTGCACATACCCAAACTGATCATTCACTATATTTATCTTCACATGCTTGCATGCACATATTGTGTTCATATATACTTAAACTTTTGACTCTACTATGTATTTATAAACAGGGAGTTTCATAACACATGGGCCACATTTTCAGGATTGATTCAGGACTTGAAAACAACGAAAAAAGTTTATATATACATGGTGATTCACTACCAGTGCGACAAACTTGCAGGAGGTGTTGGGGGCACAGAGACGAATCAGAATCACATAGCATTGTAGGGTCCGAAATGCCTTCGTCATGCGGTAGAGGACGTTGAACGGGAGGTCGCGTGAACAGCGATCCTTTGAGGGATTTCAACATTAACTGTTTGTAAATTTTAGTTTCATTTGCAATATTCTTTCATATTGCACAGTCATTTTAAATGTAGACTGGGAAGCCTTGGGATTTTCTTCTTTTAATTTCTGTTTCTCACATTGGCGATATTCTCACATTGTGCCAATTCTCACATTGGCAATATTCGATATTGTTTTGTGGTTTTAGACATAGACTAAGAAGTCTCAAGGTTATCTTTCTCTTTATGTCGCCAATTTTATTTCATAAATTTAGCTGCAGTTTTTTTTTTTTTTTTTTGTTTTTTTTTTCGACAGAGGTTGGGAAGTCTCGGGAGTTTTCTTTTTCTAATTTCTGTTTCTTATGTTGACGATATTCTCTCATACATTTTTTTTTTGTTTGTTTTTTTTTTGTTTGTTTTTTTTTTTTGTTAGTTGTTGGCGCATCGGCTTCTGTGGCCATAATGCACCTCCCAATGTTTTTGCATTTTACTCTATCCAAGCCCCAGGCAGAATTCGAACCCGCGACCTTTGGGTTTCCAGGCAGGCACTTTACCCACCTTGCTAGCCCAGTCGGCCTCTCATACATTGGGCTGAGGTTTTAGCTGGAGACTGTTTATGTTTACTATTGTTTTCATATATACTTTCAAAACAGGAAAATTTTTTTCCACAACAAATGGAATTAACACTATTGTATCTCACATATTATAGTTACACAATTAGGTGAATTGTTTAACCATAATAATATACGTGCATATGGACTTTCTCTGAGTTGAAACTCGATTTGTTTATTATTATATTATTATGGTTAAATAATTAGGTGAAGTGCTTAACCATAATAATAAACTGAATTCATTGTACCATCCCATAACATGGACGTTATGTTATTCCACCTTTTTTCATAACACTTCTGTGTAAACAAATCAACTAATGCTACTAAAGTCGTTTTCAACATCAAAAAACTTAAACAAATTACCCTGGCCATTCAATGTGTATTGTTGAGAATCACTACAGTTATGAAACAGTGGCTTAGCCAAGTCAAAGAAAAAAATCCATCACTGTCTTTTCACAAGCTTCTCTGTTTGTTCTTTCATAGAAACCATGCAATTAATGCGCTCAAAGCAATTAGGAAACCATTTTGTAACAGCTGATGCTAGTGATAAAGAATTTGAACTGATTTATGCTATGTTGCAGTAAAATTAAATTGGTACAAAGTATGTCAAATAATACATGATTATTTTATGTAAATACTGTATATAATATTGTTTTGGTATACCTTTTGTTTTGTTTATTTATTTATTTTTTTTTTTTTGTGTGAGAAATCAGTGACTGGGTTTAAGTAGACTGGGCTGCTAACTACAATAACCACAAATTCTGGATCCCTAGCGAAATTTCCAAATGCTCCGTGATCTCTGACAAACACACACCAAATCCACCCTTATAAATGATTAGAAAAGCAAACTTAAGCTTTTTCTAAAGTTAAGTGCTGTCTTAGGGCCCATTGCTTAATGAACCTATAAGTTTTTGCCATCTACTGCTTTTCACTTATTCGTTGAATTTCTCAACAATTACCCAATTAACCTGAGGTTTTGAGCTGCATTGATAATCTGGGAATGATGATATGCTTTGTTTTTATGCAGGAAATGTTTTTATACTGATGGGGTACTAGCAGATACTTGCACATTTGCTGCCAGGTTAAGTGAGTGAACTATATCCATATATATATATAGCTTAATAAAGAGTATAATAGTATGCTTTTATTTTTTCAGTTGTTCCTTCATGAAGAGGACTCCTCACAAGTTATTCATCCTTAAAGCTGTCATTGCAGCTCTGAATTATAAGTCCTTAGCTAGTTGTAGGAAAACCTTACAGCATTTATTTTTGAAGTCTTCAAAATATAATTTACCTATAAAGGTTAAAAATCAGTGGGATATATTAGTTGAATATTACACCAGAATGACAAGTACGGCGAATGAAAATATTACTAAAATTACTCCCCCAGAAAATGTTAGAGGGATGAAAATATTAGATCGATCTGCTTTTAAAAAAACAATTAATATTCCTTTTATTATGTTTGATGAATTAAAGGTAAACAGTGCTATGAAAATATTAAAGCCTTATCTTTTAAAACTAAGAAATCTAAAACCTGTTCATGTGAATGGAAAAAGTAGGACTGTGTATTTAAATCCTGAATTATTTAAAACCTTTGAAAGTTTTCAAGAAAAGGATAAAGAAACTCTTGTAAATCTTGGAATTTATGCAAAAGACCTGATGTGGAAGGAACTTGAAATTGGTTATGAGAATTGGAGTGCTGATCAAATCTTAAATTCAGTGTTACCACCTAACCAAATAGGCGCTTCTGGTTATAGCATTATTGGCCATATTTTACATCTCAATTTAAGAGACCATTTCCATGAGTACAAACATCTAATTGGTGAAGTTTTGTTAGATAAAAATCCTACGATCTCTACTGTTGTAAATAAAGTTGGCATTATTGACTCAACCTACAGAAATTTTAAAATGGAATTGTTAGCTGGAGATAACAACATGAACGTTAAAGTCTCTGAGAATGGTATTAAATATGAATTTGACTTTTCGGTAGTATATTGGAATCCACGTCTTTCTACAGAACGCATGAGGATTGTGTCTATGTTAAAAACTTATGATGTTCTCTATGACGTATTTGCTGGAGTTGGACCATTTGCTATTCCTGCAGCTAAGAAAAAAAAATGCACAGTTTTAGCTAATGACTTAAACCCAGAAGCTTATAAATGGTTATGCTCAAATGCTAAACTAAATAAAGTCGAGTCATATTTAAAAACATATAACATGGATGGTAGAGACTTTATTAAACAAGTAGTTAAAAAAGATTTGATGGAACAATGGGCAAAGGAAAGCATTACGGAAAGAAAAATACATATTGTGATGAATTTACCAGCCCTTGCAGCTGACTTTTTGGATACTTTTCAAGGGCTTTTTGCAAATAATTCTGACCAAATAAAAGATCAAGAAATGCCAGTTGTGCATTGCTATTGTTTTACAAATGATGCTGAAAATTCTGTTATGTGTGAAGAAGTTCAGAAACTAGTAGAAAATGGCTTAGGTTATAGTATTGAGTTATTGAAGAAAGAAATTAGTTTCGTAAGAAAAGTGGCTCCAAATAAAAACATGATGCGAGTAACATTTACCATTTCTAAGTTTATTTTACTTGGTGAAACATCCAGTAGCAAAGCAGAAGAGCCAGTTAGAAAAAAAATTAAAATGTTATAAATATTTTATTATATATAATTTATTGAAAAATAAAAATATTCAATGATATTTCTGGGGTTATCTTTTATCTTCAATGTGATATTATTAAACATTAGTGAACATTTTCATTCTAATATACAGAAGGCATATTAATTTCATAAGAAAAAATGCAATGTATTAATTTATTATTAACCCCTATCACTTTCACTGATCTGTTTCTCTTCTCAACCTTTGACCCATACACAGTACCTCTTATAGATTCTAATACCTTTCATGTTTATTGGGATCACCATAAAGGGAAGTGGAAAAAAAAAAAAACCCTTAACCCTTTTGCACGTATTAAAACCGGGGTTGGCGAGCAAAGTGAGCAGAGGGCGAAGGCCCTAGTAGATATTAAAAATTATTTATAGATAATTCTTCAATAAAGCTAATTTTGGATGCCACACACTCCAGGGATGCACATATCACCCACTGAATACCACTGCTCTAAATCACATGCCATTATATCTGTTTTCTGATGCTGAGTGTTAAAAGTGTCCCAAAGAAGTAGCTCTTCATAATTTGAGTGGCGGTCATCTTGTTTAAAATGATAGACTGAAAATAAATTATTTAAAAAAATAGATTGAAAAGAAAAGAAAAAAGGAATGTCTACATAAAGATGTCCTAGGTTCTTCTCACATGAATTTTAAATTTTGTTTAACCTTCCATTGCTAACGTTCTCTATGCTTTACTACTTTTTTTTTTTCTGTTATTTTTTTTTAATTTATAACTGAAATCAAATCCTCCAGTCTGTCTACCTTTGCCCACCAATATTCCCTAACTGGTTATACAGTATTTTCTGTTTTTATTGATATGCTATGAATTACATGATATTAAATTTTTGTTTAATGTTTAACAGATGCATCTGTTATACCTTTATTCTAGACAACTCTTTTCCAAGTGGCATTGGCACCTCCGTAGCCAGGTGGGCAGGAGCAACAGTGCATAGCACACGCTTCTTGATCAGACTGGGGGTCGAGCCCATAACCACCAAATATGGAGGATGCAGAAAGGTCAGGGAATGACTACTGCATATCCCCGGAGCAATATGGCCTTAGTTGCTAATTCTCCTAAAAACCAAATAAACAAACAAACCAAGTGGCATCTGTGAGATGCCAGCAACAAGTGTCAGATCATTTCCATAGAGTTTTGATTTCGCTGGCTAAACATGAAACAAAAATACAGACATACATGTTACTTTTGTCAGACATCACATGAGCATCTAGGTTTCAATCTGAGGATCAGTGACCTTGAAAATTGTAAAAAAATATGATAACTATTATTGTTATTATTATTATTGGTTTCTCTTTTATTTATTCAAGTATTTTAATTGGGTTAGAAAATCATAATTAATAGATTGTTTTCAATTCAGTAACTAAAAATTATTTTTTTATAATTAAAACAAAACAGGGGATCACACAGACACCATATTAGCAAGTGTCCTTATTAAAATTAATGATGCCAGTGATGGAACGGTAATTAGACTAAACACAAGACTTCTAAATGAGTAGTGTTTATATTTTGATTGGTTTGTGAGTGGATATAACATTTTCATAACATCCCTATTAACAAAAAGAGTGCTACACTTGCAAATTAGCAAAAACCAATTATCCAGACCTATAACAGCAGGGATCCTTCAAAGTTGTGTGCTGTAATGATTACTGTTTACTTCTATGTTGCTAGGAAAGCCAAACTTCATAAGCCATGCTGATGATATCAAGCTAATGACAACCATTCAGGCATATACCCAAATTATAACCCAACTAATTAACTACTTGCTCAGCCAGCTATCAGAATGCTTTGCCACTTATGTAATGAAGATAAATCCAACTAACTACAGTAAGCTAGGGATATGGGGGATGCCACCCTGAGATGATGCCAAACTGAGAACCATCCATCTCTGGGTGGCATCCCCGTATCCCTAGCTGAACAGCATATTGATTTAGAAGCTGCTTTTTACTCAGGCACCTCCATAGCCAGGTGGGCAGGAGCAGCAGTGTGTAGCACATGCTTTTTGATTAGACTGGAGTTTGAGCCCGTGACCACCAAATACGGAGGATGCGGAAAGGTCAGGAAATGACCACCGCATATCCCTGGAGCAATATGGCCTTAGTTGCTAAATGCTCCTAAAAACCAAATAACAAACTAACTAACAAGCTTTTTACTGAAAACTCACATTCAATAATCACCTTGAGCTTATCACAGCATGAGTACAAATGCTAAAATGGAATGCAAAGCAGCAGCTGTTACATGATGCCCTTTCCATAACAAAATGCTACATCAACACTATCATTTACTTCTCCATTCTTTATGGGATGGAGGTGTGGGATCTGCCATCCCTACTACTCTGAAGCACTTGTTTGCACAGGAATTCTGGCTACTGAGGTGGACTGCATTCAAGCATTTGTTTCAAGCTGATATAGCAACTGTAATCAGCATTTCCAGTGAGGATAAGAGACATCAAGGCTAACAGCTACTATAAAACTTCTTGCTGGTATAACTGACATTCCCCAGGTGTGGGACTTCTGCCACCGGAGGATCCCCATTTCATCAATATTTATTGTGACATAAATACTGATCACGGCCAGAATAATTGTGGCCCTGGCCCGATTATTCTGGCTGTGATTAGAATTCAGTCTATTGCTCTGTTTCCTTCTGCAAAGTCTGTGTAAAGATAGAAACATGCAATCAAAGATTTTAATACTAATAATATAACCGTTAGAATTCCTGCATTCTTTGATTTGGGGTAGTATGCCCCATTTTTTGAAAAAGCTATTGCCTGTTAAATTTAAGCAACCCTGTTGAACGATGTGAGGGTTTGTTACAGAATTAGAAGGTGCTTGGCCAAACTGAACTAACCTTTGGTAAAGATCACCACAGCATCTGTACCATGCTTGGCTTAATAATTACTGCTAGTGTATAGTAACTTCCTAAAGACTTAAATCTGTACACCAGTTGCTGGAAAAATATTGAAAACAAATAGTAAAAGTTGCACACAGCCAAAGATTTTCAGGATGTTTTATCATACTTAGAATCAACACAAAGAATGGAAATATTCTTTGTGATGTTTAATATTTGTCCACTTGCAATTTAGCTTCTGTAGCCCAATCACTGCTGAGAGCCAAACACTCAACCATGAGTAGATGGAAACTCATCTCATTTATGAATATTGTGAAATGTTCTATATTTCATAGGATATTTCACAATACAACAGAAAAAAACTTAAACTTCTGTAACTCGTATAAATTCCAACATGCCTGTTCAAATTGAAGTAGTGTGTCATTAGGGCCAGTTACTGCTATGGATAAAAGGAAGTTTAAGTGGGAGAGCCGACCGAGCTAGCCAGGTGGGTAAAGTGCCTGCCTGGCAACCCAAAGGTTCTGGGTTCGAATCCCGCTTCGGGCTTGGATCAAAGTACTGCAAAAACCTTGGGAGGTGCACTATGGCCACAGAAGCTGATGCGCCAACAACGACCAAAAAAAAAAAAAAATCAAGTGGGAGAAGACAGAGTTGTTATCAATATTTATTGATAACTCTCTTGTTTTCAAAATTTATTAATGAAATTTATGAAGGCATATCAGGCCTAATGTAGTAAGTTTGCAGATGATACAAAGGTTCGATGAATGGTTATAATAATAATAAGTGCACATCAAGATCAAGATGAATTAGGGCTAAGAAATAGGAATTGAAGTTTAAAATTGACAAATGCAAGGTACTTCATATGGATAGTAGTAATCCCAGATTAACTTACCAACTGTGTAGGCGCCTCCGTAGCCAGGTGGGAAGGAGCAGCAGTGTGTAGTACACACTTCTTGATTAGACCAGGGTTCGAGCCCGACGGAGGATGCGGAAAGGTCAAGGAATGACCACCGCAAATCCCAGAGCAATATGGCCTTAGTTGCTAATGCTCCTAAAAACCAAATAACAAACCAACTGTGTGGTTCCACGCTCAGGGTAGTGGAGAATGAAAAAAACACATAGGAATAATTGTGCAGTCAGATATGAAGTTCTGTGAGCAGTGCAGACAGGTTGCCAGGACAGTTCATGAGGTTTTATCAATTATATGTAGGAATTTTGCCAGCAGGGATAAGGAGGTGATTGCCTCACTGTATGAGGAAATGGTTAGCCCACGTTTTTAGTACTGCATACAGTTCTGGAAGCCTCATTTGCAGAAGGGTATGGATCTGTTGGAGTGGGTGCAGAGAAGGGCAACAAGATTAATAAGGGCTGTTCTTACCAAGAAAGGCTTCAGTTCTGCCTCTTGCTCAGACTATGTACATGAGAGACCACAAATTCAAATTGAATGTTAGTTGAATGATAATGCACAGAAATTTATCTTTAGCCGGCAGATAGTTGATTGTTGGAATTTCCATCTAGTGTTGTTAGACATGGGTAGTTTGAATAAATTCAAGAGACCTATACAAACTATTAAAGGGGATGGTGATATAGGAAGTTTTTTTTTTTTGGCTGGTGTAGGTGCTTGCTTTCTTGCATCGTTGCCACTACTAATACTAAATCACATCACTCTACATAGAGAAATAAGGCAGATGGCCTAAGGAGTGGCATTTGAGGTTTTGCAGTCTGCACTTCCCTCCAAAACGTATCTGACACCTCTGTTTTCGTAGTCCATTTAAACAAGTGATACAGACTAGTATATTAGAAAAGCATGCAATCCACACAAGTTAGTTATTCTTATTGTGGCATGTACAGCCAAGATGACTGATTTCAAGAATGGGGGGGGATAATGCCAGATGTCACATTGCCAGCTTGTCAATTTGTGCAATTGCTGACAGCCTAAACCATCCAAAGTTGACTATCAGTGATGTTATTATGAAATGGAAGCTTGATGTTGCAATCACACAAGACGTCCACACCACATGATTGGAGGACACTCAGAAGTGGAGTGTAATGATCTCATCATATATGCAAAACATTAGCACCAAAAAAAAACTTCCCATTTCACCCATCCACTCACTCCAAATGTTTGTCTTGTCTGCCTTGAACTTATTTAAGTTGTTGACCTCTACTACAACAGATGGAAGTTTGTTCAAATAACAGCCACCCACTGGCTAAAGGCAAAGTTCCACACATCTATTCTACAATTGTCTTTCCTCAGTTTGAATTTATGTCCCCTCAGGTGAGTAATCTGAGCAAGAGGAAGAATGCCATCAGCATTGACAGCCTAAACCATCCAAAGTTGACTATCAGTGATGTTATTATGAAATGGAAGCTTGATGTTGCAATCACTCTCTAAAAACACACAAGAAGTCCACACCACAAACTTCCATCTGTTGTAGCTAAACATAGTCCATGAATTTAAAGACATCAACAGGGTTTTGGTCTGTATGAATTTGCTATAAAACAACACCACAGCATTAGCTGTCATGAGAGATCAGTGTTGTGTAAACCAAACATGGTGCAATGAATGCCATAATTGATCTGTAGAATAGTGGAAATTATTATGTGGAATGACAAATCTTGCTACACTTTCTGATGATATGGAGGATACTTGAAAATCATCTGCTTCTAGTATGCATCATTCCTGTAATAAAATTTGGAGGAGATGGAGTTATGATGTGATGCTGTTACTCATGGTGTGACCCAGGACCTTTTGTAGTTTTGCAGGAAATCATTTGTAAAAGAATAAGAGAAGTTTACCTCAATATGATACGTAGAACACTTCCATATGACACTCTCCAGAAATTAAAACGAATAAAACATTAACACAAAATAATTAAAATAAATTGAAAACAATTAAAAAATCAATTGAACACAATTATAAAATAACTAAAAATTAATTACAAAAAGTTTAACATAAAATATGAAAAACAATTTTCCTTCCTGAAGCTGGCAACGCTTTTCGACCATATGTTGTGATCACAGGATTGAAAATGTCAGCTTCGGGAAGAAAAATTTTTTAATATTTTACGTTAAACTTTTTGTAATTATTTTTTAATTGTGTTCAGTTGATTTTTTTAAATTGTTTTCAATTTATTTGAATGTTTTATTTGTTTTAATTTCTGGAGAGTATCATACTTAAGTGTTCTGCATATCATATTGAGATAAACTTCTCTTATTCTTTTACAAATATTGAAATCAACGTAGAATGTATTGAGCATCATACCTCTGGTTTATACTAGCAAGAAATCATGAACACTTATTTCTTCCCTAACATTTCAAACAATTCCATGCTCCCTACATCACAGAATTTCTCAAATAGTTCTTTGGCATATACCCATGTTTGTTTCAACAGGATAATGCTACATGCTATACTGCTGTTCAAGATTGGTTCATGCATATGAATATATAAAGTTTGGAATGACCAATGCATGGTCACAATTTGACTCCTATGATTCAAATTGGGTATACCTATGAGATGAACTGGAACGTTAGGTGAGGGACATTCTACATTAGCAGCTTACCTGGTCACTGTTCTGTAGGAGGAATGGAGGACTATACCAACTGCATTCTATTGCTCATTGGTGGAAAGCCTACCCAAGAAGATGGAGTATGTCAGAGTGGTCAAAGGGAGATCAATATTCCAAAAAAAATGCACTAACACTAGCACAATGATAAAAATATTCACATGCATGTGACATATTTGTAATCGATCGTTATAGCAAAATATATATTTTCATATGTTGTCCTCCTGAGGATTAGGCATAGTCTACACTGTATCAGACTCTTAATATATTTCAATATTTATATACATAAAGTCAGTACAAATATACATACATCTCAAACTGCATCTTCAAGTTCCATTGCCACTACTTAAATAAATAGCCTGAAGACTGTCGGTTACTGTATCACAATAATAAACAAAGGCTGGGTGGCCACTATTGGATTCACCTACCCTTTTCGCAAAAGCGTGCTTCAGTAACAGCATCAACAATCTTCAGCTAACATTTAGAGCAAGAATGGGCAACACAAAAGATTTGAGTGAATTTGAACATGGAAGGATAGTCGGCTCAAGACACGATGGTATGAATATTTCAGAAACTGAAACCCTGCTGGGATTTTCATGTCTTATAGGTTTATAGGTATGCCATTAGACCAGTGACTTAGACCATATTGTGCAATTTGTATTATGTCCATACAAATGTGTGTTCGTGGGCCAATTTACACATGCAGACTGAAACAACCTGGGGAACCTAACACCCTCTGCCTGAGATCAGCTAATTACAATCCTGATTGAAATTCCTCCAGTCTAAGATGGGAATTGAACCTAGACCTCTCCAAATGAGTGATAAGTGACAAAGCCACTATACTGTCACAGAGGATGGTTTCATATATAACTGTCTTCTATATCAAGAAATATATTTATTGGTCCAATAACCAAATAACATCCAGCCAATGATGATCTTGTTGTTGAAAACAGCTTGTTGATTCAAGAGGCCAATACTGTCTGACAAGGTTATACAGGGTAACAGAAAGGCTATAGTCAGTCAAATAACAACCTAGTATGACAGTGGTAATAGGAGAGCCATTTCAAAATATACAACATGTACCTTGTCATTCATCAGATATTGTAGCCAACAACCAAGCCAGGTTCCACTCCTTTCATCAAATAACAAAAAGATATGGTTACAAGTTGGCTCAGGAACACTCACACTGGACAATGGAGGAGTGGGAAAATGTTGCTTGGTTAAGTCTGTTGAATCCCATTTCCTGCTGTGTACAGGGACCACAATTTGGCTAAACAGCTTGAGTCCATGAGCCAATTCTACCAAATGAAAACATTGCAGGCTGGTAGTATTATAGTATGGGGAGTGTTTTTGGTATGTATGGCTCTCCCTTGATATCATTGGAGCAAACATTTGGGTGCTATGGATTATCTCTGACCAGGTGCATCCCTTCTTGGCTGCAATGTATCTATCTGCAAATGGATTCTTCCAACAGGATAATGTTTGATGTCACAAGGCCAGAATTATACTGAACTGGTTCCAGGAACATGAAAATGAATTCGACATACTGGCCTTCTCAGTTACAATTAAGCACCAATGGGTTGAGTGAGTTTTATTAAGTGTTCTATAAAGTTATAATCTTGGTAATTAACTGATAAGGAGATAACTAACTATGTTTATTTTTACTTCTATTAAACACAGAAAAAAAAAAATCATTTACTTCAAGAAAATAAATTGAACATGCCTGAAATGTAATGCACTGCATAAGTTAACCAACTTGTTTCATCTCCATATCACTACCAAGATTATCATTAGTAGAGGCATATGATACAAGAAAGCAAGTTTATAGAGATCCAGCCAAAAAAAAAAAAAACTTCTGCTTTCAGCAACCATTCACTCCAAATTTTTGTCTAGTTCTGCCTTGAATAAGCTGTCAACGTTCATAGTGACAGATGGAAGTTTATTCCAGCAATCAACCACCTGCTGGCTAAAGGAAAATTTCCACAAATCTATTCTACAACTGTCTTTCCTCAATTTGAATTTATGCCTCCTCGAGTGAGTAATCTGAGCAAGAGGAAGAATCCCATGAGCATTGAGCTTGCTTAAACCATTCAAGACCTTGTACACCTCAATCAGATCAACCCACAAGTGCCTAGTTTCCAGACGCTGCAATTTGCAGAACTTAAGCCTTTTCTGGTAAGAGCAATCCTTTGTTCCACTCACCAATCTCATTTCTCTTCTCTGTACTTGTTCCATCAGCAATACATCCTTCCTAAAATGAGGCCTCTAGACCTGTATGCAGTAATCAAGATGTAGCGAGACCATTGCCTTATATAAGGGGATAATCATCTGATTTATCCCTGCTAGCAAAATTCCTGTATATCATTGACAAGGCCCCATGAGCTACTCTTGCAGCCTGTCTGCACTGTTGTAAACTTCATATCTGACTGCACAATTACCCCCAGGTATTTTTGATTCTCCATTACCCTGAGTGTAGTACCACACAGTTGGTACATTATTATGGAGTTACTGCTATCCATATGTAGTACTGCATTTGCCAACATTAAACTTCAGTTGCCACCTCTCAGCCCATCTGTTCAACATTTCTATATCCTGTTGCAGTGGCATACTGTCATTAAGAAGCCTGCCAACCTTCTTATCGTCTGCAAACTTGGACATTAAGCTTGATATACCTTCATAAATATCATTCATAAATACAGAAAACAATAATGGGCTTAACACTGAACCCTGACAGACTCCACTAATAATATTAGTCCATAAAGAGCAGTGTCCATTGATCACCACTCTCTGTCTCCTCCCACTCAACCATCTCTTTATCCACAACAACAATTTGCCCTTAATGCCATACTGCTCCAATTTGTACAGTAGTCTTCCATGTGATCAACATCAAAAGCATTCCTAAAATCCAAGTATAAGATATCAAAACTATTTTTGCATCCATTTCCTTTGTGACCATCATAGTATCCAATCAAATTGGTCAGACAAGACTTCCCCTTAGCAAACCCATGCTATGTCTGAACTATAACTGCAGTCTTGTCTAGATGATCCTGCAGTTCTTCTTTAACCAGTGACTCCATAATTTTTCCCCGGAACAGAAGTTAAACAAACATTTCTGTAATTACTCGTGTCACCCTTTTATTCCCCTTTGTGAATCGGATGAGATCTATCCAGTTACATTAAAGGAAGTGGCAAAGGAAGTATTCCTTTGCCACTTCCTTTAATGTAACTGGATAGATCTCATCCACCCCAGGTGCCTTTTTTATGTTTTACTTCAACAATTTAAGCGTTATAGGAATGAGTGATATGAGATTGTTGTTGTAGAGATCCATAACCATCCCATTTGCTATAGCTATAACCATTTGCTATAATTGAGTTAACATGGACCAGCATTCTTGTGACATGCTTTTGCCACCTTGTTTTGTCTGCTGTGATGAATCTAGGCTATTTTAAGACCTAAAGGGAGGGACCTATTCATTATTAGGTAAAGTGTACCTAATGAAGTGGCCACTCAATGTATATTAGCAAAGCTTCTTTAATTTCAGTACCTCACCTCTGAAAATCTGCATAGTTAAAATCTCATGGAATGATCAAAAATGAAATAAATTTTTTTATTTTATTAATTTTTTTTTCCTGTGTTTAATATTAATGCTTTATGAAATGCTTATCACAACTATTCATAAATTATTTTGGAAGAGAGGTCTGTCATCTTCAAAATTTTATTTTATTTTGGAAAACAGCTGCTTACTGTATCACAATAATAAATTAGTAAACCTCTAATTAGGGACAATGAGTATTATGTTTTTGAAGATACATATCTTTTAATACATTAAATTTTTAAATGACCATTATTTTTGTGAATATAGCAACAACAGTTGAGCATTAAAAGTCACTATAAACACTGTCAAAAACCTTCTCCTCCAAATTGCAACTTAATTTAACGGTATTTGATCTTAATGATAAAAAGCAATTGGATATAACAGTAAAATGAAAGCTTTTGCATGGTGCTAAGGTTTGGAAGTACCTTTACCCTAAATTATGTCACAGAAATTTATTTATACATGTGCAATTTGAATTATAATAATTGGTTTTTCTTATTCACAAGTTATCTAAGCAGAGTGATTTTTGTATTTTAACTTATAACTTCAGACCTTGAACATTCAAATTTTTCATTTTAGTAATGGGTAAACATAAAGGGATGCAAAAGAAGAATATTTTCAAGAGACTGCCTTCTAAAATTGCCAAGAAAAAGGACAAACAAAGCAAACCTGTGAAAACTAATTTAAAACGAGTAAGGAATGTTTTTAAAATTCTAGTTGCCTTCCTCCATATTTATTACAGTTTTTAAACTTCTTCTACTTATCCTCCTTTTAATCTTTTGTGTGACTAGTTCATTCAAATAAAATATTCAGATATTAGATTATTGTTGGAAACTAATTAACATATCTCACATACCTAACTATCCAAACTTTTGGAGGGACTGAATAGGTGAAATGGGAAGTTTTTTTTTTTTTTTTTTTGCTGATGCTGTATAAGCTTGCTTTCTTGCATCATATGCCACTACTAATATGAAATTCATAACTGAACATGATAATGTATGTCTCTAAGATATGTTTTGATTTAAAAGAGCAAATTGTTCAATGAAAAAATATATTATTGGAGTTTAGATTTAAAAAATATATATATTATTAAATATACAATTTTTTATGTATTATAGATTAAAACAAATATTAGAGAAAAGGTTGATAAGTTGGACAAAGAGATTCATGACATTCAGCACGAAATGGTAACTTCACAGAATCAACCAAAACAAGTAAGTAATAATAATAAACAGTTTTCAATTTGTGATTCCAATTACTGTACACATATGGGTATGCTGGATATCTTGTTATCACTTGCTTTTTTTTATTGGAGTTTTTCATACATATATATTTGTAATTTGCAATAGTATATGAACAGTATATGAATAGTGTATTACAGCAATAGTATATGAACCGGTTCCTTCTGGAACCAGTTCATATACTATTGAAGAATAGATAGTAGTAAACATCCAGAATCACAAAAGAGCATACGCAGGTTCTGACACTGAAAAAGGTGTAAACATGTTTCTCTTAGAAAATCAGCAGTTAAAAAAGAAAATCACGACCAAAAAAGGACAGTATTAAATAAGAACATTGACTGTTCTCTCAGCCACTCTTTTGGACAATCAAAGAACTGGACAACTTTCAGGTGGAACGCAAAAAGTCACTGCTTCTGTCAGTCTCTGACAAAAGTTACTCCAGAAAGTCATCAGAACTTTATATATTCCCAAAAGGCACATGAATGTCGATCTTTGGTTAAAAAGCATTCAGGGCTTAGTTGTTGATGAAATAAGTACCATGTTGCTTGCAAATTTTTGTTGCATCACTACTAAGGCCATATTTTGTATTGAAGGTGGCCATGTAGTGTGCATTGCCATAACGCCTCTGGTTGCCCTTAATTTTCTGTATGTACAGTCACAATGATTATTTAAATTTTGGTCTCAGATATCTAAGAACAAATAGAAAATTATTTTTTTATTTGTTATGTGTTCAAGTGTGTCTCCTGGGGCTAATTCATATGTAGTACAAAATGAAAAAAAAAAACACAAAATACAAAATAATTCATGTCAGACATCTCTCTCTCTCTCTCAATAAGATTTCACCTGATGAGTGAGGAAACCACTGTATCATCACAAAAGATGGCTAAATGAAATAAAATCTTTGGAAAGGATGTAAAGAAAAACAGCAAAGAGTTCTTTACTTATGTGAACTCTAGAAAGAAAAGGATGAATCAGATTGGACCACTTAACATAGATGGGTTGACTATTGATGATCATGCTCAGGTAGCTGATAAACCGAATGAGTATTTTGCATCTACATTCACACATGAGTTATTCAAGGAGGGGAATGCCAGAAGTTTATCAAACTCTAATAGGGAGCTAAGTGATTTTGTAATAACTGAGAGCAAAGTGGAGAAGAAATTGTTGAAGTTAAACATATGGCACCTGGGGTGAACGGAATCTATCCAGTTATATTAAAGGAGGCAGCAAAGGAAGTAAGCAAACCCTTAGCCATAATTCTGAGAGCTTCCTTGGACTCACAGGAGGTCCCCATGGACTGGGGACCTCCTGTGAGTGCAGATGTATCACAAAGGGGATTCAAAAGGTGACACAAGTAACTATAGACCTGTTAGTTTAACTTCTGTTCCAGGGAAAATAATGGAGTCACTCGTTAAAGAAGCATTGCAGGATCATCTAGACAAGACTGCAGTAATAGTGAAGACACAGCATGGGTTTGTTACAGTTTGACCAATTTGATTGGATAGTATAATGTGGTCACAAAGGAACTGAATGCAAAAAATAATTTTGATATCATATATTTGGATTTCAGGAAAGCTTTTGAAACTGTGGCACATGGAAGACTGCTGTGCAAATTGGAGTGGTATGGCATTAAGGGTAAGTTGCTAGAATGGATAAAGGGATGGTTTAGTGGAAGGCGACAGAGAGCAATCAATGGACACTGCTCTTCATGGACGAATTTTTATTAATGGAGTTCCCCAGGGTTTGGTGCTGGGCCCATTGTTGTTTTATATATTCATCAATGATAGTTTGCAGATGATACAAAGGTTGGCAGGGTTGTTAACAACAGTAAAGACAGTATGCTAATCCAACTGGATCTAGATAAGTTGGGTAAATGGGCTGAGAAGTGGCAACTGAAGTTTTACATTGACAAATGCAAAGTACTGCATATGGGTAGCAATAACCGAAGAGAAACATACCAACTGTGTGGTACTACACTCAGGGAAGTGAAAAGTAAAAAAAGACCTGGGCATAATTGTGCAGTCAGATATGAAGTTCGCTGAGCAGTGCATACTAGCTGCTAGGGCAGGTCATGGAGTCTTGTCAATGATATATAGGAATTTTGCTAGCAGGGACAGGGAGGTGATTATCCCGTTGAACAAGGCAATGGTCAGGCCACACCTTGAGTACTGTGTACAGGTCTGCAGGCCTCATTTTAGGAAGGATGTAGAGTTGCTATAGTGAGTACAAAGAAGGGCAACAAGATTGGTGAGGGGAACAAAGGGGTGCGCTTACCAAGAAAGGCTTAAGTTCTGTAAATTGCAGCACCTGGAGAGTAGGCACCTGTGAGGTGATCTGATTGAGGTGTATAAGGCCTTGAATGTGTTGAGCAAGCTGAATGCTGATGGGATTCTTCCTCTTGCTCGGTTTAGGAACCTAAGGGGCATAGATTCAAATTGAGGAAAGACCGTTGCAAAATAGATGTGCGGAAATTTGCCTTTAGCCAGCTTGTAGTTGAATGGTGGAACAGACTTCCATCTTTTGTTATGGAAGTTGATAGCCTAAATAAATTAAGGCTGAACTGGACAGGCATTTGGAACGAATGGAGAGGGGGAAATGGGAGGGGTTTTTTTTTTGGAAGTTTGGAAATTAAATTCAGATGCTGATGCAGTGTTGTTGTGTTATTTTATAGTAAATTGCTGTTTATCAGAGGACACAACAGAAATGTTTATATTTGGGTAAACATATTGTCTCTATTTTAGTGTTGTATTTTAGTTGCAAATAGAATCCTGCCATGATAATGGACATGTGGACAGCAGTGACCAATCACCTCTTTAGCCCAGTTTTTTTGTAATAATTTACAAGTAATCTGTATGAACAATTAAACCATAATTCATATTTCACTATTTTAAGGGATCAATTTGTCCCACAACTAGAAAATAAAATATGTTCATCAGTCATGATTCCAACAAGATGGAACATGTGCCCATGATGTAATCTGTGTTCATGAATATCTGCATTATGAATTTGGATAAGTGAATTGGTCCGTGTTCTACAACTCTAGCGGTGCATCTTGATTAGATACTAGGGAATCTAGATCTCCTTCTTTTCAATAAGAATTTGTTTAATGACATTTCCTTGTAACATCAGCTGTATTGTGAAAAATATCCTTTACAAGTGTTTTTCAATATTATTGCCATTTGTTCAGAGGGTGGTTGAATATCCATGAAAGAAGCACTTTGCAAAAGAGTGCCAATAACAGTTGAAAACTTGAACACAATATAGTGTAGCATCAATATATATGATGCCATTCTATATCATTGTTCTGGATATCCTGCAGGCATGATCATGTTTCCCAAGATGGATATAAAAAAATTCCAATGTATATTAAAGAACTAATAATTTCTCACTGGAAACCGGAAAAAGTAATCTGCTTTACATTTACTAAAAGTAATTGTCTGCTTTTTTACTGATTACTGTGGATTTGCAATTTCTCCTCTTCCTCAATAGTATCAACAAAAATACAATAAAAAAATAATGTTAATGAAATGCCAATTTCACATGGGGCATTCCCAAAAGTAAATACAGTATATACTTTTGAGTTTTGGTTTTTTTGGTTTTTGATTTTTTTTTTTTTTTTAGGAGCATTAGCAACTAAGGCCATATTGCTCCCGGATATGAGGTGGTCATTCCCTGACCTTTCCGCATCTTCCGTATTTGGTGGTGATGGGCTCGAACCCCGGTCTAATCAAGAAGCATGTGATATGCACTACTGCTCCTTCCCACCTGGCTACGGAGGCACCATACTTTTGAGTGTAAAACCAGCTATTGTATTATCATTTGTGCAATATTCAGTTACACTGTAAATTTTTTGCAAAAACAACAAGTGAAATCCTTTCTTAGACTAAAAGCTCACATTTAGAATAGAAAATTCTGCTTGCAGCGTAAGAAATGCATGAATTAATGCTTAATTAAACTAAATTAAGCTTGAATTTTGTTAAAGATTGTTACTGCCAGTGGTCAGTATTAGCCATATGGTGCAGGGAGGCCTAAGCTTTTGTGGTACCAGACAAAAAAATAAATAAATAAAATAAATAAATACAAAAAATAAAATAAACTACCTATGTGTTTTCCTCTTCATGCAAAGACCTAACCTTTGAATTTCTCCTAGCTGTCAGCATGAACTACACATCACATGGAGGTAACTTATTCCAGTAATTAGCGACCTGCTGGCTGAAAGGAAATTTCCTACAGTCCATTTTAAACTCTTCCCCCATAATTTGAATTTATAACATCTAATTCTGGAATAATTTATAACAGTGAAAATTTTGCCTTTCATTTATATTCTCTTTCAGAGCCATATAGACCTCAATCAAGTCCCTGTATAGCACCTAGTTACCATGCTCTGTTGCCCACAAATTCAGTCTTTTCCTTGCATAGGTACCCTTTTGCTGATCTCATCAGGCTGTCCATCTTTAGATCCTTTCAAGAAGAAGTCTGATGCTTTTTTCCCTCTTTTACATGCAGTCTTTGTATCTAGACACAGTATTCCAAGTGTAATCTTATAATTGCCCTGTACTGTTGGAATCATGTTATTGTACAATTTTCTTTTGAATCATATTGTGAAGTTTCTTGTGCTGTTCATAACCCAAAAATTGCATGGGTGAAAAAAAAAAAAAGGGTTTAGCAGTCTATCCAGAATATAATTCAAACTATGCGTGCAAATATTATTTGTAAATATACAGAGGTGGTCCCAAGTAGGGGCTATAGCCTCCCTCCCTCCTTTATGAATAAAATTATCTGTAATTTTTTATGATATTATGAATCATACTCCAGTACAGCCAATAATTATAATACTAATTCAGGTTTCTAGACCAGAATATATCTCTTTACTTGGATTAATCCTCACTTCAGACCTTTCTTGACATAAGTGTATTACAAATATTACTTCTGTTCCATCCAACAAACTAGATTTTCTCCTTTGCTTTAAGCATTATTGTAGTTTATTCAAAGTGTAGTACTTTCTAAATCTGTACAAACAAAATTTGTTGTGCCTAAACCTTATCGCTATATGAAATACTGTTCATTCTGTGTCTGAAGAAGTACCCCCCTAAACCACTCTAAAACTATTTGACTTTATCCAAAGAGAAACAGTCATAATTAATTTCTATGGTATTCCTTAAGCAGCATGATGCATAGCTAAACTGTGTTGTTTGAAGATAATAAAACACTCTAAACCTACATTGGTATTATTATATTTATTTCCAAATCAGAAATATGTACATAATGGGGTCAAACATTTCATGACAATTTCTTATTGCTTCTTCAGTGACAACTGTTTTTGCAATATCACCGTCACAAAAGATCACATGTGCCACAAGAACTTGGATCACAAGTTTTTGTGACTGAAAAATTATTAATAATTAATAATTAATAAAAATTTATTAATATTTTATTTATTTTGTTTGATATTTATAATTATTATTAATTCAATTATTAATTAATTAATGGTAATTATTAAATTAATCAAAATTATTCTTTATGAAATAAAGAATAATTGATTTGCTTTTGAAGTAAGTTTGGAAATTAAATTTTAAATTTCTGAATGTGGTACTTAGAATTTGTTATTACAGTAATTGAATTTGAAAATTAAAGGAATTTCTGTATATTTATAGATGGAGATATCAGACCCAGAGAGATCAACACTCTTAAGTCAGATGGCAACGCTATCTCCTGTAGATTTAGAAGAAGCTATGTTAGGAATGAAACATCTCTAATTTACTTGTGGAAATTATATCTTGATTCTGCTAGGTTCAGATATTTGTAAATATCTGTAAATAAAATCTTTCCATGAAAATCAAACTGGATACACTAAATATCTAATAGCATCTTGTTTCTCAGTCATAGAAAGAAAACAATAAACAATGATACTACAAAAATATAAATATGATCAAATTTATTATTGATTTAACTTGGCACATAAATTTAATTACAAATTGCAGTAGTTTTTCTCTTGCATAATAAAGTAGGCCAGTGGTTTTCAACCTTTTTTTAATAACGGCACCCCTAATACAATTATAGATCACCACAAAATTAAAAAGATATTATACATCATTTTATAATGAAATAAACATATCAATTAAAAAAAATAATAAGTTTAAGTAACTAAAACCAAAATTACGTTGGCGCACTATGGCCATAGTTGCCAATGCGCCTAAGAAATCTCTAAATCAACCAACCAACCCAAATTACGTGGCACCCCTGGAATGTTGTTACGGCACCCCGGTTGAAAACCACTGAAGTAAGCAGTTGTACTTAGAAAAATCTGTGGTTTGTATCTGGACAAGATTCACGGCCAAGTTCCTACTATTGAAGTAGAAACTGTTTATGCTTGTCATTATTCGTGGACATCTTGAAAGATAAAACTGAAACTTGCCCTTCTTTCATTTCCAGCTCTTCCCAAAGAATTGTTTTGTAGAATTATTCAGATTGGGGAGGTCTATGGAGGTCTATATTGGATTATCCAATACCATTCTCAAGTATTTAGCTTTATGTCTTGGAGCACTACACAGTACCCATTTCTATATAATTGCCACAATGTAGATAGCACAGAATTGTCCAAAATGTGAATGTAGAGCTGGGTGGATCTTGGGCACTAATATCAGTGGTTGTTTGTCAGGATTCATATCCTATCTTGAATGGCAGGACCTTTTATTAGCTCTTTTCATAATGTTGCTGAGTAATTCATACAGATGTCTCGTGGCCTTAGCTGCATTGCTACATAGCATACTCACACACACATATACATTGCCATCTTTACCATTGAACTAAATGATTATAACCCAAGGGTACTAGCCTTTTAGGGCACCTGTATATCTTTTGTTTTTTATATTTTCTGGTTTGTTGTTTTTATTTAGAAGCAATAAAATATTTATCTACTTTTAAAATAAATATTTAGTATTACTCATTTAAAATTTGTATTCCACCATCCATAAGAGGGCACATCTTGGGATTAGCCCAGGATGTACAAATTTCTTAAGACAGTCCTGCATGTATACTATCCTCAAACATATATTGGAAGTAATGGCTAATTCAAAAAGTCAGCCGAAAGATAAATGGCAGTACTAGTTAAAAGTAGAACATTAAACACGAGCACACTCAGTGACAGGTTGCTGAAACATAATTGAGTGATATCGAGTTGTTCCACAGTGAACATATCCATTTGCCAGACAGCAAAAAGTGTGGGACACCCAAAATCAACCGTTAGAAACATCACACACCAATGGAAGACAAGGTATTGCAACCATTTATAAAATCAAGTAGACTATCATTAATGATCTTTCCCTTCCCTCCAGTAGTTGAAATAGACAATGAGAAGTCACAAAGGCCCTCTTAATGTGCTGACTCCATAAATGTTGTTGACAGAACTTGGATAAGTGTAAAACCAACAACCATCAGAAAAATACTTTTTAGAATGAGTTACCATTGGTCAAGCAGCTGCTTATAATCAGAATCTGTCTTCCAACAGTGCACATCGCTGCCTGTCATAGTGCAGCAAATTACCAGGACATGCCACTCATGCAACATACATCTCAACAAAAGTCAGTGTCCTGCCATGCATTCTTTAGCATGATAAATGTTACCTGATTGAGAGAAATTGATTTTGTTCTCCAATATGTGTAAATTTGCTGGTAATGGTGGTTCATAAGCTTGATTCTTAGAAAAGCCCCAAGTCCAATGGTGTGAAGTCTGAGGACTGTGTTGGCCATGGAATCAGACGACCTTTTTTCCATCCACCAATTCAGAAAGTTTCTCAGTGCATTCTGCTCCACTGAAAATTTCCATCTTATTGTTTGCATTATGTATGTACAAACTACCAGTAACTACTAGTCACTGATAAAAACTTCAAATCAGTGTTTTGCCATGGACTGCTCTCGTGAAGAAATTCAAGAATGTCACTTTTGTGAACTCTTTAGTATATTTTACTGCATATTAATAATATACTGTTTCCACTGACCTGACAGTTTATTAAAATGGCAGACTAATTACACAGATGTTAAAATGGTAAAATATCTACAATTAATTGAAAATATGTACAATTAAAGACAATAAACATGACAGTAGACTATGATTAAAATGTGCAATAAAATATACCTTAAGAACTGAAATATATACAATTAAGAGTGATAAATATAAGATAACATGAAGTAGGTTACAGGTCATATAGTATGAGACAAGAAGCTTTCAGTGCGGTGAGCTTCTTTCTCAACTTCAAGATCAATAATAGTGAACATATATCCTACAGAGAGAAAACCCATGCATGCATAAATAGCTGATAACTGTGACTCAGTTACTGTGAATCGGGGGGGGGGGGGAAATAACAGCACAAGACATTCATTCATCAGACTCTGTGAGTATATTGCTTAATACTTGTACCATTGATTTCTCACTCTCATCGTGGTCTAAGACAGTGGCCTACATAATAGGGTGCATGCAGGCCTCACCATTATGATTCATGGTCAGACCTGCTGCTACTATATGGAAGGCCTCCCACCATATTTTACTACTTTTATACTTTTCAAAATACATGAAATTGTATACTCACAAAATTTTGAATTTCCTTGTATATTAGTTAATGACCCTTTTGATGCATTTAAAGTGTTTTAGATAATAATGGATGCAAGCTGAATTCTGCTAATGTGCTTATTTTAAGCTACTTAACAATAAAATGCAATAATGGATTGAACTAACTACAGTGTCTAGATAAAGTGAAAGCAGAAGCAACAACAGGACACTGAAGAATTGTAGAGGGCCATAACATGAAACATGTTTTGAATTTATATGCATGTCTTCGGTGTCCTGTTACTTCTGTTTTCATTTACAAAATTATCCATGTGGCTATCACAATGAGAGGGCAGTGATTATAAAATGAATTTCCTTCTTATGCTGGATGGAAAAGGCCTGAGTTTATTGGTCTTAGGCAAGGGTTGCATGGTTTTTCCTGAGGAAACATGTTTTTTTCTCCAGCAAACTGAATAAAGAATACATGGTTGGAGAATACACGGCAAATACAAGGTTGGTCAAAAATGTTACCACCATAATGAAAAGAATTTTGTATTGCTATTTGGACAAAAAAAAATTACCACTTATATGAACTTTAATGATCAGAAATGTTTTTTGTTTAGGTATTAGATCAGTTAACCATTTGTTTATTTCAAGTATAATGTGCTATGAATGATGGCCAAATTTAGAGATTAGTATGATAAAGAGCCTTAAAATTGACTAACTATTCATATTTATGAAAAATGTTTGTGTGGACAAGATCTCTTTGTGAATAGTGGACTTCAAAGAAGTGCCAAAATAGAAAAGAACATTGTACATGTTTAGCAAGCAATTCCAAGCATTCTGCAGAAGTCAGTGCCTAGATTATAAATGAAAGTGGTATTTCTGAATGAGCGGTTCGCAGAATTCTCCTTTTGGATTTGGATCACCTGCAGTTGGTACAAGCAATTCCACATGTGAATAAAATTTTCCACATGTACAAGATGTAAACATTAGTTTAGTATTGGTACAAGATGTAAACATTAGTTTACATCTTGTACATGATACTTTCAGTTGCCAATGGATTGGCAAAAGTGCCCTTTACCATGTCCTGCAAGATTCTTGACTTAACTCCTTGCAACTTTGGTTTTGGGGAATGGTTAAGAAATATGTTTTTGTTTGTCATAAAGCCTTGATGACCTTTTAAAGAATGATTATTTCAAGTTATCTTCCTATATCACAAAATATGTGCAAATGAAGTGATGGAACAGTATTAAATAATGCTTGTGTGCACTGAATATGGGGGAGAGCAAGTAGGTGTATATTATTGGTATTGGTGTACTGCATGCAGATACAAAATTATTCCCATTATAGTGTCAACATTTTTTGTGTCTTGTATAAATAGTGTAACTACTATTTACAAGTATAATTTCATCAATTTGTATTCAATTCATATCATTATGAATTATATTAATAATTATATCAGTACTTGACACCTCAGAATAACAAGTCTCGTGTAACATGCAAATTGGCTGGTAGAAATGGACATGTCACACATGCATGCTTTTGCAAAGGGCAGAACATTGCTATTGGTATCCCCATTGACAAACTAAAATAGGGACCCTTGTTCGGTACAAAAGCCCATAGTTTATGTTAGGATAGGTATAATGATGGCTGAAATTTTCAGCACATTAAATACTAGCAATTTATATTTTCAGAGAAAATTTTTATATTTTTATTTAAATAATGAGAAATAACATTATATAGGAGGTTTGTTAAAATTCTTATAATGTCACATTATGTATTTGTATTTGGGGCAAATGAGCTGAATAGTAGCAAAACTACCATATTGCCACCATGGGAAGAGGGTTGGATATCGTTAAATAAACTGCAGAGGTACCCAAAATTTGTAGTTTCACTGTACCTCTTGATATACTAAGAACAGTGACATAGTAAAATAAAGATTTGTTAATGTGACACTCTACCACCATGTTAATCTGTTCTAGAAAAAATTCAATCATCATCATCATCATCATCAGCCATTTTCAATCCACTGTAGGATGAAGGCCTCTCCAGCAACTTTCCAGTTCCTTCTGTTTTGAGCACTGGCCATCCATTTACTACCCAAAAACTCATGAATTTAATCTATCCATCTCCGCCTTTGTCTTCCAGGTTTTCTTCTAGCTCCTCTTGGGTACCATTCTGTTATTTTCTTAGTCCATCTGTCATCATGTCTTCGAGCAATGTGTCCTGCCCAAGACCATTTTAGTTCTTTAGTTTTGATAAGAATGTCCTTTACTTGAGTTTGCTGCCTAATCCATGTGTTTCTCTTCTTATCTAACAGTCTGATTCCCAGTATAATTCGTTCCATTCTTCGCTGTGTAGTTCTCAGCTTCTCTTCCATTCTTTTGGTGAGTGCCCAAGTTTCACTTCCATAAGTCATGGTGGGGAGTATACATTGATTCATTATTTTACGTTTCAGACAAACTGGGATATTGCTCTTCAGTATGTGACTATGTTTCCTGAATGCTATCCATCCAAAATTTATTCTTCTCTTGATTTCCAGCCATTTATCATTATTACAGCTAATAACTTGTCCCAGATAAGTATATGACTCCACCTTTTCAATTACTGCTCCTTCAATCATTATTACCCAAATTGTACTTGTTTTTCTCTTCAACAAACTATTGCAACTCCTTGCTGAGTGGGTGTGTGTCCTGAGAGATCCCGTTAGTATTTGCTGGATGTACCAGCCATTAGATTGACAACTGGGCATCAAATGCCAATTTATAATACCCTAGTAAATATCCTGTATGTAAAGTGAAGGATTTTCTGTGTCACAAAAGCCAATAAAATTGCACTTGGGACATGCTTTTATTTATGTCACACAGAACAAGATAGCCAATAACCAATTTTTGGGTACTTGTTTGTGGTTCTTCCTTTATGATGTTAAGTATTTCATCTTTAACATCTTTAACATCTTGGTTGCAAGGAAGCCATGGCAATACTGTAACACCACCAAATGTACCACTCATGCTCAAATGTTCAGCTATTTGGCAACCTTCCGTTAGGAAAGTTTTTATAGTATAATCATCTTGCTTAAAGTGAATTTCCCCCAGTGTGACCACATTTGAAGTTCATATCTATATAGTTAATTTTGGGAAATGAAATCATTGCTGTGACACCAAACAGCACTGTGACTGACTGAATGAGCCCCAGCAGATTATTAACATTATACCTTGAGTATACATACAGGAATACTCAAGGAGGAAAGGGAGATTGCAAATAATGACTTGCCACCATATTGAGATCAAATCTTTCAAAGTAATGATACCAGTGTATTATTTACTCTTGTTTGTGAACATTCAAATCTCTGTTCAGTCTTCATCAAATCTATCAACCAAAAGCTCAGAGAAGTAATGAAGTGATATTTTATGAGAATGATATGCAGAGAGCTGCAGCATACAAGAATTTGCAGGTAGCAGAGTGGCTATGATCACTTATAGGATAGAAGAAGCCTCAGTTCAAATCCTGACAATGAAGCAAGGATTTTTAAGGCCTTTTTTTCATAACCTGGCTGAGTTAGTTATCACAGGTGATGATTGTGTGGTTATTTTTCCTGAAAAGCAGGTTTTCATCCCGCAAACTGACCAAAAACACAGATTCCTCATAGCCTTAGGAGGGTTGCAGGGCCACCTTAAGGCAAGATCAAGCGGCTTCCCCAAACGGTGCCAAAATGCCCCGAAAATTCACTGATTTGCTGTAAAATTAGTTTGAGAGGGCACACCAAAAACTTTTTCACACAGGACACTGATAGACCTGGGGCCACTTCTGGAGGGTTGCCAGGTGCTCAGTTTTTATGCAGACATCCTGGAATTTCAGCTTACTAGTAAACAAATTCAGCAAATACCAGACTTGTAAATGTCAGATGTTTTCTACTCAAGTAAGTTTCATTATTATTTTATACATTTATTAGTTCGATTTTAATTGTATTCAGTTTTCATTATAGTTGTTGTCTCAACCTTTAATAAATTTCAGAACAATTGTTACTGTTTAGGTAGAAATGTATGACTAAATCTTTATTATTCTCATATAGCCTGAATAATAAAGTTAAAGTTTATACTATTTTAATGACATTTAAATTTCTCTGCCCCCGTGGTTAGCACAGTTGTTAGTATTGCTGTCCTCCTGAGACACACTGGGTGGAATAGACCTGAGTTCAAGTCCTGTTAATGATGTGAGGAATTTATATGGGCTGTTTTCTGGGAGAAAACCACACTACCTTCACCCTCAGCCAACATCACTGAGTTAGTTGGTTTCAGATGAGGGTAGCATAGCTTTTTGTCCAGCAAGCTGGAAAATAGACCACAAACTTCTAGGTCTCTGTATAGTATTTTTATTGAAACCACCCAGAAAGCCACCCTTTTTAAAGTAATTAACAAAAGCATGAAACTGGAAGTTGTGGATATGTGAAACCAATAGCTGTATGGTTTTTCTGAGGAGGTCATCTGGCAGCCCTGCTTTAAGCAATTACCAACAAGACCGCACAATGCAACAGCATTGTGCTGTCTTATTGGTAATTGTTTACCTGGTGTATAACCCGTCGTAATTGGTCTCAGGAACATTGAAAATATGTGTTAATATTACCAAAGTGTATCATCCATCTGTGAACTATGATGGAGGTGCCCTCTAGGGCAGAATTAAGGATGCAAGCCAAAATTGGCTAAATCTTTTAAAAACTACCCTCGGAAGGCGATATTCATGATATTTAATCACACAATTTTATCAATATGTCTCACCACTCTGACTTCAAACAAATCACTGTATGAATACAGCTATTTACTGAATGGTGTGACATCACTACATGCCTAGAAAAGAGAACAGGCGTGCATAGGTCACAACTCAAGGTCAATTCCTGGAATGATGTTTCGAAGCTTGAAATTTTTTGAGATGCTCTGAATTCTGCATGCCCAAAAAATTTGTATGTGTGCCATGGGTTCACCCCCTAAGGTTATTTCTTTAAAGTTATTTCTCTAAGGTTATTTCTTGTGGTTCAGATCATGGTCTTTTCTTCAACAATGAATACAAAATGATACATTGACATTCTGGACAATTCTGCTTTTCTTCCAAAGTGGCATCAGCCTTTCTCACATTGATGCCACTGTGGCATCAATGTGAGAAAGGCTGTTTTCTGTTTCGGTATGACACCATACCACGTCATATTGCACAGCCTTGTAGTGAATTGATTTGAAGATTAAACCCCCAGGGGCTCACATCTGGTGAGTATAGGCTTGGCACACATAGAGTACTGAGCTGGATATCATCATTCTTCTCTTTCTTGGTGATTCCCTTCTTCTCTCTCTCTCTCTCTCTCTCTCTCTCTCTCGGAGTAATTCAGAATTTTTTTTTTTTTTGGCCGGTGCAGTGTAAGCCACACACTTCCTTGCACCATACAGCTAATAATAATAATAATAATAAGATAGATGAGTCTGCAAAAGCTTGCCTCAGAGCACCAAACTTACCTATTGAATTGAAATTTCCAGGATTCAGACATTTCATGTGCTAGTATAGAGTCTGTATGGTGTGAGATAGTTGGAAACAAAGGTATAATGTGAGTAGAAGTAATCTACAGACCAGGTGATTGTGAAGATTATGACGAAAGCGTCAATGTCTTATTATAGTTGATTTCAATTTGCCTCTAATTGATTGGAGAAAATGGGAAGGAAACTCGACATGGGGAACAAAATTTTTAAATCAACTAGATGACTGTTATTTGTATCAACATGTCAGGGAAAGTACTAGAGAAAAGAATATCTTAGACCTCATCATCACCCATGATACAGGGCTGACAGTAGAGGAACCAGTAGCAGGAAGTGATCGTGGAGTTCTACGGTGGATGATGAAGAGAGAGAGGTAGCAGTAGTAAAAGGCAAAGGAATGGGTTATAATTTCAGAAAAGGAAATTACGATGGCTTAAGGTGCTACATGGCCTCTATTAACTGGGTAGCTATCGCACAGAGAATGAATACAATTGAACTGTGGTATGCTTTTAAAATATTAATCATAGATGCCTTGAATACGTACTTACCATTAAAAAAATACTCCACAAGGAGGGTTCCAAGTTGGATGAATAGTGAAGTTGCCACACGAGCAGAAAAAGATGGCATAGAAAAGTTACAGAGCAATAAAAAGTACTGAAGCCTATAACAGCTACAAGGTGATCTGTAATAGAGCCACAGAAAAGGTTCGACAGGCAAAGGCAGTTTATGAGAAATCACTAGCAAACAGAGCAAAGAGGGGGGGATAAAGAATTCTTCACATATATAAACGCCAAGACGAGCAGGACAAACCAGATCGGACCTTTACGTAAGGGAAAGGGGATAGTATTAAATACACCAGCTGCCGTTGCAGATGAACTCAACAGTTATTTTGCATTGATATTTACAAATGAAAAACCTTTTGTGGCATTGGGAAATTGTGGGAGTGAAGTTGAAAAATATGTAATTGAATGATATTGAAATTTCGCAAGATTATTTAATGAAAAAACTTTCAAGCCTACAGGCCAGTAAGACTCCTGGAGTGATGGAATATACCCTATAATCTTCAGAGAGGTGGCAACTGAGTGCATTGAACCATTGAGGCTAATTATGCAAGCATCACTAGACTCTGGGGAGATTCTGTTGGATTGGAAAAGTGCCAATGTATCTCCCATACATAAGGGTGGTTCTAAGAGTGAAGTGGGAAATTATCGACCTGTCAGTCTGACTTCAGTGGTAGGGAAAATCATGGAGGCAATGATCAAGGGTGGAATTCAGGATCGTTTGGATAGAATTGAAATTCTCAAGGATACTCAGCATGGTTTTGTAAAGGGAAAATCATGTTTAACAAATCTGGTTCACTATTTTGAAAGGGTCACTCATGAGCTGGATTTAGGGAATAATTTCGACATTGTTTATTTAGATTTCAGCAAAGCTTTTGACTCAGTCCCACATGAGCGGTTGCTTTATAAGCTGGGACAGGTTGGAATCACTGGGAAAATCCTTAGATGGATATTAGGATGGCTTCAGGGCAGGAGGCAGAGGGTTGTTTTAAATGGCTATTCCTCAGATTGGGTTGATGTTAAAAGTGGGGGTTTCCCAAGGATCAGTATTAGTACCACTGTTGTTTTTAATTTTCATAAACAACATTGATGAAGGGATAGAGGGCGTGATGTCTAAATTTGCAGATGATGTTAAAATTGGTAGAGTAGTTAATGATCACTGTCAAGCTGAGCTTCTTCAGAGAGACCTAGATAGACTTCAGGAATGGTCAGAAAAATGGCAGCTTTGCCAACAAAGTGTAAGGTATTACACCTGGGAAACAGTAATCCCAAAATAACTTATTCACTTGATAGAGTTCAACTAAACCCAGTACTGGAGGAAAGGGGTTTGGGTGTTACGATACGTCAGACATGAAATTCTCTGAGCATTGTAAACAGGTTTCAAGGAAGGCCCATGGTGTCCTATCGATGATCTATTGAACTTTTGCAAGTACACATAGGGACGTGATAATCCCATTATATAAGGCTTTTGTTAGACCGCACTTGGAATACTGTGTTCAAGTATGGAGACCGCACCTAAAGAAAGACATTGAACTTCTTGAAAGAGTGCAAAGACAGGTAACTCGCCTGGTGAGATCGGCAAAAGGGCGTCCTTATGAAGAAAGACTTCGAATATGTGGGTTGCAGCATTTGGAAGCTAGACACCTTAGAGGAGATTTGATTGAGGTGTTTAAGGCTCTAAGAGGCATTAGTAAAATGAATGAGGATGAAATTTTCAAGATTATAAATGATGCTAGAATTAGGGGACATAAATTCAAGTTACGGGGGGGGGGAGTTGTTTAGATTGGACTGCAGGAAGTTTTATTTTAGCCAGCGAGTTATAAATTACTGGAATAAGTTGCCTACATGGGTGATAGAGGTTGACAATTTGGTTAAATTCAAAGGTCATCTGGATAGTACCTTTGGGTGTGGGAAACACATAGGATGATAGGTTTAATTTCCTTTTCTTTTATTAATAGTTTTTTTATCATTGTTTTATTCGTTTTTTTTTTTTTTTGGCTGGTGCAGCATAAGCCATAGGCTTTCTTGCACCATGCGTCCATTACTAATACTAATACTAATTACACTTATAGCCAAGCTCATATGCCCGCAGTTGGTAGCTAAAATGACCCCTGTGTTGAATGAACCAAATTATCGTCTTCCTGTTTTTAAAAATTTCTTCTAAATCTCCCGATGAAGATAGTGTGTAATTGAGGTCAAAAGAGGGCTATCTATTAAATACTATACTAATAACAGATTCTTTTAAACATAATAGACTGCTGTACAAATTGCAGCAGTGTGGTATTAAAAGCAAGTTCTGCTGTGGATAAAGGGATGGTTAAGTGGGAGAAGACAGATGGTCTCAATGGACACTGCTCTTCTTGGGCTAATGCTATCAGCAGACTCCACCAGTGTGTGGTACTGGGTCCATTTTTGTTGTCTGTATTTATTAATGATATGGATGAAGGTATGTTATTATTATGATTATTATTATCATTATTATTATTATTATTAGCCATATGGTACAAGGAAGCCTAAGGCTTATGCTGCAACATCCAAAAAAAAAAAAAAAAAATTCTGCATTACTATGAAAGAGAGAGAGAGAAAGTAGAAGGGAATCACCAAGAAAGAGGAAAATGACAATATCCAGTTCAGGACCCTGGGTGTGCCAAGCCCAAACTAACAAGATGTGAGCCCCTGGAGTAAATGTCAGTCTTAAAGTCTAAAGTTTGCAGATGTGATGTAGTTTTAGTGTCTAATTCATATCATTTCATCTTAGGTTTTAACCCAAGGGGCTGACATCTGGTGAGTATGGGCTTGGTATACCCAGGGTCCTGAGCTGGATATCATCATTCTTCTCTTTCTTGGTGATTCCCTTCTACTTCTCTCTCTCTCTCTCTCTCTCAGGGTGTTTCAGAAATTTTTTTTTTTTGGCTGGTGCAGCATGAGCCTCAGGCTTCCTTGCACCATATGGCTAATAATAATAATCTTAACATGCATATACACTGGCTTTCAAAGAAAGCACATCACCTCTTAAAATTGCAATTGTCATCTGAATAACATAAGTATATGACAATATTTCTTATAGATTGCATCATATAATATTGACACGTGTAGGTGATGATGTAATATTATATCAGCTGTTACTTTCAGCTATATAAGCACGCTCTGCAAGAGTTGCAGTCTTTCCTTGCTTGTGTCAGGATGGCAAATTACGTCAGTTGATGCCATGAAGAAAGAGTACAATTGTTGCTTTACATGAGGAAGCATGTTCTTCCCGTCATATTGCTTATAGAGGGTCTTGTATTCAGCTGACAGTGAGTAGATTTCTTTCCAAACTCAAGAATACTGGTTCTGCTGATAGGAAAAAAGGTACCAGACGCAAACGAGTCTCTACACCAAAACATGACCACGTTTTGAAGCGCTTATGCCAGCTTCTTCGTCTGAGCTGAAAAGAGAATGGGAAGAACATATGGGAGTGGTAGCAAGTGCAGAAAGAGTCAGAAGACGCCTCTTCAAAAATGGACTTGTAGCCCATTGTCCTAAGAAGAAGCCCATCCTCACATAAAAAATGAAAAAGGTCTCGATTAATTTGGTGTAAGGAGCAGGTCAAATGGACCCCCAAGCAGTGGAATTCAGTTATTTTCTCGGATGAGAAGAAATTAAACCTGCATGGCTCTGATTGGAGACAAACAATTTGCCATAGAAATGGTGAAGAATACCATCCAGAATATATGGTGTCTACAGTGAAATTCCCTACCAGCCAAATGATATGGGCATGCATTCCGTATTGCGGAGTAGATCACCTGCAGTTTATAGAAGGCTCCATAAATGTCAGTGGATACCTGGCTATATTGGAAGGCAAATTGCTGCCAACCATTAGAGACCATTTCAACCTGCCAAGTAATTGCATCTTTCAGGACGACTCTGCTACTTGTCATCGGGCAAGAAGTATAAGTAGATACTTCGGTAGTTAATTTAGCTTCATTTCTGCATTAGAGGTTCGACGGTAATGTGTTTACATTTGTTACAGGTGAAAAAATGGTTGGAAGAATGGTCCATTACAACTCTTAGCTGGCCAGGAAACAGCCCGGACCTGAATACTATAGAGAACTATTGGTATCGTGTGGAATCTGCAGGGTTTTTTTTTTTTTTTAAGAAAACCCCAAACACAAGAGATATTAGAACCTATATTACTTAGTATCGTGCTTGGGTTGGAAGTTGGGAAGACGAAAGAAAATATTTGTTGACATTAAACTTGAACTTCTGTGTACTGTAATTTTTAGGAAATACATATGAAGTAAGGTTGTTCCCGAAAACGGCAGTTTTATTATTATTTTGTAATATCTCTTATATTATTTCTCCCTGATTGGGGGTTCCACCTCGTGACGGGTATTGCTACCAAGTACACAGGGTGGTTGTTGTTATGTCTGGTGTTACTGTTGGTCGAGGAACTCTCTGACTATCCTACAGGTATTCAGGATTGCTGCTTTCTGGAGTTCCTTGTAGGTGTTTGCTGGGAGACCTATTGCTGCTAGGCTGTTCTGTACGGTCTTTGGCACCATACCTGTGGTTGAAACGATGATCGGGATGGTCGTTACTTGTTGCATTTGCTACATCTCTCTGATCTCCTGTCTTAGGTTTGCGTACTTACTGATTTTTTCCCCATGTGTTTTCTGCAGGTTGCCAGTGTTGGGTACTGCTATATCAATCAGGCAGGTAGCCTTTTCCATCTTGTCCACAAGAGTTATGTCCGGTCTGTTGTGCGGGATGGCCTTATCCGTTATTATGGCGCGGTCCCAGTACAGCTTGTGGGTTCGGGTCTCTAGTACTGCCTGGGGTTCGTACTTACAATATGGTACACTTTCTTTGGTCAACTGGCATTTCTTCGCTAGCTTATGATATTGGCTACCTGGTAGTGTCTATATGAGTGTACTTAGAGTCTGGGTGATCACCTTGCACCCTGAGGTGAAGTGCTGAATCGTTTCCGAGGCCATGTGGCATCGTCGACATGTGTCATCTGACATTCCAGGCTCCTCTGCTATGTATTTTCTATAGTTTCTGGTGTTGATTACCTGGTCTCGGATTGCCAGCATCAATCCTTCAGTCTCAGGGAAGAGCGTCCTACTTGTGAGCCATGCATTGGAAGCAATGTTATCGATGTGATCTTGATGGAGGTCATTGTAGTGTCTGCCATGGAGGGTCTTCTTTGTCCATCTTTCTAACTTCGTTTCTTGTACCGTCTGGGCGGAAGGGTTTCCTCGCTTATGTTGAGTGGGGTATACCACTTATCTATCTTCCTTATGGCTTGGTGGAGTGGTGCTGTGTTGTTCTCGAAGTAATCCTTTAGATTATCTATAGCTGTTTTCTGTTGTTCTATGAGGTCTATCAAACCCCTTCCTACCTCTTTCCGAGGTATTGTTATTCTCTCCACTGCTGATTTCGGGTGGTGTTGACGACTCTTGGTCATCATTGTCCTTGTCTTTCGCATGATATCTTCTAGCTCGGTGTTACCCCAATCTATGACCTCGAATGTGTATGTTAGCACTGGAGCTGCATAGGTGTTTATGGCTTTAACTGTATTCCCTCCATTCAATTTTGCTTTCAGCAGGCTTCTTAGTCTCTGATGATATTTTTCGGTCAGGCACTTAGCATTTAGCATTAGTAGAGGCATTTGATGCAAGAAAGCAAGCTTATGCAGCATCAGCCAAAAAAAAAAAAAAAAAAAAACACTTCTACTTCACCCCTCTGTTCATTCGAAATACCTGTCCAGCTGAGCCTTAAACTTATTTAGGCTATCAACTTCCACGACAAGGATGGAAGTCTGTTCCACCAACCAACCACCAGCTGGCTAAAGATAAATTTCCGCACGTATATATTATATCTATCTTTCCTCAATTTGAATTTATGCCCTCTCAGGTGATTATTCTGAGCAAGAGGATGAATCCCATCAGTATTGAGCATGCTCAAACCATTCAAGGCTTTATCCAACGCACCAAATCACCTCGCTGATGCCTAGTCTCCAGACACTGTAATTTGCAAAACTTAAGCCTTTCTTCGTAAGAGCACCCCTTTGTTCCATTCACTAATCTTGTTGCCCTTCTCTGTATTCGTTCCAGCAGCTCTACATCCTTCTTCAAATGAGGCCTCCAGACTTCTATGCAGTACTCAAGGTGTGGCCTGACCATTGCCTTATACAAGGGAATAATCACCTCCTTGTCCCTGCTAGAAAAATTCCTATATATCATTGACAATACACCATGAGCTACTATTTTGCGCCCGTCTGCTGCTCAGAGAACTTCATATCTGGCTGCACAATCACCCCCAGGTCCCTTTCATTCTCTACCACTGTCAGTGTAGTACCACAGAGTTGATACGTTCCTCTAGGGTTGCTGTTTCCCATATGTAGTACTTTACATTTGTCAATGTTAAACTTCATCTGCCACCTCTCAGCCCATCTGCTCAACCTTTCCAGATCCTGTTGCAGCAGCATAGTGTCAGTAGTGTCCTTGACAACCCTGCCAACCTTCGTATGATCTGCAAACTTGGACATTAAGCCTGATATACCATCATCAATATCATTTATAAATACAGAAAACAATAATGCACCCAACACTGAATCCTGAGGGACTCCACTAATAACATTAGTCCACGATGAGCAGTGTCCATTGATTACCACTCTCTGCCTTCTCCCACTCAACTATCCCTTTATCCATAGCAGCAATTTGCCTCCAATGCCACACTGCTCCAATTAGCGCCGCAGTTTTCCATATGCAACAGTATCAAAAGCCTTTCTAAGATCCAAGTATATAATATTAAAGTTATTCCCTGCATCCAGTTCTTTTGTGACTGCATCATAGTATCCAATCAAATTGGTCAGACAAGACTTCCCCTTAACAAAACCATGCTGTGTTCGAGCTATAACTGAAGTCTTGTCTAGATAATCCTGCACTGCTTCTTTAACCAGTGCCTCCATTAATTTTCCTGGAAGAGAAGTTAAACTCACAGGTCTATAATTGCTTGTGTCGGCCTTTGATCCTCCTTTGTGAATTGGGGTCACATTATGGGGTCATAATTATGAGAGCTTCCTTGGACTCAGGGGAGGTACCTATAGACTGGAGATGTGTATAGGTACCTCCCCTGAGTCCAAGGAAGCTCTCATAATTATGGCTAAGGGTTTGCTTACTTCCTTTGCTGCCTCCTTTAATATAACTGGATAGATCCCATCCGCCCCAGATGCCTTTCTTGTGTTTATCTTCAACAATTTCTCCTCTACTTTACTCTCAGTTATTACAAGATTCTCGAGCTTTCTGCCAGAGTTGAATACACTTCTTGCATTCCCCTCGCTGAATAGCTCCTCATGTGTGAATGTCCATGCAAAATATTCATTTAATTTGTTAGCTACATGAGCAGGATCATCAACAGTTGACCCATCGATATCAAGTGGACCAATCTGATTCATCCCATTCCTTCTAGAGTTTACATAAGTAAAGAACTCTTTGCTGTTTTTCTTTACATCCCTTGCCGAAGATTCCTCGTGATCTGCCTTCGCCTGCCTAACCTCCTTTGTAACTTGGTTACAGATCAACTTGTATCTATCAGAGGCTTCTGTGTCACGTGTTAATTTGTATGTATCCCATGCATTTTCTTCTCTGCCATGTGTCTCATTAGTTCATCTGACATCCATTTAGGCTTAAACCTTGAACTGTATTTCTTAGTTGGTATGTAAAGCCTAGTAGCTTCCAAAATAAATTCTTTGAATGCTTCCCGTTTTGAATTTGCTGTTGGTAACATCATCAGTTGGTCCCACTGTATAGAGTTTAAATACTGTCTCAGTCCATCGTAGTCGCCTTTACGAAAGCAATAACCTTTCCCTTTACCTCTAATGGTAGTTACCTCTTTGAGTAAATCCCACTTCAGCACACTGTGATCACTGTCACCTAGCGGTTCATTTATCTGCAGATTCGTAATGCATGAAGAATCACTACTGATAATCAAATCAAGAGTATTACTCCCTCTAGTTGCCTCCCGAAAATGCTGATGTAGAAAATACTTCTTGATTTCTTTCTGTTCTAACTGCTCAGCCTATTTCACTGCTTCAGATATTTCCCCAGAACTGTTCGATCGTCTTCTTCTCGGGTGGTCCGTTTCCTGCTTTCTCATGTTCACCCAGTTTCCTGTAGAAGGCTGTTTGGTCCTCATCGAAGATTCGGTTGTTTATTTCCCTCTGGAAAGTCTCTTTGTATCGATGTAGTCTCTTGCTGAGTGCCAGGAGATTCTGCTTCAGGGTGTCCAAGTATTCTCCTATTCTCTGATTTCTGGTCTTATGTTTGCTGTGGACGCTGTCTCTCTTGACGATACTCTTCACCTTTCCACTCAATTTCTTACTTCTATTATCCTGTTGGTACTGGGTCAACTGACCTATCTTAACTCTTAATTCTTCTATCTTCTGCTGAAGTCTTCTTTCCCAAGCTCGCAGATCCTTCTGTTTTCGGTTCTTCTGCTGCTTGTCTCTCGTTTCTTTTCCATTAATCCTAGTGGCTGCTATGGCAGCACAGTATACGGCCGTGTGGATATCCTCCAACGTTGCATCATTGTTGTCAAGGTAATGTGGCATTATTTGCCGATTGAGGTGGTCTGTTACTCTCCATAGTATTTTATTTGGCCTCTGCTTAGGTTGTGGGTTCATGTGGGGTCCATTCCTTCGAATTCTGTTAAGGCCTTCTTCCACTCCTCTTCTATTCTGGATAACATGACTTCGTCTCTTTCCACTTCAGCTACTCTGGGTTGTATTTCTTCTTGCTGTTCCTCCTCTGTTTCCATATTGACCATATTCTTTGTGCTTTTTAGCAGATCGCTAACATACTGCTTGATTTTTTCCAAGGTGGCAGGAGCTATTAAGTTCTTCGTGACGATGGTTCTTCTTTGGTCTGCTAATCGCTGTTCAGGGACCTGAATATCCGGGTATCGTTCCAACCACATAGTGTAGTGGCGATATGTACATTGTCATGTCGGTCTCTAGCCTGGTTATTTCATAGTATGCTCGCATGATGTACGTATTAATTTCAATGCTCCACTTCATGCGTTGGTGTTTTCTTCCTTCCTGGGTGGTCACTAGCGCAGTTGCACAGGAAACACTTTCAGTTGGTGGGCTGAATGGTCTTGCCCTTCTCTTGTGGTAGCCTTACGGGGACAGCGTCACTTGCTCCACTGTCTAGCTTAGGAGACTGTCTCCAACTTTTCAAACCGACCCCTCTGCCTAAGGCCTGAACGCGAGTGACTTTATCCTGCGCCACACTCGATGCAATACGAATAATATTTATCTGCGACATCATCCATTTATGGAGGTGGATTTGTTTAGCTTCGGCTTATGTCCAGTGGTTTGTTTATTTATATAGTTCTCACGAATGACACCAGATGGCCTCAGCCGTCACTCCTACCTTGGGGAGGGTAAGTCCAATGGAGTAACTTTCACGATGTTTTTTTTTTTTTTTTTTTTATCATTTAATATTATTATTATATCCGTCTCCCATCGTAATAGAGCCGCGTTCGCTTCCACCATATGCGGGATTCGAACCGGGATCCATCAGGCTGATAGTTCAGTGTCTTAACCACTGGCCCCCTTTTTTTTATTATTATAATATAATTTTTTTCTTGATAAAAATAAATTGTATTATTATTATTATTATTATTATTATTATTATTATTATTATTGTGCAATGAGGCCTGAGGCTTATGCTGCACCAGCCAAGAAAAAAAAAAAAAAAAAATTTCTGAATCACCCCGAAAGAGAGTCAGAAGTAAAAAGGAATCACCAAGAAAGAGAAGAATGATGATATCCAGCTCAGGACCTTGGGTGTGCCAAGCCCATACTCACCAGATGTGAGCCCCTTGGGTTAAACTGAATGAATAAAAGAAAAGTTGCATATCTACATTTGCTAAAAAGAAACCAAAAACCCTTTGTGAACTTCAGGAAGCCATAATTCGTGTTTGAAACCTCGAACTATCAGTTGATTACATTCAGAAATTGATCTTGTCAATGCCTCGACGATGTGCTGCTGTCATCAGGGCCAGAGGCGGTTCAACCCCAGGGGCTCACATCTGGTGAGTATGGGCTTGGCACACCCAGGGTCCTGAGCTGGATATCATCATTCTTCTCTTTCTTGGTGATTCCCTTCTACTTTTGACTCTCTCTCTCTCTCTCTCTCTCTCTCTCTCTCTCTCTCTCTCTCTCTCTCTCTCTCTCTCTCTCTCTCTCTCAGGGTAACTTGGGAATTTTTTTTCTTGGTGCAGCATAAGCCTCAGGCTTCCTTGCACCATATGGCAATTAATAATAATAATAATAATAACTAAATATTAGTTTGCACCTGGTGAACTTTTTATTTTGATTTCCATTAAAAATGATAAACTAAAGCAAATTGAGGGCTTCTGATAACATTTCAGCCATAATTATCATGTTTACCAAAACTGTTGTATAAAGGTTGCAAATGCTCATTTTGGAATATTTTGAGAGCACCTGTCAAATATACTTAGCTTTGCCCTTAACTATTAATAAATATCTTTTGTTTATATTTCTATTTATGATGTAATGCAATGTAAAAGTAATGTCAGATACCATCGCGAAAAAGGGTTAGAAATGTTAAATTCCTAAGTGATGCACTTTCTTTGAACACCAGTGTGTATTATTACTACTGTCTTTTCTGCTCATTGTCGGTAGCCCTTGTGGCAGCATAGTTAACGGGGAAACCACAGCAGCTGGTTTAGTAGGTTAAAGATTACGAGCGGGTTATAATTGTTTTATAATTTTGTCTCCGTTTTGTCGGCTTAATAAATCGGCATTCGTAGGTATCATGTGGTTATGATCGTCGTTCTCTCGTGCTGGTGGAAAAAGTACTCAGTTCAAATGAGAGCCTTGTCGATCAATTCGGCCCTGGAGGGATTGTGCAAGGCTCAAGGGGTAGAATTTTTTTCAGCCTGGACTGTACTTGTTAACAGGAGAGATTGCTTCTACAGGGATGGGATACACTTAAATAGAAAGGGTGCAAGAATTTTTGCTGATGCTGTCGAGGCAGTGTTAGGTGGGTCGGAAAACTGCTAGTTGGGGGTGGATACAAGGACTAATAGATTAACAGTAGCCACTGGCAGAGGTGGAAGTGATTCTTGCACTGCTTCTATTGAAATGAGCAGAAGTCTGAAAAACAAGATGCAGGATATTTCAGAGACTGCTGGGAGTCATTGCGTTACAAGTAAACACATGGGTTGTGTTAGGGTAGCTAAGAATAGAAACAGGTGCATGTATACCTGCGTGTACACCAATGCTAGGAGTTTGGTAAATAAATTTGATGAATTTGAGGTATTGCTCAAAACATCAAAGGCAGATATTGTTGGGATATCAGAGACGTGGTGTCACACAGATATAAGTAATGCGGAACTGGAATTTGGGGAATACAATGTGTATAGAAAGGATAGACAGGACAGGAGGGGAGGAGGGGTTATGCTATTAATTAAGAAACACATAAAGTCCAAGGAAGTGAAGCCAGTCGACATCGATGGACAGGGCAGTGCCGAATCAGTTTGGTGTGACATAAGCATAGGGAAATCAAAATTGAGAGTAGGAGTGTGCTATAGGCCTAATGACTCTGATGAGTATAATAAGATATTGTACAGGGAAATAGAGTGGGCCAGTAAATCAGAGAGTCTTATAATGGGGGACTTTAATTTCCCAGATATTGACTGGAATTTGTGGGTTGGTCACTCGCACACTAGCAATGCTTTTGTGGATTTATTGGATGATTGTTTTCTACACCAGCATGTTCGTGAGGCAACAAGAGGGAGCAATACTCTTGATCAGATTATCAGTAGTGACTCTTCATGCATTAAGAACCTGCAGATAAATGAACCACTAGGTGGCAGTGATCACAGTGTGTTGAAGTGGGATTTACTCAAGGAGGTAACTACCATCAGAGGTAAAGGGAAGGGTTTTTGTTTTCGTAAAGGCGACTATGATGGTCTGAGACAGTATTTAAATTCTATACAGTGGGACCAACTGATGATGTTACCAACAGCAAACTCAAAATGGGAAGCATTCAAGGAACTAATCTTGGAGGCTACCAGGCTTTACATACCAACTAAGAAATATTGTTCAAGGTTTAGGCCTAAATGGTTGTCAGATGAACTAATGAGACATGTGGCAGAGAAGAAAAATGCATGGGATACATATAAATTAATGGGTGACATGGAAGCCTATGATAGATATAAGTTGGTCTGTAACCAAGTCACAAAGGAGATTAGGCAGGCAAAGGCAGACTACGAAAAATCCTTGGCAAAGGATGCAAAGAAAAACAGAAAAGAGTTCTTTACATACTTGAACTCGAGAAGGAAAGGGATGAATCAGATTGGTCCACTGGATATTGATGGTTCAACAGTTGAGGATCCTGCTCAGGTGGCTAACAATCTAAACGAGTATTTTGCATCTACATTCACGCATGAGGAGTTATTCAGGAAGGAGAATGATGTAGGTAAAGTAAACATTGGCAGTGAGCTGGATGATTTTGTAATAACTGAGAGGAAAGTGGAGGAGAGATTGTTGAGGATAAACATAAAAAAGGCACCTGGGGTGGATGGGATCTATCCAGTTATATTAAAGGAGGCAGCAAAGGAAGTATTCAAACCCCTAGCCATAATTATGAGAGCTTCTTTGGACTCAGGGGAGGTACCCATAGACTGGAGATGTGCAAATGTAACCCCAATTCACAAAGGAGGATCAAAGGCTGACACAAGTAATTATAGACCTGTTAGTTTAACTTCTGTTCCAGGTAAATTAATGGAGGCACTGGTTAAAGAAGCACTGCAGGATCATCTAGACAAGAATTCAGTTATAGCTCAGACGCGGCATGGTTTTGTTAAGGGCAGGTCTTGCCTGACCAATTTGATTGGATACTATGATGTAGTCACAAAAGAACTGGATGCAGGGAATAACTTTGATATTATATATTTGGATCTTAGAAAGGCTTTTGATACTGTTGCACATGGAAGACTGCTGCACAAATTGGAGCAGTGTGGCATTGGAGGCAAATTGCTGCTATGGATAAGGGGATGGTTGAGTGGCAGAAGACAGAGAGTGGTAATCAATGGACACTGCTCAACGTGGACTAATGTTATTAGTGGAGTTCCTCAAGGTTCAGTGTTGGGTCCGTTGTTGTTTTCGGTGTTTATGAATGATATTGATGATGGGATATCAAGTTTAATGTCCAAGTTTGCAGATGATACAAAGGTTGGCAGGGTCGTCAAGGACACTACTGACGCTATGCTGCTGCAACAGGATCTGGAAAGGTTGAACAGATGGGCTGAGAGGTGGCAAATGAAGTTTAACATTGACAAATGTAAAGTACTGCATATGGGAAACAGTAACCCCAGAGCAACGTATCAACTCTGCGGTACCACACTGACAGTGGTGGAGAATGAAAAGGACCTGGGGGTAATTGTGCAGGGAGATATGAAGTTCTCTGAGCAGTGCAGACGAGCTGCAAGAGTAGCTCATGGTGTCTTGTCAATGATATACAGGAATTTTTCTAGCAGGGATAAGGAGGTGATTATTCCCTTGTATAAGGCAATGGTTAGGCCACATCTTGAGTACTGTATACAGGTCTGGAGGCCTCATTTCAAGAAGGATGTAGAGCTGCTGGAACGGGTACAGAGAAGGGCAACAAGATTAGTAAATGGAACAAAGGGTTGCTCTTACGAAGAAAGGCTTAAGTTTTGCAAATTACAGAGTCTGGAGACTAGGCACCGGCGAGGTGATCTGATAGAGGTGTATAAGGCCTTGAATGGTTTGAGCATGCTCAATGCCAATGGGATTCTTCATCTTTCTCAGAATAATCACCTCAGAGGGCATAAATTCAAATTGAGGAAGGACGGATGTCGGATAGATGTGCGGAAATTTGCCTTTGGCCAGCGGGTGGTTGGTTGGTGGAACCGACTTCCATCACTTGTTGTTGAAGTTGATAGCCTAAACAAATTTAAAGCTCAACTGGACAGGTATTTCGAACGAACGGAGGGGTGAAATGGGAGAGGGTTTTTTTTTTTTTTTTTTTTTTTGGGCTGATGCTGAATAAGCTTGCTTTCTTGCATCGTATGCCTCTACTAATGCTAATGCTAAAATGCTAATGCTAAATACCGTTATTGACAAGAAGAATTTTTAAGGGCTTTATTTTTCCCAACGTGGGTGAGTTAGTTGGCCCCATTCGACAATTGTATGGTTTATTCCTGGAAAGTTGGATTTTTTTTTCCAGCAACCGACCAAAATATATATACACGCACTTACAGACAATGTATTGATGCCACGTAGTTTTAGCGCTTAACACACACAGTGTCCTGAGTTGGATATCATCATTGTTCTCTTTCTTGATGATTTCCTTCTTTTTCTGACTTTTGTTTTCTCTCTCTCAGGGTAACTCAGATTTTTTTTTTTTTTTTGGCTAGTTCTGCAAAAGCCTCAGGCTTCCTTGCACAATAATAATAATAATAATAACATAACCTACATCATTGCCCACCATTTGTTTGGGAAGATCGGGAGTTCAATTCCCGTCGTGAATTGGGAAAATTCTAAAATGTTCTACAAAACCTGGAGAAGATTTCTAACACATATACAGTACTAACACTACACGATTGAATATGAGCGATAACCTCGAGTGTCATTAAAATAATATTTAAAATATTATTTTAAATATTATAATATTTAAAATAATGTCATTAAAAATATTATTTTAATGACATTTAAAGGGGACGGAAAAGCCATTGATACAAATCCCGTCAATAACCGGGCACCTTCAGTAGACTTTGTCTTATTTATTTATTTTTTATCCATGGTCGATTTTTAGTCGGTTAGTCGATTTTTTTTTTTTTTTTTTTTTTGTTTTTGTTTCTGGAAATTGGATATTCTATCTAATACACAATCAAACTGAACTAAGAACACATGTAATTTACGGATACAAGATGCTGAGGATGGATGAGCTACATATCAGAACTACTAATACGAAAATACTTTTTTTTTTTTTTTGATAATTCATCACTTTTTTTCTTCAAGAATAGATGTGCGGAAATTTGCATTCACCCAACAGATGATTGATTGCTGGAACAAACTTCTGTCTGATGTTGTGAAAGTTGATTGATAGCTTCAATGTTAACCATATTACCCAAGCGGCCCAGATCTGGTGAGTATGAGCCTGGCACACCCAGGGTTCTGAGCTGGATATCATCATTCTTCTCTTTCTTGATGATTCCCTTTTACTTCTGACTCTCTCTCTCTCTCTCTCTATGTTTTTCTGGGTAACTCTGAAATTTTTTTTTGGCTGGTGCAGCATAAGCCTCAGGCTTCCTTGCACTATATGGCTAATAATAATAATAATAATAACAATCACCCTGTGTACTTGGTAGCAATACCCGTCACGAGGTGAACCCCCCAATCAGGAAGAAATACTCTAATATAAGAGCAATAATAATAATAATATTAACATGGAAGTGAGTGCTTCCATTTTTCGATTCTTTCAAGAGTCCTTGTAGTTCTCACAGTGGTTATAATACCATCCTCCAGCACCGGCGTGAATTTGAATCCCGTTAATGAAGCAAAAAGTTATTATTATTATTATTTTTTTAGAACGTGGCTAAATTATTTGTCAGTCTATCTGTCTCAAGCGAAAAATTAAAAGGAAACAGTATCATAAGGCAATCTATTCTCATAAACTCAGAGCATGGCAAGATTTAGTGTTGTCTGTTGGGAATAATGACCCATGGGGTTTATTATTTAAAATATGTAGAAACAAGTTAAATATTAATAATTTGATAAGTACTGTCATAACTGATGATATGGAATCCTGTGATTGGTATACAACTATCAAGTCTATTACTGATCAGTTATTTTTAGCTGACTGTGAAGCACAGGATACTGTGTATCAGGCTATGGTTATGGGGGAAAACAGAGCCTATTTAAGTGAGTTAATGGCTGTGTGTTCTAAGTTAAATATAAATAAGACCCCGGGGTTGGATGAAATTGAAAATAATTGCATTATTAGAGTCACACAGTCGTGTCCTGATGTGTTATTAAATGTATTTTATAAATGTTTTCTTGAGGGGATTTTTCCCTCATTTTGGAAGATTGCTTTATTGAAGTTGATTCAGAAATCGGGCAAGCCTTTAACTGATCCCAGGGGGTTTCGCCCAATCTCATTACTAGCAAATTTAGGAAAATTTTTCGAGAAATTAATACTATTAAGATTGGAATCTTTGTTTTTGGACAGAAATTTCGAATTCAAGTTTCGGTATGGTTTTTAAAGGGGTTGCTCTACTGAGTATGCCATCAATGATTTAGTGAATTTCAGTAAGCAATCTAATAGCAAGTATGTATTGGCCTTATTTGTTGATTTTGTAGGAGCATTCGATACTGTTTGGTTCGAGAGTGTTCTATTAACATTAAGATTATTAAAATGCCCTGATATGCTATATAAAATAATAAGAAGTTATTTAAGAGGATCTATGATAGTGTATTCTGACATCTCACAGTCTTCGTTGTTTTAGAGCTAACAGTCGCTTAACATAACCTATCTTAACAAAGTGATAATTACTGGGACTTTCATGAGGGAAGGTTTCAAGATTTTGTGTTGGGATACAGGAACTTAAAAGTCAGGACATTATTCAGGACAACGGTCATTGTATTGTTTAATTTTTTTTAACAAAAATTATTGAATTTTTGACACAATGTTTCTGAATCATTTACTTCTGTAATCCGTCCCATTTTGTAACTGATATTATTTGCTCTTTATAGGCTTGCGCATGTTTCAGTGGCGAAACTACCATACTGCAGGTCCGCCACTGCGGAGGGGCCGACATGGGTTGTTTGGTATGGTTGTTAAAGATTGCCTTGGACAGGATTGTCCTGTTTCTTTTCTTTCTCTTAAAGAAAGAAACAGGATTGTCCTGTTTCATTCTTTAAGTTGTAAAGTTTTCGTCGGGATGCATAATCGTTCTGCGTTTGAGAGGCTCCTTTGCTTAGAATAAAATCCATATTATAACAAATTAATCAGTATTAAATTTCGTCCCGGGCGCACATCCAGAATTATTCTTAGGGAATTGAACCCTCGAATCTCCCCCTTCCGAGTGCATCCCTGTTTTGTTCTATGGTCTGCAGTGCCAAACTAAAATCTGAGAATCCAAGTTTCTTCCTCATTTTTGTTCTTGCAGTTCACTGAATCTAGAATTTCGCGCAATTTTCACAAAGGCTGGTTTATCATTTGAAAGCGGAAACGTAAACAACCTCCGTTTCGAAGTTTTTAAAAACATGTTTACATTAAATATAAATTAAGTAAAAATACACGTAAGATATAAATAAAGCATACGTTAAGTAATTAATAGCAATTTTATAATTCATCTTCATATCCGCGTGTTTATGTGTGTCAACGATCTTCTTCTCGCTTATTTCGGGATACCACGGGACCTTAGCATGACCGTTCTTGAACTACTGTTTGTGGTTGTAGTTTAATGCTTTGGGCCCGCCGAGGCTTTATAACTTGATAGCCCTTTTTGTTAATTTTAGTCTCCTACAGTTCACGTGTTCGAGGAACTTAGTTTACTAGTCATGACTTTGAATCCACAGTACGATACAATAGGAAGGACATTCGTACAACAGTATTATGGTCTGTTTGACGATCCTGCTCAACGAGCTAATGTGTCCAACTTCTACAACGTAAGTTTGCCTCCAAATTTAGGCTTAACTGATCAAGGTTGTAGCAGAAAAGCTCTTTAGATAAGGGCATTTGAATGAGGTTTTATATTTGTTTTATTCAGTTGCCGCTATTATTATGAATCAAATTGATCTATAGTTTAGATTGTAGATATTGGTCTGTTCTAGGATAATTATGTAAGATGATGGTAACGATCACATGATGTTGTTTACCTTTGATTGAAATAAAACAATCTCACGTTTAAGACAAGGTGAATTTTCACTCGAAAGAATGCACTATAGGTGGGTAGCTATCCTATAAAGCAAACTTAATCATCGTCTTTATCGGTGGAGATATTCAGACAATCAAGAAGTTACTGCACGATTTCTTGCATTACTGGAAACTACCGATATTCGATGCAACTTGGGTTAAATCGAATATCGGCAGTTTTTTAATAGTTTACATAACAGTGCTTAATTTTATTTTAGGAAGTTATACTAATTGATAAATTTTAGTAGCTGTTAAGGTGCAATCATTATACCATTTCATTGGTTAGTTCGTTATTTTTCACCGCAGGGCCGCACCCAGGAATTTCATTTGTCCCGGAGAGGAGGGGGGGGGGAGATCATTACAGGCACTAAAGCAGAATTTCCCTTTGAGCTCTTGCCCAGCCATACAGAATCATTTGTTTGGTGGGAGGGGGCATTGTTTAAGTTTTTGAACCTCCCCTCCTTCCTCAGGTACTTGCAGCTACCTTGTTTTCTAACTTCAGATCTAACTTGAAGTTTTAACTACATTTTGTGATACTTATTTTCACATACATTGTTTTAACTTAATTCTTAAAGGGGTGAGTGTTAATACATATAGTGTATAAATAATAAATAAATAAATTTTCTGTTTATACTCTGGGATGGCCAAACAGTCAGAGGAGTTCACAAGATAGACAGAATACAAGAAACATACTGTATTTAGCAGTCATGGGCTTGAACCCCGGTCAATCAAGGCATGTGTACTCATATCAATTACATTCAAAAATTATTAGATGTAATAAAATTTGGTTTGTTGTGCTGCATCAGTATTTCGGTTAGTATATTGTATTTTATTTCATTATACACTGAGGTAGTTCTGCATATACAGGAATTTTGCATTATCAGTATTTTTTTTTTTTTTTTTTATTATGGAAACCCCAAACACGAAAGGTATCAAAACCTATAGTACTTAGTACCGTGCATGGGTTGAAGGAGAAGTATGGGGGGAGGGGGATGCCGGAAACTTTGCTCTAGAGACTAAACATGGGTTTCATCACTTCAAGCCTTCAATAAGCAAAGTGGTGGTATTTCACCGGTTGATGAAAGTCATCTACTTTTATTAGTATATAAGTTGTATGTTACAGTTTGTATTTTTGAGTTCTCCAGTCCAACAATTTTCATGATATGAAGGTATTCACATATTTATTCTAGCAGAAAGCTTAATCCTTTTTTAGTCAGCTAATGCAAATACTTCTAGAATGGCAAGGCCTGGTGGTTTTTGCTTGTCTGTAACAATAAAATCCAAGCCTCTTCCAAGTTTCTTCTCATGGAAAGTGTCCAGAAAAAGTTTCTCCACATTAAAGAGAAGTTCTGAACCTGGATTTTTTTTGTGTATGTAACATTCTTAAGCATCAGTACAACATGAAAATTGAAATGCTAAGAAATTTAAGAATCACTACAACATGGAAACTGTACAAAAGTTTATTGTATTTATTTTAATGAACATAGGATTTCTGTGCTTGCCATAACAAAAAAATTGCTCCCTCTCATATCTCCTCTTTTGGTTCAGATTATCCAACCAGTTTATAGTAATTGCACTAAACTAGTAGGGTAGGGAGGTTGACCAACAATGTAACCTTTCAATCAGGATAGATATTTGGCAACTTTCTTGTAATATTTCTGTTTAATTATGCATAAATTCATAGTTACCACATTTTTTTTTTGTATGAGAGGGTAGGAGGAGCTGAAGGTTGACAAACAAAAATGTAATAATACCAATGAATATTTTTTTCTAAATGGAACAAAGTATACATGTAATAAAAATTTTATTTGCATTTTAATAAATATTTACCATAACTGAAAATATTATTTTCTTTACATAGGTAATTATATATAGTAAAACAAATAGTTATATAATATGTATAACATGGATGAATATAAATGACTAAAAATAAGTGATTTTAAGTATTTATTTATAATATAATAAAATAGAGAGTCATTGCACAGAACAATGATTCTGTAACTAAAAGCTAAAAATAAGAAAAAGTTCTAATAAACATATCTCAACTCTTTATTTCAATGATATTAAACAAAAATCATAAATTAAAAAAACCATATAAAATGGCTAAACGTTTTTATGTCTAATTTAAGTCATGAAAATATGACAGTGTAAATAAAGCTTTAAACAGGGAAAAAACACACATGACATAAATGGTCTACTGCATAAATCATATTAGTTACTCCATTTTGAGTAACCAGTGTGGCATACTACATACCAGCAGTATGGCATTTATTGAACTGATATTATAGAAGCCACCACAAACCTGTTTGCTTTTGTCAAGTTAACCAATATGATTTTAATTTATGGTAGAGTTTATAAGAATTTTCATACTAAATCGTAAAGCATTTACTGTCATGGTGAGATGACCTAGAGAAACGTGTACGCTGAAATCAGTTCAAGTGAATGCTGGCAGAGAGAATTTGATGAATTGCAATTGTTGATGAGCAAATACTTTGTGCTAACAAGTTTCTCCTACCACAATTTTTATCTGCAAGCATATGGAAGATATTACACAAACAGCAATTGTATCCATTTTACAATACACTTGTACAAGTATTGTTGTCACAAGGTATGAATAAATGTATAAACTTATCATGGCTCATTTTGTAATATACATGATCCTCAGTTTCTGAATCATGTTTTACAAGAAGTGGAATTCTTCCTTAAATTTATTTAAACCACCCACCTCCACAATACCAGATGGAAGTTTGCCCACAGAGTGATTGAACCAATAATCAATCACTCTGGCCGAAAGAAAATTTTTGCACATCTGTTGTACAACCATCTAATTTCAATTAAAATTTTTCCCCTTACAGATGTCGTTCGAGCAAGGGTTACAGTGCTGGGTTCCTATTTTCCAGATGCTTCTGTTTACACAACCCTTTCTTGGTGAGGGTTTTTTTTTTTTTTTTTTTTTTTGCCCTTGATTTATCTTGGTGCTCTTCCCTGCACCTGTCCCAACAGATTTAGACACTTCTTAAAATGAAGCTTTCAAACCTGATTTCAATAGTCAAGATTATTTTCATTTTTATATCATTTAGCCATTTTTGTTCATTTTCTTTTAAATGTTTATTAAATGGAAATCTGAGACATGAAAATTTAATGGATGGATGAAAAGAAGGAACTTGATATTATTAGATTTGAAGAGCCTAATATTTTTGAGTTATTGTGGTCTGAAGGTATGTTAGGTGCAGTGATTATGTTTAGCTTTGGCTAGAGACATTTTATTCAAAACATCCAGGTGGCCAAAAAAAAAAAAAAAAAAACAGCTCTTTTATTGTATGACCATTTCAGATCACACCTAACAGAGGCAACAAAAAAAGATGGTTCCTGAATGAAACATGGCATTAGCTGTAATTCCAGGGGTGACTTTAGGCATTGGATATTTTAGTTAACAAACCCTATAAATTATTCATGTGTGAGAGGTGGACCAAATGGATGGAACTGCTAAATCACAATTTAAAAACCAACAGGATGCATTCTTGGAAGACTTGGTGACTACTAACTTCCACTAATTTTTCTCAAGGGTGAAAAATTAGTGGAAGTTAATAATCACCAAGTCTTCCATGAATTATGGAATCAGCAGTGATCTTGATGTTCCCATAAGGTGATGCACCCTATGAAAAAAATGAGTTCAGAGTTTTGGTACAGATTATCCAATCAGTTTATAGTAATTGCAATAAACTAGTAGGGCAGGGAGGTTGACCAATAAGGTAACCTTTCTATCAGTATAGATATTTGGCAACTTTCTTTTAATATTTTTGTTTTTCTGTGGTATCTATGTAAAAATTCATAGATACCACAGTTCAAAAGTAACTATAACATCAATAATGACGTTACGGTCTGAATGCGTCAGTAGCAACAACAGTTTATTGGCTTTATACGATGAGTAAAAGCTTTGTTTTGCACTTGCATTTTGTTTAGTAAGCATTTGGTAATTTGCTTGTCAAATATATGGAGTAAAATATTTTTTCCCAAATTTCCCTCCATAAAATGTGTGTTTTATGGTCTGGTACGAAGGTTATCAGCCAGAAGAACAGTAATCTAGTAATAGTCTGAGATTATAAAAAAAGGCTACTAAATTGTTAGTCATTATTTAGGATTAATCTGGTTCATAATTTAATTTTGATGTTTGTGTTTAAACATTTGTTGAGATTACTAACCTGACAAGGTATTCCAAATTCACTTATATTTGAGGGACTTTCGTTAAATTCTCACAATTTCATGGATGCTAACAGCAACCATCCAGTTTGTTTACTGCTAATAAAATTGTTCGGATCCCGCCTCGAGCTTGGATCACAGTGAAATACAAAAACTTTGTGAGGTGCATTATGGCCACAAAAGCTGATGCGCAACAACTAACAAAAAAAAAAAAAAAAAAAAAAGCTAATAAGATTATTATTTTGCAGTGTAACTATCCTAATAAATCTTGAGATTTAAAATAATCTAGTAATGAATTCTGTTTGTTAGTATGAACCAGAGCTGTAATGCTCAATACGTTCTACGTTGATATCAATATTTGTAAAATAATAAGAGAAGGTATATTGAGGTAAACTTCTCTTATTATTTTACAAAAATTCTCTGTTTGTTTGTATGTTCGTTATTTGGTTTTTAGGAGTATTATCAACTAAGGCCATATTGCTCTGGGGATTGGTCGTTCCCTGACCTTTCTGCATCCTCCGTATTTGGTGGTCACGGGCTCAAACTCGGGTCTAATCAAGAAGCGTGTGCTACGCACTGCTGCACCTGGCTACGGAGGTGCCTCTGTTTGTATACAGTAAACTCTTGTTATAGTGCTTTCGAAAGGACCCACTTAAAAGTGCTCTATAAGCAAGAAAGCTTAAGTGGAGGGCCACCGCACATGATTGATCATGAGACCAGAAGGAAAGAGTGCTACAAGTGAGGGCATAATAATGAGTGTACTGTATATGCAGCTGTTTATAGTGATGCCCCACCCTGCTCCTCTCAGAGCAGCAGATTAGTTTTGCTTAAAATTTATTTGTAGATAGAAAAATTAAATATTTCTATTCTGGCAACAAATATATTATCGAATTTCTTATATAGATCAATTACATACTGATTAATAAAGCATTAATGTGAATATATGCTACATATGATGCAAGTTTTAATTAACCTTAGCGTTTCCCTCTCATAAAGAGTTAGTTGGAGCCAGCACATTGAGATAATTACCAATTAATACACTATTTACCACGATTATTATCTTTTTAATATCATCACGTTGTGGAACTTTTTTTTCACTAATTTGGTCACTACTCTTCTTGATGAACCAAATGTCTAGGAAAGAAATGGATAGTATATGACATCATAATTCTTTCCTACATCCTAGATAGGCATTCTTATCTTTAGACGAGTAGTGTGACTGCAGATATTCCAGAATGTGATGCTGTTAAAAAGTAGTAATAATTGTAGTGTATCAATTGGTAGTTATCACTAATTGGAATTTACCTGCAGAGAAAATGACCCTTTTAAAATTTTCATTGTAGCAACCTGCTTCAGTATTTGAAATCTAGCTATAGGGAACAGTCCCTATAACTGTCTTTATATATATACAGAATGTTTCTTTTAAAAGGCACTGGGGTCTGTCCATCTTGCTTATTTTTAGGTTTAGGCCAGGAGTCCCCAACCTATGGCCAGCGGGCCGGATCCAGCCCGAAAGACTATTTCATCCACCTCGTGAAATTTATTCTATAGAAATATTTTTGGGTTGATACATATCGTATATAAGGATATTTTTAATCAAAATATAATGTAAATGCATCCAAATATAATTCTATAACATTGTTGCAACTCTGTGCGCTTCCACTTGGCAGCAGTGTTTCTTGCGATGTCGGAAATCCCAACAGTGCGAGTGCCCAAGGCTATATAAGTTTATAGCCTCGAGTATTTCTGGCGAACACGAGTTGTCAAAAAAGTGAAATAGTAAAGTTAAAATAAGCGACTGTTAAAACAACTGCTAAACACTAATCTAAATATTAATCAAGTAAGTATTAGTGAAAGAATTGTATGCAATGCATTCTTTGCAGTTTGCAATGTAAAGACGAGTACGCATATTAATCTTTCTCCTGGTCAGCTATTCTCATTCTGATTGTAGTCGTCGGGCCGCTGCACCGATTATCATGTGCAAAAATTTATTAGTGCTATTTGTATAAATGCATATTATTTTTAATTTTAATTTTAGCGAATCAAGATGTCAAGGAAAAGAAAAATTGATTCTGAATGTTGACCATTTGAATACATTGAATAAAAAACTTCAAAGTCGCAATCTACTTGTAAATGACTTGTTCTACAATATTAAAGCATTTCAGACAAAATTAGAATTATTTAAAAATCAAATTGAAAAATTTTTTTCCCATTTTTTGTGTTGTGAAAGTTTATATAATAATATGCCCAATTGTGATTTTTCTACCGACAATTTTGTCCGAAATCTTGATTTATTGATGGAAGCATTTGTTGATTTCGAAAACAATAGAAAATTATTTACATTATTTCAGAATCCATTTGATGTAAATGTTTCGCAAATAGATAAAGATCTACAAGTAGAAATCATAGATCTTCAAAGTAACAGTAACCTGAAAACATTATTGAAAAATGAAGCATTAATTAACTTTTATAAAACTTTGACAGAAAATGAATTTCCAGAATTAAAAAAATTAGCAAGAAGAATAATTTCTATTTTTGATAGCACTTACCTATGTGAACAAACATACTCAAAAAGGAAATATATAAAATCCAAACATCGATCAAGAATGACAGATGAACATTTGCAAGACTTTTTAAGATTGGGAACTTCTACTATTAAACCTAACATTTCAATTATTGCTAAATCAAAACAACTACAAACATCTCATTGATTTGCTATTTCTGTAATATCAAATGTGATTATAATAATAAAAATTGTGATGTTTAATATGACTGTCTTTTATTTACAATAAATATCCCTTGTTTATAATTTTTTATAGTTTTTCTATCTTGTACACCCCGTTTTACCTGGTGAAGTCGCTAAAATTGTGTTTTTTTTTTGGTTTACAGTGTTTTTAGTCGTCAAAATTGCACCGACTCTGGCCCGCCATTTGTTATGAATTTTCTATGTGGCCCTCCAATGAAAAAGGTTGGGGACCCCTGGTTTAGGCTATTTGTGGTCTCATTTTTTTTTTTTTTTTTTTTGTTATATTTGGGTTGAAATTTTTGAATTTGTTTTTAAATTGAACTGTGTATTAGACTTTGATTTCTTAATTAAAATTTTGACAAATGAATTATTTTTTTCTTAGTGGGAAAGTTATTCTGTCTTTGATTTAGTCTGAAAAAATCACCATTTTGCTTCTGAAATGAATATAAACTACTTTTATTGAATTAAAAACAAACACATCAGTTCTATCTGTTTTTTTTTTTTTTATTAGTTCATTCATGTTTGGTAGTTTGTCACATCTCCGCATGCTGTTACCATTGTGTTATTGTTATTTAATTTTTTTCCTCCTTCCCAATAAAATGGTTTACACTCTTCAGAAGTATGTTGATGATGTTTTCAGACAACAAAGGATAGGGAACAACTTTCCCATTGGGGATAAAAGCCTTTTGATTAAGTCAAAATTTTAATTTAAAAATTGTAAAATCTAAATAACAATATTTAGCCCAATTTGAACGTCAAATTACAAAATTTCATTCGATGTATGGCCAAAAAAAAAAAAAAAAAAAAAAAAATCATAAATAGCTTAAATAATAAAAATAAGCAAGATAAACCCTGGGTGCCTTTTAATTGAAACACCTTGTATATGTATATAACTATTAAAAAGTTTCATTCAGTACTTGTTTTGTATAAAATATTTGTTGGCTGTACTCATGATCACTGATGCTATTAACATGAATCATCTGGTATTCTAGATGGCTCAGAGATCAACTTGAATGGTGAGTAATGAATAAAATTTATTCCCAGATAAGTGTTTTTTTAAAACTTAGTATTAATTGTATATAACTTTTCTTAATATGAATAAAATTATTTTTGTCTAAAATGTAGTAGCTCAAGGACATAACTCATGTAGGAAATAACAATTTGCTGAACTATGCTGCATTGTACATTCACAGTTTAACTAGACTAATAAATTTAACAATTACATTAACCAACCATATGTTTTGGAGGACTGTGCTCTTCCTCCTGTAGTAAAACATTAACAATATAATAGTAATGTACAACCATGACATATTTTGTCACAGATAGCACTTGATCTTAGCCAAAAGTCTGAGAAGCGATTGTCATAGATAGCAAGGTCAAGGTGTGTTTGCTTCAATTGCGGTCTCCAGGGTTTCCCCTATATGCCGCTGTAGCATCTGAAAAGGCGAAGGCCAGCAAGTGTATGTACACAGGTGTGTAAGTATGTGTCTTGTTGAGTGTTGACACTGGCGACTTTGCAGCCAGGGGGCACCTGGTCCCCTGCCCCCTGACTTCCAACCTTGGCCACAAGGAGGTACACCAGGGTCCACTTTCTAGCTGATACTGGGGCTATCAGGCAAGCCTGGGAGCCCCAAGGTGTTTAGGGAAAGGAAATGGGGATAAGAATTGAGAAGTATGGGGATTGGAAGGGATGGGGAGGTTGGATAGAAGATAAGGGGAACAGATAGACCTCCCATGAAATAGAAGAGAAAAGTTTACAATAGTTTATAGAGTGAAAAAATAAATTTAATTTTAAAATTATTTTAAAAAATTTATTTAAAAAAATTAAAATAAATAAAATAGCAGAAGAAAGCCAACCCGGGTCATATGATAAGTCGCTGGTGTTTTGTTCTTAATGAGTGTTGACTGTTTGGTGAGTGATGAGCTTGCTTGTTGTTATGTTTACAAATTCTTGTTCTCTGCTCCATGTTCAGGAATAAATATATAGGCTAACCCCAGATCCACCACTAGCAGGAATGTTTGAAGTAGCCTCCTGAACACAGAGCAGAGAATGACGTGTAAACTACAACAGACAAGCTCACTTGCCAAGTAGCCAACACAGCACTACTGGAATATTTTCCAGGAGTCTTCTCCTTCCCTTCTACAGATGATAGATACAGTTGGCAGCTAAGCAAGGCTTGTCTAACAACTGGCTCTTAGGTATCATTAATAAGAACAACACTCCAGCAGCTTTTCTCACACTACCTGGGTTCTCAGTTCCCATACCTCAGGAAGCACAGTCCTCTGAAAATTGGTTAACATAATTGTTAATTTTATTAAACTAGTTAAATTATGAATATATGATGCAGTGTAGTGTTTTTTTCCCAGCAATCTATTTGTATATTGAAGTAGCTATTGCATCTTCAAAATAAGATGTCCCCTTGGTCCCTGTATTTGTCACAGAAATTCTTCCAGATATGCCAGCTCGGGCTTGCTACTTAGGAGTCTAAAATGTTAATGGAACTGATTTTCAGCAAAGTCCAGTTGTTCTGTAACAACCACATCTTCATGATGGTGGGACTGTTAGTAACCCCAAATATATCCCTCCCCAACGTGCAAGGTCAGAAACACTGCACCTGGTAGACTTGATGTGATCACCCAAGTGTTTATGTAATGTCTTCAGTATGCCTGCAGATGAAACATTTAAGCCGTGTGATAATCTTTTGGTAGGAGATACTTGTTCACTGTGAAATATTTGCCCTTCAATATTTGTAGTTTGTTAATCTCACTATACCAGCATGATTTCAGCATATGTCTGTTTCTCTGTTTTTTCACTTTAGCAAATGTATTACAATTTGGTAGGTGTCAAGTTGGAAATGTTTTGGCATATCTGTAAACAGTAGATATTGGAATTCTTATTACCCTCACCATAAACTGGTGGTACTTTTAGTAACTCTTTTAGCATGGTTAACTCTCCATTTGCAAGGTGTGAAACATTGCACCTAGTATACTGGAGGTGACCACCATGAAACAAACCAACATGTAGAGGTCTAGGTGTGTTGCATCCACATCAAACAGAGGAATGCTGCCCCTCCATGTCAAGAGGCAGTACTAGGTGCTAGATGACCCTCATCAACTGGTGCAATACCGTCACTTTAAGCCTCTGATAAGCAGTGTGATGAAATCCATGTTTAGTCTCCAGAGTAAGGCTCTGGCAGCCTCCATCTCTGCTTGTTTGGTAAGATCTGCATAAGGGCACCCATATATGGAAAGACTGTGCTGCAGAGATTGTGGCACTGTAGAGAGACCTGACTGAGGACTGTGAGAGTGGATAGTAAAATCTTCTCTGTTCAAAAAAAAGAAAGAAAAGAAACACTCTTTCTACAGCAGTAAGTCACAGTACCTTTCAAGAAAAGTTTTTGCCTTATTTTTATATTAAAACTTGTGAATTCTGACCAAGCACAACTAAGTCTGTTAACAGTCTAAATCTAATATAATGTGTTCTGTAAATTGCTGAAATTTTGCTGCATTTATATACTTGAGAACAAAAGAGATCCCATCAAAATATCTTTTCGTATATTTCACAAATAAAGATGAGTTCAGGTACTTAACGAATATCTCACATCTGCTCAACAAAGTGGTGATGATGCGAGTTCATATAAAAGTTTCATTTAATACTATAACACAGCCACCAACTAGTTAAAAATGTCTGCTCTATCACAAAAATGTGATAGTTCATAATGGGCTATGAATTTTTTAGGGTAGTGTGTGAATCCAGTCTCACAGCATGTGTACTATGATCAGATATAGTACTTTGCACTTGTGTACCAGTGATCAGTTACCATACTCTTGAAGATTGTACTGACCCACATTCATTACAGAGCTGCTTACAGGCACATCTCTGAAAATCTTTCCCACTACCATGTTCTTTTTACTATTTACAAGGTATTGTAGTGGAACTTGTGAAAAGGTTATTTTGTGTATTAAATATACTACAGTCCCTCCCTCTTTGAAATGTGTTCTGGACCAAAGAGAACCTGTGCTTAACTCTGAGTTATTTACTAGAACTGTCTTCAATAGATAAGTCAGTGTATCAACATACATAGAACATGTTGCATAAGAAGCAAGTTGGAACCACGATCAATTAGGGATTGATCGCTCTTTCCAATATCCCCATCACCACTTGCTTAACTCCCACGCAGTTATGGCCATCCATATTTTTCTAAAATTCCTTTTAGAAGAGCAGAGTTGCTGCATATCAGTGGAAGCTAGTAACATTATATAATGACCTTTGCTGTCCTGTATGCTGCTGAATAGACCATATAAAGAATATAATGGTAATATTCAGTGGAATGACCTTTGAATGTTGTAAATAATGACAATATTGTGTTGAATCAAAATGCAGCTGAGTACTCCAATATAAACTTATTTTGATTTGGGATATCTCAGCAGCTATTGTGCTGACTTTTTTTCTGTTAAGATTATATTTTTAATATCTTTTCGTTGTGAATCATTCTGTAACTTTTTAATGTGTTTTTTTTTTTTTTTTTTTTTTTTTGTGGGGCGAATGAGATTAGAATTATTTAAATTTCATCTGAAAATAGAAGCAAAATAATAAAATAAAATAAATTTCTATTTATATTCTGGGTGTCTAAGGCTAGAAGAGTTGAAACTTCATTGTAACTTTTATTACACCAGATTCCAGTACAAAACTAACAATGAGCCATGCACTATTTGTGGCAGCATCTGACTATTTTGCAAGTGTAAATTTTGCATTCATGTGCATTACATCCCAGGATGGTATACTCTGAATTCCGTGTGAGTTATTCGAAGTTTTTCAGCTTGCACAACATGTAAGTCAGCTCATAAACATACATTTGTGCAGACAGTACATAATAAATCATATGTATTGGCACATTCTGACCAAAGTAGTCACTATGACAAAAAAAAAAAAAATAGTCCAGTTAATATCTAAAAGAATTATTTTGATTGCTTGGTAAATGCCTGGTTATTTTATAAATTAAATTAATGTTATTTATTAATTGTGTATTTTTTAATAACATTTTTGATTTGGTTCCCAGGAGGAAAAATCGTTAATGACATTTGAAGGTCAGCAGCTTTTTGGAAGAACAAAAATTATGGAAAAAATACAGGTAATTCAAATGCATATGTATAATTATAATTTCAGATATAAATTTAAATAGTTATGCTTTGCTTCACACTTTTACCTATATAATTCATTTCAAAGGTAAAATATTTTTTTGAAATCAGGATTTAATTTAGAATATCCTAGTGAATTCATTAGAAGCAAGTTAGAGAAAATATAGGTGTTTCAGGACCTGAAAAACAGTAAAAAAAAGTTTATATAAACATGTTTATGATTCTTAACAGATACAGAGCTATGGTTTTGAATTTTAAAAAATGGAAGTGGAGTTTTCAGTGGTAAATAAGAATATAGCAAACATGTAGGTAGTATTGAATAAACATTTTACTAGGTATGCATCTGCTTATTCTTATTTATTATTTTTTACCATTGTAAACTCTATAGCTGTTTTTAATCACATTCACACATGCGTAAAGTACCCGTTTCTTCAACGTGTCTGCCTGTATGTCCATCTGCATGTAACAGCTCGACTGCTAATGGACAGGTTTTCATGAAAGTTTATTGAAATTAGGTGACTAGGATATTTATATAGTGTAGCTTGCACATTAGCTGAACCCTTGGATGTTATATTTGTTGGCATGCACCGGATAGCTTACAACAGAAACTTGTGGAATGAATGGGCATTTATTTTCCTGCTGGGTGCACTAGGAAAAGAAATATTCTTGGTTTAACCATTTCACATATGAAAGCTATTGCTTTTAGAAGAGCTCCTTTTTTACTCTAGTTCCATTCTAAACTCTAGCTACTAAAGATATAAGTAATGAATTATTACTATTTCCTTATTATACTAATTACTGCAGAAATGTGAAATACATGTTATATTTTTATTGTTATTAGATTCCAGCAAGAAATAAGTAAAATACATTACAAAAGCATTGACAGTTTGGGGTATTGCAACCTCAAACTGCCTGAGCCAGTCTTATTTTTCTAACCTTTTCTTTTACTTTTTTTTTTTTCTATATTCTTTTTATTTCTCGTGAGCCGTCACTTTTACAAACTTGTAATGAGAAGCTGTGTTTTTCCTATATTAATTTTCTCTCCTTCACAAAGTTTAGCATCCTTTATTATGCTACTTTATTAATTCTTTATTTCCATTTCTGTGCTGGGCTGTGTTTATCATGAATTTAATTAAAAATTAATGACACTTATTTTTGTTTCCTTCTAGAATTACTAATTTTTCCTCACTTCTCCACCCGGGGTTATTATAGTGTTCATCTTAGTTTAGGTGCTATTAATGTCCAGCATTTTTAGAAATTTGTTTGACTTTGGAAACAATTTTTATTATTTTTGTTCATTTTTACTTATTCGCTGTTGGGTAAACCATAAACTATGATTGTTGTTAGTAGTATTTTCTTTCATTTTTTTGACCTTACACTTCCTTATTTGCTAAATTCAAATTACTCTTTATTTGCATAATGTTTACTTCAAAAACAGAGGCCTACATGTTGCTGTCTTCTCTCGCAATTTGAGTGGTTGATTATTGATAATAACATTAGGTTGTGCATTATACGACAGGATTTTTTTTTTTTTTTTTTTTGTGTGTGTGTACCATAGATTTGATTGTTCCTTACCACTTTTATGCAGCTTTTTTATTTATATATTTAGCATTAGTAGAGGCATATGATGCAAGAAAGCAAGCTTATGCAGCATCAGCCAAAAAAAAAAAAAAAAAAAACCCCACTTCCACTTCACCCCTCCGTTCGTTCAAAATACCTGTCCAGCTAAGCCTTAAATTTATTTAGGCTATCAACTTCCACGACAAGGGATGGAAGTCTGTTCCACCAACCAACTACCTGCTGGCTAAAGGCAAATATCTGCACGTCTATCCTACATCTGTCTTTCCTCAATTTGAATTTATGCCCTCTCAGGTGATTATTCTGAGCAAGAGGAAGAATCCTATCAGCATTGACCATGCTCAAACCATTCAAGTCTTTATACATCCCTATCAGATCACCTCGCTGGTGCCTAGTCTCCAGACACTGTAATTTGCAAAATTTAAGTCTTTCTTTGTAAGAGTACCCCTTTGTTCCATTCGCTAATCTTGTTGCCCTTCTCTGTACTCGTTCCAGCAGCTCTACATCCTTCTTGAAATGAGGCCTCCAGACCTGTATACAGTACTCAAGGTGTGGCCTGACCATTGCCCTATACAAGGGAATAATCACCTCCTTATCCCTGCTAGAAAAATTCCTGTATATTATTGACAAGACACCATGAGCTACTCTTGCAGCCTGTCTGCACAGTCAGAGAACTTCATATCTGCCTGCACAATTACCCCCAGGTCCTTTTCATTCTCTACCACTGTCAGTGTAGTACCACAGAGTTGATACGTTGCTCTGGGGTTGCTGTTTCCCATATGTAGTACTTTACATTTGTCAATGTTAAACTTCATTTGCCACCTCTCAGCCCATCTGCTCAACCTTTCCAGATCCTGTTGCAGCAGCATAGTGTCAGTAGTGTCCTTGACAACCCTGCCAACCTTTGTATCGTCTGCAAACTTGGACATAAAGCTTGATATACCATCATCAACATCATTTATAAATACAGAAAACAATAATGGACCCAACGCCGAACCCTGAGGGACTCCACTAATAACATTAGTCCACGATGAGCAGTGTCCATTGATTACCACTCTGTCTTCTCCCCTCAACCACCCCTTTATCCATAGCAGCAATTTGCCTCCAATGCCACACTGCTCCAATTTGTGCAGCAGTCTTCCATGTGCAACAGTATCAAAAGCCTTTCTAAGCTCCAAATATATAATATCAAAGTTATTCCCTGCATCCAGTTCTTTTGTGACTGCACCATAGTATCCAATCAAATTGGTCAGGCAAGACTTCCCCTTAACAAAACCATGTTGTGTCCGAGCTATAACTGAAGTCTTGTCTAGATGATCCTGCAGTACTTCTTTAACCAGTGCCTCCATCAATTTTCCTGGAACAGAATTTAAACTCACAGGTCTATAATTACTTGTCGGCCTTTGATCCTCCTTTGTGAATTGGGGTCACATTTGCACATCTCCAGTCTGTGGGTACCTCCCCTGAGTCCAAGGAAGCTCTCATAATTATGGCTAAGGGTTTGCTTACTTCCTTTGCTGCCTCCTTTAATATAACTGGATAGATCCCATCCACCCCAGGTGCCTTTCTTGTGTTTATCTTTAACAATTTCTCCTCCACTTTCCTCTCAGTTATTACAAGATTCTCTAGCTTACTGCCAGAGTTGAATACACCTCTGGCATTCCCCTTGCTGAATAACTCCTCATGTGTGAATGTCAATGCAAAATATTTGTTATGGTAATAGGGCACTTTTCTGCTTTGGTGGTCCTAGTCCATAAAATTCCTCTTTTATACTTTTTTCACAATTCATAGCTTATTCTTCTATTCCACATTATGTATATTATATCTTTATTATTTTCATAAATTAAATTCTCAGTTTGTCTGCTGAATTAATGACTTAATGAGGCTGTAAATTTCAACGTAATGAGTAAATGAGGCTGTAAATGTCAAAATAAAAATTATTCTGAAATGTGAAACTTTGAAATATCGAAGTTATAGTTTATTTCTATGACTTGGATTTTTCAAGATGATGGATTGTCAGTAAAAACAAGCCAGTTGCCATCGAAAATCAGATCAGCCCATTGATATCTTCTCTCACAGATCTTGATGTGAGTTTCATTCTAAAATTCTGGTATCTTAGATATAATTTAATTCATATGTCCGCTTCCTGCTATTTAAATATGTTAATTCTCATTTGAGTTCTAAAATTTTTTATGCCTCAGAAATCCGGTTGGCTGTTGCCTCTTCAAACTTGAAGGCCTTTTTCTCTGCTGAACATAGACTTCTGCTTTGGGTAAATTTAAAATGTGGCACCCAATTTTCTATTTACAGATATCAATTTTATAAAAATCTTAATTGGGGTTTTTCTTAATTTTCTGTTGCATCATTTTGATATCTGACATCATTTATTAACTTTGTGTGATCATTAGGTTATTTCCTATAGTCCATTTTGCTTCCATCTTAAGAAACCAGCAGTATTCTTCCATTATGGCAGTATATCCCAGCAACCTCGGTACCTTTTCCCATTCTGGATAGGTAGTAATAGAGGCTTGCTTCCTTGCGTCACATGCCTCTTTTCCCATTCTGGATAGGTAGTAATAGAGGCATGTGATGCAAGACAGCAAGCTTATGTAGCATCAGCCAAAAAAAAAAAAAAAAAAAAAAAAACCATTTAACACATACATTCCCTCTAAAAATTTGTCTAGTTGCGTTTGTTCCAGCAATCAACTACCCATTGCCTAAAGGCAAATTCTGCACATCAGTTCTACAACTGTCTTTCCTCATTTTGAATTTATGCTCCCTCAGGTTTGTAATATGAGCAAGAGGAAGAATCCCACCAGAATTGTGCCTGCTCAACCCATTCAAGACCTTATACACCTCGTCTCCAGACTGCAACTTGCAGAACTTAAGCCTTTCTTGGTAAGAGGACCCTTCACTCCCCTCACCAATCATGTTGCTCTTCTCTGTACTCGCTCAAGCAACTCTACATCCTTCCTAAAATGAGGCCTCCAGACCTGACCATACAAAGCAATAATCACCTCCTTTTCCCTACTAGCAAAATTCCTGTATATCATTGAAAATACCCCATGACCTGCTCTGGCAGCTTGCCTGCCCTGCTCAGAAAACTTCATATCTGACTGCACAATTATTAATTCCAGTGATAGAAAATGAAAAACATTTTCTATCACTCTAAGTGTAGTACCACATAGTTGATATGTTTCTCTGGGGTTACTTCTACCCATATGCAGTACTTTGCATTTGTCAATGTTAAACTTCACTTGCCACTTCTCAGCCCATCTGCCCAACTACTCTGGATCCTGTTGCAGTAGTGCACTGCCATTACTGTCATTAACAACTCTGCCAACCTTGTGTCATCTGCAAACTTGGTTATTAAGCCTGATATATCTTTATCAATATCATCGATATATATATATATATATATATATATATATACAAAACAACAGTCGGCCCAACACCGAACTCTGGGAGACTCCACTAATACCATTAATCCATGAAGAGCAGTGTCCATTGATTACCACTCTGTCTTCTCCCCACTCATCCACCCTTTTTCCTTTGTAGCAACTTGCACTTAATACTATACTGCTCAATTTGTACAGTAGTCTTCCATGTGCAACAGTATCAAAAGCATTCCTGAAAACCAAGTATATTATTTAAAAATTATTTTTGCATCATGTTCCTTTATAACCACATCATAGTATCCAATCAAATTTGTCAGCTAAGACTTTCCCTTAACAAACCCATGGTGCTTCCGTAGCCAGGTGGGCAGGAGCAGTGCATAGCACACGCTTCTTGATTAGACCTGGGTTCAAGCCCGTGCCCACCAAATACGGAGGATGCGGAAACTTTGAACACCAGTGTATATGTATGTTAAGATACGATATTAATTAGGCACTGTGACAGTCTTGCCTCAAGGGCCACAAATGCTAGCATTATTTCTGGAGCTTGCTCAACCCATTCAAAGTTTTAAATACCTCAGTCAGCTCACCTCACAGGTATATCTTGAGACACTGCAGTTTGCAGAACTGAAGTGTTTCTTGGTAAGAGCACCCATTTGTTCCCCCTCACCAATCTCATTGCTCTTCTCTCTACTTGTTCCAGCATCTCTTCATCCTTCCTAAAGAGAGGCCTCCAGACCTGTATGCAGTACTCAAGATGTGGCCTAACCATTGCCTTATACAATGGGATAGTCACCTCCTTATAGCAAAATAACGAGGTGACTAGCAAAAAATAGCTAGCAAAATTCCTATATATAATTGACTGCATGCTGTACTGGCAGCCTGTCTGCACTGCTCAGAGAATTTGATATCCAACTGCACAATTACCCCTAGATCATTTTCTACTATCCTGAGTGTAGTAACACATGTTATGTCAATAAGGAATTACTGCTACCTATATGCAGTACTTTGCATTTGTCAATGTTTAACCTTAATTGCCATTTCTCAGCCCAACGGCTTAATTTTGTAGATCCATATTGTCATTAACTGCCCTGACATCCTTTGTTACATCTGCAAAGTTAGACTTTAAGTCTGACATTTACACGGGATCATCAACAGTCGAACCTTTGATATCAAGTGGACCAATCTGATTCATCCTCTTCCTTCTAGAGTTTACCTAAGTAAAGAAGCCTGCTGTTTTTCTTTGCATCCTTTGCAAAGATGTCTCGGAATCTGCCTCTGTTTGCCTAACCTCCTTTGTGACTTGATTACAGGCTAACTCATATCTTCCATAGGCTACTGTGTCTCCTGATAATTTATATGTATACTTTGCATTTTTCTTCTCTGCCACGAGTCTCATTATTTCATCTGACATTCATTTAGGCCTAAACCTTGAACAGTATTTCCTAATTGGTATGAAAAGCCTAATAACCTCCAAGATTGATCCCTTGATTTAATACCCATTTAGAATTTGCTGATGGTAACATCATCAGTTAGTCCAACTCTATAGAATTTATAAACTGCTTGAGACCGTTGTAGTCACCTTTACGAAAGCAAAACCCCCCACCCTTTATTCTTGATGGTAGCTACATCTTTGGGTAAATCCCAGATCAGTACACTGATGTCGGATTTACTCAAAGATTGTGGACGGGTGGCAATGGGATTTACCCTGTCATTTAGTGGTTCTTTTATCTTCAGATTCTTAATGCATGAATAATCACTGCTGATAATCAGCTGAAGAGTATTACTTCCTCTGGTTACCTCTCGAACATGCTACTGTAGAAAACAGTCGTCCAATAAATCCATAGAGTCCTCGTAGTGCTAGTGACCAATCCACAAGTTCTAGTCAGTATCTGGGAAGTTAAAGTCCCCCATTATAAGACATTCTGATTTACTGACCCAGTCTTATTTCTCTGTACAGTTGTTCATTTTACTCATCAGAGTCAGTCATTAGGCCTATAACACATGCCTACCTTCATCTTTTTTCCTAGTGCTTATGTCACACCAAACTGACTCAATGTTGTGCTGTCCACCCATGTCAATTGGATGCACTTCCTTAGATTTTATGTTTCTTAACTAACAGCATAACCCCTCCTTCCTTCCTATTGTGTCTATCCTTTTTGCACCCATTGTATTCCCCAAATTCTAATTCTGCATTCCTTATATCTGTGTGACACCATTTCTCTGATATCCCAACAATATCCACCTTTGATGTCTTAACCAGCACTTCAAATTCATCAGATGTATTTACTATACTTCAAGCATTGGTGTACATGCAAGTATACATGCACCTATTCTTACTCTTAGTTACTCAACACAGTCCATGTATTTACTTGTACCATGATGACTCCCAGCAGTTCTTGAAATTCCCAGTGCCTTGCTTTCCGTGCTGTTGCTCATTCCAATGGAAGCAGTGCAAGAATCTCTTTTACCTCTGCCTGTGGCTACTGTTAATCTATTAGTGTATGAATTCCTCCAAGCTAGCAGTTTTCTGACCCACCTTACACTGCCTCTATACTATAATCATTACCCTTGCACACTTTCTATTTAAGTGTATCTCATCCCTATAGAAGTAGTCTCTCCTGTTAACAAGTGCAGACCAATAATTCTACCCGATGAGTCTCGCACAATCTCTCCATGGCTGAATATATTGACAAGGCTCTCATCATATGCTCCCTCCTACCATGTCTGGGCAGAATTGCAGTAACTTTCAAATTGTACCCTAACTCGGGACTTTTTTTCAACATTGACCTGTATTTGTTAAGTAAGTCCGCAGATCTACTTTTAATGTCATCAGTGCCAACGTGTACAACAATATCACCTTTTATACTCTTAAAAGATGATATCTGCAACGTCATCAACTTTTGCTCCTGGCAGACTAAGTGATGGTCCTGGAAAGTGTGAAACACAAGAATCCTTGCTATATTCGTCACTGCTTCCTTTATCCCTTCATTTCGAGGGATCTGGTGTTGGCAGGGGCTTCATTATGTGAAACAGGTCTTATTGCAGATGATATGTTAAGATATTTGAATTTGATGCTGTGCTGGCTTTTTCTGGACATACTTGATATTTTTATTGTGCAGAAATAGCAATTAACTGTGTGGTTGCACAGTTCCCCCTATGCCGTAGGAACAACAAAATTCATACTTTTAATTTTCATAGCTTCAGATTTGTGCACATAATACAACACATGTAGAACCTGATCACCAATGTTGCAACCAAAGTACAAAGAATATGCATGTTTAGCAATACTGTGGATTTTCTTTCTCTGAGTTTTTGTTGTAAGCCATCCACATACGTAGCAGAAATTATCAGGGTAATTTAGATACTTCCTTTGCTTCTGCTTAAATATTTTAACCATAATCCAATGCTAAGCAAACACAAAAGAAACAAACAATGTGCAACATATATGCAGATAAACTGCACCCCTACTCAAAGAGATACTTAAAGAGATAGGTGAGAGGCAGGCAGACAGACAAGGTTGAACCTGTTAATTGCAGCTAAGAATCATGATCATTGTTAATAGACTCAGATTTATTGATACTTCTTTTCCATAGAAAGAGAGAGCAGATGTTAATACATGTTCTAATGGAAATCAGATGGTAGAAGTGTAAACTTTATTTTATTTTTTTTTATGTAAACCCCAAACACGAGAGGTATTAGAACCTATAGTACTTAGTACTGTGCTTGGGTTGGAGGTTGAGAAGACGAAAGAAGATATTTGTTGACATTGGACTTGAACTTCTGTAGATTGTAATTTTCAGGAAATACGTATGAAGGAAGGTTGTTCCAGAAAACGGCAGTTGAATGAATAAATGAGGAAGATGAAGAGTTGGTTCTGTGGGTTTGTAGTTGGACAGTAAATGAATGTTGGCTGGTGGCGGCACGTGTTCAGACTGTTTTGAAAGAGAGAGCGTGAATTATAGAAGCCAATTCAGAAGAACAGTGCCCATGGAAGTATCTGTAGACGAGGCATGCAGCAGAAACAGTACGTCTATGATACAGCGAGTGGAGAGACTGTGTTAGAGATGAATCATTAATTAACCTAACTGCCCTCTTCAGAATGGAATCAAGAAACCGGAGAGAGGTTTTGGGGGCACCATCCCAGATGTGGGAACAATATTGCATGGCAGGGCGGATTTGTGATTTATACAGAGTGAGCAGCTGTTTGGAAGAAAAGTAACGCTGAGAGCGAAAGAGAAAACCAAGTTTTTTAGATGCAGAGGAAGCAATATTTGTAATGTGCTTGTGCCAAGAGAGATTAGAAGTCAGGGTAATCCCCAAAAGAGATATATCATTTTGCCTAGAAATCGGAGTGTCACTAAAGATAAGCTTAGGAGCAGAAGAATCCTTTTTGCGAGATATAAGACAAGACTGAGTTTTAGAAGAGTTGAAATCATCTAAGTTGTCTTTGCCCCACTGGAGAAGTACCTGAAGATCGGCATTTAAGGAATTGTTCGCAGATTTTCGAGAGGTTGAAGCTGATTGAGCAGGGCAAGGTTTCTCAAAATGGAAAGTAGAATGCAATGTGCTATCATCGGTAAAACTATGGATAGGATTTCCAGTCAACGGAAGAAGGTCATTAACATACAAGAGGAAAATGGCGCATATTGGCCTTTAGTTGCCGTTGTGCCATAAAACATACAACAACAAGAGGAAAAGAGTGGAGAAAGAACTGAAACTTGGGGGACACCGGGATTAGTGGAGAAGTTAGAAGACAGAGAGCCATCTACCATCACCTTCAGTGAGCGATCAGAGAGAAAACTGGATAACCAATTACTAAAAACTGTTGGCAAACCATAAGATGGAAGCTTGTTTAGAAGACCTTTATGCCAAACACGATCGAAAGCCTTTGAGATTGTCAAGAGCAACTACTTATGTTTCACCGAACCTTTCCATTGAATTAGTCCATAAATGGGTAACATAAGCCACCAGTGGATCGACACTGACGAATCCATACTGGCGATCGTTGATCAGAGGGAAGGTTTCTTAGGTAGTTTAAGAGTTGGCGGTTAATTGATTTCTCCATTACTTTAGAAAGAGTAGAAGTAATTGCAGTGGGATGATAATTGGATCTGAGGGATTTGTTACCCTTTTTAGGAACTGGCTGGATATGAGCAAATTTCCAAGCAGAAGGCAAAACACCTTTGGAATAAGAAAGTGAAAAAAGGCGGCAAAGAATAGGAGTAAGTTCAGGAGCACAGGTTTTGAGAACAAGTGAAGAAATACCATCAGGACCTGGAGCTTTCTTAGCATCAAGATTCATCAAAATCCTTCTGACATCCTTTTGACGGAAGACCGCAGGAGGCATTGAATGGAGAGCGTGTTGGGAATGGTGGGAGGTGTTTTACCAAGATCATTAATACATGAGTTGGAAGAAAAATGGGATGCTAGCAGGTCAGTTTTATCCTTGGCTGAAGTGACTACAGAACCATCTGGTTTGGACAGAGGGGGAGCAGATGTGGGCAAAAGTTGTGGCCAATAGCTTTGGCAAGAGACCAGATTGCTCGGCTACCATTAGGGCAAGAAGCAAGTTTTCTACTCTTAGCCTGTTCAAACTCTAGTTTGGACTGATTAATAACTGCTTTACAATTGTTGCAAGCTTTGGTGTAGGCAGAAAATGAAACTGAAGAATTAGAAACAAGCCAATTACGATATGCAACATTGTTCTCTTGAACAGCCGTAGCACATTTATTGGAAAACCCAAGGTTTAGATAAAGGACGAGATTTTAAAGTGGAGTGTGTGATAAAGGATTCCATTCCTGCAAGAATAATTTCACTGACACGATCTGAGCAGACATTGACATCAGAAGTTTTGAAACAGTAATAGAAGAAAACCTGGAAGACAAAGGCGGAGATGGATAGATGAAATTCATGAGTTTTTGGGTAGTAAATGGATGGCCAGTGCTCAAAACAGAATGAACTGGAAAGTTGCTGGAGAGGCCTTCATCCTGCAGTGGATTGAAAATGGCTGATGATGATGATGATGAATCCGACCAAGGAAAAGAAGAAAGGAAATCTCGCAGGTCATCCCATTTTGCATTCTTGCAATGCCAAACAACACGAGGTTGGGAATAGCCATGAGATAAAGGCTCCATTGGAGAAGAGACAATCACCAAGTTGTGATCTGAAGTGCCTAAAGGACCTCTCACTTCGACCATGTACTTAGAAGGGTTGTTTGTGAGAAAAAGATCAAGCGTGTTGGCTGTATGATTAGGATTGTCCGGTATTCTTGTAGGTAAATGAACAATCTGTGCAAGGTCATTAGTAATTGCAAAAGCCTCAACATCTCGACCAGCTGGGTCGGTCTGACTAGAAAACGGAAGCCAGCTAGAGTTGTGAACATTAAAATCACCAAGGAAAATTACCTCACTGTTAGGAAAGTTGGACTGGAGAAAGTCAAGTTGCAAAGAGAGGAAGTCAAAGAGCTCCAAGTGATTAGTGGATTTGGGAGAACGGTAGAGACAACAGATGAATTTGACACAATGAGGTAGAGAGATTAAGCCAGAGAAGATCAAAGAGAGGAGATTCCAAATTGCCAAGTCTCTGACAGGGAATATCAGAATGCACATATGCACATGTACCACCTTTGAGGCGAAAGGAATCATACAGTGAATAATTTGGGCATCTGAGATGAGCAGTAGTTGAATCAACCGATAACTGATTCTGTCAGAAAAAGTACATGGGGTTTGGCAGACTGCAAGTGAAAATGGACATCGTTAAGATTAGATTTGGACCACGTATATTTGTGAAATGAACAAGAAAGTGCTTGGGAGGCTTAGATCTTTTCGCAGATAAGCTTGCTCTACTGGTTTGACAATTCATGGTGTATTCAATAGTAAGAAAAAGTGGATGGGACATGCTGTATGAAGTAATGAAATTTTTGGTTATGGCGTACACATGGTAAGAATATACCCAGTTCCTTGACATAACGTGGCCTCGACAATGCTCCCCGCATACACACTACTCAGACTCCCTCCAGTCACTATCTGGCAGAGTAGAGGTAACAAGATTATACTCTAGCTGATCCAGAAACCTCCTAGAGAGTTACCAATAGGTTCGGTCCGGTGTACTAACTAGCGGCCTTCTGCAAACATCGTTTTAGAGCTGTACCCTCGAAATGTAAGGAATATTTGGTCTCACCACGATTTTCATCATAACCTCAAAAGTCATCAATCATACTGCATGATGGAAGAGATAGGGAAGGGTTGACCAGAACTTAGCTCTAGAGACTAAACATGGGTTACACCACTTCAAGCCTCCAGTAAGCAAAGTGGTGGTATTGCACCGGTTGATGAGAGTCATCTACCACCTAGTACTGCCTGGTAACATAGAGGGGCGGCATTCCTCCATGTGGTGTGGGCGCCACACCTTGACCCCTGCTTACATTGGTTCACGTTCACACCTAGGTGGTCAGCCACCATGTACTTGTGTATGGAGGTTATACCCAGGATTACTAACAGTCCCACCATCGTGAATGTGCAAGCAGAGGATTTGGCTGTCAGACCTTCCCTACTTCGCCGAAATTGGGTCCACTTGACTTGAGTGTCACCCGAATATCAGTTCCATCAGCGTTTTAGACTCCCAGGTAGCAAGTACAGCTTGTCTGACTGACATATCTGACGGAATGTCTGTGACAACCTCAAGGACCAATTTCAATTTGAAACTGTTTCTGTAGTAGCGAAAAAACAGATTCAAAATGAACTTGCTTGCATTGAAATCTATATTTAATCATCAAAACGATGACTTTTATTGGCACAGCTCCAGGGATGCAGCTGAAGTTACACCTGGGGGAAAGAGAGAGAGAGATCATTCTGCATCAGTGATAGTTTGGTGAGTTGTGGGAAATACAAAGGTGTCACAGACAAACCTACATTTCTGTGAACAGGAAGGCAAGACTTTTGAAAAAGTACCTTGCAGACATTTTAAAGAAGGTTGTACTGTCTTAACTGAACATGCTCTTTGGAAGTAAGTGGTCATTTCTGTAGGATTCAGTTGTCATTACTTGTAAGGCTGTCATCTCAGACATTATTCTTGAGTTGTGTTTGAGATATTTTCAGACTGGGAGCCCAGTTTGAACCCACTGGATTATAAATTAAAAATTCAGGAGGCTTGTGAAGTCAAAAATGATCCTAGTAAATTTAACTCACCCTAAAAATGTTTGATCACTTTAACAGTGTGTACTTTCTAGGTACATTCAGAGGTTGAGATGGGAAATTTTATGAAACAGAATGCTCATTAATAAAATATTTTATTTTTAATTCTTAGTTACATATGTGATGACCCAGAATGGTATTCCAAGTCCTGGGTGCAGTATACACTTTTGGTTGACTACTGTGAAAATTTGTGCTGTAACTGTAACACAAAGCTGTAGTTGTGCAGAGAAGTGGCACCTCTGCAACGTGTTTTATAATTTTAAGAGTGCTTACCATTAATACACAACATTCATAGTGTATATAAAAGGGATTGGATTTTACTAGAATCATAAAGGGAAGAGCTCATTTAAAACTTTGGGTGCTGAATGAAATATCTATCAAAAGCTTTAAATTTTTAATTAAAAGCAGTGGCAGAGTTTAATTAACAAAAATTAAACCTTTCAATATATTTTATTAATTGTATTCATAAAGCCATCACTGTAATTATTGCAATTATATTCAACTTTGGTGTTTACAGTCTAATCCAACCCAAACTAACAATACATGTGTAAATTTGGTGGTCTGGATGAGTATGTTTTTTTTGGAAACCAGATTTGAATAAGATAATTACTGGTATTCACAATATAAATGCCTAAAAATATGGGTTTGGTTAAAAGAGTTTTTTTAAAAAAAAATTACTATATTGAATGGGATATTTTTCCTATAGGGTGATTAGATAGTATGAATCAGAGCTGTAATACTCAATATGTTCTACGTTGATAATAATATTAGTAAATTAATAAGAGGAGTTTACCTCAATATAGTACGTGGAACACTTCCGTATGATACCCTCCAGAAATTAAAACAGAAAAAACTAAAAAATCGACAACTTACCGGTACATTAAAGTAAAATATAAATAATTAAATAATTAAAGTAAAATATAAATAATCAATTTAACACAATTCAAAATCAATTCAAAACAATTAAAATTCAAATTAACGCAATTAAAAGAATCTAACGAAATTATTCAAAACGATTTTCCTTCCTGAAGCTGACAATGCTTTTCGACCGACTGTCGTGATCACAGGAATGAAAATTACCGAATCAGGCTAAACCTGCAACTTAAATAGTGATTATATGTCTTCGCGCATTCGCGTAAAAGTCCACGCATCGGAGATCAAATATGGCCGCCGAACGTTAACAGAATTCTCGTGTAATTTAATTTCAACGGTTTCTGCAATTAATAGTTGCGTATAATTACGTTGAACGTTAAGTATTTTGGCCTCGTTAAATAAAAAAGTATGTTTTTTGTTAATGGCATGAAAGGCTAATTCTGACGCTGCTGAACGAGAAGCACGAACTGAGGCTTCGTGTTGATTTATACGAATATTAAGAGAAAACCGCGTCGAACCCTGGTAAGACGAGTCGCAATCACCGCAAGAAATGTTGTATTCTAGATCATTAATTTGTGTTGCAAACGCGGAAAGAAACGAGCGATTGTTCAGTATAGTGTGTAACTTCCGTATAGGCCTAGCTATAATTTTAAATTCGGTATCTTTAAAGAATCTGTTAAGCTGTTTGTGCCACTGTTCAACATATGGGACAGAAATAAAGTATTTTTTGATATTACTATTGTTGATTGGTGTAGTATTTTTTATCCTATCCTTAGCTTGTACCCTAATTCAATTTATTGTGTTAATGGGATAACCCCTGTTCAAGAATCTGCTAGTTAATATTTGTATTTCTGAGTCCAAAGCAGAATATTTTACTTTAATGTACCGGTAAGTTGTCGATTTTTTCGTTTTTTCCGTTTTAATTTCTGGAGGGTATCATACGGAAGTGTTCCACATACTATATTGAGGTAAACTCCTCTTATTAATTTACTATAGGGTGATTATAGCATCATCAGGAAAATGTTTAAGTGGAGGAAACCCTTTGCAACCACTTGTGATATGTAATTTTTTTTATCAATTTGGAAACTACAATCTTTATGAATGCAATTTTTACTTTTATAGTCCATATAGTATTCTTCACCAGAATGTCATATTTCAATTAGAAACCCCATGTTGACGGCTCTACAGCATACATTGCAGAGTAAATCCAAATGTTTAAAAGTTGGATGCAAGTGCTAAACTTTTAAGTTATCAGTACAAAAGCAAGGAATTCATTATATTTTTACATAATATAGAAGACTTTTGAAATAGCAGCACCTTCGGGGATTTAAGGTGCTGTTATTTCGATTTTTCTGTTATCTAGAAAGTTTTATTTATAATGTATTTAATGAGGCCAAATAAGAAATAGAGAGATTAAGAATGCAATTAAACAAACATTTTGACGATCCAACATTATATTCTGCCATCAATACACTTCTGCTTATGCCCCATTCTATTTTCTTTATTATATCAAGTTTAGTCTGCGCACGTAGCACAGTGGTACTGTCACCATCCTCCCCACACCGGGTGGAAAAGGCCCAGGTTCGAATACCGTCAATGATGCGACCATTATGTACACCATACTGAGTGTAACTTTTATAGGCTTTTTTTTCCCCCACTCCATGGCTGAGTTAGTAGGTCTCAGGTATAGATAGCAAGGTCTTCTCAGAAATGGGAGGGTTGTCCAGCAAAACAGGCAAATCGACCAGAGAACGCACGTAATTTACAGACACAATACACATGGGTATATGAATTAACATTCCAGGTGACCCTAATGTAATAGTTTGGATTATATCACTAGGTTTTAATGTTCTTCTTTTCTTCTCTGTATGAGGTTTATCAACTTTAGGAGCCATAGTTGAGGGGTTTTTAATTTAAAATAAATGTAAAACAGTGGTATAGTCTGCATTATCAGTACAGAATTCACTTTGAAAATGGTAAACTGTAAACAAATACAGTAATCACGTGACTTGCCGTTTTATTTTTTCACCACTGCAAGACATTGCGCTGTATGTATATCGGACCTCAATGTGCTGTTATTTTGACAGTCTACTGTACTATATTGGCATACTTGTGGATGCCTTGGAGCGTGGCACCACAATAAATTCAGATTGATTTGTGGAAACATTGAAAAAGTTGAAAGCCCGCATCCGTAGAGTTCGACCAGACAAAAACATTAATAAGGTTCCTCTTCTCCATGCATCGTGTGCAGACTATACCAGTCTACACACAATGGATGCCATTTCAAAATTAGGGTGCACTGTTCTTCCTCACCTCCTCTCATAAGCCTGGATCTTGCACCTTCCGACTGTCACCTCTTCAGCCCATTGAAGGATGCACTCTGTGGAACCCATTTTGCAGATGATGACCAACTCAAGCACAGCATTTGCAAAGTCCTCCAGAGTAAGAGTAAGGACTTTTACAGGATTAGAATGCAGCATCTGACTCAGAGATGGTGGAAGTTCATAGAAAATGGTGACTTGTAGTTGTAGGAATTAAATTTTCTGAGGAAAAAAAATAGGAGGCATTACTTTGTACTGTCCCTCATGTCTGATATATAAAGTGAGGGAAAAAAATGGAGATAGAGAGAGATAGAAGGAAACAACAAAAAAAGTATAAGAGAAAAATAATTATAAAATTGACAAAATAAGGATGTTGCCACACAACTTACAAAATTGGTCTCTCATCAGGTGTCAGCGGCCAGTATTGCAAGCGAAATAGCGACGTATCTTCATGTCTGATGTAAACCACAAGCCAAAGGGTAAAAAGCACAAACATAAATAAAAAAAATTTGTTACCGAAATAAATTACAATTAAATTTAACAAAATAAAAAATTTTACAAGGATTTGGGGGGGGGGGGGGGCGGAAATTGTTGTGAGCTTTACAGTTGACTATGAAGACGAGAAATTAAAAACTGGAATCGACGACAGAAATTTCTAGAAGCATATTAATGTATTACTCTAATCAAAGTAAAGGTAAAAAGAAAAATGGCAACATAAATGTACGCAGGAAAAATTTAAACCAAAACTGAATAACGCTTGATGATGAGATTAAGATTAAGTTAAAGTTAAGACAGTGCCACCTAGTGACAAAAACTCTCAAAACTAGAAATAAGTAGAAACTAAAAAAAAAAAAAAAAAAAAATGCATTGCATAGAGACATCATACTAAATGTAGTCATAAACTATTAAATGTATGCTATATACAAAATGTACAAGCCTAGAGTAAAAAATGGAAAATAAGGTGATAAAGTGAGATATAAACAGATATAATGTGGGACAAATAGACAGTAGGACAAAGTGTGGAAGTATTACGTATCTGAAAAAAATTTTGAAATAAATATAAAATTACAAAGCCAAAAGGTGGGAAATTTAGAAGTGCCTGGAAGTAATGCTGAGACCAAAAGTGTGTGAAAAATCACAAAGGGATACACAATATAACCCCCCCCCCACACACACACACAAAAACTAATGAGAAATCTGTAGTAAGTTAATGGATTTAATCAGTGGAAATTGGTTGTGTGAGCTTTACATTTGACTATGAAGATGAGAAATTAAAAACTGGAATTGACAACAGAAATTTCTAGAAGTATATTAATGTGTTAGTCTAATCCAAGTAAAGGTAAAAAGAAAAGTGGCAACATAAATGTACACAGGAAAAATTTAAACCAAAACTGAATAACGCTTGATGATGAGATTCAGATATAAAGTTAAGACAGTGCCACCTAGTGACAAAACCTCTCAAAACTACAAATAAGTAGAAACTAAAAAAAAAAAAAAAAAAAAAAAAATGCATTGCATAGAGACATCATACTAAATGTAGTCGTAAACTATTAAATGTATGCTATATACAAAATGTACAAGCCTAGAGTAAAAAATGGAAAATAAGGTGATAAAGTGAGATATAAACATATAATGTGGGACAAATAGAAAGTAGGACAAAGTGTGGAAGTATTATGTATCTGGAAAAAATTTTGAAATAAATATAAAGTTACAAAGCCAAAAGGTGGGAAATTTAGAAGTGCCTGGAAGTAATGCTGAGACCAAAAGTGTGTGAAAAATCGCAAAGAGATGCACAATATAAACCCCACACAAAAAAAAAAAAAAAAAAATGAGAAATCTGTAGTAAGTTAATGGATTTTGAAAAAAAAAAAGAAAATTTATGGTTGATTATATTAAGAGCTTTATATATATAAATTTTGGAAGAAATTGTCTAAAATATTTATTACTAAGAAATAAAAAAAAATATGTATTGCCTCTGTTTATTTAATAAGTTAATTTATATTGGTGACAGTATTTTAAATTTTCTTTTTTCAGCTGACTTATTCAGAATTTATTGGTGCCATGAAATCAGTTTCATCCTCACTTCTAGTTTCTGTCTTCATCAAATGAAGATTCCTTTTCACTTACTCCTAATTGATTTTTATTGTAGATAAAATTCTTTCATTTAATCAGTAAGATGTTGTTGAATTGTATGTACCTTTTCAATTTAAGTAACATGTTTGCAGCATTCTTGCCATTATGAAATAACTAGCTCAGTCTGCTTTTTACTCAACTTTAACATTATCCATCTAATTTAAAAGACACTAGATGCTACATACTGCATTGGGGGACACAAAAAAGCATAGCCACATGTCTTTCTAATTTTTATATTTCATATTGTTTAATTATTACATTTTTTGCTGTTTGATGTTAATCTTTTCTGGAACAAAAAAAAAAAAAAAAAGCATCTGCAATTAATACACTTTTTGGTAGCATAATGAATTTGCCACTTCATTGTATTTCAAATATCAGTACTAGGGACAATCATTTTCTCCTCTATGATCATATGAGGGGCTCTGCTTTCTGAATCAGTCTCAGTTCTGCTTTAGAACTGAGACTGATTGTCTTATTGTTTTGCTTGGGTTCCATCTTAGGTTTCCTTTAACAGTTGTGTGATTGCTGTGTAACCATATTTCATCCTTATATACTGTATTGTAGATTAACTTCTTCTCTAGTGTTTCTCTTGTTTGTGCAAAATTCTGTTTTTAATGAAGACAACAAAAAAAAATTACTTCTCAATTTTGCTCATTGTTTACAGATTGAAAAATCTGAATGGAATGAACAACTATTTGCCATCTTGTTTTGAACTAATCCTTTAGTATAACTCCAGTTGGTTAGTCACTGCACATTTGCTCCACCCTTCCAAGCATTATGGCTGATGGTACTACCTCCACTTATCCAGTGGAGGGTTGCCCAAGAGGTCCTTGCATATAATTTCTGTATAAAAACACTAAAAAATTTCACTTCAGAAACTGTTACAATAAAAAGCAAGTTAGGAAGTAGGCAAAAATTTCATATTTTTAATCATTGATTAATAGTTAGCAGGAACATTATTTTTGAGGATGACCCATCTGGTAACTTGCTACCACTGTTGAGTTAAAGCATATTTTTCATTCACTATTCATTTTTACTGTAGTTGAGGTACATCCCTCTTTTGCCATTATGTCAAAGTGGCAACATTGCCAGCACACCTTTTACTATTGATATGCCGATTGGGTAGGATCAAACTCATCTGGTTAAAAAAAAAATAGGTGGATATTTAGCTTCATTGATGTAAAATTGAGCCTGGTTTATACAGAGAATGTTGTCCCCCCACTCGGTGGTGTGGGCTAAGAATTTTATGAAAAACTCTTAACATATTAAAATTCTTTGCTATAAAAAAACAAATACAGAATTAAATGAACATGAATCTCAAGTAGAAGGTTGTCTTTTCATTATCCTGTCAAATAACCAGTTTCTGTTCTGGCACATACACAACTCCTTACATCTCTGACTCAAAAGTGACTCCTGCCCACTTCCACATTATACTTGAAATTGTCAGCAGAGGAGGTGTACGTGGATGAAGTGTTCTGTCTAGTGTTCATTATTGGTGGGTGTTCATTCGTCCACTTTGCAACTACATATTCCTATTATTGAGTGATATCTCCTCTTCTGACTGAAGATGAATAGCAGAGAAACTTTACCACATGATAATCGAGTAATGTGATCTGTGTGAAGACTTGGTTCATGGTGCCAAGTCATCGGGCGTCCTTGTGTTGTGTTTCTGTGTCTACTTGGCTCATGCTGACGAGTCATCTCGAGTCTGCACTGACTTGGGTTCTTGGTGCCACGTCATCGTGTGGAATTTCAGTGTCTACTTGGTTCATGGTGCCAGGTCACTGGGATTTTTGTGCTTGTTTGACTTGTAGTGCTGGATCAGCTTGACTGCTTTAGAGCTGCATATTTCAAAGAAAATCCTAGAATTCTGAGATGATGGATTGTCGGCCAGAGATAGTGATTCTTTGTATACGTTGAGTATAATCTGGTGCATCTCTTCATTATGTTCCTGTATATGTTTCTATGTGTGGCTCCTTGTGCCACTAGTGGTTTCCTCTCTATAGATTTGGTGCTTCAAGGATCTGCTCTGATTGGTCTTTAAGATGGAACTGCTCAGATGTATTGGAATTGAATGTGAAAATAACACTTGATTTAGACTTGGGACCTGATTGTTACTTTTTTTAATAGAAGTAAATCTATAAATTGTATTTGTATTGTATTCTATGCTATTATAAATATATGGCAGGGTTGCCAAATTTTGACCAGGACTGCCTATTGCAATTAAAAAAAAAAAAAAAAAAAAAACCCTTCATAATTGATCTCTGGTAATGAAGACAGTGTGACATTTAATATTGCCATATATGCCTTAAGGTCAAAAAAGATTACTGGGCACTTACATAACACTTATGACTTCAACAAATCTCAAGCCAGTAATTAATGACACTTTGGAAATGGGTTGTCACTACTTACTGTTACAAAGAGAAAATGTTCTTGTTTATACTGTGGCATGACCACCGGGTCAGAGGAGTTTACAATAAATCATAAATACAATTCATTAACCATATTTATCAGTAACGGGCTTGAACCACAGTCTACTCAAAGATGTGTGATTCAAGCCTGTGACTTGAACTGTGGTCTTCGAGTACACACTTGCTCCTGACTACCTCAGCTACATCAAGCCAGAATAAGATCTTTATTGTAAAGTTCATCGGTACATGCAGATACCACGATGCAATACCCTTAGTGGCTTGGCGTAGAAAATCCTGGAAATGAAGTGCTGAAAGGCTGTGAAAGATTGATATTACAGTCTTTGGATGTTGAATAAAAAATGGCTTATGGTCTGGAGGAGCAGTATCTTGCATTAGAATGGTCCATTTCAGTGCTATGCTCCTGCATAATGTATTATTAATGCTTTGATCACATCATGGAAATTCCCTCACAATCAGGATACATCTGTAGTATTGCTTTTCAAAAATGGAGCTTTGGGGATTGCAAGCCACTCTTATAAGAAAATCATATAGTGATCTTTGGCTCTCAAGGAACTGGAACTGTTCCTGGGTGATGGTAGTTAGTGGTTCTTCAACTCAGATGAGTATGGTATATTTACCTTCATCATGTAAAATTGAGCCACTTTATATAAAGAATGTTGTCTAATCTGGCGTGGGCTTGCCCCCTCCTCCTACTAAATTTCTTTTAAAATATTAAAATTCCTCACTAAAAAAAAAGTAGAAAACTATAAAGGGGATAAAAAGAAGAAATAAACGAATATATATACAGTAATACCCTGACTTCCACGAATTTGGAGTTACACGGGTCTTAATTTTTTCGTTTGGCAACACTGCTGCCCACTATCTTCATGGTCGTTTTTCATATGCTATCGATATACGGTGCGACAGCGGAGAGTGAGAGTGAAAGATTAACAAAATTCAACTTTGCTGCTGCATGAGCTGCACACATATACAAGAATTTGTATTTCAACTGTTATATTTATATGTGTGCATTCGAATTCGTGCTCAACTTTTGTTGGAAATTACATCGTTTTCACGAGAGAAATGGATCGTGTCAGTCGAGCCGTATATCGATGGCATATGAAAAAACGACCCTCAGTGTTTCTCTTGCTGTGATACATATTGGACGTGTTTTGCGCTAACACTACGTGCACAATTACGATTCTACGATCGACGAAAATTAAGATTGTTTTGTTATACGTTTTCTAAACCCTTAAAAAAACTGTTGTTCAAACGAAGTAAATCTGATTCTCCTGCACCTAGTAAGAAAAGGAAAACGATATCTTTGGAATGTAAACTTAATGTTATCAAGGATTTTGATAGCAGAATGAAAATTTTTGAATTGGCAAAGAAATTTGAGCTACCGGAATCCACAGTAAGAACAATCATAAAAGATAAACAAAGAATTCTCGAAGCGGTGAAAAATGCTCGATCCTTGAACTCAAGCATAATTCGTAAACGTCATGGTATTATTGCTGAGATGGAAACAATGCTGAAATTATGGTGTGATAATCAAGTAAAAGTGAAGAATTGTCCAGTCAATCAGAACACTGTGTGCTATCAAGCTAAGCTGATTTTTGAGAAGTTGAAAGAAGAAGCTGGGGAGGCGGGCAAAGATGAAACTTTGTAGCTAGTAACGGTTGGTTTAACCGATTTAAAACTCGCTGTAACTGGCACAGTATCGCGGAGAGTGGAGAGGCAGCAAGTGCCGATAAAGAAGCTGCGTCTTCTTTTCCTGAGACACTCAAGGTTATGATAGAAGAAGGTGACTATAGCGGTGAAACCGTATTTAACATGGATGAGACTGGCCTGTTCTGTAAGAAGATGCCTAAAAGAACTTTTATCGCGCGTGAAGAAAAAAACTTTCCAGGCTATAAGGTTTCCAAAGACCGATTGACAGTGATGGTTGGCGGGAATGCAGCTGGTGACTGCAAGTTAAAACCTCTCTTAATTTATCGCTCCGAAAACCGAAGAGTTTTAAAAAATATATCTAAAATTAGCTTACCAGTGATTTGGAAGTCAAATCATAAAGCTTGGGTGACAGTTTCCGTTTTTGAGGACTGGTTTGGTTACCACTTCATACCCAAAGTCGAACGTTATTGCAAGTCTAAACAAATTCCATTTAAAGTGATGCTTCTTAGTGACAATGCACCCAGTCACCCTCCTGCCACCCTAATTAATTTCGACCCACGTGTGCAAGTTGTGTTTTTGCCTCCAAACACAACCAGCTTGCTTCAACCGATGGACCAGAGAGTCATCAAAACATTCAAGGCGTTCGTTTGCACGTCTGAATGAAGCTGAGACAAAATAGTGAGATATCTGTTAAAGACTTTTGGAAACAATTCAATGTTTTAGATGCCATAAGAATCATTGAAGAATCTTGGGATGAAATTCACAAAAAAACATTGAATGGTGTCTGGAAGAAACTTTGTCCGTTTTTTTTTTTTTTTTTTCAAAAACGAGACGAAAACAATGCCAGAAACTGATCGTGTCGCTCATGTGATAGAAGTTGTTAATCTTGCCAGGCAATTAGATTTGGAAGTCAACGGTGATGTAAACGAGCTGTTGGATTCACGTAGTCAGGAGCTGACAATGAATGAGCTCATAGAGATGCGTGAGCAAAACGTCACTGAAGCATCCGACACTTCAGACCCAGTTCCACCAGAAAAGCACATGACAATTGCAAACTTGACAGGTCTCAGCTCAATTGAAAAGGGCTTAAAAATTTTAGAAAACAGACTCCAACAAAGAATGCGTTATAGCTACAAAGCAAAGAATAAAAAAATTAACTTGCTACGAAGAAATTCTGCTTGAAAAAAAGAAGGTGCTGTGTCGTCAGACGAATTTGTTAGATTTTATGAAGCCATCGACATCGAAATAACTTTTTTATGTAACTCATTTATTTTTTTAATACATATTTTGTATTAATATATATAAAGAACTGCAATTTTATTAAATATTTTTCTTCTAAACTAGTGTTTTTATTAGTCCTTGGTCCCAATTAAACAAAATTTATATGCAAAGTTGTACCCCAACTTATGCAAATTCGACTTAAGCGATTTTCGTCGGACCCACCTATTGCGTAACTTCGGGGTATTACTGTGTAGTATAATTTTTCATGTGACAATGTTTTAATTTTAGGTTTAATAAACTGCCAGAGTGGTACTTTGTTTTATTGTATTTGTGTGTGACTGCAATAACATTAATCTGAAATAGAATTTTATATACATGTGCTGTTTTTGTTTAAAAAAAAAAAAAGAAGCTACAGCCCTATCTATTTATATTAGCTTTCCTTAATTATTTAAATTTAATTTGATGGTTTTGGGGTTTCATTTAAATATCCCATCTTATTAAATTAACTATCTATTAATGTTTGTGTAATAACATAACTATTAGCAGCATTTTATTATGTGAACATTAAATTTCATTGGTGTATAGCGAGTGTGTTTATGCTGGCACCTGACATCTCTTGAAGTGAGTTTCTGAAGCAGTATTCCTGATATGCCCTATTCGTATTCTCATTTATTACAATGCTCCCTGATTATAATGCCATTGAATATACCGTGGATTCAGATTCCTGCAGGCAGGACAGATGCTAATGTGCACTCTAAAGAGGTTGCAGTCCAAACTTCACTGCAGCAGTTTGTGAAAAATATAGAATGATCCTTTTGCAAATAAACCCTTCAATATTTTAGAAAAGTTTGATCATTAAAATAACTGTCTGTAGTTCTAAGGAGATTTCTGGAGCTATGCATATGATTGGGAAAGGTGATCCTGCATTATTGATGGTTAAGCCTGGGTTATAATGACAATAAAAGCAGTTCTTTCCAAACTTTTTTTTTTTTTCTCTTTACACTGACATACTGCATGTGCCAAAAGTAATTCAACATGCTTGTTGTTCCTTATCATTAAGTTGTTGGTGAATACAATGGTATGCAACTTCATTTTGGTCAAGGTTCCCAGAAAACCATTCCAAAGATTGTGATGAAATTTCATCTTTGGAATGGCCTTCTGCAACCTTGTCCCAAATCCTTTTGGATTGCAGGTTATAGTTAAAATTTGAACTTGTGACTTCTATCAAGACTCCTGATTTGAAGTCTGGCACAATTGAATATTGCAATACATGAGTGATCTGGTAGATTGAAAGACTGTGCCAAAACTAGGATAGCCATTTCAAATAACCTTGCTAGATTTTGTTTACTAATACGTCAATAAATAAATTCTATAAACAAGTTTTCTATTTGTTTTATGGGGAAAAAATCCTTTATAACATTATTTATGGTAGTACTGAGTAAAGAAGAAATAAAATCATTTTACATTTTCCAAGAGCTTCAAATGATTTAGATATGATGACCAGATTTTCTGATTTTTGAGACAGGATATCTTTTTATAATGCAGCCATTTAAGGAGGATTGTTTACATTATCATTAACAATGCTGTATTTATGAAGTCATCACATAAAAAGTATGTATGTAGAAAATTAATGAGTTTATTTCAGGGTTGGCCAGTCTTTTTCAGCAGCACTCTATTAGGGGCAGATCCAAAAGCTATTGGAGGTAATATTCCTCACCCTCCCAAAAGGGGGAAAAAGCCTGATCGATGCATGTCACCACTAAGTGTTTTTGATAACTGCATAGAAGAATTTTATGCTAAGCAACTGTATTAAAAATTTACAACAATTTTACATTTATAAAATAAATTTAGTGTAGGTTAACTAATAACTGTTCATCCTTGCAGAATTGATGTGAGAAGCTCACTCTTGTCCCACTTACCTGTGCTAAATTAATGCAAAAAAGGTAGCAAATTAGCATTAGCATTAGTAGAGGCATTTGATGCAAGAAAGCAAGCTTATGCAGCATCAGCCAAAAAAAAAAAAAAATAACCACTTCCACTTCACCCCTCTGTTCGTTCGAAATACCTGTCCAGCTGAGCCTTAAACTTATTTAGGCTATCAACTTCCACGACAAGGGATGGAAGTCTGTTCCACCAACCAACCACCCACCGGCTAAAGGCAAATTTCCACACGTCTATCCTACATCTGTTTTCCTCAATTTGAATTTATGCCCTCTCAGGTGATTATTCTGAGCAAGAGGGAGAATCCCATCAGCATTGAGCATGCTCAAACCATTCAAGGCTTTATACACCTCTATCAGATCACCTCGCTGGTGCCTAGTCTCCGACACTGTAATTTGCAAAACTTAAGCCTTTCTTCGTAAGAGCACCCTTTTGTTCCATTCACTACTCTTGTTGCCCTTCTCTGTACTCGTTCCAGCAGCTCTACATCCTTCTTGAAATGAGGCCTCCAGGTCTGTATACAGTACTCTAGGTGTGGTCTGACCATTGCCTTATACAAGGGAATAATCACCTCCTTATCCCTGCTAGAAAAATTCCTATATATCACTGACAATACACCATGAGCTACTCTTGCTGCCCGTCTGCACTGCTCAGAGAACTTCATATCTGCCTGCACAACCATCCCCAGGTCCTTTTCATTCTCTACCACTGTCAGTGTAGTACCACAGAGTTGATTCGTTGCTCTGGGGTTGCTGTTTCCCATACTTTACATTTGTCAATGTTAAACTTCATTTGCCACCTCTCAGCCCATCTGTTCAACCTTTCCAGATCCTGTTGCAGCAGCATAGTGTCAGTAGTGTCCTTGACAACCCTGCCAACCTTCGTATCGTCTGCAAACTTGGACATTAAGCTTGATATACCATCATCAGTATCATTTATAAATACAGAAAACAATAATGGACCCAATACTGAACCCTGAGGGACTCCACTAATAGCATTAGTCCACGATAAGCAGAGTCCATTGATTACCACTCTCTGTCTTCTCCCCCTCAACCACCCCTTTATCCATAGCAGCAATTTGCCTCCAATGCCATACTGCTCCAATTTGTGCAGCAGTCTTCCATGTGCAACAGTATCAAAAGCCTTTCTTAGATCCAAGTATATAATATCAAAGTTATTCCCTGCATCCTAGTATCCAATCAAATTGGTGACTTTTGTGACTGCATCATAGTATCCAATCAAATTGGTCAGGCAAGACTTCCCCTTAACAAAACCATGCTGTGTCCAAGCTATAACTGAAATCTTGTCGAATATGAGCCATTAACTAAGGTTTCCCTTATGCTGAAGCCCAGGTCATAATAATTCTGGCAGTAAAAGCAGTTTTTTTTTTTTTTTTTTTTGCCTAACACGCTGCATGTGCCAAAAGTACTTCAACAGTGCACCCATACCCATGTCATTCCTTATCTTCAAGTTGCTGGTGATTGCAACTGTATGCAGCGTCACTTTGTGCGCCATGTGCCAAACAAGGCTTAACCAAGGCTATTTAAATTTAACTTGGTCACTTATTAGCTTTCAAAGAGAAAGAACATGTCCAGAGCTTGCCAGCCTCTACATTTGAAGCATCTGAAAAATAATAAGTGTAAATAATTTTTTTATATTAATCAATATGTGCAGGGTAAGGAGTGAAATTGGAGTGAAACATGTTGATGTGATGCTAAAATTTGTTTATCAGCATTGGCCACCTCTGATTTATATTAACTAATTGTTCTAATCACATGCATATTTGCCATCTGTTTTTGGAAAATGTTGTAATCCTGTTTAATGGATAAATAAATAAATGTGACAAAAGTTTTTATTGTTATTTTTATTACCTTTATTTTAGTTATCATTTTTTATGAAAATATATTAAAATGATTGTTTATTTTTCAGAGCTTAACATTTCAAAAAATTGCACACATAATCACAGCAGTAGATCCTCAACCAATGTTTGATGGGGGAATACTAATTTGTGTGTTAGGGCAATTAAAAGTAAGTTAATTACCATGTTTTTATCAAAGCATGATAAAATGAAAGAATTCTCATATTTATTTATTTGATTCCTTGTTTTATAAATCAATGCGTTTTGTCCTTTCAAACTAAATTTTCCTGTGCCAGTGTATGTCACTCTATCAGATTTCTTTGAATTCATTGCATCTGCTTCAGCCATATAATATATTATTTTAAAAGAAATGGGTTTAATAAATTATTTTCCTAATTAACGGTTATCCTAAAAAATGAAAATGGTTGTTTCAGTTTCATTAAGTATGTAGTACTAGTAGAGACATGTGATGCAAGAAAGCAAGAGTTTATGTAGCATCAGTCAAAAAAAAAAAAAATTTCACACATGCATTCCCTCTTAAAAAATTTTTCAGTTCCTCCTTGGAATTAATTTAAGCTATCAACTTCCACAACGACAGATGGAAGTTTGTTCCAGCAGCTGGCTAAAGGCAAATTTCCACACATCTATTCTGCAATTGTCTCTCCTCAATTTTAGTTTATTCCCCGCCAGGTTCGTAATCTGAACAAGAGAAAGAATCCCATCAGGATTGGCCTGCTCAAACCATTCAAGGCCTTATATACCTCAATCAGATCACCTCACGTGTGCCTAGTCTCCAAATGGTGCATTTTACAGAACTTGAGCCTTTCTTGGTAAGAGGACTCCTTCGTTCCTCTCCCCAATCTTGTTGCGCTTCTCTGTACTTACTCAAGCAACTCTACATCCTTCCTAAAATGAGACCTCCAGGCCTGACCATTACCTTATACAAAGGGATAATCACCTCCTTTTCCCTACTAGCAAAATTCCTGTATATCATTGGCAATACCTCATTCCCTGCTCCGGCAGCCTGTCTGCACTGCCCAGAAAACTTCATATCTGACTACAAAATTACTCCCAGGTCTTTCTCATTTTCTACCACCCTACCTTAATTGTAGTACCACACGGTACGTTTCCCTGGGGTTACTGCTACCCATATGCAGTATTTTGTATTTGTCAATGTTAAACTTCAGTTGCCACTTCTCAGCCCATCTTCCCAACTTTTCTAGATCAGTAGCACACTGCCATTACTGTCATTAACAACCCTGCCAACCTTTGTATCATCTGCATACTTGGACATTAAGCCTGATATACCTTCATCAGTATCATTGATAAATATACAAAACAACAGTGGGCCCAATATCGAACCCTGGGGGACTCCACTAATAACATTAGTCCATGAAGAGCAGCATCCATTGATGACCACTCTCTGTCTTCTCCCACTCAACCATCCTTTTATCCATTGTAGTAACTTACCCTTAATACCATTCTGCTCCAATTTGTACAGCAGTTTTGCATGCACAACAGTATCAAAAGATTTCCTGAAATCCAAGTATATGATATTAAAATTATTTTTTGCATCCAATTCCTTTGTAACCACATAATAGTATACAATCAAATTGGTTATACAAGACTTTCCCTTAACAAACCCATGCTGTGTCTGAATTATTACTGTAGTCTTGTCTAGATGATTCTGCAATGCTTCTTTAACCAGTGACTCCATTATTTTCTCTGGAAGTTAAACTAACAGGTCTGCAATTACTTGTAGTAGTGGCATGTGATGCAAGAAAGCAAGTGTATGAGCTTACGGAGCATCAGCCAAAAAAAAAAAAAAAATTACAAAACGAATCCCTCTAAATGTTTGTCTAGTTCCTCCTTAAATTTATTTAACCTATCAACTTCCACAATGACAGATGGAAGTTTGTTCTAGCAATTAACCACCCACTGGCTAAAGGCAAATTTCCACACATCTATTCTACATCTGTCTTTCCTCAATTTAAATTTATGCCCCTTTAGGTTCATAATCTGAACAAGCAGAAGAATCCCATCAGAATTCAGCATGCTCAACCCAATCAAAGCCTTGTACACCACAATCAGATCACCTCGCAGCTGCCTAGTCTCCCACTCTGCAATTTGCAGAATTTTGGCCTCTCTTGGTAAGAGGATCCCTTCATTCCCCTCACCAATCTTGTTGCCCTTCTCTGTACACGCTCAAGCAAATCTACATCCTTCCTAAAATGAGGCCTCCAGACCTGTATGCAATACTCAATGGATGTCCTGACCATTGCCTTATACAGAGGGACAATCACCTCCTTTTTTCCTGCTAGCAAAATTCCTATATATCATTGACAAAACCCCATGACCTGCCCTGGCAGCCTGTCTGCATTGCTCAGAAAACTTCATATCTGACTGCACAATAACTCCCAGGTCGTTTTCATTTTCTACTACGTTAAGTGTAGTACCACACAGTTGGTATGTTTCTCTGGGGTTACTTCTACCTACATGCAGTACCTTGCATTTGTCAAGGTTAAACTTCAGTTGCCCATCTGCCCAAAATTTCTATATCCTGTTGCAGTAGCACACTGCCATTACTGTCATTAACAACCCTGCCAACCTTTGTATCATCTGCAAACTTCGACACTAAGCCTGATATACCTTCATCAATATCATTGATAAATATAAAATACAACAGTGAACCCAACACCGAACCCTGTGGGACTCCACTAATAACTTTAGTCCATGAAGAGCAGCACCCATTGATTACCACCCTCTGTCTTCTCCCACTGAACCATCCTTTTATCCATTGTAGCAACTTACCCTTAATACCATTCTGCTCCAATTTGTACAGTAGTCTTCCATGCTTAACTGTGCCAAAAGCTTTCCTGAAATCAAAGTACAGTAGACTCTCGATTTTCCGGCTTAGATGATAAAAAACAAATCCCTTATAATTCAAAAATACAAAAGTCCCCGACATACAAAAGAGATATGTTCCAGGACTTCTTACTTCGTCAAGTTTTACATAACTCGGGAATGACTAATAACATATTGCTACTATATTATTATTGACCAAGCTGAATTTTGCGCAATACTTGTTAATGTTTGGCCATTTTGATACATCCTTATAATGATTCCTTAGAGATTTAACAGATGCGCCGTTTTCAAATTTTTGAATAATTTCAAGTTTTTGTTTAACTGAAAACACAACTCTTTTGCATTTGCCCATCATTTTCGCGATTTCTAATGAAAAAAAAAAAAAATACTATAAAAAAAATTCCGACATCCCTGACATATTATTATTATCATCATCTGTTTATTCCAGAAAAGGAAACCACCCCGGGATGGCAAAGTGACAGGAGGGTGCTAACTACATATCAGGGTATGAGATACTACGGGCAGTGGGTTACATATACTGAACACGTAGTCTCATCCCGAAATATTATACAAATTTTATGTTTAATATATACAGTATTTACACATTAATGATTCTGTATATACATTATACAAATCATATATTTACAATTCACTAATAATTCCATATATAACTTACATATTTACAGGCGTCTCCGTAGCCAGTTGGGAAGGAGCAGCAGTGCGTAGCACACGCTTCTTGATTAGACCGGGGTTCGAGCCCCTCACCACCAAATACGGTGGATGCAGAAAGGTGAAGGGAATGACCACCGCATATTCCCGGAGCAATATGGTCTTAGTTGCTAATGCTCCTATATACCAAATAACAAACAAACAAACAAACAACATATTTACATAACTGTTAGAGAAGGTATATTTTTCCAGTCAACAGCTTACCAAATTATTATTGTTCTTAAAGCAGAAAGTTTCACTTTTACTTACAATTCTTTGGTACTTTGCAGCTGATTCATATTTTGATAAGTCTGTACAAATTCTGGAAGATCTCTTTCTAGTATGTTGCATCCTCACACAGTTTTTCGGCATCTATGTGTAGTGAGTTAAATATTTTTGCTGCATTTGATGGGAACAATCTTCGCAGGCTACCAAGATTGTTCAGGACTGGATGCAGTGGATGATTTACTCCTCCGCAACGTCTAGCAGTGACACGTGGTTTGACTAGAATATTATCCAAGGCTGGAGCATCCACTCTACCTGTGAGCATTTGTGCGAGAGTGTGTATGTTCCTGTTAATTATCCGCTGCATCCAGAGTGTAATGTTAAGGTTTGAGTAGAGAATGGCCCTTGAGAAAGTAAAAGGGTGGCCAGCAACTCTGTTAAGCCATCGCAAGAACCAGTACTCGATCCCAAGGACGGACTTATAATGTGAATCTGGAACTGAAGACCAGATTTGAGAGGCATACATTGCAATTGGCAGGACACACATTAAAATGTACTTGGTCGCTAGCTGAGGATCACTAATTCCTACCAGTTCTTGTTTAGTAGCCCATAAAGCAGCGAATATTTTTATCTTCATATGGGTGAAGTGTTGAGCAAAGGTGAGTCTGTCATCCCATTTAAGACCCAGGTCCAGGTGAGAGTGCCCTTTTTCCACACAAAACCATTCACAGAGATCGAGATGTCATTTTTATTCTGCTTGTAAGTTATAATCATTTGGGCAGACTTCTGTGCATTAATACGGAGCCCGATGAATCCAGATAGCTCTCAAATTCTCAGATTGTGCTATTTGCCATCTGGAAAATACCCTCTGCTGATTCATGGCCTTTGGAAGTGATGAAGAATTTTACATCGTCAGCATATGTTATAAAATTGTAGTACCGTGCAAGAAGCGGCTCCAGGGCGGCCACGAAGAGGGTAACCGAAAGAATTCCACCTAGTGGCACTCCTCTCGAGATGGTAAAGCAAGATTGTAGCTTTTGGTGCTTGACAGTAAGTTTTCTTTGTTCTAGCAGGCTGCTTATTATAGTTAACAAATTTTCTCTTACATTAAAATAATTCCTTAATATCACAATGAGCACTGGAATTGAGACGTTATTGTAGGCTGCAGAGATATCCAAAAAAGTAATATCAATTTGTTTTTTCTCATTTAGTGCTTTCTGCACGCGAAAAAGGGTTTCCAGTAAGTTTGTTATCATTGATGTCCCCGAAATCACTGAATGCAAATGTGGTGGTCTATGGCTGAAGCAGTGTTGGTTGATGGTAGGAAGCAGTGCTTTTTCAAATACCTTCTGTAGGGTGCAACTAACAGAAATTGGTCTGTAATCCTTAGCCAATTTTGGATTTTTAATCTTTGGTATTGGGGTTACAATGTAATTTTTCCAAGTTTGCGGGAATGCTCCCAACCTGATGATTTCCTGATAGATATGCAGTAATAGATCTATTATAAACGGGCTACTTATTTTAAGGATGAACATTGGATAAAATAACGAAACAAAATTTTTCCTTTTGCGCTCCAATGGACCACAACAATCGACGTGACGCACTAAAACAAACTAAACATTTGGTCTCTCTCTCTTTTTTTTTTTTTTTTTTTTTTTTTGAGTGGCAGGTGTGAAGACAGCGGGGATTGCAAGATAAAAGGTACACTAATTTCCCAGTGACTACTTATAATACTGCTTGTTGCTTATTTACGACTTGCAAAATATCTGTTTATACCTATTCTAGTTATTACTTGAATTTTTTGATTTTTGGTTGATTATTTATTATTATTATTTTTTTTTTAATTTGGACTCTTGAAGTGTCCCGGTTAATCGAGAGTGCTGTATATGCTATCAAAATTGTTTTTTGTATCCAGTTCCTTTGTAACCACATCATAATAACCAATCAAATTTGTCAGACAAGACTTTCCCCTTAACAAACCCATGCTGTGTCTGAATTATTGCTGCAGTCTTGTGTAGATGATCCTGCAATGCATCTTTAACCAGTGACTCCATTATTTTACCCAGAACAGAAGTTAAACTAACTGGTCTGTAATTATGATCATGTCACCCTTCAATCCCCCTTTGTGATTTGGGGATACATTTGCACATCTCTAGTCTGTGATGACCTCCCTTGAGTCCAAGGATGCTCTCATAATTATGGCTAAGGGTTTGCTTACTTCCTTTGCCACCTCCTTTAATATAACTGGATAGATTCCATCCACCCCAGGTGCCTTTTTTATGTTTAACTTGAACAATTTCTTCTCCACTTTGCCCTCAGTTATTACAAAATCATTAACCTCCCTGTTAGAGTTTAATTTGCTTCTGTCCTCCACTTCCCTAAAGAATTCCTCATGTGTGAATGTAGATGCAAAATACTCTTTCAGGTTGTCAGCTATCTGAGCAGGATCATCAACAGCTGAACCATCAATATCAAGTGGACCAATCTGATTCATCCCCTTTTTGCTAGAGTTTATATAAGTAAAGAAGTCCTTGCTGTTTTTTTTTAGCATTCTTTGCCAAAGATTTCTTGTAATCTGCCTTCACTTGCCTAACCTCCTTTGTGACTTGATTACAGACTAGTTTATATCTACCATAGGCTTCTGTGTCACCTGATAATTTATATACATCCCATGCATTTTTCTTCTCTGCCACAAGTCTTATTACTTCATCTGACATCCATTTAGGCCTAAACCTTGAACAGTATTTCTTAATCAGTATGAAAAGCCTAGTAGCTTCCACAATTAATTCCTTGAATGCTTCCCATTTAGAATTTGCTGTTCGCAACATCATCAGTTCAGACCACTGTAGTTACCTTTATGAAAGCAAAATCCCTTCCCTTATAGTTTTACTTTTATATTTACTTAAAGATTTATATCTTTTAAGTGAATCCCAAATCAGTACACTGTGATCAGCGCTTCCATAGCCAGGTGGTCAGGAGTGGCAGTGCATAGCACACGCTTCTTGATTAGATCGGGGTTCGAGCCCGTGACCACCAAATACGGAAGATGCGGAAAGGTCAGGGAATGACCACCGCATATCCCCAGAGAAATATGGCCTTAGTTGCTAATGCTCCTAAAAACCAAATAACAACATAACAGTACACTGTGATCACTGCCATCTAGTGGTTCCTTTATCTGCAGATACTTAATGCATGAATAATCATTGCTGATAACTAGATCAAGAGTATTACTCTCTCTGGTTGCCTCATGAATGTGCTGTTGCAGAAAACAAACATCCAATAAAACGACAAAACTCTTGCTAGTGTGTGAATGACCAACCCACAAGTTTCAGTCATTATCTGGGAAGTTAAAATCCCCCGTTACAAGACATTCTGATTTATTGGCCCACTCTTATTTCTCTGTACACTTTTTCTTTGTACTGATTATAGTCATTAGGCCTATAACACTCCTCCTCTCATTTTTGCTTTCCCAGTGATTATGTCATACCAAACTGACTCAACATTGCACTGTCCATCTATGTCAGCTGGATGTATTTTCTTAGATTTTTATGTGTTTCTTTACTAACAGCATAACCCTTCCTATCCTATCATGTCTGTACACATTGTGCTCCCCAAATTCCAATTCTCCATTCCTTAGATCTGTGCGACACCATGTCTCTGATATTCCAACAATATCTGCCTTTGATGTCTTGACCAGCACTTCAAATTCATCAAATTTATTTACCAAACTCTTAGCATTAGTGTACACGCAGGTATACATGCACCTGTTCCTATTCTTAGCTACCCTAACACAGCCCATGTATTTACTTGTTCTGCAGTGATTCCAGCAATCCCCTGCACCTTGTTTTCCAGGCTGAAGCTCATTCCAATAGAAGCAGTGCAAGGATCACTTTCACCTCTGCCAGCACTACTGTTAATCTATTAGTCCATGCACCCCCTCCCCAATCTAGCAGATTTCCGACCCACCTAACATTGCCTTGATAGCACCAGCAAATATTCTTGCACCCTTTCTATTTAAGTGTATCCCATCCCTGTAGAATATCCCTGAGAAAAATTTTACCCCATGAGCGTTGCACGATCTCTCCATGGCCGAATTGTTTGCAAGGCTCTCATCATGTGCTCCCTTCTATGGTGTTTGGCAGAATTGCAGATATTTTCAAATTTAACCCTAACTCGCGACTTTTTTTCAACATTGACCTGTACTTGCTAAGTGAGTCTGTAGATCTCCTACTCAATGTCATTAGTACCAATGTGTACAACAATATCACCCTTTGTGCCCTTAAAAGATATCTGCTCTACAACATCATTAACTTTTGACCCTGGCAGACATACTCTGGTCCTATTCCACCTATCCTTTTTACACAATATATTATTACCCATCTCCCTGACAGTAGAGTCGCTGACAATAACTAACTCCTATGGGACCAGCACATTCTGCCTTGGAGATTGCCGCTGTGTTGCCTGTTGCACAAGAGTGAGCTCTGACATTGATTTGGGCAGCTGATAGCTTGATAGGTCTCCCACTTTAATACCTTCGAGGGCATCTACCTGACTCTTCAAACTCATAAGCGCCCATCATAACACTGAATTGGTGCCTAATTTCTTGATACTCTCTGCACCTAGCACAAACAAAGACATCCTCCTTGGCTAGATCATGTCCTCTTCCAAAAAGGCCAGTAAATATTTCACAAGGTGCACATATTTTCAGGCTGTGATGCATTAGAACAGTGGTTTTCAACCAGGGTGCCGCAACAACATTCCAGGGGTGCCGCGTAATTTGGGTTTCAGTTACTTAAACTTATTATTATTTTTTAATTTATATATTTGTTTCATTATAAAAAGGTGTACAGTATCTTTTTAATTTTGTGGTGATTTATAATTGATGTTTACACTAGTACCTCTATATAAAGAATAAAATTATATACTGTATATTTATAATTTGTATTATGAAATGTACTTTTTATAATTATATTATTATAATAAATATCATATAACATATATATTTTAATATTTTATATATATATATATATATAGAGAGAGAGAGAGAGAGAGAGAGAATTGGATCTAACAGGCAGAAAATTGAGTAGGGGGTGTCGCAAAATAAAATAAATTACTTAGGGGTGCCATTATTAAAAAAAAGGTTGAAAACCACTGCATTAGAGAATCGCCCCCCCCCCCCCCAGTTCTCTCCTGAGTCATAGCACTCGTGCTACTTTGTTCCTGTTGCTTTGCTGCTGTACTCTTGGGCATGATATCTGATTGAATACTATTGACTAACAATGAAAATTAATAAGATTAATAAATTTAATTAATTATCAATACTACACTAATAGATTCCTAAATGCAGTGATACATATTACGTTATCTAATTTTACATTAGAGCTACCTATTTACCACAATTAAAAATTTTAATTCCCTGCCACTCACACTGTACTATAGCAGTAGTTTGTTGTTTGGTTTTTAGGATCATTAGCAACTAAGGCCATATTGCTCCGGGATATGCGGTGGTCATTCCCTGACCTTTCCGCATCCTCCGTATTTGGTGGTCACGGGCTCGAACCCCGGTCTAATCAAGAAGCGTGTGCTACGCACTGCTGCTCCTTTCCACCTGGCTACGGAGGCACCACTATAGCAGTGAAGGCAAGATTCAAACGAAACAACAGTTTTACCTATATTAAGTGGTAAACTACAAAATCTCTATATAAATTTAAAATAAATAACGAGCGTAACTGGGACCATAAAACTACTTACAACGTATGATATAATATGACAATTCAGTAAATAAAATTGTAAAACATTTATGATTTTTTGGATTCACAGCCTTCACATGTAATGACAGTCATCGCCCTCTGTCTATGAGGGTCCCCAAAATGTAGAAAGCAAGAACACGGTATTAGTTTTTCACATGAAGCATTATGTTTCAAATGTGTGTTTTAAGGTGGAGGTAATATCATTGAATTAATGTGAAAGAAAGTTTCATCTTGGCTTCATGTACGCATCAATGAACCATAGTCATCAAATTGCTGTATTCAACTGTTGCCACTAAGCATTATCGAGGATTTTGAACAAATATATGTCACAAATAGGCAAGTTCTGAACTATGTGCAAGATGAACTGCCCACCTTGTTTTTCAATTAACGTGTGTGTGAATTGTAACTGTTTTTCAGAAAGAAGGGAAAAAAATTGGAATCGTTACTTTTTTTAGGGATTACCCTTGTATGTATGTGTTTCTGTATATAAGCATATACATACTATCCTACAAAAAGTGTTGAGCTCTAATAAAATAAGCATATTTCAGGTGGTAGGAGTACAAGCTCTTCTAGATTTTTCTGCTTGTGCAACATGCGAATCAATTTGCAAACATGCACACTTGTATACAGATGTAATACACAATAAAAACTATGTAAGCTGTTATACTATGACCAACATTGTCATGCATCAAAAAAAAAAAAAAATATATGAATAGTAAATATTTCTGATTATTTTTTTTCTCTGCTAGTAAACTGTAGTATGGGATAGAAACATTGAAGAACTAAAGAATTTTTTTGTATCAACTTGGGAAACAGAACTTCTAACCATATTGTGATGTTGTTAATTATAGGAGGGCAAGCTCTCACTCTAAAAACTTAACTTTTTCAAGTAACATGTAAATAAGTTAACTTTTGTTTTGAAATTTTTTGAAGAATTTGCAATATATATGTTTGGTTATAAAGCTAAATTTCTAAACAAATCATAATATGACTTGTTTTGTGTGAACTGTTGTAGTTCACATGCATTTTACTGTTGTGAACTGACACTTTTGCCATATACATTATGCCTCAGAATCTGTTAATGAAGTATTAATAGTTTCTGATGGAGAAGATATGTGTAATGGTTTTTTTTAGTAAATGGTTGATTTGGGTGGTTTTTTAATTTTAGTGTTAAGCATAATGGTGACCCTGCATTTAGATAACCAAAAATAGCAGTATGCCAAATAGCAAGAAGCAGAGACTTTTTCTTACCACAATGCTATTTATTCAACATCAGTGTGGCACACTATGGCCATAGATGCCCATGTGCCTAAAAAATTCTGAAACAAACAATCAACACCAGTGTGACAAACTTTGCCTTGGCCACCAGGTTTCATCCAGAACTATGAGCCATATGCCTTCTTAACAAGTTCCCTAATGTTTCCCCTCCACCTGTATATAACAAAATACCACAAACAAAGCAAAATATGTCTGGTTTATTTTCACAGCCACCTGTTGCCATACACTATTAAAAAAAATAATACAAAAACAGAAATAAACACAGTTTTACTTGGATTATGCTGTACAAACTGCATTCTCAATACCCTTGGAAGGTTCTTTGCATTTATGTTAGAAAAATTGCTACTGTGGTCAATCTTGTAATAATAAAAAATGCAATACAGGAATATGTCGCATAGCACAGTTTCGAACAGTCCGGGTTTCGCTATAGTGCGGTTTACAAATTGAAAAAAAATTAACTGCGTTACGCACCAATACATATCAAATGTATAGGCCAATGCGTTATGGATTCGAGGCCATGCTGACTGTTGGAACACTGGAGAAAATATCTCCAGTAAAAATATCCCATTTTCTTGTAAACGTTTGATTATAATTTATATGATTTTTTGCAAATTTTAATTTGCGATTTTTACCGGGGCACTTAGCCTAGGGTGTTTCTCCCCACTTGACGATGTTTTTAAATCACAAACTCGTTTACCTATTTTAAAACAGCTGGATAGGGGGAAAACACCCTACCTCAGCTGAGACCCCCCGATGACACAAATCAATCAGAAAGAAAACGCTCTCGCCTTCACTGAATCACAAAATTCGACTTTACAATCAATCCATTTTTACCGGTTACGGACTGTTGTCACAACTCCCATTATATATGGACTCTGCTGGCTTTGATAGATTAGTAAACACTCTAGATTCCGAGCGGTGAGGTCATTGATTGTGCGTAAGCTGTACAAATATTTTTCGCTGTGTATTTTTATTAAAGATTATTTTTTAAAAAACCTTTTTGCCTTTATACACAAATATGAGTGGAAAGAAGAAATGTAATGGCGCCGAGCGTTCTTCTAGATCCAAACATCGAACAAGGTATGAAAGTAAGGTATGCGTTGCAAAATGACACGATGTTATAAAGAGATGTATGCAGATAAAAAGAAGAAAAAACTGTGCAAACTAAGCTGATCAGTTATTTTCAAAATAAAAATATAATACATACTTCACTTATATTCTTTTGGTATGTACATACTGCAATAAAAATCATTTCTACTGTACTTACTAGTATTTTTCATTTTTATCATTTTAATTTATTTTTTTGCAAGAACTTCGTGTGCATCAATTTATAGTAAACAAACACCTATATATTTTTGCAACTCGACCCATATAATCTAATTGTCTGAATGCATTACATTAAAATACATACTAATAATACCTCGATCAGTGCTGTGTTTTTTTGCCATAAATTAACCGTGCTATGCGAGGTATTCCTGTATTATTTTTGTGTATTCAAAATCATAAAAAAGAGTGAGATTTTTATGAAAAATTTGGATGTCAGTTTTGAACTAAGTATACTCATTTTACTAAAGGATACATTTAAAAAAAAAAAGTTGAGAACCTGTGTTTTTGATAGTTGACATCCAATTCAAACTCAGTATGTGCAAAATTAAACATGCTGATTGCACTACTTAGTAAATTATTTTGAAATTATTTACTACAGTAACTGTGCTGATTATTATTTAGTAAATTATTTTGAAATTACAGGTAGCCCTCATTTTGTGTCAGTCACTAACCACAAGGCCATTTTTATTTTTATTTATTTATTTTTTGCAATTTTTTTATAAATTGAAAGTTTAAAATCGTCAGACAAAATTTATCATCATTGAACTGTACTATGTATCATGCACTGTTCACATGATCAAGAACAGTCAACAATTAGCTCATCCATATCATAGCCAATCAGAGACAAGAAAGCTTCCTGCCCTCAAAATAGCCACTCGTGGATGCAGGTGGTAAAGGTCCATGCGGTGAAGCATTCAGTTTGTTGTTGTTTATGCTATTTATGTGTTGTAAATTTATTACGCTAACAATTTTTTATTAATTGTGCTATTAATAAATTAAATAACAATTAATAGTGATAGCCATGTGCAGTTTTTGCCAATCGTGTTATAAAGTTTTTAATTTAATAGAATAAAGAGACACCATATCTGGTAAAAGAAGTTCAATGAATCCTAGTGCAAATGAAAGTGTGAAAAAGGCACGTCTATCTATCACATAGAAAATAAAATGATGGTTATTTGGAAAATGGAAGCTGGTGAAAGCCACCCTAATGTGTGTAGGACTATGAATATATCTCCATCGACTATTACTACAATTATGAAGAATGCTGATAAAATAAAACATTCAATGCAAAGTGCTACACAAGTTAGTTACAGTAGAAGTAAGCGTTTAGAAAAAATGGAACGATTGCTGACACTTTGGGTCAATGATTTGAACCAAAAAAAACATACCCTTGACCCAAGCTGTAATAACTGAAAAGGCTAAGTCAATTTTTGAAGACTTAAAAAAGAAAGAAGGAGGTCAGTGCAATTAAATAATTTTGGCTAGTAAGGGCTGGGTCATGAGATTTAAAGCAAGACCCAAATGCAGAAGTGTGAAAATTACTGGCAAAGCAGCAAGTGCAGATGCTGAGGTGGCTGCTGCAGAGTTTCAGGCCATAGTAGAAGGGAATGAATATCCTTCAGATCTCATCGTCAGTGTTGATGAAATGGGCCTTTCTTGGAAAAAGTTGCCCTCAAGAACCTTCATTGCCTATGAAGAAAAGTCGGCTCCTGGGTTTAAAGCATCAAAAGACAGGCTGACACTTTTGTTGGGAGCAAATGTGTCAGGCAATTTAAAATTGAAGCCAATGTTGGTCTTACCATTCAGAAACACCACGTGTTATGAAATGCTTGAACAAAGCCATGTTGCCTGTGTACTGGAAGTCAAACAAGGAGGCTTGGGCGACGCAGGACATCTTGGATTTGTACACCATTTTTGCCCTACTGTTTTCAACTTCTGCAATGACAAAAATTTACCAATTTTTGTCATTGCAGAAAAATTTACCAACCAAGGCTAGTCTTCTTTTGGACAATGCCCTGGACATCCTACAAATCTGGATAAAGTCAGAATGCCTCTTAAAGTTAATTTTGTCTACATGCTCTCTAATACAACATCAGTTTTGCAACCCATGGACCAGGGGCAATAGCCACCTTTAAAGCTTATTACCTATGGCAAACATTTACAGAAATGGTAAACACTTTGAACATGTCCAACATTACCATCAGAGAATATTGGCGGTCGTTTGATGTCTTAAAGGGCATCAATCATATTAACACAGCCTGGCAAGCAGTGACTGTCAATTGTCTAAATGGAGTGTGACATAAACTTCTCCCAGATTTCATGCATGACTTCAGAGGATTCAAGCCACAACAGAATGTTGTAGAAGACATCAGCGGGCTGGCACAAGAGGCAGGGTTAGAAGTTACAGTTGAAGATGTAACTAAGCTCTTAAAGTCATAAAGAGTATCTTTCAAATGAAAACCTTGAAGAGTTATCTTCAGAACTTAGCCAGCAGCAGGAGGAAGAGAAAGAAGACTCCTCATCTAAAAATTATGAAGACCAGTGATCTACAGTGGATTCTTGCAAGTGTAGACGCCTTCAGTAATGAGCTCTGTGACATTGATCACGACTGGGAGAGGAGTGCCACAGTTAAAAGGGGTGTCATATCAACCCCGAGCCCTTGTTTTGAAATGCTTAAAGAAAGAAGGAAGAAATGCAGTCTTCTCAACCAGGACCTTCAAAAGCCAACTAAAATTTCAGCATTATGCCACTGTCAGTTTTATGTAGGTATTTATTTATATTTTATTTACATGTACATACTATTATATTTATGTGGGTTAAAAATAAAACACTTTTGTAATTTAAAAAATATTTCTTGAGCTTTAAATACTCCAGTATTGAAAAGGGTAGATAATTTTTGGGGTCCCTTAACCTAACCTTGTGATTTCCCATTGACTCCACAATATAAAGGTGCCTGCCCCCCCAGGAACCTAACCCTGGCATAAATTGAGGTCTACCTGTATTTACTACAGTAACTGTGCTGATCACTGTTTACAGGTTAATGTGGAGTGGCTTTTGGCAAAGAAAATAGAGTAGCTGTTATATCACCATACAAAGTTGGGCAATCTCTTACCATTATAATTGCCCACAGTTCTAGGAAGGCTGTTGGAATTATGGAAAAGTACACAAGAAGGAAGCAGTTGTCCTTTGTCAGAAATGATTGGTTTGGCGAAAAATTACCTATGGTAACACAAACCTGTATTTCTGTGAACAAGAAGATCCTTACAGATATTTTATAGAAGTTGATAAAACCTTATAGCCACACCATGTTCTTTGATGGCCATTGAACCTCTTGGCAGGGTTCAGCCCTTGTTCGTAAGCACATATTCCCAATTTTTCATATTTCATCACATCTTTGAACTGGCTCTCTGGGAGCCCTGACTTCAACAAACTGGATTTCAATTTATGGATAAGGTTGAAGTTAATGATATACTGCAAAAGACATCCTGATATTGACAGTCCTGTTGTAATCATTGGTTGGAACAGCAGCCAGTATTTTATTAAACTTAGTGCATACTGTGATAGTGAGCTGTCTGATAAATTGAAGGAGGATTGTTTAATAGCTAGAGTTTCCATTTATATTAAATTCTAACAATAGCTTTCTATTTCTTTTATGGCTTGTGTTGGTTTTTACAGAATGATTGAGAAGCAACCCAAATTTTAGGTGGCTGTATAATTTTCATTAAAATTTTGTAACTTGCCTTTTCACCATCACAGTGATATTGTTAAGCATGATGGTCACTGATGGCAGTACACATTCATAATGCACAGGTGGCCAAATAATTTAACAGTAATCATCCAGATATTTCATTTCTTCATAAGATGATAGTATAAAGGCTGGTGGACCATTTTCATGAAAGTGGAACTGTTTGCATCATGACACAGTGGAATGCCATCTTGTTTTGACTGATGCTAAAGTGGATGAAGTGATGGAAAAGTTGAAGTGGTCTCCTTCAAAAAATCTCAGGAAACTTACAGTGCAATGAGGATTGTCATGTGGAAGGGCACATAAGGCTGTTAAACAGTACATATCTTATTTGTGTGGTTCAGGAGCTGAAGAAGCAAGATCAATTACTACTATTGCAGATGGTTCCATGTATTCATTGACAAACATGGAAGAGATAAGTTTGGTACAGTTTCTTTACTGATGAAGCTCAGTTCCAGCTCAGCAAGTGTGTGAATAGCCAAAACACTAGAATTTGGTCACCGAAAACTCACATGCATTCCCTTGCACTCTGAAAAAATTGCAAGGGACTTTGAGTGTGGCATGCTGTATCATCACTTTGCTGCATGGTGTGCCCCATTTTCTTTACAACTATTATGACAGGTGCTGTATACCGAGATATCGTCAAGCAGTTAATTTCGTGCATTGAAGTGAACAAACATGATTGTTTGCTTCAAGAAGGCAGTGCGATATGCCACATATCTGCTGAAATGTCTTTTCTACAAGAGTTCTTTAGTTATTGTCTAATTTCCAGAGGACCATGTCTCCTATGGTCTCTGAATTCTTTCTAATACACATAATAATACACATACATAATACACATACATTTACAGGTGTACAGGAAAAATAATACACATACATTTGTGAAAAAGACAGCAGCCAGCATTTTTCAACATTATATCAGTGCATTATAGTCACATTGGTGTTTGAATGCAAATGTTATTGTGCTGTTAGGTAAAATGATGCTCTGGTTTATGACTTCTTGTATTTATGCCCTTAGTATTACTCCAAAAATAAAGCTGTTTAGTCTGGGTTGCATGAATTCTTAATTATCTTATATTATCTATTTTATTCTTGACTCAGTGAACATGCAAAGACATCATACTGTGAAATGTGGTGCTTGAGCAGGTGGAGCACTGTGAAGAAGAGAGCATGGAATAAATTCCTCTCTGCACCCAGACAATCAGGAATTGTTCATGTGTAGCTCATGATGATGATGGCCAGTTTCAGATACAAACAAGGTGGACATTCTTCAATATCCTAGTCCTCAGATGTGTTGAAAGGGTTTGACAAACGTTCAAATGTGGCTCAAGAAAATCACTGTAACGGGCAAAAAGAGACTGGTATGACTGTGCATGCTGTTTGTTTCATACCAAAATTCTTTGCTTGGAAACCGCATTACATGCAGCAGCTATTCCCAGTGGATTGCGAACAATGAATGGAATTATATCAGTGGCTTTGTCAACAGACATGACACAACATTACTGGATAGAAAATAGCTTCAACCATAATAGCATTAAACTTTTCCTATCCATAACATCATTTTTATGTAAGACTGGGAATCCCCTCACTTTGCAATACTTAGTTCAAAATGGCCAAATGAAAGTCCCCTGGCAGGTGTCTTCTTGACGAGATCTGACAGAGTGACTAGCAAGAAGCCATAACCTGACACCATATGATTTCTTATGGAGATAAGGAAAAAAGGGTGTACAGGAACAACAAACTTGAGATGAATTGGAACAACAGATCAGTACAGTTTTCTAGTAGGTTCCATTAAATTTTTCTTCAGAAAGCAAAAGATAGCATTAGTCTAACTGCATAAATGTGTTTAAAATGCATGTGGAGGTAAGGTTATGTACTATAAGTACATAGTAACTAAGGTCATATTTTCTAGCTTGTTGAGAATTCATTATATTTATGAATTTATTATAAATAACTAAATATGGTTATACAAATCAAAATAATTGATAGATATTTGGTATAACTTTATTTCTATGAAAAGTATTTATTGGTTGTTGCTGGCTTATTTATTTATTATCTTTTTTTTTTTTTTTTTAATTCTAGACTGATGATGACCCTCCTCATACATTCAACCAGACATTCGTTTTGAAGCCTGTTGGAGATACATTCTACGTTGAGCATGATGTGTTTAGGCTAGCACTTCATCATGCAGCTTGAAAATGCATATTTAACTGAAAGCCTTTATCTTTTTACATAATTTTCACCCCTTTTTTTTGCAAAGAGTTGATCCAACCCGTGCTGATGGTGATTATGTAAAGATTGGTGGTGCTGCTAGACTGATATTGCAGTTACCTTCTTGACTTATGAATGGTGAAAGGTGTCGTATCATCTTACTAGTTTTCACACCACAGTTGTAAAGGAATAGTATGGTTGATACTGCGGGGCTGAATTAGTTAAAGAAAATTACTGCCTGTGCTTGGTAACAGTTCAACCTCAGTTCCTTCCAGCTCCATGCAAAGAAATGCAGACCACCCACTTTATGTGAATAAACAACTTGCTTCAAGAATCAAGTGCAAAAGTTTAATAAAAAGTTTGTGTACAAAGTATGTGTAAGTTGTATTTTTATGGTACACTGCCACTTAAAGAAACAGTACATAATGTTCATTATTTGCATGTGACATGTTCACACTGCAGTTTTTACCTTTTTTTTTAATTAGAATTTTTGCAAAATAAAGTTGAAGATTTTTTATTTGATATCTGTTGATAAGGGTAATTTTTTCTATTTGTAGATAAGTTACTTTTATTTGAAATTCTAACGTACACTTAAATTTCCATATTTCTAATATTAAGAAACTTTCAGTATAGAAAAATTTATACTTTTTTATAATTTAACCTTGTCATTTAATGTTTCTTATCTTTTAACCCTGTAGTGGGTATGCTGTAAATTGCACTCCCTTAAATTTAAGTATTATAATACTATTAAAATTTCCAGTGTGAATTTTTATGTTCCCAATAATCTTTTAAATTTTAATATGCATCTAATTATTTTTTTTTTTAGTTGCAAAAATGTAACATTATTCAACATTGTTATGAATAGTGTTAATTTGATATTAACATTATTCATAGACATTAGTGTTCATAAAATATTTTTTTGCTGTCAAAATGTACCACATGATTGCCCATGTATAATTTTTTCTTTAGAAATTTGGTTTGTTGTTCAATTGTGCTTGCTCTGTGAATGCTGCGTGTTAGAAGTGAAATAATTCAGGAAATAATTTTTTTTAAAATAGCAAGACTATTGTTTATAAAGAATCTTTTTCTATAACATGGTATATTAGTATGGCTTTATTTAATTTTTTCTCAATTTTTTTTTTTACTATTATTATACAGTGCTGTGTTAGAATAGAGAATATAATTTAAGCATACCATTTGAAACTAGTTCTCCTTTTTCTCATAGAAATATTGATCACTGCATGTAATACAACACTATAACCACTACAGGATTTAATGCAGTACAAATTATACCTAAGATGATCCCTCAGGTTTATATGATTACCAAACTGCTCTTTGGTAATTATAAGGCGTGAGTGGCCTCATACTACCCATAAATTATTTAATAAGTTAGGTGTCTATTACTTATCAGATATTAGTATCATTATACATTATTAAATGATCATATAATTTCTATTAAAAAATTGACTGTTTTAAGAAAAGTTGAAAAATTACCACACTGTATATGCACTTCAAATACATACCTAGTTTCAAAAAAAAATTATCAGTGCTTTGTTTTTGGCCACAATTTTTTTATTTATGGCTTTATTTTTACAGATTAGAAATCCATAGCCATAAAAAAAAAATTGTGGCAAAATAAAATTATCAGAATTTTAAAAAATAAAACTGATAAGATATTTTTCATTACCCTGTTTCACCTACTAGTAGCATCAAATTAGTCATCAGATTTTGAAAGACAGTGATCAAGTATTATTTTAAATGTTAATTGGATATAAGAGAACCCCCCTCCTCACTAATTGTGCTACTTATGTAATTTGAACCCTTGTGAGCAAATGTGATTTATGTCTTTAAATTAGAATTAGCATTAGTAGAGGCATATGATGCAATAAAGCAAGCTTAAAAAAAACCCTTTCTATTTCACCCATCTGTTCACTCCAAATGTTTGTTAGTTCTGCCTTGAACTTATTTAAGTTGTTGACCTCCACTTCAGCAGATAGAAGTTTGTTCCAACTATCAACCACCCGCTGGCTAAAGGCAAATTTCCACACATCTGTTCTACAATTGTCTTTCCTCAGTTTGAATTTATGTCCCCTCAGGTGAGTAATCTGAGCAAGAGAAAGAATCCCATCACCATTGAGCTTGCTCAAACCATTCAAGGCCTTATACACCTCAATTAGATCATCTAGCAGGTGTCTAGTTTCCAGACATTGCAATTTGCAGAACTTAAGCCTTTTTTGGTAACAGCAACCCTTTGTTTCACTCATTAATCTCATTGCTCTTCTCTACTTGTTCTAGCAGCTCTACATCCTTCCTAAAATGAGGCCTCCAGACCTGTATGCAGTACTCAGTGTGGCCTGACCATTGCCGTATACAAGGGGATAATCACCTTCTTATCCTTGCTAGCAAAATTCCTGTATATCACTTTACATTTGTCAATTTTAAACTTCAGTTGCCACCTCTCAGCCCATCTTCTCAACTTTGCCGACCTTCATATCGTCTGCAAACTTAGACATTAACCATTATATACCTTCATCAATATCATTGATAAATACATAAAACAATGAGCCCAACACTAGTCCCTGGGGAACTCTACTAATAACATTAGTCCACGAAGAGGAGTGTCCATTGATTACCACTCTCTATATTATCCCACTCAACCATCCTTTTATCCGTTGTAGCAACTTTTCCTTAATACCATACTGTTCCAATTTGTACAGTAGTCTTCCATGTGCAACAGTATCAAAAGCTTCCCTAAAATCCAAGTACAGTCAATTCTGGTAATTTGGGACATGTTGGGACTAGTGCATTTTGGCCCAATTAAGCGGCTGCCCCAATTATGCGAAATTTGTGTAAATAGTTAAAAATACAGTGGACCCCCACTTTACGATCGATTCTCTGTACAATCAAATCACGTTACAGTGGACTCACCATAGTAAAGTACCATTCACTACATGATGTGTAGTAAGCACCGGTCATTATGATCACATTTGTGAATTGAATTTTAATTCTATTAAACAGCGATTCTAATAAGCGAAAATAGGATGAATATTATCCACAGGCTATAAAAGTAGATACATGGTGTCCGAGCTAGAGGTTCCAAAAATAACGGCTTATAATGCGAGAACCACTCATTATATTTTCTCAAACAAAAGCACAGTTGATAGGAAATCTCACCAAGATTTGTTTCACACTGTCAAGGTCACTAGTGCAGGCGCATCACCAGTAGTCATGTGCGCACAAAAACGGCATAAGAATGGCTATTGCCTCAGCCCCTCAGTCGAGATGTGGATGCCACAGCGGAAGGTACAGTGCATTCTTTGGTTAGCTGAATTTCAATCAGCTATGTGTATTCAACGGCATGCGCGAAGGGAATGGAATGTGGATCCTCCCACGTCCAAATCCATTCTTCAGTGGGATAAGACTCTTAAAAGAGATGGGAAGTTTGGTTTCACAAACTGGGAAACATCTGAAAAAGTGCGTGACCAATGAGACTGTGGATTAGGTGCGTGAGTCATTCTCTAGAAGCCCACATAAGTCAATTAGACTGGCTAGTAATGAACTGCAGATTCCTTGTTCAACAGTTCATGGCACTGTTCACAAACGTCTCCGTTTGCATTTGTACAAACTTCAACACCTTAAGCCAGATGATCACCGCTTAAGAGTTGATTTCGCTGCTGAGATGATCAGCTGTATCGATGACAATCCCAGTTATCTTGATCCGTTGTTATTCAGTGATGAATCAACCTTTCACATTTGCGGGAAAGTTAACAGACACAATTGCTGCATTTGGGCTACAGAGAATCCTCACCAAGTGATCGAAAATAAAAGGGACACACCAAAAGTCAATGTCTGGTTAGGAGTGCACAAAAGTAGTGTCATCAGTTTTTTTTTTTTTTTCATAGAGCCCACAGTGACGGGACACACTTACCTTGACATGGTTCAGATCTTTGCTGTTCTACAGATTCCCCTAGGTTTCAGCAAAATCTTCACCACACTTCCATCAAGATGTTACCACGTTTTTGAACAACACTTTTCATGGACGTTAGATCAGAAGAGGAGGCCCAACTGCCTGTCCACCTAGATCTCCGAATATGACTACATTGGACTTTTTTGCATGGGGCTTTATTAAAGACTGTGTGTACCAGAGAAAAGTTTGGGATTTGGACGATTTGAAACAGTGTATCGTTGAAGCAGTTGCTCTAATAATGCCTCAGCTGCTGGAAAACACTTGGCAAGAGCTCGATTATTGTTTTCATACCTGTCAAGCTAAAAAGGTGCCCACATTGAACTTTACTAACCTTCATAAAAACTTGGTGAGTTACTCTGTATAACAACAAAAAAATTATTTTAATACACCTTATAATGCTAAGATATATGTGTGTATTTTTGGATACCACTAGCCCAGACACCCTGTATATTACACACAAATTTACACTTTATTACCTTACCAATTAAAAAATTAAATGATACGTGAAAATCGGACGAATATTCCACAGGTTAGCAAAATAAAAATAAATTTACGCTTATATGCATAGCTTAATTAATGCTTACTGTAATATGTACATACTAACTAGTTGATATATCTGTTCACTGACATTTGAGGGAAGGGTTAAAATTTAAAACAGTAAAAAAAATAAGCAATCAATAACAAAGAACACAGCCCGCACAAATTGCAACTAACATGCTACGTGCAAGTGAGAATGGAGTAACAAGTTACAAAGCTTAAAAAATAGGAATGAAGAGATGATTCTAAAAATTTATATTTTTTATATGATTGAAGATTTAATGGAAGGGGAAACACATTTCTCCCTAATAATGTAAAAACCCACAATTCCAGTTGTCAGTATTATTGCAAATTCAATAAGATCGAGTTTACTATCCATTTATAATAGATTTCACTAACAGAAAAGCCCAATAAACCAGAAACTGTTAATTGTTTTTATTGTTTTGTGGTTGTGACCTCCAGAAATCTGACCAGACCACGTGGTATGGTCGGAGACAATTTTAGGGTAATCTCGAGTGCTGCGGTCTCCTGCCCCAATTAAATGCATGTTGTCATAATTAAGCGGAGAAAACCCTGGCTATTTTCTCGATTAGGTTCTATTCTTTAAGATTTGTCCAAAATAAATGGCTGCCCTGATTAACCAGTGGCCAAAATAACTGGAATCCACTATATATGATATCAAAATTACTTTTTCCATCCAGTTCCTTTGTGACCATATCATAGTATCCAGTCAAAATTGTCAGACAAGACTTCTTAACAAACCCATGCTGTGTCTGAACTATAACTGCAGTCTTGTCTAGATGAACCTCATTGTTTTCTTTAACCAGTGACTCCATTATTTTCTTCGGAACAGAAGGGTTTGCGTACTTCCTTTAATATAACTGGATAGATCCCATCCACCCCAGTTGCCTTTCTTATGTTCAATTTCAACAATTTCTCCTCCACCTTGCTCTCATTTAGCTCCCTGCCAGAGTTTGATAAGCTTCTAGCTTCCACTTCCCTACAGACTTCCTCATGTGTGAATGTAGATGCAAAATGCTCATTCAGTTTATCAGCTACCTCAGCAGGTTCATCAGCAATCGAACCATCAATGTCAAGTGGACCAATCCTGATTCATCCTCTTCTTTCTAGAGTTTACATAAGTAAAGAAGGCTTTACTGTATTTCTTTGCATCCTTTGCCAAAGATTTAATCTGCCTTGTTTGCTTAACATCCTTTGTGACTTGATTACAGACTATCTTATATCTAGCATAGACATCTATATCTCCTGATAATTTATATGCATCCTATGCATTTTTCTTCTCTGCCACAAGTCTTATTAGTTCAGCTGACATTCATTTAGGCCTAAACCTTGAACAGTATTTCTTAGTTGGTATGAAAAGCCTAGTAGCTTCCAAGATTAATTCCTTGAATGCTTCCCATTTAGAATTTGCTGTTCATAACATCATCAGTTGGGTCCCACTGTATAGAATTTAAAAAATCTCTGAAACGACTGTTGTCTCCTTTACGAAAGCAAAAACTCTTCCCTTTATCCCTGATAGTAGATCCCACATCAATACACTGTGATCACTGCCACCTAGTGGTTCCTTTATCTGCAGATTTCATGAAGAATCACTGCTGATAATCAGATTAAGAGTATTACTCCCTCTGGTTGCCTCTCGAACATGCTGCTGTAGAAAACAATCATCCAATAAATCCACAAAATTCTTGCTAGTGTGTGAGTGACCAACCCACAAGTTCCAGTCTATATCTGGGAAGTTAAAATCCCCCATTATAAGACAATCTGATTTACTGGCCCACTCTATTTCTCTGTACAGTTGTTCATTGTACTCATCAGAGTCATTAGGCCTATAACACACTTCTACTCTCAACTTGGTTTTCCTAGTGTTTATGTCACACCAAACTGACTCAACACTGCACTGTCCACCCATGTCAGCTGGATGCACTTCCTTAGATTTTGTGTTTCTTAATTAATAGCATCACCCCCTTCCCTTCTATCCTTTCTGTACACATTGTACTCCCGAAATTCCAATTCTGCATTTAACTCTGTGTGACACCGTGTCTCTGATATGTCAACATCAGCCTTTGTTCACCAGCACCTCAAATTCATCAAATTTATTTACTATACTCCTAGCATTGGTGTATTGTGCACCTGTTCTTACTCTTAGTAACCCTAACACAACCCATGTATTTACTTGTTCCATGAGATAACTCCCAGCATTTCATGAAATCCCTAGCACATCACTTTCCAGGCTGCTGCTCATTCCAATAGAAGCAGTGCAAGAATCACTTTCATCTCTGCCTGTGGTTACTGTTAATCTATTAGTCTGTGAATCCCCTCAAGCTAGCAGAGTTCCAACCCACCTAGCACTGCCCCGATAGCATCAGCAAATATTCTTGCACCCTTTCTGTTTAATTGTATCCCACCTCTGTAGAAACAATATCTCCTGTTAACTAAATTATGCATATTCTGTGGTCTGCCTGTTCATCTAATGGTAAACAGACATTTGTGGTATTATTGTTTATCTGTCCTCAGTACAATCATGGTTTACCTTTTGAGGGCTGAAAACTCAAAAAATTCATGAGGGAAAAGCTATGCATCCTTCATCTGAAACACTTGATCTCAGGTGATAGATGCATAGTATTTGTTGATAACTGGAACCAAGGCTTTTTTTTTCTTACTTGCACTGTTTCGTAGCCACTACCACCATTTGCATTATATGGAAGAGCATTGAATGTAAACTTTTTGCTAATTAGGAGGTTAGTTAGTTGCTTGGATTTTTTATGGTACAACATCTTAAGTCAAATTGTGCCAGATCTATTGATCTCAGATGAACTATACAGTATCTATGTCTGCTGATAGTTTTTGTTGTCCCTAAGTATCACTTTGCTGTATATAAAATTTCATTTGGTAACAAGTGATGTAAAACTCGCAGGAATTTGAAGATGCTATTGCTTGTTCTTTAGCCTCCAGAATGTCTTTCACAGTGTTGTGTTGATTGCTGTTTCTCTAGTAGGAAGCAAAGATCATTCTTCCTTGCAACTTCATGAGCGAGTCCAGTTTTTAATTTTTCATTTTATATGAACAGTTTGACTCTTGTTTGTCATAGATTATTATTATTAGCCATATGGTGCTGCAAGGAAGCCTGAGGTTTATGCTGCACCGGCCAAAAAAAAAAAAAAAACAAAATTCCCACATTACCGAGGGAGAGAGAGTCAGAAGTTGTTTGTTGTTGTTGTTGTTTGTTATTTGGTTTTTAGGAGCATTAGCAACTAAGGCCATATTGCTCCGGGGATATGCGGTGGTCCTTCTCTGACCTTTCCGCATCCTCCGTATTTGGTGGGCAAGGGCTTGAACCCCGGTCTAATCAAGAAGCGTGTGCTACGCACTGCTGCTCCAGGCTACGGAGGCGCCAGAGTCAGAAGTAGAAGGGAATGGCCAAAAAAGAAAAGAATGATGATATCCAGCTCAGGACCCTGAGTTTGCCAAGCTCATACTCACGAGATGTGAGTCCCTGGTGTACTACCACTCATGGCTGCATCTTTTAATTATTGCTTTATAATCATAGGTGGTATTAAGAACTGTCTGGTGAGTTTAAAGCTGTTTTCACTATTGCATCTATCATTTCATTTCCTGATATTCCTGTAATCTTTAGAACCAGCAAAAATTTATTTGGATGGTTGGAACTGCCATATAGTTCTTGCATTATATTGAGGTAATCTGTGCATATATCATTCCTTTCTGTTGTTCAGTGGTTTGGAAGTATTTTTAAGTGTTAATTGAATGGAAGCTAATTTTGCAGAATAGACGCTGCTTTCCTGTGGAAGTTGGAAAAGACTGCTGCTGCTACACACATTATTTTCTGATTTTGCCCAGCCTATGTAGATTGTTACGGAATCTGAAAAATTTTTCATAGCATGTGGCTATTGAAGGTTGATATGGAAGAGCTGATTTTGTTTCACATTTGTCGAGAGAGAGAGAGAGAGAGAGAGGTCACAAAGGAGAATTTGGTTAAACCTTGGTGATATGTTCTTTTGTACTTCTTCTACGTTAGCAAAAGTTCTTGGAGACAAATGCCAAATAAATGGTTGAAGTGTTTGTGTTTTCTGTTCCCACCTTAGATAAAAAAAAAAAAAAAAGTTGTGCAAGTAGGATAGTTTAGTAGCGGCCATATTTTATATGTATAGTAAATGCAAATTGCTGCCTTCTAATGAAAAGTGGTGGTTCGTCAGCTGCTGCATAAAAGCTGTGTTTAGGTGAAGTACGGAAGGCTCCTCTTATGATAGAAAGAGCAGTGTGGTGATTGGATAAAGCCATACTTTCAATCATATAGTAGTAGTCATACAGTGTTCTGTAGTCCATTTTTTATCTAACTTGCTTTATGTGGGTTTAGTAGGATGAACCTATCTGAACCCGATACTAGTGTGGAAATGTTTTAGAATATTTAGATGTTTTATGCAATTTACTTGTAACCGTTTGAATATATTCTGCAATGGTCAATTTCTGATCAAGGATAAGGTCTGCAATTTTACTGTAGGTTGTTCTGGTATCTTTGTTCCTTTTAAATGATGATGGTATAGTTACTCTTTTCAGATAGCAATACACAAAAGGGAACAAATTTAAATTGGAAAATGTTGATAGCAGGATAGATGTGTGGAAATTTCCTTTCAACGCAGAGAGTAGTTGAAAAAAGGAAACTGGTTATTGTTGTGGAAATAGTAGTTAATAAATTTAAGGAAAGATTAGACAAATTATTAGAGGAGGTGGACAAATGATGTAGGTACAGGTAACCCTCGTATAACACGGTAGTTAGGTTCCTGTAAAATCTCGTGTAGTGCGAAACCGTGTTATACGGGACTAAGAACCAGTAAAAAAAAGGGGGGGTTATGTTCCAAAAGCTAACAAAAAATACACCATTTTTTTTTATAACTATCGGAAACTTAATTTTTATTAAAAATAGTAATAACTGAACAAATGCTATACAAACTGTGATACCTATATGTCAGATAATGTATGTTCATTTAATTTTCTCCCTCTTCATTGCTGCTAAGTACAGTCAAATGAAAACATTTTCTCTGTTGCAGAATATCTTCACTTTCTGAAGTTTCTTCTGCAGCATCTACATTTCATGTACCTTCTGCTCTCTTTAAAAATCAGTAATTCGGGATTGTTTGCTTTTGCTTGGTAAATCTTTGTAAATTTCATGGTATGGAGCTAAGCATTTTTGAAGTTCCCTTTTGAACTTTGTGCTCCTTTCAGTCGAACGATCTGCATCCAAAAAATAAGATTCTAATTGCTTGGCTATGTTTATGCCTTCCCATATGCTTTTTTAGAGTAAAATTTGGAACTTAAGAAATTTCATCTGCCTACCATCTGCTGAATTCATTTGGTTTACCTCTGATGCCATTTCCACCAAATCTGCTTTGTCAGCCACTTTTTTCTACCAGTAATTTGTGAATGTCTTCAGTAGTCATATCAAAACTTTCCCCTCCTACTGACTTAGCAATTCTACTATCACGGCAATTGTTTTCTGCCGGTTGGACTATATTTCCTGAATGAACTGACTCTGGCCATACATTTTTCCAACATGCACGTGTTGACGGTTTTACTTCTTTGAGCAATAAAGCTATGATTCCAATACAGTCTACAATTGAAAAATGTTTCCATACATCCATCACTTCAATAGATTCGGAATCAATTTTTTCCAAAATCCATTGTAACGATTTTCTGATGTAATGAGTTTTAAAGGTAAATTAAAGAAGTTGTATTAGGTGGTAGGAATATTACTTTAACGTTTGGATGGCCTGGCACATTATCCAATAGTAATAAAACTCTGACATCTAGATTTTTTCCACAAGTTCAATAGCATAGAACCTAACATGCGGATTTCCTAATATATATATATATAATTTTTTTTTTTTTTTTCCATAATGACTAGTGAGCCAAAAGCGGGGATTCACAAAAGAGAATGGAAACGTTGAAAAATTATATCTAACATAATAACAGCAGGGTTTCCCCTGCACAAAAGCTCAAAAATACCGTGTTATTATTTTTTTTGCTGCAATTCTCAAACCGTGTTGTGTGAGGATTTCCACAATTTATCATTTGTGTTAGAGCAAGATGTGTTGTGCGAAGATTTCCGCAATTTATCAATCGTGTTAGAGCGAGACCACGTAGAAGTAACGCATTATATGGGGGTTGCCTGTATTTTATTTATTTTTTTCTGAAATAAATAAAATCCATTTATTTGCCATTACTAATGTTAATTTTGGGATCTAGATTTATTTTTTGTCAATGTTATTCATGTTTTTTTTTTTGGCAGGATATACATCATCTACATATAGTGCATGTGTGATTCTGGATGGTAAGTTATTCATGATACTACTTGATTTTGATAGCAGACACTGTGGCATCTAAGACAGATCCTTGAGTAATTCCTTTCTCTTGTTTATAAATTCTTGATAATGAGGTTTGTATCCTAACTTGGAAGGTAGCACTCAGCTTGAAGTTTTTTACAAACTATAGCACTCGGCCCTGCTTTATACACTTCATGTAGTGTGCCAAGTGCTATATTGTACCCTGTTTTACCTGTGATTTGATCTTCAAAACACATCTCTATCTGTTTCAATTGCCATGAGATGACCTAATGTGGACCCATTTCCTCCTCCAAATCCACATTGAGTGTTGGTGAACGAACTGTTTGTTTTCAAGTACTGTACTGATCACTTATTGATGATTTTTTTCTTATTATTTTATCTGAACAGCCAATGAGAGTTACTGGTGTGTAATTGTTAGGATTGCTTTGATTCTCAGGTTATGGAAAGGCTACTAATCAAAAGGGTTCCTTAATCACATTATTTCCATGGAATCGGTGTGTTAATATTTACAGTTAGGTATTACGATAAGTGTCTGATAAATCTCGCTCCCATTTTCCCCAAGGCCACATTTAGCTTTTAAAGCTTATAGATTTTAGCATTTGCATTTCCATCACAAGAATACACTTAATAAAACTAGCTTTAAACAGGATTATCCAGTTAAAATGCATTTTATTAAAAAAAAAAAAAAAAAAACAAATACAGAATTATAGTAAAAATATTAAAGAATGTGCTAGAAGTGTCCACCTTGCTCGTGTATGCATGCATTCACTTTGTGTGTGTGTTGAAGCTACGAAGAAAATGTTCATCAGTGGCACAAATACAGAATTACTGGTTTTCTTATTCAGTATGGGGTTTGTTTAGATATTTATTACTGAATGTCTTTTAGCATTATAACAATTATATTATAAAATTAATAAATGCTATACCCCTCAGTATCACTGCTGTTTTATAGTGAAATTGCTTCCTCCTTGTTAAAAATGTCTTTCACTCTGTATCTGATGTCTTTATATACAAATGGGCTGTGCAATAAATGGGTAACCCTATATAAGCCACTTTATATTAATCTTTCTAATTTCTAACTAACTAAAATATTGTAGCAAATAATTGCACAGCCATGTGACTTGGATTGCCTTGCCACTAATTGGAAACAATCCGATTTTGCTTTCTTGCATCACATGCCTCTACTAATTATGCTAATGCTAATTCTTGTTTCTCCTATATGACTGCTATTTCCTTTTTTCTGTCATACTTTATGTATTTCCCTCATTCTATTTTTCTTAAAGAGGAGGACTACATAACAGTTGATTGTTTACACCACTAGTCACGCACAAAGTTATTTCATTGATCTAAACACCCATGTAACACCTTTATCTCTTAACTGCTATCTGAATCTTAATTTCCCTGTCTAATAGCATATTGTCTTTTTGCTTTAATTTTATATACTCTAATATTAAACAATTTCTAATAACATAATATTTATATTCTATATGCATAGGATTTAGGGCTATAAAGCCCCAGACTGCAGAAAGAGTTCACTGTCATGAATGTTTACTGTCTTATTATGACCTTAAACCCTTCCCACAGTCTGAGGCCTTTTAACCCTAAATCCTACACTTGGTATCTCTCATATTTTGAAATTAATTCACAACTGGATTGTTACACCCAGGGTCCTGAGCTGGATATTATTCTTCTCTTTCTTGGTGATTCCCTTCTACTTTTCTCTCTCTCTCTCTCTCTCTCAGAGTAACTAGGAAATTTTTTTTGCCTGGTGCAGCATAAACCTCAGGCTTCTTTGTACTATGTGGCTAGTAGTAATAATAATATACCATCAGGTATCTACTCACTCACCAGTGAGGGGCCAAATAGCCCTGAAATGGCCACCTAGGTGGTGGTGGTGGTGCTAATTGAGAAAAGTAACAATAGTCTTCTCTGCTGGGGAAATATTACTTATTCGAGGTATAATGAAATAGACAACTGATTGTGAAAGAATTCACAATATGAGATGTTATGTAATGATGCCACTGCACAACTTTAGTTGGTTTACTGTGTATAGAAACGATGCTAATGCGCTAACTTATATGATAGTTATATTCTCCAAGAGATATTAATCTTTTGCATGGGAATAATCAAATTATGTAATCCAAATGTTCTGTGTGATACTTGGTTATTGCTAGAATATATATATATCCTTGCCAACTTCTTTGAATTAAGTTTCCAGCAATTGGTATGTCAGCCAGTTTTCTAATAAGTTTTCCACCAATTTTCATTATTTTTATAGCATGCAGATGCCTTCTTCCCCCCCCCCTGTTATGACCCACCAAATCTAATGATATAAGCTTAAGTTATTGGGTGGCTTTGCTCATGTTTTGCCTAAGTACAGTACCATAACAATGTGTCAGTATAATTACAGTAGATATTTACAACGTTGCATGGAAAAATATATATAGACTTTATTTTGACAGGCATGTTTATATATATATTCAATGCTCCCCCCCCCTTTCTTATCTTTGTTTTTTCAATTAGTAATAATGACTTGGATAAAGGTTAGCATGCTATTGTTGTTACTGGGTACCAGGTAGTGTGTTCTGTATTATGTATTGCAATTGTTTGTTGTTAAAAGAATGTTAGGTTAGTTTAAATATGCAAGTGTTTGAATTTTTCTTAAGAGAATTTGCATGTAAAAGAAGATTAGGTTACTTTGAATTTGTTGAGTAATGTGACTGCTCTGTGGCAGTTGATTTCGTTGGTTGGTTTGTTGCTCCACAGTTAACTTCAGCCAGGCCCTGAAGCATAAAAGATTTTGGAATAGCTAATACTCTGTAATTAAATATAAAAAAAAAAAAATAAAATAAAATAAGTAAAAATAAATAAACAATGAAAAGAACTTTAAAATATAATTTACTGAATTTCTAATAGCAACACACCTAATTTATCTGCTGTAGCACATGGAATGTGTTAATTATATTTAATTTTTAACTAGACCATTTTCCAGATCTCTATTAAAAGTCTTACATTTTTTTGATTTCTGAAAGTCGGCAGGTGTAAATATATACACAACAAAGCTTTTATTCAGTAATTGTTTTTCCTTTTGTTTGCCAGCTGTTTCATTCTTCTACTTTTATACTTTAACTTTACATATTTTCTTCATTCTATCTTTCTTAAAGAGGAGGCCTGCATGACATTTGATTGTTTGCAATGTTGTCTAATTTGAAGATGAAAGATGCTTATCGTCTGATATCAAAAAATTTCTTCTTTCACCTTCTCAACCTTCAATCCGTACATAGTACTAAGTACTATAGGTTCTGATACCTCTTGTATTTGGGGTTTTCGTGTGTGTGTGTGTTACCTGGTCTTGGATGGCGAGCTTGAATCCTTCAGTCTCGAGGAAGAGTGTCCCGCTCGTGTGAAAAGCTTCCGTAGCCGAGTGGTCAAGAGCAGGAATGCAATAGCACTCGCTCTTTGAGTAGACCAGGGTTAAAGCCCCTGACTGCTAAGTATGGTTGATCTGCCAACCAGCATGGCTGATTATGGTCCTTTCCTTCAACTTGACGTTCTGAAGAGACCTCCATCCTGCAGTGGATTGACAATGGCTGCTGGTTTCTTTTTATGTATAAAACACTATTCAACACATGTAGAAATTTCTTTATTCAAATCCTTTTGCCATATCAAAGTAAAGTATTTCTGGTAAGAATTTTAAGTAAAGTCTTTTCATAAGTTAAAGTTTTCAAAAAAAAAAACCGATTATCCCACTAAAAAATGTATTTATGGTGCTTTTGAGGTCAGTTGCCACTGTTTGTGTTACTATTTTTGGCTTCTGCCTTCCATAAACTATTATAGGAAATGCTATTAGTATGTTGGATTAGAATACATACCATTTGTTTTATGTTAAAATTATATAAGATGTGTCTTGTCTTATTGTAATTATTCACATAAAAAGATTTATCTAGAGCATGCAAAAATTCAAAATATGTGTGCATGCATAATTTTTAAATTTTATGCATGTTAGTTTTTTAAACTTGAAAATATGACTAATAATTTCATGTTTATAATGTGGTTTTTTTTTTTTTAATCAGAACTAAGTTTTGTTTCACTGAAAGTACCACATGTAAAAAACATTTATTAAGTACTGCAACCCATTAGTAAAAGATCTAGCTTGGTTTACAACAAACAGTTAAAAAAATACCAAAAACTTGTTTCAGAAATAAAAAAAGAAAGAAAATTTGGGTCTGAGGTACCATTGATCAAATTTTCATGATCTTGGAAGCCACTACTGCCATATCAAGACCTCTATACCACTTGTAACTTTAGTCTATTTTTTATTCCTGCAGCAATTGAATATGATTTGTGTTTACTGTGATTCATTATATGATTGTTCGACCAAGTATTTAAATAAATGGTAGATAATACCATTTGTCTGTGACACTTGTGGAATCTTACCCTTACCTGCTAGAAAAACTAAAATCAGTTTTACAAGTATTGTGTCTGTCAGCAAATTCCATTAATCTAATGTTTACACAATTCTCTTTGTATATTTTAAGTTTACACATCGTGTCCATAAAATTCCATATTAAATTAGGTTTGGCTCTAAGGAGTTTATCAGCAGATAATGGAAGTAGGATGCCATCATATTGTTTGCAAGATAGCTAGCATAGTATAACAGTATAGTATGGTTAAATTGCATGTGCTATATCATGGAACTGTCCATGAATTATATACCTGAAGAGTGCTATTAAGAAATAAAAATTAAATCTGACAGGTTCCTTGTTCGTATGAATGGACACTAAAGAAAATGAGATCCAGAATCCAATTGATGTCAAGAAGACACAAAATCTATTGACTGCCATTGCATTGTCCTAAAACCAAAATTTTTTTAAATGGCATTACTTGTGTAAAAAATTATTGATAAAAAAAAAGTAACATTTGCAGAACCACAGTGTTCCATGAATTTTCTTTGAAAAACAATTCAGTATGGAAATACCAGTTTATGAACCTTGGAATTTTCAAAATCCACATATCATCTGAAATTGTCAGAATTCTTGTTTACATTTATTTTGTTTCAGTCTCATGAATTTAACTGACAATTTATCCTCATTTCATTTCTGCATAATCAGCCCAAATTAATTGCCTCTTGGGTTACACAGTTGGTTATCACCATCCTCTCCACATTAGGTGGAAAACACCTGAGTTCAAATCCAATCAATGATGTGAGGAATTTTTATGGGCCTTTTTCACAATGTGGCTGAGTTGGTCCCAGTGAGAGTAGCATGTCCCCCCCCCCCCGGAAATTCTGGTGTTTTGTCCAGCAAACAGAAAATCAATCACATAACACAACATCGTCTAAGTCTCTGAAGTGCCTAAAACACTATAGAAACCAATAAATCATAAATTTTTTCAAAAAGAATTTAAAAAAGAGGAAAGTTTTAGTATTAATAGTTAGATTTTCCTGAATATCAGTAAACATATCTTATTTCATTCCCACAATGTAATATACACCATTTCATTGTTTTCACTTATTGCAAGATACTTTCCTCATAGAATTCAACTGATGAAGCCAATCATGCATGTACTGCTCTTCAGCACCTCTTTTTAGAGGGCTCAAGATGTGGAAGTTACATGAGAGCAGCCAGCAAGATGCTCCAGAGCCATCATTCCATGTACCAAAGTTCTGATTAGATTTGATACTCTGGGAAACATTCTTCAGGCCCTTGCCCATCTGATCAGAATAGGGTATGGTGAGATTCATCATTCCACTAGAACTGCACCAAATACCATGGTATTTGGTGCATTGTGCAATATAAGACCTTTGATTAGTTGGTTATGTTTGGCTTATGGGTTATTGCTCTCTTATGAAAGCTGAAGCTGTGGTGCTCTGTACTTAGTGTTTGTACATTATTGATTTAAGATTGTCATACTACCCTTCCAGGTATGTTCTGGTCATGTGGAGTGCAGTCTATGAATTTCCTGATGGTAGTACTATCACACATCCATTTCATAATGGTGGTCAACTGGATGGTGTAGGCTATCAGCAATTGCATGAATCAACAAGCCAGCAATGTGATATTCTTCATTAATCCCTCAAAATCAACTATGTGCAATGAAAACAACTGCTTGTACACTTTATATACTGGCTGAGTCAGTTTTTTATCCAGGAATGTCCAATATACTGAAAATATTGGTGCCCATGTAAGCTGTTTGTAAGTATCAGTGCTTGTCTGATTTTGCACTGGCAATTAAGGCTGCAAGGCATCAATGTCAGTATCTTGTGAGAATACTTGAATTTCCAGGAGAAAAACCATGCAACCCTCACTGAAGACTCTGGCTTGGCCATGGTATAATAAAGGTAAGTTACATCCAGACAACTCAAAAGTAATGGTTTTTTAGAGAAGCCTCGCCATTTTCAGCCATTGAATACCATAGCATTAAAAAAATAACATGAAAACAAGAGTGAAAAAACTATTTGTTCCCTTATTTTGTACATATATTGGCCAAACTAGGTTTGCTATTTAGTGTATTGATCTCATTGTGGAGATACTCTTCCACTAGTTGCCTTAGTGTTGTACTGTAATGATGTATTGTATTTGTGTACACTTGGTATTTGTAATACTGTACTATGAAAAAATATATGCTTGATGGAAGACAAAAGAAATATGCCTCTAGAAATATTCCAGTGGACAAAATAATGGAAACACCTATGATAAGAATTACAGGTATGCACTAAATGTGTTTGGACACCTGTTGTTTTTTAATCAGCCTGTATACTACATGGAATAGATTCAAATAAATCTTGGACACCCTTAAGAGGAACATTGGACTGTTCTTCATAGAGGAATGTTACAAGTTCCTTGAATGATAGAGGAAATTGATTCCTACTCTTCAAATATGCCTAGGGTGGGCTGAAGGTTATCGGAGTGCTTAGCCTCAGTTTCATGCTCCTTAAACAATTGGACACATCTGGTTGTATGTATTGGAGAATTATCTTGAAAAATGGAAGGTAATGGCATTTGTGAGAATGTTTGCACGGTGGGATGAACCTGGTCACTCAAGAGTGGTAGTAATATTCCTGTTCAGGGTGATGATAGGACCTAAAGAATACCAAGACATTGCTGCCAAGCCATTGTTGATCCTTTTTGTTTAATGGTTGGCATAAGACAGGATGATGTGCTTCCTTTGGCATTAGCCAAATAAACTCATGTTGGAAATGAAAGAAGACTGAAATTATGACTTTTCGAATCAGTTTTTGTACTCCTTACGTCATTGCATCCTCTTTCTAGCATTACCCAAGCGAATGGCTTGTCAATAGCGGTTCTGCAATAAGTTTCAGCTTAAAAGAATTCTCACCAAACTTTTGCTAGAAACAATCACATTGAGTTTTGTGTCTGGCACGCTCGTTCAGTCAGTTTCGATTTTCTGTCGCAATTCGACCTATTAGATGGCGCAATATGCATATCAATGGTCACGTACGCCCCCACGGCCATGGCCTAAATAATTTGAAATGTAAACACATTCGTTCCAAAGTTCTGGAATGGAGATTTTTGCCCCTGCCCTTTAATAGGGCCTATATTTTCAATTCGGTGTATTGTAGAATCAGAGCAGTCACCTGTGTACTTGTCTAACGTAGCTTGTTTACCGGATTTTCTCATTTATGTTAGATTGATAAATTAGACTTTGTAAGCAGTTTTTATTCAATATAAAGTTCTATTCGTAGTGGTCGTACTCAAGCATGACCACCAGGTCAGAAGAATTTATTTTAACGTCGAATACAATCGCTAACAGTATTTAGCAGTCATGCGTGATTGAACCAGTCTGCTCAAACACTTGTGCATTACTGCACTCTTTCGATTGACCACTCGGCTACGTCGGGCCTGATCCTTCATAGTTTTCATTACGTGGACACCTATTATTTTGACAACTATTCTTTAAAAGTCTTGCTTCTCTCTATTGAATGTGTTCGGATTAGCACTGCTTGAATTTATCATAGAAGAATATCAACTAGTAACATTGATAAAATCAAAAGTTAGGAAGGATTACTGTTCTGAGCCATAATAGATCAGGAATGTAATGAGAAATCTTGCAAAACAAACCTCCTGGGACTCCATTAGCACCTCATTGGAGGCGCTAAATATAATGAAGCTTATGGCTATTCGGATGAATATCTTTTGAAATAGTCTCCTTTACATTATATATCGATTTCGGCGTTCTGCAATTTTAAAAGCTCTTGATGGGCTTTTAAAAATGCTAAAATCTAAAAGCCCATCGGGGCTTTTAGAATTGTTATAGTTCCTGTGTCGCGTTCCGGATTATTTCTTCATTCGTTGCAAATCTGTGACCTTTCAAATTTGTGGGAGAGCTTTATTCTGTGCTATAGCCATACACCCCCGATTCTTAACCAGTGTTGATGGAAGAAAGTGTGGCCACCAATATCCTGACATGCGAGAACGTGACCCAAACAACGTCGAGGATAGGAAAATATCGATCATTCAGATCAGTTCCTGCACACAAATGATTGAATTACTGGTTTTCAAAGTTGAAGGGCACCCATGTGAAGATCATCTTTGACGTACATGTGTCCGTTTTTTAAGTTTTAGAAGGACACAGCGTCTTCTCTGAGAGCTACTTTAATATTTATTGGATTTTATTGTACTTTTCCCAAATTGGAAACGAAATTTGCTGTTCAGTAAGGTTACTGCAACGAAACACAAAACACCTTATATTCAACACGCACACTAATTCAGATTGCAAATGAAGGGGTGATTCGTGCATTACTGTCTAGATGAGTCATAGAACATGTTTGCACAATTTGCAACTCACTACTTCCCCGCAATTTCAACACAGTCAGTCCCGAACTTTTTTCCCTTGCAATATCGTACAATAGCGAAAGTAAAAAAAAATTGGCCGCCCTCTCTTTCAAAATTTTCAAAGAGACTTCCCTGTGTTTGTTAAAAACGATGTGATACTAGTCTTCGGTTTCACTCAAGAGGGCGAACGTGGTGGTATCGTAATTTCATCACCACATACAGATGCGAATCGACGGAACGGCCATTGAAAAATGAATATATCGGTTTCAATTTTTTTATAAGCAGTGACATTACAAGTATCTGCATCGCAATATGTAGAGAAGTAAAAAAATAAAACGAAAGCATAGCATACAAGAATGCTCATTCAGAGCTCCCGCTACATATCTAATCTCATTTGCAAGTTCTTTATCCACTTAGTATTAGAAAGCATTGGCACTGTCAGGGGCTCTCTCTCTCTCTCTGTGTGGTTTCTCTCTTTCTTGTTTATTCCCCTTGACTTATGGCCGTATTACTTTTCCTCTGATAATTTCCCAGATATTGACTGGAATTTGTGGGTTGGTCACTCACACGCTAGCAAGGCTTTTGTGGATTTATTGGATGATTGTTTTCTACATCAGCATGTTCGGGAGGTAACTAGAGGGAGTAATATTCTTGATTTGATTATCAGTAGTGATTCTTCATGCATTACGAATCTGCAGATAAAGGAACCACTAGGTAGCAGCGATCACAATGTGCTGAAGTGGGATTTACTCAAAGAGGTAACTACCATCAGGGGTAAAGGGAAGGGTTATTGCTTTCGTAAAGGCGACTACGATGGTCTGAGATAGTATTTAAATTCTATACAGTGGGAGCAACTGATAATGTTACCAACAGCAAATTCAAAATGGGAAGCATTCAAAGAACTTATCTTGGAAGCTACTAGGCTTTACATACCAACTAAGAAATATTGTTCAAGGTTTAGGCCTAAATGGATGTCAGATGAACTAATGAGACATGTGGCAGAGAAGAAAAGTGCATGGGATACATAAATTAACACGTGACACAGAAGCCTATGATAGATATAAGCTGGTCTGTAACCAAGTCACAAAGGAGGTTAGGCAGGCAAAGGCAGATTATGAGAAATCTTTGGCAAAGGATGCAAATAAAAACAGCAAACAGTTCTTTACTTATGTAAACTCCAGAAAGAAGGGAATGAATCAGATTGGTCCACTTGATATCGATGGTTCAACTGTTGATGATCCTGCTCAGGTAGGCTAACAAACTAAATGAATATTTTCCATCGACATTCACACATGAGGAGTTATTCAGCAAGAGGAATGTCAGAGTTGTATTAAACTCTGGCAGTAAGTTAGATAATCTTGTAATAACTGAGAGTAAAGTGGAGGAGAAATTAATTGTTGAAGATAAACACAAGAAAGGCACCTTGGGTGGATGGGATCTATCCAGTTATATTAAAGGAGGCAGCAAAGGAAGTAAGCAAATCCTTAGCCATAATTATGAGAGCTTCCTTAGACTGAGGGGAGGTACCCATGGACTGGATATGTGCAAATGTGACCCCAATTCACAAAGGAGGATCAAAGGCCGACACAAGCAATTATACACCTATTAGTTTAACTTCTGTTCCGGGAAAATTAATGGTGGCACTGGTTAAGGAAGCACTGCAGGATTATCTAGACAAGACTTCAGTTATAGCTCGGACACAGCATGGTTTTGTTAAGGGGAAGTCTTGCCTAACCAACTTGATTGGATACTATGATGCAGTCACAAAAGAGCTGGATGCAGAGAATAACTTTGATATTATATACTTGGATCTTAGAAAGGCTTTTGATACTGTTGCACATGGAAGACTGCTGCACAAATTGGAGCAGTGTGGCATTTGAGGCAAATTGCTGCTATGGATAAAGGGGTGGTTGAGGGGGAGAAGACAGAGAGGTAATCAATGGACACTGCTCATCGTGGACTAATGTTATTAGTGGAGTCCCTCAGGGTTCAGTGTTGGGTCCATTATTGTTTTCTGTATTTATAAATAATATTGATGATGGTATATCAAGCTTAATATTCAAGTTTGTAGACGATACAAAGGTTGGCAGAGTTGTTAAGGACACTACTGACGCTATGCTGCTGCAACAGGATCTGGAAAGGTTGAGCAGATGGGCTGAGAGGTTGCAAATGAAGTTTAACATTGACAAATGTAAAGTACTACATATGGGAAACAGCAACCCCAGAGCAACGTATCAACTCTGTAGTACTACACTGACAGTGGTAGAGAATGAAAAGGACCTGGGGGTCATTGTGCAGGCAGATATGAAGTTCTCTGAGCAGTGAAGACGGGCTGCAAGGGTAGCTCATGGAGTATTGTCAATGTTATACAGGAATTTTTCTAGAAGGGATAAGGAGGTGATTATTCCCTTGTATAAGGCAATGGTCAGGGCACACATTGAGTACTGTATACAGGTCTGGAGGCCTCATTTCAAGAAGGATGTAGAGCTGCTGGAACGAGTACAGGGAAGGGCAACAAGATTAGTGAATGGAACAAAGGGTTGCTCTTACGAATAAAGGCTTAAGTTTTGCAAATTACAGTGTCTGAAGATTAGGCACCGGCGAGGTGATCTGATAGAGGTGTATAAAGCCTTGAATGGTTTGAGGATGCTCAATGCTGAAGGGATTCTTCCGCTTGCTCAGAATAATCACCTGAGAGGGCATAAATTCAAATTGAGGAAAGACAGATGTAGGATAGATTTGCGGAAATTTGCCTTTACCCAGAGGGTAGCTGGTTGGTGGAACAGACTTCCATCCCTTGTTGTGGAAGTTGATAACCTAAATAAATTTAAGGCTCAGCTGGACAGGTATTTCGAACGGACGGAGGGGTGAAGTGGTAGGGGTTTTTTTTTTTTTGCTGATGCTGCATAAGCTTGCTTTCTTGCATCATATGCCTCTTACTAATGATAATTATTTTAAGTGAGATGATCGTCGGGTTAGGACAAAATCCGTGCTCTTGGCAAATTAAAGGCTGTTCTAGCAATCAACTGCTGCGGCATCGGATTGGCGTTGTGATTTCAATTCCGACGATCCAGTGTCAACCCGACCCCCGCTCTTACCTTTTATTGGTTCGTACTTATATCTGCTGGTGTATGAGAATATGGGCAGAGAGAATGAGACATTATGTAACACATAACAACGTAGCCCAGTGGTCAGGAGCGAGAGTGCATAGCACGCGTTGCTTGAGTGGGCTGGGTTCAAGCCCATGACTACTAAATACGATAAATATTTGTATTGACGATTTATTGTAAACTCTAGTGCCTTGGTTGTCGTGCCGGAGTATAAACAGAAAATGTTTTTTGCTAGGCCGCCATAGCCTAGTGGTCAGGCGCGCGGGTGCATAAATACACGTGCCTTGAGTGACCGGGATTCAAGCCCGTGACTGCTGAATACTGTGCTGTTTCTTGTATTCTGTGCATCTTGTAAACTCCTCTGATCGTTTGGTCGTTCCGGAGTATGAACAGAAAATTTATTTATTTTTATTTATTATAACAAAAGAAAAGAAAACAGACTTACACTTCATCTAGTGATTTGTGTAAAAGTAAAATAGCTATATGGTGCAAGGAAGCCCGAGGCTTATGCTGCACCAGCCAAAAAAAAAAAAAAAAAAAAAATTCTCGAGTTACCCTTAGAGAGAGAGAGAAAAGTAGAAGGGGAATCACCAAGAAAGAGAAGAATGATCATATCCAGCTCAGGACCCTGGGTGTGCCAAGCCCATACCAGATGTGAGCCCCTGTGGTTATTGCTTCAAGGTTTCTGTTCATAAGCACTATTACATTGGCAAAACCATCTTTATAACATACTGGATTCTAGTATCACTGGAACTATTCCTTCAATAGACTTATTTGGCTCTGGTTTAACAAGCTAGAGCATTCACAAAACACTTCAACATAGAACAGAACGGTTGAGAACAGAAGAACCTTAGGCAAAGTGCTTTTGATGTGCTCATCACTTTAGACCATCTTACATCCGTTCTAATGTGAACAGGCTCACTCCCTAGCGTTTCTTATCCCAACAGCACCTTGCTGTATGATCCCTCTGTACCACCAATCCTGTGAGAAATCCCCTTTCATTTTTAAATTAACAAAGATAAAATATTTAGGAAGGAAGCATTAAAAATGGTATCTGTTTGTATTATGTTCTCGAGGTTTACTTTTACACGAATGATAATGGCTTACTAGTTAAATCTCTTGCTTCAGGACAGATTATGAGACCTTCCCTCTGGTGGAAACTAGGGTGTGGTCTTCTGGGCCATGTTTCCTTTGTCTCAGCATCTCCTCAGCGGTTCTTAAGGCTGGAGCAGCACACGACTGCAGAACCTTCCCTTCACATAGTTAGGACCCTGGACGTTCGACGACCAGACGTTTCACTCTTCTGCCAGCCTGTTACAAAAGCTAGAAAGCCCCTGTACTCCCTCTGCTCCTTAGTGCCTCCCAGAACCCCTTATATACTAACATTATTTCGTACTACGTCACGGTGACAGAATCATCCAAGAATGTCCATTTCACAGGGACACTACCATTTTTGGTAATCGTCCCACGAAAAACGACTGAACATCCCGCCATTCTTGCAAATCTAGGTTTAGCGTATCGTGCCACTTATACATAGATTGAGAAAATACACTTTTCTCCCTCTTGACCCCTGATTATTCAAGCAAAAGTAATATTTTTTTAAATAGATTTTCATTTTGAACTACTTAAAGAAAGTTACGTTAGTTTACACCACCAATTCGGGACGGATTCAAGCGAAAAACGGTGTGTCCATTATCTTGTATACAATAGATTACGAAAACCGTTTTACACATGAATTCATTAGTCTTGGGTGTTTATCCCTCACTTGCCGCTGTTTTATACAGCGGGGGATAAACACACCAAGTCACCTGGGTCAGACTCATCAGGATGAGTATCTCAGAAACTGTAACACAGCTGGAGTTTTCAATTGACTGTATTTGGAGCTTATCCAGATTGGTCCAATAACCAAATAACATCCAGGCAACAGCACTCCTGTGGTGGGAAATTGCTTGACACAAGAGGGCAATGATAGACTGACAAGACTTGTGCAAGGTAACAGAAAGGCCTAGTCAATCAGATAAGTAGTACAACAGTGATAACCAAAGATACTTCAGAATGCACACGCGTCGTACCTTATCACAGATAGGGTTTCACACCTGATGATCGAACCGGTTCCACTGCTGTCAAGGAAATACAAGAAAATATAGTTGGTTAAAGACTGGAAGAACGTTGCCCTATCTGATAAATCCCACTTGTTTCATGCAATGGGAAGAATAGACCAAAATATGGCAAAAGCAGATGATTCTATGGACACCATGCAATTTTATTGGTTTTCATTGACAGCCACAGCATGGAAGTCTTCAAACATTGTTTCTTCTCCAAAAGTATTTTTAACACTTTTAAAGAAAGTTTACCCAATTTGAAACAAAATTTAATGCAAATTTGCTGCTCAGTAAAATCACCCATTTTAAAATGCCACAAAACACCTATTGAACGTGTACAAATTTCAGCTGACTGATTATAAATGGGCGATTCAAGAATTGTCTAAATGAGTCTACAGCATGTTGCAACAAGTCACAACTCAACACGACACTGCAATTTTAGGATACAAAGTCAATCCTTAAATGTTTTGATCATACCTCATTATGCTGTGCAGAACTGCTCAAGGTAGACAATTAGGTACAAAAATACTAATTACGTTTGCATTTGAGAATGGTGTTTATTGTGACCACCTGTTTCATACAGCACCATACTCAGAAAGATGAGACCCATCTCACTTATTCAGCATTGGATATATCCCTAAGGACAACAGTGGATGTCACATATAAATTGACAATGATTTTATAAAGGGTTATAATCAGATATCAACTAAAATTGCTGCTGCAGGCAAGACAGGTTTGTTCAAAGGAAAATAAGTTGCAGGTTACAGAAGTAATGTAGTTATACAGCAGCCACAGCATGGACTTCTTAAGGAATGATCTTGTCTGATCAATTTCATTGGATACTATGATGCAATAACCAAGGAACTGACTGCAAAAAATCTTCTAGGACAGCTTGTGGGATTTTGTTGATGCAAAAAATTATTTTGAATTTTTGCCAGCAGGCATAAGACAATGGCTAGGCCAGTTTCAGTGCTGCATACAGGTCTGGAAGCGTCATTTGCAGAAAGATGTAGTTGTCGGTGCATCAGCAACTGTGGCCATAATGCACAGAAAGATGTGGATCTGTTGGAACAGTTGCAAAGAACAAGTTAGAGAGATAAAGGGGTGCTCTTACCAGAAAAGGCTTATGTAAACTGCAGCACCTGGAGACTACCTGCAAGATCTCATTGGTGTTTAAGCTTTGAACAAACTGAGTAAGCTGAATGCTGATGTTGTTCCTCTTGCTTGGCCTACACATGAGGCAGCATATATTCTAAACAATTAGAGGAAATGGACAGGTGATTTTTTTTGTAGCTGATGCTGTACAAGCTTACTTTCTTTCATTATTGCTACTACTAATACTAAATCAGGTGCTTTATGTCAGGACCAATGTTTTCTTTTCAGTGATATAACAAATTGCAATGAAGCATTGTGTAACATCACAATGGAAGGTACCCTTATCTACCTTCATCACTCTTTGTTCATTAGAGGGAATGTAAGACACTAACTTGGCTGAAACATGTATTGCCAAATCTGTTAAAATGGATTGACACGTTCCATTAGAAATACCAATTTCACTAGCAACCTCGTCATCATAATGTGATCAGATCATGAATGCAAGCAAACCTTATCTACCAGCACTGTACACTTCAGGATAAATTAAATGAATATATGCACCTGTATTGCAATCTCTAGCAAGCTAGCATTTCAGGAATTTCTGCCTCATTGACCATTTGCAATAGTTTATATGCTATTCCAGCTCACAGACTGCTTTGCATGTTATGATTGCTGAAGAGTTCCGAACAGCTTGCAGGCATAACCCTGCTTCAAATGCCTTTAGTTGAAATGGACAAAATTAGACCGCTAAATTAATGAAGCTTGTAAAATTTCCTTTTCTCTGACAGGATTTGAATTTAGACCTCTACAAATGAATAACAAGGGACAAGTTCACTATACCAGTGATTCTTAGCCTTTCTGATGCATGAACCACCAATATTTTAATAAAATCAAAAAGTATAAACACTTTTTTGATTTTAAAATAACAGAAATAATTATTATAGATGGACATATTTAATATAAAAGTAAATGAAACTAGCCCTTGAAGTTTTTGAAGGAAATACAATGTTTACTGGTCTTTATGTCATGAGGACTGTAACCTCGTGATGCATCTACATAATTTGTTTCTACCCAAAATGTTGACATCACCAAACAATAATGGTAGATTTTCCAAGTTTAAAATTGTACCCATATACAGTGAAAGGAGATATACACAGACAGTTTGAAAAGCCTCTGTAGAAAACAAGGTGTGATCAAAAAGTTCAGCCTGAATATTTGAAAAATGGATCTTGCCAACTATATGGATGGATCTCCTCAAAGTACTCTCCTTGACACCAAACATCATTCCAATGAAGCTATCTGAAGCATTCCTGATAGGCTTCTTTTGGAATAATTTCTGTTGTGTCCTGAATAACGTCCTCGGTCAGTGTGCAAATCTGTGAAGGGAACTTTTAAGGGTTGGGGGGGGGGGGGGGTGGAGGAAAGCTAATGGGGTGCTTCACAAGTAAATTTTCAAAGTGTCACGTGTCAAAAACAATTCACCGAAGCCCACTTTCTGACCATTTTCTCTAAATAGCATTGCACAATTACTAGATATTTCTGGTTCACTGTTTCATTAGATGGGACAAATCATAACAAAATGCCCGAATCAAAAAAACATAAGCATGATCATGTTTCACTGACACTGTCTTGGGCCTTGGAGAAAATAGTCTTCCATTGAAAGGCGTAAGCCATACACTAATTCACCAGTTATGGCAGAACAGCATGAATAGCATCAAAGAGCAGCACATTAACGAAGATCCTGACACACAACAATTCATCACTCTTTGTTCATTAGTGGGAATGTAAGACACTAACTTGGCTGACACATGTATTGCCAAATCTGTTAAAATGGATTGACATGTTCCATTAGAAATACCAATTTCACTAGCAACCTCGTCATCATAATGTGATCAGATCATGAATGCAAGCAACTGAATCATTGGTTTTTGAAGTTGAATGATCGGCAGAGTAAGAATATCTTAAGTAGATAAGCAGCCCCTTTTAAACAATACAAACCACTGAAAAATCTTTTAATGACACATAGCATCTTCTCTGAAAACTGTTTTTAATATTAGGGGTTTCTGTTGCACAAGTGATGAAACCAATAAAACTTATTGGTTTCATCACTTATTCACATATTACCATGTCTAGATGTGTTATTGAACATGTAACAAGTCACAACTCTCTGCAATGCACAATTTCAAGATAAAAAGTCAGTCCTTGAGCATTTCGATTACTCCTCATAAGCATATCAAATGAGTGGCATGCTTTCTCTCCTCCCAATCCACTTATTGTAGTATAATTTTATAGTATTAATAATTACAGGATTTGATTACTTTCAAATATTCTTACAGTAGTACATTATTAAAGAGACATTATAAAGATACAGTATTTAGAAGTGTTTAAATTGGTGCAAAAAACAGTGAAACATTTCAATAAAGAGCTAGAGAATTCTTCCCTAAATGCATAAATATAGTGATATTTAAATTCCACAAGAGAATCAGCAATATGTCAGATTTGCTTTTTTTTTTTTTTTTTTTTTAATCACCATCATAAATTAAATTAGAGTAGTCATTTAGAAAAATTCAATTTGATTTGATTTTATCAAGATTAGATTCTTAGAAAATCAATTCTTAAACATGTGAAAGGAAGGAGAATCAAATTTTCAATAGAACATTAAAAGATAATTTTTTTTATAACCAAAATATGTATTTTCTTAATTAGTTTCAAGCCTAATAATTTTGACAAGTAATTTTCATAAATTTTTCATACTAAATAAGATTTTTATTTATCTTTAATTTCAACATTAAAATAACAAAGTACATCTATTTCTTCTGCTTTTTCTTTTCTGCTTCCTCCTCCTTTTCTTTTTCAATTTCTGCCACATATTTATCAATTTCTTCTGCTTCTAACATCTAAAAACAAAGAAAATATTGTAATTTAATACTGCTTATCAGAGCTATAGACGTAATTAATTTATTAACATATTAAAATTCCATGCATGCACTTTTGTTTCTAACAACTTACAGCAAAATGGAGCAAGCTATCACTGATCACTCTGATGCACTTGTGTACTACTGAAAAACTGGCTTCATTAATGCAGAAATGTGCATCAGCAGGGCAAGAGCAACACAGAAATGTGCCTATCTTTGTTACAATACTTTCTTTTCGCAGGTACACAGCTGCATCAGAACACCGGGCATAACAGATGGTAATCACAAGGAGATATATTTGGGCAAGGAGAGATAACTTAGATTCACTGCTTATCACTAGTGATGGGCATAACCAAATGATTAATGACTGATTATTTCAATAATTGAAATTATAGATCATATGCAAGTTAGTCAATTATGAAACTATAACAAGCTACAATAATTTATTATAAATTGACAACAGTGACTGAACAGAACTACTGCTGAGTGGTAACAGCCCTTTATCTTTAGTTTTGATCAAGTTGGATTGAATTCTCCATCGTCTTTTTTTTTTTTACTTCAATTTTCTTCTCAATTTTTTAAGCACCTAATTTGCATGCAACTAATTATGACCCTTGATTATGCCCATCACTACTTACCACACTCAAGAAAGTTCACATGGGTTAAACTTGCTATTCACAGAAGACTGTTTCTACCACTTTTCTCAGAGATGGTTGCATTTTGAATTTCTTTGGTAGTAGAGGTTACAAATGGTGCCAATAAATACTGGATAGCCTGAAGCGTATCCACCATTTAGTTACATCACAACTTGCTTCAGAAAATCATCTCCAACATTCCTGTTCTAACATGTGCTTATCTTGTTGAGTTTCTGGCAGGAGTGAATCATGTTTTCTATGCTATCAACATCATCCACCTATCAAACAGCAGTTGAATGCACATATGTTCTTAAGATCAAAACTGGATCCACAGCCAGCTTTTGAAATCCTCTGCCCATAGGTACACATCTTTCCCACTGCACTGTAAGGAAAATCATGCCTGCTGTACTATAAATTTCAGGATTTCTTTTTTCTCTTTCATTAAAAACATGATCACTAAGCACTATAGGTTCTAATACCTCTCGTGTTTGGGGTTGACATAAAAAATAAAAAACCTTCCAATATAGGAGAGCATTTTGATCCATTTTGCATTTACCTATACCTCTTTATGCTACAGTGACATAACTACTGACACATTTACCAGCACTCCTGCTCATACCTCTTACATTAATTGCCACTTTCTAGAAACAAACGTCCATGTAAACCTTAAATGACTCCTGTAATAATAAAAAGGTATATTTTTCAGGGCAAGTGTGATTATAGTTTTGAATGGAAATTTAAGCAATGTATGCAAATCTTCAATGAGTTTTATATATTGTAAAGGGTTCATTATTATTAGTAAAGGAGTACATTGTGATCAAATTATCTGATAAAAAACTAAAAATAATAACAATGGAAACAACATTTCCTTGTTTATAGATATTCAATGAGTTCTGTGGGTAACCATGGCAAAACTTGAATAATATTTGTCCTTTCAACACTTTATGTGAGGCATCTCCATCAATAGATGGATTTCTTTAGGGGTCTAATTTTTCAGGTCATTTTCAACTGTGTATTATCTTGTGACTAACTCATTACTAGCCCTCAATATGAATTCTGTGCATAGGTAAGTATGAATGTAACTGTTTCCTCAGTGATGTTTAGCCTACTGAAACTAGCACTTGACACAAACTGGTTTCCACAGATTGTTTATGTAATACATAAATGTTTCTTCTAGTTGGTGGTTCTTTATTTCAGTGGAGAGAGATTATATTAGAACACATCTTCGTTACCACATTTGAGAGAAGGATGTGTACCTACTACACTGGTGTGCAAAACTTAAGGACCAACACTATTTCTAAAGGTTACAAACACAAAATCTTTACTTAAGGTACTCTTTACTGATGAGAGTAGATTCAGTCTCAGCAGCGATTCTGGACATCAGCTAATCTGGTGAGAGGTTGGCACATGGTATCACACCACAAACATCACTGAAAGGGATCGATATGGTGGTTAAGGTGTTCTCGTCTGGGGAAGCATTATCTTGGATGGACGTACACAACTCCAGATACTGGAAGACGGTACTGTAACCGGTGCACACACTGTACTGAGGCAATCCTTCCCCACGTGCATCTGTTCCGAGGTGCCATTGGCCCCTCGAGTTCGTGTTTATGGATGATAAGCCACACCCCCATCACACTGCAGCTGTGATAAGCTTTTGGAAAGGGAGGACATTGTTTTTATGGATTGGCCTGCCCATTTCCTCCGATCTAAATCCCACTGAACACATATGGGATGCTCTGGGGAGATGCCTAGTGGCACGTCCACACCCACCAGAAAATGAACACCAGCTGAAGATGGCACTGACAGATGAATGGATGATGTTACCACAAGAACTTATCAACAACATTGTTCTAAGTATGGACAGGCGGTGCAAAGCCTACATTGACATTAGGGGTGGCCATATCTCCCACCGAGGACCACCTCTTCCCTTTGTTCCATCTTTGGCAGTGATGCATCTGTATCATGGCAACCAGTACTATGTTGGCATTTTTGAATAAAGTCTCTCTGTACCGCCTTGTTTCCGTTATTGTATTGGTATTGTTTCCTTCATCATTTCCTACCTCATGAGGTTCCTTTGGTATGCTTTTCCCATATCCAGGCAACTCCTATGAGAAGCTACGGATGAAAACCTGACTGGTCCTTAAATTTTGCACACCAGTGTAGAAATGGTACAAATAAAAGCAACAGGATTAGTTATTAGCATTGACAGTTATTCTTATAGTGAGATTTCAATTCTGTAAGTTGCAGCCTGAAAACCAGGCACCTTTGCCCAGACTGAAGTATTTAATATGTTAAAAGGGTCATGTATACTATAAATTGCAGATACCCTTTCTCATAATCATACCCGGACATAGCTTTAAATTCAAAAAGGATAACTGTAAGCTATCCTTTTTGAATTTAAGAAAATAACCTGAAAAACCAAAGAGTTTTTCAGGTTATTTAAGAAAATAACCTGAAAAATTTAAGAAATTTTTAAGAAAATAACCTGAAGAAAATAAGAAAATAACCTGAAAAACCAAAGAGTAATCAGATACTGACTTAAACAAAACAAACGAAGGAAGGATTTATTAAAAACCAATATCATACAAGCTAAACTGGCTTGCATCATTTCAAGATGATGTAATGAGCTGCTAAGACAAGGTAAGCCTAAAAAGTTTGCTCACAAAACAAGGCAAGTCTAAAAGAGAAGCAACTTCTGCATGTCATAAATCAATTATAACATCAGAAACTCCAAACAATTTAATTCAAGCTGTTAAGTTAATGGTTTCATGTACCAAAAGAACTTTATATACTTGTCTGAGTGGCCTTTGTGAATGTGCAATTTATTAGTATCGCATTAATTGCACTCGGTTATAGCTGGGTGGATAAGGTTGTTTATAGGTAGGAAAGACTACTGGGGTAATAAATTTACCAACTATGAAGAAGCATCTTTGTGAGCTGGCATTAATTGTATGTGTCAATGGGATGCTAACCATTGCTATACTAATAATAATAAAAAAAAACACTATTGTAGCTGTCAGTATTAATAAATTTCCATTAGTATCAATGGCTTGCCAATGCTATGATTTTGACAGACATGAAACTATTATTAGCCTAATTTTTACTTGCTAAATGCATTTCATTCAATCATATATGTATGGGAATGGATTTCTATCATTTTTAGTTAGGATTTGAGATCTAATCAATTAATACAATTTCATTAGAATACAAAACATAAAAGTATTCAAAACCTGACACCAACCTTCAAGGCCTGACCTTTCTTCATGATAGCAACTTCCAAATTCTTTCCTTGCACTACTTCTAAAAGAGCTTTAATAGCTAGCTTGATTGTAGCTTCGTCTGATTCAACTAACTCATCTGAAAAATTTTTCTCCAAATATTCTCTAACTGTCTTAGCACTACGGCCTGTTGCATTAGCCTAAAATAAAACAAAACTATAATTTACTCAGAGTATTAATCTAATTATATTTCAAACTAACATAAGTATTACCTAACACAGATAGAGGGAAAAGATTTTTCCATATTCATCCTTCAAGTCAGATGATAAAATATGTTGACTAATTCCTGCGAAATAAAAACTCTGCTTGTTTGGGGATGATTCTTAATCGAGTAGAGCTGCTGCCTATAAATCTAGTGAAAAGACACGGCACCAGCAAAACTTCAAATGCCAATGCTGAGCATTAGTATGTGACTAAAGAAGTGATTAAGGTGTTTCTCCATTCAACTTGGTTAGTTAAAAAAAAAAAAAAAAGTAATAGGATATTAGGAGACAGGCAACTGCTAAATTCTAAGGGAAGCTGCATACTTCTGAGCACATATTTTCAGGATGAATTCAGTATACGCAGAAATAGCAATAAAAATTAAAAGTTCACCTTCACTGATATATTATTAGAATATATATAAAAAAGATAAGGCAACTCAGAATCTGTCAAACTCCGTTATACCATGTTCTGGTAAACTCAAACTGTTTTTAATCATATTTAGCATTATGTTTCCTTCCATGCTTATTTTCTTTTGCAATTTCCTCAATATGTGATGATGTCTAGTGCATCGTTAAAAAAGTTGTGACCATCAGAAACAAGTTCCATGTGAATAAATGCATGCATACTCTGTTCACTCTAACTTTAATCCTGACAAATAAACACACATCGTTGAGTAAAACTTTCACTAGTCAGTTGCTTAAAAATACAGTAGTATTTTGCTAACTGACCAATAAGAGCTTTACTCAGTGATGGATGAGTATTTGTTTATGCAAGGATTACAAATAGTAGTAAGAATAAAATGAAAATATAAAATCTATATACATAATACAATAACAATACAATAAACAGGAAAATTAAAAGTGCACTGTAAAGATACAAGCATACCAGGATACAGATTTAAGTTCAGAAAGCTACTCTTTGGTTTGAAGCAATTTAAGAAAAATGCTTCAAACCAAAGAGTAATCAGATACTGGACTGGACAAATATGTAAACAAAACAAATAAATGAACAAATTCAAGAGTATTGTGACAAAGCATAATGTGTTTAGATATGTCCTGTCTTACCCTCATGCAGTAACTATTCACCTACTTACAGCAGTAGCTTTGAGTAACATCATTTCCTTTCTCTGTTACTCATACATCTAGTGTAGCATTTCTCAAACCTTAATTCACACACCACTGGTCATGACCATTGGCTACCAATGATCATGGCCCACTCAGAAATATTTTTACTAATGGTGATTTGCACTGCACTGTACCTCACTTGAAATATCTTTGCAATATTACAGTTGAAGAGGCCTTGGTTTATTATACATTCAGCACATAGCACTTTTGGATGAAACCCCTGTCGTTTAAATGTCACACAAGACACTACAGTGACTTGTACATTGAAGTGATAGAGAATTGTATCTTTCTGTAAGATCCCCCCTATCCTTCCTAAATACATTGTACACATCATAGCACACTCATAAATATAATGTATAAAAGTATTCATCTTCATAAGGGGAACATTTATGAGGTCTGTTCAAAAAGTAAGTAGATTATACTTGTTCAAGACTGAGACAAGCGAGCACACTGCAACAAAGTAGGTTTAGATGTCATGTCCTTACCTCTCTGCAAAAAGTTGTTCACGAGTCTTATTGTCAATAGATAATGAAGCCATATCTTAGAATATTAGAATTCACTGAACTAATCTAATCTAAATGTCTAATCTTTTTAAACAGCATATGGGGACTCTGTAGTGGGTTGGGAACAAGTGTTTGATTGGCACTGTCATTTCAAAGGGGAAATGGAGGCTTCAATCTGTGCAACCTTCAACTTCAACAAATGAAGAAATTCTCAAGTGTGAATTTTAGTATTAAATGAATATGATTAAGAAAAGTGGAACTTCAAAAACTGGACAGGTATGTTCAAGGCATAATACCCCCCCCCCACACACACATCTGGGATTTGCTAATCTCAATTGAAGAGGTCTTTAGAAATTCTTCCAGTCTATAACAGGACTGGAGGATTCCTCCACTCTAACCCAAACCTCTGCAAAGGGGTAACAAGTGGCAAAACCCTACTGTCACAGAGAATAACTTTAGATGGATGATGTCAAATGATTAGCACAGCTGAAGAAGCATGGACTAGTTTCAAAAATTTTGATCACTACTTATTAGGGAACAAGAAAGATGCCAATTATGAAAGGATCATTGAAAACATGTACATAAATTTAAAAATTCATAATATGACATAAACTTGAAGGTTTATTTCTTGCACTGCCACATAGACTTCTTTCCAGAAATTTTGTCAGTAAGGAACAGGGTAAACAATTCCACCATGACATAATGCATAAAAGAAAACCAGCAAAATGCTAATTTCAGACCAAATGGCCTAGAATTTATTGAAGGAAATCTGCTGAATCTGGTTTCTTCACTTTTATTGAGTTTTGCTCATTTTATTATAAAAAGCAATTACTGGAAATACAATACAAAAAAATTAACGTTAATTTTTAAATCAGTGTATTAAATTTAGGGAAGGTAATAAAGGTAACAAACTAGAATAGAAATTCCATTCTAGTTTCAATTTGTAGGCTATGTAATCAGTACATATCAATCTGAATTTTAAACTGCTATATATCTCCAATTCCAACACTAAAACTACAGGAATGAACGAATATAAAAATTTGCTTTAACGTCATTCTAAAAGATATCTTAATTTTTAAAGAATTTGTAACATTAGCAAGTTTATAAGAACATGGACTCTTCTACTGGTAATACTCCAGTTTAGTTTTGAAAATAATGTGTGTAGCTCCCTACTATGAGTCAACTGACAGAACTAAAGAAGTTTAATTGTATGTGCATAACTATCTGTAAGTGCATATATTTTAAGATTTGTTTGCTTGTTTGAGACCAAAAACCTCAGCTACTGGGGGGAAAAGCTCAGCATTCTACCAAATAACTCAGTTTTGCTTGAAAATGACTAGAGAATATACTTTCTATTAGTGGCTGATTTCAAGATTTAATATTTCCAAGTAAATGGTGTGTTACAGATACACTATACCACAGAGGCCTTAATTATTTGTCTATTATTTTATAATTTTCACCTCTGATATTAATGAGCCATTCTGCTAGTTTCCATACATATCCTTCACACTGGCTCATGTACCTATATGAGTGAGGAGAGGAGGAGAAAAAAAAAAAAAAGCAGCAGCAACAATAATTTAACAATTTTTAAAACAAAATAATATAGCAATCAATGTTTTCCAAGTATTGCAATTAAGGCTAATTACCTTCCATTCGTGATATACACCTGATGGATCAGTCTGAAAAAGTCTCGGTGTACCATCATAATCAAAACCTCCAATAAGGGCAGAGATTCCAAAAGGACGACGACCATTACTTTGAGTATATCGCTGAAAACAGAAATTAAAATCAAGTATTTAAAAATCAACCTCATTTCATGTTGACAAATGAAGACCACAGTAATTGTACATGTCAGGCACAGACTCTTTCTGTACACAGCTATGAACAAGCCCGGTTTTCTCACAGTTATGTAAAAAAAGAGGCTATGCCCAACATGTACAATAGCTTTTTATGGCTTTTAAACTGCCATAATGCTTTAATTTAATTCAGGCAAAAAGCTTCATAGTATGAGGCTTTTGCCTGAACTAAATTAAAGACCACAATAACACTTAAATTTTATGATGCTGTTATTGAAAGAATACTGTTCTTACAGCATGGTATGAACATGGAGCACCACATGTTCATACCATGCAATATAAAGCAGGTGGGCATATACATGGGGTGTGTTGTATGTATACAAATCAGTGGGAGAATGTGGGACAAAATATTTAAATGACTACAATACGGTAGTCTGCCAGATGTGCCAGTATAAGTACCTTCAAAACTGCAACCCTTCTGGGGGTTTCATGTATGGCTGTTTCTCAAGCGTATCAAGATTGGCTCAATAATCAAATAACATCCGGTCAATGGTAAACCTGTAGTTAGAAATAACTCCTTGATGTGAGGTGCCAAAAGAGGCTGGCAAGACCTGTACAGGTAATAGAAAGACTATGGCCAATCAAGCAATAATTCAGTATAAAAGTAGTAACAATACCTTGTCAGAGACTAGTAATACCTTGTCAGAGATGTGAAATCTAGCTGATGACTAAAAGAGATTCCATCACTGTCAGGAACAAACAAGAAGATAGAGTAACTTTTAGTGGGCTCAGGTATGGCAACATTAGGACAGTGGAGAATTGGAAAACTATTGCCTAGTGTGATGAATCCAGGTTCCTGACAGGAGAACCAGAATATGGTGAAAACAAGATGTATCCAGGGAGCAAAACGTGGATGTCACAGGTTATCTGGAAATGGTTTCCATCTGGGTGTATGCTTTCATGGGTGCAGTGTATCCACCGGTGAATGAGTTCTTCCAAAAGGATAGTGCAGCATGTAATATGAGTGAATTCGCCCACTGTTGTGGTCACCCCAGTCACAATACCTCAATCCAACTGAGCACCTGTGGGATGAGGTGGAATGAGCTCTTTGGAGTGGAGACCCACAAACATTCAATTTGCAACAACAGTAAGAAGGAACTGAGTCAATGTGGACTAGCATCACTGTGGCAGGCTTTCAATAGCTCATTAAGCTTCATGTCTCTAGAAAAATAGAGCCTGTTCTAAGGGCTAAAGGCATACCTACTTGTTATTAGGTAGGTATACCTAATAAAGTGGCCAGTCCAGTTGAATTATAATAACTTTTGTTTGTATTTTGGTTTGACTATTTGAGCCATATGAAAGAGAAGTTGAAAATTACAGAAAGAAAAAAAAAGAAAAAAATTATGTACGCATATTTTACTGCTCAAAAATGTAGAATTATAGAGGGAGAAAAGTAAATCTTTTTGGGTTTAGAAAGCCTTCAGTGGCTCAGTTAGTAATAAAACTCAATCTAGGGCTATGTTTCAAAACTGGCAGAGCTTTTCTCAAAAGACTGCATGTCTAGTCGCAGCTAGGGATAGACATTTTCTGAACGGAAAAGCTCTCACAAATAATGTCTTAATATAAATTATATTCCCTTTCACACATTTCAGGTTAAGGAAATTGATATATAGTGCTAAGACATAAATATACAGGTAGTTCTTGACTTTACGATTTAATTCGTTCCTAGCGCATGCTCGTAAAGCAGAAATTATATCCCATAGACATGTTAAAAATAGGGGTTACGTTCTCAACAATGAAATTAGTTAGCTAATTAGTTTATGTTTAAACAATGATTGATTTATCCAAAGAAATTAAAACGTAGCCTGTAAAATCAAGCAAATTATAATAATAAAGAAATTATTTATGACTTACAAATTTTAAAGAATGGTTATTTTTCATCGCCTAAATGCACACTTGTTGATCACTCATTATTGGCTCAGCACTAGTTGGTTTGTTTCACATGGAGTCATCTTCTTCAGAAATGCTTCAAGAGGTGCTTGTTTCCAAGATTATCTTCTATTTTCTTTATAAATTTCAATAGCATGCATAAGCATTTTTTAATGGAACGCACAAATTGCAACTAACACGATTTGCGTGGAGTAACAAGTTTACAAAGTTAAAAAAAAAAAAAAAAGAATGAAGAGAAGATTTTGAAAATTTATTTATGTTTTTTATGCAATTGAAGATTTCAGTAAAGGGGAAACACGTTTCACCATAATAATGCAAAAAACCACACAATTCCAGCTATCGGTATTTTCGAAAATGCAATAACATCGAGTTAACTACCCATTTATAATTGCTTGCAGTAACAGAAAAGCCCAATAAGCCGGAAAGTGCAAATCGTTTTTATTTTTTTATCGTCGTGACCTCCAGAAATGTGCTTTAGAAAAATGTCACAAAGGTGTTCAAAAGTGGTTTTTATAACATAGCATATGATAACAATGAAAGTGTAGTGCATTTCAGTGATTTGATTTGGTAACTAATACAATTTACACTATTAAAACGACCTTTTAGAGAGTTATATAGCGAAAATTTCAACTTCTGAGGTCGTGAAACGAATTACCAAAAAACAACGTGTTACTGGGTTCACATTACGATATTTTTACAATACAATGGTGTCACTGGAACAGATTAATATCGTAAAACTGGGATACTGTATTGTATAGCTACGCGCGTGGTTTGAAATGCGGTATTTATGAATATTTAACATTCATTTTTTGCAATTAATGTTCATATTTTCGATTTTGTTGATACTTCGAAAAAAAAAAAAACAAAAAAAACCTCGTAAACCCAAGAACTGCCTGTATATTAAACTTCTTAAGGCTTGATTTTATGCATGGATGATAAAAATCTGAGGAACAAGGCATTAAGATATTTTAGCTGTTCAAATGAAAAAATAAAAAATAAATAGATAAATAAAATAAAATAAAAACTAAAACCAAGGTAACAATTTTGAAAAAGTTGAATAGATATCACTTTGTTTTGTTACAAATATAAAAAACTTGATATTTGTGTGTGTCCGAATAATGCAATCATTTTATGGCTGAATCATTTTATCATTTATGGTATTAATACAGGAAAAAATTTTTCACTTTTTTTACAAAAATATGAGCTGATACACGAAACATACAAGAATTTACAAAACAGTTAATAGCAGTAAGTTTATTTCTTAAATGACTGAGGCTCATTACTATTATTTATTATTAAAGCTAAATGGAAATATCAAACAGAGAAACTTTTGTTAATGTGTAAGAATATTGCACTGTAATTTCCATTTTAATGAAAAGAAAACCTTACCTGTTTCAACTGTGCTATGAAGCGGGTAATATATTCCAGTGTAACAGCATCTTCAACTGTTAATTTATGACTCTGGCATTCTACTCTTGCTCTATCAATGAGTATTCTGGCATCAGCTGTTAATCCTAAAAAGGAAACAATAAATGACAATGAAATTGCTAACTGTAAGCAGTTACAGAACTATGAAAGCAGCATTCTCAAAAATCATTTGAGTTTGGTTGGAAGGAGAGAAAAGGTTAAACAATAAATCTGAACTACAGAGAAGAATATAATTTTTGTTATTAGCACTGGCTATCCTATACAGCTGACAACTGTGGATTCCTCATTTGTGGTTTCTGATCCCCACAGTATTTCAGTAATTGCAATTTTCAAGGATGTAACAGATAATGTAATAGATGTAATGTGTTAGGGTTGTTAAATATACAAGAACAGTAAATCTTAATTGTTTATACAGTAACGTTAGAAGTGTCGTCAATAAAATGAGCGAATTCGAACTGCTGGTTAAAACAAGTAACGCGGACATAATAGGGCTTACAGAGACATGGTGCCACCCGGAAATTGGGGATGATGAGTTTCAGTACGGCTTGTATAATATATTTAGGAAGGATAGGTTAGATAGAAGGGGTAATGCTTCTTATCAGAAGCAGCCTGAGTGCGACGATAGCTTTCCCGGATTCAGACATTTCACATGCTAGTATAGAGTCTGTATGGTGTGAGATAGTTGGAAACAAAGGTATAATGCGAGTAGGAGTAATCTACAGACCAGGTGATTGTGAAGATTATGACAAAAGCCTCTACATGCAAATGGAATAGACAAGTAAGCGTCAATGCCTTATTATGGGTGATTTCAATTTGCCTCTAATTGATTGGAGTAAATGGGAAGGAAACTTGACATGGGGAACAAAATTTTTAAATCGACTAGATGACTGTTATTTGTATCAACATGTCAGGGAAAGTACTAGAGAAAAGAATATCCTAGACCTCATCTTCACCCATGATACAGGGCTGACAGTAGAGGAACCAGTAGCAGGAAGTGATCACGGAGTTCTACGGTGGATGATGAAGAAAGAGAGGTAGCAGTAGTAAAAGGCAAAGGAATGGGTTATAATTTCAGAAAACGAAATTACGATGCCTTAAGGTACTACATGGCCTCTATTAACTGGGTAGATATCGCACAGAGAATGAATACAATTGAACTGTGGTACGCTGTTGTTGTTGTTGTTGGTTTTTAGGAGCATTAGCAACTAAGGCCATATTGCTCCGGGATATGCGGTGGTCATTCCTTGACCTTTCCGCATCCTCCGTATTTGGTGGTAACGGGCTCAAACCCCGGTCTGATCAAGAAGCGTGTGCTACGCACTGCTGCTCCTGCCCACCTGGCTATGGAGGCGCCCACTGTGGTACGCATTTAAAACATTAATCAGAGATGCCTTGAATGCGTACATACCATTAAAAAAATACTCCACGAGAAGAGCTCCAATTTGGATGAATAGTGAAGTTGCCGCATTACTTGAGCAGAAAAAGGTGGCATGGAAAGGTTACAGAGCAATAAAAAGTACTGAAGCCTATAACAGCTACAAGGTGATGTGTAATAGAGCCACAGAAAAGGTTCGACAGGCAAAGGCAGTTTATGAAAAATCACTAGCAAACAGAGCAAAGAGGGGGGATAAAGAATTCTTCACATATATAAATGCCAAGAAGAGCAGGACAAACCAGATCGGACCTTTATGTAAGGGAAAGGGGATAGTAATAAATACACCAGCTGCCGTTGCAGATGAACTCAACAGTTATTTTGCATCGATATTTACAAATGAAAAACGTTTTGTGGCAATGGGAAATTGTGGGAGCGAAGTTAAAAAATATGTAATTAATGATATTGAAATTTCGCAAGATTATTTAATGAAAAAACTTTCGAGCCTACAGACCAGTAAGGCTCCTGGAGTTGATGGAATATACCCTATAATCTTAAGAGAGGCGGCAAGCGAGTGCATTGAACCATTGAGGCTAATTATGTGAGCATCACTAGACTCTGGGGAGATTCCCTTGGATTGGAAAAGTGCCAATGTATCTCCCATACATAAGGGTGGCTCTAAAAGTGAAGTTGGAAATTATCGACCTGTCAGTCTGACTTCAGTAGTAGGGAAAATCATGGAGGCAATGATCAAGGGTGGAATTCAGGATCATTTGGATCAAATTGAAATTCTCAAGGATACTTAGCATGGTTTTGTAAAGGGAAAATCATGTTTAACAAATCTGGTTCGCCATTTCGAAAGGGTCACTCATGAGCTGGATTTAGGGAATAATTTCGACATTGTTTATTTAGATTTCAGCAAAGCTTTTGACTCAGTCCCACATGAGCGGTTGCTTTATAAGCTGGAATGAATCACTGGGAAAATCCTTAGATGGATAGAAGGATGGCTTCAGGGCAGGAGGCAGAGGGTTGTGATAAAAGGCTATTCCTCAGATTGGGTTGATGTAAGAAGTGGGGTTCCCCAAGGATCAGTATTAGGACCACTGTTGTTTTTAATTTTCATAAACGACATTGATGAAGGGATAGAGGGCGTGATGTCTAAATTTGCAGATGATGTTAAAATTGGTAGAGTAGTTAATGATCAATGTCAAGCTGAGCTTCTTCAGAGAGACCTAGATAGACTTCAAGAATGGTCAGAAAAATGGCAGCTGTGCTTTAATCCAACAAAGTGTAAGGTATTACACCTGGGAAACAGTAATCCCAAAAAAACTTATTCACTTGGTGGAGTTCAACTAAACCCAGTACTGGAGGAAAGGGACTTGGGTGTAACGATACGGTCAGACATGAAATTCTCTGAGCATTGTAAACAGGTTGCAAGGAAGGCCCATGGTGTCCTATCGATGATCTATCGAACTTTTGCAAGTAGAGATAGGGACGTGATAATCCCATTATATAAGGCTTATGTTAGACCACACCTGGAATACTGTGTTCAAGTATGGAGACCGCACCTAAAGAAAGACATCGAGCTTCTTGAAAGGGTGCAAAGAAGGGTAACTCGCCTGGTGAGATCGGCAAAAGGGCGTCCTTATGAAGAAAGACTTCGAATATGTGGGTTGCAGAGTTTGGAAACTAGACACCTTAGAGGAGATTTGATTGAGGTGTTTAAGGCTCTGAGAGGCATCAGTAAAATGAATGAGGACAAAATTTTCAAGATTATAAATGATGCTAGAACTAGGGGACATAAATTCAAGTTACGGGGGGAAATGTTTAGATTGGACTGCAGGAAGTTTTATTTTAGCCAGAGAGTTATAAATTACTGGAATAAGTTGCCTTCATGGGTGGTAGAGGCTGACAGTTTGGAGAAATTCAAAGGTCATCTGGATAGTACTTTCGGGTAAGGGAAGCGCATAGGATGATAGGTTTAATTTCCTTTTTATTTATTTCTTATTTTATTTTTTTTTATTTATTAATTATTATTATTTATTTATTTATTTTTTGTTTTTATCATTGTTTTGTTCGAATTTTTTTTTTTTTTTTTTTTTTGCTGGTGCAGCATAAGCCATAGGCTTTCTTGCACCATGCGGCCGTTACTAATACTAATACTATAACACTATTCAGAAAGTGATAGACAACCAGCAAAACCTGTTTATTGTTTATATTCAAATCATTCTCTAAGCTGTTCATTGTACTAATCTTATGCTTTCGTCCTTAGTAATTTTAACTTATATGAAAATATCCTTTTCTTCATGGCACTTAATTTATTTTTATCTTTATTTATTTTTAATTTGCTTTGGTTTTTTAATTAGTTTCTCATTTGTTCAGAATTTCTTTTTTATTTTTATATTATTTCCCTGGAAAGTAATTTTATGCACAGATCTATCAGTGCTTTTTTTTTCCTAAAAAAAAAAAACTTCTGGAATGCATAGTTTGTTACACAAAAAGATGGATATCAGTTTTATACAAGGTTTATTCCCTTAACAAAATTAAATATGTAAACACAAAATAATAAAAAAAAATTATAAACATTTACATACACAACTGAACATTTTTATATATGACAATGAGTCACAAATTACTGCAATGGCAAAGAACAAAGGAGTTTCAAGAAATTATAGATATTCTAGTCGTCGACCGTGCGGCCACGCATTTTCATGCTCCGCATTTAGTGCTAAAAATATAGTGTTAATAACAGTGTACCATGATGAATCCAATACCAGAAGACTCCATTTAGTATTTGCGACCCATTGATGGAGCTATCGTACAACTCTCTATGACAGGTAAATTTTTATTGTCATTTTTTCGTCGCGTATATTGCAATCATAACTATGGTATTTCGGAGTTGGCCCAACTGTGTAAGTAGAAACCTCACCAGGTCAAGGTTGTCACACAATAGGCCTGATTAAATCCCTTAATCATTACGTGTGTTAAATTCCCTAATGGCCTCTTCCCTAGCAACAACGGCCTGAAGTCGGCAATTAAATCTGCTGAAAGTCACCATAGCAAATTGTCTCGAAAGTAACTCCTCTTCTGAGCTTAACTGAAAAGTCAGCTGAAAGCAGCACATTCAAAGTTCACTACACTAAAATTTGTCATAGTTCAAATATGCTAAGCCCTACCCAGAAGAATGCCATGTGTGCCAGAAAAACCACGTATAGCCAGTGTCAAAAGCCTGCGTCTCTCGCTGTGCAGTATGTCAGCTGTTCACTTAGCCTAGGGGCTTGCTGCGTAAATAATCTCTCAAAATTGTCAACTTCTAAGCGAAGATCATACCTGTGCCAAGCTTGCAAAACACCTATACATAAGAAAGTACCACCAAATAAGGCCATATTGCTCCAGGGATATACGGCAGTCATTCCCCGACTTTTCCGCATCCTCCGTATTTGGTGGTCACAGGCTCGAACCCTGGTCTAATCAAGAAGCGTGTGCTATGCACTGCTGCTCCTGCCCACCTGGCTACGGAGGCGCTGATATTGCTTCTAACTGTGGAAATACTACTGTAAATGTAAATTTAAATGAATACAACCAAATAAATAACAGCAAGTCTAGACGGCCCAAGTGAAATATCAAATTCAGCTGCGAAACCAAAGAAAAAGCTGAGTACCAACAAGCAGATAATACTACGTTCCTCCGCCTAGACGACCAAAAACTAGAACTCGTCGCAAACAAAATAAAGCATCTAATAATCAACACTCTAGATAGTCAACTAATGTTTCTGGTCAAGGCTAAATTATTAACTCTCTCTGAAGATCACAACAATCAAGGTACGATGGCGAATACCCCCAGGGTCAATTCGCACACATCATATCCACCAAGCATGAGGTCACGTAATGGTCATGATACTAAACGCACCCAAGCCCATCAAAACATGACGAGTTGTGTTCAACCAGTTACAGAAGCTAGTGTTATCAACCATATAATTCCTTCACTAGAAATTTAAACTTCGAGTTTAAATTTAAACTAGAAATTTAAAACCCATGAGGATAAACTTAGCACAAGCAATTCATGTCATGGAATAGAGAAGTTAAGTCTCACACCTGAATCGAGTAATATCATTTTTCCGACATTAAATAACCCTAATGCGGTAGGTCCTAAGGCCAGATATCTCAACACAAACCAACTGAGTTTCAGAGAGACCACTTAACTCATATGGGAAAATGTATTGACAGATCCACAACAAATAATCCAGTGGCAAATTGCCTTAATGAAGACGTTACTGAGTGGCCATATCAAGAAGCTAATACTTCATATACCAGTCTGCCGGATTGCCTGCCAATCCAGAATGCTATACACTGTCTCAGTAGCCTTATGCCAAATAGACTGAATAACAAATCACGTGGGAACAGAAATGAAATTTTCTTCAAAAAATTTGTTCAAAGACCTCCCGTCCCTTCCTACTTATCTAGTCATAGCAGGTACAGCCGAAACAACTACATCTTGGCAGCCGGTACACAATACCCTACCAATAACAACTGCTGTAGATTGTCAGGTGCATCATTCCCCCCTCTCGAATAAAATCCATGATCACAAGACCCATCCAACAACCTAAAGCCATCTTTGTTTCCTGAGTCGACCCTCAGACTACTCCAGACCAAACTGTGTCTGAATGTCTATGACTCATGAATATAACTGTAAGAGACATCCTACTGAAGAGGGCAGCCACATATGCGACCTTCAAAATTGAGTGTGATGAAAAAGATAATAATGTTGCCGCCACTTCCTTCTGTGGGAGCTCTCATCAGGCCTTTTTATGACAACGGCCATCCGAGATTAAAACCACCTTGCTATGTATATCCCAGTAAGCCAACCACAAATGGCACCAGGGGTTTCCCCCATCTCCGCATAGTATATATTGTAGGTGTGAAACAGAACACTGTCAATGCCAGAGGTTTAAAGGTGTATGGATCTTGTATATGTGTAGTGTCGTGTACTGTTGTTCCTCTGGTCATTTGGCCACTGGGCCCCTAATGGGACCCAATGCTGCACACACTCCGCCCCGTGGAGCAGACCAGGTACACAACTATTATAGTTATTTACTCTGGCAGGTCCTGCCACCTAACTTCCTGAGATTTCAGTGGCTAGGATCTTAAAAATAAAATAAAATAAAAATAAATAAATAACAATACAAAAAAAAGAAAAACCCACTATAGATAGGGGTCAGCCAAAAGGAGTACTAGTTATGCAATTTGAAGTCATTGTTTTTGGGTGTAGGGCTCAAGCAATTTAACAATGATTCGAATGCTAGTAGTTGTAAGTTAGAGGGGGGAGACTGAAGGCTGGGGGGAAAGACAGAAATATGGAGTCCATAGAGAAGATGACCCCCAAATCAGTGGAGCAGGCCCGCCCCACCAGAGTGGAAAGAGGGGTGCTGAGGGGGGGAGGCCAGAGGTAACATCCCTCTCCCGCCCAGGGAGTGGAGGCAAAGGACCACGAAAGGGAGCGTGGCTAGAAATGCCTATTGGCAGCAACTGAGCTGTGCTGGTGGTTGCATCCCATCTGGGACAGCATGCCATCTAGGAACAGCCAACAGCATGGATGACCTTGTGGTCCATAAGGTTCCCATGACCATCCATCCATCTGGTGAAGCGGTTGGAACAGAACATGCAATTTCACTCAAACACAAAAAATCCCCCCCCCCATTTTTTCTTATATTTTATAGTTCTTTTTTTTTTTTTTTTTCCTTTGCATTTTATAGGTTTTTTTATTTTTTTCCCTCTTTCTTTCATTCATCCATAATTCTCATTCACACCAGGGAGGGGTGACTTATTAAACAAGCAAAACTGACACCAAGCTGTCAATCTCGCCTGTCCAATTATTGCCCACAAACTCACAAGTATGACGCCATAGGAAGGAAACCAGGCAATTGCAGAATATATGCACCAGTCAGTTACACAGGATAATGAACCTCTACTGGATCGCCAGTCAGATGTCAATCAAATTTCTACAATAGTCACTACCCGACACATGATACAAAGTAAGACTATACCCCGTAGAAGACCTACTAGGATACAGATAAAACCATTATCCATACATAGGGAAGATTTTTTATCAGAATGTTAGGAGCATACGAAACAAGTTGGACACATTGGAACAAATGCTCTTGTCACGGTCTGCTGGTGTCATCTGTCTCACCAAGACCTGGCTCCAGCCACATCAAGAGTCTCTAGTCGCTGCTGGATACAAGGCCTACTTCAAATCCAGATCTGTAACGAGGGGTGGAGGAGTAGCCCTGTTTGTATGTGACATAGCACTTCAAATCATCTTAGACAGCTGGAGTTTTGGAGTCCCCCACTTCATGGTAAAGTGTCAGCCCATACGTAATTGAACCACTCCAAGCAGTTTATAGCTCTATCCTTGCTTGCCGAGTTTTCCCTGAGAACTGGAATAAATATGCTGTAATTCCAATGCCGAAAATTACAAAGCCTAACCTCATGGAGCACTATAGGCCTATATCTACTGCATCTACCCTGCTAAAAGTACTGGAGAAAGCTCTACTGCCAAAGTTGTCGAATCAGACACTGGCTGGGCAGCCTCAACAAATTCATTATTCAATAACTACAAGATCAACAATTACTAACCTCCTCACTGTTCAAGCTGCGATACTAAATGATTCCCAAGCAAGAAAGGAAATTTCAATAATTTATGCCGATATAAAAGCAGCCTTTGATAGTCTAGATGTACATACCTTACTTCATCTGCTTACTTCAACACGCCTTCCAAATAAAAGGAAATTTGCTGAAGTTCCTACAGGCCCTACTTACTTGTCAGTCCATTTATTACCGTACAGATAGTCAGCTCCTCCAACGGCAATTCCATGCAGGAATTCCACAGGGTGGAGTCTTATCTGGACTCCTTTTTACCGCCATGATGATCCCGTTCTGCAAGGGTAGGGATGATGTATGCACTTATGCAGACGATATTAAAATCCTAACACCCATCCAACTGTCCATGACGAATAGTGCATTATGTGACCAGATTAATTATAAGCTTCTGAACTTATTTGTGTACTTAGATAAATTTGGCTTGGCCCTAAATCCGCAGAAGACTGTATTCATGGTGTACTCGCTCAAAATATCACCTATGCTCGTACACCTGAAACTTAATGGCAAACCTATCCCAGTTGTTGAGACGCACAGAGATCTGGGAGTAACATTTGATACTAAACTTACGTTCAAGTCTCATATTGACCTGATTATAAAGAAAATGAACTACTTACATTGGGCAACAAAACAGCACCTCTCGCACATGAAACAGACTGCAACAACCGCATATTTAAGAACCACAGTGTATTCGGCCATTTTGTATGGTGCCAAATTGTGGACGTCAGCCACTCCTACCCACATTAGGAGAACATATGCAAGTGAATTCTGGCTGCTGAAGTGGGCAAACCATAAGCACCATCTCCCTCAACAGTTAAGGACCACGCAGCTCTCTGAACAGCTTAAACTGCAGCATTTATCAGACATCATTGTCTGGAAACGATTAATAACCACAATCAAAATGATGACTGGCACAATATCATCACCATGCTTCTGGCAGCTTTGTGAGTAGCACATCGCGTCATCTGCATTAAGAGGCACCAACTCCTTGAGAATGAAGACCAACAGACTGAAGATGTCTGACAGGTTTATGCCCACCAGTGCGTTAGAATCAATTCAGTGCCTAACATATATCAGAATTGACCTACTAAGGCTCATAGAAGATCTGAAATATAGGAAACAAACCGCAGTGCGGTTCGCTGAGGCTACTGTTGCCTAGTAGTTGTGTGAATTTCTGTCAAGAATTGTGTGTACGCAATTGAATAGTTTATATCTCGCACAAGTTGATTCAGTGGATGTGATGTTAAGATGAACTTTTGTATTACAATTGCCAGGACTCTAGACAGAAATGTAGTGATGAGTAATGCAGTTTATATTTCATCTTTTTGTGTATATTTAACCTTTCTTGTATATTTCAGCCATTATTTTATTTACATTTTATGGTAATCCCCTCATTTTCTGCCGTGAAGGGAATTTGTCACTTACCACCTATATTTTATATTTGGTAGAACAAATAAAGATTTATTTATTAGAATATATAAAACTTTTTGAACCAAACCAATGACAATATGCACAAACAATACATGCAAATGTTTTGCCCATTAAAGCTGTTGAAAATATCAAATATGAGACAATGCCAAGAAATGGCTATTTTCTGAATTTGGTTTAGGAACTACCAGCATGTAATCAGGTGGCTCTGAAGGTGTGGGATTTCAAGGCAAGTGCATAAACACATGCACTGGTACCTTTTACTTATATTACTCTGTTACCTGGATGTGTGAAATACTATAAATGTCATTTTATAAACGAGTTGGCATTTCACATATAATGCATGTGAATCTAGTAATAAATATTTTTAATCTGAAAGATTTTTCAACATTTATAAATTTTTACTTTTTTTTATGAGTTACTTGTTACATTCCAACAGAAAAAAAACAAACACTGGGTCCAAACAACAATGCAATGTCAACCACTAAAAAATTAGACTTGCTAAACTGAGAGCAGCTATTCATGATAAATAACTAAGTGTTTTAAAAGGAGTACAATTTTTTAATAAGCTGCAGGAACATTTTAAGTCCATTTTAAGGTGCATGATTTTTCTGGCTACCTGAAAATGGAATGCAGTGTTCTCCCCAGAAAATTTTGCCAGCTGGGTGGCATTATGAAGTAGCCAGGTGGGGAAGTGTAATACTTTGCAACATAAAATTTTCTGTCATTTATAAATGTGACTTAGTGATCCAGAGCAAAAATGAATTGCATAATTCAACATTATATGCTCCTGTCACATTGACCTTGATCACATAGTATGTTTGAATTAATATTGATTGAGATCAGTGAGCAGTACCATACAGTACTGCGGGAATTGCTTAAATTTTAGCCGGGAGAGCAGTTAAATTCACTGGGCAGTTTTTTTTTTTATTTATTGTATGATGTGAGCAAACACGAAGGAACCAGTTTTCCCCCGCTTCCTTCGTGTATCATGGCCATGAGATCCAACCGGATAGTGCGGCACCATCCTGATATCCAAGTCCCAGGTGGGATTCGAACTCGTGACCTTTGGGTTGCCAGGCAGGCACTTTACCCACTAGGCTAGCCCGGTCGGCCACTGGGCAATGCGCCCATTCGATAGGTCCTGGGAAGAACACTGGAATGGTAACCCATTCCATGTCCAGCACTGTATTACCATACGAGTTTACTGGTATGACGAACCTCGACATTTGTCATGATAAGTTTCAAGTTATTATAAAGCTTTCATTCTAATTTGATGTATCCTCCCTGAAGCATGCATTTGATGCATGCTTCAGAAAGGATACATATATTTCTTATAGGCAGTCCTTTTGCATGACTTTATAATTCAGTAACAAGCCTTTAAGGGTTAACTATGAACAGTTTCATTACTCCTCTATACCTTTATAACTGGTTTCTTGTAGGCAATTTCTTGTTTTTGGCCTTGCTGAGGAACCCAACCTCCTTGGTGATTGGGGTTATTATTACTGTATTATGATACAAGCCCCCCACTTCCCCAACTTATGAAGCACTAGCTTTTAAGAAATGGAAGGGGAGAGGAATAATTACTGTAACCCATAATTATGTGTCACCCAATTTCATCCAGCCCTTATTTAAATTTACATAAGCTCTTTGGTTCCATGAGGCTGACTGACAGTTTGTTTCAACAGCTAATTACTGTTTGATTAAAAGTTTTTATACAGTAGAAGCTCATATAACTGGCAACTGGTACTCAGCCATTGCCAGATTTTTGAAAGTTAATAATATAGAGAACGGCTGACAGTAAACAACATAATTGCCAAAGCATCATGTAATGCTGTGATGCTTTGGCAAGGCCAGCTATATGATTATACAGTGAAGCAACACTCCCACTAAGACAAGGTGGTAGATGACTTTCATTAACCAGTGAAATACCATCACTTTGCTTATTGGAGGCTTGAAGTGGTGAAACCCATGTTTAGTCTCTAGAGCAAAGTTTCCGGCATCCCCTTCCCCCCATACTTCTCCTTCAACTCATGCACGGTACTAAGTACTATAGTTTTGATAACTTTCGTGTTTGGGGTTTTCATAAAAAAAAAAAAAAATCACTTTATCACTCACCTTGGTTTCATGAGCAAAATATTACTAAAGTATCAATAAATATATGAAAATATCAATAAAAACAGCCGAACTCTATTTCACAATAGCAATCTGTGGTCGTTCAGCATTAGCATTAGTAGTGGCAAATGATGCAAGAGCAAGCTTATGCAGCATCGGCAAAAAAAAAAAAAAAACTCCCCATTTCACCTATTCATTCCCTCCAATGCTTTGTCTAGTTCTTTGAATTTATTCTAACAGTATCCACTTCCATAACAACAGATGGAATTTTGTTCCAACAATCAACCGCCTGCTGACTAAAGGTAAACTAGCTAACATCCTCTCTGCAACTGTCCTTCCTCAATTTGAATTTGTGCCTCCTCATATGTGTAGTCTGAGCAAGAGGAAGAATCCCATCGGCATCGAGATTGCTCAATCCATTCAAGGCCTTAAACACTTCAATCAGATCACTTCGCAGGTGCCTACTCTCGACATGCCACAATTTGCCAAACTGAAGCCTTTCTTGTTAAGAGCATCCCTTTGTTCCCCTCACCAATCTCGTTGCCCTTCTCTGTACTCGTTCTAGCAGCTCTACATCCTTTCTAAAATGAAGCCTCCAGACCTATATGCAGTACTCAAGATGTGGCCTGACGACTACCTTATACAACGGGATAATCGGTTCCTTATCCCTGCTAGCAAAATTCCTATATATCATTGGCAAAACCCCACGAGCTGTCCTGGCAGCCTGTCTGCATTGCTCAGAGAACTTTATATCTGACTGCACAATTATCCCCAGGTCTTTTTCATTTTCCACTACCCTGAGTGTAGTACCACACAGTTGGTACATTACTCTGGGGTTACTGCTACCCATATGCCCATTTGTGGGTAGCAGTAACCCCAGATGTACCCATTTGTCAATGTTAAACTTCAACTGCCATTCCTCAGCCCATCTTTTCTAGATCCTGTTGCAGTATCTTGGATCCTTATGGCTGCTAATTGAGTGGCCAACAAGATTACAGTGTCTGTAAGGTGCCAGTTACACATATCTACCACAAGGATCTGGACTGCTAGGATTTTTCAAAAAAACTGAAATGGCTTCCCAACGCAGTGTATTACCTGATATCAATAAATTCATGCTATGTGGCTGAGCGATTCATTAATAACAATCAAACTGCATAACAGATCTCTCAACTGCTGTTCTTCATTACATCTCACAGATACTGTCATTCAAATTGTATGTCATAAATTTTAAAGCAAAAAAGGTATGAATTCAAGATGCAATGCTTGGGAAGCTTTTATGTAGCAGCAGCTTTGGCAGGTATGAAAAGGTTTCACCCAAGTTGCTATAATTTCAAAAATTGCAATCAAAAAGATACACATAATGAAGTTGCCAAAATGATTTTTAGCATCGCATTTTGTGTTCAGAATGATTATATGAACCATCCAAACAATTATAGTATGAGACTGATGACAGACACTGCATTGGAAAATTCCCAGTCTTTTATAATTTACATCAGATGAAGAAACAATACTCAATGATGTGCATTTTTATTTTTTTTATGTAAAATTTTCAAAAAGCCCTCCATTTATGAGGTTTCATACTATAATATAAAACTTCTTTTAGCTAAACATACACCACGTGGAGGATTGTGTTGTGAATGATTTGTGCATTTCAATCATGTATAAACACAGAATGGAAAGTGAAAGATGCTGTTTTTTTTTTTTTTTTTGGTAGTTGTTGGCGCATTGGCTTCTGTGGCCATAATGCACCTCCCAAGGTTTTTGCAGTACTTTGATCCAAGCCCGAGGCGGGATTCAAACCCGCGACCTTTGGGTTGCTAGGCAGGTACTTGACCCACCCGGCTAAAAGATGCTGTGGATAAGGATAATATACTGGTGGTGTTAGGAGTTACAATGCCTCTCATGTTACCAGAATCAAAGTAATGCAGCAGCAGAGATTTGGGATTACAGGTATTAGGGATATTAATATTATGGCCCTCAATAAGTTAAATCAAGCTTAACTGATTTAATATGCACAGTTCTTATCTTTGTAACTTTGCTAACCAAATTACATAGGATAAATAGAAACCTCAATAAATTCTTAATGTAGTGAATACTTCAAAGGCAAGACAAGAATAACATACAAATGTAACCATGCAAAGACAATAAACAAAAGTAAAAGAGTATGGCAGATATAAAGATAACCAACAGCTATGTGGAGGTGGGGGGAAGTTCCTAAATGAAAATAAAACTTTTCAATACTGGTATTTGTTGGGAAATCTAAGTATTGGTCAGCTTTTAATGATGAGTTTGAGGGTTTCACAATTAATAAATGAATTAATGTTTAAAAATATCCAAATTTTTAAAAAGGAGTGAGTTCTAAATATCCAATCTCTACCCTCATGGATAGGGGTAATTCTGATGGCAGCTCAACCATGCAACATGTGTGCTAAGAGAGACACTAACTGAGCATATTAGCCAAGCTAAAGCAATCAATGTTCAGATGTCCAGTGACACACATTTCCAAGAGTAGGTAACCATTACCATTTGAGAATGGTAGTGGGTCTTCAGAGTTCAGAGCACTGACCTCAATCGTGTGATCAACACCAAACATCTTTCCCATGAAATATATATTTAAATAATAAATTTATTAACTATATAATATTAGTGTAGATACACCATAGTTTACCCATAAATTTGAACTACATATGTAGCATATCTCATATTGTGAGTGCCTTCACAACAAGATAGCTGCTATTGCACTACTTCAAATAAATAACGCTTCTCTAGTAGAAACGACTACTGTTATTCATTTTCAGAGGATACCACCACACAGACGATCGTTTCAAAGCTAGTGGGCTTCATCATCAGTGGGCGGGCAGGTACCCTGGTAATGCAACATGCCATCACAGTTGCAAAGTTATTTCCACAATATGAGAGATGCCAAATGGTGTTGGTGATAATGTATTAGAAGACGAAATGCACAAGGCATAATTCCTTATGGGTTTAGGTAATTAACTATACAATCTATAACTATATATACAATATAATATCTACACCAATATTATATAGTTAATTACCTAAACCCATAAGGAATTATGCCTTGTGCATTTCGTATTCTAATAATAAATTTATAAATAAATTAATTACCCGCAAAGGCCATTACTACATGATCATCCAGCAAGCAAATTTTTCTAACTGTTCTTTCTTCTTGTAACTTAGCTACAGATTTCTTTTCAACAGCTAACACCACAATGTTTTGACCTCTCACCCCTACCTGAAAGAGAGAGAGAGAGAGAAAAAAAAAATATATATATATTAAACTGTTTCAGTATAAAAACAAAAGAGATGCATGTCAAGAAAATAAGTTAAATGACTAATCTGATTAATTGATATGATTAAAAAAGCTTCAAGAAATGCACCATTTTGAAATCATTTAGATTGAAGAAGTTACCAGGCTAAGATTAATGGTATCTAGCAGAATATATGGCTGGATTATGTGTTCAATGTTCAGAAACTTGCCAATACATTAAAACTTTTATTGATCATGGATTGCCTTAGGGTAACATGGTGGAGATGTTGAGCTGACAAATGAGAATCTGAATAAGCTGTAACAACAAAGAGTAAGAGTGCAGTAGGAAAAGAAAATGCAGCCAGCACCAAAAATAAAACAGCTCATGACATAAAGGATGAATGTGACCAACAGAAAAGGGCATGAAATTCATAAAAGGAGTGATGTAGGCAATTTTTTGCATAGCTATAATGAACTGTATCAAATCAAAAGGAGCAAAATTCTGTCAAAGGTCTACTCTTAGCATCTTAAAATGTGAATAATTTTACTGTATACCTAATATGGCACATAAACAATAATAAATATTTACGTATATGATAATATACGATAAAAGGCAATAAAAATACACGTGTATTTTTATTGCCTTTTCTGTTTTAATAATGGTGTTCTTAATTTCTGTTTTTACTGAGTAGTTGAGTGAAGCTTAAATTAAGTAGGTGAGTTCAAAAAGTTGACGTAGTAATAGTGGCATGTGATGCAAGAAAGCAAGTGCATGAGCTTATGCAGCATCAGCCAAAAAAAAAAAAAAAAACATACCATTCCCTCCAAATGCCTGTCCAGTTCCTCCTTAAATTTATTTAACCTCTCAACTTCCACGACAGATGGAAGTTTGTTCCAGCAATTAACCACCCACTGGCTAAAGGTAAATTTTCGCACATCTATTCTACATGTCTTTTCTTAATTTGAATTTATGCCCCCTTAGGTTCGTAATCTGAACAAGTTGAAGGATCCCATCAGAATTCAGTGTGCTCAACCCATTCAAGGCCATATACACCTCAATCAGATCATCGCGCAGGTGCCTAGTCTCCGGCCACTGCAATTTGCAGAACTTCAGCCTCTCTTAGTAAGAGGATCCCTTCATTCCCCTCACAAATCTTGTTGCACTTTCACGTACACGCTCAAGCAAATCTACATCCTTCCTAAAATGAGGCCTCCAGACCTGTACGCAGTACTCAAGGCACGGCCTGACCATTGTCTTATACAGAGGGACAATCACCTCCTTCTCCCTGCTAGCAAAATTCCTATATATTATTGACAAAACCTCATGACCTGCCCTGGCAGCCTGTCTGCATTGCTCAGAAAACTTCATATCTGACTGCACAATTACTCCCAGGTCTTTTTCATTTTTTGCCACTTTAAGTGTAGTACCACACAGTTGGTACGTTTCTCTGGGGTTACTTCTACCCATATGCAGTACTTTGCATTTGTCAAGGTTAAACTTCAGTTGCCAGTTCTTAGCCCATCTGCCCAAATTATCTAGATTCTGTTGCAAAAGCACACTGCGATTACAAACCTTAATAACTCCTCATGTGTGAATGCAGATGCAAAATACTCATTCAAAATCATCTGCAAACTTCGAACACCAAGCCTGATATACCTTCATCAATATCACTGAAAAATATACAAAACAACAGAGGACCCAACACCGAACCCTGTGGGACTCCACTAATAACATTAGTCCACGAAGAGCAGCACCCATTAATTACCACCCTCTGTCTTCTCCCACTCAACCATCCTTTTATCCATTGTAGCAACTTACCCTTAATACCATTCTGCTCCAATTTGTACAATAGTCTTCCATGCGCAACAGTGTCAAAAGCTTTCCTGAAATCAAAATATATGATATCAAAATTGTTTTTGCATCCAGTTCCTTTGTAACCACATCATAATATCCTATCAAATTTGTCAGACAAGACTTTCCCTTAACCAACCCATGCTGTGTCTGAATTATTGCTGCAGTCTTGTCTAGATGATCCTGCAAGGCTTCTTTAACCAAAGACTCCATCATTTTACCCAGAACAGAAGTTAAACTAACTGGTCTGTAATTACTCGTGCCACCCTTCGATCCCCCTTTGTGAATTGAGGATACATTTGCACATCTCCAGTCCTTGGGGACCTCCCCTGAATCCAGGGATGCTCTCATAATTATGGCTAAGGGTTTGCTTACTTCCTTTGCCGCCTCTTTTAATATAACTGGATAGATCCCATCCACCCCAGGTGCCTTTCTTATGTTTAACTTCAACAATTTCTCCTCCACTTTGCTCTCAGTTATTACAAAATCATTAAGCACCCTGCTACACTTTGATAACCTTCTGCCATTTTCAAACCTTAATAACTCCTTATGTGTGAATGAAGATGCAAAATACTCATTCAAAATACATTTTATAACATATAAAAGTACATATGCTTGTTAGTTTTGGTATACATCATCATCCCAGGAACATATCCCTGATGCAAAATTGGAGACTTCCTGCAGCAGACTAACATGAATGTTTTTTTTTTTTTTGGAAACCTCATGGTTGTTATTTTACTGCCACTCTTGAAATCTGAAATAATGGGGTTTCCCAAGGAAATTGTTGTGCATCAGGAATGCTGAATTCTTTACGAATTTATTATGAAAGTTGAATTCTTTATTGAGATGTCTTGTATGAAAACAGGTGCAGAGTTTTCTTAGAATGAAGTTGCATAAGACTGCAATTCTTGTACCTTCAGTATGAACTGAACTGAATCGGTTTCCTGAACAAGAATATAATAATACTGTTGTCCATTTGAGAAAAAAAAGGTAATACAGAACTGGCAGTTGGTTATTTGTTTCTAATTTCAAGTCAAATGAAATTCTGAGGACAACAACAGGGTTGTTGTCCTCAACTTCAACTCTGAAATACTTCAGAGTTGAAGAAATGGAGGAATGTCTGCAATTGCTTTAATCCACAGTTCCATATCAAAAATATATTACAACATATCAGATACAGGCTATTGGTTTTAGATGTAAGCTTTCTTCCAGCTAATAAAAAATAGTTTACCAATTAATTAACATGCCATATGAAATGAGAAAATCATGTATTGTTGTTATGAATGCAATAAACTACATTGCAAGTTATTTACTTTACTTTCTATAATTGATTTTAATGAATTATGCAGGCATTGGCTACTAAAATTTTTTATATTCTGTAATTTATTTTCATTAGTTAAAAAAAAGGTACCCTACAATTATATACTGTATTAATTAGTAAAAATGAAACACCAAATGCAGCATTAATATATGTAAAACACTCAAAATAATTTCTCCTACTTACAAAAAACATTAAAATTAAAGAATCAATCTTTATTTAAAAGAATCCAATGAACAATCATTTCTGTACATCAGTTGTTTTTTGATTTAGAAGCTTTACATTTAAGCACATTTTCAGTTTAATGTGGTTCAACAACACACCACTTCTCAGTTACTTTAATGAGTCAGCAACAAAGTACATGGCAGAAATCACATTAAGAGAATATGAAGGATGCATTTTATTGATCACAGCAGTTCTGTACTATAACTTCTATGCAAGCAATTTATATTAATATATAAAAACTTTTGATATTACTTGACACATTTTACAACATGTCTATATCATTTGGGAGTTTGATTTTGCACATCAGCTTGGCCCTTACATGCAAAAAATTTAACTCTCCATTTTTTTGTAAAATCTACTCTAAAAGTTTGTTCATAGATTTTCAATTTCCAATTCAATAATTCAAAACTTAATATTTTTAAATAATTTTTTTTTAATGTGGACACCATCTAGTATATTTTATACATAGGCAAACCACCAATCATGTAGCAGGATTAGCTTCACCGCACGAGGCAGGGAAACTAGTCCTGATGAGTGGTGAGGCATCACTATGGAAATGTAGTGAAACCAGTGTGCAGAAACAAATGGGTGCCAGTGACTCTACTACTTTTAGCAACACATTTCCAAGTTATGAGAAAATCAGTGTTACATGAGCAGGAGCACCCTTGTATAAAGTATGCCCAAAATGAAATTAAGCCTGATATTTTATTTTTTTATGACCAAACTACTTCAACATAATTAATGATGCAGACCAAAAAACACAACAGTTCGATAATAACAAAACTGATGCCTGTTGTAATCTTGTTGTTCTTGATCCAATCAGGGATGACTTAAGTTTAACTATCTGTGAAGTTGTTAGTTTCTTATGGGACATGTCAATCAAAACATGATTTGGGAATGTAAAGCATTTTAGCCAGGTTCATCCTCACTGATGATCAGAAAGAGAGCAGCAAGATCTCACATATCAGGAACTTCATCAAAATGCTGCTGACCCACACTTACTTTCTTCCATCATCACTAGTGATAGATCATGGATGTGGCTATGACCTGGAAACAAAGGCCCAGTCCTCTCAATGGAAGACTATCTCCTTCAAGAATCAAAAAGCAATATAATTTTCGTCAATGTGAAGTTTATGCCTACTGTATTTTTTGACAAACAGGGCACTGTTCATTATAAATCTGTCTGACATGGTCAAGCAGTGAACAAGAGGAATACTAGAAAACAGTTATGACAATTACATGATACTGTTTGCAGAAAATGGCCAGAAAAGTGGGCTTTGGAGAATCAGAGCTTGAATCATGACAACAGCCCTGAATAATCAGTGCTTTCCATTCAAGAATTTATTATGAAACACTCCATTACTTCTCCCCAATCCACCATAATTACCAGATTTAGTTCCCAGTTATTCCCCCCCCCACAAGCTTAAAGTCCCCTTAAAAGGTCACAGATTTTAACTGGTTTGTTTGTTTGTTTTTTTGGAGCATTAGCAACTAAGGCCATATTGCTTCGGGGATATGCGGTGGTCATTCCCTGACCTTTCCACATCCTCCATATTTGGTGGTCACGGGCTCGAACCCCGGTCTAATCAAGAAGCGTGTGGTACGCACTGCCGCTCCTGCCCACCTGGCTACGGAGGCGCCCAGATTTGTAACAACTGAGGAAATTATTCACAATACAACACAAGAACTTGCAGCAGATGCATATAAATTATCAGGCGACACAGAAGCCTATGGCAGATATAAGCTAGTCTGTAATCAAGTCACAAAAGAGGTTAGGCAGGTGAAGGCAGATTACGAGAAATCTTTGGCAAAGGATGCTAAGAAAAACAGCTGGAATTTCTTTACTTATATAAACTCTAAAAGGAGGAGGATGAATCTGATTGGTCCACTTGATATCGATGGTTTGACTGTTGATGATTCTGCTCAGATAGCAAACAAACTGAATGGGTATTTTGCATCTACATTCACACATGAGGAGTTATTAAGGTTAGAAAATGCCAGAAGGTTATCAAATTGTAGCAGGGTGCTTAATGATTTTGTAATAACTGAGAACAAAGTAGAGGAGAAATTGTTGAAGTTAAACATAAGAAAGGCACCTGGGGTGGATGGGATCTATCCAGTTATATTAAAAGAGGCGGCAAAGGAAGTAAGCAAACTCTTAGCCATAATTATGAGAGCATCCCTGGATTCAGGGGAGGTCCCCAAGGACTGGAGATGTGCAAATGTATCCTCAATTCACAAAGGGGGGATCGAAGGGTGGCACGAGTAATTACAGACCAGTTAGTTTAACTTCTGTTCTGGGTAAAATGATGGAGTCTTTGGTTAAAGAAGCCTTGCAGGATCATCTATACAAGACTGCAGCAATAATTCAGACACAGCATGGGTTTGTTAAGGTAAAGTCTCGTCTGACAAATTTGATTGGATATTATGATGTGGTTACAAAGGAACTGGATGCAAAAAATAATTTTGATATCATATACTTGGATTTCAGGAAAGCTTTTGACACTGCTGTGCATGGAAGACTACTGTACAAATTGGAGCAGAATGGTATTAAGGGTAAGTTGCTACAATGGATAAAAGGATCGTTGAGTGGGAGAAGACAGAGGATAGTAATCAATGGGTGCTGCTCTTGGTGGACTAATGTTAGTAGTGGAGTTCCACAGGGTTTGGTGTTGGGTCCACTGTTGTTTTGTATATTTATCAATGATATTGATGAAGGTATATCAGGCTTGTTAATGACAGTAATGGCAGTGTGCTACTGCAACAGGATCTAGAAAATTTGGGCAGATGGGCTGAGAAGTGGCAACTGAAATTTAACCTTGACAAATGCAAAGTACTGCATATGGGTAGAAGTAACCCCAGAGAAATGTAAAAAAGACCTGGGAGTCTAGTCAGATATGAAGCTTTCTGAGCAATGCAGACAAGTTGCCAGGGCAGGTCATGAGGTTTTGTCAATGATATATAGGAATTTTGCTAGAAGGGAAAAGGAGGTGATTGTCCCTCTGTATAAGGCAATGGTCAGGCCATGCCTTGAGTATTGCATACAGGTCTGGAGGCCTCATTTTAGGAAGGATATAGATTTGCTTGAGCATGTACAGAGAAGGGCAACAAGATTGGTGAGGGGAATGAAGGGATCCTCTTACCAAGAGAGGCTTAAGTTCTGCAAATTGCAGCGGCTGGAGACAAGGCAGCTGCGAGGTGATCTGATTGTGGTGTATAAGGCCTTGAATGGGTTAAACACGCTGAATTCTGATGGGATTCTTCTACTTGTTCAGATTATGAACCTAAAGGGGCATAAATTCAAATTGAGGAAAGACAGATGTAGAACAGATGTGCAGAAATTTTCCTTTAGCCAGCGGGTGGTTAATTGCTGGAACAAACTTCCATCTGTTGTTGTGGAAGTTGACAGGTTAAATAAATTTAAGGAGGAACTGGACAAACATTTAGAGGGAATTTTTTTGTAAACATTTTTTTTTTTTGTCTGATGCTGCATAAGCTTATACACTTGCTTTCTTGCATCACATGCCACTACTACTACTACTATTAGTAATTCCAAAAGAAGATTTCAGAAGCTGCAAAAGTGCTGGACTGTCTATACAATGCCAAGGAGACTATTTAAAAGGTAAGCGTCATCATTTCCCGCCAGTTCAGTCCTCTGAACTTTGATCGTACTTTATATATGGTATTATTGCTCAGTTTCATAACCTATTATCGGACAGTGTACACTGAAAATGATTTTTTTTATTAATATTAACTTAGAAAGTGGATGTTCTCCAGTGGCAAAAGAGTTAAAAGGATTTGCAAAAAAATGACTACATTTAGAAAAAATGAAGTGCATAATTCAAAGTTGCATTAACTGATGTCAACTAATGTTAAAAGAAAGAAAACCAGTTACTGCAGTTATATGTTTTAATATAACTGAAGTAACTAGTTTTCTTCCTTCCTTTTATTTGTTTACATTAAGGAATCTCTTATTAATAAAACTGCACAATAGGTAACAGCAATAATAAGCAAATGCTTTTATAAAAGAGCTTTTAGAATTTAAAATTGAGAATAAATAATAACTTTATTTACTAATCCCACCTCAACCATCAAATCAAATACACCCCAGAATTTGTTTAATCTGGCCATACATTCTCATATTCAACTCTACAATGGCTTTTAGCAGTTTTTAGCAAATTTGCAAACAAGTTGATAACAATTGTTGGCACTGCACCAGAATTAAGAACTTGCCATTAGGAAACATTAACTATTCCTAAACATGCAACACTATGTGTAGGAACAGTTAATCATTGAAATTAAATTGTACTTGTTGTTTCTTCTTTATTGAGATTGTCATCCAAGGTTTATTGCAACAGTACATGCAATGATATGGTGATTGCTAGAAATTATATCTAGTCTGGAGATGATCTGATTGATGTGTAAAAGGCCTTGAATGGTTTGAGCATGCTCAATGCTGATGGGATTCTTCCTCTTGCCCAGATTAATCACCTGAGGGGACATAAATTCAAATTGAGGAAAGCTGTAGAATAGATGTGAAGACAGTTGTAGAATATATGTGTGGAAATTTGCCTTTAGCCAGTGGGTGGTTGATTTCTGGAACAAACTTCTATCTGTTGAAGTTGATAGCTTAAATAAATTCAAGACAGAACTAGACAAACATGTGGAGCGAATGGATGGGTGAAATGGGAAGGTTTTTTTTTTTTTTTTTTCTTTGGCTGATGCTGTGTAAGCTTGCTTTTTTGCATCATATGCCTCTACTAATGCTAATCTTTGCTGCAAATTACATTTCTGCAGGTATATTGAGTGGAAGTCACATGACTGCCACTTAATATAAGCATACTGAAACCAATAAATTGCCATTAACACCATGATGGCATGGCATCCCTCAGAATAGGATGCCTATATAGCGTGCATAAATTTCAACCTCCTTGGTGGCCCTGACTAATTTTCATGCATCTATCACACAAACCCTTTTCCCATTTCAATTTGTTCTCATGTGTATGTCATCTGAGAAAGAGTGAGGAAACCACCAACATTTAGTTTACAAAATCTATTTAAAGCCTTATATAATTAAAGGAGATTGTAAATAAAACCATGCATAAAATACAAAATCTTGTGTATTTGTTTTGATACTTGTCAGTTCTTAGGCAAGAGAAACTTGCCTAAGAACTGGCAAGATTCTCTTGCCAGTTCTTAGGCATTAACCCTACAATCAGTTAATGCCACAGAATATAAAATTTTAATTTACACAAGATTCAGCTTCTATAGAAATTATATCTAATTATAATCAAAGTTTAAACTCTTAAGATGATTATGACATTTATACTTTGATTATAATTAGATAAAATTTGTCTAGAACCTGAATCTCAAGTCTCACAAAATGAATGCAGTTGTAATCTACATTTATGCATGATTATATCATAACCTTCTTTAATTTATATTTATTTCTTTTCTTTAAATTACAGTTCTCTTTATAATAAGTCTACTGACTAGTTTCTGTAAGGTGCCAAGGCGATATATGTACATTTGCGTGTTCCAATAAACTAAACTTAATTTACCAAAAATTATGTGCATATAAAGTGTATTTCATTTCCACAATATTTATGTATATAATACCTGCAACCATGCTACCTCAGTTTGAATTTATGTCCCTTCATGTGCATATAGTTTGAGCAAGAGGAAGGATTCCATCAGCATTGCAGTTTGCAGAACTGAAGGCCTTTCTTGGTAAGAGTCTTTTGAGCTATACTCCAGAACACGGGTACCACTTTGCGGCCATGGCCGAAGAACAGTGTGATTGTAGGGGTGAGTTCTGTGATTGGTTGATTATTGGAAATGTATAATTTACCTCATTTTGTGTTTCTGATTATTTGATTGAATGCAAATTCTCATCTGATTTTAGCAGGAAATGCAAAATTATTGTGCTGTTGTTCAGTCGTTGTCGTGTTGCTCTGCTTGCCCTCGGTTATTGTCTTATTGTTATTCCGTGTTCACAAGGATGGATGTAAGACTGTAATTGAATAGTGTATAAGCGTGAATTTGATAGCTTCGTAATACAAATGTTTTCAGCATGGATGTTTGATGAAGTGTACTAGTTGGAATGCGAGGACTAATGTTTTTTTTTTGTTTTCAAGCTGTTTCTTGACGATTTGATTTTTTTCACAGTAATTGTACGAGATGTTAGTATCAAGTTCTCTTTATATTAGTAGAGATGTGGGAGCAGCAACCCCCAGAACAAAAGAAAAAAAAGCATTTCTGTTGACATGCATGAGCAATTCTCATTGTTAATGCACGTGAAATAACGTACAGGCGAGAAGAATCAGTGGTCCTATGAGGTGTTAATTTTTGTTACTTGCTTAAAAAAAATAAATTGCTGTTTTCATGTTTCTTTTTCTTCATTTCAGCTCCGACATATTGTGATGTCACGTGACATCCCCCAGTAACATGCATGCAAGGAGGGAGGGGAAAGCAGTGAGTGGGGGCCCTTCTTTCTCTCCGAAGTATGCGGTTGTACCCATGTTCTGGAGTATAAGCCCCTTTTGTTTCTCTTATTAATCGTGTTGATCTTCTCTACACTCATTCCAACAGATCCACATTCTTCCTAAAATTAGGCTTCCAGACCTGTATACAGTATTCAAGATGGGGCCTGACTATAGCCTTATACAATGGGATAATCCCCACCATATCCCTGCTAGCAAAATTCCTGTATAACAAAATCCCATGAGCTGTCCTGGAAGACTGTGCCAACTGCTCGGAGAACTTCATATCTGACTGCATAATTAACACCCAATCTTTTTCGTTCTCCATTACCCTACATTAATCTGGGATTACTGCTTCCACATCAAATACCTTTCATTTGCCAAAGTTAAACTTCAAATTCTGCTTCTCTACTCATCTGCCTAATTTGTCTAGCTCTTGTTGCAGTAGTATACCCTGATTATTGTGATTAACAACCCTGACAAACCTTTGTATCTGCAAAATTAGACAGTGAGCCTCATATGCCTCCATCAATATCATTAAAAAACAACAAGGGGGCAAGCATTAAACCCTGGGGGAATCCAAACTTTCAGATATAACTTGTGAACCCCCCCCTCCAAACAAAGTGGACTGACATGAACTTTTTACTGGCCAAAAGCAATTCAGAGGCCAAATAATAATTAAATAATAAAATTTAAGTACTATATATTCTAGCATATAAGTCAATTTCCATTTTTTTATTCTTAACCCCAGGGGCTCACATCTGGTGAGTATGGGCTTGGCACACCCAGGGTCCTGAGCTGGATATCATCATTCTTCTCTTTCTTGGTGATTCTCTTCTACTTCTGACTCTTGTTCTCTCTCACTCTCTCTCTAAGGGTACTTCAGAAAAAATTTTTTTGGCTGGTGCAGCATAAGCCTCAGGCTTCCTTGCACCGTATAGCTAATAATAATATCAATAATAATAATATATTCACTGCATTATTGACCCTTTTTTTTACATCATCTTTCAATTATTTCTGATCTTTCTTTTAAAAATTTACATTGTGACACTGCATGGAAAGCAATAAGCATATACGGTACTCCACTCATGTAGGAGGTTACAAAAGCAAAACTTATGGGAATAAGTGGCAATCTGACAACACTCTTACTGATATGAAAATATAGGCGGAACAGGACCAGGGTATGCCTGCCAGGACCAAAGGTTGATGATGTTGTAGAGTAGATATCATCCTTTAAGGGAACAAAAGGTGATACTGTTGTACACGTTGACACTAATGATATTAAGAGTAGGAGACCGGTGGAATTACTTAAGAAGTACAGGTCAATGTATAAAAGCCGAGAGCAGGGTTGAAATTGAAACTGTCTGCAATTCTGCTCAAACACGATAGGAGGGAGTATATGATGAGAGCCCTGTCGATCAATTCAGCCCTCAAGAGATTGTGCAAGGCTCGTGGGGTAGAATTTTTCAAAGCATGGTCTGTGCTTGTTAACAGGAGAGACTACTTCTACAGGGATGGGATACACTTAAATAGAAAGGGTGCAAGAATATCTGCTGATGCTATCAAGGCAGTGGGTTGGAAAACTGCTAGCTTGGGGGATACATAGACTAATAGATTAACAGTAGCTGCTGGCAGAGGTGAAAGTGATTCTTACACTGCTTCTATTGGAATGAGCAGCAGCCTGGAAAACAAGGTGCAGGGGATTCCATAGACTTGCGAGTCATTGAAGAACAAGTAAACACATGGGCTGTGTTAGGGTAGCTAAGAACAGGAACAGGTGCATGTATACTTGATTGTACACCAATGCTAGGAGTTTGGTAAATAAATTTGATGAATTTGAGGTGTTAGTCAAAACATCGAAGGCAGATATTGTTGGGATATCAGAGACGTGGTGTCACACAGATATAAGGTAGGCAGAACTGGAATTTGGGGAGTACAACGTGTACAGGAAGGATAGACAAGATAGAAAGGAAGGAGGAGGTTATGCTATTAGTTAAGAAACACAAAATCCAAGGAAGTGCAGCCAGTCGACAGGGCTGGACAGTGCAGCGTCGAGTCAGTTTAGTGTGACATAAGCACTGGCGAAACAAAATTGAGAGTAGGAGTGTGTTATAGGCCTAATAACTCTGATGAGTAAAATAAACAGCTGTACAGAGAAATAGTGGACCTGTAAATCAGAGTGTCTTATAATGGGGGATTTAAATTTCCCAGATATTGACTGGAATTTGTGGGTTTGTCGCTCACACACTAGCAAGGCTTTTGTGGATTTATTGGATGATTGTTTTCTACAGCAGCATGTTCGGGAGGCAACTAGAAGGAGTAATACTTTGATCTGGGTGCCTCCGTAGCCAGGCGGGCAGGAGCAGCAGTGTGTAGAACACGCTTCTTGATTAGACCGGGGTTCGAGCCCGTGACCACCAAATACGGAGGATGCGGAAAGGTCAGGAAATGACCACCGCATATCATGGGAGCAATAAGGCTTTAGTTGCTAATGCTTCTAAAAACCAAAACAACAACAACTCTTGATCTGATTATCAGTAGTGATTCTTCATGCATTAAGAATCTGCAGGCAAAGGAACTACTAGATAGCAGTGATCACAGTGTGCTCAAGTGAGATTTACTCAAAGAGGAAACTACCATCAGGGGTAAAGGGAAGGGTTTTTGCTTTCGTAAAGGTGACTATGGTGGCCTGAGACAGTATTTAAATTCTATACAGTGGGACCAACTGATGATGTTACCAATAGCAAATTCAAAATGGGAAGTATTCAAAGAATTAATCTTGAAAGCTACTAGGCTTTTCATACCAACTAAGAAATATTGTTCAAGATTGAGGCCTAAATGGATGTCAGATGAACTAATGAGACATGTAGCAGAGAAGAAAAATGCATGGGATACATATAAATTAACAGGTGACACAGTAGCACATGACAGATATAAGCTGGTCTGTAACCAAGTCACAAAGGAGGTTAGGCAGGCAAAGGCAGATTACGAGAAATCTTTGGCAAAGGATGCAAAGAAAAATAGCGGAGTTCTTTACTTATATAAACTCTAGGAGGAAGGAGATGAATCAGATTGGTCCACTTGATATCGATGGTTCCACTGTTGATGATCCAGCTCAGGTAGCTAACAATCTGGTGCCTCCATAGCCAGGTGGGCAGGAGCAGCAGTGCATAGCACACGCTTCTTGGTTAGACTGGGGTTTGAGCCCATGACCACCAAATACAGAGAATGCAGAAAGGTCAGGAAATGACCACCGATATCCCTAGAGCAATATGGCCTTAGTTGCTAAAGCTCCTGAAAACCAAATAAGAACAACAACAGCTAACAAACTAAATGAGTATTTTGTATCTACATTCATACATGAGGAGTTATTCAGGGAGAATACCAGAGGTGAATTAGACTCTGGCAGTGAGCTAGACGATTTTGTAAAAACGGAGAGCAAAGTGGAGGAGAAATTGTTGAAGATAAACATAAGACAGGCACCTGGGGTGGATGGATCTATCCAGTTACATTAAAGGAGGTAGCAAAGGAAGTAAGCAAACCCTTAGCCATAATCATGAGAGCTTCCTTGGACTCAGGGGAGGTACCAATGGACTGGAGATGTGCAAATGTGACCCCAACTAACAAAGGAGGATCAAAGGGCGACACAAGTAATTACAGACCTGTTAGTTTAACTTCTGTTCCAGAGAAATTATTGGAGGCACAGGTTAAAAAAGCACTGCAGGATCACCTAGACAAGACTTCAGTTATACCTCAGACACAGAATGGGTTTGTTAAGTGGAAGTCTTGTCTGACTAATTTGATTGGTTACTGTGATGTGGTCACAAAGAAACTGGATACAAAGAATAATTTTGATATCATATATTTGGATCTTAGAAAGGCTTTTGATACTGTTGCACAAATTAGAGCAGTGTCGCACAGGAGGCAAATTGCTGCTATGAATAAAGGGATGGTTGAGTGGGAGAAGACAGAGTGGTAATCTATGGACACTCTTCGTGGACTAACGTTATTAGTGGAGTCCCCCAGGGTTTAGTGTTGGGTCCATTGTTGTTTTCTGTATTTATTAATGATATTGATCATGGTATATCAGGCTTAATGTCCAAGTTTGCAGACAATATGAAGGTCGACAGGGTTGTTAATGACACCAATGACAGTACGCTGCTGCAACAGGATCTAGAAAAGTTGAGCAGATGGGCTGAGAGGTGGCAACTGAAGTTCATCATTGACAAATGTAAAGTACTGCATATGGGAAGCAGTAACCCCAGAGCAGCGTATTAAAAGTGTGATACTACACTCAGGGTTGTAGAGAATGAAAGGACCTGAGGGTAATTGTGTAAGCAGATATGAAGTTTTCTGAGCAGTGTAGATGGTTTGCATGAGTAGCTCATGGTGTGTTGTCAATGATATATAGGAATTTTTCTAGCAGGGATAAGGAGGTGATTATCTTCTTGTATAAGGCAATGGTCAGGCCACATCTTGAGTACCATATACAGGTCTGGAGGCCTCATTTTAAGAAGGATGTAGAGCTGCTGGAATGAGTACAGAGAAGGGCAATGAGATTAGTGAATGGAACAAAGGGTTGCTCTTACGAAGAAAAGCTTAAGTTTTGCAAATTACAGTGTCTGGAGACTAGGCACCTGCAAGATGGTCTGATTGAGGTGTATAAAGCCTTGAATGGTTTGAGCACACTCAATGCTGATGGGATTCTTCCTCTTGCTCAGAATAATTGTCTGAGAGGGCATAAATTCATATTGAGAAAAGACAATTGTACGATAGATGTGCGGAAGTTGCCTTTAGCCAGTGGTGGTTGATTGCTGGAACAAACTTCCATCTGTCATTGAAGAAGTTGTTAGCTTAAATAGATTCAAGGCAGAACTAGACAAACATTTGGAACGAGTGGATGGGTGAAATGAGAAGGGTTTTTTTTTTTTTTTTTTTTCGGTTGATGCTAATGCTAATGTGCAAAATGAAGGCTTTCATTATGTAATAAAGCTATTTCTTGGGGCCTGTTTAGTCAGTCCTGTACTCTAAATTTATTCTCAAAATGATACTTCAATATGGAAGTGCATTTGTCATAAGAAATTAACAATCTCAAAAGTTCACATTCCAAAAACTGAAAAGTAACCTGAAAACATGGCTATACTCTGGAACAGGGTACTACTTTTTGGGTGTCGCTGAAGAATGGAGTGATTGTTTGGTCGAGTTTTGTGATTAGCTGATTATTGGGAATGCATAATTCACTTCATTTTGCATTTCTGATTGTTTGATTGCATGCAGATTCTCTGCCCTTGGATTGTGTGTTATTGTTATTTTGTGTTTATGGTTTTCAAAAGGATGGATTCAAGACTGTAATTGAATGGTGCACGCATGTGGATTTAATAGCTTGTGAATACAAGTGTTTTCAGTGTGAATGTTTCTTTGAAATGTACCAGCTGGCATGCGAGGACTGATGAGTTGAGTTTTTTTTTTTTTGTTTTCAAGTTGTTTTTTGACAATTTGATTTTTTTCACAGTTGTACGAGTGGTTAGTATCAGGTTCTCTTTATATTAGCAGAGGTCTGGGGGGCAGCAGCCCCCAAAATAAAAAAAAACAACAACAACAACAAAACATTTCTGTTGACATGCATGAGCAATTCTCATTGTTAATGTGCATGAAATTGTCTAGTGATCATCATCATCATCATCATCAGCCATTTTCAATCCACTGCAGGATGAAGGCCTCTCCAGCAACTTTCCAGTTCCTTCTGTTTTGAGCACTGGACATCCATTTACTACCCACAAACTCATGAATTTCATCTATCCATCTCCGCCTTTGTCTTCCAGGTTTTCTTCTAGCTCCTCTTGGATACCATTCTGTTATTTTCTTAGTCCATCTATCATGTCTTCGAGCTATGTGTCCTGCCCAAGACCATTTTAGTTCTTTAGTTTTGATAACAATGTCCTTTACTTGCGTTTGTTGCCTAATCCATGTGTTTCTCTTCTTATCTAACAGTCTGATTCCCAATATGATTCGTTCCATTCTTCGCTGTGTAGTTCTCAGCTTCTCTTCCATTCTTTTGGTGAGTGCCCAAGTTTCACTTCCATAAGTCATGGTGGGGAGTATACATTGGTTCATTATTTTACGTTTCAGACAAACTGGAATATTGCTCTTCAGTATGTGACTATATTTCCTGAATGCTATCCATCCAAAATTTATTCTTCTCTTGACTTCCAGCCATTTATCATTATTACAGCTAATAACTTGTCCCAGATAAGTATATGACTCCATCTTTTCAATTACTGCTCCTTCAATCATTATTTCCCTTTCTGTGGCATACTTGTTCATCATTACTTTTGTTTTTGGGCTGAGAGGTGGCAAATGAAGTTTAACATTGACAAATGTAAAGTACTACATATGGGTAACAGTAACCCCAGAGCAATGTATCAACTCTGCGGTACTACACTGACAGTGGTGGAGAATGAAAAGGACTTGGGGGTAATTGTGCAGGCAGATATGAAGTTCTCTGAGCAGTGCAGACGAGCTGCAAGAGTAGCTCATGGTGTCTTGTCAATGATATACAGGAATTTTTCTAGCAGGGATAAGGAGGTGATTATTCCCTTGTATAAGGCAATGGTTAGGCCACATCTTGAGTACTGTATACAGGTCTGGAGGCCTCATTTCAAGAAGGATGTAGAGCTGCTGGAACGGGTACAGAGAAGGGCAACAAGATTAGTAAATGGAACAAAGGGTTGCTCTTACGAAGAAAGGCTTAAGTTTTGCAAATTACAGAGTCTGGAGACTAGGCACCGGCGAGGTGATCTGATAGAGGTGTATAAGGCTTTGAATGGTTTGAGCATGCTCAATGCCAATGGGATTCTTCATCTTTCTCAGAATAATCACCTCAGAGGGCATAAATTCAAATTGAGGAAGGACGGATGTCGGATAGATGTGCGGAAATTTTCCTTTGGCCAGCGGGTGGTTGGTTGGTGGAACCGACTTCCATCACTTGTTGTTGAAGCTGATAGCCTAAACAAATTTAAAGCTCAGCTGGACAGGTATTTCGAACGAACGGAGGGGTGAAATGGGAGAGGGTTGTTTTTTTTTTTTTTTTTTTTGGCTGATGCTGAATAAGCTTGCTTTCTTGCATCATATGCCTCTACTAATGCTAATGCTAATGTTTTAGCCATATTCATCTTTAGTCCAAAATCCTTACTAGCTGTGCATAACTGATTAAGATTTTCCTCTAATTCTTTGGGATCATGGCTTATGACCACAATGTCATCTGCAAATCGTAAATGGTTTAGGTACTCTCCGTTCACATTGACTCCTTTCTGCGACCAATCTAATCTTCTGAAAGCTTCCTCAAGGGCAGCAGTAAACAGCTTCGGAGATATTGTGTCTCCTTGTCGAACTCCTTTCTCAATTTTAAATTTCTTACTGTCTTTGTCTAGTCTAATAAAGGATGTAGCACTCTCGTATATTTTCTTCAAAATCATAATATATGGGGTATCAATGGCTTGTCTTTCCAGTGCCCGAAACATTGCCTTATGCTGTATGGAGTCAAATGCCTTTTCATAATCCACAAATGCCAGGCATAATGGTGTTTTATATTCATTTGCTTTCTCCATTAGCTGTGATATTACATGAAGGTGATCCATAGTTGAGAATCCTGTCCTAAAGCCAGCTTGCTCTTTCGGTTGATTCTCATCAAGTATTCTTTCTAATCTGTTAGTAATGACCCTTGTGAACAACTTGTAGATATGGGATAACAAGCTAATTGGTCTATAATTTCCAATTTCTGATTTATCTCCTTTCTTATGCAGCAAAACTATGATTGCATTATTCCACTGCTTAGGCGTCACACCTTTTCTAATGCACTTTGTGAAAAGCCTTGCCAGTTTTTGTGTTATGTCTCTTACTCCCAATTTTAACAACTCTACAGTAACTTCATCTTCCCCCGGGGCTTTCCGATTCTTCATTTTCTTCAATGCATGTTCTACCTCATCAGGAAGAATATCGGGTATGTTGTATGTGTTGCTACTTTGCAATCCATCTTCCCCACTGCTGGTATCATTCCCTCGCTCCTTGTATAATTCTCTATAGTAGTCTTCTGATATTTGAATTATGCCTTCTCTGCTGTTTATAAGTACACCATCGCTATTCTTCAGTTTCAGTATCATTTGTCTTTCTGTATTACTGCTCATGGCTGCTGATTTAAATCCTTTGTTTTCCCTTAATGCTTGTTCTACTTTTCTTGTGTTAAATCTTCTTATGTCCTCTCTGAGTCTCTTTCTAATGGCTTTGCATAACTCAGTATACTCAATTTTCTCCCTGTCAGTGTTTTTCTTGCTCTTCATTTGTCGTCTTTGGTTCATCATGACAAGTGTTTCTTGGCTAATTTTTTCTTCTTTGGATTTCTGTTTCCCTATAGGTTTCTTGGGCTTTATCACTTTCAGAAAGTTGTAATATTCCTCGTCGATATCTTGGTTCTGAGCAGTCTGCAGAAGCTCATACTTGTTCTTAAGTTCCAGTACATACTGCTTTTTCTCCTCTTCTGTTATCTCAAAGACCTTTGTATTATTTACTCGAGTCAGTTTTTTCCTTTCCTTTCCTACATCTATATCAAGTGTACATCTTACCATTCTGTGATCACTTCCAACATTTACCTTATTCAGGACGGTAACATCATTCACAATATATCTTCTGTTAGTGAGGATGAAGTCGATTTCATTAGTAGTTAATCCATTTGGACTCTTCCATGTCCACTTTCTGTTCACCCTTTTCTTGAAAAAAGTGTTCATTACTGACAGTCCTTGAGATTCTGCAAATTCCACAAGTCTTTCACCTCTTTCATTTCTTTCACCAATTCCAAAATTTCCTATAGTTCCCCTTTCTGTGCTGTTTTGTCTTTTTCCAACCTTAGCATTGAAGTCTCCCATAATAATAGTGTAGTGGGTTTTCGGCTCATCTAGAAGACTCTCAATTTCGGTGTACATTTCTTCAACCTCCTCATCATCACGGCTCGATGTTGGTGCATAAATCATTATAATCTTTAGCTTGTATCTCTTAGAAATGTTGAGTATTAGTCTTGACACTCTTGGTGATGTACTTTTGAATTCCAAAATGTTGTTTTTAAAGTCTTTATGGACCAGAAACCCAACTCCACCTTCACTCCTTTCACTGTTTCCATTGGTGTACAGCAGATTTCCACTTGATAAACTTATAAGTGATTCATTTCTTCTTCTTGTTTCAGCCAAACCGATGATATTCCAATTCACATTTTCTAATTCCTTTTCCAGCTCTAATATCCTGTCTTCACCGATGAGTGTTCTTACGTTATAACAGGCCAAGTTCAGTTTAAGTGCATGGCAGCCTGGTCGTACCCAGAGATTCTTAGCACCCTCTGCTTCCACTCTAATCCTCTCGCTGCCGTAAGAGGGAGAGTGAAAGCTGCTGGGGACTGAGGGCCATTTGTTTCGTCGTGCTTTCATATTGCTGGAGGGTTTGGTCTTTTCCTCTTCACGCTGACCAGGCGTCTTGAAGAGAACCACTCTACACGTTCGTTGCCACCTAAGTGACGTAACAGGGCTTACCATCGAGAAGGTGTGCATGAGTGGATTTTAGGGAGGCAGGCCAACCGGACTTCTCCTAAATCTTCTGTAATAGAGAGATATTGGATCCATCAGTGTTTTAGGCTGAGTGTCTGATAACACACAGTGATGTGCAGCCACAAAAGCAGCAGTGGGGGCAACAGTGCCCAGAACACAAAAAAAAAAAAAAAAAAAAAATTTCTGTTGACATGCATAAGCAATTCCCAGTCTAGTAATATAGGACAAGAAGAATCCGTGTTTGATTTTTGTTAGTTGTTTAAAAAAAATTGCTGTTTTGCTGTTTCTTTTTCTTCATTTCAGCTCCAACATATCACAATATCACATAACATCCACCAGTAACATGCAGGTGAAAAGTAGATGAGGAAAGCAGTGAGTCGGATGTGCCTTTACTAGCCTATCACTGCCTTCTTCCTCTTTCTCACCAAAGTACGGGGTTTTACCCATGTTCTGGAGTATAACCAAAAACACAACTGTAATAAATTTTGGAACTATCTTCATCTAATGAAAAAGATGAACGAATTCTTGGGTTTTAAAAGCTAGCAACAATATATATTTATTTAAAAATATGTATGTACTAAATTGGAAATATATTGGTATTAATTTATATCATGTCATATCATTTATAAGCATGTACCTTTAATTCCAGTTTCAGATTTTATATTTGACACATAAACTGGCTATAAAATAACAGGTGATTTTCAGTGCTTCAAAGGTCAAATTTATATGCTGAATAAATCGATTGCATTATTCAACACTATTTAACGATGTACATACAACCATTTCAGAATGAGGCCCACTTGCCATATTGTTTTAGAGTCTCTGGGCTCACATCTGGTGAGTGTGGGCTTGGCACACCCAGGGTCCTGAGCTGGATATCATCATCATTCTTTTTCTTGATGATTCCTTTCTACTCCCCCCCCCCTCTCTCTCTCTCAGGGTGGCTCAGAAATTTTTTTTTTGGCTGGTGCAGCAAAAGTCTCATGCTTCCTTGCACTATATGGCTAATAATAATAATATCCGTGCGGATACTAAGTTTAAGGGGTGCTGCACAACTTAACTAACTAATCTGCTAGTGCAATACAACTACAGGGAGTTACCAGAGGGCAGACTGGCATGTGTCTGTTTAGTAGTTACTATTACTGGTTAAGTCATGGCTTAGCCTGGTAGCACTACAATGTGAAAACTCATATATAACTGGGGTAGGAACCTCTTTGAAGAGATCAAAACAATCCCCATATCTCAAGTACAGAAGAGATTTCTGTCACAATGGCTTTAATAATCTGTAGTATTTAAAGGTGCAAAAAAAAAAAAAATAAATAAATAAATAAATAAACATATGTTTTAAATGGATCAAAATAAATTGAATCCCCGCGCCCACAATTACCTAAATCCGGCACTGGATACTGTATATCGCATCAGAGCATTGAAGAAGATATATGAAGCTTTATACATAAAGAAATACTTACCGCTGTTGAGCCTTTCTTCACTGCTTCTTGAGCATATTCCACTTGAAAAAGATGTCCGTCTGGAGAAAATACAGTGATTGCTCGATCATATCTTGAAGTGCCCATTCTGGTTAAACGCAATGGATATTTTACAATAAAAATCAAGTTTCCACTTGAGTTCGGGCAATGCCGTGTACAGGATTTTAGTAGTTTAACTAAAACGATGCAGGAAAATAGCTTTAACAGCTAAAAGTTATTTTTAATACAACTGTAATTACTGATACATAGTAAGGAAAACTATACTTATTTTATCAAATATTAATATCTTAATTAATTACCAAATATACAGAAACTCGAAATAAAGCCGTAAGCTGACAATCATGTTTTGAAGCTACTATACTGCCACCTACCAACTTAGAATGAATACTATAATGATAAAGTGAAATACAGTACTGTTTTAAAGAGCATATCACTATGCATCTTTTAATTTACAAAAATACACTCTTTATGATGTTCCAATGACAGAACGTAATTTATGAATTACCTGCGCTCGATATGGAAAATTTTACGAAACTGAAGTTATATTGAAATAGTGCATATGAGTAGAAGTACCCCAGAGAAACGTACCAACTGTGTGGTACTACATTTAAGGTGGTCGAAAATGAAAAAGACCTGGGAGTAAGTGCCTTATACAGAGGGACAGAGGCCTTATACAGACGCCTTGATTACTGCGTACAGGTCTGGAGGCCTCATTTTAGGAAGGATATAGATTTGCTCGAGCGTGTACAAAGAAAGGCAACAAGATTGGTGAGGGGAATGAAGGGATCTTCTTACCAAGAGAGGCTTAAGTTCTGCAAATTGCAGCGGCTGGAGACTAGGCACCTGTGAGGTGATTTGATTGAGATGTATAAGGCCTTGAATGGGTTGAGCACACTGAATTCTGATGGGATCCTTCCACTTGTTCAGATTACAGACCTAAGGGGCATAAATTCAAATTAAGAAAAGACAGACGTAGAATAGATGTGCGGAAATTTGCCTTTAACCAGCGGGTGGTTAATTGCTGGAACAAACCTCCATCTGTCGTTGTGGAAGTTGATAGGTTAAATAAATTTAAGGAGGAACTGGACAGGCATTTGGAGGGAATGGTGTGATTTTTTTTTTTTTTTTTTTTGGCTGATGTTGCATAAGCTCATACACTTGCTTTCTTGCATCACATGCCACTACTACTACTACTATAAAATTGAAGCACTATATAAATTGAAGTACTATATCGTACTAGATAGTACGATATACACTGGTGTGCAAAACTTAAGGACCAACACTATTTCTAAAGGTTACAACCAGAAAATCTTTACTTAAGGTACTCTTTACTGATAAGAGTAGATTCAGTCTCAGCAGCGATTCTGGAAGTCGGCTAATATGGCGAGATGTTTGCACACGGTATCACCCCGCAAACATCACTGAAAGGGATTGATATGGCGGTCGAAGCGTTCTCGTCTGGGGAGGCATTATCTTCGATGGACATAAACAACTCCAGATACTGGAAGGCGGTACTATAACCAGTGCACGCACTGTACTGAGGTAATCATTGCCCATGTGCGTCTGTTCCGAGGTGCCATTGGCCCCCCGAGTTCGTGTTTATGGATAATAACACCACACCCCATCGCACTGCAGCCGTTGATATGCTTTTAGAAAGTGAGGACATTGTTCGCATGGATTGGCCTGTCCATTCCCCTCGATCTAAATCCCATCGAACACATATGGAACGATCTGAGGAAACGCCTAGCGGCACGTCCACACTCACCAGAAAAGGTTAACCAGCTGAAGACAGCGCTGACAGATGAATGGACGATGTTACCGCAAGAACTTATCAACAACATCGTTGTAAGTTTGGACAGGTGGTGCAAAGCCTGCATCAACATTAGGGGTGGCCATATCTCCTACTGAAGACCACCTCTTCCCTTTGTTCCGTCTTTGATAATGATGCATCTGTATCATGGCAACCAGTGCTGTATTGCCATTTTTAAATAAAGTCCCACTCTACCGTTTTGTTTCGTTGCTGTGTCGGTGTTGTTTCCTTCATCATTTCTGTACCTCACGCGGTTCCTTTGGTATTCTTTTCATATATCCAGGCCATTCTTACGGGAAGCTACAGGTGAAAACCTGACTGGTGCTTAAGTTTTGCTCACCAGTGTTGTACCATAATAGATACAGTACTAGGTGGTACGATATAGTGCCATAATAGATATAGTACTAAATGGTACGATATAGTGCCATAATAGATATAGTACTATATCTAGTAGGATATAATACCGATGTTTACATGTCGTCGTGGGTAGTACAGTTGGTAAATTCGCCGTCCTCCCCACATCAGGTGGAAAAGAACTGAGTTCGAGTCCCATCGATGACGTGAGGAATTTTTATGGGACTTTTTCACAGCGTGGCTGAGTTAATCGGCCTCAGACGAGGACAGCATGTTTTTTTTTTTTTTCTCGGGAACTAGGGTTTTTCGTCCAGGAAACAAACAATCGGCCTCAGAACAAATGCAATTTACAGACAATATACACGGGGAATATGGCCTTGCTCCTAAAAACCATACTACTGCTTACGGCATTAAATGCAACTGATCTTACTCATCGGCAAATGGCGGAATCAAAGTGTGTGAGAAACCTGAACGACATTCCTTCGTGTTCCCATCCATTCAGAGAAATTTGTATTATATAACATTCTTCTTCTTACATTGCTTAAATTTAAACAGAAATTGTTATCGATTCAGCGCTCAATGCTTTATGTTATTTCTAGTTTGTGCAGAACAGTCTCAACGAATGCAATGCAGGTTTTGGCCGGGCATTTGCCTCTAGACTTGTACATTGTGTATCGGGCCCTTTGTTATTACTTAAAAAAAAGGCATAGTTGTTTCTTTCATGAATATTACATCTGATGTCACTATAGAGATAGCTAAAGCTAAAAAAATGTTCTAACACAGTTGATTGGTATGTGGCAACAGAGATGGGATCTTAGTGTAACTGGGGAGGTGACTAGATTGTTCATTCCAACAGTTACATTTACTTATGATAGTAACAACAAATGGTTTTTTCCTTCTATGGTAACATCGTTTATTTCAACTGGCCATGGGTCATTGAATTTTAAACTACATTACTTTGGTCTAGTCAGCTCTCCTTTATGTACTTGCGGTCAACCTGAGACTTGGAGTCATTTATTATATGATTGTAGTTTGTATGTTCAACTTAGAGAAAGGCTAAAAGTGAAGATTGGTAATTTAGTTAGAGGCTGTGAAAGTGATCTTATTGCTAATCAGGATAAATTTCAAGCATTGCAAGAGTTCTGTGTAACTGTTTTTCAATGGAGAAGACATTGGAATAATCTAATTATATTATATTATGTGTGTGTGTGTGTGTGTGTGTGTGTGTGTGTGTGTGTGTGTGTGTGTGTGTGTGTGTGTGTGTGTGTGTGTGTGTGTGTAATTTTATTTTTATTTTTATTTTTCTATTATTATTTTTTATTTTATTATTATTATTATTATTTTTTTTTTTTTTTTTGCTGGCTCTCAGGTGTGGGCAGCCTGGGAGCGGGTTGCTGGCACCCACCGGTATAGCACTACTTCCGGTGGGTGCGGGACTTTTGTGCATGAGGCACTTTCTTCCATCTCCGCGTTGTGTACTCTATTTGTGTATTACAGACCTCTGGGAAGGCCAGAAGTTTAAAAAGTGTAATGTGTGTGTTAGTTTTATTCCCCTGACCATTTAGGATTGGGTCCTTAGTAAGACCTCCCCCCCCCCAGTTGCCCACATTTAGTCCCGAGGAGACAGGTCAGGTAGTAGAGGGATCGCTTATGTATTCTGGCAGGGCTTGCCACCTAATTTCCGAAGAATTCAGTGGCAAGGGCTTAAAAAAAAACGAGACAAGTTAGAGTTGGGATAGAGTCTGAAGGAGATGAGGATAGGTAGAAATATGGGGATGATAGGGAGGACAAACCCAAACTGGTCAGGGGAACAAGCCCCACCCGGGTATAATGAGCAAAGATTTGGGAACAGGGGCGGGCCGTCCCGAGGGTGCCAGGACTCGAACGTAAACTTTCAAGGGGCGCCTGAAAACCTGAAACTTACATAGACACACATGACGAAAATTTTAAATATGTCGTATTTTTTTCTGAATATAAACATGATACTGAACTTTTGTTGATGTGTGCATAATGCGTGTCCACTCTACAATTCACTATATAAATTAACCCTTCAATACTCGCGCGAGACCCAGGTGGACTCCTGCTTTTTTTTTTTTTAATGGCTGTATTTTCTTGTACAAAAAATTTCCAGAGACAGTGTTCACAGTACCTTTCTAGGAAATCGTGTAGGAATTTATTCTATTTATGAATGGAATTTCGAGGAGGTGCTAATCGGATTAGGAAGACGGCACAGCTCGTTCTTGCCCTGGGTCTATAAAACACAAGCCATGTTATGAGACTTTTAACTGTGTAGAACGCGAAGGGGCCTGTGGCGATGACCACCCATTAGTTGCTACTTCTATATTGTTTTGCTAGCTGAACTGAAGTGATATGACGCTAAGATTTTCCACTGTATATTATTATAATTCTATTGCTTTTTTATTAATTATTATTATATGAATAAAAGTAGAACAAAAAATATAAATATTTTTGAGGGGGTACGCCAAATTTCGATTGGTACCTGGGCGCTACATTCCCTAGGAACGCCCCTGCTTGGGGATAATTGTGCAGAAAGATATGAAATGCCCTGAGAAGTGCAGATAGGCTGCCAGGACAAATTCAATTCAAAATTCAAATTATTATATTAGGGCCACCCGTAATCTCTTACATATACCCCTATATCTATTATGACTGTAAATTGCGTGTGTTCTCTGGTCGATCCGCCTGTTTTGTTGGAAGAAAAAAAACCCCAGTTTCTGAGGGAAAAACCTTGCTATCTACTCCTGAGACCGACTAACTCAGCCACGGAGTGAAAAAAGCCCACTAAAGTTCCTAGCGTCATCGATGGAATTCGAACCCGGGCCTTTTACATCCAGTGTGACGAGGACGGTGACGATACCACTGTGCTACACGCGCAGACTAAGGCTGCCAGGACAGCCCATGAGAGTTTGTTTTTGATATACAGGTGTTTTTTAATTAGGGATAAGGAGATGATTATCCTGCAGTATAAGCACCAGGTAAGCCAATCCTGAGTATGGAATGCAGATCCAAAAACCTCATTTCAGGCGGAAATGGATATGTTGTAATAGCGCTTTTAGGAGCATTAGCGACTAAGGATATGTTGCTCCATATATACTGTCTATAAATTGTGTGTGTTCTGAGGCCGATTTTCTATTTATTGGACAAAAAACCCGAGTTCCCGGGAGGAAAAACCATGCTACTCTCAGAACATTACACATCATTACAGCCCCCCGGTGTTTGAGAAAAAGATGAATGAGTGTGAGTGAAAAAAAAAATATATATATATGTATGAAACTTGAAAGAAAAAAAAATATATATATAATATAAGAAAAAAGTATAATAATAGAATGCAAGTAGAGTGAGAATGCAGATTATGAATGTAGTAAATGTGTGTCTCTCCCATCCCTTCGCCTAGTGGGTTCCGCACTGCCAACAAACATATTCCATCCCCGGAGCGGGATTGGCAGCTTGACCTTCCTATTGGATTTGACACTACTTGGACATGACACCGACGAAGACATTCTGCGGCTTTGTTGCCGACACGTCATTGGCGATCTGAACTGGGTACTCTAACCGGGTTCCCTTTAAAACCCCATCCCCCGGCAGGGAGGAGGAGGAGACAAGTCTCTGTCTCCTCTCCTCCCTGCTTGTTCTATGTTCGATTTGTCTGTTTTGCTGGACGAAAAACCCCAGTTTCTGGTAGAAAAGCTTCGCTATCTACGCCTGAAACCGACTAACTCAGTTACAGAGTGAAAAAGGCCCATTAAAGTTTCTTGAGTCATTGAAGGGATTCGAATTCCGGGGCTTTTCCACCAGGTGTGTCCGGCCAAACTACGGTGCCGTCAGCGACAAACATGGTGGGCGCTTTCATCAAGACATCGCAGCGATGGAACAAAGATGCAAAAGAAATGGAGCGCCGCCATGTTAGCCGATTATTGTTGGATAGTGAAACAATAATCGGGATACAAGTGAAAGACAGAAAGGTCCCGTATTTGATACAGGTATGTTAGTAGCTACATTTTACTGGCATATAAAAAACTCTTTTTTTTTTTCGAAAACAAGAACCATTTTAAGCACTATTTTAGTGTTTACCGCCCCAAAATCTATAAAGTAAATTTACTTTCATGTGCGTCATTACTTTCAAGATATGACGCAAAAATTGTTGTTCAGTGTAATAATAAGATTTATGAAATGTGATTTCCCCCCCTCGGTCTCTAAACCCAAACAAGATGATTTGGGAAGCCCAATTTCAGATCATCAACCCAGAATGTTAAATTAGGTAAGCACCGTAAGCAAGTACTGAGTAAACTTTACAGGCAATTATTCTTATTCGTATAACAAAAATAAGTATAACTGCAGTTATACTAATAGCTATATCTCTAAAAAAAAAAAAAGAGAAGCGATCCGACTGAGTGATATCGATTAGTCGGATCTTACTTACTTACTCTTATGCTACAGTGTTTAAGTATAGTCACTACCCTTCTGAACATCCTCCCCCTATTCTGTCAACTGTTCAATGCCTTAATACCGTCATGGTTAATTTTTTTTTTATTGTTAGAAAAAAATTACGATACATTTTCGTTGCGATGTGGTAGCACTTGATGCAATGTTTAAAGAATATAGAAGTGTAGGATGACGCCACTAACTTAGCTTTATTCTTTGACTCCAATAAACATTACTGTGATGGCCTAATGTGCATTTTTCGACAACGATATTCATCCTTTTTGTAGGAACTCAGTCGCCAAGACGTTTTATTTCGAAGAAAACAGCAATACTGTGTTCGAAAGAATTAAGGAATTGTAGCATGTGCAAACGATATTTGTATAAATGTGATGATAGGCATCGCAGGATCATCTAGACAAGACTTCAGTTATAGCTCGGACACAGCATGGGTTTGTTAACGGGAAGTCTTGTCTGACCAATTTAATTGGATACTATGATGTAGTCACAAAGGAACTGGATGCAAAGAATAACTTTGATATCATATATTTGGATCTTAGAAAAGTCTTTGATACTGTTGCACATGGAAGACTGCTGCACAAATTGGAGCAGTGTGGCATTGTGGGCAAATTGCTACTCTGGATAAAGGGATAGTTGAGTAGGAGAAGACAGAGAGTGGTAATCAATGGACACTGCTCTTCCTGGACTAATGTTATTAGTGGAGTCCCCAGGGTGTTGGGTCCATTGTTGTTTTCTGCATTTATAAATGATATTGATGATGATATATCAGGCTTAATGTCCAAGTTTGCAGACGACCGAAGGTTGGCAGGGTTGTTAATGTCTCTAATGACAGTACACTGCTGCAACAGGATCTAGAAAAGTTGAGCAGATGGGCTCAGAGGTGGCAAATGAAGTTTAACATTGACAAATGCAAAGTACTACATATGGGAAGCAGTGACCCCATAGTAACGTATCAACTGTGTGGTACTACACATGACAGTGGGAGAGAATGAAAAGGACCTGGGGGTAATTGTGCAGGTAGATATGAAGTTTTCTGTGCGATGCAGACGGTCTGCAAGAGTAGCTCATGGTGTCATGTCAATGATATACAGGAATTTTTCTAGCAGCGACAATGAGGTGATTATCCCCTTGTATAAGGCAATGGTCATGCCACACCTTGAGTACTGTATACACTACTAGAAAACAAGGGGGCCTCATTTTAAGAAGGATGAAGAGCTGTTGGAACGAGTACAGAGGAGGGCAACAAGATTAGTGAATGGAACACAGGGTTGCTCTTACGAAGAAAGACTAATGTTTTGCAAATTACAGTGTCTGATGACTAAGCACCTGCGAGGTGATCTGATTGAGGTGTATGAAGCCTTGAATGATTTGAACATGCTCAATGCTGATGGGATTCTTCATCTTGCTGAGAATAATCGCCTGAGAGGGCATAAATTCAAATTGAGGAAAGACAGTTGTAGGATATATGTGCGGAAGTTTGCCTTTAGCCAGGGGGTGGTTGATTGCTAGAACAAACTTACATCTGTCGTTGTAGAAGTTGATAGCTTAAATAGATTTCAGGCAGAACTTGACAAACATTTGGAGCGAGTGTATGGGTGAAATAAGGTTTTTTTTTTTTTCTTTTCTGCCTGATGCTATATAAACTTGCTTTATTGCATCATGTGCCTTTGGTAATGCTAATGATATGGGTATGTCATGATGTATTTGAATCTAAGTTGTGATCAGCGTACGGTGACAACATTCAAAGTGATTTTCTAGAGCGGACAACAATTACGGTTTAATTGGAACATGACACATCAGAAGTAAGCACTATAAGCTTATGGGAATAGTTTGTCACTGCATATGCAAGCGCGCCCTCATTTGGTAGTACAATTGGTAGAATCTTCGTCCTCTCCACACTGCGTGCCAAAGACCTGAGTTCGAGTCTCGTCAATGACGTGAGGAATTTTTATGGGCCTTTTTCACATTTCTGATTTATTCGGTGTCATGCGAGGATAGCATGGTTTTTAACATAGCATTGTGTTTTCCAAGGATAGCACGAAAACTCTGGTTTTTCGTCCAGAAAGCAGAAAATCGATTACAGAACACACGCAATTTAGAGATAATGTATACGGAGCAACATGGCCTTAGTCGCTGATTCTCCTAAAGCCTTACTAAAACTGAAACAAACATCATGTGCACTAAAACAGCATTAAACAAGCAGCATGCACAAAAACTTTTGTATGGTGTAATTTCCAGACATTTTTGTCATCTGCAATTCCTATCAAATCAAGATATTGATAAATTGCGGGGGCAATGTTTCCAATTCTTTTGTAAGTGCAGTTTCCAGCTCATTAAGTGCCCCTGAGCACTTCGGATAAGATAAGAGTTCGGATACAATATGTTTTTTTAGGGCGTCCCAGACGTGCTCAATGGATTTATTTCTGAGGAACCCCCAATCCATGAAGATGATCCCAGTCATTATCGACATATCTCGATTATAAGCATTTTGCTATAAACTTCTGACATTTCTCGCATAGTCTCTGTTACACTCATACCACGTATGTGGAATGTAATAGCGTATAACAAAATATTGCTCAGTCTGAACACCCTTCATTATACAGCTGAAAAAAATATGGTTCCTACAATATATAATTTAAAGCTACATTGTAACTCCTAGAGATCTCAGTTGTTGCAGTAAGGTTTAAGAGCATCAGCGACTAAGGCCACAGTGCTCGTGTATCAATATACACTGCCTCTAAATTGCGTATTTTCTGAGGCAGATTTTCTGTTTGCTAGACGAAAAAACTAAGTTTCCGGTAGAAAAACCATGCTACTGTCGCCTGAGACCGACTAACTCAGCCATGGTATGAAAAAGCCTATAAAAATTCCTCCCATCATCGACGGGACTTAATTTGGACCTAACCTAACGAACTGTACTACCCATCTCAGGGCTAAACATCTCAGAACGGCGTCAGCATATTTTTGAACGTACACACCTCTTCCATCTAACGCCAATTTTCGAAAAATTGAGTGGGTGTTGTATTGACATTCCGCAATGATCAGCTTGTGTCGATGTCATATTTTCCCCAAAGATTTTTGGCTTCTTGATCCTATTAAACTCATTACCTTAGTTTTCAAACAGTAAGGCCATCACGTTAATCCTTTAAAGTAACTAATTGTAGTGTTGTTGTTGATTATTGTGGCATTATTTAATCTCCATCCCAGAAATATCATTTGGACATTGTCGAACTTATAAAAATCTAATTTATTCGTTTTTTTTATTATTATATTAGCTATATAGTGCAAGGAAGCCTGAAGCTTATGCTGCACCAGCCAAAAAAATTCCCAAGTTACCCTGAGAGAGAGAGAGGGGGGGGGTAGAAATGAATCATCAAGAAAGAGAAGAATGATGACATCGAGCTCAGGACCCTAGGTGTGCCAAGCCCATACTCACCAGATGTGAGCCCCTCGTTTCCTTTGTTTCAAGAAGCATATAAAATTCAAAGTTCCGTCGGAAAGATTAAAAAGCTCTGTGCAATTAATTAAGTTTAATTTATCATTGTTTAGGGAGTAATCTTCAGTTTTGTTTTATAATTTAGTCTACAGTTATATTGATTATCTTGCTCTTTTAACTCTTATTTCGTTAACCAAGATCCGAGATGATGGAAGATGTTATAACAAGGAACGCTCATCAGTATGTTATGTAATGAAAGATGTTAATGTGTACATCACATTACCGACGTGTGTGATGAATCGTAATGGCATTCCGGTGCCTGTTCCGAGCCCTGTATGTGATGTCTCCCAAAGATTCTTGAATACAATACGTTTTATTCTAGCCTCTTATTATCAGGAAATGTTTTTTTATTAGTACAGTATTTTTTGATACGAAGCTAATTAATCTTCACATGGTTGATATTTTTTCTTCATGAAAAATGCCCTCGGGGTAGCACAGAGTATATAAGCACTATCTCCACACCCAACAGAAAAGGTCCGAGTTCAAACCCTGTGAACGACGCGAGGTATTGTTATGGGCGCTTGCATTTGTGGCTTAGTCTGTTGGCCTCAGTAGAGGGTTGAATGGTTTTTTCTCCCGTAAACACCGGTTTTTTCTCTAGCAAATAGGCAAATCGACCACACACAATTTACGGACATAATATATTCGGTACAATACGGTCTAAGTTGCTGATGCGCCTAAACACTATAACAGAAACAACAAAAATTCGTGGAGCCATTTTTTAAAAAAAATTACTATTTGATCGGTTGTGTTCCAATGTATTTAGCCGTCATTTTTTGTAAACCAGTTTCTTATCTGATTATATTTGTTCAAAGCCGATTGCACATTACTCATTACTGATATTTTGTGATCGGATTGTATACCAAATTGGATGATACTGTTGTGGACGGTAGTGTATTTCATACCTCAGTGGAATCAAAAAAATTTAATATAATTTACATTCATATTAAATTTTTAATTAATGAAGTATTTCTACGTATGAATTACCATATATTACTGTAATGTATGCATTAAATAAATTTAATGTATGCGTTAAATAAACACATTGCGTTCTATTTTGAATTTCTTTTCAACGAACAACAAAATATTTATGCTAAGGACATTGTGGATTCAAATGTTACGTGATTTTTATTATTTTTTAAAATTTATCATGAGGTAATTAAACTTTTCACCACTAGAGTGCGAAAACGCATCGAAAATGTCACGTTCAAGTATATCGTTTGCCACTTGCTTCCTTGTGGCGCTAGTGTAGCAACTTTGGCTGCCTCGGTGTTTCTCAGTGAAGCACGATTCTAACAACGTCCATTGGTGATCTGCAGTTTGTGTGATACGTGTTTACAGCGTTTCTCGAAAAGTTGGGGAGGGTCAAGATCTACAAGGTTGAAAAGGGTAAGAAATAAAATTGCATAATGCTTTCAATAAAAATTGACCAGATTTAATCTGTGATGTGTTTTAAAATACGCGATAATATTTTCCAATGAAGCATAAATCTTGATATCGTTTGGCGGTAACAGCTGATGTGCAATGTTTACATGCTTGATCAGCATAAGGTAAACTAAATGAAACTATTTCTTTTGGAAGTACTTTAATTAACCTACGCTTGCCAGAATTATGCCATATAATTTTAATTAGCATATTTTTATATGCCAAATTAAGAATTATTTTGAGAGTAATATACTAAACAGATAATTGCTGCACATAGTAAAAGCATTAGATGAATGATGCTGTATACAGTATATTTTTAAAGCAAGTACACTACTTAGTTTTCCACACACAAAAAAGTCAGCTGCACTTTTTCTACTTAAATAAAATTTAAATGTAGTCTCAATTACGCCTAGGATGGCTCAAAGCGATTATAAACATTCTGGACTTTTTATTCTCAAGTAATCGGGTTAAGTAGTTTTTGTAATGGTATCGCAGAAAACAAGGGATAAAGTTAAATCCAAAGCTGCATCATTGGGGAGGTAATCTATAAACGCTCCCCCATCCTAGCGAGAGATTAGCCGTGGATCATTAAGGTGTCTTTTTTTTTTTTTTTTTTTTTTTAATGAATACAGTAATTATGTCTGCAGGAAATATTTCTTAAAATAAAATATCTTCTCCCCCATACATACATACATACCCCGGATTCAACATCGATAGAGATTGTGATCATCTGCGTTGAAAGAGGAAAAGCCTCATTGAGAGAGAACTGGGTACATTATTGATTTATAATTTCGATAATGAATTATCAGACTCAGATGTGACGTCAGAACCAAAAGAAAGGCCATTACCACGATGCCAGCCAACATATAATGAAATTCTTTACTTTTATCGTTTGGCGATCGACAAGTAGAAGCTTTTGACTTCTGTAGACTTTCTAAGATATTGAAACAATTATAGGAATAATTGTGAATAATTGTCATCTCTTTAAGCCCCTTCCCCCTTTCTTAAACCAGTTTCTTTAATTCATGGGCCACTTCAGTCTTCGTCTTTTACAAAATTCTACCCAGTAGTAGCTGGCGGATCTGGCGTCTTCTGCGAAAAATATTTTGCCCATGAATAAAAAAAAGAAAAGAAAATAGAATTCAAAAGACGGTATATGGAAATAGAATTCGTTGACATTAGAGATAAGATCATTTATATTTGTGAAATGAATTAGGAAGATTTTGAGAAATTTATTACTTTTTTTTATTTATATGTTTTATTTTAATATTATTTTTTGATAAAATTTTAATTTTGCTATTCATAATTTATTGATGTAAAAATGTCATGTTTGGACAAATTATTGGCAGGAATGAGAAAATGAAGTGGGTAATTTTTATTTCTTTACTTTATTTATTTATTTATTATTAATATTCTTATTTTATTTATCTAGGTAGTGTTACCAGAGTGTAATTTATATTTAAGTACAGTACGTTTCAAAAGTATGTGCAAAAAATTATTGAGTCCAAAGTATTAAAAAAAAAAGAAAAAAGTCTCATATATACATGTTTCCGATTCTGAATGAATCATGTTTATATATTTTTGACCATAGAATATGCCCCAAATTTTGTATACATAATTTCGAAACACTGTTATATGTACATTTTATAATCCATTGGATGGATCCATTTATGCATTAAACTATATTCCTCTTTTTTTTAACAGTATTTTAGGAAGCGTTTGGTGCACAGAAATGCAATTTTTCAAATCTCTTATCTTTACCGTTTTTTTTAGGGATTATTAATAATTAAACTTTTACTACCACTGTATAACGATGCAGGGGCGGTACCACGATTTTATAAGGATGGGGCTAAGCGTTAATTGTTATGTAGCAGTAAAGTCCTTGCCTGGGACCGCTCCTAACTATGGTTACTTGTTCCCTCTTAATTATTATAGTATTAATCATGTATCTGTTGTTATTTGCTTCTTAATTTCTATTCTCAAAGCATTCATAGCCTGTAGCTGGTGGTTTATCAACCTTTAGGGAAGCGCCAGAAGTGGTAATGACGTTTTTTCCATCTTCTGCTTCAGTGTTACTACTGTTCTATTTTCCTTCTAATATATTAAAATATTTCTTCACGGAAATAAGAACTATTTGTGAAATTTATTTCGTAGAAAATATTACATAAAGTAAGTTAAACTCCCATTCAATAGGACTACTTAATTATTTCGAGATTCGACGTGTCAGGTTTCCATATTGAAATCTATTATCAGTACAAAGACTGTATTAGTATTAGGGATTTCATTATTTTTTTATAGCCAAATAAAATAATTTAAAAAAATAATAAAATAAATATTAAATTCCATAAAATTCGCTTTTTAATAACATTTCTCGTAGTTTAGTATTATTCTCATTTCAGAGTACTTAATCATGAGCAATCGTGTAATACCCTTTTCAACAATATTAAAATTAGAAAAAAAAAATTCTTTTCTTTTCTTTCCTTTCCTTTTTTTTTTTTTTTTTTTGTTCTCTTCTTAACCGTTCGAATTTGACTTCCTTACTTCATATTTGGTCGCCAAACTCTTACTATTTATATCTTTCCTCAGTTTTTCAGCGATGATCACTTTATATCAGATAAGTACATGCATTGAAGCACAATAGGAAACCTCTTATCTCATCCAAAGATATAAAAAGTATGAACAGTATTCTAACTTACACAAATGCCTATATCCATCATGTAAATACTGGCGAGATCGCAGCATCTTTGAAGTTTTTTTTTTTTTTTTTTTTTTTAACTTGCCACTATAATTTCGTGTGTAATTCCGGCTCTACGATTTCCGAAGTTTTTCCTTTCTTTCTTCCCTCTTGGGATAGAGAGATTCAATTTTTAGGGACGATAAACTGATCTCTGCACACAAGAGAATGAATCTCGTGGCTCAGATCAATGCGCATAGCTTTCTAGCTGTTTTACCGATACAGCACATTTGACTCAGTGCATTTCCTCCCCCTTAGTTGAATTTCAAATGATAGGCGTGCACTGGATATTGGATTTCCGTTTATGTGACTTGGTGTGCCTTTTATCTGCTTTAACAGATAAGTGACCTCGGGCTGGATTCTCTTGGCTGTATCCCTGAAGCCGTTTCTTTATTTACTACATTATAAATTAAAAAAAAACCACTAGACATATAATAAGAGGAACTGTAAAATAATCCAGAGCAAAATTACAGAAATATTCCAGACGAATTTAAAGGCACGAATTGCTTAAAACTAAACCATTTCAAAATGATATTTTAATGGGCTCTTCTCCAAAGAGTTTCCTCCGAAATATGCTTAAACTTCAGTAATTTTATTATTATTCAGAAGGCTAGGTAATTTACCAGTACCCTCTTAAATTTTCATAAGCTGCTTTCTCCAAGATAAATACGCTGATAAGGTTCGTTTATGCGGTTAATTCCCCCCTGATTCTAAACTTGTGACTTAGCTAGACTTCCCCATCTGCCTGTGGTTTTACTGCGTGTTGTTTAAATAGAACTTTGGAGATCTAGCGAAGCTACGCGTTTATTGAAAATGCCGGGTCCCATTAACCCAATCGATATCCCCATAATTAACATTTTGCGACCACTGATAACCCCAAGCAATGGCTTGGCATTTTATTACTTCCATTCCCACACCTATCGCAAATAATGTTTTAGCGGAAGTACCGTTTTGTTTGTTGAGAGAGAAGCTTTAGGAGGAAATAAAATTAAAAAAAAAATAATAATAAAATAAAAAAACTGGGGATGATAAACAAACGTATTCAGAGATTTTAGAAATGTTTCACTGAAAACGAAACGGACATTACTGATAATAATTTCAAATTCATTTAATGAATAAAAATCGACATAACTAGTGTTAATGCCTGCCATATGATGGAAAAAATCTAACAAATTTGAATGGCAAAATAACCCCCAAGAAAAGGTTGTTTTATCTGTTTCTGAACACAAACTGGCAACCAACAATCGTCATCTGAACTAATTGGGGATTGATCAGTTCGGATAATCGATCATTTCAGAAACACTTTAAAAGTACAAATTTTTCACCGCAGTGAATGCGTGATGTAAGCCAAGTTCACTCGTTTGGAGAGGTTGGGTTCGATTCTCGGCTATGATTGGAAGAAATTCTAATCCTCTACAATTGAGGCTGTAGTTAGCCCGAACTGAAGGGTCGATTTATGTTGAGGTTTGGGACCCTTTTTTAACTGGGAGTTTGGCGTTGCTCCCTTCCCGCAGAACGGCCCTGTTTAAACTCAAGTGTAAACAAAATTAATTTAAGTATGAGAACCAGCAGACGTGTGCTCATATTTTTATAAGTTAATAATGTTTAGATATACAGTAATTGGATTGTATTTACATACGTATTAAGGTATCAGTACACCTTAATTTCATTTTATTTTTATCAACTCTAAAGGAGGTTAGTATACCTCCCGAGTCAGTAGCGTAGCACCCTTTTTCGGGCCCGGAGGCAAACCGTTCGGGCCCCTACTTAATTAATGAAAATTGCAAAAACAGGAGACAGCCAAAGACGCCGGGGGCCCCTAAATGGCCCGGAGGCAATTTCCTTGCCTGCCTACATGGTAGCTACGCCACTGTCCCGAGTGGTAAGCCACCGGCTGGTTATATCCAGTACAGTCAAGCATTAATGACAGCTGGCAATGTGAACTGGTAGTTTAATGAATTATTTATTTATTTATTGCGGAAACACCACAACTTAGCCATAATTGGTAAGCAGGCAGTAGAAGTGTTTCTGTGTGCATGCATGGATTACTTGCTGTATGTAGCCAATGAAAGTTTCTTAGAGTGGCACATCGCTTCGTTCTGCTGACTTACGAGTTAAGACTACTATAAATATTTCTTGTGACTAGATGGCCAGCTCGCTGATAGCAAAGTGCACATAAGCAGTCTGCGCGGTAGCACAGTGGTATCGTCACCGTCCTCACACCGAGTGGAAAAGGCCGGGGTTTCAATCCCGTCGATGATGCGAGAAGCTTATGTGCTTTTTACATTCCGTGGCTGAGTTAGTCGGTTTCAGGTGAAGATAGCAATATTTTTTCCCAAGGAAAAACTGGGGGTTTTCGTCCAGCAAAGCAGGCAAATCAACCAGAGAACACACGCAATTTACAGACACAATACACATGGGTAGTTGAATTAATATTCCTGGTGACCCTAATGTAATAGTTTAAGTGCATATAAGTCCTCGCCATACCGGGTGAAAAGGCTCGGATTCGAATCCCATTAATGACTCGAAAAATTGTGGGTTTTTTCCTGCAACATGGCCGACTTAGTCGGTCTATGCGAGAATCGCACGTTTTTTTTCCCTCTCGGAAACTTGATTTTCATTCAGCAGACACGCAACTCAACCGAACATATGCAGCTTATAAACATAATATATACGGCCCATTATAGTCTGAGATTTTTATGCGCATAAATAAAAGCCCTACAACAATTACTATTACTAGATTTGCCGGTTTACAGAATTTGTCCTTGTTCCCATGTCTCCAAAGTTTTTTTTTTTTTTTTTTTTTGGGATGCATAATTGGCCCGGTTTGCAGAAATTTTGAACGTGATTTTATGCAGCAGTTTTTTAAATGAAATTTTGAACTTGCTTTACGCAGCCGTTTTTATCATCTTCATTTGCAGATGATAAAAATCATCCAATAAAAACTGCAATTCGTTTTCAATTTCAAGCTAGATCTACTTTATAAAAAGACAATCGCATTTCTAGTGCTGTTAAAACTGGAAGTTTATATGCCTGAGTAGATCAAGCAAGAAGTGATTCTAAGAAAATAAGGACAATAACTGGGCATATATTACCCTTCCTTCTATTCTAACTATAACTAACCTTAGTGGTTCAGATTTTTACTGCACCCGCTGTAGGCATCCTGCAGAGGCATCCTGTGGGCTAAAAGGGCCAATTCCAAGTGAGATGGTTTATAGCCCTCGTGGGCAGGTTCAGTTGGTAGATCATCGCCCTCCTCACACCGGATGGAAAAGACCTGGGTTCGAGTCCCGTCGATGATGCGTTTTTTCTCAACGTGGCTGAGTTAATCGGTGTCTCAGGCGAGAGTAGCATGGTTTTTTCGACCTCAGAGCGCTTGCAAGACAATATACATGGAGCAATATGATCTTAGTTGCTGATGCTCCTAAAACTCTGCAACAACAACAACTTTGTGTGATAGGATAATCTGCCTTGCGGTCTTCATTGATCTTGCTCAAGAGTGTGATGTTATTTTCATTACGCACTTTGTAATTTTGACAATTTTGTTCTTTAGAAGGCACATTAAAAAAAATGCTGGCTAACCTTACACTGAGCGATCGATCGAGTTTTGAAGTATCGAAAAAAAGCCGCTGATATTTATTTAATTATTTTTTTTTTCACCATTACATGAAACGTACTTTAATGTTATGCATAGCACGTTTTGTATATTCAATCGGTTCTTAGAAATTGACTGTCCGAAATTTGCATAATAGAGATCACGAGTAACGTGTATCAGACGATAGAAATGTTTAAATTTATTGCAAAATTTTAAATCGTCGCAAATTCACGGTGAAGAAATGGTTTAAAGAGATATTTGATGTGCGTTAAACGACTTCTAGATACCTATCAAATTGGACTGAACCCCAATTCAATAAATTCAAATTTATGGAATGAATACTTTTAAAAGTGCACACGTTTGGGAGGAAGTACCATATATGTATAGAGATATAATTGATATGTAGTTTTAAATTGACGAAAGCTTATTATTTAGTCACTTTTCACTGATTAAAAATCTTCATTTTAGAAGAGCTCAAAGAGAGGCCTAAGCGATCTTGCTTACTGTCCGTGGTTATTGTTTTCTTCCCGAAGTTTGTATTTCAAAAGTACACCTCTGGAACTTGCAAAAATTATGTGACTTTTAGTTCTTGCTCTTAATGGAACTGTCGATAGATTATTTTCTAAAAATATTATTATTGTTATTCTTATGTTATTATTTCTCCCTGATGGGGGATTCCACCCCATGACGGGTACTGGTACCAAGTGCACAGGGACAGTACCAAGCGTCGATCGAGGAACTCTGAGTATCTTACAGTTGTTTAGGATTGCGACTTTCTAGAGTTTCTTGTACGTGTTCTATGGAAGGCCTATTATTGCTAAACTCTTCTGTAGGGTGTTTGGCACCATGCCGGTGGTTGACATGGTGATCGGGATGGCCATTACTCGCTCCATATTCCACACCTCTTTGACTTTCTGTCTTAAGAAGTCAGGTGTTCAACTTCCTGATCTTTTCCTCATAGGTTATCTGGAGGTTGCAGTGTTGGGCACCACTGTCGATCAGATTGGTAGCCTCTTCCTTCTTGTCAACAAGGGCTATATCTGGTCTGTTGTGCAGGATTGTCTTGTCTGTTATGGCGCGCGGTCCCAGTGCATCTTGTAGGTTAGATCTAGTACAGCCTGGGATTCGTACTTGTAATACAGTACACTTTTCTTTGATCAGCTGGTATTTCCTTCCTTCCTAGTGTCATGCATTATCCTGACGACCTAGTCGTGTGTATGAATGTACTCCGTTTGGGTGATCATCCTACGGTGATGTGTGGGTCGTTTGTGAGGCCAGGTGGCATTCGACATGTCATCTGTCACCCCGGGGCCCTTAGTGATTCATTTTCTATAGTTCCTGGAGTTGATTAGCTGGTCTTGGATGGCGAGCATGAATCCTTCAGTCTCGGGGAAGAGCGTCCTATTCGTGAGCCATGCCCTGGAAGCCATTTTATCTATGTGGTCTTGATGGAGATCATTGTAGCATCTGCCGTGGAGGGTCTTATTTGCCTATCTTTCTATCGTCGTTTCTTCCGTCGGGGCGGGAGGGCAGCTTCGCTTAGGTTGAGTGGGATATGCCGTTTGTCTTTCTTATTGCCTGGTAGAGTGGCGCTGTGTTTTTCTGGAAGTAGTCCTTCAGGCTCTCAGTTGCTATCTTCTGTTGCCCTGAGATCTCTCAGGCCTTTCCTTTTTTCCGAGCTATGGTCAGTCTCTCCACGGCTGACTTTTGGTGGTGTGGGCGGCGGTTGGACATCATTGTCCTTGTGTTTCTTATGGTCTTCCCCAACTCAGTGTTAGACCATTCTATGATCCCGAAAGAGTATGTTAGCACTGGGACTGCATAGGTATTTTTGGCTTTAACTTGAGCAAGCTTCTGAGACTGATGGTATTTCTCGGTCAAGCAGGCCTTGATCTCCTTATGCTCTAACTGCTGAGCCTGCATCATTCCCATTTGTACACAGGTCTCTCTCCCTTTGTCATGGCTTCGATCTCTTTACCAGTCTGCAGATGGTAGTTTCTGCTGACTAATTTTCCCTGATTTAATACGTGAGTCTGGAATTTGCCTAGTCCAAATTTCATCCTGATGTCATTGCTGAATTATTCAGTGATCCGGAGTAACTGTTGGAGTTTCTTCTCAGTTGCCCCGTAGAGCTTGGTGTCATCCATATATATCGGTTGGGAGAGGATCTACAGGTTGTTCCTTCTTTGAGGGTATATCTGTACTTGCTGTTGTTGAGCATAGTGTATAGCAGGTTGAGTGCTAGACAGAACCACAGTGGGCTCGGGGCATCTCCTTGAAAGATTCCTACTCCCGATGAGGATCGATCTTGTGATTTTTTCCACTTTGACAGTGGCACACCATTTCGCCATGCTTGCTTCTAAGAAGTTTGTCACTGTGGGATTGACTTTGTATATCTTCAGCATATCTGTTGGCCCGCTATGAGGCTCGAAGTCGAAGGCCTTGCGGTAGTCGATGTAGGCCATGTACAGGGCACGGTGCTTCTTGTAGGCTTGCCTATAACTGTGGGCTCAATGGTTAATTGCTCCTTGCATCTACTCATCTGCTGCTTCTGCGATGATGTTCTGGCTGTCTAACTGGTTTAATATTTTCTTGGCTAAGGATGTCATCTGGATCTTGTATATTGTTGGTAGACAAGTGATCGGCCTGTATTTCGCCGGGTTTCTTTTATCTTGGTCCTTAGTCTTCAGGTAGGTGATTCCTTGAGTAAGAAACTCTGGGAATTCTCTGGGTGACTTATCACTAAAAAAAAAAAAACTTATATTTAGGCCACCCGAATAATTAAATTTATGTGCCGGTCTGTGTCTTATGTCTGTTAATTGCGAGTGTTCTATGGTCGATTTGTCTTTTTGCTGGACGAAAACCCCCAGTTTCTGGTGGGGGGGGGGGAACCTTGCTATCTACGCCTGAGACCGACTAACGCAGACATGGAGTGAAAAAAAGCCCAAAGTTCCTCGCGTCATCGACGGGATTCGAACCCGGGCCTTTTCCACTCGGTGTGGGAGGACGGTGACTTATAATCTGGGTGAACTTTTCTGCTAAATTCTTGTGTGTGTAAGTGTACTTCTTGTACCAGTAGTCGTAGATGTTATCTATCTCTGGGGTTGGTTCGCCAGTTGTGGGACTTCATCTTCTGTTGTACTTCTGTTCTAGTTCTATCCAGGGTGCTCGGTTGTTATATGTTATTTCACTGCTTCATATTTTCCCCCGGAACTCCTCGATTATTTTCTTCTGGGGTGGTCCGTTTCCTTCTTTTCTCTCTTGTCCAATACTTCTGTAGAAGGCTCTTTGATTTTCCTCGAAGATCCGGTTGTACGTTCTCTTCTGTGGACTCTTTGTATCGGTGTAGTCTCTTGCTGAGTGCTAGAAGGTTGTTTCAGAGTGTCTAAGTATTCTGCTATTCTCTAATTTTTAGTCTCGTGTTTGCTATGGATGTGTCCTCTTCCCTTTTGTAATCAGCTTCTTACTCCTGTTACTTCGTTGGTACTGGTTCATTTGGCCTATCTTGACTCTTAGTTCGTTTATCTTCTGCTGAAGCCTTTTCCATGCTGGTTTCTTCTATTGGTGTTCCATTGATCATGGTGGTGGCTGCTACGGCAGCACAGTACATGGCTGTGTGGATGGCCTCCACCATCGCTTCATTGTTGTGGAGATAATTTGGTATTATTTTCCGATTGAGGAGGCCTGTAACTTGCCACAGGATTTTTCTTATTGTTATTATCTCTACTTCGAGATACGTTTAGCAGCCCTTGAGTACAGGATGATTTTAGGGAAAGATTCCTGTATATTTTGTTTGTACTCAGTTTCTCTGACCCTATGTTCAGATCACTAAAAACGTAACCCTATTTCCCGGGAAAAATCTTACCAGACTATTCAGCTTTCTCCGATAACTCGAGTTTTTTTTGTTAAAACAACAAATCGCCCACAGAGCACACGCAATTTACAGTCTTAATATATACGGCGCAGTATGGCATAACTCTCTGATGCACTTAAAACTCTCACCAACAACAACTGTTCAGCTACATCATGCTGTACTTGATTCTTCACCATTTATTCTTTGTTGGGTCACCCGAGAGTTATCCATGTATCAAAAATTCATGAATCATTATTCAAACTTATTACAGTAAACTCTTTAAAATCTGGCGTCCTCGAGGATTAAGGGATGCCGGATTTTAGAGAGGTACATTTAGTGGTTGAGCAGTTTTAGAAGGTCATATTTCAAGTACATCTACAGCACAAACAAGGCGCCTCCGTAGCCAGGTGGGCAGGAGCAGCAGCAGTGCGTACCACACGCTTCTTGATTAGACCGGGATTCGAGCCCGTGGCCATCAAATACGGAGGATGCGGAAGGTCAGGGAATGACCACCGCATATCCCCAGCCAGGACGAAGGGTGAGGATTGGCGTCAGGAAGAGCATCCGGCCGTAAAAATTTCATGCCAAAACTATAAAAACGCTGACCCCATATATACATAATGGGAAAAAGGAGAGGACAAAAAAAAAAAAAAAAAATTAAGCACAAACAATTGGACACTATTTACATCTTTAAACACTTATAATGGCTACCTTGATCCTGTCCTTTCATTTGTTCTTGCTGGCGGTAAGATTTAAATCTTATAGCAGAACAAACTTGCTTTTGTAACGAGTTGCCCTGGTATTGCACTACTTTCAACAGAGCCTTTAGTAATATTCAATAATTAATAATATTACAACTTAAGCTCTTTATTACAATACTGCTCAATTATTTCCCAAATAGGTTAATGTAATTATTTTATGATATATATTAAACCACATTTTCTCTTTTTTAATATCAGTTAGAAATACAAAGTAGATACAAAAATGTATTTACTTTTTTTTCTGTGTTACTGTGGCGTCATGGATCAACCACATTTCATAGCCAGCCGCCATTGGTCGAAGGATATTTAGTATGCCCAATTTCCAATGAAATTCAAGAATGTCTAAGGAGAGTATAATAGAAAATTGAGTGTTCCCCTGAAAATTGAACAGAAATGAAGAATTCCACAAAAGTGATACTATTTTGGAAAAACAAATGTTTTCTATCTATATTTTTAAAAATTGTTTTATTTTATATTTAGAAAGCAACCCGCAATGCAATGCAGAGTCTTCCGAACCTTCCATTACACACCAACTGTGTTTAAATCTAGTGGCGCTTGGTTTCAAAATTTCGTCTGCACTGGACGCGTATCTCATTTTAATGTTTTACCTTCAAGTCGGTTCTTGACGTCGTCTGTGCCATAGTAATAACAAGGGCCGTGGCAAGCATAAGTGGATGGGGTACTGGCTGGATTTAATCCATCGTATTCTTCAAATGATTAGACGTTTATTAAGTCAATAAATAAGGTAAAAATTTTGTCCATTAAAAATAAATTTAACGGACAAAATTTTTAAAATTGAAATAAACAACTTATTATTCATAATTCATTAAACCTCGCTACCCGATAGAATTAAAAAGCTGACATACAGAATTAAATAATAAAAATGGCAGAAAAAAAAAACCTCGCCGAACTTTAGTAGTTTATAAACTGAACAAATCGTAAATGCGCGTCATACAACTGCTCAAGCAGAAACTGTCACTTTATTTAATTTTTACCATATAATGCTTTTAATAGTCTCAGTCAGAATTAAACGAGGTGAAATTTCTCTTGCAATGCTCACACAGCATGTGAAAGTTTTACTTTCAAAACACGTGCACAAGTAGCATGAACTATTCTGAAATGATCGATCAGATTAGCGGATGAATATTCGCCTTGAAAACCGGTTGGAGGAGTAACTCCTAATACAGTTCAACGCGCTACATTTTTTTAAGAAACATTTTCTTCTCTAATAGAATCAAAAGTTTTGTCAGTCGTTGGAATGAATATGTAGAGATAGAAGGCGATTGTCTTGAAAAATAATCTATTCTCATGTTCGAAGAGTATACTGTATATCGCAAAAATAAATAAATAAAGAGTTCTGTGCTTATCTTCGACGACTCAGATTTCTGGACAAGATTACCCTGACTTCTAATCTCTCTCTTGGCATAAGCACATCACAAATATTGCTTCCTCTCCTCTGCGTCAAAAAAAAAAAAAAAAACAAAAAAACTTGGTTTACTTTTTCTTCTCGGCGTTGCTTTTCATTTCTAAAGAACTGTCCACTCAGTTTAAATTACAAATCCTCCCTATCATGGAATATTTCCCCACATCTCAAGCATTTAGAATCCATTCAAAAGAGGATAGTCAGGTTAATTAATGACCCATCTCTTATAGAGTTTTTCCACTCTGTCTCATAGTCGCTCACTGTCTGATACGTACCTTTTCTATAGATACTTCCAATAAGGCATAGAGACCATTAACATTGCTAGCTAATCTAGGAAAGCTCCTTTAAAGAGACTTATTGTGTTCAGAATCATTGATATCTTTGAAACAAATAACCTAATATCTCCACCAGTTTGGTTTCCGTAAAGGTAAATCCTGTGGGGATGCTCTTGTCAACCTCAATCATCATGTGGAATTGACCAACTCTAAATATGAACTTGCTGTTTTCGTTATTTTGAGGGGCATTTGATTTCCTCTGGTGGTAGAGCGCATTTTGTTCGGAAATGTTAGGCTAGGGTGTTCCCAAGACTCAATCATGGGGACACTCGCGTAACAATTGGCTCTTACAAGAGTTTGAAAAGAGGCACACCATTGCATATGCGAACGATCTTACTATCTTTATTTCTGGCAAATTTCTCTCTGCATTGAATTTTCAATCAAATTTTGTTCTTAAAGATCTCTGTCGTTGAACTGTAAAGAAATCAAGTTCTTCACCTATATATCTCATCTCGAAAGTCAACATCTCTTCTATGGCTAATTCAGATTATTGTAGGCCCGAATTTACATTGCTTCTGTTCCATTGGCCCAAGAACTGAGATATCTTGTTTCCATTCGTGATACATCATCATCATTGGTCGGCAGAAATTTCACGCACATATTAAACATTTTGTGTCAAAAATTATAATAATAAAACACTGGTTTATTTCTTAAAATTTCAAGACAAAAATGGGGTCTAAACAGAATCCCCTCTGTATATTCTGGATTAAAATTGCGTTTTCATCCATAATACATTGTACTCGTATGTTGTGGGATAGCTTGTGCAGTAATCCACATTGTACCGAGATGCTGTTTGTTTTTTGCGATATGTTTGCGCTGACCACCCGGTTTCTTGGCTCTGAGAAATTCATAACATGGTGCTGAAGGCCATTTTACCATTGCATATATTAAATGACGTCAGAGATATCTGCTGTTGCCTATAGAAATACCCAGCGATAAGTTCGATTTCCCTGCTGGGAATAGTGTTCCTGATCGCTTGTCCACTCAGTGTATTAGCCGCGAACAAACTGCCTCATGTTATTTGGTCGTGAATGGTTGTTATAAACTATTATATTAAGAAGAAAATAAAGTATCTACCAGTAAACTCCTAGTACATGCTTGTCGGTATAAATTACCACGAAATTAAATAGTTTAAGTCAAAGTTCATTTTCATTTAGCTAGGTCACCAATAGAAGGCGATTACATTTTGTTGATTACAGTATATAATTAATTAATAGTAAATAATCTTTATCGATAATTTGTTTTAAGAGATATACTGCAACTAGCAGTGGTATTACTTGCTGAAATAATGTCATGATGTCTGAAAATCTCAGTTACTCTAGCAAGAAATTCTTATTTTAATATTAAAGTAATTGGAATCTTGTCATGGGTGCTCCTTAAGACAGGTGAACACTGATTTGTTGGCTTTATGAATTCTAAACCTTATGGGCTTAATCTAACTTTGCACAGCACTGATTACAAAATGTGCAGCCACTCCTTAATGATCATCTTGTGCCAAATACAAGTCATAATTATGAACCCTCAGCTTTGATGTGTCAGGCTCTAGTAAGTGATTAATTGAATGGAAAATTGCTAATGCGAGAATATACTATACAAGCACCTCCTCATGCGGTAGTGATATTGATGGCTGACGAAAATTGTTGTCTAGTAGTTCTGGCTATGGCCATTTCCCGCATGCGCAGAGTTTTTACACGATAAGATTGCTTATTACAATTTTTGGTTAAAATATTTACAAAACTGTAGAATATGTGTGAGAAGTGGAATTCATTAACTATCTTAATTTTTATCCTTATAAATAAATTGTAAATTATGTATCCGAAAGGTATGATTCATACCAAACGATATAAATCAATGTTTTATTCTTACTGATGCAACTGCCCTCTATCAAATTTCGACATTAATTAAAACTCAGTTAAATTAGATGTAGAATTACTGCGCATTGGATTTCTTCAGAATTTCTATTTGCATATATATATATTTGTTTAAAGAGATTTCTGTAAAGAAAATAAAAATAAACATGTCTCAATTATTCAGAGAGCTTACCCGTATATATATAAGCTCCATCATCTGAAATCAAGTCTTCTTGCTGGTAATTACAAAAGTAATTAACTGTTCATATTGTGGTGTCCTACCGCAATTAAGTATACAAACCGAATTTATTTTGCCTCTTTATATCTGAGAACGAATTCACTGTATTTGTTATTAAGCTTTGAATTTGGCAAAAACTTTGGATTTGATTATTTTTGTTTATCATTAATTAACAGCATTAATCAAATTTGGATGTTGTGTTTGAGGATTAGAAAGTACTAAGCGTGTTTATTAGTGGTATTAAATTACGATCAAATGATTCAAGGATCAAATGATTCTAGGCTTTTCCGCATCCTCCAAATATAAATACAATTTTCCCCTTTCCTATCGTGCGCTACCTGACGCTATTAAGTATGCATCCTGTTCCTTTCATATTTTCAAATTCTCAAATTTATCGATCCTGCAAGTAATTTATTCAAGCTGTCAACTATTTGTTGTGTAGACTTTTTTTTTTTTGTTGTTGTATTTGGGTTAATTTTTGAATTGGACGTTGAAATTGAACTAAGTGTTACTGTTTAGAATTTAAATTAAAATTTTACCTGATCAGCTGCTTTTTTTTTCTTAATGGAAAAGTTTTTCCACGACCTCTGTGTAAGCTAAAAACAGCATCGCTGTGAATCTGTTTTATTGTATGTGATGTACGCGCGGTTAATCCTTCGGTATCTGTGTTGCGTCTTCTCAGGTTACAATAATTTAATTATGTTTTATTTTTTTCCTTCTCCTTCAGATAAAATTGGTTAACGCTCGTTTTAGAAATACGCAGATGACGTTTTTAGACTAAACTGAGGACGGGGAGCAATTTTCCCATCGAGAAAAAAGCAGCTAATTGGTCACAGTTTAAATATATAAATCGTAAAATCTAAAAAGTTGTACTTAATTAAATTTTAATTAAATTCAAAAATTTTAGCCCAAATACGACAAAGTCCAGACAACAAATACCCAAAACCTTAAAAATAAGCACGATAGCCCTCAAAACCTTTTATTGAAACACCCTGTGTATATGTCCTTTTTTTTTCTTGTATCATCTAACTAAACGAGAATGTCCAGGGGCTCACGTCTGGTTAGTATGGGCTTGGCACACCCAGGGTCCTGAGCTGGATATCATCATTCTTCTCTTCTACTTCTCTCTCTCTCTCTCTCTCTCTCAGAGTAACTCGGAAATTTTTTTTAGCTGGTGCAGCATAAGCTTCAGGCGGCCTTGCACTATATGGCTAGTAATAATAATAATAATAATGTCGTCCTTGTTCATTTGGTTATCCCCATTGTCTTATATCCCCACTTATTCATGTGGCTATCCCCACCACGTTTTCATTCTCTGCAAATCACACCATCAGAGTCTTCGTCGTAGGGATATGCTTTTACAACTCTTTACTAGTCTCGTTGTCCTTTTCTGGACCCATTCGAGAAGGTGGATGTTTTCTTTCACAGTCGGCTTCCAGACTTGTGCGCTGACGAGTAGCATTAGTGGTTATAATCACTATCCTCCCACATTGGTGGAAAATGCTTGAGTTCGAATCCCGTGAGTGATGCAAGGAATTTTTATGGGATTTTTACAGAACTTGGCCAAGTTAGTATGTCTCAGGCAAGGACTGCATATTTTTTTTTCTTCCAGTGACTGCTTTTCTTTTAGCAAACATCAAACCAACGCAGTTATAGACAAAATATACTTGCGTCTCATAGCCTTAGTTAAATTGGCTTTTAACACACACAATGAACTGAACCGATCGGTTCAGTGTGTGTTACTCGAAAGGTCTAAACCAATAACAATTGTGCAAATTAATACTGAACTAAATAATAAACAGATTTAAGATAACTGTATTAAAATCAAAATATTAATTAATTAACGTAAACAAAGTACTGTACTAGAATACTGGCATCATTAAAACATATTGAAGACCAAGTGGTGGTCATGAACATTCGAATAAAATAGAAGTTGGGACCGAAGAAAACGTAAAAAAGAGAAGGAAAATATAATGGACCGTATTACGTTCTTAAAATCTTTCATAAGTTTTAGTGATATTATTACTTCGCTCTATAGCAAAGTATATAATCTAAGTACTAGATTCTAGGACAAATAAGTGATTTAAGGAAATTGTGTGTTTATTTCTTTGTTTTTTAAAGACTGATAAGATTATATGAATTTTTAGTAGGTATTCTAATATTAAATGGCTGTCCGTCAGTAAAAATTAACTCCTGTAGGGCATAACTTAGAAAACATTGCGTACTGTACTCATATTAAAACACTATATATACAATGGAACAACTTTTTCTAACAAGAAGGAAAACAAGAAACGCTTTGATTGATACAAAATTTTGGAACTTGACATGCCTATTTTATTCTGTAATAACGTGGATGTACCCGTTGCGTCATTCCTATCTCGCAAAATGCAGAATAAAGGAGAGGGAACAAACTGTTTACGCCCATGTCAATTGTGATCTGTGCCTGAACAGTCACAGTGACCTTGCTACGGCTCTGCTCTGAATATTACATGCACCGGTTCTCGCACAAACATAAATATGAAAATGTTCGTTCGAATCAGACAGTAATTTCTCATTGTGTCCAGCTTCTGCGTTTTCTTCGGTAGCCTTGAGTTCCGCTCTAGAAACCTCTTTATACACTTGTATAGCTATTCGACAGTTTAGAAACCTCTAATTTACAATGTGTATCGGCTACTTTTTTGCAATAACTATATTCTTTTTCAAAATTTTGTAGCCTATGCCTAAATACCATTATACAAGTTCAATGTCTAGGAAATTAAACTGCTTGATAAATTGCCAATTTATTAGAACCATGGAGATTTAGCCAATATGCAGCGCAAAAATATGTAACTCGAAGTTGGTCACTTGTTGTGTGACGTGTACAGGAAAACTATAAAGCTGTGTGACCGTTCGCCAACAGGAACTCTCGGACTTTCAAAGAAGTATGATTGTCAGAACACCATTTGTCTCGTCTTAACCTCTGTGTTTATTGCGAGAACATCACAAAGCATTAGTACACTCGCCATGCGATGAACCGTACAAAGAAAGCGTTATGGGGGGAGTACCGCAGATCAAGCGGTACTGTGGTACTCCCCCCCCCCCAACACTGCGATGTAACTTTGTGACGCAATACAAACTCTGTGAAGGCTAAATAGTGTGGAATCTACACTATTTATTACTCAGATCACAAAATGATCTACATTGTAGATAATTGTGTGGTCTGAGTCTTGTTAGGTTATGTTGGTCTGTTGTTGAGCTGGCCACTTAGCCTAGGGGCCCATGAAACATCACGATCCCTAGTTTACGTTCACAACCATAGGGAGATAGGACAGGAAGCAGGATTACAAGGTCTCTGGCCGGGCGAACCTGGCATCGCCTGAGCTTGCCGGGAAGGGACCATAAAAAAGGGAGGGGGGGGGGGTTGTTGTAAGAAAGCGCGAGGGGTGACAGGATAGGTTTGAGTTTGTAGGTTTATAGGTTTGAATTCGAGTTTGGAGCATAGGTCAAGTCTAAGAAGGTGGATGATAAGTCCACCAGGAAATCAGAAGGGAAATAGAGGGACACTCCCTGTAGAGGCAGCTCACTGGAGGGAACTGTTAAGAACAGCGAAAGTATTTAGAGTTGTAGGGCCCACCAGGCGAAATTTAGGGATGGGAGATGGGGAATGGAGAGCAGCGTCCATGTGCAACGTTACCAGCTCGTGCTTGTACTTGTTGAGATCCTGAGCCAAGTCAGTTTCGATAGCGTATTATGCTCGGATACTATCGTTTCTTGCAGATCTCGTAGCGCTGCATGTGTAATTTGCGACAAAACATGACAGGCAGAGTAACATGATGGTATGATTTTAACAATACAAATACTTGTATTGTTGCACTCATACTATTCAACAAATGGGTAATTAGGCTATTGGCCTAACCTCTTTGAGTTACATTCCCAACAGTTTGATACGCTCTCATGAACCCTTTTTCTTCTCTGGAGGCGCCTCCGTAGCAAGGTGGGAAGGAGCAGCAGTGCGTAGCACACGCTTCTTGATTAGACCGGGGTTCGAGCCCGTCAACACCAAATACGGAAGATGCGGAAAGGTCAGGGAATGACCACCGCATATCCCCGGAGCAATATGGCCTTAGTTGCTAATGCTCCTAAAAAAAAAAACCAAATAACAAATCTTCTCTGGAGCTTTCTCTCCTTTAACCTCAATAGCATTTTCTAATAAATGTTTATCTGAGATCATTATATCACTTTTTTACAGCAATTCGACATTCGCCAGAAATTCGAGCTTTCATTACACTCTAAATATCGTTGAAGTTCAACTCATTTGTCATTTCTGCTATTGATTTTTTTGTGAACGTTCCGCTAAAATCAGTTAAGGGACCTATTTGATTTGCTCTCTTCTTTTTTTGTGTTCACATATGAGAAGAACTCCCTGTTTCTTTTCCTAACTGGCTTTGTAAGTTCTTTCTTGTAATCAGCTTTTGCCATCCAGTGGTTCTGTTACATTTTCTTATAAAGATCATACAAATCGGAATCACACGATTGTATGTAACTGTCCATACTTCTTTCTTTTGCTCATTTAAAATCCATTTTGGCACCTTACGCTTACAGACCTTCTCCACTATTACGAAATATCCTCATTGCTTCAAGGATAAATCCTTGAATATTTTCCATAGAATGTTTATATCCGACTGCATTCTCTCCGGTTAGAAATATTTCAATCCGTTACAGTTGCCTCTCTTGAAATGGAAGTTCTCGCCTTTACCTTTGGTCCTGGGTAGCACAGTTGATATAATCACCGTCCTCTCCACATCGGATTGAAAAGAGACCTCAGTTCGAGTCCCGTCAGTGACGTAAGGAGTTTTTATGGGCCTTTTTCGCCACTTTGCAGATTTATACGAGGGTAATATGGGTTCTCCCCCCCCCGGAAACTTGTGTTTTTCGTCCAGCAAAAAGCAAATCGCAATTTACAGACTTATTATATACGGCACAGTGCGGCCTAAGTTGATGATGCGCCTAAAACCCTACAACAACTAATCAACCTTTAGCTTTGGCCACGTAGCTTTAGATACAACGCATTTTAATGTGACTGTAGTACTCCTCCCACTGTTAAGTTTTCGACATAGTGGGAGGACTTACCTCTAGTAGTAATCTTCCAGTTTATTCAAAAATCTGTTATTAACATATAGCGTATTTCCGGTTACATATTCCATTCTGTAAGTGGTAGGTTGAAGTTGACCATGCTGAGACAATCGTATTTACTAACGCATCGAAATCTGCTTAAAGAGATCTCCATACTCCTCGGTCATTTGGCTTATAACATACTCTGATGAACCTCTGAGTGGCACCACATCGCAGTAAGCCCACCCACATCAGCATTAGTTAATTTGATCAGTCAACTAATGCTGGTGTATTTCAGATTCATTTAATTTGTTTACAATGCAAAAAATATTGCATATTTTGAAAACCCATGACTTTTGGTAGGATTGTGTAGTTCTAGAAATTATTTTGCGTTTGTTTAGAACACTGGTATACGTATTTTGAAATGGATCGCAGGTCATTAGTATTAAACCATGAATTTCAAAAAGAAAAAAAAAATACTTAAAACAATGTTTAATTAAATTGAGTTATGTATGTTTGTTCGGTGGATATCATACAAACTTTTTTTTTTTTTTAATTTTCATTTGAAAATCCTAAATTTTAATCATTTCCTTTGATTAAATGGTTAAGTTAATTTCGGACAAACTTTCCTTTCAGACTAACTTCTTTTGATATTTTTTTGCTCATTGCTTATTTTTCATTTGTAGTTCCTTTAGAGTCTCTAGTTTGATAAATGAGATCTGAATTTCCTAATAGAAAATGTCTTAGAAGTATCTAACAGTAACGATATTCCGCTGTGTGAACCAGCTTTTCCGTTTTATTTCGTATCTGTTTTTTAGGCGAAAGGCAATTACCTAAATTGAGTACAGTTTCTTTTTCCACAGACGAAATAAAAACTGCACCGATTATTTGAAAGGGAGAAGACGGAAGTATAAAAAAGAAAGAGGATTAAGCTAGGTATATCGTAATTTAAACAGCAATAAAGAAATCAAGAAACGTGCCAGATATTTTTTTTAAAGCAACGTAATTTTCAAATGTAAATGTGGTAGTCCACCTCAGTGCGGATGATGGCCGAATTCATGCATAAATCATGGAGGTCGATTTCCTAAGTGTGGATGGTATTCACTTGTGTAAAGATTCTATTAATACGAAGTTGCAGATTCCTTTGATGAAATCAGAAAATTAAAGACAAAATCGCAACTAAAATTCGGAAATTATAAACAAATTGCTGGCCGTTCAAATGATTATAATTTTCTTAACTAATTTTATGATAAATATTTCTGTTTAAAGGGAGAGGAACTTTCCTCCCTTGTTACTCCTGTTTTATGAAAATCAATAGCACCTAGGATTGTACGGTTTTTCAGTTACTGCACTCGCCACAAGCTGATTTGTTTGGAGTAAGCTGTTTTTGTACATTCTAACTCAAATGTCACAATTCGCCCAACAGTCCGTTTTGGTGTGCATCTTGGAGAAATCTTTCCCACGCTTAAAACAATTTAAGCCATAATATGAACTATTGTACAGTTAGGGCGTAGTCTTGTTCTCATGCAGCATTGAGAAAACTAGCTTTGCTACTTAGCACACCGATCTCATACGTATAGGCGCCTCTCCACGAGTTGCCTTGGTATTGCATTACTCTAAAAACTGATGTTTTCTGAATGCTACGTACAGAATCAGTTTGTGCTCTAATTGTACTATGCTTTTTAGCTCTGGTAGCATGAGGCTTTTTTTGCCCTACATTTACTTGATTTAATATGAATTATATAGTAGTCTAGTACTTCTGCATGCAATATTCAGTACATCTTTTTAGCAGAGCAATGTATTTGGGCTCGTGAAAAGGTATGCTGACCTGATATGATTGAAAATACACCCTACCGTTAATATCCGAAAACCTGCATATATACAAATAACATTTATTTACAGATAAACTAATTACGCGTGCTCAAACTTTGTCTTGATGACAAACTTTGTCTCCGCGGAACACTGTCCTCCAGTTTTTTGTAAATGCCCTCCGATATTTTCTACCATTGGGCTTTCGAAGCGGCAACCAGTTCAGCTCTGTTTTTTTGGGGGTGGGGAGGGCAGTCTCTCCTCATGCGTATCCCTCTATACAATTCATCCCGGAGGCTCTCTGCAGGATTGAAGTCAGGGCTCTGGGCTGGCTACTAGTCCAACGTTTCCACAGTCATGTCCTCAAACCAGTTCATAACGAGAGCAGTGTGACATGGAACGTTGTCCTGCTGGTACAGGGAAGGGCCTTGCAATGTGCTGCCACAATGCAGGTAACTCATTATTGCACAGGACGTCTGTATTCATGGTTTTGTCCAAAGAAACAATGGTCCCAGACTAAATCATGAAAAATGTCCCCAGTCAATCACGCTGCCTTTCCCAAACTTCATTGTTGGGACGATACAGTCCGGCAGGTAGCTTTCTCCGGGCATCAGCTATACCCAGCTGCGACTGTTAGCCTGGTGGTCCATGTACCATAACTCGTCACTCCAGCTTTCAGTTGGCCTTAGGGTCCAAGAACGGCGGGCCTTGCACTAAGTTAGACGGCGTCTGACATTAGTCGGGGTGATTAGTGGCTTGTGGACGATTGCACGACCGTGGTAACGCATATCAGAAACCGTCATGTGCATTGTGCTAGTGCTGACATGTGTACCAATCTTCTCATTGAGAGTCTGTGTGTTGCAACAACGTCGACCTACGTTCTGAGTGGATGATTCTTTGCAGGGCTCCAGTCAGTTTGGGAGATTTTTTTTTGGTCGTGTCATGATGGTTTTAGCACAGTCCGCTTCCATTTGCAGATCACACCACCAATCGTCGACTTGATCATTCAGTGCCGTTTTTGAAATGTCACGTACAGACCGATTGCTTATGTGGCACCCTATTATTATTATCATCATTCCGCTCTGGAACTCTGTTAACTCTGTCGTTCACGGATCTTGTATTCTTAATCGTCTGACTGACATGTGGTGTTTGTAGGACGCGACCAACTATCAACGGAAGGGTGTCTGCATTTTAATGTTAGATAGTATATGCTCGAATTTAGGGCATTCCTAACCTTCTAGAGTTATTTATTAGCATTAATAGAGGCATATGATGCAAGAAAGAAAGCTTTTACAGCATCAGCCAAAAAAAAAAAAAAAAAAAAAAAAGAGAATTAATTATTTAGATTCACGTAAGCCTTAACAGTAAACACTTTCTTGTGATGTGTCCTCGTGGAGGATTGCATGTTTCTTTTTTTTTTTTCCCGAAACCCTGGTAGTTTTCCGAGCCCCATCACTTGTGAAGCAACAAACATATGAATGCTTGCATTTTGAAAGTATTTGTTATTCGAATCTGAACTACCCGAAGTTCCGATTCCGAATAACAGGTATCGTCTCAGAACTTTTCAACTCTCATATAAAGATGGGGCATGAACTCAAACCCAAACTTGATTACAAGGTAACGTATCACACATTTAATTATGAACACTTTGAACAACGTTATTCTTTTCAGAAAAAAAGTTATTTGTAATAGCGTGGTGTATTAGTGTAAAGAAGCAGTTTACTTGACGCGTTTAATTCGCAAAGTATTCTGCCCATTTAGGCGGAAAAGTAAAATAAAAGAAAAACCCTCTTATCCGTTAATTACTTTCAATCTTTAGGCACCTACAAGTGCAATTGAGATATGCAAGCCAAGGATTCTTTGGAAAGGCTTCTACAATGCAATGCCACCATCCACTCAACCGCGAATTAGTTCTCTTTAATCCGACACACCTGGTCAATACGAAGTTGTGTTAGATTGTTCCTAATTTCCTGTCCGTCCATTAGTGATTATAAAATAAAATCCTGCATTTTTGAGGCTTTATATCTCCCCCAAAGTACTATATTCTATATATCGCATGCGCTACAGATATTTGTTATATTTCCTTAGAGTTTGTGCTTCCAGGTGTCGTATTTATTAGGTTAAATAAACAAACCGTATATTGCACCTAAAGTTTAATAACAGCTTTTGTCTGATTTGCTGCATTACCCGGTAGAAGAGGATTGTCCTGAGTAAGCACTCCTCGTGATCTTCGCGTTGCTGTACAGTTTAAATCGATTCTCCTCGATGGCTTGTGGAATTTCTAACGTCATCTTCAGTGGAGGCGGTAGGTAATCGATCTCACATGGAAGAGAATAAGGTTTTTCCTCAATGAGTTATTCCGGTTTTTTAGTCAGCACAACACGCAAATTGGTCGTGAACTCGCATTTCTACAGACAAATGTATATAAACCAAGTGGCCACTTTATTAGGTACACCTACCTAAAAGTGAGTAGACCCAGCGCAAACAGCAAGAACTAACTAATCCGTGGACTAATTCTTATTTCCTTCAATAAAAATAGAACATTCTAATCTTATTCGTTTTAAGGATTTATTTCTACGAATTTTTATATTTGTGATATCACAACTTTTGTTATAATTTTCCGGCTGTTTTTAAACAAGCACAAATCATGGAACCCATGATTACCACCCTGTAAGAGTAAAATTTTAAATATGTATTTTCTTAAACGTGTATATTAAAAGAATTATGATAGGCTTATTTGTCCCAGAGAATTCCTAGTGAGATTGGTTATAAAAGTTAAAAAAATAAAGTTGCACTTTACAGCGGTTAATTTATAAACAGATTTTCTTTCTTCATTAAACCAGTTGTTTCAAAGGATAATCTGAACAAAGGTGAAATCTAGAGCGTTTGTAAATAAAGATGCCATCTACACTTGCGGTTTTCTATCAATGTTGGAACTCTTTTCTTCGTACTTAATAAGTGTAAGAAAAGTTACTGTAAATATAAACTTATCAACAAATATTAAACCCTATATTTAAATACATATTTAGCTGTAAGGAACCGTTCTTGTTGCCCGTGACTTCCAGTATTTCAGCTGTTTTATCCCATAACCAAAAACATTTAGATTCCCCTGGTTTAAATATTTCAAATAAATTTAAATAAAAATATTTGAAATGAAAGCACTTCGCCCGTGTAAAGTTTACAATCTAATCTATTTATTACTGATAGTTAAAAAAAAAAAGCATACGTTTCGAGCATGTTTTCACCACCTCTTCTTCAGTAATTGTAACCTTGTTCTCAACCGTCAAAAAATACTAAGATCAAATTTACAAACAAATTAATTAATTTAAGTGCACAAATTTTGTAATTCTGTCAAGCGAATTTAACCCTTTTCCCCGCAAAAAATCGCAAACCTACCCGCACTGAATCGAAGATTAAAAAAAAAAAAAAAAAACTAATAGGAATTTTTCGTTAAGCTCTGGCAGACAGGATTTCTAACGGTGTTACTAACTTTCACTAACTTTTTTAGCTTAGAAGACAGTTGGTGACAGCTCTGGTCACAGAAGGTTTGTGTGACGAGAGTGATATGTTGGTCCGTAATCTTCTTCCTTAATCTTGCGTTCGTACAAATAGCGTTCTACCGGTATAATATCGATCTAGCATTACGAGTCGACGGAACTGTAGCGTAAAGGGTAATTTAGCGTGGACATTGACGGGAAGCAGACAGCCACGGTTCGATTAAGATGCCTAATATGTTTTTTTAGCTCCTCTGGGTATGAAGGAAGCAGCTGGTTTTGTGGAACCCCGGGCAATAGAACTGTAGGGCTAAAATCGTAGTTATCGGTCTGTGCAATCACTGCTACTTTTAATTTGTGCGTTGATAGTATACCGTAACAATTTTGAAAGCAGTAAATTAAAGCTCAAATTATGGTTTTTGTTATTTTCATGGTTTTAATGTACTCTGGGAGAACGATTAGCTCAACCAATATAACTGATATATAGGGTGAACATAAAATAATTTCTCAAGGTGAATTGAGTTCCAGCGATTTAAAAATGGAGTTTTCCGGAAGCTGTTTAATATCAAGCGGCCAGTGAAATTATGGCAATATGTATTCTTGAGAAAGCTAGTTCCACTTGAATGGAAATAAGTGATGCTCCATTTTACATGTTTATATTTGAGCCTTTTAGAAAGAATTGGTCGAGCATTACCAAAGCTGGCTGAGCCCTACCATTTGTTTTTATTGGATCGGATAATCAAATCCTATTTTATTCCCTTTGTCCACAATCCGATTTGTCAGATTGTAGTAATTTCTCTTTATTGGTTTTAGAAAAAAATATTTAGGATATACTGTATTCTCTTTTTTTTTTTTTTTTTTCATGCACGTTCCAGGAAAATTATTGATTTTATATATATAAATAAAAGGTTTTCGAAGGCATATTTGACACAGATTTTAAATCACTCTCACAGACAGTAATTGAAAACCTGAGGGGTGGGGGAAGCCCCACTTGTTCCGCCTAAAATCGTGCAATGTAGCTCCGATACAAATCCGAACACTATACGTAATGACGCAAAAAAACTGGAGTTTTTAAGAACTCAGCTCTAGCAGAGATCTGCTCAGTAAATGTTTAAACAATTTCTGTGGATCAAATATGCACTGAGTGGCCAGTTTATTAAGCATCCATCAGAGTCGCGTGTCCATATCAGGTTGCATCAAGCAGGCAGTCAGATAATGCCGGATTGTGTGCATTAGCGCATAATATGCCATTTCCATGAGGGATTCCACACGTACAAAATTCTTATCAAGGAAAGAAGAGAAAAGAATAAAACAAATGGCTTAGAATTAAAAACTAAAGTCATTACCATCGTAAACAATTCACAGGGATGCTTTAAAGTAGAGATAAGAATCGCAGTAGGAGTTGTTTACGTCTCTTGAAGGCCTTTACTAGAAACATGAAACAACTCTTTGCTTTCAATAAATTTAGGTTAACCAAGAGTAGGAACACCATAAACATAATTAATCAATTAATGACTGATGTCTATTTTTAAATGATGTTCTGAGTTCTCTTAAATAATGTCCATTTAAAAGAATTTCTAGCATTAGACTAGAAGTAAACTATTTTTTGATAACGTTCTTGGTTTTAAAGGATAGGTTGTCACAACGTGACAGTATCTCGCTGCTTTGTCTTGTTGGGGCGCTGTCAGTCTAGATGGAGAGATTTACTGAAGGAAGTGTAACTTCCTTTAGTGTACCATCAAGATGATACATTCGATGTATTGTCTTAAACCCAATAAGTAGTTTCGGCCCAATGTTTTTGAAACAGGAGCTTGGAACCCAGTACGGTATACATCTATGTGTACACGCAATACACACAAATTCAATTTATGAACCTTCTGGAAATTGTTTTGTGTGTGATTAGGTTGTATTCCAATCAGAACAGCACTATGTTCAATGTCATTTTGTCATATTTTCTCTTCGGAAAATATTTCTCCATCTACGTACATTTATTGAGTGTCGTTGTAGGATCACTTTGTTTACACTGTAGTGCTGATAGATGTGCAGAATTTCGAATTTCGTAATGTGATTTCGCACTCTCCGAGATGACAATATTATTTTAGAAGCGGGAACTTTATTTCCATATCAACAACATGGGGATTTTTAGCATAAGTTTAAATTCAATCTATCTCTCTTTCGCTGTTGTGACTACTTTGCACTTTCTTAGCCCGTTCGCTCCTAACGTACTGCAGATGTCCGTGAAACGACGCATTCCCAATCGATTGCGGAGAGAGAGGAAGAAACGCATTACATCTCTTCTCTATCTTTCTCTCATTATGTGCCAAGCGAAACTTCATTAACTCTTTTCAGTTTTTCTCATTTCATTTCGTGGAATCCACAGAATTAAATATTCCTCTCATTTGACCAAATCTAATGTCAAATGAACAAAGATAAAATTGTTGGGAAATATATCTCGCCCAAAGCTCTAGAAACGGAATATAAATAGTTTTTCTTTGCGTCTCACGCTTTGTTTTTTAGAATTTGGTTCCTTTGGGTTATTTTCGTAAAGCTAGCGATGTACAGCTCTGTTCGAACCAGGCTAGATGAAGACTGAAATGATTTTACTGCAACAGAGAATGCTGGGAGATATCTGTTTTGTAATTTCGCATTTTGGTAATTATTGTATCATAAAAACAAGGATGTAGCTGCTCCTCATAATTGAATGGCGTCTGGTTGGCCTTGAGTAGAGATAAAGAGGAATGCGATTACTGTAATATGTTTAAGACACTGTTTGCTGAAGTTAATATTTATCTTTGGTCACGCGAGGAAATTTTGTTTATTATTCGAAATACAGTAATGCCTAATTAAACAACTTTAGAACCACGTTACAATTGAAATGTTGTTTGGGAAGATTGTTTTGAATGGTTTTGGGTACCAAACAGATTGTGTTAGTCTTCATTTTACCCTGTGTCTCCAATTCTGTAAAAGTCATGTCTCCCCAGTGGGTGCTAAAGAGAAGTTGGGTAACTGTAGTTGGAAGGATTATGATGTCTATGGTTAAGGATGCGATTCAGGACCATATCAATAAGAATGGCATCCCAGCATGGGTTTTAAGGGTATACATTTCGTAAAGCTTTTGATACTGTCTCTCATAGAAGGCTGCTATATACACTGGAAGAAGTTGGAGGCCCTCATAGAAGGCTGCTATACACACTGTAAGAAGTTGGAGGTATTGATAAGATCCTACGGTGGATCACAGGCTGACTAAAAGCTAGGACACAGTTGTCATAAAAGGTCAGTCTTCAGGGTGCACCAGTGTAACAGGTGGAGTCCCTCAGAGCTCACCGTTGGGTCCCCTCCCCTTTCTGATTTTCGTAAATGATATTGACAAGGGTATCTAAGGATAGTGTCAAATTTTGCTGATGATTTGAAGGGATATCCTGGAGTTATGTATAAGCTAGGAGGAGAAGAGCTAAAAATGATTCAAGACGGAAAACACTTAGCCCTTAAGATTTAATCTGATATACAGTTTTCCAAGAAGTGTACGTAGGCGGCTAAGAAAGGCATATGGTGTCCTTTTCATGATTTATAGGACTTCTGCTAGTAGAGAGAAGGCTGTCATTATTCTTCTATACAAGACGATGGTTAGATCCCCCCCCCCCATTTGGAATATTGCATTGAGGTCTGGAGACCGCACTTAAAAGACAAACAACTTCTGGAGAGAATCCAAAGATAGGCGACCAAATTAGTGATGAGTGCATATCGATTGCCGGAGTACCGTAGTACACGCGTCGGAGTTGACGGTAATTCGGTTCTGCATGGCTGCCGAATGCAGTAATATTCTGTTCTCTATCTTGTAAACTTCTCTGACCATGTATTGCTTCTCAGATGAGGCATATGATACTATATAAGATTGCTTATATAGCATCATATGCCTAAACTAATGCTAATGTTAATATATCAGTGACTCATCGAAATCCAATCCATAATTACTTATTGTTTTTGTTTCTTAAGCATAACCTATAATTCTGTCACTTTGTTTTTTGAAACGAGTCGGAACATGTTTTGCCACCAAAACCATTCACAGTTCAGCTCCTGACTTACCACAGAAACTTCATTCATTCGCTCTGTTTTTGTTCTCTGGGATATCGTTCCTTAAAATTACAACGTACAAAAATTCGCGTGCGATTTCAGTATTTCTTTTAGCTAACTCGCCCTCTCCCAATCTATCAGTAATACCAGAGTATTATAGATTTCAATAACCTTTCTTGTTTCGAATTACAATAAAAGGAGTTGCTTCGCATTGCATATCCGCCTGTTTATTTCATTATTTAAGTTGGGGGATGGAAGGATAGAAAGATAGATATAGCTAGAAACACTTCAAGTAGTTCCTATTATATTAGGATCACCCGGTAATTTCTTACATATACTAGTATTTGTATTTGTAAATGTTCTCTGGTCGATTTGCCTGTTTTGCTGGACGAAAAAAACCTTGCAATTTACGCTTGAGACCGACTAACTCAGCCACGGGGTGAAAAAATCCCATTACAGTTTCTCGCGTCATCGACGGGATTCGAACCCGGGCCTTTTCCACCAAGTATGGGGAGGACTGTGACGATACTACTGTGTTAGTTGCGCAGACACTTCAAGTAGTTTGAAGATTTTGTGGATAATTTTAGAAATTAAAGATAATATTAAAATTTTATTTTATAATAAAATATCGAAGCGCCTTCTCATAGTATCAATATGATGACCTAAATTATTTTAGACGTTGTTCTAATAACTATTCTTTACTGTATTTTATATTATTAGACAACATGGATTTTTAACGAACTTGTAAGTAGAATTCTTGTATTCTTCAGCAAACCGACTGAAGGATACATGCAATTTTATAGACACAATATATTGATGCCTCATAGCCTTAGCTTTGGCACTTTACACACTTCGTTGTGCTTTGTACAAGTACATTACACATCTCTTCTTTTTAATATTTTGAAAATAAAATCACAAAAAAAAAAAAAAAAACACCTCCTGAGAGGGAGAACACATAAGCCAATAGCTTTTTAGGGGGTTTTCCCTTAAAAAAACGATGAATATACAAATATATAATTGAAAAATATACAGTTCTGAAATTGTACAGGTAATCTTCAACAGAAAATACATAAATAAATTGGAGTTTTTTGTACATTTCTTTACCGAAGACTTCGAAAAGCATCACTACTTATAACATTTTGAACATTTTTACAATTAGATGATGAGAAAAGGAAAAAATGTGTGCACAGAAATTTACAAACTATTTGCCAGCTGCTTCCTTTAACATTTGTTCATTATTTCCATGTTGGTGTTTTTAAAATCCAGGAGTTGAGTGGAAGGTAATTTGAATCAGACATTCCTGGTGTGATGTGTTCAATTAGTAGTTTCTTGAATTGATTTAGTGAAGCGCTATTTTTGATTTTTGCAGGAAGTTTGTTCCAGATTTTAGCACCTCTGTATTTTATACTTTTCTGACCTATGGCTTTTCTGAAAAGCGGGATCTTCAGGTTGGCTTCATTTCTTAGATTGTATGACATTTCTTCTTCGTCTGTGGTTATGAAAAATGATCTGAAGAGAGGGGGGGGGCAAACTCTGGTGTCTTCAGTGTATTGTAAACAAAGACAACCTCGGCTTTCTGTAGCAGTTGGTAGATGCTGAGGAGTCTCACTTCCTTGTATCTCGAACTAACCGATGCGTTCCAGGGAAGGCCCAAAATTGAACGAACGCATCGATTGAGAATGGAGTTGATTCTTGCAAGGTTTTCTTGGCTGATGGTACCCCATGAGATGATTCCATAGGTGAGGTTCGGCTGAATTAAAGTAAGGAATACTAGTCTGAGAAGCGAAGGGAAGGAGACACCCAGACAGAGGCCCTGGCGAGTATTCCCGCTAGTGACGAGGTTTTCTTTCGTAAGGTTTTCATCTGTTTTGCCCAACTTAGCTTATCATCTAGCCAGATTCCGAGAAACTTGGTTTCATTCACCCTTTCAAGTTGTTTTTCTTTGTATATTACGTCTAAATCAATACTTAGTGGTTCGTTTTTCGTTCTAAACACCATGTATTTTGATTTTTCTGGATTCAGTATAAGCTGATTCTTTTGAAGCCAACTATGCATCACAGAGATTTTGAGTTGAAGCTGATTAGGGTCTTTATCTGTGATCCGGATGGGAATATCATCGGCATACGCTACTAGGTGAGAAGATGGAAGAAGATTGTTTGTTTGTTTGTTATTTGGTTTTTAGGAGCATTAGCAACTAAGGCCATATTGCTCCGGTATATGCGGTGGTCATTCCCTGACCTTTCCGCATCCTCCGTATTTGGTGGTGACGGGCTCGAACCCCGGTCTAATCAAGAAGCGTGTGCTATGCACTGCTGCTCCTTCCCTGGTGGAAGAAGGCGCCTGGTGGAAGAAGAGAGAAATTTATCGATGTAAAGAACAAATAGGATAGGTCCAAGAAGTGAGCCTTGAGGTACTCCCCGGAGAAATAACAGATGTCGGAGTATGATTGATTTGTTCTTATGAAAAACGGACGATCAGTAAGGTAGTCTTCAAGGAGAAGGTTAATTTTCCCTCTGAAGCCAAGATTATTGAGTTAAGTAGAATATTATAGTTTATGCAATCAAAAGCTTTAGATAAGTCAAGAAACAGTGCTATAGCATAGTGACCCTTTTCAAGACTATCAATGATCCCTCAGCAGAAGTCAACAATTGCAAGATCGGTGGATCTTTTAGAGCAAAAGCATACTATTGTTGATGGATGAACTGATTTGCTTCAAGAAAACCCATGAGTCTGCTATGAATTTTTTCAAATAATTTTGCAAAGACTGAGAGTAGATGCTATCGAGGCAGTGTTAGGTGGGTCGGAAAACTGCTAGCTTGGGGGGATACAAAGACTAATAGTTTAACAGTAACCGCAGGCAGAGGTGAAGGTGATTCTTGCACAACTTCTATTAGAATAAGAAATAAGGTGGAACAGGACCAGGGTATGTCTGCCAGGGGCAAAGGTTGATGACGTTGTAGAGCGGATATCATCTTTCAAGGGCACAAAAGGTGATATAGTTGTACACGTTGGCACTAATGATATTAAGAGTAGGAGACCGGCAGAATTACTCAACAAGTACAGGTCACTGTTGAAAAAAAGCCGAGAATTAGGGTTGAATTTGAAAGTGTCTGCAATTCTGTCCAGACACGATAGGAGGGAGTATATGATGAGAGCCTTGTCGATCAATTCGGCCCTGGAAAGATTGTGCAAGGCTCAAGGGGTAGAATTTTTTTCAGCCTGGACTGTACTTGTTAACAGGAGAGATTGCTTCTACAGGGATGGGATACACTTAAATAGAAAGGGTGCAAGAATATTTGCAGATGCTATCGAGGCAGTGTTAGGTGGGTCGGAAAACTGCTAGCTTGGGGGGATACAAAGACTAATAGTTTAACAGTAACCGCAGGCAGAGGTGAAGGTGATTCTTGCACAACTTCTATTAGAATAAGAAGCGACCTGGAGCGAGGGGTGTTGGGGGTTTCAGGGACGGATGGCAGTCATCCTGGAATAGTTGGGTATATGGGATGTGTTAGGGTAACAAGGAATAGGCATAGGAGCATGTATGCTTGCATGTATACCAATGCTAGAAGTATAGTAAATAAATTTGATGAATTTGAAGTGTTGGTCAAGACATCAAAGGCGGATATTGTTGGGATAGCAGAGACGTGGTGTCACAAAGATATAAGGAATGCAGAACTGGAATTTGGGGAGTACAATGTGTACAGAAAGGATAGACAGGACAGAAAGGGAGGAAGTGTTATACTGTTAATTAAGAAAAACATAATCAAAAGAAGTGCATCCAGTTGATATAGATGGACAGTGCACTGTTGAGTCAGTTTGGTGTGACATAAGCACTGCAAAAATAAGAGTAGGAGTGTGTTATAGGCCTAATGACTCGAATGAGTACAATGAACAATTGTACAGAGAAATAGAGTGGGCCAGTAAATCAGAATGTCTTATAATGGGGGATTTTAACTTCCCAGATATTGACTGGAACTTGTGGGTTGGTCACTCACACACTAGTCAGACTTTTGTGAATTTATTGGATGATTGTTTTCTGCAGCAGCATGTTTCAGAGGCAACCAGAGAAAGTAATACTCTTGATCTGGTTATCAGCAGTGATCATTCGTGTATTAAGAATTTGCAGATAAAGGAACCACTAGGTGGCAGTGATCACAGTGTGCTGAAGTGGGATTTACTCAAAGAGGTAACTACCGTCAGGGGTAAAGGAAAGGGTTTTTGCTTCCGTAAAGGGGAGTACAGTGGTCTCAGACAGTTTTTAAATTCTGTACAGTGGGATCGACTGACGATGTTACAAACAGTAAATTCTAAGTGGGAAGCATTCAAGGAATTAATCGTGGAAGCTACTAGACTTTTCATACCGATGAAGAAATATTGTTCAAGGTTTAGGCCTAAATGGTTATCAAATGAACTAATGAGACTCGTGACAGAGAAGAAAAATGCATGGGATGCATATAAATTATCAGGCGACGCAGAAGCCTGTAGCAGATATAAGCTAGTCTGTAATCAGGTCACAAAGGAGGTTCGGCAGGCAAAGGCGGATTACGAGAAATCTTTGGCAAAAGATGCTAAGAAAAACAGCAAGGATTTCTTTACTTATATAAACTCTAAAAGGAAGGGGCTGAATATGATTGGTCCACTTGACATCGATGGTTCGACTGTAGATGATCCTGCTCAGATAGCAAACAAACTGAATGAGTATTTTGCATCTACATTCACACGTGAGGAATCATTACAGTTTGAAAATGGAAGAAGGTTATCAAATTGTAGCAGTGTGCTTAATGATTTTGTAATAACTGAGAGCAAAGTGGAGGAGAAATTGTTGAAGTTAAACATAAGAAAGGCACCTGGGGCGGATGGGATCTATCCAGTTATATTAAAGGAGGCGGCAAAGCAACTAAGCAAACCCTTAGCCATAATTATGAGAGCATCCTTGGATTCAGGGGAGGTTCCCACGGACTGGAGATGTGCAAATGTATCTCCAATTCACAAAGGAGGTTCGAAGGGTGACACGAATAATTACAGACCAGTTAGTTTAACTTCTGTTCCGGGTAAAATAATGGAGTCACTGGTTAAAGATGCATTGCAGGATCATCTAGACAAGACTGCAGCAATAATTCGGACACAGCATGGGTTTGTTAAGGGAAAGTCTTGTCTGACAAATTTGATTGGTTATTATGATGTGGTCACAAACGAACTGGATGCAAAAAATAATTTTGATATCATATATTTGGATTTCAGGAAAGCTTTTGCGCATGGAAGACTACTGTACAAATTGGAGCAGAATGGTATTAAGGGTAAGTTGCTACAATGGATAAAAGGATGGTTAAGTGGGAGAAGACAGAGGGTGGTAATCAATGGGTGCTGCTCTTCGTGGACTAATGTTATTAGTGGAGTCCCACAGGGTTCGGTGTTGGGTCCACTGTTTTGTATATTTATCAATGATATTGATGAAGGTATATCAGGCTTAATGTCGAAGTTTGCAGATGACACGAAGGTTGGCAGGGTTGTTAATGACAGTAATGGCAGTGTGCTACTGCAACAGGATCTAGATAATTTGGGCAGATGGGCTAAGAAGTGGCAACTGAAGTTTAACCTTGACAAATGCAAAGTACTGCATATGGGTAGAAGTAACCCCAGAGAAACGTACCAACTGTGTGGTACTACACTTAAGGTGGTAGAAAATGAAAAAGACCTGGGAGTTTTTTTTTTTTTTTTTTTTTTTTTTGATTTGGTAGTTGTTGGCGCATCGGCTTCTGTGGCCATATTGCACCTCCCAAGGTTTTTGCAGTACTTTGATCCAAGCCCGAGGCGGGAATCGAACCCGCGACCTTTGGGTTGCCGGGCAGGTACTTTACCCACTCGGCTAGCCCGGTCGGCTACCTGGGAGTAATTGTGCAGTCAGATATGAAGTTTTCTGAGCAATGTAGACAGGCTGCTAGGGCAGGTCATGGGGTTTTGTCAATGATATATAGGAATTTTGCTAGCAGGGAAAAGGAGGTGATTGTCCCTCTGTATAAGGCAATGGTCAGGCCACGCCTTGAGTACTGCGTACAGGTCTGGAGGCCTCATTTTAGGAAGGATGTAGATTTGCTTGAGCGTGTACAGAGAAGAGCAACACGATTGGTGAGGGGAATGAAGGGATCCTCTTACCAAGAGAGGCTTAAGTTCTGCAAATTGCAGTGGCTGGAGACTAGGCACCTGCGCGGTGATCTGATTGAGGTCTATAAGGCCTTGAATGGGTTGAGCACGCTGAATTCTGATGGGATCCTCCCACTTGTTCAGAATACGAACCTACGGGGACATAAGTTCAAATTAAGAAAGGATAGATGTAGAATAGATGTGCGGAAATTTGCCTTTAGCCAGCGGGTGGTTAATTGCTGGAACAAACTTCCATCTGTCGTTGTGGAAGTTGATAGATTAAATAAATTTAAGGAGGAACTGGACAGGCATTTGGAGGGAATGGTGTGATTTTTTTTTTTTTTTGGCTGATGCTGCATAAGCTCCTACACTTGCTTTCTTGCATCAAGTGCCACTACTACTACTACTATTGCAAGATCGGTGGATCTTTTAGAGCAAAAGCATACTATTGTTGATGGATGAGCTGATTTGCTTCAAGAAAACCCATGAGTCTGCTATGAATTTTTTCAAATAATTTTGCAAAGACTGAGAGTAGAGCTATTGGGCGAAAGTTATTGATAGAGTTACAACGGTTTCCCTTTGGCACAGGGATGATTATTGCTTTTTTGAATTGAGAAGGGAATTTACCAGATTGAAAGGAGAGACTGAATATATGCTTCTGTGGCGTATACATTTGTGAACCGATTCATAGGGACTTCTTAAACAAAACCGGAAAAAACGTGCCAGTTACTATCAGTACTTCTTTAACCCACCTTTTCTTTAGAGATTTTACGAGAAATTATCGGAAGTGGGTCGAATCGGTTTTAGCTTTTTTCAGATGGATAACGCTGTTTTCCGAGAGGAATGTCCCCCTATCCCCAGCAGTGACTTAATGCGCGGCGTGTGCTACGACCGCCAACAGCTAGCGTACTGTCTCTATATATGGGCAGAGCCTGGCACTATAGCATTCAATAGATCTAGTCATCCGCGCAAAGAATGCGATTTTAAAAGAGGCTTAATATTTTGCATAAGCCTGGGGCATATAGGCCCATTTCGCTTCTTGCTATAACCTTGGAAAGCTATTTGAGAGATTATTGGCTCCTACAATTTTAACGATGTTTGAGGCTCACCATCTTTGTTCTGAATTATGGACCCATACCTTTTTGAACCCATACTATTTCTGAATTTGTTCTGAAATAGTATGGGTTCAAAAAGGGACATTCAACTGAAGATGCAATTCTGACACTCCTAAATTACAAACGGAACTCTCCTAGTAAGTATGTTCTTCCAGTGTTTGTGGGCTTTGAAGGAGCTTTTGACTCTGTCTGGTGGGAGAGTGTTTTCTTAAGACGTTGAGAATGACAGTCTATTAATTATATTTATCAAGTCCTACGTTCGTACTTTCAGGAGAGGATCGTTAAAGTTTGTGCAAAGCATATGACGTATAGCAGAGCTGTTTCTAGAGGATGTCCTCAGGGTTCGGTCCTGGGACCTCTCATCTAGAACGCTGCTCTGGATCAATGTTTAAAGAAAAAAAAAAAAAGAGATATGAGTATCTGAAGATTGCATACAGGGATGATCTGATTACTGGAGTGTCAGGACGTTTACGACTCATTCTTGAGCAATGCATTCAGTTAATACTTGATGATCTTTTGAAATGGGCTAGCTTAAATAAGCTCAAGATTTCCGTACTAAAACTAACTTTATGGATTTAAAAAAAAGTTTGATTATAACCAGCCATCTAGAGTATTGCTGGATGGTATTCAGATTCCTCATGTTTCTAGTACAAAATCTTGGGATTGTTTTGGATAATAAACTGGGATTCCTGCATTATATTTCGAATATAACTTAGAACGTTAGAAATTTTACTGTTTCTATAGTGAGAATTTCTAGAAGACAGTGGGGACTAAATAAAAGAACCCTATTCCTTTACTACAAATCAATTTTTCTACCAATAGCTGCTTATGCTGTTGGGGTGTGGTTTGATGTTACAGTCAAATCGAAAATTAAATCTAAACTGATGTCTTTGCAGCGCTCTATACTTTTGACCATTATTTTGGCTCTAAGAACTGTTTCTACATGTGCTCTTCAAGTGATTGCGGATGCAATTCCACTGGACTTAAATATAGTTTTTCGTGGAATGGTGTATAGATCGAGAAAAGGTTTATCTACCAATCTTATGGAAATTACTACTGATCCTTCCAATAACGTTAAGGAGGAAAAACTCATCTGGAATAAGTTGATTGAAATTTGGCGAACGCGTTTGACTTTGAATGAATCTGGTGAAATCACCAGGAAATATGATAACCTCAAACACGAGAGGTATTAGAACCTATAATACTTAGTACCGTGCTTGGATTAGATTGAAAAGACGAAAGAAGATATTTGTTAACATTATATTTGAACTTGTGTAGACTGTAATTTTCAGGAAATACATATGAAGGAAGGCTGTTCCAGAAAACGGCAGTTGAATGAATAAACGAGGAAGATGAAAGGTTGGACAGTAAATGGATGTTGGCTGGTGGCGGCACGTGCTCAGACTGTTTTGAAAGAGAGAGCGGAAATTATAGAAGCCAATTCTTCTGAATTGGCTTCTATAATTTAGATTATTTAATGAAATAATCAAATAATGAAATTTATTATTATTACGAGCCTACAGGCCAGTAAGGCTCCTGGAGTTGATGGAATATACCATATAATCTTAATGGAGGCGGCAAGTGAGTGCATTGAACCATTGAGGCTAATTATGCGGGCATCACTAGACTTTGGGGAGATTCCCTTGGATGGGAAAAGTGCAAATGTATCTCCCATACATAAGGGTGGCTCTAAAAGTGAAGTTGGAAATTATTGACCTGTCAGTCTGACTTCAGTAGTAGGGAAAATCATGGAGGCAATGATCAAGGGTGAAATTCAGGATCATTTGGATCGAATTGAAATTCTCAAGGATACTCAGCATGGTTTTGTAAAGGGTAAATCATGTTTAACAAATCTGGTTCGCTATTTCGAAAGGGTCACTCAGGAGCTGGATTTAGGGAATAATTTCGACATTGTTCATTTAGATTTCAGCAAAGCTTTTGACTCAGTCCCACATGAGCGGTTGCTTTTTAAGCTGGAACAGGTTGGAATCGCTGGGAAAATCCTTAGATGGATAGCAGCATGGCTTCAGGGCAGGAGGCAGAGGGTTGTGATAAATGGCTATTCCTCAGATTGGGTTGATGTATTACACCACTGTAGTTTTTAATTTTCATAAACGACATCGATGAAGTGATAGAGGGCGTGATGTCTAAATTTGCAGATGTTAAAATTGGTAGAGTAGTTAATGATCACTGTCAAGCTGAGCTTCTTCAGACAAACCTAGATAGATTTCAGGAATGGTCAGAAAAATGGCAGCTATACTTTAATCCAATAAAGTGTAAGGTATTACACCTGGGAAACAGTAGTCCCAAAATAACTTATTCACTTGGTGGAGTTCAACTAAACCCAGTACTGGAGGAAAGGGATTTGGGTGTTACGATACGGTCAGCCATGAAATTCTCTGAGCATTGTAAACAGGTTGCAAGGAAGGCCCATGGTGTCCTATCGATGATCTATCGAACTTTTGCAAGTAGAGATAGGGACATGATAATCCCATTATATAAGGCTTTTGTTAGACCACACTTGGAATACTGTGTTCAAGTATGGAGACCGCACCTAAAGAAAGATATCGAGCTTCTTGAAAGGGTGCAAAGACTGGTAACTCGCCTGGTGAGATCGGCAAAAGGGCGTCCTTATGAAGAAAAACTTCGAATATGTGGGTTGCAGAGTTTGGAAACTAGACACCTTAGAGGAGATTTGATTGAGGTGTTTAAGGCTCTGAGAGGCATCAGTAAAATGAATGAGGACGAAATTTTCAAGATTATAAATGATGCTAGAACTAGGGGACATAAATTCAAGTTACGGGGGGAAATGTTTAGATTGGACTGCAGGAAGTTTTATTTTAGCCAGCGAGTTATAAATTACTGGAATAAGTTGCCTTCATGGGTGGTAGAGGCCGACAGTTTGGGGAAATTCAAAGGTCATCTGGATAGTACCTTCGGGTGAGGGAAGTGCATAGGATGATAGGTTTAATTTCCTTTTCTTTTATTAATTATTATTATTTATTTATTTTATTTATTATTTTTTTTATCATTGTTTTATTCGGTTTTTTTTTTTTTTTTTTTGGCTGGTGCAGCATAAGCCATAGGCGTTCTTGCACCATTCGGCCATTACTAATACTAATAGAACAGTGGTCATGGATGTATCTGTAAAAAAGGCATGCAACAGAAACAGTACGTCTATGACACAGCGAGCGGAGAGACTGTTAGAGATGAGTCATTAATTAACCTAACTGGCCTCTTCTGAATGGAATCAAGAAGCCTGAGAGAGGTTTTGGGGGCACCGCCCCAGATGTGGGAACAATATTCCGTGATAGGGCGGATTTGCGATTTGTAAAGAGTGAACAGCTGTTTGAAAGAAAAGTAATGCCTAGAGCGAAAGAGAAAACCAAGTTTTTTACATGCAGAGGAAGCAATATTTGTAATGTGCTTGTGCCAAGAGAGATTAGAAGTTAGGGTAATCCCCAAAAGAGATAGATCATCTTGCCTAGAAATCGGAGTGTCACCGAAGATAAGCACAGAAGCAGAAGAATCCTTTTTTTGCGAGATATAAGATAAGACTGAGTTTTAGAAGGATTGAAATCAACTAAGTTGACTTTATCTCACTGGAGAATTACCTGAAGATCGGCATTTAAGGAATTGGTAGCGGATATTCGAGAAGTTGAAGCTGATTGAGCAGGACAAGGTTTCTCAAAATGGAAAGTGGAATGCAATGTGCTGTCATCGGCAAAACTATGGATAGGATTTCCAGTCGATGGAAGACAGTCATTAATATACAAGAGGAAAAGAGTGGGGGGAGAAAGAACTGAACCTTGGAGGACACCAGGATTAGTGGAGAAGTTAGAATACAGAGAGCCATCAGCCTCAGTGAGCGGACAGAGAGAAACCTAGATAACCAATTACAAAAAAAAACAGTTGGCAAACCATAAGATGGAAGCTTATTTAGAAGACTTTTATGCCAAACATGGTCGAAAGCCTTTGAGATGTCAAGAGCAACTGCTTGTGTTTTACCAAACTTTTCCGTTAAATTTGTCCATAAATGGGTAACATAAGCCAGAATATCACCAGTGGATCGACCAGTGTCGATCCACTGGTGATCCATACGGAATTCATACTGGCGATCGTTGATCAGACGGAAGGTTTCTAGGTGATTTATGAAACTGAAGAAATGGAAACAAGATTACGATATGTAACATTCTTCTCTTGAACAGCCTTAGCACATTTATTGGAAAACCAAGGTTTAGATAAAGGACAAGATTTTAAAGTGAAGTGTGGAATAAAAGATTCCATTCCCACAAGAATATTTTACTGACACGATCTGGGCAAACATTGACAACAGAAGTTTTGAAACAGTAATCCGACCAAGGAAAAGAAGAAAATAAATCTCGCAAGTCATCCCATTTTTCATTCTTGTAATGCCAAACAACACGAGATTGAGAATAGCCATGAGATAAAGGCTCCATTGGAGAAGAGACAATCACCAAGTTGTGATCTGAGGTGCGTAAAGGACCACTCCTTTCGACCTTGTACTTAGAAGGGTCGTTTGTGAGAAAACGATCAAGCCTGTTGGCTGTATGGTTAGGATTGTCCGCTATTCTTGTAGGTAATGAACAATCTGTGCAAGGTTATTAGTAATTGCAAAAGCCTCAGCATCTCAACCAACTGGGTCGGTGTGACTAGAAAACGGAAGTCAGCTGAAGTTATGAACATTAAAATCACCAAGGAAAATTACCTCATTGTTAGGAAAATTGGACTGGAGAAAGTCAAGTTGCAAAGAGAGGAAGTCAAAGAATTCCAAGTTATTAGTGGAGTTGGGAGAACGGTAGAGACAACAAATGAATTTGACAGAATGATGTAGAGATTTTAAGCCAGAGAATATTGAAAAGAGGAGAATCCAAATTACCAAGTCACTGACAGGGAATATCGGAACGGACATATGCACAAGTACTACCTTTTGAGGCGAAAGGAACCATATAGCGAATAATTTGGGCAAGTGTGATAAGCAGTAGTTGAATCAACCGATAACTCAGATTCTGTCAGGAAAAAGTACATGGGATTTGGCAGACTGCAGGTGGAAATGGACACTTCTCAACGTGGTCTCAATTCTATTCGTTGAGATTAGAATTGAAACCACGTATATTTGTGAAATGAACTAGGAAGTATTTGGGAGATATAGATCTTTTCGCAGATAAGCTTACGCTATTAGTTTGACAATTCACGGTGTATTCAATAGTGAGAAAAAGTGGTGGGGGGGACATGCTGTATGAAGTAATGAAATTTTTTGGATATGGCGTACACATGGTAAGAATATGCCCAGATCCTTGACGTAACGTTGCCTCGACAATGGCCCCCCCTACATACACACTACTCGGACTCCCTCCAATCTGGCAGAGTAGAGGTAGCAAGATTATACACTAGCTGATCCGGAAGCCTCCTGGAGAGTTACCAATAGGTTCGGTCCGGTGTACTAACTAGCAGCCGGCCTGCGAACACCGTTTTAGAGCTGTACCCTCGAAATGTAAGGAATATTGGATCTCGCCACGACGTTCATCATAACCTCAAAAGTCATCAATCATACTGCATGATGGAAGAGATAGGGAAGGGTTGGCCGGAACTTAGCTCTAGAGACTAAACATGGGTTCCACCATTTCAAGCCTCCAATAAGCAAAGTGGTGGTATTGCATCGGTTGATGAGAGTTATCTATCACCTAATGTACACTGAGTAATCACTGAATTATGACCACCCCTATGAAAACTGAATGCGACCCATTGACCACGTGAGGTACTAGAGTGCGCAGTTAGTCGACCTACGTAGCATAGATAAGGTGTCAGTGGTTCAGTAGTTGGTAAAATTCCGAGCGTGATGGGTAAAAGGAAGGATTTATAAGACTTTGATAAAGGACAGATTATGGGTGCTCGACCAGCTGGTGCCTCGATTTCCCAAACGGCTGAATTGGTGGGGTGTTCGAGAGCCGCCGTAGTTAAAGTTTACCAGGACTGGCGTCAAAATGGTCAAATAACGACCCGCAAAACTATAAAGGTCAGCGAAAGGTTGACGTTATAGGTGAGCGCCGGGTCCGACGACTCGAACAGGCGCAGCACTATTGAAGAGTTGACTGCTCAATACAACATGGGCCAAGGCGCCTCCGTAGCCTGGTGGGCAAGAGCAGTAGTGCATAGCACACGCTTCTTGATTAGACCGGGGTTCGAGCCCGTGACCACCAAATACGGAGGATGCAGAAAAAAATCAGGGAATGACCACCCCATATCCCCGGAGCAATATGGCCTTAGTTGCTAATGCTCCTAAAAACCAAATAACAACAACAACATGGGCCAACCCGGAACAATATCTGGCATGATCATGCGTCGCACGCTCACACGTATGGGCTACACCAGCAGACGACCCCTACGGCATCCTCTCCTAACCAAGGTTCATCGGCGTAAAAGACTCGCCTGGTGCAAAGAGTATACAATATTGCAATAATTAAAGACAAACACCAGCCAAGGAATTAAAAATTTACTATAAAAATAAAATATACAGAAATAAAATATAATGAAAACACTATCGGAAGACTAAAATATTACAATAAATTTAGTCTTCCGATAGTGTTTTCATTATATTTTATTTCTGTATATTTTATTTTTATAGTAAATTTTTAATTCCTTGGCTGGTGTTTGTCTTTAATTATTGCAATATGGAATTTCCCAGCCCCATAGGCCTGTTTGAAGATAAAGAGTATACAAGTTGGATAGAAGACTGGAAGAAGGTGTGCTGGTTGGATGAGTCACGTTATTTACTCCACACCGTGGATGATCGTGTACGGATTTGGCGTCAACAACATGAGGCTCTTGATCCATCATGCATGGTATCAAAAGTGCAGGCCGGTGGAGGCGGTTGTATGGTGGGGGCATGTTTCACTGGCAGGAACTTGGACTCCCGGTGCATGTGGAACAACGTATCACTGGTCTCCGCTATCGTCACCTGCTTGCCGACTGTATACACCCCGCTATGTTACACTTTTTTCCGAATGGCGATGGTGTCTTCCAAGACGACAATGCGCCGAGTCATCGGGCACTTGTTGTGCAGGAATGGTTTGAGGAATACAGTTCTGACTTCCAGCATATCGATTGGCCTCTGAACTCCCTCGATATCAATTCCATAGAGCACTTGTGGGACACTATGAAAAGCATATCAGGCGTCTGGATACACCAATCATCTCCATACCTGCATTGCTGGCCGCGTTACACACAGCTTGGTTGGTTATACCTCCCGAACGCTTTCGACACCTTGTTGAATCAATGCCATGTCGGACAGCTGCTGTACTGAGGGAAAAAGGAGGACCTACGAAGTATTAGGTAGGTGGTCATAATTCAGTGATCACTCAGTGTATACCTCAGATAGATTTTGCGACAACCAAAGTGATTGCTTCGTGGTTTTCTCTGATAAAGCAAACTACATATTCAAAGCCTGATCCGTTTTGCTCTTGTGGTGAAGAAGAATCGTGGTCGCATGTTCTCTTCTGTTGTATTCAGGGAAGACAAGTGCTTAAGAACCACGTTCCAGAGTTGACAGAAGATAATATTCAGGTTCTTGTCAATAGTTTGGTCAACTTTGAGGCCTTTCAGGAATTTTCTGTAGTAGATTTTTCCAGATCTGTGATAAGGAATTCAAACTGAGACTGGTACCTGACGACAGCAGGACTATAGACTGTGCTATTTACCTGGATTATGTGGAATTCGACCCGATTTACTGTGTTGGGTCTAGCTCTCCAGAGTATTAACCACTAGTGGTTTTTTTTTTTTTTTTCCTGGTACCCAGGCCTGGGAAATTTGGGTACGATATTTCTGCAACCATCCGTCGGTATTACAGGGCCGCCGTAGCCTAGTGGTCAGGCGCGCGAGCGCATAAGTACACGTGCCTTGAGTGACCGGGGTTCAAGCCCGTGACTACTGAATACGGTGCTGTTTCTTGTATTCTGTCTATCTTGTTAACTCCTGACTGTTTGGTCGTCCCGGAGTATAAACAGAAAATTTATTTTTATTTATTTCACTACATCCGGCGGATGCGGATTTTTAGCAATAATCGCGTTATTAATAGACCCAGGTTCGACTCCACTTGCCAGGAATGAGTACCAGGCAGCAGTCGCCCAGGTGTTGGCTGCTCCCGGTGGCAAAGTGGCCTGACACTAACAACAGAACATACATTTATATTTACACACAAACACTCTTACACATTTTCAGGCCCGTTTTACACTTGATCTGTATCTTCACATGGATTCATGGTGGAGATGGGCAACTGCCATCTGCCCCGATACAATAACACATACACACAAGCGCGCGCGAGCGATTAATGTGCCAAAGACTCACGCCTCCAAGAACGTGACTAACCGGGGGTGATATCTGGAATCAGATTAGCGGGGGTTAGTATCTCTGTCACCTTCGTGTGGCTCCATACAGCCGTGACTAGTGTGTATCTTAGTGGTCTTCCTAGGCCACCAAATACTTATTACTTGGAATACCCTGGTACTTATCGATCAGCGCCTTGATGGAGACTTCTGCAGGTCAATTTCTGACCATGAACTACCAAGGCAATTGTTATTTCATTTTTTCATACAGGAATGAATGGATAATTTTGCTCGCTTTTCGTTCTTTTTTTTTTTTAATTTTTTTATGAATCATTACTATTTGCTAATGCGCCTGAGATGTAATGCACTACGTGCATTAACTGACTTGTTTATACTTCCATCGAACTCGATCCTAAGTATGTCGATATGGGGGAAAAAAAAAAAAAAATCAGCTGAACCAAACCATTGAGATTCTGCAATAGCGAACTGATGCTTAAATTATTCTTTTAAGAGAGGGGCATCATTTATTTCTAAAACAAAAACAAACAAAACTTTCTCGAGATAATAGCAGAACTTAATAAGCATCGGAACTTAAGTGATGTTAATTCTCTTCTGAAATTAGATCTCGAGAAAAGTTCCAATGATTAATGGCCAATTACAACAAGAGACAAATTATCCATCTTGATTCAGTAATATTTGTTAATAACTAAGCAAAGAAGATGGCCTGATTTCTTTAAGAAGTATTGACTGTTCGCGGAAAACGTCAGGTTTGAAAAATGCACGGAAAGGAACACAATTAAGATGCCAGTTTATATTTGATTGCAAAAGTTTTCTCAGTTATTGTTGATTGATTAAATTATGAACTATCTTATTCGAAGAATTTATATGCTTTATTTTTATCAGAAAACGAAGAAAGAAAAAGATGGTCTCTTTGGAATTGGACAATACAGCCGTCGATCTGAGGTCGTTGGGCTATCAAGTTAGTATTAAAACCAAATATGTTTTTATAACAATGTTAAAATTATTTCTTTTTACTTGGGCATCCTATTTTTAATTGAACCTTGGTTCAAAAATGATCTTCAATCACAAGATAATGTACTTTCTCGTTTAAACTCAAACTCTAAGGCATCAGAGAATAAAGCTTTAATGTATTCGCGAGACCTACAAGACTGTACTGAACTGATTTAAAATTTTACGCATTGATCGCACGCCCTCGCAGTAGTACAGTGGATATACCGTCTTCTGTCCATTAAATAGAAAAGACCTGAGTTCGAATTCCATCAGTGACGCGAGGAATTTTTATGGGCTTTTTTTTTTTCACAACGTGGCTGAATTAGTAGGTCTCAGGCGAGGGTTGTATGGCTTTTCTTCCGAAAATTCAGTCCTTCCAGCAAACAGGAAAATCGATCACAGTGTACACGTAATTCAGAGACATCAATATACTGACGCCTCATAGCCTTATTTGCTCTGGATCGTACATATAAACAAGGTAATGAATCTGCAGTTATCCTTAGGGATAACTGCAGATTCATTACTTGAATGACCAGGAATACTACATTCCTGGTCATGCATTTATTCTTTGTCTATCTTTCCTCCACTAATCTAATCATTTTAGAATTTAGTGTGGGGTCAATGAAACCGACGCGATTATGTTACTTTCAACATAGTTACTGAAATTATTCAGGCATTTGTGCCTTAAGCAATTTTATAAATCAGTCCTAGGGTGTTGGATGCTAGTTATGGCCAGATTTCTACTCGAAATCGTTGGTTTAGCAATATTTCACACCAGAACGTGTTGTATATCTTCCCAGGTATTATCATATATATATTATTGCCTGCAACCTTTTCAGTGGCAAGTAGAGTTTATTGTACCGAATTCCTTCAAGCTCTGGGTACGAATGTCTTTCAACTGTCAATCAATTGTAGTAGGCGACATATACTGAATTGGCTTTGCATTAGCAACACCTAGCTAATACTTCGTGTGGTCACTTTTGCCCATAATTGACTGTATATGTCTTTGAATGGACTCCAAGTTGTTACAGGGTGTTCCTATGGTCGTGCTGTCCATACGTTGCACAATATATTCAGTAATGCCTACACAATGTCATGTGAATGGCCGTAGCATCGAATGACCTTTTCCAGTAGGTCCCAAACGTGCTCAATTCGGTTGAGATCAGAGGCCATAGGAGGACGTAAAATTCATTCCTGAAACTACTTAGCAACCATCACGGCCTTGTGGCATGGCGCGTTGTCTTGTTGATTGACCCAGGAGTTGTCTGGATACAGTCGTCATGAAGGAATGTATTTGGTAGGCAACGATAGAAAGGTAGGAATTCCCATGGTGCCACCGATTAAGGGTGATCAAACGACCCGGGGTGTCACAAAAACCGCCCCCAGACCATAACACCATTGCCACCAATCTGCCGAACACCAACAGTGTATCCAGGTGCCGTGGCCTCGTGTTCCTTTCTAAAAATGCGAATATGTCCATCAGCATGATAAAGTTGGACATGGGATTTATCAGACCAGGAAACAGTTCCACCTGTCGGTGGTGCAGATTTGTGCTGACGTGCTCATGCAAGTCGCAGTTTCTTGTGTCTCGCAGTGAGCATGGATATCCATGACGGGCGTCGATTGCCATAGCTATACAAGCTGATATCCGGCGCATACGTTAACTTCCAGTTCATTTTGATCATTGTATACCAGAAGAAGAATTAACAACAGTGGACTCTATAGGTGTAACTTATGTTTGAGAGGGATTTTATGCCAAATCTGCGTTATTTACCTATTCATTTCTAGGGCACTCCTGATTTGACTATCCCCCACCACGTGACCAGTGGTGCGATACCAGGACTTCTAGTGAACACTGTGGCGCCTCCGTAGCCAGGTTGGCAGGAGCAACAGTGCGTAGCACACGGTTCTTGATTAGACCGGGGTTCGAGCCCGTGCCCATCAAAAACGGAGGATGCGGAAAGGTCAGGGAATGACCACCGCATATCCCCGGAGCAATATGGCCTTAGTTGCTAATGCTCCTAAAAACCAAATAACTAACAAACTAGTGAACACTGACTGTGCTACTAATTCCACAGACTTGTGGCTGGTGGCGCTTCACACCTCCTGAAACCACTATCAACTGGAGAATACTTAAAACCCCGATAGTACGGAATCCCGTTTATCCTGGAGACTTTCATCCATGGAGAAACCTATCAAAGAGACAACACCCAGTGTCAACAAAACGACACAAATCATCACGGAGGCAAACTACCCAACAGTACACTGAAAGGACTGAGGAACAGGAAGAATCCAGCCAGGAAGCAACAGGGAAAAGAAAGCAAAAAAGACTCACAATGCCGAAGTTAAACAGAGAAATGCGAAGTAATAGTGAAATCAAGGAGGACTCTCAGGAGACGGGAAAGGGGACGGAAGAACAGAGACAAGGGGAAAAGGAGAGGCAAGGAGAAAAGCCAGCCCCTCTCGACCCCACCTTGCCTCAGGGGATAGTCCTGGAGCAAATGCTTGCGATAAGGGCAGCCTTTGAAACGACTATAAAAGATAACAGCACCCGAATCTCGGCCACCCTAAGAGCTGACATAGTCCTCCAATGGACTAAAATGGAGATGATACTGCTCCAAACCAATGTGGAGCATCAGAAGGGAGTGGCAGCCCTAGAGGCATACAAAGTGGATGGAAGCAACCAAATGCCACATGCGCCCCCATCATACGCAAGCACGCTGAGGAATCCACCACCTGACAAAGGGGAAACAAACCGCGATTTAAACCAGAAGAAAAAGACGACAATAAAACCTCCCAACTTGGTAATTCTCCATAACCCGGGAATACTGATAGACTGAAACCAAAGAGGAGGTGGACCATATAATTAACAACAGCAAAATAACCTGGCTCGGACTTGGAGCGGAAGCCCCAAGAAGGAAGGGCCCAGCGATCATATTATTTGAGGTGGACCATGAACTGCAACTTGAACAAGAAAATACAGGAAGAATCTACAACACAAACTGCTTGAACAGGAACCAGCCAACCTAATAACTCCCAAATACAAGATAAGATCAAAAAACGGAAAAGACAACTGGACAGTCGAGTTAATACCGTCCGCGTGGCGGATTATGAAGACCCAGAACAGACTTTGTGGAGTGGAGCAGCCTACGGTTCAGGTATGGTCACACCACCCACACCTGCACCCAAAAGGAATCGACATGCAGTCAGTGAACCCACATGCGCTAATTGCAAGAGCATAAACTAGAGCTAGAGCATACGCATTCCATCCAGGATCCAGAATGCCCGACCTATCTAAAAACCAAAGGATTATACCAAGCAAGAATCGACTATGAGGACTCTAATTAAAAGATTCAACTCCAGAGTACTTAGAGTACACTAACTCAATGCCCAAAGAGCCCTAGCAGTGGCGGAGCAGATGAGACAGAAGACAACGCGGATGTTATCGTGGTCGTAGAACCATACACCCACCAACAGCAAGTGAGAGGATATCCGCTTTACTACAAAGTTGTACAAAGCATGGAAGATATACTCTGGGCAGCGATTCTAGTGAGAAACACAGAACTCAGGTCACCAAAATTCCCCAGTTGTGCATTCCTTCGGCAGCATGCGCCCAACTCATGTCCTCAGTGGGAACCATATATATATCATAGTATTATACCGCAGGCCAGGTGCAGAGATAGACACGGCCCTCACCTACCTGGAAAATGTCCAGACAACTGTCTGGGCAGATTATTGTAGTGGGTGCTGATGTGAACTGTAGGCCACATGTCTGGCACAGTACAACACCTGAACGCAGAGGAAGCAGAAACGGCCAGAAATTGGAAGATTTTCTAGCCAATTCAACATTCACAGTAAAGAATCAGCCATTTTGCCTACCAACATACAGACTTAACCTGGGAAGCAACGATTGACATTACATTAAACGGTATCCGCACATCTTACTCTGACAATCATTCCAGGTCGAAAATATCTTGATGCTGATCTATTATTCCTCGCAGACACTCAAAAACTGATCTGCAAGTGTGCGAACTACAATCTTATGTCAGCTGTTCTCGACTTTGAGCCTTCACCAGCATCACAGATCAGTCCATTCCCACACGAGAGGTTGTTGCTAATACAAGCCACCTCACTGTGTTTAGCGCACAAAGAAATCAAATTCTTCGATTTAGTATATCCGGCGCGCACACCATTAGTTACGTCGCCATTTTAAAATAGCTGCAAACCATGTGATCAGAATTCGATGAGTGCTGCCATCTAGTGATATAATCACATAAACTTTAATTTTCATAAGTGGTTTGTTCAACTAACTTGTTTATTGTAATGGCAGAAAGAATTATTGTGTTATCATCCGGGCTTAACTCAGCACCGGACGAAAATAATGATCCAGAAAATTTAACAAAATGGAATTTGAACCCAGATGTCAGGCGTGCATCCTATTTGGCTACCGTGGAGATCAGTAACTTTACTAGTACGTTGTTTTCTTTTGAATGAAGCCCATCAATTAATAATGTACAGTTAGGTATGTGTTAAGCGCCAAAGCAACAAAGGCTGTGAGGCGTCAGTATATTGTGATTGTAATTGTACGTATTCTTACTCGATTTTGCTGCTTGCTGAATGAAAAACTGATTTTATAGGCTACGGTTTAAAATGCTGTTGCGTAGGTAGAAAATATTAGAATTTTCCATGGCTTTGAAAAGAAATGAAACACCTCGGATTTTCCAAGAAACCGGCGCTGTATTTTAACTATTTGAAAAACAGCATAATGGTCAGAATAAATTTCCATAAATCTCTTTCCTCCTTTTATTAAAATTATTATTATCGCGACCAACTTTGTTTTTCCATTAGTCTCAACATTCACGTCTTTTTACAATTACTTTACTCGAAGATGCCTATCTATTTTTTTTGGAAAAAGGAACTGTCGTCTATTTCAGAAAATGCCTCTTTGCTTTTACTGCTTTCTCTAAAGCTGATAATTGGACTCGTAGGTGCATTTTGTATGCAGGAAGCAGCTAGAAGCGGAATGTTTTGCATTTGCATCTACTCCGAAAATGGCAGGAGTAAAACATAACTAATTCCCCGTGTTTGATAGTCCTTTAACTACCCTAGCAAATTTAAATATACCTCATTTTTCTTTCCTTGCTCCTTTTCTTTTTGAGCATGTATAGTACATTGTAACTCATTAATTCAAAGTACGCAGTCTGAATCTGCCTAATGATCCCCTTAAGGTAAGCTCGTTCAAAAGTTTGTTGGCAAAGAAAGGTAGGCATCTCAAGTATACGTAATCCCTTTTTACCTGAGACTCCCATTTCACTAAGCTGTTTGTAGTGAACTTCTTTTTTGAAACGCAAGACGTTCGACAAGGTCTGTTCCAAATTTTTAAATAGTAATACAGTTTAGAAATGACATTTGGTAGTAGACTCTTGTGAAATCCTGTATCAGATCATTAGAAGAGGGATAAACCTTTGAATTATTCAGTACTTCTAAAATCGAGTGCCTTCTCGCATAGAGAAATATTTTTCTTTTTTTTTTTTTTTTGGATAGTCCATTTTTAACAACTCCTGGATTTCTAGACGGTTTCATATATTGATCCGAAATCTCCAACCTTTCTTTAAAAAGATCACAAATAACATTTTTTTTTTTTTTTTTCATTCATAACTTGGGTTTCCTCTTTTGCTGATTCCGAATTGGGCATTTGTAATTCGCTTTCTCTGTCTAAACCAGTCCGAGGATGCGCCAGACTCGGCAAAGTAACTTTTCCTCCTCTAGTCTTTTGAAACACCTTCCTTCATATGCATTTGCAGAACGTTAAGCGTGTGCAAAAATTCAAGTCGAATGTCTGCAAGTTTTCTCCGACCTCTCAATCAATAATGTATCTTAACAACAAGAAGGATCACTTTAATGAAATGGTCGAACAACAGTAATTTCCACACTGAATTTTAATTTGATTCATTTGAATTGTGAATCTCCATGTTATTTGGACATTGTGAAGATATGATTGCTCCCTTGCGATCGCATTTATTTTTTTAAGGCGACTTTGCGTTTAATTTTTTTTATTTGATTTTATACGAGGGCTGTTCTAAAAATAAGATAATGATTTTTTTATTTACATTAACACAAACAGCCTTAAATATACACAACCTATCTAATAGTGGGCGGTTATGTGCCTTCCTCTTGCCTCCAGTACCGCCACCATGCGTCGAGGCATGGACTCTATAAGGCCTCTGAACCTTGAAGGCGGTATATTATGCCATGTCACTTGAATTGCGTCCCATAGATCTACAATAATCCGTGGTTAAAGATCCAAACGTTAGGATCTATCGAACCACATAATCCCAGAGATGTTCTATGGGATTCATATCTGAGAATTCGGCGGCCTGGAAGTCACTTTTGTGTTCGGAAAACAATACCGGCAAGGTGGCAGGCCGCATTACTTCTATCTTGTTAGAATACACCTGCTCTTGCCACCTGGGAAGACACTATGAAGCGGGGGTACCTGACCAACCACAATTGATGGGTGGTTTTTAGCATTCAGAATACGGTCTATAGGTATGAGGGCTCCAAGAGAAAACATCCCTCATACCAAAAAACTATCGCCACCTTGCCTGTTTCTGTTGGACTAGGACATCGTAGCGATTCCTCTCCGTAGTTTGTTGCCGTATCCTCCATCTACCTCCCACACGACACAACAGGAAACATGATTCATCAGAAAAGGCAACTTTTTTTCCAGTCGTCAATGGTCCAATGACTCTATTAAGAAACAAACTTTAGGCGTCGTTGGCGATGCGTGGCCGTAAGCATTACCTTAACAGCGTACTTACTCCGGAGGCGAGTTCGATACGGAAGAAGATTTATTGGATCGTGGTCTTGGAAACATCTCTGGTCGTCCCCCTGGTTAAACGCCATGGTCAGCCGTTCTACCGTTTTCCTTCTATCGTCTCGCACAAGGGGTGGGGGAACAGCCTACGTTCACCACGACCATCCATAAGGTGGGCTCCTGCTTCTCAGTCTACTGTTCGTCCACTTTTGGAACACTTTACAGCGCTCTGGGAAGAGTCCACAAGATCCAGAGTGTCCGTAATATTGTCTCCCTTCAGCTGCTACCCGACTAGCATCCATTTTTCGAAGTCCGTCAGATCACGCCTCTTGCCAATGTCGATCAATTGCTCCGTATGGACTGCATGCCACGATTTACAGGTTCTTACCGCGACGCATGTTCCATCAGGCAAGGAGGAACGGCCGATTGCTAAAACACGAGGGTGATCATAATGTTTTTCATTGGACATCAGGATAGCTATGTGTTTCAAAGGACCCTTTATTGATACAATAGTTAATGTCGGGTCCACCTTTGCTTATATATCCTAGCCGGTAATCTCCGAACCAATTTTCGATAATAGGAAGGCACAGCCGATAGCAGAAGAGATGGCGTGGACACTGATATTCCAGTTTATCTCATCTCAGTTTTAATTGCGTCGGAGGTCAGTGGAGTACATTAAAGAGTATTAAAGTACCTTTCATGAGATATAAATGTATCATCGAAATATAAATTTATTTCCATTTGGAAACTGTGGGAATCGGACGTTTCGTGGTATGTTCCTACCAGTGCTTGAGGGAACTGAAATGGGGCCCAGGCTAGTCATAAATATTGGGTCCCATCCCACTCAGAAAGCCATAAATATATATGAATAAAGCAATTTTTTCGTCACTTATGAAAATAAACTTTAATTTATATAACAGAAATTATTTATCATACCGATTACAATGCTTCACAATTTCCATATAATTTGCATTTATTTGAGACATAATTTGGCGACCTGAATAATATTACCTGAAGTGAAATTTGAAATTAATTAAAATTATTTTAAAAATGCTTTTATATTTATTTTATTATTATTATTATTATTTTTTTTGCAAATTCCTTTATTACAAGGTTTACTTTAAAAAATAAAAATTCTCTCACAAACCACCCCTAAAAGGAATTGTAAGATATAAAGGTCTCATGTATTTCATCGATTTTTAAATGTCTCGTATTACATGGAACGGTTTCCATGCAATAATTCTAAGGCATGGAAAGAGGATATTCATGTGTTGTTGAGGCGGATCCCAGGGTTTCCCCCCCCCCATCAGCCGCCGTTGTACATCTTGTGTAGAAGCTTACGCCCAAACCGGCCATTTTTATGTAGTATATTGGATGTGTAAGTGTAGTGATATGGTGTGTTGTTATGTTTTCAGCCGGTACCTGGCTCTTAGCAGATGGGAAGTAGCAACACCTGGTCAACACGTCCCATCCCCACCATGTGGAGGCGGCCAGGATCTACTCTCACCTGCTGGACTAACCCAGGGCAAAAGACCCGAGAGAGCCCAAATTAGGATGGAATGAAAAGGCTATAGAAGAAGTTTGGGAGCTGGAGAGGTAGAAAGAATAGAAGAGAGGAGGATCAAACGGAGGAACCCTCCAATAATTAGAAGGTAGAAGAAATGAAGCAAGACTAAAGGAGATAGAGGTGGAGAAGTGGACTGACTTCTCATGCTATGGGAAATAATCCCATGGAGGATCCCATCCTAGAAACTAGGATCAGCAAGATTTCTTGAAATATAATTATGTCGAATCTCTTGTAGACATTGTTCCAAGCACTTATTTTTTTTTTTTTTTGTACCCCAATCACGCTATAAACAGGTTCCGCGTCTTCAGAAGAACACCAAGAATTTACACACACTAGATACAGGAACACGTTCAATGTCCAGCAGGGTATATTTGATTACAATGAGTATCCAATCATCATCAACGTCTGTTAAAATTATCCCCAATTAGCAACTCTAAGCTCCTCTCTTCTTTTAAAAGCACGTGAGGCAAAGGTGTTCGGTGCTATAAATGCCGCTTGAGATTGGAGAAGCGTAGGTTTATTTCCCATTGTGAAGGTATCCGAAACAAGCTGCAGTTCACGCCTGTAGTCTTGATAATGTTGACAATCGAAAATAATGTGGTCAATTACTCCTCCTGTCCACAGAGACAAAGCGGAGTAGGAGACAGTCGTAATTTGAATAATTTGCTATTAATACTCCCGTGGCCGGTGAGTAAAAATGTACCATACAAGCCAGGTGCAAACCACAAAGATTCTCTCTTTCTGAACTCCTTCACCGATGGAAAAAATCTCTGGTCACAGCGCCAAGTTCCGAAGCTGACCAGTCTCTTTGCCATTTATCTACATAAATGGAACGAAGCCTTCTTTTCTCAGATGTTAAAGAAGCATCTAGGTCGAGTTGCACATCATCCAAAGTGACAGGTATTGATTTCTTCAGGTGATACATCATATATCTGTATTGTATTTCATAGTGTAGGGCTAATTTTCCCAATAACACCTGCAAAGCCATAGTAGAAGTGGTTCTACACGCCCGTGACATCATCAGGAGGACAGCACGCTGGGCCTGCAGAAGCTGTTTCATAATTGCGGACTTGTTGGCCCTATGTCCCCACGCTCCAGCCGCATAAGCAATGATAGGTAAAAAAAACACAATTATAGTATAACCTGAGTAAATGACCTTTCAGGCCCCATTCCTGCCTGGTTACCTTTCTCAATCGGGATAAGAAGGACTTGCACTTCTCTTTCACATACCTTACATGGGGTAGAAAACATAAGGCATCATAAAGTTAAATACCTAAATATTTTGTTATGGCGGTATATTTAATTGTCTGTCCTCTATGCTTTACAAGTGGCGGTCGTTCTCTATCTAATTTTCATTTTAAAAACATCTGCGATGTTTTAGTTTTTGAAACTTGCAGTTTGTGAATTGCAGACCAAGTTGAAAGTTCTTGTAAAACGGAGTTAGCTGTCTTCCAGGTTCTTCCTTGAATTTCCGCGGACAAGAATGGTAAGATCGTCTGCATAGGCAATCATCTTTGTTCCTTCAAATTTCTTGGTGAGCCATGAATTAAACACAACATTCTAAGGCATGGAAAATAGAAATTTTTAAAATCACCTCGGGAAGGAATTTCAAGACCGATTCTGAGAAAATGAGGCATAGAATACATTCTCATTCCTCTCCCACTCCTTTAAGGGGTAGCCGATAAGCGATCATAAAATATATTATTATATCATTACTTCACAAATAAAATGACACTCATTCGTATATGATAAATCATTTTTATTTAAGTTAATTTGAAAATTTTCAGTCATTTTCATATCATGTTTGTTTTTTTACCCAAAGGCTAAATTTTGGAGCCCCTCTGGGTTCAGGACCAGTCAAATAGCCTTGCTGCCTCCCATCTATCTTGGGCCTGGTTCCTACCACTTCATTTGAACACTGAGCAGCCCTGAGTCGAGCGGACAGACTTTTTCATCATAAGGAGTCGAATGCCCCTGTGAAGTCTACAAAAATGGCCAGTATGTATTTGCAGTTGCTTAATTTAAACTGAAAAAGGAGTTCCACCAAGACCTCTTCCTTACGCCTACCAGTGCCAAAACCAAACTGATTCGAGGACATTAAGGATGTTCGGAAAACAGTATTAACCCAGTAGCAATCAACAGCTCTATAAAGTCTTGCCCAAGTTTTGCAGGAGAGCGATCGGACAATATGCTTTAGCTGAAGTGATATCTACCGGCAGCTCTTAAGAGACCACGTGCATCCTGCCATGTCCCATTTTTTCCCGGACAGAAACAGGAACTTCCAATGCGCCGTTTCATTGGTGCCCGCACTGTGTACGAGTGGTTTGAGGAACACAGTGAAGATATCACCCATCTTGATTGGCCTCCAAATTTGCCTGATCTCAATCCAATTGAACACCTGTGGGATGTTTTTGAACAAGAAGTGAGGTGTATGGACACGCAACCGTCATTTGTTCCGACACTAGGATCTGCAGATCCTACAGATTTGTCAGTCCATAACATAGCTTTTCCCACGTACCAGTGGTCAATTACGATAGTTTTTGCACTTCCAGCTGTGATTTAATGTTTGGTTTTAAAAAAAATACATATAAATATCGGTATTAACAGCTCCCAACCGTAAGTGTATTACGTCTGTAGAACTGTGCATTCATGGGCCTATTTCCATAATAACGGTCTGAAAACCCCGGATAACTCACGGGGATCGAGATCGGCTAACTACAGCCTGGAATGAAGAGGGCTTCAGAAATTCCTGTAGATTTTTGGGTTTGATTCCTTCGACAGGAACCGAATCCAGACCTCTCCAAAAGGATGGCAAACGGCGATGTATCGTGCCGACTAAGCGGCTACGAAGGGTTTCTATTGTTTTGACCTATTAGTTGAACTCTGCCACCATGTTTTTCTGTGATGTACAGAACTCTGTAAATGGCCACAGATTGTTTGTGCGATGCGTTTTTGTTTTTTAGTTGTCTGACCACTTTTTTTTTTTTTTTTATTACCAGAAATCAGCGATCACTAGCTTCCCAATAGCCGTCCACGCTACGAGAAGGCGGGTCACAACTATACACATACTGTCCTTAGTGGACTAAATCCTGTACCCATAGAAAGTTGGGCAAATTCTGTGGGTGCCAGAAATTCGGAACCAATGGTACCAGCAAAGTTCAAGCCTATTCACAAGAGTGAAGAAGCCAGCAAAAGAGAGAAAAAAAATTTAAATATAATTCTGTAAAATTTATACTGTATATAATAAAATAACACTTATACCACATGAAAATTTATAACAAATAGATTGTTATAAACTCATACTGTATAATGCAAGCTCAATACTACATTAATTTGTTAGCAGGTGACGTTTCAGAATTCTTGCCGAACCCCATCTTCAGACCATAAACATACACTTTGGAGGACCCGAACTTCTTACTTCCTGCTTGTATTGTATTTCAGGTTGTTTGTATTACAGTGCAGGAAGTAAGATTGGGATATAGGATCAGGAGTCTGGGCTCTAGGCTGAGAGTACAACTTTTAGACGCTCGTGTCATCAGACTAGTCCGAGGCTCGCACCGGGACGGACTACATACACACTCCATGTCACACTGCTCGCACTGTGACATAGTCAATGCGAGAAGCTGGCATATTATGGCCGTACAGTATTTGCCAATGCGCCAGTGAACCCACAACAACAATGACATGGAGCGTTGTACTACAGCTGATGCAGGTATGGGCCTTTCTCGACCTTCTCCCGCAGTGTAGGTAACACATTGTCCAGGATATCTAGATAAACCTCAGCATTCATGGTTTTGTCCAAAACAAGCAGTGTTCCCAGGCCAAACATTAAAAGACAGCGCCAGACCATCACACCACTTCCGTCAAACTTCATTGTCGGGACTGTATAGTCCGGCAGGTAGATTTCTTTGTTTATCGGTCACACCGAGGTACGAACGTCAGACTTTAAAGTGATTCGTCATTCCAAAGCACAGCTCGCCGTTGGTCTATGGTGCAATAAAGATGGGCTTGACACAAAGCCATTGCCACACAAAGCATAAGCTACTAATCAACCCACCCGACTAATGACATATCTGTCATTAATCGGGTGGGTTGAGTAAAACATGACCAACTCAACGGAAGAGTGTCCTGATAGTAATGGTAAGGCAGTGTATGTGTGTTTGTGTATCAAATGATGAGCTTTTCAGTGAATAAGTGTGAAATTTCATATTGGGAAGAATTAACATTTTGCGCTCTTTCCTTATTTCTTTTAATTCGAAGTACGTCAATTGTAGCATATGCTAAGAATACCTTTTATGATAGAATAGGTTGTACGAATTTGTTTGCAATGTTACCAACTCCTCCAGTCGTTTTGAACGGTGAAATATTTTATTTCAGTAAGTGCTTCAGTCTTTTCATGTCTTACTTTACATAAACCTTAGGAAGGTCAATGTACTTTTGCTATCGATGCGGCACTCGAGAGATTTCTTCTCTGCACCTGACCGTTGCAACAATCTTACGATGGCTTGTTGATGGTAGCCACAGAAACAAACTGCTGACTTCTCGTAGTTTACTTCAGTCGTGGAAATAAAATGAACCAGCGGTGATCACTCTAAAAAAAAAAAAAAGCAGAAGGTAGGCGACGGGGGTAACTTAAGTACCTTTGCAGCAAGAATTGCTACCATTTTCATCTTGGAAAAGAAATGATGTCATTTTACCAGTCACGACGTTATTGACATAGTTGTGCCATATCAGATATCTCGCAGACTGGTCATGAGTGCGGAGTAGTCTGCTGTCTAAGAAGATCATATCCATATTTCGATATATTGCTTTTTTAGGTGACAACCTCAGGGAACTGGTATGAGTGAAAAACAGCCAACCTGTGTGTGAATTTTTTTTTTTTTTTTTTTTGCCTGGAATGGGTTGTGACTGTTATTCACTCTGCTTTCAATCATAATTAGTTCCACTTTTCTGTGTAGTAGTAGTGGTTCGGAGAACTTATGCAGGATGTTTCGAAAGTGATGGTCAATAAGTTAAAGGTGAACTGTACAGACTGCAATATTCAAAAAAAGTCTAGTAAACATGGATCCTTAAGTGAATCGTTTTCGAGATATTGCACATTTCTAGTTGGGATCCACCACTGACAAGGTGAACTGTACAGAATTGGGATTATCTCAAAAACGGTTTGTTTGCGGCCCAATGTTCACTGCGACTTTTTTGCTTATTTTAGTTTGTACTTTTCACCGTCTGCGCGGTAGCACAGTGGTATCGTCACCGGCCTCCCCACACCGGGTGGAGAAGGCCCGGGTTCGAATCCCGTCGATGACGCGAGGAACTTTAATGGGCTTTTTTCACTCCGTGGCTGAGTTAGTCGGTCTCCGACGTAGATAGCAAGGTCCCCCCCCCAAGAAACTAGTGGGTTTTCGTCCAGCAAAACAGGCAAATCGACCATAGAACGCACGCAATTTACAGACATGACGCACGGCAGAGCGCATGAAGTATTCGGGTGGCCTAATATATAATAGTTTTTTTTTGTAATTTTCTCCTTTAAATTATTGACCATCATTTTTGAAACACCCTGTATAATCCCTCGTAAATAGCACAGCTGGTAAAATCGCCGTCTTCCCCACACCGGATGGTAAAGATCTGAGTTCGAGTTCCATCGATTTTCATCGACGGGACTCGAGGAATTTTTGAATCTTTTTTCCCAACGTGGCTGAGTTAGTCGGTCTCAGGCGAGGGTACACGGTTTTTCCTCCGGAAACTCGGATCTATCATAATTCGTCCAGCAGACATAAAATCGACTACGGTGCGCATGACGTATACGTGGATAATATGCCATTTGTCTGATACCCTTAAAACCCTATTACAAGACAGATATGTATTCTTTCTCACAAGAACGCGTTACAGATTGCTACCATGTCATCTTGGAAAAGAATTGTCATTTTATCAGTCACGATGTTATTGACATAGTTGTGCCATATCAGATATCTTGCACACTGGACATGAGCACGGAGTAGTCTGCTGTCTAAGAAAATCATATCTAAGAAGTTCTAAGACATTTAAAATAGAAGCCTTTATTCAGGATCTAGTATGGCTACGTTTTGTCCGATCTTCAACCTGTACATGTCTTGTCATGGATACTACGACATATCTGAAAGAATCTATCTCCAGATTTAATCAAACTTCCATTAGGATATTTTTCAACTGCTATATTATGGTCGATAGAGAACTGCTCATTCCAAAATATGACAAATATACAGTATCTGAATCCAATTGAGATTCATATCTGGAGAATTAGACAGCGAGGTAGATATTGGAAATCCTGGGTTTGTTCTTTCAAACATTCAGGTATTAAATTTTTGCATGGTGGGACAGTTGCCTTGCTGTCTTGAAAGAATCCATCGCTATCCGAGTAAAAATGAAGCTGTTCTGATACGATAGAAAGATATTTCTTGGAGGTAACACGACCTAACGGTATGAGCTGACCAGTCGAACACGACTGCCAAATCCCGAATAATTCAACTCCCGTTGCATAGTTCGGTTCAAATGGGTCTTTCTTTGTTTAATTTGGCTACTGTACCTACAGAACATACCCAATATACGATACCGCCTCCAGCCGTTTGAGTGGTGGAGACCATACAGTCTGGATGTATGGCTTCATGAATTCACGCCACGCTTTCACCCTACTATTGCTGCAAAAAAATGTGAACCGAGGCTCATCAGACCATATGATCTTTTTCTTCTGGTTCATAGTCACTGGGACAGTCTTAGCGTTGATGACAACACTCCAGTCGACTCTTTCGATTTTTTACAGAAAGAAGCGGCTTTCGAACACGGCTACCAAATCCCGAATAATTCAACTCTAGTCGCATAGTTCGGTTCAAATGGGTCTTTCTTTGTTTAATTTGGCTTTTTTTCGTCATTTGCTGCACATTGGACTTTCTATTCTGATGCAATTCGCTTTAAATTCGTGCAGTTCGTTCTTGCAGTACCGACTTTCTACTGCATCTATACCTTTTGAGCTGCATTGTCCTTTCGTCTTCTACTCATTGTATACTCTGAAATTACTGCGTTCGACACACCAGTGATTCTTTGTTTTCTCAGTTGTGGTTCCCGCTACATGTAATCCAACATAACGCCTTTTTGAAAATCGGAAAGTGTTCTCTATTACTGGATCGACTGAAAGCGAAAGGCACTTAACTAATACCAAGGAACTCCGGATCGTACGAAGTCTATCTTGATAAGAGTGTAGCCAGTGAGTATAGTAGTAGTGGTAAATAATGCAAGGAAGCAAGCTTATAGAGCATAAAAAAAAATTACCCACATCATCTGTCCATTTCCCTTTAATAATTTGTCTAATCCTTCAAGTTTATTCAAGCTACCCACTTCCATAACATAACACAAGGTGGAAGTTTGATACTACAGTTACTCTGACGGAAAACAAATATATGCATTATGTGCTGCAACTATCCTTTTTAGTGTTTAAATTTATGTTCCCTTATGCCTTTTGACCGAATATAAAAAAATAATAAATAAATATATTTATCTTAAGCACTTCAATCAGGTCCCCTCTCAGGTTTCTAGTTGCCCAGACGCTGCAATTTGCAACTGAAGTCTGTATTTGTAATAGTATTCTTTTCTGTCGCTGACTACTAATCTTGTTGCTTTTCTCTGAACATTCTTGGCATCTTGCCTAAAATGAACCTTCCAGATCCATTTGCCATATTCAAAGTGGGGCCCAACCATTGCCTTACACAACGGGATAATTATCTCCTTGTCACTGCTGTCAAAATTCCTGTATATCATTGACAGAACCCAATGAACTACCTTATGAGCCTGGCTGCACTGCTCACAGAACTTCATGTCGGATTATAAAGCCGATCAATTAACCCTTAGGTCTTTTTTGATCACCACCCAATTAGTATGTTATTCTGGGATGATTGTTTATCATATGCAGTACTTTGCATTTTTCAATGCTAAACCTCAATTGCCACTTGTCAGCCCATCTTCCTAATGTGAGTGCCCTAGAAACTTCTGGAAACATTCTGAAATTCATCTGAGCTGGTTAGGTTCCGCTGTTGCTGTTGTATTCTTTTGGATGGTTGGAATGTCATAAAATCTTTGCCCTTTCAGCTTCATTTTTGAGTTTGGGAAAGAGAAATTCACATGGGCCAAAGTCAAGTAAATATGGAAGATGAGGCACTACAGGAAATTTTTTTTGGACCAAATATTCTTGAATTGAGAGTATAGTGCCTCTACTAATACAATGCTTCTGCATTGTTATTAGTGGAGGCATCATCTACCATTTTCAAATAGCTGGTGGAGTTTTCTTGTAACTTTTTCTCTAAATCGCATCGGAACTTCTGTAGTAAGTCTTATTTGCCGACTGGCCATTCCGAACAAATTCATAATATGCAAAGGTCGAAAGCAACTTTACTTTATTTATTGTTATTTTATATATATATATATATATCGGCAAAATGCTTATTTTCTAACGTGTGGCGCTTATTTTTTCTCTTTTAGTCAAGGCTGCTTTGATGTGAACTTCGCTTTTTACTGGGATGACTGGAATTTCCTTTTGGTATCATAGCCAACGTTACATCCATGTCTCATCAGCACTAATAATGCAAATGATGAAATTAGGGTCCATTTACTTCTTTCTATTCAGCTCTTCCTCGATGGTGAACTGGTTGATAATCATTCATGTTGGAACAGTTTTACTAACAAACTCTCCAAATTCGCAAATACTACCAAACTCACCCTGGCAGATCCAAAGGGTCGACCTCAAAGTTGGTCTCTTTCGAATAGATTCTCGGCCATTTCGGAATGTAGGATCTTCACTTCACACATATATTGTATTCATTACATTCACCACATTTTATCACCAGTTGTATCCATTATAATTGTAGCAAAAGTCTGACACGTCTGAACTTCAAAATACGGTGTTTATTACGGGCGGAGTGGGAAGCAGCTCGATCCAGTAATGCAGTGGGCCCTCCATTACGCTTACTCATCACATTGGCCCTCTACCTGCACTGCTTATTAAAATTTTGTAATAAAAAAGTTTTAGAATGTTTTTCTACGCACTGGCAGGAGCAGCAGTGCGTAGTACATGCTTCTTGATTAGACCGGGGTTCGAGCCCGTGACCACCAAATACGGAGGATGTGGAAAGGTCAGGGCATGACCACCGCATATCCCCGGAGCAATATGGCCTTAGTTACTAATGCTCCTAAAAACCAAATAACAACGATTCGTACCAAAAAATTGTCACATCGTAGGGAGTGTGGAATTGTCCAAAATATCAGGGTAGTCGTCGGCTCCCCTGCACAACCACCAAAGATCCTAGGCCGCAGCATGAGAAACAGCCCCACATCATAACCCCACCTCCTCTGAACAACCGGATTGCATTTGTTGGTACAGTGCACTCCGACAGCAAAAGTTCTTTGAGCATCCTCCACACCTATACTGTCCCATCTGAATAATGGCAAGATTGTTCCTTTACTCCATAAAACCAGTTTATACTGCTGTATGGACCAAGTATGCCTTTCATTATACCTTGAGGCTGGACCACTGATTGCGTTTGGTAATGTTTGGCTTATGTGCCACCGCTTTCACATGAAAACAAGAGGTCTGGAACTCCGTATATAGTATAGTGTGTTCTTATAAACTTCAACCCCTGTTGTGACACCTTAAAATCCTGGTTAATCAGCTATCTCGCCTCTGTGTCATGACGAGACCAACTAAACAGGGTGACTCATACGCTTTCTTTATTATATTGGCCTGGGCCACTTGTTTGGTCAGGAGGTTTCCAATGTACTGTACTATGAAAACAGTGTTGTCCAGATATTTTTTGGAAGGTGGTGTATATTTAGATCGTTATCAGAAGGTCTTGTACGTTCAAATTTTTTTAGAGTTCAGCCACGATAAAACCCTAATTTTCTAGTTTTTGATTAATATTTTTCGTGAGATTTTATCGACTTCTAATGTTTCGATGAATTACAGCAACATTTTTTATTGTAAAGGAACTTTGATTTTCGTAGTAATTGCAACGTTTAAGTTGGAGAGTAGTTTGACATCTTCCAATTCTCTTTGAAGGAATACATTCCCATATGGGATTCAAAAAGAAAAAATCGAACTGCCTTCTTTATTTGTTTCAGCAAGTGGTAAAACACGGTTGCCTAACCTCAGCTTACCAGACATCGTGAGTAGTCTGTTACTTGTCCTATAGGAGATCGATAGGCCACCACAGCGGTCACTTCTGACATCTGTTTATTTTCCTTGACAACTTTGCGCAATATTATGGCCTAGAATTCGGCAAGAAATTGTTGCGAAACTAGCAGGAACTGTCTGATGAAATTGATGTCTGATGGAATAAATAAACAGTTGCAAGTAGACAAGTTTTTCCTTCGTTTATATTAATTCGGAGACCACCAAATACTCCAAATTTTGTGCTCAGTTGTAAACAATTTTTTTTTTTCAAAAATTCGTGTTGGACTATTGATCCTTAATTGAGCGTCTGCAATCTCTGGAAAGAACCATTATTACCTCCAGGGGTATATATTGGTGAATATTGCAAACTGTACATAAGTTCTGATGGCACTTATGTCATACTGCCTTTATTTGTAAACTTGACTTAAAATCCGAAGCGGTTTGCTTCTACAGATGACATTTTAAACTCTACCGCGGGCAGCCTATTAGCGATCGATATTGCTCCAGTGCCGCCTACACGGCCATGTTACCGATCGCCGATCAATATAACGCGCCATCGCCCACTCTCGAGGCAAGTTCTTCTCTGAAACTTTCCAGAACAAGTCAATACAATTTCTTGCATGTGGAGCTCGAATAAATCTTTTGTATTATTTCCATTTTCATTTCTTGCTTATTAATAGTAAGTCATTTAATATTGCCATGTTCGAAATATAGATGAACAATAAATAAATTTCTCATTAAAAATTCATTATCCCTTATTTCCCTTTCATTTTTATCTCTTATTGGAAGCACACCCAAAACTCACGTAGTAATTTTGGAAAACCGTATGCAATCAGTTTCATTCCTGTGAAGTTTGTTAATTATTGTATGTAAGAATTTTCAGTTTCTAAATGCAACTTATGAAAGGAATTGCAGTATCTTCAGCTCAGTGCTTTCATGACTAATCTAGTAGCCACAACCACTGTTCTTCCACATTGGGCAGAAAACGTTAGTATAACGCGCTGTCATTTTTGACCACAGGAGTTCCTGATATAAGACACGATTGTGGACTTCCCATACCATGGCCGAGTTAGCCGGTTTCGGATAGGCATCCCCCAGTCCGATTACTTTGGATTTTTGATCCCACATCATGGCCTAAATTGGCTCTGCATGTATTCTAAACGGGCCTAGAGGGCAACAGGTATTCTGTGTGTTATCAGACACTCAGTCTAAAACACTGATGGATCCAATATATTTCTATTACAGAACATTTAGGAGAAGTCCGGTTGGCCTGCCTCCCTAAAATCCACTCATGCATACCTTCTCGATGGTAAGCCCTGTTACGTCACTTAGGTGGCAACGAACGTGTAGAGTGGTTCTCTTCAAGACGCCTGGTCAGCATTAAGAGGAAAAGACCAAACCCTCCAGCATATGACAGCACGACAAAACAAATGGCCCTCAGTCCCCAGCGGCTTTCACTCCCTCTCTTACAGCAGGGAGAGGATCAGAGTGGAAGTAGAGGGTGCTAAGAATCTCTGGGTACGACCAGGCTGCCATGCACGGAAACTGAACTTGGCCTGTTACAACGTAAGATCGCTCATAGATGAAGACAGGTTATTAGAGCTGGAAAAGGAACTAGAAAATGTGAATTGGAATATCATCGGTTTGGCTGAAACAAGAAGAAATGAATCAAGTGGAAATCTGCTGTACACCAGTGAAAGGAGTGAAGGTGGAGTTGGCTTTCTGGTCCATAAAGAAAAAAAAAAAACAACATTTCGAAATTCAAAAGTACATCACCAAGGGTGTCAAGATTAATACTCAAAATTTCTAAGAAGTACAAGCTAAAGGTTATAATGATTTATGCACTAACATCGAGCCATGATGAAGAGGTTGAAGAGCGAGAGTGCATAGCACGCGTTCCTTGAGTGGACCGGGGTTCAAGCCAGTGACTACTAAATACGATAAATATTTGTATTGACAATTTATTGTAAACTCTACTGACTTGGTTGTCGTGCCGGAATATAAACAGAAAATTTATTTATTTAAATGTACACGTAAATTGAGAGTCTTCTAGATGAGCAGAAACCCCACTGCACTATTATTATGGGGGACTTCAATGCTAAGGTTGGAAAACAAAACAGCGCAGAAAGGGGAACTATAGGAAATTTTGGAATTGGTGAAAGAAATGAAAGCGGTGAAAGACTTGTGGAATTTTCAGAATCTCAAGGATTGTCAGTAATGAACTTTTTTTTTTTTTTCTTCAAGAAAAGGGTGAACAGAAAGTGGACATGGAAGAGTCCAAATGGATTAACAATTAATGAAATCGACTTCATCCTCACTAACAGAAGATATACTGTGAAGAATGTTACCGTCCTGAATAATATTGGAAGTAATCACAGAATGGTAAGATGCACACATGATGTAGGGAAGGAAAAAACTGACTTGAGTAAATAATACGAAGGTCTTTGAGATAACAGAAGACGAGAAACAACAGTATGTACTGGAACTTAAGAACAAATTTGAGCATCTGCAGACTGCTCAGGACCAAGATATCGACGAGGAATATTACAACTTTCTGAAAGTGATCAAGCCCAAGAAACCTATAGGGAAAAAGAAATCCAAAGAAGAAAAAATTAGTCAAGAAACACTTGTTATGATGAACCGAAGGCGACAAATGAAGAGCAAGATAAACACTGACAAGGAGAAAATTGAGTATACTGAGTTATGCAAAGCCATTAGAAAGAGGCTCAGAGAGGACATAAGAAGATTTAACACAAGAAAAGTAGAACAAGCATTAAGGGAAAACAAAGGACTTAAATCAGCAGCCATGAGCAGTAATACAGAAAGAAAGATGATACCGAAACTGAAGAATAGTGATGGTGTACTTATAAATAGCAGAGAAGGCATAATTCAAATAGCAGAAGACTACTATAGAGAATTATACAAGGAGCGAGGAAATGATGCCAGCAGTGGGGAAGATGGATCGCAAATTAGCAACACATACCCGTTTTTCTTCCTGATGAGGTAAACAGGCACTGAAGAAAATGAAGAATCAGAAAGCCCCGGGGAAAGATGAAGTTACCGTAGATTTGTTAAAATTTGGAGGAAGAGACATGACACAAAAACTGGCAAGGCTCTTCACAAAATACATTAGAAAAGGTGTGACGCCTAAGCAGTTGAATAATGCAATCATAGTTTTGCTGCATAAGAAAGGAGATAAATCAGAAATTGAAAATTATAGACCAATTAGCTTGTTATCCCACATCTACAAGTTGTTCACAAGGGTCATTACTAACAGATTAGAAAGAATACTTGATGAGAATCAACCGAAAGAGCAAGCTGGCTTTAGGACAGGATTCTCAACTATGGATCACCTTCACGTAATATCACAACTAATGAAGAAAGCAAATGAATATAAAATACCGTTATGCCTGGCATTTGTGGATTATGAAAAGGCATTTCACTCCATACAGCGTAAGGCAATGTTTCGGGCACTGGAAAGACAAGGCATAGATACCCCATATATTATGATTTTGAAGAAAATATATGAGAGTGCTACCTCCTTTATTAGACTAGACAAAGACAGTAGTAAATTTAAAATTGAGAAAGGAGTTCGACAAGGAGACACAATATCTCCGAAGCTGTTTACTGCTGCCCTTGAGGAAGCTTTCAGAAGATTAGACTGGTCGCAAAAAGGAGTCAATGTGAATGGAGAGTACCTAAATCATTTACGATTTGCAGATGACATTGTAGTCATAAGCCACGATCTCAAAGAATTAGAGGAAAATCTTAATCAGTTATGCACAGTTAGTAAGGATTTTGGACTAAAGATGAATATGGCTAAAACAAAAGTAATGATGAACAAGTATGCCACAGAAAGGGACATAATGATATAACGAGCAATAATTGAAAAGGTGGAGTCATATACTTATCTGGGACAAGTTATTAGCTGTAATAATGATAAATGGCTGGAAGTCAAGAGAAGAATAAATTTTGGATGGGTAGCATCAGGAAATATAGTCGCATACTGAAGAGGAATATCCCAGTTTGTCTGAACCAATACTAAAACCAACTAAAATAATGAACCAATGTATACTCCCCACCATGACTTATGGAAGTGAAACTTGGGCACTCACCAAAAGATTGGAAGAGAAGCTGAGAACTACACAGCGAAGAATGGAACGAATTATATTGGGAATCAGACTGTTAGATAAGAAGAGAAATACATGGATTAGGCAGCAAACTCAAGTAAAGAACATTCTTATCAAAACTAAAGAACTAAATGGTATTGGGCAGGACACAGCTCGAAGACATGATGACAGATGGACTAAGAAAATAACAGAATGATACCCAAGAGGAGCTAGAATAAAACCTGGAAGACAACGGCGGAGATGGATAGATGAAATTCATGAGTTTGTGGGTAGTAAATGGATGGCCATTTTACAAAACAGAAGGAACTGGAAAGTTGCTGGAGAGGCCTTCATCCTGCAGTGGATTGAAAATGGCTGATGATGTATTCTAAAAATTAGACACTATCTAGAGTTTTGAATTCCAATATTTTTCGATGCATTGAGCATTCAGGCAAAAACATTCAATGTTTTCCTTGTGCATCTAAGACCATACGCATATTTCGATTGAAGTTTACCATAACTACAGTCAGTATTTCTTCAGAGATTCCTCCACGGAAGTTCATCACTTCATCTTCCAGTTCTTCAACGATAAGTGGATTATTCCTGTAGACATTGTCCTTCGGAAAATCCCCACAAGAAATAGTCACAGGGATTTATGTCTGGCGAGTACATTTGCCAAGACTATCCAAAATCATGTCATTCAGGATATCGATTAGAAATAATGCCATCATTAAAATATGGCAAAAGTGCAGTACTGTAAGAAATGTGATTTGTCATATGCTGTCTTGCCCCATTTTGTTAGAAGCAATAAAATTTATTCAGAAAGACAAGTATACGACTTGTATTTTGTAAACGAAAAAAGCAGACCTTTCTTTATATTATGCATTTTACTATGGAAGATTCGCCCTGCGCTGTAATGACGTTGGAACAGATAACCTTGGGAAAAAAATAAACAAGAAAAATGGAGGCTTTTTATTGACTCTTCGAAATTAACTGTAGAAATCTGGATAGTATTTTCATTGTGCTACTCTACAGTGGAAGCATCCATCCATACATGGCCATATTTTCCACATGAAAGATTGCATAATAACGTGGAACTTCTCTTGAAAGTTCAATAAGATAAGTAGACGTGGTACATCTGCTATTTTAAAGTTATCGGGATCCTTTGAGATTTACAGTCTATATATACAAAATATATATTTTTGTGTGAGTGGCACAGTCGAGCCGAAACCATGCTTTACGAAACTAAGATTTTGTCGCCTTGCATTACTTCCAGAGAAATGCCATCCTTTACTGGGTGGCCGCTTTATTAGATACAGCTCTTCATGAAATAGAACACTCAATTCATTAACAGCATCACGTGTTTGTACTATGCGATATAAAGTAGGTACACTGTCATATACCATTAATATCATGATACCTGCACGGAGCAAGGTGGCATGGTTTTTCGTCCAGCAAACAGCAAATCGACCACAGAACACACGCAATTTACAGACATATTGTATACGGCGCAATATAGCCTAGGTTGCTGATGTACTAAAAACCCTATAACAACCAACCAACGTCTCACTGACAACTTGTGTGTGTTGCAACAACGTCGATCTGAGTTCTGATTAGACAGAACGCAGATTCTTTTGCAGGGCTTTTTTGTCAGTTGCGGAGGTGTTCTGGGTTGTTTCTTGACTGTTTTAGCACCATTGCGCTTCCATTTGCAATCACATCACCAATCGTTGACAGGGATCTTCAGTGTCGTTGAAATTTTACGTACAGACCCATTGCTTATGCGGCCTCTACCATTCCGCGCTGAAAGTCTTATCTTTTTCGATTGCGACGTCTTACGTTAACAATCGTACTGTTGTTTTCTCGAGGGCCTTCGAGCATATCTATAATTGACCGACACGTGATGCTTTTCGGTAAGATGTGACCAACTATCCATTGAGGGGTGTCCGATTATTAATTGTAGGGCAGTGTACATAGGGATATAGCATCACGTGTGTGCACCTTGGAAGTATGTACCAAAATAACAGAATGTATCTCTGTGCCAAAGGAATTGAAATAGCGTCCTTGTACACATTATCTTCCAGAGCCCTTCTTAATTTAATATCACGTTTTAAACATTTTTCTCCATTAACAAATTATTTTCCAGAAATCTCCGTGACCCTTTATGGAAACCTGGAGAACAACAATTTGAAAAACTGCAAATATAAGCTGTCACATTTGTTATTTAAGCTCTGTAAATCTGTTCTTGGCACCCTTACAAATTGCTTTATATTATTTTGGTGTTAACTGAGCCATAAACCGCTACAGAATTCTGAAATATTATTCAGTGACAGGTTGAGGTAATCATTATGGATGGATGCGAACTAATGTTAGAAACACACCAAGATTATGATGGATTACCACATTTAAGGTAGTCGGTTTACTATATTCCGGCTTTGGGGTTCATTATATTGACATGGACAATAGCCGTTTCCATTTAGACAAGCTTGCAGCAATGTATTCGATTGCTAACATAGTGACTTCTACATTGACACGTTTTTTATTATATGCAATGTGTATAGTTAAAGCTAAAAAAAAATTGAATGACAAAATGAAAGGAGCTCAGTTTCATATCAGTGGCTCATTGTTTGAGTGATCTTTGAAATGCGATCAGAGAAGAATATAGCAATATTTGTATCCTTGGTAAATATAATTAAATAGTGTGCCAAATAAAGTTCAAAATTTAGTATATAAAATGAGCCTTAAGATTACTTGCTCTGCCTATACGGGGAAGTATATATATATTTTATTATTATTTTTTTTCTTAGTTATGGAGGAACAGTGACCATTTCCATCAACGTACACTCACTGATGAAAAAATTAGAAAGCTTTATTGATTTACAGCCCGTGTACAACGTGGTATGGATTACATTAGGTGTTTGAGAGAGTCTAGCTCCTGATTTAATCATTCTTCCATCTAGATTTTTGTCAGCTGCTGTGGTCGGTAGTAGAGTACTCTGAAGCTGAACTGCCTATTCCAACATATCCCAGAATTTCTCAGTTGGAAAATTAGGTGGTCAGGGTAGATGTTCGAAATCTTGGGAATGTTCCTCGAACCATTCAGATACAAACTTTTGTACGGTGGATAATTACTTTGTCTTCTTGAAAGAATCCATCGTAGTCTTGGTATAATTGAAGCATTGCAGGGCGAAGTTGGTCTGATAAGGCAGAAGGATATTCACTGAAGGCGAAACGACCTTATAATTGTACGATCGGACCTATTTTGTATCAGCAAAGGATTCCCTGTACCGTGATACCACTTCTGTCCGTTTGAGTGGTGGACACGAGACAGGCTTCATGATGTTCACGCCATACTTTCACTATTGCTGCAAAAAAAGTGTAAACTGAGACTCATCAGATCACATTTTTCTTCTGGTTCACAGTCCACTCCAGTCTTGGAGTTGGAGACGCCACTCCAGCCGACTCTTGATTTTTTCCAGAAAGAAGCGGCTTTTGTATAGGCACACGACTACCAAATCCCGGATTATTCAATTCCCGCTGCATAGTTCGGTTGTAAATGGGTCGTTCTTTGCCTAAATTGAATTTTTTAATTATTTACTGCACAGTGGACTTTCTAATCTGACGCACAATTCGTTCTCCTTAAATTCCTGTGGTCTCGTTCTTGGAGTACTGACTTTCTACTGCATTTCTTCCTTTTAGAGCTGCATTCTCCTTCCGTCTTCCACTTATTATGTACTTTTAAGATGATTGCTTTCACACTCCGGTGATTTCTGTTGTTTTCTCAATTGTGGCTCTTGCTAAACGTGCCCCAACATAACACCTTTTTTTAAAATCGGAAAGTTCATCTGTCCCCATGACCAGATCAACTAAGAAGCCCTAGGAAACCATACAGTAATTATCTAATATAAAGAAACTTTTGATCATACCATAACTTACATTTGCGTACCATAGGTTTATCTGTTAATGCCAGTTCCAAAAGGTTTCTAATTTTTTGACCACTAAGTGCATGAAGGAGATGGAAAGAAGAAACCGGAGAAAGTGGAACTTAAACATGATTACAGACTACGGCTGGTCTTTTAAGCGTTTATTTGTTTAATATTATTGTTCTGTTTGTTCATTGAGTTTTGTCCATTTTATTATTTTACAAAATTATAATTTGAATAAATTACATAAAATATACAAAATAAGAAAAAAATATTTTCCGTTTTCCAAATTGTGGAAAATAGTTACGTCATACGAAAAAAGCCAATTTTGAAATTACCTAAGAAACGTAGGGATTGCAACGTATTAAAATAGAAATCCCATTCAAAAGTTTCCAGGCTTGTATTGAAATGGTGAATGCTGTGGTATTCTGATGATACTTATATTGCTGTCTGAAAATCTTATATTCTGTTTGCTGTTTCAGTGCTAAATTCGATGCCCATGTCCTTAAAATCACCAGCAAAGCATTCAAAACACTGGGATTCATCAAACGGAACACATACAAGTTCAAAAGCTACAGATATGCGGTTATCCTCTATAAAACTATTGTTCTGCCAATCCTTGAATTCAGTTCACCCATCTGGAATCCTCACACAAAGACTTTAACTAACAAAATTGAAGCAGTCCAAAAAAACTTTGTCCGTTACCTTACGTACCGCAATCCTCTATTCTATCACTCAGTGTATTATGAATCGCTGTGTGATTACTTTCAACTGAGGCCTCTGTGCACTAGAAGAGTTACTGCTGACATCGCCCTTCTAGCCAAAGTAATCACTGGAATTTACGAAGCATCTGATATCCTGAGTAAAATAAACTTCAATGCTCCTTGTAGACAAGTCAGGAACCTTACACCGTTTCGCCTTGACTCTGCCAACACGGACTTAATGAAGTTCAGTCCACTGAACAGAATCAGCAAATCAGCAAATGACTCTCGCATTGACTTCTTTGACAACTCCCAATAACTGATGAACTCCATCCACAAGTTTGCCTCTTCACTTAAACTGCAAAGTGACTAGCTCACATCTAATTATTGTAGCTTATTATTTTTTGTATTATTTTTCTATTCTCTAACGGATTAATTATTACTTGTTTTACCGGTAACTTAACTTAATACAATCCTCTTTTGTACATATGCTTTTATTGTTTGAATCTATATCAATGTTTATCGTCCCGTTGGATTTCATATTATTGTTATTATGTTTATTGATCTGATCTCAGATACACTGTTAATGGTTACCTGTTGTGTATCTTGTTATTAATAAAATAAAATAAAAAAATAAAATAAAAAGAGTATACATTTTATTTCAAAATATAATTTTAGAACCATGGCCATGTATGTATACCGTATATGTATGTTTGTTTACCCTGTGTTTGATGCCCCCCCCAGACAACAGTCCATGTCCACCAATAATTCTATGATGATATATAGAAATCTGTAAAACGTGTAGAAATCTAGAACCGTGGACATAAAACATTCGCCCTCGCGATTAGTGGAGTGGTTAAGCTCTGTATTTTTCACTCGGACTGAAAAGGATCTGGATTCGAATCCCGCTGAAACAGCGAGGGTTGTGGTTTTATTTTGAAGGAACTAAAGTTTTTCATCCACTAAATAGACCGTAAAATACAAGATATTACGGATATCATACCTTTTGGCACTTCACACACAGACACGCATTGGACTGAACTGGACTCCTTTTATCCTCTTAGAGTCACAAAGTGCTAATCTTTTGTATAAAAGTTTAATTAGGCCCAAACTTTTCTAATTTCACTGACTAGAATAGCGTAAAATAAATTGCTTACATGCACATCTTCAAATTAGTGCGTACTTCAACCAAGAGTAATGCAATTAATTTGTATCTGTTTTCGAAAATAAGCTGATTAACAATAAATTGCTTAAAAGCAAGTCATAGTACTTTGTACATCACATCTTACCTAGATTATTACTCACCGAAATTCCATAGCTCCCAGCTCTCAATTGCCTATTAATAATTGCTAAGAGATTGTGCATTATTCAAGAGTGCTGTAAAATAATCCCAGTTACAAGTAATTAAATGTGTTTATGAAAGTATAAGGTTCAGGGAATTAGAGGCGCAATTTAATGAAGGAATAAACGTTGCGAAAAGTGGTACTAGAAGAATTTCTTCGAATATATAGTTGTACCTCGCCTATGACAGATTTGAATATTTTCAGAAGAGTTTTTAGGCTTATTTTCACATCGTAGGCTAAATGTCCAGTCAAATTCGTTTTCCTTTACTCATTTCCACAAGATTCCCGGTGGTGGGATGAAATGAGAATTCACAGTGTTCTGTGGGTTCACGTCTGCTTATCCATCTGTTGGGAACTGTAATATCCAGTCAGTTGTGCAAGAAAAAAAATGAAGAAATTAGTGAGGTTCCAACAAGCTACCACATGTTAACTTTGATTTACTTTGTTAGTCGTCTGAGACTGACTAACTCAGTCACGAAGTGAGGGGAAAAAAAAACCATTAAAAAAATTTCTTAGCGTCATTGACTGGATTCGAACTGAGGCCTTTTACATCGGGAGCAGGAAGACAGTGATCATAATCGCTGTGCTACTGCAAGGTCTGTATGTGTGTGTTGTTAATAATTGATTTGATTCAGCAGGAAAGGGGGGAGGAGGTCAAAAATATTTCTATTCACCCAGAAGTAGCTGTGATAGTTTTGTAGAGGTCATCTGACTGTCCTTCAAACCACGACTCGTCAGCAAAAATCACATCATCAGCAGCAGAGTGTTTTCCACGAAGAAAGGATTTCAGGACAAGAAAGAGGAATAAATCCTCAGATTTATTCCTCTTTTGATAGCTTTCCCAATATTTTTTTCCTTTTATAGGAGCAGATAATACGTCACCGTACAGCCCTTTTGAAGGTAATATGTTATCATATAAATCTTCCAGGATTAATGCCTCAATTTTTGCGGCACTCTTCTATTACAGCTGTTGCTCGCCTTTCTGGGATTTCTTCATCATACACTGAGGTTCTTTTATATTTGAATTGTTCATACCAATGTGCAACAACGCTGTAATCTGGGCAGCCTTCTCCATAAACAGCGACCATGTTTTTTTTTTCCTTTGCAGAAAGAACTAATCTGTCCATTCACTTCACTTCATTCAGCACTGCAAAAAAAAAAATGTCAGATTGAAACCAAAATTTTTGTGGTTGCTTTACAGATTTCAAAGTATCAAGCAAAAAATTTCATATTTTTTGAACCCCCCTTCCATAGTTTGTTTTTTAGATGCAGGATGTCACTTAAATTGATTTGTGTGATACATGTATGCGCTGCTGGTTGTTGATGTCTCTTGAAGTACTGTGTAAATTTTATGATACAACGTTATCTGTAATAACAACAGCAAGAAACAGAATATATTTATTTCTTTATAATTATAAAAGTGGGAGTTCTGAGATATTTTAAGTGACTCTTCACCCTTATAGTATTTTTAATATATTCTGTCTCAAAATATTTGCGCTGGCAAGACTTTTAAACAAACGTTCCAACTTTTACATAGCAGCAGTGCGTAGCACGTGCTTCTTGATTAGACCGGGGTTCGAGCCAGTGAGCCACCAAATACAGAAGATGCGGAAAGGTCAGGGAATGACCACTGCATATTCCCGGAGCAATATGGCCTTAGTTGCTAATGCTCCTAAAAATCAAATAACAACAACAACCAAGAGAAAGTTTAATCACATCCAAAAAGATCTGTGACATGAATCAGGAAAAGTCTAATCATTACTTCACAGAATTCTTTTAAAATTCTCATCAGAATAATCCTGCAGAGAATATGCTTTGTTTACATCACTAGTGCTACCACAGCACTTTTGAGCCTTCCAGCAGAGTCGAAAAGTTGTGGTAGAAGAACTAAACCACTATCCGATAAACCAAAGAAATAGATATATGAACGTGAGAAAATTCAGTAGAAAGCAGTTACATCATTTCCGATGAATTAGTGAGCTGAAATATATACAGTATGAAATATTTATCATCTGTTAACCTGCAATATATTTACCCCCGAATTTTTGGAAACTGTTTCAGGAACAAAAAAAAAAAAAAAAAAAACACAACTTTAAATGACTGAAATTTCAAGTGCTTAGTTTGGGACAAAGAATTTTACATATGCGCGACCTTGTTTCTAAATGATATATCAAAATATAAGTTACCCCTGTCAGAATATTCTGTGGTCATCCTATATATATTATAAATTTTGTTGGATTGTACTGTAAGCACAAAAGTTCTAAATGGGAGTACGTTTCCTCCGATCTTAATAGCAGCCATCTTGTTTCGTTCAAGATATTGTATCGCAGTCTTGAACGAAAAAAATATCTCCTCTTCTGTAAATTTTGTTTGGAACGGACTGTAAACAAAGCATCCAAAATGGGGGTAATTTTCTGACAGGATACCTAGGATTAATGGCTGTCAGGGTATCCTAGTCTCCCTTTGCCTGCACTATCATATTAAAAATGTCATATTAGGGCCACCCGAGAATTCTCATCTATCTGTGTAATGTTCGTAAACTGCGTGTGTTCCTGGTCAGTTTGCCTGTTTTGCTGGACAAAACACAAACCATAAGTTCCTCGCGTCACTGATGGGACTGGAACTTGTTCCTTTTCCACGGGGTGCGGGGATGACGCGGATTATAACCATTCTCTTATCCGCAAAGAGCCATTGCTTGTACTGCCAAATACAAATCATTAGATGGGATATGCAGTGATCATAAAAGTCCGCTTTCCATTTTGTGAAAATCATTTGTATACAGTGCCCATTTTAAAAATACGAAGTTTTTCCATCTACTTTCTCAAAAAAATGTTAGCGAGTGTCTCTGAATTTTTACTTGAAAACCTTTATTAGTCGGTTACCTAAACGTAATTAACGAATTGTACAGATTATAATTAGCTTTTCAAAGGCCAATTTCTTCACGTAACTTTAATCTCCTAATGCTTCCATTTCTAGTCAGGGTTCCTAAACTCCACAAAGTATTGTAGAATTCCTTTTGAAGAGCTTAATTCTTAGTGCTTAATTCTTACTCAAATTAAGCAATGAGAATAATTTAAAATAGGCACAAAAGTTTTGTATTACGCGAATTCAAACTTTTGTACCTATTTCACGGATCTTTTCACGGTAGAAGATAACTGTCGTTGAGATTAATTGCTTGAAAGGATATGAACTTTAGAACTCTAGAGAAGATTCTCCCACACGATCTGAATATTACATCGAAGTGCGTGTTCTGTTCAGTTCTACTAGAATGTATAGAATGATTTAAAAGTATTCACCATTAAGTTAGTTCACTATAGCTAACCATGACATCGAATTTATTGGATAATTTGAGACTAGTGCTTCAACTTTCAGTTCTTCACCATGAATACTGTATTCAGACCACCGTTGAATTATTCACCGAGTTAAACATCATATAAATATTTATCTAGTAATCTAACTCACCGCCTTTCTTTAAAAATGCATAAATTATTTCTTCTCTCGAAAACCTGACATTTTCGGTATGCAAACCATCACTTCCCTTTCCCTGTTGGTAGTCAACAATTCTATGTCACATTCTCTGTACCATTCAACAGTTTATACCGGTAATTGAAATGGTTTCGTAACATTCGCTGTCATTGAAATAGTTTTCAAGTTATTCCTGAAGTGAATTTGATTAGCGAACCTTGGAAAACAGCGTCCTACTTTATTGAAATACCGCGCTTAATTTCTCGAAATACTCTGGATTGAATAAATACTTGTCTGTTTAATTTGTAATTCTATCTTTCGTAATTTGAATTTCGTAATTCGCATCAAAAAGAAACGGAATTCTATGAGCGTAACCTTCTTGGAATACAAAGAATTTAATCGCAAAGTCCATTACAAGTACTCGATAAATTAACAGATTATAGGGATTTAATTAATTTTTTAATTTAATTAATTTTAATTTAAAAACTTAATTTAATTTTTTATTTTATCTCTTATCCATACGCTCTTAAATATGTTTGATATAGAATGCACTTAGTCATCGAGAACAAGCGACGGAAGATGTTCATATACCATTCTTCCCTGTCCTGAAAGTTTAAGACGTGGGTGAAAGTTCATATTAAAAACGGATATTATTAAAGAAATACACTGGAACTCGGACCACCTACACTAATGGGAAAAAGGAGACTGAACTACGGGAGTAAACGATGCGAGGGTATAGGCAGTGACTGACAATTCTCTTGAGGACCAACAGGACGGTCAATCACTGTGACGCAGCTGATGGCAGGATACATGTGGGACAATCTAGAGCACCGTGCAGTAGGACTGTTAGATTTTCTCTCCATCTGACGGGGTATCCTCCTCATCACAGACATCTGGTCTCATCTAGTTCCCCTGACTTGAATTTTATCGAATATCTATGAACATCCGTAAGCTATATCTAAGCTTATAAATGTTCACAGAATGGCTTGTTATTGAGATTAGGTAGGTGATCTTATTTCCAAGTTTACAGTCTATTAACAAATTAATTCATAACTACATATGCTGGTAATTATTAAAATAATTCTACTATAGATGCGTCTTATGGGCGAGGGTTAGATAGATCCTCCTTTTGCAGTGAAAATTCCTATAACCATTTATTTTATATTTCTGTACATTATAAATAATGTAACACTGCATAATGTTTCATTAATGTTAATGAGTATTTTAAATTATTTTATGTAGCGAAACTGATGGATTGTGCTGAGAAAGTGGGAATGGCAAGATATCATCGAAGATGCTGACAGGAGCGAAGATGATCTTGTGGTAATTTAGCAGTATGATTTGAAATTCCAATATGGCATCAGCGCTGAAGAAGTTCTTCAAGCCATCCGAAAGGCTCAGCGACGAAGGAGGAGGAAGGAAAAATGGTGGATCTGAATCTCCTAGTCATCAGTCAGCAGCCTTACGTTTCTTCGGTCACTGTTCTAGTCCCAGGGGATCTAGAAGGGATGCGAAAATTAGTCCTGCAGAGGGCGCTCACGCAGCAGGAAAAGGTGGTTGCAACAATTCCCCAAGTCGAGGGGTGGTGTTCAAGTCCAAGTCGTCTTCCAGAAGTTCAAGCGTAGTTTCTGACAGTGTGGTAAAGCACAGCCAGACAGTGCGCACGCGCAGACTAATGAAGGAGTTCCAGGAAATAAGCAAACATGCCCGGAATACCGACCGACCGCCATTCACCGTGGAACTGGTGGACGACAACTTATTCGAGTGGAACATCAAGTTGTATCAAATTGACCCAGAATCGGACTTCTACCGTGATATGCAAGAGACAGGGACTCGTTGCGTCCTGTTGAACTTGACCTTTCCAGACAATTTCCCCTTCTCTCCGCCTTTCATGCGTGTGATTTCACCACACATCGAAAAGGGGTTCGTTATGGAAGGTGGCGCCATCTGTATGGAACTTCTAACACCAAGAGGATGGGCCAGCGCCTACACCGTTGAGGCCGTGGTCATGCAATTCGCTGCCAGTCTCGTAAAGGGACAAGGGAGGATCGCTCGGAAGTGCAAAAGTGGCAAAGAATTTAGTCGGAAGTCTGCTGAAGCGTCCTTTCGAAGTCTTGTTAAAACGCACGAGAAATATGGTTGGGTGACTCCACCACTTGCAGATGGATAAGAAAAAAAAAGCGAACGTCCTAAATTTCCGGTAAGTAACTATAAAAGCCATAGTTTTAGATTAGTCCTGGAAATATAAAAAAAGGATTGAACGGAAAAGGGCAAACAGAATTCCGAACATCAACAAACGTTCCCTTTCCATCAAGAAATTCAGTATAACAGCAGAAACTTTCAACATTACAGTATAATACCACTTTGCTTATTGGAGGCTTGAAGTGGTGAAACCCATGTTTAGTCTCTAGAGCAAAGTTTCCGGAATCCCCAGCCCCCCCATACTTCTCCTTCAACCCATGCACTGTACTAAGTACTATAGGTTTTGATGCCTTTCGTGTTTGGGGTTTTCATGAAAAAAAAATCCAATATTTCAAAAACATAAACAGCAATTTCTCATTGTCTTTTTAATTAATTATTTATAACGCATCCAACTAATTCTGCAGAAAACCTTGTTTGGAACCGTTTGAAAACTTAACCCTCAAACGCATCCAAACTGTCACCGTAAAAAAAATTCAGTTACTTTTAAGTTAAGCTGGTGACACCAACGGATAAAAACTGTCAACTCTCGACATTCCTTCTACGCATGCGCATAATTGTGAAATCGATTTCCATGTCAGTGGGACAGAATTCTGGCGTTTCATTTTAGATTTGCTTTTGCCTGAAAGTCCCTTGATAGTTGTATTTCGTCCCTGTCGTTATATTTAATAGTAATCTGTCTTGCGCACGCGCAATGCTCTCAAGCTGAAGTTTTGAAGTTTTTTTGTTGAAAGGAAGGGGATTCTAAACTTCTCAAGGTACGACTTATTTTAGCTGTTATAAAAATCCTTTCATTATAAACGATGCTTTGCCGTATAGTAATCTTTAACATCCTTAATCTTTTTCTGTATTTATTATCTGTTTGTTTAAAGTGCAGCAGATTCTGTGCGAACAACTATATTTATTTAGACAAAGGATATCTGTCTAAATAAATATAGCTGTTTGTCTGTCTATCTTTTTGCTTAGTAATCTTCATTCATACAAATCTTACATGTTCGGCCAATTTATAAAGATGAATTCATTGTAAATAATTCATTTCAACGCGCTTTCAGATTGGAGTGCAGTCTGGTATTGGAGTGTAGTCTGGTATTGATCCTCCACCTATAAATTATAGCCGTCCGAATTGCCTTGACACGCACAACGAAGGACGCCGTATGGAACAAAGCTTAACAACCCCTCCCCCCTCCGTCATCATTCCCCAAACAGAAAAGATTAATGTTGCTTTTCTTTCTTGTATAGAAAGTCAGTGAAATAAATTTGTTTATTAAGACGTAAGCTATAAACAGAAGATGGGTCCCCCCCCACATGAAAACAAATGATGGGATATTTTTCTTTCTTTCTCTTTAATTTTCTCCTAGTCCTTATAAATAACCTAAGCCTAACTGGGAGTTCATCTATCTGAACTTTTCTAAAGTTTATACAACGATCCACGCATTCGTTATTAATAACTAAAGTGAGCAGTAAGTAGAGATGTCAATATTGGTTAGTAGAAAGTTTAAATTTTTCTTATTTATTTTATATAGAAAACGGATGTTTTATCATTATTTTGAATTAATTGAAGCCGAAAAACATTTTAAAGAAAATATATGAACTTTATTTTGATCAACTACACATTAGGTGATCAAGATGAGGAGTTGGTATCCGAATATTCCATCAGCCATTAGAACAACTAGTCACAGTGACGAACTTCCTGTTCCTCCAGAAACAGTTATTAGAACAGGAAAACGCAGATGGCTCAATGGAAGCAGCCCATACGAATTCTGAATCAGAAAATGAAAGAGGCCTGACGTAGCCGAGTGGTCAGTGCGAGAGTGCAATAGCACGCGCTCTTTGAGTGGTGGACCGGGGTTCAAGCTGGTGACTACTAAATACGATTAATGTTTGTACAGTACTGATGATTTATTGCAAACTCCACTGACCTGGTGGTCGTGTCGGAGTATAAACAAGAATGCTGAGACCCAATAAAGCCTCATAACTCAAAGTGAATTAAATCACGCACTATCTTGTGTGTGATTCGGAACGATAAGTAATTTAGAGAGTTTTTGAAGAATTGCGTACATGACTGGTTCCCCCCATCCTGATTTGTTTTATTTCCATTCCATCATCTAATCCAATCGTTTTCAGTGTTGGTTGCGACTCTCTGGAAAGTCGACATAACTTTCAAAAAATAAAATTACGCTGTACATTAAGCTTATCGACATTGGTATAAGGAGAAAAAAAACGTAGGATTCATTGCTATAATTGGCATTGCCTTATTTGTTTACTTTCCAGAGCCCATCTCTTTTTCTCTCTCTCACAGAATTATGTCCTTCCTTGTTTCTCAATAAATGTCTCTCCTCGTTGTTTAATGGATAAATGTCGGTAATTGATGGTGTGATTTCCATTAATCATAATTTATTTTGCTCAATCTGAGCCATTAGCGGGGCCTTTACACACTTCTTAATGTCCACAATCATTCATCAGTTGTCTGAATGTTGCGGATTACCTATTGACCTTCCACACGCAGCGCTGTCTTGATTTTCAGTAATCTTCTCGACTGTCTGGAGAATAATTGCGTGCTCTTCGAGAACGCCTTTTGTTTTTGTGATCTTGCATGACTGAGAAACAACATCGCAAGAGATTTGGCAAAAGCGGCATTAATAGTGAAGGCCGTGAAACTTTGTTTGCCTTCTTTCATTTATGAAATTCTAACTCTACTTTTATCCGCTTAGATATTCTTAATAAAGCTTTTGATGGCAGGCAACTAACGAACAGTCCATCTACTTTTCTTTGCCCAATTTCTCGAGGATGTGTGGGCTGAGGTTCGGAATGACATCTGAATTTTACGATCCACTGTTGTTTCTGAAGCCACTTTTATGTGAAAGACAAACTGGTAGCCAAACATCACACAGCGGCCATATGATTAGGCTTTTAACTGCTTTCCCTACGGATCCTGTTCATTTTGTGTCCATTAAGTTTCATTCTTGCCTTCTTTTGCTTTTCTCAACCTGCGCTTCGCAGAAAGAGGTTAATTTGATGCTTGTTTTTTCTTACCTTTTTATCATCAGTATTTCACTTCAATGGGTTTTAGTCATTGCCTGTTCGACTTTCAAGCCCTGTCATACCGTTCTATTTTATATCTCTTAAAAACTGCAAGTTGGAGTAAGGTGGAGCTTGCTCCATATCTTTACAACAAATCGTTTTTTGTTTTTCTTATACTGTATAAATTTTGGTTTTATTTGAAACAGTGAAACTCAAGCAACTCGTGTCAAGTGGCGAATGCACCATATCAGTATAAAATACTAGTGTTTTCAACGATTGACTATTCACAATAGTGATGGGCATAATCGAGGTCATTATTTTAATTATACTCGTATCATTCGAATGACTCATTATGGAAAATCATTCGATTATTTCGATCTTACTCAATAATTATTCACATTCGAATGAATATGAAGAATTCACTCGTATCATTCGAATGATTCATTTGATTATGCAAAATCATTCGATTGTTTCTCATTCGAATGATTCATTTGATTATGCAAAATCATTCGATTATGCAGAATCATTCGATTGTTTCTCATTCGAATGATTCATTCCATTATGAAAAATAATTCAAATTATTAGTAGTTAGTAACTGCATAATCAATCGATTATGGAAGTCATTCGATAATGCTCATTACTAGTTCCAAGTTTTTTATTTTGAGGATTAAAAAAATTAGCATTAATTCATTCAGACTCTGAAAGTAACAATTTGATCCTACAGCTTAATGTAAGCGCACCCTGGATATTGCTAGGACGAAACATCGCGAAGTTTTATCAAATTAAAATAGATAAATAATGCATTGAACTTGCTAACAACTTGTACAAACAAGCGCGAAAACCATTTTAGCCATTGCGCGTAACGCTGCACAAGCCAACTAAAATGTTTCATGGCGCCCCTTTCATCGTGAGTTACGCTAGAAGAAGTCAGTCACGGTAAGCAGGAACTCTCTTGGCTTAGTCATAAAAATTAATAAAGGAACCGTGTGGTCGATCCTCTAGTCGATTGGAAAAAATAGCATAATTGTTGAAGAGAAGAAATTCTTTTATAAATAAGAAAAATATTGTAAAAATTTTTTACAATATTTTTTAATTACTGTAAAAATATTCATTGTTTCATTTATCTTAATATTGTTTTAGTACCTATTATATACATTTTCTAATTTTAGATGTGAGATTTTAAATTTTGTTTGACAAACTTGTTACACTGCTAGCAAAATTCCCACAGGTTTCGGTTCCAGTAGGGCACTGCTATTTATTCCACAAATTAATTGCATCAAATTGCGGGAAAAGGAGGTTCAAACTGAATTTCAGGAAGTTTTCTTTTAGCCAGCTAATTGCTGGAATAAGTTTCGTGTGTGGGTGGTTGAGGCTGACAGCTTGAAGAAATTCAAAGGTCAGCTGGATTAGTACCTACGTGAGGAGGGAGTTAAAAAGGTATTTTATTATATTATTTATCTCTAATTCATTAATTTTTTAATTTTGTTTTGGCTGGAGCAGCAAGAACTTTAGGCTTCCTTGCACCATGTGGGTAATGCTAAATATGAAGTTGAATTTCTGTCTAATACTGAGAAACGTAATAATGAGGTATGCCATATGCGGGAAAGCTAAGCTGTGCTATATAGATAGTTTTTTTTTTTTTTTTTTTTTCAGACTCTTGGCAACAGTTAAAACACTTAAAAAATCGTATTTAAATAAAAAAAAAAATTCCTAATTTTAAATGAAACATTTTCTTATTTTCAAAACCCTGTTATAATGGAATTTTATGTAATATTTTTAAAAATTTTATTAAATTAGAAATTTTCATTATAATTCTTAGAATTTTTCAAATAATATTTAACTCTTTATATAAATATATTAACTCTTATTTAAAAATTACAAATTCAGTTTAAAATTTTAGAGTTATACGAGGGGGGGTTGAAAAGTTTCTAGTCTCTCATTCTAGAAAAGGTTGCTGGAAAGTTGTGAAAACCCATTTATTTTTAAACATAGTTCCCGTAATTCAACATACTTTCTGGCACGATCCACTAGCTTTAGCGTAACCCGCTCAAATAAAATTCATATTTTGACTCAAATCAGTTGTTGACTGCATCCATCACACAAGTGGTGCATCCATGTTGATATCTTGTCCTTTTTTGAGATTAAGTAGAAAATAGTCCGAAAAAAGTCCAGTGAGTAGAATGGATGCTGTAATAACTGGAACGCACAGTCACACATTGTTGCCCGAGTCACAAACGTTGTGTGCGCCGGTGCATTGTCTTGATGCAAGATGGCTCCTTTGGCCAGTTTTCCGCCCCTTTTGAGCTTCAATTCCTTGCGGAAACGTCTCGTCTCAGTAGGTTAGAATAAGAATAATACTCAACATCGATAATGACACCTCGTTCAAGTGACTCAACCATGAATCACTCCTTATGCATCCCAGAAGACGGATGCCATGACTTTCTCAGCCGACTCTTGTACTCGAAACCTTTTCGGAGTGGGGATGTTATGTTGTTATTTGGTTTTTAGGAGCATTAGCAACTAAGGCCATATTGCTCCGATGCCTGGTCACTAGAGGAGTACCGCAGGGAGGGTCCTTTCCCCATTACTGTTCGCTGCAGCTCTTGAACCCTTCCTTGCATCACAACAGAACTTTGTCTTCTGCTTATTAAACTGTATAACACCATCTAATCCTAATCAAGCTCCTAGTCACAATCAACTGGCCAATCAGAAAACACGACTAGAAAGATATCTAAAGTCAATCAATTTAGAACATAATCACGCACAATCAGCTCAAATGACCTTTACAAACAAAAAGTTAAGGAACAACGTAAAAATCAATATCGCAGGCGAACTGTAGAAAAAGTCATTACGCATAAGGACTTAGTTCAAACTTAGACTAAGTTTCATGCTGCTAAACTGTGAGGGCCTCACAGTTTAGCAGTATCAAAATCACCAGAACAAAGACCCATGCTGCTACGTAACGACCCCGCAGGAATACATGACAGCTTATTATCTGATATGTTCAACCTTTATCCCATACCACTGTATTCCTCCATCATCTCGTCCTCAGTACCCAAATTTCTCGACTTAGAGTATTAGATCCTTGAATGGCTTAAGCGAATTTAGACGGAATGCCTTGGAAATAGCAGATTCCTGCCCAAAATATCCCAACACTAACTAAACTTATAACCGGATACATCGATGCCCCCAGAATCGACGAAATCGTCAGTACTCCCAGAACAGCAGGACTCTACCAGACAGACTCCTGGCTTCCTCTTTAAGCGGGACTGGACAATCTAGGTCGCCTAAGTAACATGTTTCCCAGAAACAAAATCCAGCGTATCAACAGACTAGCGATTGACCTAGACAGGTTCTGCGACTCAAAAGTATATAGATCGGAGAAATTGCAGGAAACCTTCATGCGGATGGAGCTATGACATATAGGAGCTAAGTCCGAGAAACCAAGATACTGTACTGAGGAGTGTCAAGGTTAGCCCCTGACTCCTGCTGTTAAATCTGCTACCTAATTTTGTGAATATTTCTTATACAGTATATGGCAGTTAATTGAATTCACCTTGTTAAATCTGTTTGTAAAAAAATGATTTATATGTTTTAGGAGATTGTATATACAGTAATGTAAATAATTAATTGTATGACGGATCGCCCTCTTGGGTGAATGGCCGTGTAAGGGATGCAGACCGTATTTATTGGTTCAATAAACTGATTTTAATAATAATGTCTAGATAAGTTGCCGAATATGTTGCGACGATCGTAACTTGTTACGACGCCACGATTTCAAGATACCAACTAAACTTTTTTGATCGTACCTCGTATATTATTTTAGTATATATTAGGTTTCTAGAAATTTATTGATTTCGACATCTTGAACATGACTTTGTCTAATTTCTTATATTTTTATGAAAATACTTCCATTTATTTTTTATGCATAAACTTGGTCTATATTGGATATATCATCTCTATTTGATTATTGGATTAAATAAAAATGGCTACTCTTTTTAGGCACTTTAGCATATATGCATAATGCGCCTATTGTCTTCACCATGTCTATCTGTTTGTCCGTCCGCATGTATCAACTAGACTTCCAGCGAAGATTTTCATGAAATTTTATATTTGGGCATTTTGAAAATATTTGTCTAGCAAACCCAAATTTCATTAAAATCAGACCAATAGAAATCCTGTAATTATTATTTTTTTCCCACACATATCACGTAGGCTATCCATATACCATATATTGTTGCTGAAGTACTGGATATTATATTTATTACTATGTTTGTTTTAGTAGGGTTTCAGGAGCATCAGAGACTAAGGCCATATTGCTCCGTGTATATTGTCTGTAAATTGCGTGTTCTGTGGTTGATTTTCTGTTTCCTGGAGAAAAAAACCTGAGTTTCCTGAAGAAAAAAACCATTCTACCCTCGCCTGAGACCAACTAACTCAGTCACGTTGTAAAAAAAGACTCAACTCGGGTACTGCAGGTCTTTTCCACCCGATGTGAGGTGGACCGGCTATTCTACCAACTGTGCTACCGCGAGGGCTTTTACTGCCATGCGCTGGCTGCAGGAATAAATAGGCAGATGCGCAGAAACGTAATTTTCTCGGTTGGCACATAAAACTCGTTGTTTTTCTTCTTTTGTACAAAATAAAAATATGAATAGCTAATTTAACTTTAAACAATAGAATGGTGCAAGCCATTTTTTGCAATGGTCTCATAAGAATATATGTAGTTAGTTGGAGACTTGAGAAAGTTTGCCTTACAATAAGTAGTTACTCCTGCCTTTTTATTAACTCATTTTCAGATTTAAAAACCTACATCAGTTGCTACTTTGTTCTTCATTCTATTCAGTTGTGAAACTTCTAAGATTAATCTTGTGGTAAATGACTTGTTACAAATGCAATGTTTTCTTATTTTAGAAACATTGAGCTGAAAAGAAAATCGATGGATTTAGTTTGCAAGCAAAATGTGTTTGAAAACATTGTTATAGACAATGGAAATGTTCCTTCCATACGATAAAAAATGTTAAAAATTATCTATAAATAGCGATTCATTTACTTTTCTCGCTTAAAACGAAGCATAAAAGACTCCTACAAATGAGATATCTCAAGGAGCAATGAGCTAACTATTGATGCTCTTTGTAATCTCGCTTGGGTGCGAGTTCTTCGCTTTAATGGTACCTTTAAATAAACTTAAGACTAGGCAAAAATTACAGCATCCTAATAAATACGCCATTTGTGTGTATGAGATTTTAGTTTCATTTTATGGTGTTTGGACGGAAAAAAGATTATTGGTGGATTATTCCACTAAGTATAGAAGGTTCACGTAGAATACGAGTATCGATCTCTTTGGAACGCTGAATAGAAACGCTGCTGACGTCACACACATTTATTCGTTTCGTCGCAACTTCGATTTTTGCTTCTGTGACCTTATCCATCACAAGCATGCGGAGAGCGTTCTCAGTGGCCATGTGGAACGACTCCTTTCAAGGATGCGGCATTTCTGTCTCTTTTCGTCAGTGTTGAAATTCTCTGTTCACTTGGGATCTGTGTCATTGTGTTGCACTTTGCTTTGTAAGAAATTCACAGAATGTAAACTTCTGCTTTGAATTTTTCCCTGGGATCAAGATCCGTAGATGCCTAATCATTTTCATTGGTGATGCGTTTCTTTCCCCTCAGTTTAGAGTTTAAATCATTTCGAAGTGGAACACTACACAGTACTTAATCTCGGCTTGTTTTGAAATAAATTGTATCGGAAAGGAGAAAACAATTCATAAATAGACTTACTGAAATATGCCGAAGAATATCCAAATATAATAGCTAATCTTTTGAAATAATTAAAAAATGTCATTCGCATTATACTCGCAATAAAATCCGCATAGAAACCATTGAATCGACTAAAGGTAGCATGCATGCCATAAGCAACTGCTTCACATACCGGGAGGAACTCTTCAAACATTGCATACCACAGCGTGACAGGTCAAAATTCAGATGTTAGCCAAGTGCTTGTTGTCGCAAAGAGTTGGCACAATGCCAAGCGTGATACATAGAAATATTTGGACTTTTATGGTAATAATTACCGTAAAAGAAATAAATTGCTGTTGATATACGAGGGTAAATGAAAAAGTAAAGGCAATTTGTATGTAAAATTAACACCCCTTGTCAGAGCACGCTTCCAAGGCCATCATACCTATTTACGTTGTTCAACAATTCCACATGCATGTTGCTAGTTGCCTGCACTCAGTCTCTTTTTCATACTTCAGGTTTAATCATGTCGTCTGCTTTCAAATTGCACCTACGTCAGCGAACAACGTACTATGATTAGATTTTTGTGGCCAGAAAGGGTCAAAAACCTCAGTTCACAGAGAAGAATGTCAGCACAATATGGAGAAAAGTGTCTCAACAGAGGCGGTAATCAATCTCTTTTCTTGAAAGAAAGTCTTAACTTGAAATTGGTATTAATACTACTGCTGAACATTGGCTGTGGCGAATCACTCCCTGTATGTGCAAGGAATGATGCGCATGAGAGGATTGCATGCACGAAGTGGCTACCAACTGCTTGAATGAAGGAAAGAAACATTTGACAATGTGATTGACTGCAATAACTTTTTGGATTTGGATAGATGATACATGGTGCTGGCGTTCTGAACTAGATAGTAGGCAGTGTGTAGTGGGGAAGATCAGTCACTAGTATGGCCGAAGAAATTCAACACTTTCGAAAGTGCTCACGTTCTTTCATTCAGATTGCTGCCATGTCATTTCATGTATAAAGTTGAAAAAAATTACGGACGAATCCTCAAAGTTGATCAGTGCGCAGCGCAGTACGGTTCAACGCACTATGACAACCATCCAGAAGTTGAACTGGGAAGTTAAGCGTCCTCTGAGCATTCCAGACTTATCATCTTGGATTTTTATGTTTCTAGAAGACCGAAAAATGATTTGGCAGCATCATTTCCAAAACGATGATATGATGGAAGCTGTCAAAAAAAATTGGGACTATCCAATTGCTATAAGAGTATGGAGTGCAAGTGGATGGAACGGACTTAATACTGAAAACTCCGTTTTTTCACCCTGCATAACATTCAACCCGATCTTCAGAACACACTCGAGACTTTTAGTAATTGAAGCTTGTAAATTATGCGTGCTTCTTCCCATGTAATATATCAACAAATATACAGTTATCTTCATTAATGGTGTGTTAGCCTTCGATTTCTATTCGAGGTTTATTCCGTTGTAACAGCGGGTCAAACTGACTCCCGAGTTCGTTCGATAAGGACCCTCACAGTGTGAGCGCCTTGCCGATCAGGTAACTATGAATATCACTCTGTTGGTAGACGAAGTGTTTGAAATTTTAAATACCACTAATTTCAAGTGTACTAGTGGCCGTTATATTTTACATGCTTCAGAACTTCTATTCTGGCTGGATGAGCATGCCGAACAGCTAATATTTCCTATTAACCCCTTCTGAATGATTTGACCATTAAGATGGATCCCGTTTATCCGAGACCTCGATTATCCGGAGATAACGAGGAACTGGCTGATACTATACACATAATACGCTCTACATATATCAGTTTATTTAATATTAGATAAAATATTTTAACAAATTAATTTACAGATAAAAAGGTTGGATCTGCTTTCACTTAGCAAATCATGATGGCGAAACCAGATATGAAGGGTTATTTCAAACCCATTGATAAGTCTTTTTTACATATTGTTGTGTTTGTGGTGTTGCTTTTGTTATACTGCAATTTATTTTGGTGTGGGAAAGTTTATTGATGCTCTGAATTCTATGTATGAAACTTTCGTAGGACATGAAGTTTTCTCTTATGGAAATTTAGCTTACTGTCATGAATTCAGTTTCATGATCAAGAATATAGAGTTTTTATTTTCGTTGGGTCTTTAAAAATATATATATTTTTTAAATGAGGCATTGTTGTTATATTTTATAGTCAGCTTGCATGAAGGAAAGTTCTGAAAGTCAGGAAAGTATATTCTCTGAAATAAGAAGTGGATATTAAGAATGAGGTGCAAAATGTACACAATGTTCAGGCCAAACTTACTGGTAGTTATCAAATCTGCTAACTTAACGGCCAGTAAAATTTTCGAACTCCAGCACCATTTGTTTATAGTGCAATACCGAGACAACTGGTGATGTAATCACGAGAGATCATTGCCTTTAGTGGAGGCATTTTTTGCGTTTTCTAATGCAATTTTTTTTGCTTTGCAGTAATGAACGATACTTTCATTTCAAAGAAACAGGCGCTCGGTGTAACTGCATTTCCTTTATTGCATTCTTTCTTGCTTAAGAAAACATTTTCTTGTTTTTTTCCTTCAGTTAGTGCATAGTGTGACAGTTCTTCCTCGCTAATAGCTGACAAGTATTAAGAACAAAAACAGGATGGGGAATGTTTGCTCTTCTTCAGACATCCCAGATATTTAACTCATTAATGTTTACATAGCTCCTGTCCATTGGGGCGTTAAACGCTAGCGAAGAGGTGCCGGACTGGACTGTTATCGTTGCAGATGAGCGAACACAGGTTTATTTAATGTAAGTATTTTTCTAATCTTGATTGACAGCAATGTTCAACGGAGAAATTCACTTATCTGTGACTTATTTATTGCATCGTTTATCTTATTGATGAAATGGTTTCATCGAAACGAAGTTTGGTTAAATTCGCAGTTGCACGTCGATTATCCAAACCAAGCAAGGAATGGGCATCATCCATAAATTCTTTTCTTATATCTTATATTATTACGTAATCTAAAATATTTTAACAAGAAAGCAGATTTAATTTACAGCTACTGAAGGCTGGACTGGTTTTCATTTGGAAAATCCAGATAGCAAACCTAAATGTAGTTTTATTTTATTTTCAGCTCAGTGACGCAACTGTTCTTCAAATACTGGGTTTTTTCCTGCTATAATGTAATTTATTTGTAGAGTGCGAAAGTGTTTGTTGATGTTCAGAATTCTGTTTGCTGAAACTAGGTAGAAACTTCATAGCCGCATGAATTTCATAAATTCAGTCGTGCCTGGTGTTACCAGCGTTCTTTAATTGATGAATCCACCCAACCAAGTTACTAATGGTCTATAAATCGTCAAATGCTTTTGAATTACATATTTGCTTAGATGTTCGAACAATAACCATTGGAAACAAGACTTTTCATATTAGATAGCATTTAATGTTGAAGATACACACCTCACTGCTGTTAAATCTTCCATGTATAGTTTCCTTGGTACAGAATATAGCATTCTAAATTTCTCCTTAGGCTGCAAATAGCCTCTTCGCTACCATTCTGTCGGGACAACTAAAGCCTCGATAACTCTAATGTTTAAAACGCCATGAACTGGTTTCCCATTCTCTTCTTACTCCTCCTCTTCCTTCGCAGAACTGTTTTGTATTCCGTTAGAAGCTGTACCCAGCAGTCTAGGAAGATCCATTAGATCCTACGCTCGCTAAAAGATTACGTTACCGCAATCTGTTTTCTGGTCACTTTGTATTATTATATCTCCTTTGAAATTTTGGTGTACGCTGATAAAGAGCAGAGGTAAGGAAAATACAAGAAGCATCCTTGTATTTTTCCTTATCTCTATTCTTCATTATGTAGTATCTATCTCATCGAACTCTCTTTTTTTTTTTTTTTGTATACTGTAAGAATTTTCTCCCATTCTTTCAGTTTATGTGTGCATGGTCATTTTGTCTGCTTTGATGGATGAAAAAAAAAATCAGCGTTTCAGGAGATAAACCGTGACCAGCTCTCTTCCAAGACCAACTCGACTACAGTGCGGACAAAGATCATAATTGCTTCGTCTTGAAGAATTTAAAACCTGGCGTTTTCCAAATGGTGTGGAAAGACAAGCAATGGTAATCTTCTCTCCCCCCCCCCATCCGTCCGCCCACGTACAACTTATTTTGGGTTTTTCCATCTAAAAAAAAACAAATTCTTTTATATTTAAAATTTTTTATTATTTCGAAATTTATAAAAAATATTTATACTCTTAAATTTTCAAATTATGGTTATAGTCAATATAAACTTTTACAGTGAAAAGTTTTTAAAATAATAGCGGCAGTACCCCAAAGTCTTTGTCCACGATAAAAAAAAATAATAATGTTCTGTTTGTAGTCTGGCCTGACCACATAAGTCAGAGGAGTTTACAGATAATTTTAGGATCGAACCATGGTCAACTGAACGCATCTGGTACCGTATCCTCATGCAAACCACTCGGCTGCACTTTTTTTTTTTTGTTTATATTTATCACAGAAGCCAGTCAAACAAAAAAAATTCACTTGCTGTCGGGTTGTGCTCTTAGACAGGCTGCGTTGCTTTTCTTCGTAAAGGCGCTGTAGCCGGGTAATCAAACGCGATAGTACAGTAGTACGCGCATCTTAGTTAACCGTGGGTCTAGCCCACGTGACTGCCGAAAACGGTGCTGTTTTTGTATTCTCCCTGTCTTGTAGATTCTCCTATCTCTGTGACCTTGGAGTATAAACAGAAGTGACGTTGACCTTTTTTTTTATGCGCCCTACCACGTTCTCCGAACTTCTTGATCATCACTCGTAGATTAGGCACTATAATGGCAACTAAAAATATTGGTGACTCCACCTATTAACATTGCGGCAGTTAAGGTCTACAGTCAGTAAGTCACAGAATAAAAAAAAAAAAAGTAGGAGGCTAACCTGGACATAGCATTTATTTTTCAATATAATCTCCAAAAACCTTAAATGTAGACATGTATATTATCTTATGTAAGGCGGCTCCGTACATAAGTAGTACACCGCAGTACACTGTGATGTTACAAAAACTCTGCAGAAAGGCCAGAAATGTGTGTGTGTAATGCTATGTTTGTGCCGTGTATGTGTTTGTTATGTTGTTTAGTTGTTTCTGGCCGCTTTGCTATCAGGAAGCAACAAACACCAGGGTGGTGCGTCTTGATACCCGTTTACGCCGCGAGGAGGCGGGCCACAACTGAGCGCGAACCGCAGCAAACCTCGAGTGTCTCGTACTGAATGTCGAAATCATTCAAAATATGAGCAAATAAAGTTAATTTTAACAATAAATTTAAAAAAAAATAATCAAAAATTAAAGATGAAAAATATGTAAAAAAAAATAAATAAATAAAAAATAAAATTCAGTAAAAATAAGTTAAAATGGGGAAAAAAAAATAAAAAAAACCTTCCTGCACAAGTGTAAGGATGCGGACCCCGCCTCAGGACCAGCCTGAGGTTAGCAGGAAATAAAGTCAAGAAGACACAGTGATGTCACTCGGCGTCATACACCTTTGTTAACCAACTGTCCAAGTCGAAGATGGTGGTGAAGATGGTACTTGAGCTAAAAAAAATGGTGATAGTGACGATGGTGGCGGTATCACGAGATGGCAATGATAGAGATGCTGGTCTGAACTGGTGGTAGAGCTGGAATAGGAGTAGTTCCTGAAATTGGGGCACTACTGATGATTTGTCCACGTCTGGCAAAGGCTTTATGTGCAAAATCTTGCAGAAGAATTTTTTTTTGGAGTCCAAGAGAGAAGACTCATTGCCTGGGGAGAATGGTTGACACAGAGTAGACATAGGCTGACGAAGATCCAAGTAATATGGACAGGTGAAAAGAACATGTTGCCAGTCTTCTGGGCTGCCATAGTTACAGAGGGATGAATGAGACAGGTTAAACATAGCAAGTTTAGCACGAAGGGAACCATGACCAGTTAGAAGAAAAAGAGTGCGGAAACTCGGACTGAAGCATTTTAGAATAGACTTTTGTAAGGCAAAGGACACAGATGGAATAAATTTTCTTGTGACCATACTTTTTGAAGAAGACCACCACCGATCTTGCCACAGTTGAACCAGGTGGTTCCAGCAACGAGTTTTTTCGGTTTTAGGATCGCAGTGGATATTAACAGTGAAGTCTAAAAAGTCAACTGGAATGGCATGTCTAAGGTATTATCAAAAACCTCGATAAGCGATTTGGAGATCCAGAGGTAGGCAAACGTTTAAAACCTGGAGCGCAGCTGTCGAGACAGTGCGACAGGTACGACTCATTAAGAGCATACGTCTTTGGATAGAGGAGAGTTTCTTTTGGATGGCAATCTTCTTAGTATACCAAAACCAGGCGCCAGCGCCATAGGTACAAATCGGATCAAACATCACTTTGTAAAAAAGAATTGTACAAAACACCACTTTGTACAAAACCTTAAACAAATATAAATCACTAAGGGCGAGATCAGGGCTTCAGTGAGGATAATCACGAAGTTGACAGCCCAAATTATTAATGGTCTTTTGAGCTTTCTGCAAATTGAATTCTTTCGGATGAGCGCAACATAATGCAGCATTCATGGTATCTCCAGGCGTTTGAAAACGCACAAAAAGAAGGCCATGACAGTCCCAATAAACAGTAACCATTACCATCTCTCTCTCTTAGGACGAACGAAATGTTTCCACTGCATTGACGCACGGATTCGGATTGCAAATGGTGGACTGGAATGGGAAGGTTGAAAATGGTGTACGACAGCATCAGTGACGTACACCAGAATTTGACGCAGCAGGTTTCCGGAATTTGATGAAGTGATGGGATAAATGTACTGTATATGTTTTTTCCTTTAATTTGCGAATTACCTGACTCTACCTCGTATAAGAAACAGATGCTAGTGAGAGAGATAGAGAGAGAGAGAGAGGCGCAGGCAGGTGAGGGAACAAGGTGTGCAGCTTTTAGAACTGATTGTTCATACCGATTATCGTTAAACTACCGTACAGTTGACTAATACCTTCAATGCACGAACCTCAGAATGCGTCAGCGCTCGCATCGTGCAAAGTACATTTTCAGAAAATAGACTGTGATAATCGGAGATCACTCCTCACGCTGCTAAACACGGAAGCGGATCGGTGAAAAAGAGGTTACAGTGTGTCACGAGAGAAAAGAGTTGGACTCAGAAGGATTGGAGGCTTAAATGACGTGGGTGCCACTTGTCCTCTCTCCCCAATCCCAGTGGCCAGGAACATGGACAAAGATTGGTACTTCTATGACGATAACATGAATGGTTTGAGATCTTTTGCTGACTGCCTAACACCTGTGAGTACCTTGTAGTGTCTATAGCAAGGTTAGAGCAGTAATCTGGACAAAAGGTATCCCAACCTGGTGCTGATAAAAGTGGCCAGCCACTATATTAATACATGGCAGCAAAATTTATAAGCTGCAGTGAGATCGATGAAACAAATTCACTGAAATATTTCAAAATGACGAGAAACTAAAGAGTAGTCAGTGATATAAAATTTTCAATTGCATTCCATCAGACTGATTACTTAACCCAATAAATATCCGAAAATCGATGTTTGTACTTTAACAAGCAATCAGTTGCGCCATAGACATGGTTTATTTTAACAGCCTTTGAGCTATACTGAGTTTGAATATGATTAGAAAGGTAAATTCTTGAAATGTTTTTCTGCTTCGATTACGGAACGACTGTGGAAGGAAAAAAAAAAAAAAAAAAATTAAAGTGCCTCTGCGAGAAATCTGTATTTACAACGTTTTGTGCACTCGATAAGCTTGTACAGATCGCTACATCGTGGTGCTTGTTGACCTTTAGAACAACCTTCTTAGAAAGTTCCGGGATGGAAGAATGTGTTGTCCTTTTGAGCCACATAGTCTGTGAAATGGTAAAATTTATCGATCTTCCTTGGTAGCTTGGAGGCTGCGAGGCGTTTCACATATCTTTCTCTGGTTCTTATTTTCGATCTTTAGTAATTCGCCTTCAGAAAGAGGCATGCAAGCTTCGCCCTTGTTTATCATGTGAATTTTCTGATGGTTTTTTTGTCGATAAAGATTTTTTGTTACATGCTTTCTTTGAAATATTTTTGTAGCATATTCCATTCATTTGTATGAGACTGAGGAAAAGTTAAAAAGGGAGAGTTAGGAATAATAGCCTTGGATTAAATGCTGTTGCTTGAGCGCACAGGAGCTGAAGAAAGTAGATGAGATTAAGTCCCCAGCATTCTTCTAATAAATATAATGATATAATAATGAAATTTATAATGTATAACATTATAAATTCATAAACTGAGAGTTCACTGTACATACAGACGCCTCATCGCCTAAGTTGTCTTGCGCTAATGTAAAACAGCACCATCCTGCTCTCCAAATTTAATGGTGAATATTTGAATTGTAGGCTACTGTTCTTTTTTTCTTTTCTTTTTTAATTAGAAAGAAATGAAGTTTGAACAGTGGATTGTTTCCTACCCCTTGGATCTGTAGGTTTTCTGCACTTCAAATCTCTCCTACATGGAAGTTCTAAAAGATCTGATGATATTTTCTTTCACCACATCAAAACTAATTTTTTGGTGAATAAATCTGTTAATAATGTGTGGCTATGTTGGCTAAAGATGCTCATAGACGGAATCCGTAATCTAATTCTTCTGAAAGTAATTTGTTTTTATTATTTTTTTTTTTATTTAAAAACTGTATGAAAGAGTGGAAGGAGTGTTAGAAGCAAAGAACTCTAGTTTCTTATTCTTCGGGTCCAGGTGCCAAGCTAGTTTCTTAGAAGACACAAACTTCCTAAATATTTTTTTGGAGTTTATTGATCAACAAAATAATGGCAAATCAAAAAGAAGTTTTAGATATAAGTACCTTATATTCTGGCGTAAGACGACCTCTTTTATTTATTTATTTTATATGTTTTTTTTTTTTGAGTTCCATCTTAATCATATTTTCCATATATAAGTAGGGTACCCACCCATTTTAGTCATATCACGTGATGGGTAGCTATGAGGTAAGATTAGTGTAGCAGTTCATTTTTTTAGTTGGGAAAACGGGCGCACAGCGGACACGGGTTTTAACCTCTTGACTTGATATTTGGTTCAAAGATCTACATGAAAATTCTAGATAAGTACTCAAAATTTGAGAAGGAACAAAGCTGCTGTTAAAGATGTATCGCAACGTTTCTGTAGGTGAGAACTGTGAAGGAGACTATGAAATTCAAATCGATCCGCAGGGAGGTTTTTATGATTTTTGTGGGGCTATAATCATAATTGGTCCTTAAACCTTCCCAGGGATCAACGAACATAAGCTGAAATTTTGATGTCGATCCGACTGATCCTTCTAGAGTAATGCTCGAACATCTGAAAGTAATATAACTCTCTGTAGGGAGGCTTGGTGATTGAGGGCTGTCGAATCGTACGTGATTTTGCAACATTCCCAGGGACTAAAAGGACATAACCTGAAAATTTTTTATCAATCTGACATTTCCCTATCGAGCAACGGTCAAACATCCGAAAAATACTTCCATTCGTGGAAGTATTTTTCATTTAGAGAACTAAAATTTAAGGGGAATATATGTCGAATTTCTATTGGTCCGAGGTTTATCAAATTTGGAATGGTTTGAAAAATCTTTCCATAAGACTCGAGTATCGAAATCCGTTCACTGGAAGTCGAGTTGTTACATGTGAACGGATGGACAGAGTGAAGACAAGTTTACACTTTATGCTTTTCAACAGAGCCTAAAAAAAATAATTTTTTAAGATGTTTAGTACAGTTTTGAGTGTCTTTAATGTTCGATAGCCCATAAAGTGTGGAACAGCAGAAAGTAAAAACAATTTTCATTTTATCCATAATTTGAAATATTCAATAATATATTTCATGAGTAATTTCAAAAATCATCTCTGATCCAGCATCTGCAGAAGAGAAATGGAGTGTCTCATACTTTCAAATGTTTTAAGCTTATAATTTGTGCACAAGAGTTATAGGCCATTCGCCACCTTTGATTCTTCCAAGCTGTAACGCGAATCCACATCTGAAATTCAGAGCCCTCATACAGGAATTTAAGTGCTTCCGTCCCCCCCCCCCCAAAAAAAAATCGAACATCGGTCTCTGTTAATTTACGGTTCACATTTACGAGCGTACATTATCTCCTCGCGTTTAATGACGACCATGGCAAGAAATCTCAGCTATTAAATGACAACCTGTCCAGCCTTCTGAAGGTGTTTTATTATCTGAAAGCAATTTTGAAACTTGAGAGATGTTGCCACCAGCTATTATGAAAATGGATAACAAAAGACCACTATAATTTCACCGGGATATCTTGCACAACGCGCGTCCACACAGCAAAGTTCACTTTCAGAAAGATACGCTTCTAATACTAGCTTTAATGCTCAAAGTTTATAAAAGAGCATGTGCACCCCAAAATCATCATTGGTAAAAAGTTGTTATACTTTTCAACAAACATTTCGAAATGTTTTGTCCGTTACCTATCGCAGTTTCATTAAAACTTCAATTTTATTATGAAATGGATCCAGACTTAATTTCCTGACGTGCAGCGGCCTCCGTATCTATTCGTAAGCCCAACTTCCATGACACCAAAGGAGAAATTTCATCATCTTACCAGTGTTTGTCATCCTATCAAACTCTTCCTGTTTAAGGGAAAGAAGTTCTTGCTTGAGAATTTTTCTGGCGGTCCCCATCAGCAAATCAACAGTCGTATATCAAAAAAATTGTAAAATCGTATTAAAGTGGAAATAATATTTAATTGGAATCAATATTCTTATTGATTATCATTCTCCATCTTATTTAGGTATTCTATAAAGATTGAAAGATATAGAAATTAACTTGTATAGGGCACCTACAATATAGACTGACGCTCTGACTCAGTGCCGGATTATGAACATAAGCTATATACACACACTGGCCAAAAAAATACGAACCTTTGTATTATAACAGTCACAGACAGAAGCAATACAAAGATAACTGTGACGTGTGGCGATGAGTGTTGCTTCGTTGAGTATATGGACTGTACAGGCTGTTCTAGTGCAGTAATCTGAAGGCAGAATGGGGAAAACTCGTGATGTATCAGACTTTGAAAAAGGTGTTATCGTGGGTGCACGTTTAGCAGGAGCCTCGATTCAAGAAACGAAAGATATAACTAGTTTCTCAAGCACGTCCATCTTAAAGGGTTTTTTTTATGATAGGAAAGGAAGCGGTTCATCCACATCTCCAAAGCGTACATGTGGCAGAAAATCAATATTTCAAGAACGAAGTCGTCGTACTCTAAGGAGGACTGTAGGAAAAATAAAACATCCAGTGTGCAGCGAATTACATAGAATTCAATCAAGCCCAGAACTGCCCTATTTTCCGTACCATGCGCAGGGAATTGAAGAAATTGGATACTGGCAGTCGCCTGCCTATTCGGAAGCCATTTGTTTCAAGTAAAAACAGCCCTCATGGGTAGCACAGTTGGTAGGTCGCAGTTTTCCCCACACCGGATGGAAAAGACGTGAGTTCGAGTACCGTCGATGACGTTAGGAATTTTTATGGGCCTTTTTCACAACGTGACTGAGTTAATCGGTCTCAGGCGAGGGTAGCATGGTTTTTTTATTCCGGAAACTCGGGATTTCGTCCAACAAACAGAAAATCGACCTCAGAACACACGCAATTTGCAGAAAATATACACACGGAGCAATATGCCATAACCCAAGCGCCCGGGGTGATGTTGTGGTACGGGGAATGTTTTATTCGCACGGATTGGGTCCGTTGATACTGGTGGAAGGTCTAATGTCATACAAGGAATACCTGAATTTTGTATAGATCTAGTGCACCTTGCAATGTTATACTTTTATCCCCAAGATGATAACCAGTTTATGAATTGACAGTGCAACAGCAAATCGTACAAGAATGTTTCGGAGAACATGACATGGATTTCCACCGTCTTCCCTCCTGATCTTCAAATTCACTTGATTTCAGTCCTATTGAGAATGTGTGAGACATGCTGGAGAGAGCTATTCTGCAACGAAGTCCTCTTCCTTCAACTCTGTCGCAGCTAGCGATATTTAGCTAGAAGAATGGTTACAATTAGACACTTGCTGTTATTCAAAAACAAAGGCTATTCGATAAGAAACCATGCTACCTCGCTTGAGACCGACTAACTCAGCCACGTTGTGAAAAAGCCCATAAAAATTCCTCGCATTATCGACAGGACTCGAACTCAGGTCTTTTCCACTCGGTGTGGGAGGACGGTGATTCTACCAACTGTGCTACCCACGTGCTTTAGAAATTCTACTAGTTATCAGTGGAAGTCGAATCCAGGCCCCCTTCAAAAGAATAATAGTTAGCGATTTATCTTGCCATTTGAGCTTGACAGCTTTTCCCGTCATACACTGTCAGTTGCAATGGACACAATACCTAATGATCACTGTGTGCAAGTTTTTTTTGGAAGACATGAAACTTTCAATTTTAACTTTATTTAATTATTTTTTCATTATATTAAAACAGTATATTGTATGGTATTTTCTATCGTTTCAGGTACTATCTTAAAGGACCCAGAAGTATCCGGAACCTCGTCCCATTACCTTCCAAGATCGTCTCAGTGTTCTGAGCCTCCATACCAAAACATTCCAAGAATTTTTCTGCAATACAAATGAATGTTGAAAATGTTTGTGATTACCTTTCTCTAGTCTAGTATTATCGTAATGTTTCAGGTTTACTCGAAAACAGTGTTCCAAGAGTAACATAAACCATTACGAAAAATTAGGCAAGTAATTGATTTCAGGCAGCTAAGATATGCTCCGGTTATTCGTAGCAAAAAAAAAAAGTGTCATGGAAATTTGTTGTTGTGAAATTTTCAATATTAAGAGTGCTGATAGCATCATTTAATAGTGCTATCTCTGTACAAGTTGTGAGCTAGTATTTTGTAGAAGCTCTAAACATTGTATGAACTCTTTCAGGTTTGTCCCGTTTAACAGTGATTTGTTATAAGCGTGTTTTCGTACCCAAGGAAAGTACCGAAGTAGTTCTTAATGCACCTTATGATTTTGGATTAAATATTATATAAAAATTAAATTAACTTTTCCTGGAGGCTTTCGGCGCTATTAACAAAACAAATATTGTTAGTGTCGAAAGCCCTGTTTTCTCCCCTTCTTTAAACTATTTTCAAATGATTTTTGTTTAATTTCTTCTATTATTTCCACTCTTTACGTAACTGTTTCTTTGAGTTGTGCAATCTGTTGAATTAAATTTTTTACAGTTTTATATGCGAAAGCTTCTGCTATTAAAGCTCCCAGGAATCCCCTAAAAATTAAGTTCTTCAAATTTTTCCTTAAAGGAAATATGCACGGTTCTCCAGTAACAAATAGATTATTTATCGATAGAAATTATTATTTTTCATCCCTTAGGAACTAGGTAGTCCACGTTTAAATTTTAACGTAATAAAGAACGAGATGAAACGTAAAGTGTGGTGTAAATCTTTGTGATTTAGTACAGGTGGAGTAATATAGTCGATATAAAATAACCAACTTCCCATCTTTGGTTCTGCCTTTCAGTATGACCACAACGATTAGCCAAATGTTGATGTCCTTAAAGCTATTGGTGGTTTGTTAAAAGAGTGCGAGCCAAAAGTTTTCGGACTGATGCAATAAGATTAATTTAAACTCCCCTCCACGGTTAATACATCGATCTCAGCGCTTCGCCCACTTTTTGAGCATCTCTGGAACTTCTGTTTCGCGATGCTGTCCAACTCCTGAGATTAAGCTTGAATCTCCGCGAGGTCTTCGAGTCTTCATCCTTTTTAATTGGATTTTCATTTTGGGGAACAGGAAGAAGTCACCGGGGACAAGGAGAATAGGGAGGGTGTGAGACCATCGCCATTTTGTTCTTGGCTAAAAATTGTTGAACGGACAAGGAGTGTGGACTGGCATTGCTGTGATCCAAAAGCCAATTCTGGTTGCGCCATTTCAGGACGTTTTCTCCTGAAATCTTCCCTCAATCGCCTTAGAACCCCGATGTAGAATGTGATTTATAGTTTGGCCTGCGGAAGGAACCGCTGATGAAAAATTTCCTCATTGACCTGCCTTTTTTTTTTCCCCCTTTTGGACGTGGAGATGGACTTTTTCACTGGGGGGACTGCTGCTTTGTTTTTATGGTCGTAACCATAAACCCAGCTTTCATTCCATTGTTATGTTGGTAACGAAGTTTATCCTTTCCAGTCTACGCATGCACATTCCTGCACACTAAAAGCCGGTTCTGTTAGTCCCTCAGAACCGGCTTTCAGTGTGCAGAATATCAGTGTATCAAATATTGTTAATCGTATGCCGTCTGTTCTTATGGATGACTTGCACTTTTTTTAGCATTCTCATCAGTCCGACTTTATAATGGATAACTTGAGCGCTCAAAATCCTCAACCTAAATTTGGCTGTCTTGGAAACGCGACAACGAATTGGTAGAACACAGACATTGGAAAGTCTGTGTTCTACCAATAGCATCATCACCAAATGCTTCTTTAAGCATTTGTAAGTCTCTAAAGTCGTCTTTCTCAAGTTTACGACAAAATCTGACAGCAAATTCGCTCGCTGTTCCGTAATTTCGTCCGCTCGGGTAAAATAATGATTATAATAACCGTCCTCCCCACATTTGAAAAGGCCCGGATTCGACTCTCGTCAATTACGCGAGGTACTTTTATGGACTTTTTTCACACCGTGGCTGAGTTAGCCAGTCTCAGGCGTAGATAGCAAGGAAACTCCGATTTTTCGTCCAAAAAAAAACAGGCAAATCGTACGCAATTTATGGACATATTGCACATGGGCAGAAGAGTTAGATCTCGGGTGGCCCTAATATGACAGTTTTTGTTCATCAACGTCCGCCATCTTACTCGGCTACAAAAATCGCAAGACACACACCAAAAAGCACAGCGTCCTATTGGCGCGAAGTTCACCACGCTACCAATGAATTAATGCAGCAACATAACGGCGCACTACTATATCACACGTGGTCAGCACCCCACGCGGCCAGTCCTGAAACTTTTGGCTCGGGCCTCGTATATCACTTGTTTTTCTTGCCCCACCCCCATGTATTTTCAGGTAGAGCTGCTGTATATAGAGTTTAACATCCCCTTTCAAATGATTCAATAGAAGTTGCATAGCTTGTGTCCAGAAATTTGGAAAATACTTTGGAGTGCAAAGCCATCTTCGAATCTCTCTCTCTCTCTACTGTTAGCTGGCTTTCAAACAGCACAACTATTTATATGGTTTCTATATAAACAACGTTCTTATTGCAGTAACACTGCCTGTATTAGCCAAATTTAGAAAATTGGTGCGTGTCATGTTCCGTGATTAATCGAAGGTTGTACATACATTGATTTCATCTTCATTTCCCGGTGATGTAAACATTTTTGGACCGTTTCTGTTACTTTCATATGATGCCAAGTTATCAGGATGTGAAGAAGTTTTAGATATGGTGATGTTGTGTACCCATGTGTGGCATATGATGTGTTTAGAATACAGAATGTTATTTTTACTAATTGTGTAGAGCCTGTTTATAGCTTCCTTGCAATTAGTGTCCCACCCGGCGAAAGGCTCTTCGCCTGATGAGTGCAGAACAAACTAGGTTGCGCCTTCCACGAATGATACGAAATGGCAGTTTAGAAAGGTTTAAATAATTATTATTTTTTTCTGTTCGAGTTTTGCATTTCGCGTTTTTCTTTCCCCAGACCCGACTTTCAAATGTTGAAAATACGAGGGTTGTCTCAAAAGTAAACTTAATTAAAATGAATTTATTTTATAATATAATTTACATTAAAACCTTCAATGTAGTCTCCTTCACGTTTTATGACTGCTTCCTAACATTCCAGTAAATCCATAGTAACTCCACGTTTGGTGGATTTATACTTCATAACTAGATTGTCACTATTGCAACGGGGTACCTGCCCACCCACCGATGAGGAGCCAATCTTCGAAACTGTTCCACCTGGGTGGTGGTATCCGCCGAGAATAAGTAAAGTAGTGTTCTCCGTAAGCGAAGCGTTACTTGGTGTTGCACTACCTGATAGTGCAACACCATGGCAACTGGTTGTGAAGGTATTCACAATATGAGATATAATTAATACGATGCGTTAAAACTACCTGGGTAGTATAAATGATGTGTGTGCATTAACCCATGCGTAAATAAACTTCGTCAACAATGTTTTAGAAACTCTTCACCTTATCAGTAACTGCGTTGCAATTTCCTTAAGTTTCTTTTTGTTCATCTGACAACAAATGTGGGATCCAACTGGCAACGACTTCCCCTTTTCGGAAGAAACGAACCAGTTAAAATCTTTGGCTATTTCTTTACAGGTCATACGTCTGTCTTCTTCCAAAATGGTGGTAATAATGACTTCCGTAGATGTTCTCGGTCTACTTGAGCATTGCTCTTAAACATTTTGACCTTGCCGAAACCTATGAAATCGTGCTGTGGTCTGCTGCTGACCACTACACACCCAGCAAAAGTTCATAATTTGTGTCGGCGTTCGACCAAGTAAAGTTTCAATTTTGATTAAAGATCCTTAACTGTAGTCTCCTTTGAAGCAGTCACCATTCATTTTATGGGTCTTTTTCACAACGTGGCTGAGTTAGTTGATCTCAGGCGAGAGTGGCATGGTTTATTCTCCCGGAAACTCGGGTTTTTCGTCCAGAAAACAGAAAATCGACTTCAGATTACGCGCAATTTATATACGATATAAACGGAGCAACATGGCCTTAATTGCCGATGCTCCTAAAAATCCAACAACATTATTTCAAGCGCATTAATGTTGACGTTAAAGTTCAAATTCTAACTGATAAAAACGCAGTGTGCATTAGTTTTGGGACAACCCTCTTAATTTCTTAGAGTTATTCTGTTGGATATTCAAAGTGGCAGAAAGAAGGGCATGTCATCTCGCGCAGTGGTAGCGTACACAAAATGAGGCAGTCTTAGATTTAAAACAGCTTTTTAAAACAATTCTTAATCTCGAAATCAGAGTAACGTAACTTAATCGGGTATTTCTTAATTATATGTAGTACTTATCAAATCAATTCTTTACCTCAAAGTACTATCTTATCGATTTAATCAAATCCATATTGTAATGAAGTTATTTATATCCAACAGGAGTATGATGATTGTATTTCGCTATCGGGAATACATCTTATATGATAGTACAACTCTGTAAGTTAATCCGTTTTCTACAAAACAGATGCGACGTCATTTTAAGGAAAGCGGTTAGGATTTTCGATCTTGAGGACTGATGAGTCCTCATCACCCTGCATCTTGATGTTCGATTATTGAGCCAATCATGTAAGCTCACTTTTTCCTTTCCTCCTTACTCCATTTTTGAGGAAAATGAATTATCATACCCAGTTGAACTAACAGCGCAAATTTACAATAATAGATCAACCGTAAGCAGTCCTGGATGGATGAATTCCCATCTTCCATCAGGTGCTGTTTGAAAGTTCTTTGATCTCTATTACTTCAAAGGGTTTTTCTCTCTTCCCTAATTAAATAATCTTACAATGGCATAAGCCGATTCCAGTGACGTCACTGATACAATTCTCGACGAAAATATTTCAAAAAATGTGACTTAAGTATTGTTAAATTTTCGTCGCAAACTATGTAGTGTTTTTCGATTTAATCACCCAAACTATGTACGCCATCTTTGGGGATTGCTTTTCCAGCAGTTTTATCATTTGCATGGATACCAGAGTAAAACGAGCCCTGATGCAGATGATAAACCATTTCCGCTTCAGATTAACTTGTAAAGTAATGACAGATGAAAGTACAGCATTGTCAAATTCATTGGCTCCAGTTGTCCATCTTATCCTTCCAGTTAGACTCCTAGGTGTCGCACAAGGTTATTATAAACTAGTGAATTGACACGTGTGACATGTTAGTGGTCAATCAATCCTGTTGTATTGTATGTATGTTTTCAGTCATGTATATTAAATATATTTATTATCTTAATTTGAGTGGTATAAATTTCTAGACATTTGAAGAGTGGTACGTTTCATCAAGGGGATTTTCACTAAACAAGGTACAGAGTGCAAAGACACTTTTAAATCGCTAATGACATTGCATCCAGTTTTCTCCTATTTAAATAAACGAAAGTAGAATTCCGGTTACCTGAAACAATTGGGATCGAGAGTAGAGTAGAATATTTTGAATAGTCGCTTTTTTTTCAGATAATCGATTCTACGTGTGCTCTATCCACCTTCATTGCCCTACGATTAATATCCGGACACCTGCATATCTACAAATAACCTTTACAGGAAAACTAATAACGTCCCAGAGACTATGGGATTGAGGGTAAGAGCTGGTCAGTCCAACTTTTCGACACCCTCAAACCATACCTTCACAACGCCAGCGGTATGGCATGGAGCGTTGTCCTGCTGATACAGGTATGGGCATTCCCCGACATGTCACAACGTAATTATTGTCCAGGACGTATAGATAGACCTCAACATTGATGAATAACCAGAGGTCCCAGTCCAAACCATAAAAAAACAGCTCACAACCATAACGCTACCTCTGCCAAACTTCATTGTCGGGATAATACTCTGGCAGGTAGCTTTTTCCGGGCATCTGCCGCACCTAGGCACAACTGTCAGACATGGCAGACCATGTACCGTGATTCGTCACTCACAGCTTTCTATTGGTCTACGGTTTAAGAACAGCTGGCCTTACAAGATAGATGGTGTCTAACATTAATCAGGGTGTTTAGTGGCTTGTGGACGGTTGTACGACCGTGGTTACCCACATCATGCAGCGCATTGTACTGGTGCTGGCATGTGTCCGAATCACATCACTGAGGGCTTGTGTGTTGCGGCAACGTCGACCTGTATTCTGAGTGAAAGATTCTTTGCAGAGCTCTCCTGTCACGTTCTATGAGCTTCGGAGCTTTTCTGGGTCGTTTTATGAAAAACTTAACAGAAGGCTGTCCGGATATTAATGGTAGGGCGGTGTGTAAAAGGGATGGATGGAAAAAATAATGGGAGATAAGAGAAAATTACAGTAATTTGCATTTAATATTTACTGCACGAGTGCAATTTTAATTAAACACTTAAAATTGCTTCTATCGAGGATTGAAATTCCCGCGATTCAGCCGAACTAGTAGTGACCTTGAAGAATATAAACACTTCGCTTTTGTGATCAATTCAATTTCTGATTGACTAAGTTGAATTAGTATTTAATAGTAGAAATTCACACACTGGCCAAAAAAAAAATAAATAAATAAATAAAATCCATCACAGAAGCAATGCAAAGATAACTGTGATGACGTATAAAGACTGCACAGGGTTTTCGACTGCAGTAAGCTGAAGCCAGAACGGGGGAAAACGCATGATCATCAGACTTTGTAAAAGGTCTTATCGTGGATGCACGTTTAGCAGGAGCCATGATTCAAGATACGAAAGACATAACTGGTTTCTCAAAAGCATTCATCTCAACGGTTTTTAATAACTGGAAAGCAAGCGCACTTCTCAAAGGAGGCGCCTCCGTAGCCAGGTGGGAAGGAGCAGTAGGGCGTATCACATGCTTCTTGATTAGACCGGGATTCGAGCCCGTTACCACCAAATACGGAGGATGCGAAAGGTCAGGGAATGACCACCGCATATTCCGGAGCAATATGGCCTTAGTTGCTAATGCTCCTAAAAACCAAAACAACAACAACTTCTCAAAGGCGTAAATGTGGCAGAAAAATAAAACGTCAAGAGCGAAGCAGTCGTACACTAAGGACTGTACGAGAAAATAGAACATCCAGTGTGCATGACATCTGATTTCAACCAGCCCAGAAGGGCCCTGTTTCAACCTTTCCATATGCAGGGAATTGAAGAAATTGGGTATTGGCAGTCGCCTGCCTATTCGGAAGTCACTTATTTCAGAGAAAACCATAAAAATCCGCTTGCAGTGGGGGCGAGAAGGTCGTTATTCGAAAGGAACAGTGGAAGAAAATCATATGGTCAGACGAATCAGAACACTGTCTTGCACTGATGGATAGCAGAGAGTGTTCGTTAGAACTTCAAGAAACGATGGACCCTACTTGCCTTAACACAAACCAAGCATCTGGAGGTGGTATCATGGTATGGAGAATGTTCTGTTGGCACAGACTGGGTCCGTTTATACCGGTGGAAGGTTCAATATCATCCAGGGAGTACCTGAATTTTGTATCAGATCAACTGCACCCTTCAATGATGCACTTTTATCCTGAAGGTGATGGCCACTTTATGGATGACGATGCATCGTGCAAGAATGGTTAGGAGAACGTGACACGGATTTCAACCATCTTTACTGGCCCCCACATTCACATGATCTCAATCCTATTGAGAATGTGCATGCTGGAGTGAGCTATTCGGCAACGAAGTCTTCCTTCAACTCTGTCGCAGCTACGCGATATTTTGCTTAAAAAATGGTTACAATTATATCAGAACAAAACACCTTATAGAATCCATGCCCCGTCGCACACTTCCTGCCATTCGAGACACAGGCGGCCCAATTCGATACCAGATAAAGGTTCGCATTTTTTTTTTTTTTTTTTTTTTTTGGGCCAGTGTTGTATTTCCTCTTATCAAAAACTTATACGAAAACAACCTACAGCTAACGCCAGTTCATTCCTAATCTCTAGTTTGTGCAATCGCTGTTAATGTGCAAAGGATTTATTAGAGTTTATCGAAACGCATAAAATTACATCGCGGAATTATGATTTTATAATCATGCGATAATTTGTTTCTTACATTTAAATATAAAATGTGCGAATTTCTTGGAGAGAAGAGAAAAATAAAAGAGAAAAAACTTAATTTTCGGATAATTGAAATTTCGAATAACCGGAATTCCACTGCATTTTCGTCTTGAGACAGATTGGTTTACTTATGGGCAATAATGTATGAATAATAATAAACAAGAAGCCAAGTGCAATGAATAACTGTAAATTTTGCATATACCATTTGAAAAGCTTTTATTAACTATATACAGTATCACCTACTATGATGTTCAAGACAACGTAATTTCAACGGTGCCCTACAGTAATTCATGTGCATACAGTAAATGTTTCAACACTGCCCTTGCAGTAATAAGAACATATCAAAACTAATACAAACTGCTGGGAAACGGTAAATGGGATTCAATCATAAATAATAAAAGCCACAAGAGACCAAATGTAGTCCTGTGTTTTTTAAGGTTGTCCATACATATGTATCTCTGGTTATACTCGCGGGAAAAAGGTATAATTTGGTTGATATGTAGAACAAAAGCTTAACGACAGATGGCAGCAGACATCGTACTCGTGCGAAGTCACTCGCGCAGTATCACTTGCTGAGTAAGCAATAGATGCTTTATGGTGGAGAGGAATATGGAAATTATTTCAAGATACGAGTGACCAAGTCTACCATATGGAAGTTGATTAGAAAATCTTTAAGATTTTCTGCCCAGTAATACAGTATTTGGAAATGTTTCAAAGGTTTATTGAACGACTGGATTACTTTAAGTGTCGAAGGGAATGTTTTAACAACAAAACGGTGCAACTGCAAGCGATGAGGATCGCGCAGCGTTATCTCTGAGGGACACCAAACCTTACTTCAGGCTTGTTTCTGTGGAAATGTCTTAATTGTCAGCAGTCAACTTAATTGTCAATTTGAAGCAGTGGAAATCAATTCTTTGGAGTGACGAATCTAGCTGCACCCTATTCCGATCAGATGGGCAGATGTGGAGAATGCACAGAAAAGTCTGTTGCTGGAGTGCATACTGCTGACCAACTAAGAGGCAGAGTTAATGGAGCGGCGCTGTTTCTCATGGTATGGTTTTTGCACCTATGGTGGTTAAGAAGGAACCATGAACGCCGGCCATTTAAATTTTGGAGAATTATATGCTCCTATGTGGCAGTTCATTGGAACAAACGTTTGTTTGAACAGGATAATGCCCCATGCACAGAATGGTGAAAAAAAAATCACATCGAATCTGCATGACAAAAATGCCCATCGCTCGTAGGCTATGAGTGAAGAAATGAGCATCGAACTGATAGGTCTTCCATCCTCTCCATTAGATCTGGCTATTCTATTTATTTCTTTTCCTGAAATCAAAAAACATCTCTACAGATCACTTTGAATCGGATACCGAATTCATTAACGCAGAGATTCTCAAAGGTCACGTCGAATCAGTGTTTGACCTTGAAAAGGGTGTATTGAGTCGGAAGAGTAACTGGAAGACTTATCGAGTTAAGTTTCATATCGTTTTCTTTTCAACATTATCAAACTTTAATTCCCGAATGCTTCTCTTAGACATAAAGAAAGTTGGTTGTACGAAAGACAAAATGGATAGATCGATTTATTGTTAAAAATTGTTTCTGTAGTGGGCCATTGGTATTAACTACCGTACTGTATTTTCTTTTTAAATATTGTTAAAATATTTATTAATTTTCATATTTAACATCGAATTTATGGGGGTGATCTTCTATAAGCTCCCCCATAAATGTAGCGGGAAAAAAATCTAAAAGAAACGTTAGATCGGCGAGTTTTGAAGTAGATGGACGCTGGCTAGTTGATACACGCACTAAATCTAAAATTAACAACACTCGTGTGCAAAAGTTAAGGAAGTTGCACATTTTTGGAAGTACCTTATCACTAGATGTGGAATTTCAATAAAAATTCTGTAGATATCTATAATTCACAAGAACATAATGAATGTCTTAAAGGAACAACCAACTTCTGAAAATAAGTTTGTTATCTATAGTATATGAAATATGTAAGACTTCCATACTATGGATAAAGAGGTACACAGGGATTGAGAGTGTGATCATCCTTCACTGCTATACAGGTGTCACACAGACTACATGGTGCTAACAAGATTATTGAGAATAGTCAATAAATCCTATTGCTCGTTGCGGGCAAATTTTAACTCACAGGAGTTCCAGGAAGGGGTAACGAATTGTAATTAGCCTGCCAAAAATATCACAAGCATGTTCTGTAGGGTTCAGGCCTGAAATCGAAGACATTATACAACTTAGAGTACCCACATATAGAAATTGAGGATTTTATTTCCATATCTTTCGATGGTCATTTCCTCTTTTTAAGATATTAAGGAACCTGATATTTGATCCCCATTAAAACTACATGTAGTGCCTTACCATTTACAATGCGACCTACCACCGATGAGATAACATATATCTGTTGCTTTTGGCCTCGAATACCAGATATTGGTCTTCTTTCGGTGTTACTTTTTGTGGGCATCATATATACACAAAGCGCCGCCAGAGCCTCAAGCTCATTCCCGCCAACGGTGAGGTGGGTTTCTACTATCTTATCTTTGAACACGCAACTTTTGCATAAAGCTTCTAATTCCTACATACACTGGTGTTCAAAGAAAGTGCATCACTAGGAATTTCACATTTCCAACCCTTTTTCGCGATGGTACGTTACATTAATGACTAGTATTAGAAATATAAACAAGATATTTATTAATAATTAAGGCAGGTGCTCTCAAAATATACCAAAATGAGCATTTGCAACCTTTATACAACAGTTTTGGTAAACACGACAATTATGGCTGAAATGTTATCAGAAGCCCTCAATTTGCTTCAGTTTATCATTTTAAATGGAAAACAAAATGAAAAGTTCATCAGGTGCAAACTAATATTTAGTTGAACCGCCTCTGGCCCTGATGATAGCAGCACACCGTCGAGGCATTCACAAGATCAATTTCTGAAGATAATCAACTGTTAGTTCGTGGTTCCAAACACGAATTAAGGCTGCCTCAAGTTGAATCCTTCCTCACTTGAATTATTGTATAAATGTCTGCGCGGGTAGCACAGTGGTATCGTTGCAGTCAATCCTCTCCACACGGGGTAGAAAAGGCTCGGGTTCGAATCCCGTCGATGACGCGAGGAATTTAATGGGCTTTTTTCACTCCGTGGCTGAATTAGTCGGTCTCAGGCGTAGATAGCAAGGTTTTTCCCCAGAAACGGGTTCCAGAAAAACAGGCAATTTACAGACACAAATGGGTATATGTAAGAAATTACGGGTGGTCCCAATATAATAATAATTTAAAATGTTTTGAATTATTGTATAAATAAAAACATGTATAAATAAAACCAATACTATCATCACATATCAATCACTATCCCTTCTTTTAAAAACCTCAGACACAAATAATAAAAACGCTCTATAATTAACCAACCATAAAAAGAGCTCTGGTAACCGCTCTAAGGGAAGGTCTTCTATCATAACAAAAAAAAGCTGTTGTCTTAAATTCTGATAAATCCCACATTGTAACAAAATATGTAGACTATCCTCTGGCTGTCCGCACCTGCAATTTTTATCTAATTCTAAATACAACTGCTGCAATCTAATTCTAAAACCAAGTTCGCCGGCCCTGTGACAATCTTTGTCTGTGCAACCTCAAAACCTCCACATCTAGTATCAATATAAATTTTTTTTTGTGGGCAGTCTTCGCCATTCCTGCAGTTACATGTTTCTGCCTCCTGAAATAATTTCCATAGCCATGAGATGATACGTTCGGATACACAGAGGCCCTCCGTTGATGACAACTAGATCAGGGCCAAAAAACCTAGAGCATGCAAGATTTTCTTGGCGCGCAGTGTACACTGCTATTCCATTTTTTTCCCTCTTACAGCTAGCGGTGAAGTTAAAAAAACAGGTTAGCAGCGCATTGGTACGCAACAAATTGTTTTCATAAACTTATCGGTAAATTTTTGAAACCCCAAAAAGGTTCACCGGCCCTGAACAAGCTGACATCTCCTGAAGTTGTGCAGTACTGTAAAACAAAAAGGGAACTTGTCATATAATCTAATGTCCTAGCGCCTATGAGTAATAAAATGAAATACGATTACAGCAGTTGGATTTTATACTCTAAATACGACGATGTTCTTGTAACCATAGGTTGTCGTCCCGAACTATAAGCAGAAAATTTATTTCCGCAAATCTCTAATGACGGAAAATATCAAGCAAATATTGCTAATCATTAAGCTCAATATCAAGAATCAGAATGCGTTGAAAAAAATAAGCTGTCCTCTACTACATGAAAAAGTTCCTGTAATATTTTTAATCCATTATTTCGCTCTTGAAAACTGAAGCCTGCATTTGGGTGTTTCTAGGTTTCATTTCAGACGAATTACACACTGCCTAACCACTTTATCAGCACCATGTAGATTTTGACTATGTGCAACAAAATAAAAAATAAAAAAATATGTTTAGCAGGTTCTGTTACTGCTGTAAGAGAACCTGCTAAACGCGTACCGACAATCGTGTCTCTTTGGAAGTCTATTAGTCCTCTTCACTCCTTGATGAACTGATTTGGACATTCAACGGGTCAGATGACGTGTGCAGGAAAGCACTATAACGTCCTGTCACCCGAGTAATGCCTAAATTAGTTCACAAGCAAGGAGAATGAACAGGCCTAATGGACTTTCAAAGAGGTACGATTGTCGGTACGTTTAGCAGGTTCTGCAGCAGACAGGATGGCTGCACATGCCGGGTGTTCAGGGATTAGAGTTATTTGAATCTTCACAAATAGAAAGATCCCCGGAAAATATCTGTGAACAAAAGCGCTGCAAAAAAATGTAAGGTGAAGTAGTGTGGTGCTCGATTTCTAAAACGAATTATCAAGGTTAAACGCCAGCACACGGCGAAAAATTAACCTCCGTATTTAATGCGGGAACATCACAATTAAAAATAATAATAATAATAAATAAATATTGGTATTAATAGTTCCCAAGTGTGCACTCGTTACCGTAAGTGCATTACGTCTGTGTGTGTGTTCACGGGCCAATCTGCATGTTGTGCGGGCTGAAAAACCCAGAATAACTCAAGGGAGAAACCCTACACCCTCGAATGAAATACTTTAGAAATTCCTTCATCTACAGGAATCCAGTCCAGCTCTCTCCATGCGAGTGGCCTACTAGGTTGCCATGAAACTCCAGGAACATCACAAGGCACAACGATAAAGAGTACATTGTTGGAATATGAGACCTAAACAGAAGTCACTGATATTCAATGCCACAAAAAAATACGGCTACGTTGGCACCAGGAACGCGAAGGATGAGAGAAGGACTGTAGGGAAGTCACGTGGTCCAGTGAATCCTTATTTAAAATTTAATCACCGATGGGAGAGTACACATATGGTAGACACCACACGAGGCACTGGCATCATACTCTTCTGTGCAGGCTACTGAAACAGGTGTAATGGTGTGCAGCATGTTTTCATGGAATACTCCGAGTCCCCCTTATCCCATCTAGGAGGGGGGAACTCAAAGATTTGTATTCTTCAGCCAGAAGTAGTTGTGACACAACGATGATATTTATTTGTTTGATACCTTGAAATTTCTATAGCAACCACACAAATTTGGGTTTCAATCAGACAATCCATTTTCTTTCTTTGCAGCGCTGAATGAAGTGTAGCGTCACAACTGATAAAGTAAAATACAAATTAGTATTTGTATACAAATCAGAAAACATCCAAAGCAATCCACGAAGACATGGTCGCTGTTTATGGTGAAGACCGCCCAGGTTACAGTGTTGTTGCACATTTGTATAAACAATTCAAATGTGGAAGAAGCTCGATGCATGATGGAAAAAAATCCCAGGACGCCTAACAACTGCTGTAACAGAGGAGTGTGTTGCAAAAATTGAGGCATTAAACCTAGAAGATCGCCGTATTAGGATCAAAGAACAAGCTGTAGAGCTCCCAACTAGCGTAGGGTTTGTGGAGAACATCCATCAACAGTTGCATATGAGTAGTGTCTACTACTCATATGCAACTGTTGATGGATGAGAGTCTTCTAGATGAGCAGAAAACCCACTACACTATTATTATGGGAGACTTCAATGCTAAGGTTGGAAAAAGACAAAACAGTGCAGAAAGGGGAACTATAGGAAATTTCGGAATTGGTGAAAGAGGTGAAAGACTTGTGGAATTTGCAGAATCTCAAGGACTGTCAGTAATGAACACTTTTTTCAAGAAAAGGGTGAACAAAAAGTGGACATGGAAGAGTCCAAATGGATTAACTACTAATGAAATCGACTTCATCCTCACTAACAGAAGATATATTGTGAATGATGTTACCGTCCTGAATAAGGTAAATGTTGAAGTGATCACAGAATGGTATGATGTACACTTGATATAGATGTAGGAAAGGAAAAAAACTGACTCGAGTAAATAATACAAAGGTCTTTGAGATAACAGAAGAGGAGAAAAAGCAGTATGTACTGGAACTTAAGAACAAGTATGAGCTTCTGCAGACTGCTGAGGACCAAGATATCGACGAGGAATATTACAACTTTTTGAAAGTGATAAAGCCCAAGAAACCTATAGGGAAAAAGAAATCCAAAGAAGAAAAAATTAGTCAAGAAACACTTGTCATGATGAACCGAAGACGACAAATGAAAAGCAAGAAAAACACTGACAGGGAGAAAATTGAGTATACTGAGTTATGCAAAGCCATTAGAAAGAGACTCAGAGAGGACATAAGAAGATTTAACACAAGAAAAGTAGAACAAGCATTAAGGGAAAACAAAGGATTTAAATCAGCAGCCATGAGCAGTAATACAGAAAGACAAATGATACTGAAACTGAAGAATAGCGATGGTGTACTTATAAACAGCAGAGAAGGCATAATTCAAATAGCAGAAGACTACTATCGAGAATTATACAAGGAGCAGGGGAATGATGCCAGCAGTGGGGAAGATGGATTGCAAAGTAGCAACACATACGACATACCCAATATTCTTCCCGATGAGGTAGAACATGCATTGAAGAAAATGAAGAATCAGAAAGCCCCGGGGGAAGATGAAGTTACTGTAGAGTTGTTAAAATTGGGAGGGAGAGACATAACACAAAAACTGGCAAGGCTCTTCACAAAGTGCATTAGTCACAAAATAATAGTTTTGCTGCATAAGAAAGGAGATAAATCAGAAATTGGAAATTATAGACCAATTAGCTTGTTATCCCACATCTACAAGTTGTTCACAAGGGTCATTACTAACAGATTAGAAAGAATACTTGATGAGAATCAACCGAAAGAGCAAGCTGGCTTTAGGACAGGATTCTCAACTATGGATCACCTTCACGTAATATCACAGCTAATGGAGAAAGCAAATGAATATAAAACACCATTATGCCTGGCATTTGTGGATTATGAAAAGGCATTTGACTCCATACAGCATAAGGCAATGTTTCGGGCACTGGAAAGACAAGGCATAGATACCCCATATATTATGATTTTGAAGAAAATATACGAGAGTGCTACCTCCTTTATTAGACTAGACAAAGACAGTAGGAAATTTAAAATTGAGAAAGGAGTTCGACAAGGAGACACAATATCTCCGAAGCTGTTTACTGCTGCCCTTGAGGAAGCTTTCAGAAGATTAGACTGGTCGCAGAAAGGAGTCAATGTGAACGGAGAGTACCTAAACCATTTACGATTTGCAGACGACATTGTGGTCATAAGCCATGATCCCAAAGAATTAGAGGAAAATCTTAATCAGTTATGCACAGCTAGTAAGGATTTTGGACTAAAGATGAATATGGCTAAAACAAAAGTAATGATGAACAAGTATGCCACAGAAAGGGAAATAATGATTGAAGGAGCAGTAATTGAAAAGGTGGAGTCATATACTTATCTGGGACAAGTTATTAGCTGTAATAATGATAAATGGCTGGAAGTCAAGAGAAGAATAAATTTTGGATGGATAGCATTCAGGAAATATAATCACATACTGAAGAGCAATATCCCAGTTTGTCTGAAACGTAAAATAATGAACCAATGTATACTCCCCACCATGACTTATGGAAGTGAAACTTGGGCACTCACCAAAAGAATGGAAGAGAAGCTGAGAACTACACAGCGAAGAATGGAACGAATCATATTGGGAATCAGACTGTTAGATAAGAAGAGAAACACATGGATTATGCAACAAACTCAAGTAAAGGACATTCTTATCAAAACTAAAGAACTAAAATGGTCTTGGGCAGGACACATAGCTCGAAGACATGATGACAGATGGACTAAGAAAATAACAGAATGGTATCCAAGAGGAGCTAGAAGAAAACCTGGAAGACAAAGGCGGAGATGGATAGATGAAATTCACGAGTTTGTGGGTAGTGAATGGATGTCCAGTGCTCAAAACAGAAGGAACTGGAAAGTTGCTGGAGAGGCCTTCATCCTGCAGTGGATTGAAAATGGCTGATGATGATGATGATGAGTGTCTACTAGATGGGTTCGCAGACTTCTGATCCCTTTCCAGAAGAAGGAAAGGGCACAAAACCTTCTTTCTTGCCGTGAAGTCCTTTCTTTATGGATAACACTTTGCTGCTGATGATGATAAGATTTCTGCTGCCGAGTCGTGCTTTGAAGGCCGGTCAGAGGACTTATAGCCACACTTCATAGATATGAATACATATTCAATATTTCCAAAAGTATCCGGACAATTCCCTGAGATTTGGAACAAATAAATCTTATTCGCCATCCACATGACACGAATAGGTATAAAAGAAACGGCATTCATGCTTTAAGTAAGCTCTATTAGCAGTCTGTACGCGATTGCAGCAAAACTACAGCTCCCTAAATCAGTGGCATGCATACATTTTCGGTCCATGACTCGTTTTGGTTTACAACTAACCCCCAAAACTTTACAGGCCAACCCCCAACATAAAATATCACTTTCTTAGATTGTTATTATTAATAAAACGTTATGATCGACAAACAAGATTATTTCTAACCCAACTTAAAAATTTGCCCTTCCACTTTTCAAAATATGAAGAACCAACCAGGCACTAAGGTTTGTGTAGAGATTTATGTCGAGAAGGCTATATTCACCAGGAATCATGCGCCAAGGTTTATAAACAGAAGGACATATTCATCAGAACTAGCTGATGAATATGTCCTTCTGTCAATGACGCGAGGAATTTTTATGGGCTTTTTTCCACGTGTGTGAGGATGTATGGGTTTTTTGTTTTTAGTATTAGCAATAGCAAAGGCACATGATGCAAGAAAGCAAGCTTATATAGCATCAGCCAAAAAAAAAAACAAAAAAAAACCCCTTATTTCACTCATCCACTCGCTCCAAATGTTTGTCAAGTTCTGCCTTGAATCTATTTAAGCTATCAACTTCTACAACGACAGATCGAAGTTTATTCCAGCAATCAACCACCAGCTGGCTAAAGGCAAACTTCCGCGCATCTATCCTACAACTGTCTTTCCTCAATTTGAATTTATGCCCTCTCAGGCGATTATTCTCAGCAAGAGGAAAAATCCCATCACCATTGAGCATGCTCAAACCATTCAAGGCTTTATACACCTCAATTAGATTACCTCGCAGGTGCCTAGTCTTTAGACACTAATTTGCAAAACTTAAGCCTTTCTTCGTAAGAGCAACCCTTTGTTCCATTCACTAATCTTGTTTCCCTTCTCTGTACTCGTTCCAACAGCTGTACATCCGTCTTAAAATGAGGCCTCCAGACCTGTATACAGTACTGAAGGTGTGGCCTGACCATTGCCTTATACAAGGGGATAATCACCTTATCCTTGCTAGAAAAATTTCTGTATATCATTGACAAGACACCATGAGTTACTCTTGCAGACCGTCTGCAGTGCTCAGAAAACTTCATATCTGCCTGCACAACTACCCCAGGTCCTTTTCATTCTCTACCACTGTCAGTGTAGTACCACACAGTTGATACGTTACTCTGGGGTTACTGCTTCCCATATGTAGTACTTTACATTTGTCAATGTTAAACTTCATTTGCCACCTCTCAGCCCATGTGCTCAACCTTTCCAGATCCTGTTGCAGCAGCATAGCGTCAGTAGCATCCTTAACAACCCTGCCAACCTTTGTATGTCTGCAAACTTGGACATTAAGCTTGATATACCATCATCAATATCATTTGTAAATACAGAAAACAACAATGGACCCAACACTGAACCCTGAGGGACTCCACTAATAACATTAGTCCACGAAGAGCAGTGTCCATTGATTACCACTCTCTGTCTTCTCCCACTCAACCATCCCTTTATCCATAGCAGCAATTTGCCTCCAATGCCACACTGCTCCAATGTGTGCAGCAGTCTTCCATGTGCAAAAGTATCAAAGGCCTTTCTAAGATCCAAATATATGATATCAAAGTTATTCTTTGCATCCAGTTCCTTTGTGACTACATCATAGTATCCAATCAAATTGGTCAAACAAGACTTCCCCTTAACAAACCCATGCTGTGTCCGAGCTGTAACTGAAATCTTGTCTAGATGATCCTGCAATGCTTCTTTAACCAGTGCCTCCATTAATTTCCCTGGAACAGAAGTTAAACTAACAGGTCTGTAATTACCCTGTGGTCCTTTGATCCTCCTTTGTGGATTGGGGAACCCGTGTTTTTCGTCCAGCAAACAGGCAAATCAACCAAAGAAAGAACACAAGCAATTTACAGACATAATATACATGTTTTATGCCTCTGATGCGCCTAACTAGAACAATCGGGCAGCATGTATCAAAGTTTACGTACTGAAGGACACACAGAGTGCTGTCATCAGCCTTTTAAATAGCACGACCTTGTGAAAAAATCTTGGTTGTTAAAGGTGCTGCATGCTGCCTATTAAATGTCTCAGTTGTGCATATGACTCACAGTTTGAAAACTCATGATGATTAATGAAAATAAAATCAAATTTCTGCACAAAGCCATTGTAACATTTTTCCAGAAGAGCCTGACAGAATTCCATCAAATACGTATTTTATTTTAGCTAATTTCATGCAGAGAAGGATTTTTCGCTTGCACAGCATCCATGTCAGCTCATGAAAATATACTTTTGTAGACATAATATACTGATGCAATATGGCCTGAAAAGATGTTGAACCAACATACAATATATTTTCTTTAGCTGAGATTTTATGGGGTTGTAATTTAACTTTTGGACAGCAGTATAGTTATGTTGAACACATTACAAACCTGATCTGAAAAGATACCGTGAAAAAAAAATAATCATAAACAACGCTGCGATCATATTTTTATGAGCATTTTACGCATCTCGGTCTCAGGTAAGGGTTACACAATTACACTCCCCAAATTTCAGGTCTTTCATCCAGCAGCAAAACGGATAAACCGACCTGTGTACTCTATGTGCACGTAATTTAAGGGTACAAGATACCGCACATTAGAACAGTGGTTAATTACTTAATCTGATTAATTATTTATTACTTAATCAGTTCGAATCCAATTTTCTAAAGGTAGAGTTATCTTCAAGCCTCATAAATCATCAAGTAAGCTCCACCACTCACTCTTGTGCATCTCCTACGCTCACCTTTCACCCAGTATCAATCCGTAAGATTGGTTGCAACGTAACATAAGCACAGGAACATCAGCTCAGTTAACCGACAACTCCCAATCACCAAGGTGTTCTGAGGAAGAAGTCATCGCTGTCATCAATACCCTGCCAATCTCTCCAAGTACCAGTAATGATGGTATCGGCCTCGCTAGCAGTACAATGGTTATGATCGCTGTTTTACACCATGGGTTCGTATCCTGTTATGACGGCGAAATTTTTGTGGACTTATTTCTACATCGTAGTTGAGTTAGTCAGTCTCTGCCAAGAGTCGCACAGTTCCCTTGTCGTCCCCCGAAACTCGGTTTTTCGTTAACAGCGTGACAGTCCTAAGCCCGCAGTGGAAGTTACAAAGTTAACAGAAATGATGGGAAGGATGACTGCTGCGTCAATACTTCAGTTCCACAGGGAGAACCAAAAAAAGCAAGACTCTATGCACGCTGTGTTGGAGGACTGGCGATTAAAATCTTGCGTCCTATTGTTCCGTGGCGATTAGTGTACGGTATATTAATGGAAAAGGCGATAGGGAGGTGGTCAGATGTAAAACAAGATCAGGTAGAGGAAGTAGACGATTCACTCCGGAGGTGAAGATCAGATACATGGAGTTTTTGATTACTGGTCGGAGTCTGATTGACAAAACGATAGCTCGAGTGCTGAAAATTTTGCAGTTAGGTCATTATGCAGTTATTGAAGATCAGGAGAAATACTGGTCTCCACAAAAATCATGTATACGGTAAATAACACATCACGGGTCACATCATACCGTTAGCAAATGGCCTCAAGATCCGGCACAAGGATAAAATAAGTTAAAAGGATATTAAGCGTTTCATCAGAGTTGAAACCTCAAGAACTGTACGGTTTCTAAGAGGAAGATACGGCCCTCGGAGGTAACACAGTTAGTAGAATCGCCGTCCTCCCCACATCGGGTGGAAAATATCTAAGTTGCAATCCCATCGATGAGATGCCTTTTTTCACAACGTAGCTGAGTTAATAGGTCTCAGGGGAGGGTAACATGTTTTTTTTTTTTTTTTTTTCTCTTGATAACTAGGGTTTTTCGTCCAGCAAACGGAAAATCGACCACAGAACACACGAAATTTAGAGACATAATATATACGGAGCAATATGTCCTAAATCCTGACTCACCTAAAACCCTACAACAACAACAACAGGAAGATTAAACTTTTCACTGCTAAAACAGACAAACCAACTTACTTAACAAGCGTAATTTACAAACAGTAGATTTACAAACATTAGGGCCAGAGACATAAATTCCTTAATCATTTATACATTAATACGCGAAGCAATATGGCCTTAGTTGCTAATGCTCCTAAACACCAAATAACAACAACAACAACAACATTAATATGATTGCATTTAATTTCCAGCACACCCGGTTAAACATTTCTCAAATGAGATGTGCAAACGGTGAAGTTTTTATAACGCCATTTTATGAAAACGGGCGTGTAAAGCTGACTTTCTGACTAAATCAGCAATGTAATTTGAACGATGCGTGAAATTGATTGTGCAGTTACTTGTCGTTGATGCAATTATAGTTGTCATCTCTCAAATGCTTCCTGGTGAATACAAAAATGAATGAAGTCATTAAAATTAGAAAGGAGAGCATCGAACAGCTAAACAATTTTATTACAGCTTATGATACATTTGGTGGCTCCACAAAGTAGAGTATTTCAAAAAAGTAATTGCCTAGTTCGTGTTTCCTAATACATTACCCCGAAATGTTCGGCTAAAGTATTGAAATAAACTTAACTTGCTTTGTTCTTCCCTCTAATCTTCATTAATAATCAAACCAAGAACTAATTTTTACAAATTTAATGTGGAGTTTTTGTTTCTTGTTGACTGGCTAATAAACTTCTAAGACAATATAGGAGGAACTAACTTATTTTAGAAATGTTTAATTGATCTTTTAATTACTTTTAATGGGTAAATCAGATAAAAGATTTGTCCATTAGCGCATGTCTTCCTGGAAGACAGCTTTAAACGAAGTTCACCTCAGATAAACAAGTCCCATTGCTAACGGTTCTTGTTAGTGACTTGAGCAAACCTTCGATTCCGGATTAACAGGAAATAATTATCTTCGTGTATCAACGCTAATTAATCTCTTGTACCAACTCCATTATTCTTAATTAAGTGTATCGTGGTAAATAAACAAGAAATCACTAATGAAGACTGTAAAGTAGCGTAGCAACTTGGTGATAGAGACAGAAGTTTTCGTTCTATTTTTGGAATCCATTTTTTTCTGAAAACTTTATAAGTTTTAAAAGTTCATTACAGTGGAAAACTTTTACGAAGAACTAAACAATCATCCCCCAGAATGCCTACTAAAAGCAACTTTCTAGTTTTTATAAATAGGTTTTTAATTGCAATTTTTGTAAAGCTTTATTAATTCGGAACGATAAATTCCTTCGTTGTTAACATCACTAAAATTATAGGTAATCAAGCAGATAATATATTGATGCGCTGCATTTTTACCACTATAGAGGGCGCCAAAAGAGTATACATCGATCGATGTAAAAATATTTCTAAAATTGTTTTATTATTATTACAATTTTGCATCCTTTTTCGACATCTGGAGATGTAATACCGTTCGTTCTATGGAATTATTGAGAAAATATTAGGTTCTCCATAAATGTTTGTTTATTATTAAATTTGAAGTGAAAGTTCGATAGCAGTAGTCATTAACATTTTTAAAGATTTGTCCACTAGAGGGAATCATTTTTTTAATGTACTGTATTATGTATAAATACAGTGTGACCGGTAGTAACGAAAGTTAGAAAAATATGCAATATTTTTCTAACTTTGGGAAATATCATAAAATGATTTTTTCTTCTACACAAAAGTCGTGTTTTTTTTTTGTTTTTTTGTTTACGTTAAGAGAAGTTAAATAGCATATACATAACGGAAATTGTTATTAAATAAGCATTTGTAGTGACGGAAGTTATATTTCTCTCACCAGAGGGACATTGCAGCTATCAATAAGTGTAATAAAATGGTATGTGAAATAAATCACGTTTCTTTTTCCATTTACACATATTTTTGAGCTAAACAAATGAGTTTTTCATGTATTTGACATCGCAGCACATTATTGAAAACATTTCCGTGCCTACTGGCATTTTTAATTTTGGAGAATTATGTATAAGAATTGCTTTGATCAGCTTGGCACCGACGTACTTCTAAATAAACGTCTCTTACCATAAGTTTAATCTCTTGACAACTCCAGACAGCGAATATTGCAAGTGAATTCTTCTTTACTGGCAGTTTAGCCAAACAGCTAATAATTTTCTGTCAAATTGCCATACCGATTTAAATACGCTCGTATCTGAGAGATATAGCAGATGCAGTTAAAATATTGCATTAATAATATGGTTTTCAGCAATGATTAATTTTATATTTGAAGGGGTATTAGCTAAAAAAAATTAATTAATCAAATAATAATAATAAAATAAATAAAGAACTATTAAGTGAGCATTTCAGGAGCGTTTGATTTTTATTAAATCAATTTTTGTCTATTAATAATAATTTAATAATTAAAATTGATTAACAAATATTTTTATTAAACTATTTTAAAAATTATATTAATTAAAATAGATTAATAGAACTAATTATTAAAAATCTATAAATCTATTAATAATTTAAAACTAATGAAAAGAAATTTTTAATCAATTTAAAATTAATTAAAAATTAATAGAAGTGAAAAGTAAATAACTAATTACTACTTAATTAACTAATAATATATAAAAGTAATTCTATTCACTTCGTTCACATACCTCACAATGCACACTCCTGGATTTTAATAAAATTTGAAATATAACGTTCATTCGCATTTCTACTGTGATTGATATAATAAGCAAATAGTAACAATTCATTATTTGTATATTTAGTAAACTGATAACAAAAAATAGTTCTTAAAAGGAAACGACTTTCATATTTTGCAGTTAGGTTGCTAAGCGCCCGACATTTGAGCTTACAGACTATTTATTTTTTAAATATTGTAACCTTGCAAAATGGCTTGCAGTGTATTCTGTAATCTTTATTATTTATAAATTTCTGTATCGCAGATTAAATTGCACCGCGGATGTTGCTCCGACCATGGGTACTTAGATAAATTATGTACGTGGTCCATCAGCATGTAATGTATTAAGCCCTTCTATTTCTACACTAGTACGAATATAAAAGAAACACATAGGCAAAATTTGATTTAAAATTGATACCATATATTAAAAATGATTTCAATAAGCACATAAATCGGCAACACAAACTGCAATTTAACACACGTAAGAATAAAATTGCAAAACATGCCCATACATGCATCCCGAACATAGAACGAAAAAAACGGATGAGTATTACACGTTCTGTCAAGTTACAGAAACGATATACATGATAACTATACTGAATACCACGCTAGTACACTGAAAGCACAGAATTCATGGGAATACCTGGTTCCTGGGCAACGCGACGCTGTCACCCCTCTCGCTAGTGGATGAACCTACCGTTTGGCAGGTATATAGGTACACTGCATTCACGTAGACGGTAATTCGATGTCAGTATGGATAAACGTCGTGAGTTAACCGACTTTGAAAGATGGATGATAGTGGGTGCCCGACGCATGGGTTACTCTATCGCGGAAGTGGTACAGAAATTGCACCATCCTCGTTCTACAGTATCAAGAGTGTATCGGGAATACGCCATTTCCGGAATAACATCTCATCGTGGACGGAGTGCTGTGGACGGAGAAAGGTGGTGGATGGACCTGGCCGTCTGTCTCGCATTGTTTCAGCCAACCGGAGTGCGACAGTGGCACAAATCACCGCCGACTTCATCGAGGGAGGTGCCAGAAATGTCTCCAACAAGACCATCAGGGATCATTAGCCAATAGGTTATGGGAGCCGGCGACCCACCAGTCCCATTGCTAACCCCACGACACAGGACTCTACGCCTCAACTGGGCGAAAGAACATCGGCACTGGACCTTGGATGATCGGAGACGAGTCGCCTGGTCTGATGAGTCCCGTTTCCAGTTATTTCGAGCTGACGGGAGGGTGCGTATCTAGCGAAAACTAGATATGCACCCGTCTTGTCAACAAGGAACTGTTCGGGCAGGTGGACAGTTAGTAATGGTCTGAGGCGTGTTCAACTGGCACACGTTGTGACCTCTGGTACGTCTAGACGCATCTCTGAACGGTCCAGGTTACGTGTCCATCCTTGCACACCATCTGCATCTCTTCCTGGTTACCATGCCCCCACAGGGCAATGGACTCATCCAGTAGGACAATGCGCCTCCCCACAAAGCCGTGGTGACTAGAACATGGTTCAAAGAGCGTTCCGCAGATTTTACCACCATGGAATGGCCTCCCTGTTCACTGGAAATGAACCCTGTGGGGCATCTTTGGGATGCTGTGGAAAGGTGCGTTTGAGCTCTGGATCCTCCACCCAGGAATGCGATGGAATTATGGATGGCAGTGCAGCAAGCATGGATGGAAATAGCTGTAGAACGCTTTCGTGAACTAATGGAGTCAATGCCTCGCCGTGTAACTGCCCTTATCAGGGCGAAAGGTGGGCCTACCCGTTACTAGGTAGGTGTCCCATGATTTCTGTCCACTCAGAGCCGGCCAGTCCATTAGGCGAACCTAGGCGTCGCCTAAGGCGCACAGGTCCTAGGGGCGCATTCCAACAAAATGTAATTTTTTTTACCGGTTATAAAAAAAATATTTATTTAAATTAAATAAGTTAGCAATTATTTCTAAATAAAGAAACGGCATTATCTAAATATTTTATCAAATATTAAGAATATATTAAAAAAAACAGATTGATTTTCATAATCCTCTTTATGGTTTTATGACATTCGGGTTGCTTTGTCGGCGCATCACTTTGATATTTAAAAGCTGCTGATAATATTAATAGAAAAGGTGGGGAAGAAGGGACAATGTTTTAAGTCAGATGCCTTCTTCGTTTTTCACGCAGCAACTACAAAAAAAGAAAAAATAAAACCAAATTATTATATTAGGGTCACCCGTAATTGATTACAAATACCCATATATATGTATTTTGTCTGTAAATTGCGTATGTTCTCTGGTCGATTTGCCTCGTTTGCTGGACGAAAAAACCCCAGTTCCTGGGAAGGAAAAACCTTGCTATCTACGCCTGAGACCGACTAACTCAGCCACAGAGTGAAAAAAGCCCATTCAAGGTCCTCGCGTTATCGACGGGATTCGAACCCGGGACTTTTCCATCCGATGTGGAGAGGACGGTGACGATACCACTGTGCTACTCGCGCAGATACGCAGCAACTACAACCCTCCACATAGGCGGATGGATGGTTCAGAATACAACTGGAGCGCAAATTTTAAGTCTCGCTTAGTGCGCTTGAAACCTTTGCGCCGGCACTGGGTTGACTCAGTAGCGACTGCACATAAGAAAGAACCTGCACAGATTATAGATTAAATTATTCAAAGGGAAAAAAAAACTAAAAATAAATACTTTACGTTTATTGATGAATTAGACCTACAACATTACCAGGATAATGATTTCGCAAAATGCATGTATCTGTTCTGGCCATAACGTTAACAAAAGGAACATAATCGAGGACCTGTTTATCATAACTAAAAAATCGATATATCTATATGGTTTAAATAACAAATTTAATGGTAACTGATACATGAAAAATGTGTATATGCTATATTCCATATGATGACAAAACTGACGAATAATGATAATAAGACACAACGGCAAATAAAGTAATTAACCATACCTGGGGGATTTTAAATTATTGTTAAAATTTCAAAAATATGCATGGAGAACTCCATGGAGACACCTGCTGAACGATATTTTTAAGTTTAAATTAGGCACTAATAGTTTTAAAACAATGCTGTAGAATATTTCATAATTAAATTACAAAATCCGCGGTTTAATGACATAACGGTACCATGGCATAAAATAATTAGTAACCTACATTAAGCATTACCGATAAAACATACGGAAATTAAAATCAGAAACAGCTATGATAAACCCTTCAGACTTCTAGCATGTAACAACAAATACGAGGCCACAAATCCTATTAATGAAGATAATACCGGCTGCGTCTCTTCCGATCCTGCTTATAAGAACTACGTGGACCCTCATCATAAACATAATCACTGGCAACCTGGATATTATTAAGTGCCAGGATTTAAAGGAAGTTACGCCCTATGGGTTGTAGTTTAGGCTCACTACCAAGCTATATGTTTAACAAGTTTATGCGGATCTGCTCCAGTTCTGCCTAAAATTGTCATGTAAATATGAAATACCGATAGAGGCGTTTAATATGTGCGTCAAGCTGGTATATAATGATACATCTATTTTGACCGACTTAATTTTTTAAATAGCTTGGCAATAACCAATTACCAAAATAAAAAAAAAAAGAAAAACTAAAGGAATTACATAGCATATTCGTCGACGGACAAAGCCAGTAGGCGACGAAACTGCATGAATGGGAGACTCGGAGATATGAAACGTTCCGTTGCCAAATCTAGTTTCGGCAAGTGCTGTGGCATCGGATGATATTTAAAACCGTTTGACTTCGATAGAGCCGGAATCACTTTGTTCTTGAGAGAGCCGCGACAGCCGTTACAGGCAGACATTTGACTTACATCCTCATTTGGAAATGCTGTTTGAAGAGCGTGATCTCGATTTGCTACAGTCTTTACCTCGTTCTTCAACCAAAGCCGATCACACACGGAACAGACTGAACCGAAATCGTTATCCAGGGATGGATGTACGTTTAAACTGTGCGTGCATGCTTTGGTGTTTATTAAAATCCTGTTGCTGCTCCAGCTGTGTATTGCGTGTTGAACGATTTGATGGAGTACTTCTGGCAGTCGGTTTTGGCTCGTTCACTTTTCGTTTACGACTGGGCTTCGAGGATTCTTCATCGTTTTTATTTGCAGAATCAACTTCCATGACTCCTTCTTCCAAATTCGCTTCTAACATTTCTGGGGAGATGTAAGGCTCTGAAGATGTGGATGGACCTACTCCAGCTTCTTTGTTCAACTCCATCGCACGCTATAATTTCTTCTGCTGTCGAAACAGTTTAGATCTCTCCTTTGTACTCGATGGAGGTGGTTTCGGTGGTCGCATTGCACGTATACGTGCTCTATACGTCTTACAACGCTCACTATTAGTCTTCGACACGTTGAATTATAAATTTTTTTCCGTTGAAATTTTTTATTAAATAAGATGGAGAATGACGAAAGAAATAGCATGACGCAATCAGTAGGGGTACTGGTCGCCGTTACTTTGAAACACACATAGGATTTAGGAAGACAGATAAGTCACTCTGGCTGCACAGAGAGCGACTCTAATAAGCGAAAATAGGAGGAATATTATCCGCAGGCTATAAAAGTAAAGATATAAAACACAAATTTACACTTTATTACCTCACCGATTTACAAAATTAAATGATACGTGAAAATTGTAAGAATATTTTCCACAGGTTAACAAAAAAAAAAAAAAAAAAAAAAAAGAAAGGAAGGCAACTACACCGGGATTTCCAGGGAATCACCCTTCCAATTGCTAACACAGCCTAATAGCACGAAAACTGAGGCATTTATCCTAGTACAATAGTTGGCTATTCAGAGTGCCTGTAATGCGTTGACTTATGGCAACGGTCGCATTTTCGTTGCGTTTTTTCTCAATCCACGAAAGCAAGTTACTCCCATCTGAAAACTGCCTGGAGCGCGCCTAAAGAAGTTTCACTTCAAAAATTACTACGGTTTACTTAAAAGTGAAGTGTGTAACAGCGACAGGTACCATGTTATCAACATCAATGCTAAAACTATAATAAAAGAGCTAATGAATAAACATAAAATATTACACATCAAAGGTAACAATTGGAAATTTCAATACGTATATCTCAACCTAAATTCCACAAATATCCGGTCAGGTTCAGATATATCACATCATGTAGGGACCGCTGTACTAAAAAGTCCAGTAAGTTATTGGAAAACGTGCTTAACTTAATTATAAATATAGATAAACCTAAATTCATTAACAGTAATACTCTGATACTCAAATAATCTGTTTACGAGTTTTTGGTGTGATATAATCACACCAAAATCTTTAAAACGGTATTCGACGATTATTAAAATGAATTCCAAAATATCTTTAAGTGTAATAAGGTTTATTGGTCTGGGTTACTAAATATGTTTATTCAGCAACTACGTTTACAATCATATAGCATGTCATGCTATATGATTGATAGTACGGCAGGCCAATTAACGAGTGGTGTTCTTTATGTAGAGAACGACTGTTGCAGCAGATAAGTCTTTCAAATTTCATAGTTTATTTACTTATTATATTTTTATTAGAAAAAAATAAAATTTAAGAAAAATTGTCATCACTTAGTTTGTGATGACAATTTTCTGTACTTTTTCTATAATTTTCAGTCCTATAATCCTTGCTTTTGAGCATCGCTAAACCACAAGCATCGAGAAAAAAAAAAAAAAAAAAAACACCTCGAATACATAAATTTTTGTCTTAAAAATACCAACGTTTTGAGCAACCCCTCATACATTTTGCTGATGGTCAAGTTTTATTTATTTATTGCTATGTAAACATCACAATAAATAAATAATTAATATTAATAATAATAATAACTAGGGGGCTTCACCCCTGCTCACTTCTTTTGATTTACCCCGGGGGCTCACATCTGGTGAGTATGGGCTTGGCAAACCCAGGGTCCTGAGCTGGATATCATCATTCTTCTCTTTCTTGGTGATGCCTTTCTACTTCTCTCTCTCTCTCTCACACACACACACACAGGGGGTAACTCGGGAATTTTTTTTTTTTTTTTTGGCTGGTGCAGCATAAGCCTCAGGCTTCCTTGTACCATATGGCTAATAATAATAATAATAATAATAATAATAATAATAATAAAATAAAATAAAATACTTACAGAAGTTTTCGACACTGTGTGTGTCTCTTCCTCAGCTATGAATACATAAATACGTTACATGTGGAAATCAAGAATGGTACCGCGTGGTCATGCTAGATAAACAAAGCGCGTGCACGGGGTTTATCTAGCTGACCACGCTAAAACAGAAGCTTGTTTTACCACAGTAAAACAAGCTTTTGTTACGTATTACCACGTAACTCGCATCCCTCTTCTCCAATTAGATGAATAAATATCACTAGGAGGAAATTTATTTTAATGTATAGAAAGATAATAACAATAAATCGAACCTCGGGTCTTTCCCTTGACCCTTTCTTCCAAACAGAAAGGGTCAAGAACTTTAAAACACATAGAACTCAGACACAATACATTGCCATCTGACGTTCTGGCTCTTTACGCTAACGGAAACAAACAGGCCAAATCCAACTAATATACTTCAACACAGTCCTCGATTCGCGCTGTATAGATAAGTTTTAAAACTGTTTTGCCATTTTCTTTTGTGCGCTACTATACACAATGTCATTTTCAAAATGGTAGCCAATACCTACCAGGAAAGAACAAAAGCATAAAATTACATGGCTGTATTTTCTCAAATTGGACCATCATTATTTTCCAAGGAAAGCAATTTGGTAGAAGGAAATAATTGTACTTCCGGTTTTATTTCCGCCAAGAGTTCCAGGGCACCAGTCAACGATAAATTGTTCAGATTGCTGCAATCGCTTCAGTATATAATAACAACGGTCCCTCGGCTGTTTCACTCTTGCCTTCCATAACCGAACTCATTAGCAATTCGATTCTGGCCATCTGTCTAAACAGGGTTCTGTAAAACGAGCGCTTGCAGTTCTAATATGGATCGCATAACTCCTCTTGCATTATCTGAAGTTTCCTGTAGTTATGACGTCATCCAAGGAAATCGAATGCATACTACTTGCAACTGAAAATGAATGACCGCAATACATATATTTATTTTATTTTATTTATTATTTTTTTAAAATTTAATCTTCACATATCTATTTGCCTGCAGAGTCGGGTTCACACCTCTACAGATCGCTCCTATGCAGTTTGCCAAACCTCGTTTCTTCTCTCTTTAACATCGATTCTTTCATCGTGTTCTTCCACACCTCTCTTTTGGCAGTGTAAACGGATTAAAGGCCCTGTGTGAGAACTTCTAAGGGGAATGTGACGTTTTCTATCCACAATAAATGCGAAGGAATTCTCTAAGTCATTTGACAGCTGGAAGCGATAAGGAATGCATTAATTCTGATCAGAGAAAATTCTTTGCTTTACTGCCGGAACAATTCGAAATTGTCGCTTAGACAAATGGTTTGCGTAATGTCTTTTAAACGTATCCATTAAGTGATTGAACCTTCCGTCTCATTTACCTTTAATTAAGGAAGTTAAAATAGCAAGAAAGGAAAGAATCCAAGTTTCGTTCGATAGAGCTTTAAGCCTTCCATTGAAAACGAGAAGAAAAATAAATTATTGCGACAGATTAATCGATATAACTCGAAAGTAACAGATATTCTCTTACCTGAAATCAAAAATGACCTTTGCTTATCACTTGATACGCATTTATATGCCCTTGTGCATGTCTCTTGAGTTTTACAAAAAATTATTGAGAAACAAATTTAACAAAATTCTAACCGTAGTTCATAAAAGCAAATAAATCGTCTGCTTTAAACTTCTTCTTGCAGAAATAATACTTTTGACTGTAGCGCCACATCATTTCACGTGTGAATTTCTAGTAATTTATTTATTTTTTTTCTAGTTTCGGAAAGGAATAAATGTAAAAGTTTCTACATAAATTTAAGAGAAAATATATTCATATATGCATTCTGCATATATGAATACATTTTAGTGGCAAGAAGTGCAAATCCAAGCACATTACACAGGAATATTTTAAAAAAGAAAAGGCATTCACAGAAAGGATATTTATCATAAAAACAAAATGTATTATGCTTTCTACATATTTAATGATGATGTTGTCGATCTGTAGCACAAACATGTTTGAAGACTGCTTATCGAAGTCTATACAGGAAAAACATGGATGGTAAAGCATTTTGATTTCAGTTGTTGACGTGTTTGCCTAGGATTTTTTTAACAGTAATATTATGCTTGATTCTTACTGCTGTTTATTCGTTGCCATGAACTGTTAATGGCTGTAGTTATCTGTACAATTTTTATTTTAACCACGACTTGTAATTCAGACATTAACATGTTCGGTCCATCTAGGTACAATCGTCTTAAAGATTGTATTTATCAACAGCTCACAATTACGACATGGATTAGGAATTAATTACAGGCTGTTTATATTAAATGTTTTAATTGTAAATTTTAACCGTATGGAATGTATTATACTGTGCATAAAACAATAAAATGCAAAGGAAAATTCATGAAGTGCAAAGCCCTATACAAAATATGCAGTAGCATATAAGGAAAAGCTTAATAAAATCTTAACAAATGTGTTTTCATTCGTCCCCAGTGGAGTTATTGACCACATAAATTCGAAAATGGACAGTGTTGGATTCGCTCACTTTGAGCCATTCAATTTCATTTCACAAGTAATCTGTAGAACAGAATCCAACTGTGCGTTCAGGACAGGAGCAAAGACTGCAATGCGATTTTTTTATTGCTTTTGCACTAAAGCAACGAAGGCTATGAGGCTTAACTATATTGCGTCTGTAAATTGTTTATCCAGCAAAACATGCAAACTCTACATCTACTATGGAGAGTTGCCTGTTTTGCTTGATGAAGAACCCAAATTTTCAAGAGGAAAAAACCATGTTACCCTCGCCCAAGACCGAATAACCCAGCTACAGTGTGAAAACAGCTCATAACCCATATGACAGTTCGAGAAAGATAGAGACGTAGCGCTCGGTCTTTCTCGAACTCGTAGGACTGTTATGATGATATTGAAACCCGCTTCCAAGTAACAACCATAATTTCTCACTCAGCGTTAACTACGTCGATTTCTCATTTTACCTCCGGAGATGTCTGCTCTCAGTCAATATGCACACGCCTGGACAACTGACACCTGTATACACTGGGCGATTTTCTTTTGGTGAATTAATTTTCCGAATAATTTGCCCATTGAATGTATAGCTCTATAATGGACAATGATGGACAAAACTTTTAAAGATCAAATTCAGTACCAAAGGTCCATTGGTTTGAAGGAATTTTGGGGTATACTTGATATCTCAAGAACACATGACCGACATTCAGAAAAATGCCTGTTTTATTATTTTAGTACTGATTTATGTTCTGCTGCCGAAATCGAGTTTGCAGCCTTGCAAGTTACTCTGGAGAAGCTTTGGAGGACTCGAATGCTGGGTCCTGTCTGCCATACATAACCTAGAAATCTCAGCTTTGCTGTAACCTCTAATACAATTATAATAATAATACACCAGCATACAACTAAAGTTTACACTTAAGTTTGTCTTAATCTGTTAAATAAAAAATATTTTTTTCTGTTTATACTCCGGCACGACAACCAAGTCAGTAGAGTTTACAATAAATCGTCAATACAAATATTTATCGTATTTAATAGTCACGGGCTTGAACCCCGGTCCACTCAAAGAACGCGTGCTATGCACTCTCGCCCCTGACCACTGGGCTACGTCAGGCCCTGTTCTCCATAAAGACACGGTTATATCAAAATCTAAAACAGTTTAGGGCGCAGTGTTCCAAGACGAACACTAAGATGCATTTCTATATTGCCAAACTGAAGAATATCGTTTATCTTCAACATGCGTTTGTCCTAATATCATCTCTGACGCTCTTAACTCCACTGAAATCGGTTTGGGCAAGTGGACTACGGATCATCTTTACAGGGCTATTATCGTAACCCTTAACGAATATACCGGGCAATAATCATGTGCCACAAATTGTAAAATCTCCGAACTATCATTCAGTTAACAACATCAGATTTGATACTCAGTACAATAAATAAAACAAAAGCCTTAATTTGATACTCAGTACAGTAAAATAAAAACCTTTGAGCTCTAACACTTCTCATATCACTACGGTAACCTATTTTTGTGTGCTTTTGAAAATATACAGGGTGTTTCAGTTAAACGTTTCAGAACTTCTAAGAGGGGTAGGGTACATCCTGACAACTCGAAATCATATAGCAATGTGGGGTCGGAAATGCTTTCCTGAAGCGGTGTTGTACACAGAAGCACCATAAAAAGAAAAGAGACCGTAAGTGAGAAATCGTTTTAATAATACATGAAAAGAAGCAAAAGGTACATGGATTAAAAGTAAGTGTTCGAAGTTTCTTCCACGGGCTACAATGCACGCCTCACATCTCCGACACATGGACATCCGAACACTCTGGAATACTCCAGGCGAATTTCGAATTTCTTCGGCAGCTACTGCGATTCTTGCAACCAGCTCCTCAGCATTGTCAACAGGGGTGTCATAAACTAGCGATTTCATATGACCCCAGAAATAAAAATCAAGACATGATAGGTCGGGTGACCGAGCAGACCAACGCACGGGACCACCACGTCCGATCCACTGTTGACCAAATGTGACATCCAGGTAGTTACGAACATCTCCGCTATAATGGGCAGGGGCTCCATCGTGTTGGAACCACATTGTCTGTTGCGTCGATGCAGAAATCTGTTCATCTCTCAAAAGTTGTGGCAATACTTGCTGCAGAAAGATCAAGTAGATAGGTCCGGTTAGACGACACGGTAACAGGTAAGGTCCGATGAGGTGATCTCCCATAATACCGGCCCATACATTGACCGAAAATCGAATCTGTGCTGCACGACGTCGTATTGCATGCGGGTTCTCGACCGCCCAGATATGGTCGTTATGCGTGTTGAAAATTCCTTCCCTTGTGAAGGATGCCTCATCGGAAAACAACGCTTCAGCAGGAAAAAGGGGATTTGTAGCACATTTTCCAAGGTACCACTGTGCGAAAGCAATACAAGGTGCATAATCCTCCGGTTGCTGTGTCTGGACACGCTGCACGTGAAACGGATGCATGTCTTGTTCTCGGAGAATCCTCCAGACGCTGCAATGGGAAACCCCGACTGCGTTTGCTGGACTTCGTGTACTCGTTCTTGGATTCCCCTGTACATGCTGCAGCACATTCTGTTCGACGGCTGGAGTCCGTGCTGTTCTTACCCTGTCCCTGTCAGCTCTTTCAAATGAACCTCTCTCAGCTAACCTCTGGTGCAGTCTTGCAAAGAAATTATGACTGGGAATACGCCTCGTCGGATATCGTTCCGCGTACAAACGCTGTGCGGCTGGCCCACTACAATTTGCAGCTCCGTACGCCAAATGCATATCGGCTAACTCTGCGTTCGTGTAATCATCCATCCTACTAACTTGGCGTTCTTGTTCAAGAAATTCGAAATTCGCCTGGAGTATTCCAGAATGTTCGGATGTCCATGCGTCGGAGATGTGAGGCGTGCATTGTAGCCCGTGGAAGAAACTTCGAACACTTACTTTAATCCATGTACCTTTTGCTTCTTTTCATGTATTATTAAAACGATTAAAGAGACTTACGGTCTCTTTTCTTTATGGTGCTTCTGTGTACAACACCGCTTCAGGAAAGCATTTCCGACCCCACATTGCTATATGATTTCGTGTTGTCAGGAAGTACCCTACCCCTCTTAGAAGTTCTGAAACGTTTAACTGAAACACCCTGTATGTATTATAGCTTTTTGCTATTTATGGGCTTTATAAAGTTCCTTTCGAAATCTGTAGAATACCTTTTCTATTACTGAAGGATGTCATTAGTTATTGTATTATTTTCATTGAAGTTTTTATAAATCATGTGAAAGAAAACTAGTGAACAAATATGAAGGGATGCTGTTTGTGTGCAGTCCAGTACAAGAACGGGCAAAGCGAGAGATTTAAGTGACAAATGTGGCATTGCAGTCGGCGCCAGATACGCCAGTACAGTATTAGCATCTCAAAAATTGAAACCCTGTTGGGATTTCCACGTAAGTCAATGTCCCTGGTATAGCGAGATTGGTCCAATAACTAAACAACGTCAAACCATCCAAAAAGCGATCTGTGGTCGGCAACAGCTCATTTATGCAAGAGGCCAAAGGAGGCTGACAAGACCCGTGAAAGGTAGCAGAAAGCCTTTATTCAGTCAAATAATAACCCAGTAAAACAGTGTTAATCAAAGACGCATTTCAGACTACATATATCCAACTCGCCACACCTTGTCAAGGTTGGTTATCGTAACCAACGACCAAACCAGGTTCCACTCCTGTCTGCAAAAAGCAAGATATAATTATAAGTGTAAAGTGTAAAGTGTGTTTAGGGTCAAACGGCACAAGGGGTTCCCCCCATCTCCGCGTAGTTTACATTGTGGGTGAACCAGTTGACTGGAAAAGCCAGAGATTTAAAAGTGTATGGACTTTGTATATGTATGATGCCTTGTACCGTTGTTCATCTGGTCATTTAGCCGCTGGGCCCCTACTGAGGCCCAACGTTGCCCCACTTACGCCCCGTGGAGGCAGACCAGGAACCCAGTAGTCTGTTTCACTCTGGCAGGTCCTGCCACTTAATTTCCTGAGATTTCGGCGGCTAGGACCTTAAAAAAAAAAAAAAAAAAAAAAAAAAGAAAGAAAGAAACGCGTCGACGTAGGGGTAGAATCGCTTAGTTTTGCTAGGCCAAGTGGGCGTAAGGTAATTTAGATATGTTAAGTTTTTGGTATGTAGGGCTTTCGCTAGCGTATAGATAGAGAGGGGGGAGGCAGAAGGCTGGGGGGAGAAAGACAGAAATATGGGGCCAATAGAGTAGGTAGCCCCAGTTTTCAGTGGGACATGCCCATGTCCCACCAGAGTAGAAGATATAGGGTGGAGAGGAGGGGAGGAGGAAAATGTCTCCCCTCCCCCCAAGGAAGTAGGTATAAAGGTGAAGGGGGCTAGAGTGCCCTTTTCAGATCGCCATATGGCTATTGGCAGCTATTGTTTCAAGTTTCTTTACTCATGGGGCAAGCTCCGTCCTTGTGCTTGTGTCCCTCATCTTTAGTTGCAGCCTTTACATTGTGCTGGCTGGTGTCTCAATAGTGGTACTTGATGTCAGTCATTGTATATGGTGATTAATGTCCTTCTCCTGATGAAGAGGTCTTGTGCGAACTGGGATAATGCTCTATATTCATCCTCAGTATCTATGAAATGGGATTACAATCCTTTTGGTAGGTATCTTATTTTTGTTATAAGTACCCCTCTGAGGTCTTCATATTGTGGGCACTCGTACACTATGTGATTCCAGCTTTCTGTCTCCCCGCACGTACAGTTGGGGTCCTCAGTGAGTCCGAATCAGTGCAGCTTCTCATTGTAGGGTCCGTGTCCTGTTATTAGAGATGTCAAATGGTACCCTGGGAAGTACCAGGTCGGCTGTTTTGGGTAGATTTTCTGGAGGTCAGGTAGATATCTTCTGGTTATCTCGCCCTTGGTGGTCTCCGTCCATCTTCTCTGCCATAATTTTAGCAGATGGTTCTGTAATCTAGTTTTTTCCGTTTTTAGGTTGTTCGCTGGGTCAGTTGTGTAGTCCAGATGTGTGGCCGCCACTCCCCTGGATAGCAAGTATAGCAGACCTGTGCGAACGACCTCCAGGTCCAAAGGAAGCGCTCCAGCGAGTACCTGTAGTGCTGAAGTACTCACTGTACTAGACGCACGCGTCGTAGTTAAGAGTATGGTCCTTTGGATCATGTCCAGAATTCTTCTATTCACTGCCAGTGCAGTTTTTGGGAACCAAATTGCTGAGGCGTAAGTAATTGCTGGGAGAAACGTTGTCCTGTAATATAGCGTCAGGGCTCTTTTTTTGAGTCCCCAATCTTTCCTAGTAACTCTGGCTACCAGTGCAAAATAGCTCCTGATTTTTTTTCTTATGTACTTTAGGTGCAGCTGGAACGAGAGGTTGTTGTCCAGTACCACGCCTAGGTACTTAAGTTGGTTTACAAACTTAATGGTGACATTGTCAATTTTTATTTGCGGTGGTCGTCGCAATTGCAGGGTTCCTTTAAGCAGGATTGAAGAGGTCTTTATGGGTGAAATTGTTAGCTGGTGTTTTGTATACAATTATAGTGGGTTCAGAAGCACTAACAGTGGACAGTAGAAGACTGGAAAAACGTTGCCAGGTTTTACGAATCCCGGATCCTGCTGTTTCACGCTGATGGAAAGACCAGAATATGAGGAAAATAACATGAGTCCATGAAACCATCTTGCCAGGTGCCAACAATGCAGGCTAGTAGGAACACTAATGGTGTGTTTTAATGATGCACACTGGATCTCATGATACTATTGAAGAAACATTGAGTGTCAGAGGTTGTCCGGAAATTGTTCTGGAACAGATGCATTCCTTTATGATTGCAGTGTATTCCATTTGCGAATGGTTTCTTCCAACAGGGCAATGGGCCATATCACAAGGCCAAAACTGATAGAACAGGTTCCAGGAACGTGAGTTATTTCAGCCTACTGCTGAAATAACTGAACTCCACTGCAGTGGACTCCCATCACCAGTTCTCAATCCAAAGTAGCTGTTTGAAGTAGAGATCTGCAACTGATAATCTACATCCCTGTGGGCACGCCTTTGCCACCTTTGAGTGCCATGACGAATTCCAGCTGTTCTGAGTGATAAATGCGTACCTAATAAAATGGCACCAAATAAATAATAATTGGTGCTATTTTATTAGGGAATAAATAAGACAAAAATAATGAAATGGCACCTATCAATCAAACTTTGGAAATACTGTATTCAAAATATCCACAATATTGTACATTCATAAAACTGCAGACTAAATATACTTATTACTAAATATTTCATTACATCGGTCAGGAAAATAAACTTTTATATACAATGCAGTTCTATACTTAGAAATAATTACAGTCACGCGTAAGAAATAATTTTTCGGGCCTCTGACTAAATGGCGGATAATTATAGATAATTTAATTGGGCACGAATTAATTCAAGTTAATTGTCACTAAAACGGAGTCTCTAAGAATAGTTTAACTAGCTACCGGGTATTGGGTCAGCAAATATAAAGTAAGCAAAATGATAGGGCTCTCCTAGGGTAATCGTTAACGATAAAAGCAAGCCGATTTAATGAAGACATGATGCAACCAAGTTCCCCGAAGCTAAATCTCTAAAAATGGATTAGCGTTGGCTGAAAGATATTGACTTCGCAAAGGTATAAAATAACACAGGGGCGGGTTGATGCGTGGGTAATGTAGGCGAATGCTATGTCAACATCTCTGGTGCAATATTAGATCATCGCACAATAAAATTCCTAACGCTGGTCCTGGAGTACTAGAGATGTTTCAAGACCACGTATGCGTTAACCGCCAAAGCAACTAAGGCTATAAGGCGTCAGTATATTCTGTCTAGAAACTAGTCGCTTTGCTGTTTCCGGGATGTAAAAAACCATGTAATCCTCACCCGAAGCCGATTAACTCTGCCACGTAGTGAAAAAAACAGATAAAAGTCCTTTGCATCACTGATGGTATTCTTTTATACAGCGTAGGCCTTTTTTATACAGTGTAGGAAGACGGTAGCTGTAACCATCGAGCTATCGGGAAGATATTCCAGAATCAACAGAATAAGATTCGATATTCCAGAATCAACACAATAAGATTCACTGATATTTTCAATAATTTTTAAGTGTAATCGATGTAATATAAACTGATATACATAGACCTAAGTATATCAGTTTATATTACATAGACCTAAGTTCGAGTCCCGTCATCTACGGGACTCGAACTTAGGTCTTTTCCACTCGGTGTGAAGAGGACGGGGATTCTACCAACTGTGCTACCCACGAGGACAATACTGATGCCTCATACCTTTAGTTACTTTGGTGCTTAATACATACCCGAGTACTTCCAATAAATAAGTTCAAAATTGAGAATTTTGGATTTGAACATAAAAATAAAGAAATTCAGAATCTTCCCATGATCTGGTCTCAGAGTATCAGAAATAAGTGAAGAATGTGTTTAGTGTCAAACGGTACCAGAGTATCAGAGTAAGTAAGATTTATATTGCCCTCGTGGGTAGCACAGTTGGTAGAATCACCATCCTCCCGGGTGGGCAAGGCCTGAGTTCGAGTCTCGTGCCAATGACGTGAGGAATTTTTATTGGCTTTTTTCACAACGTGACTGAGTTAATCTGTCTCAGGCAAGGGTAGCGTTGTTTTTTTACTCCTGGAAACTCGGGTTTTTCGTCCAGCAAACAGAAAATCGACCACAGAACACACGCAATTTACAGACAGTATACACGGAGCAATGTGGCCTTAGTAGTTAATGCTCCTAAAATCCTACAACAACAAGATTTATATTCTGAGGTGAGTTTGGTTGTTTGTTGTGCGAAGTAGCCCTCGATGAGTTCAAATCCAATCCTACCATAGATGCAGCAGCAGGAAATTGTTTCCAAAATAGGACAGAACTAAATATATTACTAGAACCCTTGGAAATATTCAAATGCACTTCACAAGTAAAAGATCTTAAATGAGTATTATTAGACTGTTTACTGGACAAAAAAACCTGAGTTTCTTGGAGAAAAAACTGGTGACGGAAAAATATATGTATTTTTTTTTTTTCATTAATGAAAATTGATGGGAAAATGACAATGAATACATGCATAAATCATGGTGAATGACACGTACTATTTAAAAGTAAAAGAGTGAATGGAATGTCAATTACTATTAAATAGATGATGTGGTATCCATCTATTGCAATTAGAACTCGCAGTTGATGTGGCAATCAAGAACTTAGGTGACAATAATGCACATATAAAAACTTTTAAGTTTAGACTCTTAAAGAGAATCAAAAATCCCCCCCCCCCACCAAGTGCGGATCATTTTATCCACACCTGTCCTAACTAATATTTTTGATAATTTTTAAAGGAATTTAAATAGGTTAATTCATTAAATTAATTCTTGTCACGTTGAAACCTGGTTCGTAAGTTCTTATAATTGACAACAAAAGCGGAATTTTGTATGTGTTCATTTTCATATCTGATTTTTCAAATCAGTTTACAATTTTTTTAAGTTTTTCCAAATTGTAAGGTATGCTGGGTTAGCCACCTCTGTTCTGTAGGAATGAAGTTGGGTGTCAGCGGTAGTCGCAAGGCGCAGATGACGTTTTTCACATCCAAATTGTGGTCGGCTATTCTGATATGATGTGGTTGGGTATTATCGTAAGATAAAATTTTCCTCTACTGCATCAAGTACCACCGGTGGCGCCTGAACCTAAATACTATGCCACTACTATGCCACTATTGCATCAGGTTACACATATCAAAATATTATCTCTATACCTCTGTGCTGGTGGGAGGGAAGGGGACGGGCATCTGTCTCCTTCTCTCCCCCAGGCGGCCCCGTCTTCCCCTGGTGGGGCGTACCCCTTAGCGGGGCATGTCCTCACTGATTTGTCTGGAGTCGCCTTCTCTATAGTTTCCATATTTCTGTCTGTCTCCCCCAGTCTCCAGTCATCCTCCCACTCTAACTAAAATGACAGCGTACGCCCTCTAAATTAACAGAGCCAAATTACTAGCGTTAAAATTCAAACTTCACTCTATTAAACCATTTCGGCCTAATGAAACTCTAGCGCTTATCCCCCTTTTTTTTTTTTTTTTTTTTTTTTACAGTAGGCCCTTGCCACTGAAATCTTCGGAAACTATATACGAAATATAATCTACTGGGTACCTGACCTGCCTTCTCGTGGCAAAGTGTGGGCAACGGTGGGTCCTATTAGGGGCCCAACGGCTAAATGGTCAGAAGATACAACGTACCACGACATTACATTACAGAACAATACCCATATACTTTTTAAATCTCTGGCCTCCACAGTGTTTCACAAACACTGTAGAGGCCACACAATGTATACAACGCGGAGATGGGGGTGGACCCCTAGTGCCGTTAGACCCTAAATACTTTACACTTTAACCTCAGTGCAGTCACTGAGCTCCTTGAAAGCACATACGGATAATACATCTACTTAAAGAGATGCCTGCCAAGGCCAGCACTTAGTTTCAATTATTCTGTCTTGAGAAGTATGATATTCCTGAATCCTTTCCGATAAGCGTACCTACCATTTGAATAGAGCAATAACTTGCTCTATTCAAATAAATTCGAAGAGAGCAGATTTAGACTCGTTGTTAAGCAATATACATGTCATTGATCATCTAACATACAACCTACAATAAATCACAAGCTCTAACAGGCACACACACCATCGGTCGCCCCTTGCATAGAGACCATCGTCCTGCAACTTCCTTCGTACGGTAAACGCACATAGACATTCTTGTGGCTCATAAAAGACGATCATAAGGTCTAAACACAGTTGAAATGGTACTGACCTGTGTCTTTGTGCCAAAAATGGAAGTCATCTGTCGTTCAAATTATTGCTCTAGGTCTGCCATCATTAGGTCTTCCAGTGACAACCCCTGATTCTTAGCATCTTTTCCAAAGTCTGTAGCCAACTGAATCACAAATACTGAGCCATCTAGTTACATCTAAGGAGTCCTCCACACACCGGATGGAAAAGAACTGAGTTCGAGTCCCGTCGATGACGGGAGGAATTTTTATGGGCCTTTTTCACAACGTGGCTGAATTAGCCAGTCTCAGGGGAGGGTAGCATGGTTTTTTTTCTCCCGGAAACTTGGGTTTTTCGTCCAGCAAACAGAACATCGACCTCAGAACAAACGCAATTTACAGACAATATACACGGAGCAATATAGCCTTATTCTCTGACGCTCCTAAAACTCCACAACAACAACAACAACAACAACAACAGCAAATATAAGATACGGTTGCGCGATAATATACGTCATCCAGCAAAAACAAGATTTTCGACTACGTAGCGCTATGTACTTATTCTACTAGTATATTTGCATAATATAAATGAGTTTTTATCTCTCGTTTTTAATTATCCAATTATTTCGTTTTATTAAGAAATATCTGAACGTTCGTTGGCAAATGATAAAATAAATCCTACAGTCTGTGTAGGATCTGTGATATGAATGAAAACGTAATCACTAGTGACCGAAAATAAAATCTACTTGAAATATTCGAACACAAAAGACAATTTATAATCTCTCCGTGGATAATGATTTTCTCTACAGGACACAGGAAGTAGGCTATCGATTCAGTCATATTTGCTATGTCTTGATAAGTACCCTCTACGTACTTGGATGACAAATGATTTCGATGTTCATCATGCTTTTTCTTAAGTGCACAATGTCAGCGTTTGATGGTGGGCCATATATCGTGGGTGCTGCTCCATCATTGCAATAACACGGTTGTGAGGGACTCGTACGTCACTGAACAGCGAGACTATGATGATCCTAATGGCAACAAGGAGCCATCTGGAGAATTTAGATCTTTCCTAAAGAAAGAGTTTTATGTTGAAGCTTTATCATACAAGAGGAAGGTTAGATATTTCAGTTTTCTTCTTAGAGAAGTGAAAGGATGGGCTAGTTGCTGTTACTGATACTATCTTTAGTCTACTGCCACAGTGTTCCTTAATGGAAGTTAACGATAACTGGTTCACAATCTCCAAGAAAAAAGAAAAAATCTGTCAGCTGACATTACTTAAATGAGGCAATGAGAGACAAGCTACGTCCGCTTAAAATAATCGGAGAATGGAGAGGAACTTCCGAGCACATAGGAGAAATTTTGACTTCTGAATGAGGTTGATATTAGAAAGCAGACATCTGAAAAGTAGTTTGGATGGCTGATTTTTTACTAATGCTGTAATGCTGTCCTACTTCTGGAATTGCAATCAAAAACTTCTGTTTTATCTAATAGTGAGACCAATTTAACTAAAATTGCTTGCTATTTCTGACGACAATATATATAACCAGGAAAAATAAAAAAATAAACACCAATGAAAAGTCTTCTCAATATTATAACACTGGTCTCTCTCTCTCTCTCTCTCTCTCTCTCTCTCTCTCATTGTATATATATATATAGGATGTCCTATAAGTCTGGAACCAATGGGAAAAAATAAAAACTGGATGCGGTGTTTTCGACACTCTTGTCTGAGAGGACAATCTTCGAGGAGACTTTTTTTTGGGACATTTGCATAAATGAGTGAGGATGGCAGTGGATGTATCATTGGTGGTCTTTCTCGAAGGTCCATAGCGTAGTTTATCTTCTATGGATCCTGGTTTCCTAAACTTTGCAACAAGTATGCTAACACAGCTCTGTGTTATTAATAAGCTTGCGGTCTGAAATTCTGCGGCGACCTCTCTGACTCCGATTTCCTACGAGGAGAATTATCTCGGCTCGTTCTTCCTTACTCAAAGATATCCCGGGGCTGTGAATCCCATTGGTTCCAGACTTTTCGGACACCCTGTATATATTTTTATAGAGATTGGTCTGTGTTATGATATAGGGAAAATTATTGTATTTTACATGCAGGAAAGACCTTAAAAGCCATCAAGACCATTATTAAATAAATAAATTTTCTTTTATATTCCAGAAGAGTCGCATAAGATCAGCGGAACTCACAATACATAGGGAATACAATAACATCATTGTATTTAGTAACTACGTGAGGTTTAAACCATGGTTAACTCAAACGAGTGTATCTATTTATTATATCAAAGAGTCCACAAATCATGCATTTTTTGATGTTTTAATAACACCAAGAGACCAAACTAACAAAATATTTGTTAACATTGTCTTTTGCTGAGTGGGATGGCGTAACAAGCAAGATTACAATCACTGAAGAGCGGAAGACAAAATATTCGAGAAAGGTATGATCTGTAGGCACTGTTAATCAGACTTTACTAACGTACGAGTATAAGGTGTTCATTTTAAAAGGAAACCCACGTTATTTGTATTAAATACAACTTCAAGTAATACCAAAAAAGGATCAAATGAAAAGCTTTGAATCGTTTTTGGGATTACTTTTAAAATGAATACCCTTTATTAAGTTAGTGCTTAAGATTCTTACAAGGGTAAGAATTATGAAGCTTATAGTCCTAACACTTACACAACAATAAATAGAGTCTAAAACTACACTCCGCTTAGAAATTTAGGATTATCTGAATATTTGAAAAACTGTAGTACAGTATATTCCAGCTCAAAAGATGCATCCTACTTTTATCCTGAAAATTCAACAGAAAAACTCTGTTCAAGACGCACTTCCCAATCTGATAATTCACTGTCTCGGGAAATTTCTGCCCAACTTCAGAGATCAAAACTCTTGTGTCAACACTCTTTAAAAGCTGCTGAATTGTCAGAATGAATAAGCTCCTTATGTAGCTATTATGGTGTCCTTACAGAAGATTGTGGGGACCACAATCTTTAAATAAATTGATTTCCGATTTCTTTTAAGATTTACCACAGATTACGTTCTTCTTATAGCCCAGATATGGGAATAAAATAAGATATGTAAAACATCTTTTCTCTTGGTGTCTCAGTACTTTTGGTAACACGGTGTATACAAGAGGCATATTCTATCGGCTGAAACAGTAACATAAGGATATGAATCTGATATTTAAATTAATCTGAGCATAACTATTGATCTCCTCAGCAAATTTCTAAGGCTTGGATGTCACATACACTTTAATCTTAAACAAATTCACGACGAGCATCTCTCTCTGAAAAGTTTAGGTAGGAGGAGTAAAGGCTTAAAAGACAAGGAATAGGTTTGCCGCCGAATGATGAGACGTGCGGAACTCGATGCGGAACTTCCTCGTATTGCTTTAGTAGGGAACCTGATCACGCATGGGTTAAAAATAGAACCTCGGACAAGGTGATGATAATAACGTTAAGTGAAACCACTCAACAATGCAAATGATGTCTGAGATAAGATTACTATACATCCAGTACACGATACCATTACTCACACTGACGACAAAGGAGCAGCATTGAGTTAGCCAATATCAGATGGAGATGCAAGGCTTTAGTTGCTGCAATACAGTTGATGTAGGTTGTGCCCTCGATAGGAAAAGGAATAGTTGAAAAATGACAACACTGGAATAGCAGAGGGTAAGGAAAAAAGGTGTTGGATGAGAGGAGACAAGAAGAAATAAAAAAAAAAAATAAAAATAAATAAATAAAGAAAGAAAGAGAGAGAGAATTGGAGAACCGTTATGAGGAAGAAGGATAATGTAGACTCATTTTGTTGTTGCGCCACAACAAAAAATTTGCAAATGAACTTGTTACTACACAGTCAGAGTCCAAGAAGAAAGAAATTAATTAAGGAAATTCGGTAAAATTATAAAATATAAAGACAAGTCCACAAATTTTAGAAGAAGAGTCACAAATACAGAAAGCGGTACAGAAAGAATAACGATCAAAGACAAATCGGAAGGAGTCTTACACTCGTAGCTAAGGGCATTGAATTCATGCACCTGTATTGCACTTTGCGAAAGAGCTATTAGTCTTTTGGACAATGGTAGCGTGTGATATGGTCTGTTGAATTCCATTTTAACTGTTTACCACAGAAAGCCCATAAAGGTAAAAGTAAAGCCAGACGTAACAGTCAATTTAGAGAGTATCGTGTTGTGTCTAAGCCCCTGGTGAATGGTCTAATTAAGGAAAGTTTTCTGTGATTATTGAGGTTCTCTCCTTATCTTTCACGATTCTTTCAACTTTCAGGTGTGCCTAAAGTTGAAAGTGGTCAAGTGGTCCAAACTGATACAATTCAATGTTGTGAAATGACCTTGTGAGAAACAATTACATAAAAATGATCTAGACATTTTTATACGATTAATTTAAACTCAGAATCAATTCAAAAGCAATCAGAATAGATGCAAAAGATCATCCTACACAAAATAGCGTAGGATGAAAGAATCGAATTATAACGAAAAATCAGACCATCACTATTGGAAGGCTCACTATTACGGATATATAGTACACATGGACAGATGAGTTAGTTATCTGCTGTCCCTAATGTCACACTTTTTCTACATTCTAGGAATCAACGGTTATAAATTCTGTTCTAATTGAAGATATTGTGGTCGATGGGAATACCTCGCTTTATTTCAGATGCTTCGAAAGAAAAATCTTGCACACAAAACTTGAGGATTACCTTATTAGACGGGGTTTCAATTTGAGGAAAATTGTCCTAATTAAAATGTAAATTACTTTTCTCACCCAAGCTGGGAAAATAGAGGTGCTGTTAACTTTTTATTTCGATGTTCCCATGGGGCATTTTGGAAATCCTATATACTCGAAAGCAGCTAATAAAATGGCCAAAAATTAACACAAATCTTCAATTTTTCAGAGAGTCGGTGGAACTCCTTTATATCAGATGAGAGTAAATAAAAATCTTGCATACAAAAATTTCATAAATAAATTATCACTGATCAATTGTAATGTAAGGGATCATTATAAATTCCTTTCCCACTAAAATAAAATTTAATTAAAAAATGCTATAGTGTTACTGCAGCTCGCGTATCAACGACAGAAAAATGTTTCAGTGTTAAATATTTTAATTATTTATTTTAATATCGACTCCTAAACCTACTCCTAACCTGACTCCTAAGCCTAAGTGGTTGTCCGTCAGCACCACAAGAAGTGATTCAAAGAATTGAAGTGAAAGACAACTTATTTAGGATTGAAGGATCCGTTGGGAGGTAGAAAACATTCTGTAAATTTTGAAGGCAGCTGTGGAAACAAATACTCCGTCTTGACTGCTTATTAGAAAATAATGATGGAAAGGTGGTGATTTGATCGTCGATAAAGATTGGTGAAAAATTTATCTTCATGTTATTTTTCTGAATTCAACACTTTGCGTGCCCCCGATAGTCTAAAATCGAAGTAACTTTTATTCTTTATAAAAACTTCCACGTATTCCACATACCACCTACTGTTTTTTGTTTTCGAAGTATTAATTTTTAAAGTGGAAACGAACTTTATAACCATACTGTATCTCAAAAAATCAAAGTCGTGTCAACAAACTCTTATTGTGAATCTTTTCATATTCGGCTTCAAACATGACGTTGCAAATCTTGCTCTTGAAGTTAGTACGATAGTTACGATCACCCTCCTTCCACACTGTGTAAAAATGACCTGGATTCGAATCCCATCTCAATAGAAATTAATTTTCATAGAGATAAAATCATGCAACTCTCGCAAGAGATCGACTATCTCGGCCACGTTGCCCCGCAACGTGGCCGAGTTAGTCGATCTCTTGAGAGAGTTGAATGATTTTATCTCTCAGAAACTCGGAAACTTTGTGAGATTAGAAAATAAAAAAAGGCTCCACAATCTTTAGGACTCCTAGGCGATTTACATACACTTGGAAAATCCTACGTTCTCCATCAATGCGTTCTCCACCTGAGATGGTGTGTGTTAAGCACCAAAACAACTAAGTTTATGAAGCGTCAGTACACTGTCTCTATAATTGCTGTGTACTCTGCGATAGGTTTATCCAGCAAACAGGCGAACCGACCGAAGAGTACACAACAATTACAGAGACACAGTATACTGAGGCATCATAAACGTAGTTGCTTTGGTGCCTAAAACACACTACCTCAGTGTATTGAGGGAGAATGAAGGATTTTCCGGTGTATGTCAATCGCCTAGGTTCCCTAAAGACTGTAGAGCATTTTTTTTCTAATCCTACAAATGGATATCAGAACAAAATTCCAATCTCCACAACTTAACAATAAACTTATTACTCTAAAACATTGATGGATGCACACAAAGGCAGTTTACTTCCTCTCCTACCTTATTTTTTCCATTCTGTTTTCAATTCATTGTTTAAGCCTTTTAAACAGTCTCTTGGTTAATTACTTGAAATTCTATCCGATGTCTCTTAATTAGCTCTTATTAACTTCTCTTTATCGAATCCTCCTTTTGATTTTCAATTTATCAGGAATACTGTACTAATCCTCAAAGTGGAGACTAAATTTTTTGAGACTTTGAAATTTGGCTGATTCCTTCCTATCATCCATAAAAACTTTAATTAATTAAGAATGCAGAGTAGCCAGATACATAGGCTAGCTAAAAGAAAAGCGGCCAGGAAAGAACATGGTGTTCTATCGTTGATTTATCGAATAATATCTTGTTGAGACAGGGAGGTCACAATCCCATTTATAAGACAATTTGTAAGACTCCATTTGAAATACTGTGTTCAAATACGGAGACCTCATCTGAAAAAAGACACTAAGCTTCTTGAAAGGGTCTAAAGACAGGCAACACGCATGGTGAGATCGGCAAAACGGCGACTGTACGAGGTAAGACTTCGATTATGTGGGCTACAGAGCTTGGCAACCAGGCACTTTTAATGTGAACTGATTGAGGTTAAGGCTTTGAGAGGAGTTAGTAAAATGAATGAAGGCAGAATTTTCACCGTTATAAAGAGTTTCAGAATTAGGGGCCATAAATTCAAATCACTGGGGAAAAGGTTTAGATACATGGTAGGAAGTTTTCTTTTAGCCAGCGAGTTGTGGATAATACTGAATCATCGTGGATAATACATAAAAATGCTAATCATCAGAAAAGCGGATTTCCCTTTTCCTTCTTCGCGATAAACGATTTTTTTAGTAATCTACATTTTCCATGATTAATTCCTAGAATCTCCTTTTTAAAGATTAATCTGCTTTTCAAGAAACTTGTTGGCTAACATGTTTTTTTTGGTTATCTGATCACTTTTTTATGGAAAATAAAAAAAATATATATGTTCAAGCCCTTGTTTCTCTAGTAAAAAAACAAGGTGGAAAAAAAATTAGAAATCTTTCTCTTTCCAAAATCTGATTTTCTCTGCTTAAAGTAACCATTTTAGGCTGCAAATCAAAAATTGCAATTTATCGGAGTTTTTCGTCTCGGCTTTCTTCAGGTACAGATAATCTTTCTATATACACAGAATGGCCACTTTACCACAAAATGTAGGACTCCTACTGTAGCATCATCATGTGTCCATGAGATTTAAAGGCAGGCAGGCAGACATGTATGGAATGCTTAAACACATATACCCCATTCTCGTACTGTACAATTCAGCGAATGGGCGTGTTTTAAGTGCAAAGCAGCTCAGGATATGGGCCGTGGGTATATTGTGTCTGTAATTTGATGCATTCTGTGGTCGATCTCCCTCTTTGCTGGACGCAAAATCCAAGCTTCCGGGAGATAAAACCATGCAACTCTTGATAAAAATTCCTGGCGTAATTGATTGGATTCGAGCCCAGGGCTTTAACCGGAGTGGGGAGGATGGCGATTACATTCACTGTGATATCGCGACGAGAGAATTGGTAAGAATTAAGATTTAAGAGATTTTGAACGTGGCATGGTAGTCGACACCACACGTCGGTATGAGTATCTTGGAAAACTGCAACCATACCATGTTTTCCCGTAAGATCTGGGGATATCGTAATTGGTCCAATAACCAAATAGCATTCAGCCAACGACGATTCCTGGTCGGAAACAACTTGTTGGTGCGAGAGGCCAATGGAGGCTGACTAGACTGTGCAGGGTATCAGAAATGTTTCAGTCAGTCAAATAACAACCTAGTACAACAGTGGTAATTACAGAGTAATTTCAGAACACACAACAAATTCATCGTGCATTGTCACGGGTAGGGTATCGAAGTCGATGACCGAACCAGGTTATATGTGTGTTAGCGAAAAACAAGGTACGGTTAGAGTATGTTCAGGAACACCAACATTATGTTCTTGAATACAGTACAGTATTGATATTCCTGAATAAAATGCACAGTAGAGGATTGAATAAAAACGTTGCCTGATTTGACGAATTCCCGGATTTTTGCTGTTTCACGTGATGAGAAGACCAGAATATGGCGAAAGGAGCATGACTCCATGGAACCGTCTTGCCGGGTGTCAACAATGCAGGCTGATGGCGGCAGTGTAATAGCGTGGGGCGTGTTTTCGTAAAAAGTACTTTTCCGAAAATTATTTACAGGCGCATCATCCCATCATAGCTTCAGTGTATAGAAACCTGTAAATGGGCTCTTCTAACAGGATAATGCTCCATGTCAGAAGGCTAGAACTACACAGAACTGGTTCCAGGAACATGAGAGTGAATTCAGTCTACAGGGGTAGCCTCTCCAGCTACCACATATCAATCCAATTGAGCACCTACGGGACGAAGCGGAATGAGGTCTTTGAAGTAGAGATTCGCAACCATCTAATTTGCAATAATTATAGGAAACAATTGAGTCAACATAGATCAGCGTCCTGTGGTACGATTTCGATATCCCGTTGAATCCATGCCAAAATGAATGCAGGATGTTCTGAGGACTAAAGCGGGACCTACTCGCTATTAGGCAAGTGTACCTAATAAAGTAGCTACGGTATATTTTATGCAAATTTAAATCATATTTGCAAATAAAGGAATATTATATTTCTTCTCAAGCACAGGCAGGACAAAGACTCTACTGAAACCAAGGAGATCCTTGTTCCGAGATATCGTAAGGAAGTTGAGCTTGACAGAAAATATGCGAAAATATGGGGAAACGTTCCTAGATAATATACCTATACAATGAAGTAACTATAGAATAAACATGGCTGTGTAAAAAAAAGTAGTAATACATTAAGTTTGGAGTGATCCTCGTATCTTGTTGCCATATTAAACAGGTTAAGGAAAAACTCTTAAGCCAAACAAAAAATGCATAATTATGGGGATTTCATAACATATAAATGCAATTTTGAAGTTCTTTGTGATTCTTAACCAAGATTGATATTTTCCATATACAATATCTCCAATTAATACATGCTGCGGATTTTTCGTATACTTCATGAAGAAGTTCAAATGTGTTTGTTGGCTAAATAAACACCAAAGATGGATGTTTATTTATTATTTTTTTTTTTTTTTACGTTTGCTTATTTGATCCTTCATCGGTTAATAACCGTTAGAGGCAGGGTTGTTAAGCCACGAAGTCGATCGGGATCACGATAGCACGTTGTTAAGACAATTGGTTATACACGATAAACAATTGGAATCGGTTAGCGAAGCCACTGTTAACCAACCAACAGCCCACCAGTAATCTAGACCAAGCACGCCTCCAGCTTAGAATGGGTTTAGAATTGTTCTGGTCGGCATTTTGCAACGAGACTTTTAACTGTTTTCTATGGTGATGTTGATAATCCTACAGATAAATCGGAAGAGGATGGTATAAAAACGAGACGGGGAAAAAGTGAAGTATTCAAATTAAATAACTGCAGAGAAAAGAAATACAACGGATAGAATGAGAAAGTACAATAGTGGATCTAGAGAGAACAGCAAAGGACAAAGAAAAATAAAGCAAAGCAAAAGATCACTCGGTAAAGGATGAAACAAAGAAAGAATTCAAAGAAATTTTTTCTTCTTTTAAAGTGCAACAAACAAATTTGTTGATGCATTACGAAGAGGAAAATACAAAATCATTTTCTTCGAAGGTAATGCGGTTGTTTGGATCGCCTCCAAGATGATGGAGTCAGTGAAAAGTAGTTTCCGGCTACAGCAAGAAGATTAATTTTTAAAATATAAGAAATTCTTTACTGCGTTAGGATTTTTTCAACTTAGATAAATAGATGAGTTTCATTTTGTAAAAGAAATAAATTTCTTTAAAAGAAAATAAATTACTTTATCAACGTTAAAGGGTCAAGCATCTCTAATACTCGTACGTAACCCAGAAGCCTCGTGCATCTTTCTTGTGCCAAAACTATTTTCCGGTAGCGACATTCTTCGCTGTGCTAACTTCCCTCTCTCTCGAAGCAAAGAAATCAATCGATGTTTTCAGCAATATTTTCTCTCTTACGTTGCTATAGTAACACAATTGCTTGTTTGAAAGGGGTGGAGTTTCGAAACACTAATTACTCACGTGACGGTGACCTTTCCTTGTTTGTTCCTCAATTCTCGGTATGTAAATAACCGATCACAACCACTAAAATCTTTCATGTCCGATGTACGAACTAAACAAATTAGGCAAACTTCATCTGCCTACTATTTCACAGTTCCATATAAATCTGATAAGGGGTTTTATCAAGGACAAATGGCTTCATTATCGCCGCCTCTCTGATTAAATTATATCTGCCAACATCTAATTACTGTCTGTGGCGAAGTGCAAGAGTTGGAGGTTGGCAGAGCGTAAAGGGCAACTTTTAGCCTCAGTATTCTAAATGATCTGGAGGATACTGACGCATCAGTACTTGTCACGTATCCTCCCCTTAATTAAATGAACTCTACCAACACTGCTTTCTGTTGGTCTGTTTTCGCATTCATTGATCGAAGTAGGACAGGGAAAATGTCTTGTCCCAGTAAACACCACTTAAGGCAGCGACACACTTCATTCCCTTTTTACGGATCTCTTATCAGATATTGTAACCCTGCAAAGTTTTATTAAAAATTATATTTTAATAATACTTAAATTCTTCAGCATACCAGAATTTAATTAAAATAAAATTCTAAGAAACTTGATGTACATAAAACATTACAGTAATTAACTTTACTACAGAGACAAACGTAGTTATGTCTCCGAGGCTATTGTAGTAAAAAAGAACGTCAATCTTAACAGAACGCTATTTGGAATTCACACCGATTGGTTAAGAACATACATTAAATATACTCTGAAGAAGAAGTTCTTATGAGTTCTCTGCTTTTATTTGGTTTCATTTACTGCGGTTGTGGCGTGGCATTCTCCCTTTGGTAGGAATGCGATTCCTACGGTGGAGGATCGTGCATTTGCACTGATAGATGTATCACTTTAGTTACTTTTTTTTATCTTTATGTTTGAATTTGATTATTCGGGGTATTATCCTTAGTATACTCAAGTAGCAGAATCACCTTTCCAGTTTCTGATTAAGTGATGCTTGTATTCGGATTACTTTCGAAGAAAGAAATGGTATTATAGATGTTAGTTAAAAACAGTGTTCATGGAAATATTTGCAAAGAAGACATTCGGCAGAAACCGAATATGTGCATGTTTCAGCAGAGAGTAAGTTTGTAGGAGAGAATGAGATCTTTAATTAACCAGACTAATTTCTTTTGAATGATCAAAGAGTTTTAAAAGTTTTAAAGGTTTTAGAGTTGCTTTAAGGAAACTACCAAACATGGGAACAATATTGCCTGAAGGAAGGGGTTTGCAATTTGTACAGAGTTAACAAATGCTCAGAGGAAAGCTAACGCCTGGAGAGAACGAAATACTAGTTTCCTGGTTGCAGAGAAAGCCATTTTGTATTCTGATTAATTCTAAAAAGGTCAGATTTATGGCTACTCCAGGAAAAATTATGTTTTTGTCTAGAAATCTGAGTGTTGATGATAAGCAAAGTAGCAGCAGATTAATTCTTAACAATTCGTGAGAATTCAGACATGCTCGAGTTTTAAAAGGTAAGACTTATTTAAATTTCCTCCTCATTGACCTGATTACTTGGAAATAAGCACTAAAGGTGGGGAATATCTGAATAATTGTGATTATTTGAGTAGAGGGTTTGGGTGGGATGATTATCATAGGGTTTTAGACGCATAGGTAACTTAGGCCACATTGAGCCGTATATATATTGTCTAAATTGCGCGTGTTTTGTGGTCGATTTGCCTGTTTGCTGAACGAAAAACCAGTGTTTCAGGGAGAAAAAACCAATACAGTACCATGCTACCCTCATTTGAGACCTACCAACTCAGCCATGTTGTGAAAAAGGCCCATAAAAATTCCTCACTTCATTGACGGGATTTTAACTCAGGGCTTTTCCACCCGGTGTGAGGAGGATGGCGATTCTACCAATTGCGCTACTCACGAGCGAGTGTGTAGAGCAAAGTTTATAAAACTAGAAGTCGATGCAGTACACGTATTATCACTAGCAAAAATATGGATATATGATTTCCAATAAGAAGTGAACCTTGACTAATAGCAAGAAGACAGAATCACCCATCATCTCACTTAGTAAGCAGACAGAGAGAAATCACATACAAAAATTGGACTGCAGGCCATTATAAGTATAGAGCTTTCATGCCAAATTTGGTAAGGTGTTTTTGATATACTACATATGCAATAACTAGAACGTCTCCATACTTTTCCATTAAATTAGTCAAAAGATGGATATCATAAGTCAAAACACCACGTGCATAAACACCACGTGCATACTGATTTTGTTAATCATCTTATAAATTGACTAGATATTGAAAAACTAGCGTAAAAAGGTGATGCAAAAGAGGAGTTAACTGAATAAAAGACTTTAAGAACAACTGGAGAAACGTTATCAGGCCTTTGAGAATTGTTAGTATCGAGACTGTCGGGATGTTTCTAATTTATTTTTGTCGAAAAACAACAACAACAACAACAACAACAACAACAAAAAGAATACTTAATATTCTTTTTGTTGGATGTAAAAGATGCTGAAGTAAGGATGGGCAAAAGTTGCAGTCAATGGATTTAGCAAGGCACACGAAAACCCCACTGTCATTTGGATAGAAGGAAAGTTTCCACTCAATTTTTTAAAATCAGGTTTGGATTTATTTTATTAATGTCTTCTTTGCTAATACATGGTTTTAATGCATGAAGGAATTTATCGTTATTATCAGAAAGAAGTTTGATCACTAGTTTTGGAGATAACAGAACTGAGAGGACATCTAGGAATAACGTGAATAAAGTTGTTGTTTAATCATGAAGAAATGTTTATGCATTATTATTTCATAAGTTACGATCTATAAAACACAGAAACGACGATTCCACGCAAAGTCAGGATGAGGATAAATTTAATCTTATAATTCGAATAACATACACGTTAACAGAGTGTATTCGCAGTTACATATTTTATAAATTTTAACACTTTTCATTGTTTAATTTTTAAGGTAAATAAAATAGATATATATTAGTTTTTGATATCATATTGGGTTCTAATTTTTACTCTTAGTAATTAAAACATAATATTGGTGTCTGTTGGTTTAATCTTTAATACTGACTTTTATTATGTTAGCTGTTCCGGCTGAGGTCATTTATACTCTAGCGATTTAAATTCTCAGTTCGATCTTATTTTATATTTTAAAATAGTTTTTCTCAAATTCTGAATTGTAGTAATGCTTTTTTTTTTCTATCTTATTAAAAATTCAGATGATGTAAGTGGCGAACGGTATCAGTATGACAAAATACCATAACGATATCAGTACGGTTATGGTTTCAATACTATTGTACTGACATTAAAACCTAGCTTACAATTTCTCAAATGTTTCCAAAATATAATTTAAAACTCTTAATTGGGTTGTGGGTTCCTTAAGAGTAAAGTTTGTCTCCTTTCTCTCTAGATATAGGGTGTCTCCAACGATGGAAGCTCCAAAATTCGGGAACTTCCGATACCAGCTTGTTTGAGTTGTTATCTATGAACAAATTACTATTGCCGTTGAGCCATGATTTTCCTATTAATTTTATTGGTTCCATATTATTGGTTCCACATCTTATTTGTTCCATATAAACGTATAATACGAACCCACAGCGTCCGAAAAAACAAATAATATAGGAATTAGGAAATTCTCTGTGTAACAAATTAATATTAAGATATACTGTGCCAAATAATATTTGACTTGGCGCATTATAGCCACAGATGCTAATACGTCATAAAACTCTTAAACAAACATACAAACAAGCCAAATAATATGCTATTTTTAGTTGCATTTACTGTCACAGAAATTTTCTAAATATTTTATAGCCAATGTGTACATAAAAATATATAAATACTTCGGTGACGATAATTGTAGTAATTATATAATAACACTGGTTATAATAAATAAACATATTTTTCTTGAGATTTTCAAATACGCAATATCTTTGTAAAACTAATGGCGATTGTACTGTATTGTAAATAATACTAGTTTAATTTATTTTTTATTTATTTTTGATTTATTTATTTATTACATTTGAGAATATCAGCACAGATGCGAAATAATTATTTCCTCACTAGAGGGCGATAGATTGCTGAGCAATAGCAACCTATTTTAAGAATTCATGAAAAAAAAAAAAAAAAAATGGATGTAAATTTTAAATGTGTAGAGAGCAAATAGGCTTGATTGACACTTCGATACATGAACCGGTGAAAGTTTATTTAAGAATTGTATGTGCCGTCGAAGTTCACAGTAAACGGATTTCATTCAGCATTTAAACAAAGTTATAGATATGCAATATTTGTTTTGTACTGCAAGTGAATACAAGTGGCTAGTATTTCTTGGCGATTTCTTTCCAATAGCGGCCTTCGTAAATTGTAAGTAAACTTCTTAACCTTCCAGTTGTTTATATTTTTATAAGACCTTTGTTTCTACTAGACGTCTTACATCCTGATCTTTTATTCAACAAGAGAACATAGAGAGCGGGCGATTTCTATTTTATATTATACTGTTTTGCTATTATACGTAGCTTTATATTTGGGTTTTCTTTCTCCAGTCAACTGATTTATTTACTTGTCTGGAAACGCACTGCATTTGTGTAAAAACAATTCCCTTTTACCATAAAATATTATTCTTACTTCAATACATATCAAAGTATCACAAAAAGAGTAATGTTATTTTGCTGAAAGCACTCTAAGCTTATACGTCAATTGTATCGACTGTGGTAAACAAGTTTTTTTTCATCTATTTCTCTGATGTATTGGATAACTGGGAAATAAATTTTATAGTAGAAAAAAAGAAAAGTAGCCTAACCTAAATTGATCTACATTTTTTAATGGTGGAAATCACTAAACTCAATTAAATTTTTTTAATCTAGCCTTGGTATGCAGTATCGTTTATGTAATATATGAAACTCACAGCTGTATATCTCAAATAAGTAAAGTAATACTCAAAATTGTTACCTTTTCCTTGGATTATGCGTTCTTGTAGCATATCAGCAGTAGAAAATAACGACTTATAGGAAACTTAATTACAGTATTACACCTTTATTTTGCAAATTATTAAAATGTTCGAAGTCGTCGCTGCGGTAAAAAAAAAAAAAAAAAACAAAACAAAAGAAACGGTTACTCGGGAGCATTCCATTCGCAAGGGAGGGGTTCGAAGTAGATGTAGTTATGTCTCTGTTTAGTTTTATAAAATGCTGTAATGGAAATAATTGCTTTACTGACGTGCAGAACTGTAAGATTATCATTGATTAATTGATGTTTGTTCTCTTTTAAATAATATTATTATTTCGAATATTTAAAAATAAAAATAATGAAAAATACTACGTAGCAATTTTAATGGTAAATAGCTTATTTTGTACATGTTGCGATAAAAAATAAATATTTTCATGTTACTATTAATAGAAACAAATAAAATGTGTTAATTTGTGTAATTGGTTTGGAAACGAATTTATTAATAATTGTCTTCAAGATAATAAATTTCGTTTCACAAATCACTGTAAATTTATAACAAAACTTTTAGTGGTTCAACTTAAAAAAAGTGCCCAATACATATAATATATATTCGAACTAAGTTTTAGCTTCTTCCTCCCTCCACTAGCTTCTGTTCTCAGGTATTTCCTAAAAATTGCAATCTGTAGGAATTCAAGACCGGTTTCAACATTGAACTTCTATTTTTGGTTATCATCAGTAATTCAGTCTTGTGACTGGTCATTTCCTCTGATGAGCTGTCGCCATCTTTGTCTTCCGTGCTGTTTATTTTAGTTCCTCAAAATTTCGAAGACCTGCTTCATCCAGCAACCTCCCAATGAAGGCCTTTTTGGTCTACCCCTAGGGCGTTTTCCCTCTGCAGTCCTCTCCATTGCATCCAGAAGCAAACCACTATGTCGAATTACGTGGCCCACCCATTTGAGTCTAGTTGATCTTATTCTACCTAGAATTTTCCTTTGTTATTGGCACGTCTTAATACTTCCACATTTATTATTATTATTATCCATATGATGCAAGGAAGAAAGGAAGGATTTATCGGACTTTGATAAAGGACAGATTGTGGGTGCTCGACTAGCTGATGCCTCGATTTCCCAAACGGCTGAACTGGTGGGGTGTTCGAGAGCCGCTGTAGTTAAAGTGTACCAGGACTGGCGTCAAAATGGTCATACAACGACCCGACGGCAAAACTACAAAGGTCAGCGAAAAGTTGATGTTAGAGGTGAGCGCCGGGTCCGACGACGCGAACAGGCGCAGCACTGTTGAAGATTTGACTACCCAATACAACATGGGCCAACCCGGAACAATATCTGGCATGACCATGCGTCTCATGCTCGCACGTTTGGGCTATACCAGCAGACGACCCCTACGGTATCCTCTCCTAACTTAGGTTCATCGGCGTAAAAGACTCGCCTGGTGCAAAGAGCATGCAAGTTTGACGTTAGAAGACTGGAAGAAAGTGTGCTGGTCGGATGAGACCTTATTTACTCCACACCGTGGATGGTCGTGTACGGATTTGGCGTCAACAACATGAGGTTCTTGATCCATCATGCATGGTATCAACGGTGCAGGCCGGTGGAGGCGGTTGTATGGTATGGGGTATGTTTCACTGGCAGGAACTTGGATCTCTGATGCATGTGGAACAACGTATCAGTGGTCTTTGCTATCGTCAACTGCTTGCTGAGTGTGTACATTCCGCTATGTTACACTTTTTCCCGAATAGCGATGGTGTCTTCCAAGATGACAATGCGCCGAGCCATCGGGCATTTGTTGTGCAAGAATGGTTTGAGGAACACAGTTCTGATTTCCAGCATATCGATTGGCCTCCGAACTCCCTCGATATCAATCCCATAGAGCACTTGTGGGACACTATGGAAAGGCATATCAGGCGATACACCAATCACCTCCATACCTGCATTGCTGACCGCATTACACACAGCTTGGTTGGCCCTACCTCCCGAACGCTTCCGACACCTTGTTGAATCAATGCCACGTCGGATAGCTGCTGTATGAGGGCAAAAGGAGGACCTACAAAGTGTGGGTGGTCATAATTCAGTGATCACTCAGTGTGTATGTCATTATTATCTTCTTCCTAATTTCCTTCGACATCATCTTCTGTGTAATCAACGAGAGTTTATTCTTGAAAGATTGTTTTGCCATTCCATTTCTGTATTGAATCTCAGTTTGACATGAAATGTCTTGTGCAAACTGCCCCCAGACACCTAAAGTACTCTATTTGTTCTATTCTTGCTCCATCGATATAATTCTAAAAAGTATGTAGTTCTTAAAACAGTTTCTTGCTTATGCGACATACTGAATGTTTATTTGAATTTCAGCACACTTCAGTTCTTGAAATTATTTTATTAACAAACTGCATTTTGTGACACAGAAATTTAACTCTTATTATTGAAAGTATCTAGAGCCGAAAAAATTATGGGGGGGAAGTGTGTGTGTGTGGGGGGGGGGAAGGATGGACTTATTTCACATCGCCGACCAAGCAGTTAAAGTGGGATTAGTAACCTCTTTACACGACAGCTTAGCTTTTTAGACATGGGCCTCACCATCTCTCTCTCTCTCGCTCGCTCTCAAGATCTTCGATCGGCTGTTCCAGCGTTCCACTAACGTCACGCTGCTGATGTCACGCAAACGTCATTTCTCTTTAGAAGCGCAGCTAACGCAGGCGCTGGCAAACTGTGAAAGGCAGAAAATGAGAGTATGCAAATTCTTCGAGTCCGCAAAGATACGACCACCTTTTACTTAAAATAAACATTTATAATTACAGTACATATATATATTTGAATTTGTAGATTATTCGGTTAATTTATTACGTCATTTATTATATATAATAAATATATTTATTCAAGTATATCACATACTTAAATTTGCACAGAATCTCTATGAAGACATAAGAACTCGTGTGTCTCTTTTTTTGGTTCAATAGATTTCTCTTTTCCAGTTTCTCGATGGTGACTTCGAAAAGTCCAGCCATGCATTTGCTGTTAGGTGTTAGGAAAATAGTTTTCCATATTCAATTAGAATTAAAGCAGCCAGGCACGCTGAGAAGCTATAAAAAATCTATTTTAAGATAGTGGGAAAGTAATTTGAGAAAATAGAAAAGAACGGTTCGAGAGAATAATTAACTTAAAAAAAGTAATTAGTGAAATTTTGATTTTTTTTCTGTGATGCCGAAAAGCGAAGGAAGGTGGATTATTGAGGGAAGCCGTCCATGAATGAATGTGCTCTTATTAATACCTTTTACGTGATTAAAATATCTTTAGCTTTTAATTTACTTAAATGAGATTAAATATGAAATTACTGTTGTTTGTGAAATCTCTTGCGACTATTAAAATATGTAGATATAGACGTGGAAAACAGCAAAGGATATCACAGATGGCAAAGCTTTTGGATTCGTGTGAGCGGGAGGGGGGAGAGGAGAAAGGTAATTATTGAAATTTAGAGCAGAAGAAAACATTAGTATCCTACTTAACATTATTTCTTTAAGACCATTTAATTTGCATGTTGGTGTTGAGCGTGCCCTTGTGGAATTCAAAAGGTGTATTTCATTAGAACTGAAGAAAATGCCTGAAGCTTTCTAATTTAGAAGGTAATGAAAATACAAATGGAAAGTTCCAGTTTTCTCATTTTGTAGATTATAAGTATTTTTCGACTCGTATAATTTCTTTAGAGTATTCAGTCATTTGCCATTTTCTTTCCCATAGTTGGCACGTTCACGAATATGTAAAGCACTTATTGTCTTTATCATTTCCGTCCTCCCCATGTAACATCCCAACTCCCTATAGACTGATTTTTATATGAACACTTATATATGATGGAACTTTATTTTCTTTGTTTGACAAATCTGTCTAAGAAGGCCCAAGTAAAGTTGCCATTCTACTGGAAGGACTCAGCCTCATCTTATAACCCAAAGTGAATGAAACGATCTCGTGTGTGATTTAAATCTAAGGCATAGGTAGAGTTTATGGGATCTAGGCCGAAGGAATGAACTTGACTCCAAAATGACCAAACCGTATGTGTTTCCTAAACCACAAAAACAGCTTTTTTCATATTTTGCTACGGAAGAGTCACTCTGTTATGTAATTATGTTGACAGACTCCATGATGGAACTAAAAGCTTGGAAATCCTTCGAGAAAATTTGTGAACATTTTGTGAGAAACAGCAGATTTTTCCAGATAACCAAGGGGAACATTTTTCATCAAGTTATTGCTATCTTGGAAAGATGTAAGCAAGGTATGTGGATTGCTCGACGTTGATCAGAGGCTTCTGATCGTTACAGAAATAAAAGAAAACAAAAAAAAAGTATATTTTTTACTATTTTAAAAAATACAGTAAAAATTCCAATAAGTGTAACCTGCATTCCTATCTAAATCTATGGTTGCTAGGATTAATCTGATTCAAATTTGGATTCAGCCCATCAAAATCCATGGGAAGTACCATATTTCGGTAGGAAAGAAAAAAAGAAAAACTTAAATCTTTTTGTACAGTCTAATAATGTAGGAAATTTTTTAATAGTTTATCTTTTTAATAAATTCATTTAATAAAAAAATTGCGCAAAAACTCTTTCTCTCTCAGGGTAACTCAGAAATTTTTTTTTGCTGGTGCAGCATAAGCTTCGGCTTCCTTGCACCATATGGCTAATAATAATAATAATAATACTCCAGAATCTGGTGACTCCTTGCCTTCGCGTTCTGGACGTGGTCGTAGAACGGAGTGATTGTATGGTCAAGTTCTGTGATTGGGTGATTACTATGAATGTGTAATTTGCCTTTCTGATTGTTGATTGGATGTAGAATACTTTCTGATTTCGAGGGAAAATGCGAAATTATTATTTGCACGTGTGTCGTTCTTTGTGTAGTCGTCGCCATTTGGTGTTGAATGTGTTTCTGTGCTGATAGATATTTTTATGTAGTGTCGTGTTCTTTTTGCTGTTGCTATTGTGGTGTTATTCTTTTGCTTAGTGCGTTGTTTGCTATCACCATTGCGTTGCTCTTGGATATTTTTTATGCTGCAATTTCGGGAGGGATTCGAGCAAAAAGCTGTCGTTGGCCACGGCCAGGATTCATGAGGTGAGTTTTGAGTTTTCTCTGTATTGGCGTTGCCATTGTTGTTTAGTTGTGTTTTATACGAGGTGGGCGGTCGGTAATGGTTTGGGGCGTGTTCATTTGACACACGTTGGGACATCTGGTACGTCTAGGTGCATCTCTGAACAGTCCAGGTTACGTGTCCATCCTTCAGGCCATCTGCATCCCTTGATGGTCATCGTGCACCCACAGGGCAATGGACTCTTCCAGAAGGACAATGCGCCTCCCCAGAGATCCATGCTAGCTAGAACATGGTTCGAAGAGCATTCCGCAGATTTTAACACCATGGAATGGCCTCCCTGTTGAGCATCTTTGGGATGCTGTGGAAAGGTCTGTTCGAGCTTTGGATCCTTCTCCCAGGAATGCGACGGAATTATGAACAGAGGTGCAGCAAGCATGGATGGAAATACCTGTGGAATGGTTTCGTGAACTAGTGGACTAAATGCCTTGCCGTGTGACTGCCCGTATTCGGGTGGTAGGTGGATCTACCCGTTACTAGGTAGGTATCCCATGATTTCTGTCCACTCAGTGAACAATGCAATGTATTGTCTTGTACAATACATTTTTTGAAAATGTCGACATAATATATATATAAACAAAATTTTTATTAAAATATAGTGTAAAATTGCTTCTGCTAGTAATACAAAACGATCTCATTTATTTTTGTTAATAACCCAGTTAGTAAGCATAATTTAGAAATTTAAGATCTAAGAAAACCTTGTCTAAGAAAAATATTAGTCCAATATGGGCTAATTTCTATATGGACTTTCTAGATTAGATCGATTGGATATCTTTACAATTTTGGAAAACATTTCCTCCTCACTAGTACAATACAGAAGTTTTTGAGCTCTGGCTAAGATCAAAATCTTTTGTAGTGTAACCCTGTTTTTTGATATAACACACTGAAATATAACCCAATGCTTAAATCCAACTTGGTTTTACCAGCACATATTGGTGGTTTTATCCAAGTAATAGAAAACCCAGTGGTGTGGCAGGTTTCACTATTTGAAAAATTCAGATAAATTATTGATAAAAAAACCGTGTACTTATTGCTACCTGCTTACACAGCATTTTGAAATTTGTGTCTTTCTACATTGAAAATCTTTCCTCATCTAGTTATATATAACCTTTAATCCTTCTTCCCCCTCTCATGGGTTTCTCTTCCCCAATTGCAATACTTTTCATTTGGTAGCATTAAACTTTAGTTGTTATTTTAAATTCCATACTTGCAGCTGGTGGTTCAAATGTTTTTGAAGCGACATAGCCTGGATCTAACCGTTAACTACCCTTTCACTCTTTATGTCATCATAGAACTTTCCCTGTATTCCCTTATCAATATCATTTAGAAAGATAATAAACAAAAGAGGCCCTTGCACTGATCCCTGTTGCACCCCACTTGCTACTCAAGTTCGCTCTGAAAAATACCCATGTATGCCCACTCCTGTCTCCTGTTCTTCAACTCTAATCCACTGATGGATCTTCCCCGTCATATCAATCTGCTTTAATTTATACAAATAACCTCTTACGAGGAACTGTGTCAAAATCCTTACTAAAATTCAGCTGAAAATGTCAATTTTTTTCCTAGCACGAGGGACTTTTTTATAGTAATTAACCAAATTAGCAAGAAAAGATTTCTTCTTCAAAAACAAGCCTAAAATATGTAGGATACCATTCTTATCGAGATGAGTCTGTACTGCTTCTTTAACCGTCGCCTCGTGGGTACCACAGTTGGCAGAATCGCCATCCTCCCCCCCCCCCCACCTCGAGGAAAAGACCTGAGTTTGAGTCCCTCGAAGACGTAAAGAATTTTTTCACACTGAGTTAGTCGGTCTCAGGCGAGAATAACATGGTTTTGCTTCCGGGAACTTGGGTTTTTCGTCCAGCAAACAGAAAATGGACCTTAGCTGATGCTCCTAAATTCCAATAACAACGACAGCTTTAACCATTGGTGTAGCCTTGAAGATTATTTCAAAGCAGTATTATAAACCTTCAAGACAGATCACAAATCACACATCGTTTGTGTTGTAATGAACACCAACAAAAAAAAAAAAAAAAAAACAGCGATTTCTCCACCTCCATTTATCAAATTAATTGGTTTCAGTCTGGCTAATGATAATAACGGTAGCTAACGGAACAAACTGTTCTTCCTGGAGCGGGCAGTTTAAGCTCTGTTACCGCTGTTCTTGGCACCTAATTAACTGATCATTATAATATCATTACTGGCTACTTCCGGGTAGAGAATTCGAAACCGATCTGTTGTGTATTAGTCGACTCAGCCATGATGAAATGACAGTCCCTTTATCTGCACGCACTACATTTAGTCCCAGTGTGCATCAACACAACGCCACATCGGTAATAACTAGAGCAGTGGACAAAAAAAGTCCCAACACCTAACAGAAGTGTGAATATGTTTATTTTAAATTCTTTACAACATCAATAGTACTCATAATATAATACAGCTTTTGGATATTCAGAATTCGAGAAGAAACGCAGTGTTTCTTCTTGAATTCAAACGTTCATTACTTGGATGATGTACAAATCATGTATAACCACCGGATGTCCAGATAATAATGTATTATAATATACTGGAGAAATGGTATTATTAATACAGTTAATTAATAAAAGTATTCATTGTATACATGGTATATATGATTGTATTCAATGGAGTGACCGATTGGTGTGTTGGTCGGTGGGCTTTCAATGGATGGAAACGCAGTTTTAGATTGTCAATAGTAATAATCCCTTGATTATTACAACAAATACATATTAGAACAATATGTATTTGTTGATTTGTTTTCTTTTGCTGATATAATCTCTGGATGTTGGTAGTGTGTAAATGGTGAATGAAAAAAAAAAAAATAATAATAATAAATAAAACGTGGTTATTAAAAATATATTTTTAATATCGAGTGTGCCCCCCGTGAGCTTTAACTAATTTTTGGTGTGGAAAAGAATTTTGCTCCACAAAAACCACTGTTATACTGATTGTGTTTTATGACATGGTGCGTTGTCATGTTGATACAAATAAGCTCCTCATAAAAGAACTGCTACAATGCAGGTAAAGGGGTTTCATCGATGACACCAGTGGATGAAATCAAAACAAATTACTCGTAAAAAGTGTGACGAAACAGTTCTTTGGACATAGGACAAACCTAGGAGGATCCATCTGATGCCTGGACTGTGTAGCGCGATTCATCACTTAATATCACTTTCTGCCACTGTAATGTCCAATGTTTTGTTCTCTTCTGTCCGCCTATCTCTGCACCAGGATAGGCGGACGTTCGTTGCTGGGAGACAGCTTCAGCTTATGAGCAGCTACTCGACCATGGTAATCCATTCTATGAATTTTTTTTTGATGGTTAGTTGTTAGATCTACTCCTATCACAGTTGTAAAAACTCTCTTCTCTCGAGTTAGTTCGTTATGGGTGTCTTTGCTGTTTCCGTTTGCTATCAATTTCAGCTTTTGGCATAATCTTGGGGTTATTAATCGTGGTCCACCTGGGTTTGGAACGAATAGTCGCGTTCCCTTCTGTCTTCCATTGTCGTGAAATATTTCGAACAGTTGGTTTGTTTCGCATTCGCTTTGCTATCTGGAGAGGGGACATGGCCGCTACGTTACAACCTATTGTCTATTGTCGCACATCTTATGAAGGGATTTAGGTCCTTTTCTCCTTCTGTTATGTTTCATACGTGACAGTGTTTTTCGTGCTAATTAAATAAAAAACTTTAATTTTTTGTTTATACTCCGGGACGACCAAACGGTCAGAGGAGTTCACAAGATAGACAGAATACAAAAAACAGCACTTTGCATACGTCAGATTTAGTCTAACGCATCTAAGCAGAGAAAGACAGTTTATCTCATGTTTTCATACACGTCCTGAGGGAAAAATGCTTGTAGATACGATGGCTTGCATTTCATTCGCAACCGCTTCCAGCCCTCGCAGCTCATACAGTGATTACACTGGTGTGCAAAATTTAAGGACCAGTCAGGTTTTCACCTGTAGCTTCTCATAGGAGTGGCTGGATATGGGAAAAGCATACCAAAGGAACTTCGTGAGGTACAGAAATGGAAGGAAACAACACCGACAAAACAACTGGAACAAAACGGTACAGAGGGACTTTATTCAAAAATGGCAACATAGCACTGGCTGCCATGATACAGATGCATCACTGCCAAAGATGGAACAAATGGAAGAGGCGGTCCTCAGTAGTAGTAGTAGATATGGCCACCCCTAATGTCGATGTAGGCTTTGCACCGCCTGTCCATACCTAGAAAAATGTTGTTGATAAGTTCTTGCGGTAACATCGTCCATTCCTCTGTCAGCGCCATCTTCAGCTGGTGAACATTTTTTGGTGGGTGTGGACGTGCCGCTAGGCGTCTCCCCAGAGCTTCCCATATGTGTTCGATGGGATTTAGATCTAGAGGAACGGGCAGGCCAATCCATACGAACAATGTCCTCGCTTTCCAAAAGCATATCACAGCTGCAGTGCGATGGGGTGTGGCGTTATCATCCATAAACACGAACTAGGGGCCAATGGCACCTCAGAACAGATGCACGTGGGGAAGGATTACCTCAGCGTGCACCGGTTACAGTACCGCCTTCCAGTATCTGGAGTTGTGTACGTCCATCCAAGATAACGCTTCCCCAGACGAGAACACCTCGATCGCCATTTCGATCCATCCCTTTCAGTGATGTTTGCTGGGTGATATCGTGTGCCAACCTCTCACCAGATTAGCTGACGTCCAGAATCGCTGTTGAGACAGAATCTACTCTCATCAATAAAGAGTACCTTAAGTAAAGATTTTGTGGTTGTAAACTTTAGAAATAGTGGTGGTCCTTAAGTTTTGCATACCAGTGTATGATTATCGTTCTTGCGTGCTGTGTGAAAAAGCCCGAGTTTGAATCTCGTGGTGTCGGGAGAAATTTTCATAGTTTTTTTCAACGCCCTGGCCTATTTAATCTGTCTCTGGCAAAATTTGCACTGTTTTCCTCCTAAAAACTTTTTTATACAGAAAAACAAGCAAACCGATTATAAAGTAACCCCAGTTTACAGCCATTATATATATCAACGGCTCATGGGCTTAACCGCCTTGCCATTACTTCTTAAGCAACCAAACTTAATCCCCTCCTGCAAAACACAAAAGTTGCGGACTGAACAGTAGCGTGTCGGTCTCGCTCCGATATACTCCATTCCTCCTGCGGAACAGTGATATACTGTATTGAGCTACTGATGTGGGATGCGCTGGTACTGGCCCTCACTAGCTGTTCTAGTTCACTCCATAGGTGTTTTATAGGGTTTAAATCGAATCTCTTGGCAGTAATTTGAAATTGTGTGGAAAACCATGAACAACGTTCGTGGTTTTCCGCACAGGTACCAAACATCATCCATGTTTGGTACTTGTGCGGAAAAATGGTGTGGCATTGTTTCTCACAGCATGAGAAACAATGCCACACTATAACCTCACCTCCTTCGAATTTCATTGTTAGCACAATGCATTGTGGAAACAAGCGTTCTATCGGCATCGTCCACACCTGCCCATATCATCGAAATAGGGTATAACTAGATTCGTCACTCCATAGAACAGGTTTCCGCTGCTGTATGGACCAATTTCTGCGTTCATTGCGCAGTAGAAGACGAGACCGTTGCTTGGGGCTTTGGGGTTGATTTGTGGCTTATATACTGTTCTCCCATGAAAACCGAAGCTGTGAAGCTGCGTACATAGTGCGTTCGTACAGAAACTTAAACTCTTATTGACGCCTTAAACTCCTGGTTGATGTTTTGTAGGGATGTTTGACGAGATTTCCGTACTACCATACCAAGTATCCTTGTTCACATGGACAGTTTCGGCTGTCTTCCTGTGCTTTCCTGGTTAGTTGTGGTACTCATACTCCCAGTTCATGACAAGGATAACATCACCTATGGTCTACTGTGAATGGTGTAGGCTTGTTGGTAATATGGTATCTGGAAATTAGTTCCCTCTCCAAATCTGGCTACGTGCTTGAGAACAAGTAACTTGTATGGTTCACACGCCTTCTTAATACCTCACGCTTATTTACCCGGAAAAGTTCAATAGACCGTGAAAACATTGGATTCTTTTTGGTAATGTGCGGCGTCAGCCATTTTTAAACTCCTCCGTGACAGTATTGTGGTTTTTTCGCTTGTTTAGAGTTATCCGGAATCGATTATCATAGACGATTGGAGGAATTTCTCAATTCCAGTTCAATCGAGACTGTAGAAACCGATCTCAGAGGGGTAGGCTTTCGGTCTCCACAACATGCGTATCGGCTTGTAAACACATATTTGTGTAGTAATAACAGTGGTGCAATACAGTCTAATCCGCTGATATGCCAGCAAAGACAACAACAAATCAGCCATTTAAAAAAAAAAAAAAAAAAAAAACTTCGTTTGGGTGTTGCTTCTAAAATTTAGTTCAAACTAACTACCTCCTTAATGCCAGGTGGAATTTTATTCCGACAATCAATTACTCTCTAGCCGAAGGAAAATTTCCGCAAACCTATGCTTGATAAGTTTAAATTTAGATTTCCCTTTGTGTGTGTGTTGTTTGAGAAAGGGTAAGAATGCTATTAGCACTTAGTTTCTTCAACCCGTTTAAAGCCTTAAACATTTTAATCAGGTCTCCTGACAGATGTCTAGTTTCCAGGCGCTGCAATTTACAGACTCAACGTCTTTGATTCTTGGTAAGCGTATCCCTTTTTTGCTTCTCACTAATCTTGTTCTTCTCCATATTTGTTCCAACAGGTGCGCATCATTTCCAAACCGGTATGCAGTACTCTGCATACCGGTTTGGAAATGATGGGCACTAATGATATTAAACGGACACGATCTGACCATTTGTTGGATAAATGTAGGACCATTCTGTGAAAATGCCGCGAGTTAGGTCACAATGTGTATGTCTGCAATTTTGCCCAGGCACGAAGGAGGGATTATATGTTTGAAAGCCTTGTACATTAACTCTTGAGACTTGCAGATTAAGACTTGAGGGAATCTGCAAGACTCGAGGGGAGAAATTTTTATCAGCGTGACCCGCACTTGTAGGCAGAAGGAATCTGTTTTGTAGAGATGGTATTCGTTTGAACAATGGTGCAAGGATTTAGCCAGTATCATTGAGGATACCTTAAGGGTTCAGGGAACCTGCTAGTCAGGGGGGAGAAGGTTAATATAGATCCGCGCTTATCTGATGATATGGGTCAAAGTAATGCTCGCACTCGCTTCAAGAATTCTTGTTGCTGCAACAGCCGATGTTGGCAAGATATTCTGAGGATAGCAACGTTTCAAATGAGCGGAATGATAAAGATAGAGAAACAAGCAAAAATAACTTCAAAGAGTGTGTCAGGGTAGTAAACTATAGAAGAATACATGTACTAAGTCTTAACTGTGTCCAGAAATGCGCGGTAGCACAGTGGTATTGTCACCGTCTACTCACAGCAGGTGGAAAAGGTCCGGGTTTGAATCCCGTCGCTGACTCATGGAACTTTAATGGGCTTTTTCACTCCGTAGTTGAGTTAGTCGGTATCAGGCATAGATAGAAGGGTTTTTTTTTTCGTCCAGAAAAAACAGACAAATTGGCCAGAAAACACATGCAATTTACACACACAAATACAGGTATATGTAAGAAATTATCGGGTGATCCTAATATAATAGTGTTTTTTTTTTTTTTTTTTTTTTTTTTATGTGTATCTCCAGTAATGTCAGGTTTGTCGATAAAATGGCCCAGTTTAAACTCCTGGTCATGGCAACTAATGCTGACATAATAGGTCTAACAGAAACGTGATGCTACCCGGAAATTAGAGTTCCACTATGGTATGTACAATGCATTTAGGGAAGATAGTAGGGATGGTGGCATCATGTTTCTTATGAAAAGCGGCCTGAGCGCGAAGAGAGCTTTTTCTGAGTCTGAAGTTATGTCTGCCAGTATAGAATCTGTGTGGTGTGGTGTGAGTTAGTTGGAAACAAAGATATAATGAGAGTGGGAGTAATCTACAGATCAGAAGATTGTGAGGAGTACGTGGAGAGTCTGTCTCAACATGCAGATGGAATAGGCAAGCAAGCGCGAATGGCTTATTATGGGTGACTCCAGTCTGCCCCAGATTGATTGGAATAAGTGGGAGGGAAACTCACCTTGGGGAAATTTTTTTTAATAAACTAGACGATTATTATTTGTACTAGCATGTTATAGAAAATACTAGGGGTAAGGGTATTCTTGACCTCATCATTACTCATGAAGTAGATGACATCGCAGGGCTTAAAATACAGGAGCTAAATTGGCTGGTAGTGATTATGCAGTTGCCAGTTGACGAAAGATGTTGCAGTAGCTAAAGGTAAAGGCACGAGTTTTAATTTCAGAAGAGGGGACTTTGACAGTTTAAGACACCACGTGTGATCTTTGGCTGGTTGTTCGACTTCTATTGAGCCAGTCACGGTAGACTCGTGACACCACAGAACGGGAGCACTTAATCATGTTATCTCTTTTCAAGCTATTGGCACCTGCACGCCTTGCTCTTGCAGGCATTCGAAGTAGGAAAATCCTCGAAAACCTTTCCACTTTGGAAATAGGAAAACTCTCGACACCCATCTATTCTTCCTCGCAGACACTCAAAGCTAATCGACCTGTGCGAATTATAATTTTATATCAGCCGTTCCCGACATTGAGCCAGCACCAATGTCACAGACCAGTCCATTCCTATAGAAGGGGAGAAATCCGCCACATGGTCCTGACTTTGATCTATTCGGATCTTTGAAGGCAAGGAAAACTGTTTCGGTGATGAAGTGAAGTTCACCTTGTGTTGAAACCTGGTTGAATGGAATTGCCCCTAAATTTTACGACAGAGTTATGACTACACTCGTGCGACGCTGGAATGACGGCCTGAATGTCATAGGGGAATATTTCGTAGGGTATGGAATTGATGTCTTCATTTAAGTGTCCTTTCATCGTTCTCCGATTAAATGTTTTATTTTTTATTTCACGAACCTTTCGAATCTTTTCACGAATCTTTTCTTTTCGGTCAGTCGTAGTATTGGTATCTGTCCAACTTAAGTCAACCAGTATCAGAGTATCATGACTGTAAATTGCTATGGTTTATGCAAAGCACAGAAACAATTTATAGATGTATTGACCACGAGGCAGTACATCTGTGTCTGTAAATTGCATGTATTCTAGGTTTGTCTAGTCGTTTCGGGATGAAAAATCGGAGTATCCAGGAGAAAAAAACTTGAAACCATCCGAGACCGACTAACTTGGCCACAGTGTGGGGAAAAAAAGCCAGAAGGATTAGTCCTAATTAGCCATATTTACCCCTTAATATGGCTAATTTTTCTGGTTAGATTATTCTAAATTGAGAGAAAGACCAATTATTCTAATTGGTCATTCTCTACGTCGTCATCGAAATTAAATATAAAATTCTAGTTATATCTATGTACTTGGAAATCATAGGTCACTAGGTTGGAAAGTTACTGAGTATTTATACATCAACTTATTTTAAGGCACATTCTGGATATGCAAACAGATTCATTTGTTTGTGGTATTTTTTTTCTTTTAGCATATCCCCAGAGTCTGAAATCCTTCAGCAATGTCGACATCATTTACTCCTTAATCTGTTGGTCCTTACGACACAGTTAATATCCCTGGGCAGGAAACTTCCAAATTGATCGTTAGAGACGCAAGCGCTGAATGGGGGACTTAAGCAGGCCATTACTAACTGCTTTCCAGATGTGGCATTAGAAGAGAAGCGACATAATCGCGAGCCTCTCCAAAGCTTCCTTTTAAAAGACTTTCGAAAAAGACTTTTAAAGGAGATCAAATTACTTTAACTTCCAACTCTTAGTTACGGAATATCTGTTCGCTTGGATATTCCATTCCATTTCTTCTCAACCTGTTCTCATTTGGTTTTTGTTCCCAAGAGATAGGGGGAACGCCAACGTAAGAAAAATTTGCAAATGAAAGTCTTTGAGCGTTTCTAAGTGAGTCGTTGGCTTCTGAAAAAGTGAGGACCGGGGCGTGACTTTGTCACTTGAAAATGCGATATTCTGGAGACCAAAAGATTGATGTTTCCAACTAAAATCATAAACGGAATAGGTTTTCATTTATCATTAATGGAATAGGATCCCGGAACTAAAGGCCCCCTCCAGGTTTTCATTTATCGTATTGTGAGTTACTTGTAACGGATGTCAAAATTTAGATTAATGAAAAAAATAATAATAATAAATAAAACTTTGAAATTGTATAAATACACTGGTCCTCAGTGGCTAAGGAACAAACACACAAATGCAAATACATTTTATATTCGTCATTTATGAAATGCAACCATCTCTGTCTGATCCCGTAAACAAAGCCAATCGCAACCTGATACAGCATACAAATCGGCCAACTCCATAAAAAGGGAATCCATGCAAAAATATGTGGATTGTAGACATGCACTATAAAGTTGTATGACCGGATGCCTATTTACCAACAATGGTAAACAGGCAGCATCTCGTGGACTTTGAAAGAGTTATGATTGTCGGTGCTCGGCTTAGAGAGGTGTTCAAACAACAGAAAAAACAATCTCTGCATTTAATGCGGAAACATTACAAGGTACCCGCACCATACAAAGAACCTGTAAATAATGCACTACCGAAACAGGAGAGCTTTACGGAAGCCACTAATCTCGGATACTAGCTAGAAAATACGGCTGAGTTGAATCTGATAGGAACTCAGAAGACGAATAGTTCAATTATTCTTTGTGTCACTTTTCAATATCTTGTTCACTCCATGCCACGTCGTGCTGGAGCATTGATTTAAGCAGACAGCGATCCAACACGCTGTTAGCCCATGGTTCCAGTGAAGTGACTAGCACTATTTAAGGTAAGCTCAACAGAAACCCGTTTTAGAATATTTTCAGCAAGTTAGAGTGCGAGTTATTCAAGATGTTTCACTAAAGACTTAATTATAGCTTGTCTTGATTTCACCAGCGTCCGAATAGTACTAATGTGTTGGAATGCAATTTTTGGGTGCAGAAAGATGTCGGTAGGCAGTGGTTAGCACAATATCCCTTTATGGGCATTTTGTCTCAGTAGGAGCATGTTTTTTTCTCGGAAATGTTTCACTAACAAAACAGACAACCTCCTAACCTAGAATACACGAAATTTTACACGCATAATACATATGTCATGTCTGTGTTGACATGTATGACTTTAATTGCTTTAGGTCATAAGTTCCTTAGATGCGTTATGACCTAAGGTGCCGAAACAAACAATTGAAAATACGCACACTGCAGAGCGTCTTGCAATCCACCCTGTGAATGGATGTTGTTCATATACCGCATGTTGGTGATTGGAGAAGGGAGTTGGCTTCGTAATGATCCTAGAGTCAGCCCAATACAGTTTAGGCACTATGGCATAAATTACCATGCGTCACCTGAGGGGAAGGCAGTTAACATGCTGGGTTGTACCTAGTCCACGACTATACTGAAATACGCTTTGATCAAGGGACCCATGGACTTCAGGATATCCTTTTCCAGATGGCCATATTTCCACCACTAGCCTGTAATATTGTTGTAATGGTTTCATGGTTTATGAAATCATTACAACAATCGATGGCTCCATGCCAGAAGCGTAATTATAAATTTGGTCTTCCCCCTGCGACATTTCCAAACTCCCTCAGATGACCTTAACATCCAACTATCGGACCTCCTAACTCTTTGTGGTCCCTGAGTCACATCTTGAGTTAGTTTTTTCATATATTTCTGCAGCTTTACAGACAAAATATTGACGCCTCATGGCCTCAACTGCTCTCATACTTAATCTCAATAAAGCCAACGACAGCAGTCACATTATTGCGAATCAGCCATTTACATGCGGCCGTGTAGTGTACCGAATAAAATGGACAGTGAGTGTATTAACATCCATTTTTGTGTTTGGCTTGGACTTGGTGAACAGCAAACTACCTCATAATGCGTCCTCTTTCTGTCTATCCTTTAGCTATTTTTCCTATATCGCCATCAAGTACACTTCGTTCTATTTACTTTTTTTTGTGGTACTGGAGTTCTTACATTGTTTATGCATTCTTCCAACTAAGTTCGTTGGCACACTTTAAAGTTTCGGCGACTGGAAGAAGATAGGAGCAGATGGTCCACCCACCTTTATCATCTATCACTTTCTCCCGTCAAAGGAGCACTTGTGTTTTGTTTAGATATGAAAGACATTTTAGACCGGCGTCACTGCAATTTCATTCTTTAGATACAAATGCAAGTAAAGAGAGAACGGGGTGAAACCGTTTCCCTTATTCATTTCTATCCTCCCCCGTTGCACGCAGATTCACTGCCTGCCGGCTATCGCATTGTATCAAACGCATTTTACTCCTTCCGTAGATTGACTGTCGCTCACCCCGCTGTTATGGCTCCGTTGCTGGTATACCCTTTTTACGACTCTACTCGTTCATAGCCGAGCATTCTATTCAATCGAAGTGTTATTGCCAAGAACATTCCATATAAAGAAACGCCAATTTAACTTGTACTGCGGAATCCTTCCTTCCGCAATATTCCCTACTAGGCACGCGCATAAAGACATTCCAACTTAAAAACCGTGTTGCTGTAGTTTACTTTCGAAGGGTTACAGCATTTGAAGGGAATACCGCTTCGTTTTTAATACGCTTCATCAGGTTGTCACACAGATACCATCTCTGGACAAAATATAACGTTTACTTAGAGAATATGAATAAATACATTAATTACATCTGTACATATTTTTCAGCGGAATGCCCCTTCGCTTATTTGTCCCTATGACCCAAGCGCTTATTTGTTAAAATCTAAATAGGAAATTTTAATCTTTTTTTTTCTTTACTGTAATTTGTTTTCGCCTAGAAATAGGCGAATGAACTAGCCCACTTTGGAATAAATTTAGCACCTACATACAAGATCTGAAATTTGTCTTGCTCCCTCTAAAAATAACGTAATATTCCTACCATCCCTGATCTTGCTCCATGCAACTTGTTTTCATGTTAAAAACTAAAATCATGAAAATTTAGAGCCGTAAGAACTGGAAATAAAAAGTTCTATCGAGTGAATTTTTGTCCAAGAACAGTCTGTGAATAAAAATTACGTGCAAGTCACCTTTCAAAATATACTAAAAAAATTATTAAGGTATCCCCCCCACCCCTCTGACGCCATTGTTGTAGGTCCAACCAGCCGTAAGGATCAAAGTGTCAAAATTGATTGATTGGTTAGGATAAACCCCGAGGCAACTAAGACATAAAGCATTTCCAGTCACCTGCCGCAGGACACATTGCATTGTGGTGAAAGACTGAAATATCTCTGTCGAAAAGCCTTTGCCTACCAAGCCACAGTACGATAGGGCAATTCACCATGCCTGTATGCTTTTTTACAAACCATGGAAATATTCCTTCAGTTTTCTCTTTCAGCTTCTTAAACGTAGACCGAAGAATCCCATCACTTCTCTGTCCAGGGAGACTTGCACATCCGCGTAACTAAAGAAACTACCGCTACTCCACAACTGCCCTGTCTACTTTTATACATACTTGATGTGATTGCTGCTCATTTTGCATTTTCAGGCTCTACCACTACTTTTTAAACAGCCCTCGCAACTTCATTTAAATAAGTCGATTTAAAAATTTGGAATGATTTCGTTTATCTTAATTTAAAGATATTTCTGTAATTCAATATGTAACGATAAAAAATTAACGAGATTTAATTAATGTTTTTTTTTTTTTTCTTTTTTGAATTTTTCGTACCAACCGAACTAAGAACATGATCTCATAAACATGTCCTTTATAGAATAACATAAACATTGCTAATGTTAGTGAGTGAGACAAGGAATTTTCTTTTTATTGCGAAAATGGTTTTCGGTAGTGCTAACATTAAGACAGCAGCATCATTAAAGGAGTTTACGACAAAGAGAATTAACTTGCTGACTGTAAAATAAAAAAAAAAAATGCAACTCAACAAGGGAGAAAGACGTTTGCCATTTATCAGATTGGAATTAAAACAGACACGAAAAGGCCTCTTCTTCAGCTGTAATTTTCTAAAGGTTAATTGGAGTGGAATTTACTGACACACGCATCCCTTTATAGCAGAAGAATGAACTATCTTAAACTTCTACCTACACTGCCTTCTCAAAATATGAGAAACCAGTAATATTGAAGGAAGCTGATTTTAATTGGAGAAATTAATAACGTTTGGGTTCAACAATAAAAGGTGGTTGCCCTCAATCTAATTATTAGTTCTTCCTTATGTATGAGAGGGGAGGCATTTCTATTCATCCAGAAGTCGTTGTGATAGAAACATGAATTTTTTTTGTTTGATACTTTGAAGTCTCTGTAGCAATCACACAAATTTTGGTTTTGATCTGACAATTAATTTTTTTTTAGCTGCGCTGAATGATGTGAAGTATCGCAAAGGATCAAGTGGAATACAGATTAGTGATTCGTTTTCTCTTTTTGCAAGGGATAAACACCCAAAACGATCCACGAAGAACTGGTCGCTGTTTATGGAGATGACTGCCCAGTTTGCAGCGTAGTGCACATTGGTATAAACAATCCAAATATGAAGAACTTCGGTGCATGATGAAGAAATCCCAGATGCCCAGCAGCTGCTGTAAGAGAGTATCACAAAAATTGGGACATTAATCCTATACGATTGCCGCATTAGCGTCAAAGAACTAGTTGCAGAGATCCAAATTAGTGTAATGTCGGTGGAGAACATTATCTATCAACATTATCTATTCCCAGACTTCTGACCCCTTAACAGAAGAAGGAAAGGGCACATTGTGCACATGAAATATTGTCGATGTGCTAGGAAAAGCAAGAGGAGTTTTTTCACGACTAGTCACACCATAGATGAAACTCGGATCCATCCCTGTTGTGTGGTAGTACCCTTAGAGTAGTTGAAAATGAAAAAGACCTGGGGTTAATTTTGCGGTAAGATATGAAATTCGCTGAGCAGTGCAGACATGCACTGCTCAGCGAATTTCTACCAGAACATCTCATGGGGTTTTGTCAATGATATACAGAAACTTTGATAGCAGGGATAAGGAGGTGATTATCCCTTTGAACAAGACCATGGTTATGCCGCATCTTGAGTATTGTATACAGGTCTGGAGGCTTCTCTTTAGGAAGGATGTAGATCTGCTGGAAGGGTTGCAGAGAAGGGTAACCAGATTTGTGAAGGGAAGAAAAGGGTGCTCTGACCTAGAAAGGCTTCAGTGCTGCAAGTTGCAGCTTCTGGAGTGGAGACTAGGCACCAGCAGGGTGATCTGATTGCCTTGAATGGATTGAGTAAGCTGAATACGAATGGCATTCTTTCTCTTGATGAGACTACACACATGAGGGGCCATAAATTTAAGTTGAGGAACGATGGTTGCAGGATAGGTGTGCGGAAGTTTGCCTTCAGCCAGCAGATGGCTGATTGTTGGAACAGGCTTCGATATTTGTTGTGAAAGTGGATGGTTTGAATAAATTCAAGGAAGAACTAGACAAATCCTTGGTGGGTATGGATGAGTGAAGCGTGTAGGTTTTTTTTTCTGGCTGATGCTATATAAGCTTGCTTTCTTGCATCATTTGCCACTACTGCTATCCTGAAACAAAAAAAAAATGTCAAAACAATGGAAGCACGAAAAATCACCCCCCCCCCCAAATAAGGCATTAGTTGCAACCAAAATGCTGGCAACGTGATACTGTCAGGTTTTTGGGATCAACATGGTGTAAAAGGGCTGTGTTGTCACAGTGAAATATTATTCCAACCTCCTCATAATGCTATAAATCAAAAAAGGCAGAGATAGATGTTAAAAGGTGTGCGCCTGTTCCACGATAATGTCTCCGCGCATTCCTCGCACGCTGCAGTGAGGTGTGCTTACGAATATGGGTTTGAAATATTGCTGCATCCCTCTTATTCCCCCGACCTTGCACCCTCGGATTTCTTTCTCTTTCCTGTCCGAAGTCCTTTCTTTGTGAAAACACTTTGCTGCTGATGAAGATGTGATTTCTGCTGCTTTTGCCACCACAATAGATTTTCAATAAAACCATTTTATTGAAAACCTATTCTCCTGGAATAGATTTTCAATAAAATAGTTTTACTGATTTTCAATAAAATGGTTTTATTGAAAATCTATTCTCCTGGAATAGATTTTCAATAAAACCATTTCACATTAGACTCATGTGCTAATAAACTGACCTGTCTGCCTCCAATTTAATAGATCGGCTTTCAAAATCTCGACTGCATCTCTGGTCTTTCCGGCACTCGAGATTAAGAAGATGATTGAAAGAACTGACAAGTTCTTGGAAGACATTCGCATGAAAATTGAAATTTTTTAGATGTGGTTCAGTTGCTATTGTATCAAAATGTCATTAACGAGTGCTCTCTAAGTGAAGAGTAAAAGGGCATAAAATCTTAAGTCATGTAATCATAATTATCCTTAGAAAGTCGTTAGCTTTTTTTGTATTTTTTTGCTTTAAAAGACCGTAAAAAGATTAAATGCAAAACTGTTATCTATAACAATGCGTTCACAAAAATGAAAGCATTACTCGTAAATGCAGGGGGGGGAAATATATATACACTGTATATAAAAGCAAACTGTAAATTAACAATTACACTGCCATACTAAAAATATACGGACACCATGTTTGAAAAAACACGAGTTTTAATGAACAAATTAAGTTGCAGCCCAACTTTGACCCCATGTAGAAAGTAATAAGCATTTTCTACTCTTTTTTTTTTTTTTTTTTTTTGTTTTGTAGCAGACATCAGGAATTTGGATACATTCCTCCTCAATGTAGTGGCAGGTTCAGATGTAGTAGAGGATCGTACTTGCTGTGTTCTGATCCGGCATTCCAGTTCATCCAAAAGATGTGCGATCGGATTCAGGGTTGGACTCTTAGCCGGCTAGGCGAATAGTTGAACTTAGGTTCAACTATTAGGTTAAAATATCAACTATTAGGTTCAACTATTAGGTTAAAATAGTTGAACTTAGGTTCAACTATTCGCCTAGCCGGATAAGTAGTTGAACTTTTCACACTGCTAATTGTATGGGATGGGGGATTATCGTGCTGGAATATTGAGTTTTCATAGAATGAAAATAGCCCCATGCCATGCCACCTCCTTCGAACTTCACTGTATGCATAATACATTGGAACATATGACGTTTCCCAGGCATTCTCCATTTCCACACTTGCCTAATCTGATGTGATGACTGTGGTGCGACTCGTCACTACAATGGGACCTGTTTTCAGTGTTCAATGGTTCAAGACTGATAAGCTACACACAACTGTAAACGACGTCTGACGTTTGTTATGTAATATAGGACTTGTGAAAACAGCTCTGCCGTAAATACTACTGCAACTGTAGGGACTTTTTCTTGGAACGCACTTACGGATAAAAATGTGGACATCGAGGGCTCCAGTGCCAAGTACGTTACTTGGTTCATTTTAACAATTTTTTCAAGGATCGACGATTCTTATCGGTCAGTTTTTTTTAGCCTACTTGACCGTTTGCGCATACTCTACATTGCCTTCGTTCTTCCATATTTTCACTACACGCTACAGCTGATTTTGCGAGGTTCAAGCTGTGGCTGTTCAACGATATGACTCTCCAACTGATCTGACGGTTAAGCCTTTTTGAAACAACTACGTGGATTGAGTGACTAATTCTTCTTTCTTGTGATATATCTGCTACTACCTGCACACTTTTAAAACGTGTTACTACTTTTGGCATATCTCGTTCGTTACAAGGGGAAGGGGGGGGTGTCCGACACTTTTGGAACCCAAGCACTTTGGACACTCCTTTCCCTCTGTAGGATGCTGTATAAATGTAATTTTTTTTATAATTACTGTACATTTATAAAATCGCACTCGTTCTTTATAACGCTTTTCTCAGACCAGGACGCCACGATATTCATACTCGAACCTCTTGCTATAAGCAATATAAAAATCCCCAATGAAACTGGAGACCCCCCCCCCCCATCCAGCCAGGCTGAGTGAACGGTACTGAAAATTGTAGTTTTTAGACCTTGACAACAACCCACGGCTACACTTGAAGGAAGGGATTACGAATAATTTGTTATGACCTTGAGGAATAAATACTTTAAGTAAACAACTGCGCTTGGATTGCAACGAAGGCCTTGACGTTTAATTAAAAACTCTTCTAGCATAAGATGTTGAAATGCTTTTCTCAAGTATCGCAATCATTTTTCCAAGAGGCCGAGCATTCTCAAGGAGCAGATTTTAATCTCTAAATTCCTGTAAATCTCCAGTATATTCCCTACAAAAGGTCATTTTCTCAATAAGAAATTGTTTCTTATATCCTTGTAAACCCCTTTCTTATGGCTAGTCATCTAACCTTATTCGCTATTAACGTTTTCTCTTCGACTGCACACCTAATTAACCATCATCCTCTAAGACATTCTTCTCCCCCCCCCCAGTGTCGTCTTTTCGTTTCGAAGCTTCATATCTCCTTAATAGTACCGCAGTAACTATGACAACCGATTTCTCCATCCTCTAAAGGTCCGAACATTGTACCGTACTACAGCAAATCACTAACTCGTTCACTCCAGGGGGGTTTTGCCAGCGTGTGTTTAAAGTTCACTCTCCACTTTGCTGGTGATTTTAGATAAACTAAATGCAGCGTTTCCATGACGACGATGGCATGTTATCAAACGCTGTAGAGTACAGAATTCAGTGTTTTGCTATAGCAGCAGCATTTCCTGAAGGACTGGCGAAGATAACTGCTCTTTCCCTGCTTTCCTTCAAAGCTTTACGTGTATCCTACTTTCAGAGGGGAAATGTGATTGGTTAACATGTCAACAGCTTAAAAGAATGGAATATCATTTTTTGGAACTCCACTTTTGAAATCAACTTCTGTGTCTCCGTCTTTTTAATATCTTCAGTAGTGGCAAATATTTGTCCTTTGAGGGTAAATTTGATTTGGAAAAAGCCGAGGTCATTAAGAGTTAAGTCTGGCGAATAAGTTGGTTGACAGACAGGGATAACACAGTTTTTTTGTATAAAAACTGTTTCGAAAAAAGTATACTGTGAGTTGGAGTTATTATCGTGATGAAAAAGATGATCATTGAGTTATTCCACTCCTTTTGGGTGGAATGGGCTTTCTCAAACGCCTCGGTATTTCTTCATAACAAGTCTGATTGACTCTTCCATAGACTCTCGCGAAGACAGCGATTAATACAAAATTTGATGTTGACTCTTCGCCCTAAATAACAGTCAGCCATTTTTTATGTTGACACCTAACAACCATTTCTATTCACCACTGCTAACACTATGTTGACCAACTTATCTTAAATTCTATTGTTACAGGTATAAACATTTGCAATGTTGTTCCTCCTATGGTTGCTTCTTTTCCAAACACGGAGTTCAGTATCATTACTTTAAAATTACATCTCGTAGAGTGGACGTCGATTATCCTAACCAGTCAAGGAACTGGTTAGGATAAGCGACGATATATGGTTTATTTATCAGATGATACAAAGGTTGGCAGGGTTGTTAATGACAGTAATGGCAGTGTGCTACTGCAACAGGATCTAGCTAATTTGGGCAGATGGGCTAAGAAGTGGCAACTGAAGTTTAACCTTGACAAATGCAAAGTACTGCATATGGGTAGAAGTAACCCCAGAGAAACGTACCAACTGTGTGGTACTACACTTAAGGTGGTAGAAAATGAAAAAGACCTGGGAGTAATTGTGCAGGCAGATATGAAGTTTTCTGAGCAATGCAGACAGGCTGCCAGGGCAGGTCATGGGGTTTTGTCAATGATATATAGGAATTTTGCTAGCAGGGAAAAGGAGGTTATTATCCCTCTGTATAAGGCAATGGTCAGGCCACGCCTTGAGTACTGCGTACAGGTCTGGAGGCCTCATTTTAGGAAGGATGTAGATTTACTTGAGCGTGTACAGAGAAGGGCAACAAGATTAGTGAGGGGAATGAAGGGATCCTCTTATCAAGAGGCTTAAGTTCTGCAAATTGCAGTGGCTGGAGACTAGGCACCTGCGCGGTGATCTGATTGAGGTGTATAAGGCCTTGAATGGGTTCAACACGCTGAATTCTGATGGGATCCTTCCACTTGTTCAGATTACGAACCTAAGGATAAATTCAAATTAAGAAAAGACAGATGTAGATTGGATGTGCGGAATTTGCCTTTAGCCAGCGGGTGGTTAATTGCTGGAACAAACTTCCATCTGTCGTTGTGGAAGTTGATAGGTAGAATAAATTGAAGGAGGAACTGGACAGGCATTTGGAGGGAATGGTGTGATTTTTTTTTTTTTTTTTCTGGCTGATGCTGCATAAGCTCATACATTTGTTTTCTTGCATCACATGCCACTACTACTACTATTTTACATTGGCAAAAATATTTTAACACCACAAGAAATTTAACGTAGAACTAATTAGAATGATTTGCTTTCGTTTGTTAGTATTAGGTTTTAGTACCAAAATGTGGAGTACTATTTATCATTTAAGAATACTGACGCATCTGCTTCTGAAATATGCATATTAAATCGTTTTTGCAGTTTCTGTGATTATAGCTTACTGTAGTTTACTTATGGTGGAAAAGGTTCGTTAATATGAGAATTCTGTTTGCATTACTTACAGTAATAAGCATTCACTGTCTTGAACAAGAATGCTCCTTATATATATTCTTGTTCTCCTTTTAAATTAAAAAAATATATATATTTTTGGCGAGGCAACGTAAGCAGCAGCCCACCCATCCTTTAAAATATTGATTCATTCTCTCCAGCTCCCATTTATATTTAAAAACAGAAAACCAAGACAGGGTGTGGATTGTAATATATAGCGTATCTACTACTAGGGCGACCCTACGTGATCTTTTACTATTGGGCTCCCATAGCTAAAGATGACAATATCGAATTAAATAATTATTTTACAATGTTTAATAATAGCACAAATGGCCCATTTTGTTTCCTTCGAAACTTTCTGCAGTGTCAAGTCCGGGCGACCGCCCAATTATACATTTCCTGAATACAGCACTAATTGTAACAATTCTTATGAAACTTGTGATCCTAATTTTTGAAGGATGAATTTATGAAGCATCTAATATCCTTAGTAAAATCAACTTCAATGCTCCTTGTAGACAAATTACGAATCTTACCCTATTTCGCCTTGACTTTGGTACCACTCACTTTATGAAGTTCAGTCCACTGAACAGAATCAGCAAATGACTCTCTCATTGACTTTTTTGAAAACTCACAATCACTGATGAACTCCATCCACAAGTTTGCCTCTTGAACTGCAAAGTGATTAGCTCTCATCAAATTCTTGTAGTTTATTATGTTCCTATTCACTAATTAATTTATTATTTGTTTTTCCGGTAACTTAACTTAATGCATACCTCTTTTGTACATGTGATTTTAATGTTTTAATCTGTATCAATGTTTATCTTACTGTTCGATCTGTTATTATTGATATCAGTTGTGTTCAATGTTGTGCTCTCATATACACTGCTAATGGTTACCTGTTGTGTATCTTGTTATTAATAAAAAATAAAATAAAAATAAAATTATTCATTTCTTATTATGCATATTTTATTAGTTATCTTCTATCACTCTCTGTCTCCCTCACTTTCTTTCCTAATTTTTTTTCTCTTTATATATATATATATTACATATATATTCTCACATTAACGAACCCTTTCCACCATAAGTAAACTACAGTAAGTTATAATCACAGAAACTGCAAAAAAAAGATCAATGAAAACTCCATACAAAAGACTTAGTTTTCATTTCTTCTTTTTAAATATGGAATCGTTTTGACATACTATTCCACATTTAAAAAAAAAACCTCATTATAAAAAATCCATTACACGAATAAGCAAATTTATTTCCCATTTTGCAATAGAATATTGTGAACATTTAGGTTGCGGAAACCAGAAAATCCATTCATTAAAGATAGAAGATTGGGGGCGGGTGGGGAAGGGGTAGAAAGCAACGCGCATTGGTTAATCATATAATTTCCTAACGGATGTAGATAACAAAGACCACGTGACTAATGGCGTTTAGCCGGCAAGACTTCATTAAGCTTTCACACTGGAAAGATAAATTGTCAGCTTTCAAAATGCGTGCATTTTAAACAAAATGATTATGCTAATCCTAGTAAACTTTCAAAAAAAGAACGTAAAAAAAAAAAAAAACTATTTTTGTATAAGACTGAATAAATAAACCTTCATGTACTACACATGTTTTCATTTAATTAGCAATTTAGCATGAAAGAAATGCTTAGCTATCAATTGTGTTGCAGGTTTTCTGTACACAAATTTAGCACGCACCAACACGTTGTTAAATTAAAGTTCATCGGATGTAGCATGCCTAAATGTTAATTTAACCGGCATGTCAGCTGTAATTTTAATTAGTTTTAAACTGTTATGCTCGTGTTCCTTGAAGTTTGGCTAATTAAAGTGTTGTCCTCGAAAGCGTTAAAATACACGGAAATATCGATATTTACCACAAGATGTACAAGCTCTTGAAACGCTTTAAAAAGCATTTTCTAGTGGTAAGATGCTGACACACATCTTTTTAGATTTTGCCTGCGTAAAATGTTTACACTAGGATGACTTCATTCCCTAATCTAACCTGTACAGAATAAGCTGCTAAATTATCTTCCGCACGTTGTATCCTAAGGCACATTATGTGGTTCATTAGGGGCAAAAAAAAACTCGCGATACGCACTAATTTGTGGGAATAATTTCCTACATTAATAAATGAGGCTTGCAGAGTATAAAAGAACTTTTATAATCTAATGAATATTGTCATCAAAAATGTTTTATGTATATGTACAGTAAGTGAAAAAACGAAAATGTTTTTCAACAAAGCACTTCATCACAATAATCTAAAAAAAAAAAAAAATATATATATATATATAAAAAAGGGAAGAAAAAATTGCATAATAATGATTTCTTAACTTTGCTATTATATTATTTTAAATTTTGATAAAACAAAGTCAAGATTAAAAATTTTTTTCTTGATTATTATTATTAGCCATATGGTGCAAGGAAGCCTGAGGCTTATGCTGCACCAGCCAAAAAAAAAAAAATTCCCAGAGTTACCCTGTGAGAGAGAGAGGAATCACCAAGAAAGAGAAGTATGATGATATCCAGCTGAGGACCTTGGTTGTGCCAAACCCATACTCACCAGATGTGAGCCCCAAATCAGAATTTTATCGGTTGGTCACACCATTATACAATTGTATCTTTGGGTCAGTAATTAAAAGATAATTCTGTCTATCAAAAGATAAAACTGCCTTTTGTCAAATATCTCATAGATATTTGTTGCTTTTAGAATCACTTTTATGAAAATTTTATTTTATTTATTATTTATTTTTTTATGAAAACCCCAAACACGAAAGGTATCAAAACCTATAGTACTTAGTACCGTGCATGGGTTGAAGGAGAAGTATGAGGAAAGGGGAATGCCGGAAACTTTGCTCTAGAGACTAAACATGGGTTTCACCACTTCAAGCCTCCAATAAGCAAAGTGGTGGTATTTCACCGGTTGATGAAAGTCATCTACCATTGTTCTGTAGTAACTGTCCTCTGTAGTATGGATATAAAAAACTACTGATAAAAATATAAGAAAGCGCACCACGGTATCTTGTAAGACCACCTGAACTGACTTCATCTTATGAGATGAATTCATTTATCAGAAAAAAAAATGTCTTTTCATTTATCAGTGCAGCACCAAGAAGAACAGGAAAAGAAAGTAATAAAATAAAAGATTTAATATAAAGAATAATATATCAAACCACTTTCGAAATTAGCGTACACTAATTACACTAAAGGCAGAGGTGAAGGTGATTCTTGCACTACTTCTATTAGAATAAGCAGCGGCCTGGAGCAAGGAGGTGCTGGGGGTTTCAGGGACTGATTGCAGTCATTGTGAAACAGGTGGGTATATGGGATGTGTTAGGGTAACTAAGAATAAGAACAGGTGTATGTATACTTGCATTTATACTAATGCTAGAAATATAGTAAATAAATTTGATGAATTTGAAGTGTTGGTCAAGACATCAAAGGCAGATATTATTGGGATATCAGAGACGTGGTGTCACACAGATATTAGGAATGCAGAATTGGAATTTGGGGAGTACAATGTGTACAGAAAGGATAGGAAGGGAGAAGGTGTTATGCTGTTAATTAAGAAAAACATAAAATCAAAAGAAGTGCATCCAGTTGATATAGATGAACAGTGCACTGCTGAGTCAGTTTGGTGTGACATAAGCACTGCAAAGGCAAAAATAAGAGTAGGAGTGTGTTATAGGCCTAATGACTGGAATGAGTACAATGAACAATTGTACAGAGAAATAGAGTGGGCTAGTAAATCAGAATGTCTTATAATGGGGGATTTTAACTTCCCAGATATTGACTGGAATTTGTGGGTTGGTCACTCACACACTAGTAAGACTTTTTTGGATTTATTGGAAGTTTGTTTTCTGCAGCAGCATGTTCGAGAGGGTAACACTCTTGATCTGGTTATCATCAGTGATCATTCGTGTATTAAGAATTTGCAGATAAACGAACCACTAGGCAGCAGTGATCACAGTGTACTGATGTGGGATTTACTTAAAGATAAAATTACCATCAGGGGTAAAGGAAAGGATTTTTGCTTCCGTAAAGGTGAGTACAGTGGTCTCAGAGTTTTTAAATTCTGTACAGTGGGATCAACTGATGATGTTAACAACAGTAAATTCTAAGTGGGAAGCATTCAAGGAATTAATCATGGATGCTACTAAAAGTTTCATACCTATTAAGAAATACTGTTCAAGGTTTAAGCCTAAATGGTTATCAAATGAACTAATGAGACTTGTGACAAAGAAGAAAAATGCATGGGATGCATATAAATTATCAGGTGACACAGAACCCTATGGCAGATATAAGCTAGTCTGTAATCAAGTCACAAAGGAGGTTAGGCAGGCGAAGGCAGATTATGAGAAATCTTTGGCAAAGGATGCTAAAAAAAAAAATAGCAAGGATTTCTTTTCTTATATAAACTCTAAAAGGAAGGGGATGAATCTGATTGGTCCACTTGATATGAATGGTTCAACTGTTGATGATCCTGCTCAGATAGCAAACAAACTGAATGAGTATTTTGCATCTACATTCACACATGAGGAGTTATTAAGGTTTTAAAATGCCAGATTATAAAATTGTAGCAGGGTGCTTAATGATTTTGTAACAACTGAGAGCAAAGTGAAGGAGAAATTGTTCAAGTTAAACATAAGAAGGCACCTGGGGTGGATGGGATCTATCCAGTTATATTAAAGGAGGCGGCAAAGCAACTAAGCAAACCCTCAGCCATATTTATGAGAGTATCCTTGGACTCAGGGGAGGTCCCACTGACTGGATATGTGCAAATGTATCCCCAATTCACAAAGGGGGGGTCGAAGGGTGACACGAGTAATTACAGACCAGGTAGTTTAACTTCTGTTCCAGGTAAAATAATGGAGTCATTGGTTAAAGATGCATTGCAGGATCATCTAGACAAGACTGCAGCAATAATTCAGACACAGCATGGGTTTGTTAAGGGAAAGTCTTGTCTGACAAATTTGATTGGTTATTATGATGTGGTTACAAAGGAACTGGATGCAAAAAATAATTTTGATATCATATACTTGGATTTCAGGAAAGCTTTTGATACTGTTGCGCATGGAAGACTACTGTACAGATTTGAGCAGAATGGTATTAAGGGTAAATTGCTACAATGGTTAAAAGGATGGTTGAGTAGGAGAAGACGGAGGGTGGTAATCAATGGGTGCTGCTCTTCATGGACTAATGTTATTAGCGGAGTCCCACAGGGTTCGGAGTTGGGTCCACTGTTGTTTTGTGTATTTATCAATGATATTGATGAAGGTATATCAGGTTTAGTGTCGAAGTTTGCAGATGATACAAAGGTTGGCAGGGTTATTAATGACAGTAATGGCAGTGTGCTACTGCAACAGGATCTAGATAATCTGGGCAGATGGGCTAAGAAGTGGCAACTGAAGTTTAACCTTGACAAATGCAAAGTACTGCATATGGGTAGAAGTAACCCCAGAGAAACGTACCAACTGTGTGGTACTACACTTAAGGTGGTAGAAAATGAAAAAGACCTGGGAGTAATTGTGCAGGCAGATATGAAGTTTTCTGAGCAATGCAGACAGGCTGCCAGGGCAGGTCATGGGGTTTTGTCAATGATATATAGGAATTTTGCTAGCAGGGAAAAGGAGGTGATTATCCCTCTGTATAAGGCAATGGTCAGGCCACGCCTTGAGTACTGCATACAGTACTCAAGGCGTACAGTACTTCCCCATTTTAGGAAGGATGTAGATTTACTTGAGCGTGTACAGAGAAGGGCAACAAGATTGGTGAGGGGAATGAAGGGATCCTCTTATCAAGAGAGACTTAAGTTCTGCAAATTGCAGGCTGGAGACTAGGCACCTGCACGGTGATCTGATTGAGGTGTATAAGGCCTTGAATGGGTTCAGCACGCTGAATTCTGATGGGATCCTTCCACTTGTTCAGATTACGAACCTAAGGGGGCATAAATTCAAATTAAGAATGGACAGATGTAGAATAGATGTGCGGAAATTTACCTTTAGCCAGCGGGTGGTTAATTGCTGGAACAAACTTCCATCTGTCGTTGTGGAAGTTGATAGGTTGAATAAATTTAAGGAGGAACTGGACAAAGCATTTGGAGGGAATGGTGTGATTTTTTTTTTTTTTTTTTTTTTGGCTGATGCTGCATAAGCTCACACACTTGCTTTCTTCCATCACATGCCACTACTACTACTAATACTACTACAGTATTTTTTAACGGCAACGGAACTTTGCGCTCATATTCATATACTGTGTATATGAATGATTTGAACGTTGTGCTGACTTAAACTCACAGGGAGTTTAAGTCAGCACAAAACCCACCTTAAACCCATCCTCTGCCAAGGTTAACTACAGTCTCGATTGAAGAGAACATTAGAAATTCTTCCAGTCATCAGACTAAGCTGCCATAGAGAACAAGACAGTAGCATACTTTCCCAAATTTCTTGGGGAAATCTGAGCCACTTCCTTTGCCTAGAAAAAAATTACTCACTTTATTGTTTCACTTTCAATCACAGCTGATTGGTTGGTTGTTTAAAAGTTTTATGGCACATTAGTATCAGAGGCTATAATGCATAGGAGGGGCTGAAGCATGGCAGCTATGCCCTTCCTGGATATTCCCTGTTTGAACTACTTTAGTTTCAGTACTATAGACAATTTTTTTAAAGTGTACCCGACAAATACAGCAAAGTGTTTTCAGCCAGCCTGAAAGTTACTTTAATTAGTTAACTGCTAATATATGACTACCATGCAAAACTTATACTTCCAAATATATTCTTGGATGTTTATTTGACTCAGCTTCTTATTGTTATTGAGTTTATTTTACAAGTGAAACAGTTAATTTGAAGTTGTTATTTGGTTTTTAGGAGCATTAGCAACTAAGGCCATATTGCTCTGGGAATATGCAGTGGTCAATCCCTGACCTTTACGCATCCTCCGTATTTGGTGGTGACGGGCTCAAACCCCGGTCTAATCAAGAAGCGTGTGCTACGCACTGCTGCTCCTTCCCACCTGGCTACGGAGGCGCCTAATTTGAAGTTGTGGCCCAGAGACACAAACATGTATTATGTTTGTGTCTGTGGAAAAATTTGCATGTTATGGGCTAAGAAACCTGGATTAACTTGTGGGGAATGTCCCATTCCCTCCACTAGAAGTCAGCTTTTTTTCCCCCCTTTTTTTTTTGTTAGTTGTTTGCGCATCGTCTTCTGTGGCCATAATGCACCTTCCAAGGTTTTCACACTACTCTGATCCAAGCCCGAGGCGGGATTCGAACCTGTGACCTTTGGGTTGCCAGGCAGGCACTTTACCCACCTGGTCGGTGAGATCAGCCAACTACAGCATTAATTGAAGAGGACTTTAGAAAATTTTCCAGCCATGGACAACAAAATAAGTGTTATGTTGTTTGTAATTGTATGTGCCTGCTAAAGAGGAAGTATCCGTGTATTTAGATATTATTTGCTGTTTAATACCTCTAATTCATGCAAAAAAGAGAAATGTTATCTTTTTTGCATTACCATTTTCTGTAAACTTCACAACTATGCATTAACTGCTCTTGCTAAATTACACTGTGTGAGTTGATGACGAGCTTGATGTCACTTTAGAGCAACCAAGGAAGAAAATGTCCAGTGCCTGAATACATCTGAAAGAATATTAGCCATATGGTGCAAGCATAAGCCAAAGGCTTATGCTGCACAAACCAAAAAAAAAAAAAAAAAAATTTTTTTTTGAATTACCCTGAGAGAGTCAGAAGTATAAGAGAATCATCAAGAAAGTGAAGAATGATACCCAGCTCAGGATCCTTGGCACACCCAGGGTCCTGAGCTAGATATCATCATTCTTCTCTTACTTGGTGATTCCTTTCTACTTCTGACTCTCTCTCTCTCTCAGGGTAATTCAAAATTTATTATTTTTTTTGGCTGGTGCAGCATAAGCCTCTGGCTTCCTTGCACCATATGGCTAATAATAATAAATTTTTTATTACATTTGTGAAATCTTGGCTGTGTGGAATAATCTTTTTCTTTTTTTTTTTTTTAGTGCACATGTTATCAGTTGCTATTTATGGCAAAAATTAACCATGTAAGCTGACTGAAATTAAAATATGACATGCAACTAGATAAAAAAAATTTAATAACATGGAAAAAAAAAAAAAAAAAAAAACACCAGGATGTTGAAAGCATTCAATTTGAATGTGAAAGCATACACATTCGAATTGAATGGTTACTATACATTTGTATAATCCAATTTTTGCAAGGTCAAAATGTGATGCTGCTAAGCTCACTGGACCCAGTAACTTCACTGTTATGTCCTCTTGCCCATCATCACTTCTTGTAGCCCAGACTTTTGTTTTTGCTGTTCCCACCAATTCTGTGGTAAATAGTTTCATTTTCAGTGAACTGCGTGAGTTCAGAAATTTTCAATCACGAAACAAAAAAAAAAAAAAAAACCATGCACAAAGTAAAAAGAATTTAGTTAAAAGTGTTTTTTAAAAAAAAAATATTATTATTATTCTGTTTGTTTTTTGTTTCTTTGCATTTCAGTGATGCTTTAAGAAAGCATTCGAAAAAATAAGTGATAAGAATCATTTATATTTGAAGAATAATGTTCAACAATGAATAAAATAAAACATTATTACCCAGTAAATTCTTTTATTTTTAATTTGTTTCACTTTCCTTTCAATTTTATTTTGATAATAAATACTGAGTTTATCCCCTTTGACTATTGGCTATTTTTCATTGCTGTGGCAATGCAGTCATATCAGCTATGGGAAAGCACATTTGACATTTAGATGAAAATGACCCCCCATCTGGAATGTCAGACTAGTGTACTGTTGAATTTTTTCCAACAGCTCAAAGGATACTCTGCAGAAATGAACAAAAATTAAAAGCTAGGTTTCTTCTTTTATTGTTGGTTAAAATTTTAATGGTTTGTAACCATTTTGCTATTGCTTACAAGCATAGAGAGCCACAAAAATTTGCCATTAAATATGTTCATAACAAGGAAGAACTAGCTCTGATGGTAGGTATGAAGCACACCAACTTTCACATCTTAAACAGTTCAATCAGAATTAAAGTTACTGCTTTGAAATTTTTAACAATGACCTGCACAACAGAATAGAGAAACATAAGTTAATCTGGGCTTTTTCTTATGCCACTGGTAAAAATTTGACACATGTCTTTGATGTTACAGACTTGGGCTAAAAAAAAAAAAAAAAGGGGGGGGGGGGGGTAAAACGGCCATAGCAAAGGAGAACTAGCTCTGATTTCATGATGAATTTGCACTGTAAAAAATAAACTCGCTATTACACAAAAGAGAAAATGAAGGCCAGCAATATACAATAAAAGATGAGGGAATACAAGGACAGTACCATATTTAGTTGTCACATAAGATTAAACCATGGTCACTGAGGCTTATCCACTTTTTATAACCTTGCACTTGGCTAGGGCAGCACAGTCTACTGGACATCATTCAGGGCAATGGCAGTGGACATGGGCAACAGTCCAAGTCCAAAAATGTCCAGAAATTAATTTAACATAGATCTTTCAGTAATCAGCAGCAGTCCAAAATGTGCCCAGTGCAAAATCCTGCAACATTATTTTTTAAACTATATTAAAAAAAAAAAAAAAGTTTCAGCATGAAATTACTGTATAAGAGGTTTGGCTATTAAATAATGAGACTGTTGCAATAATATAAATATAATGATATAATTAATTTCCCCTTAAAAATAATTGCTTTGGGCTTGCACACACTTCCATACATTTCTTCTAATCACAGAAACATTTCTGGAAGTCACCTTTTATAAGTCCTTTTAATACTTTGGGCATTTTCTTTTGAATGTCTTCAATGGACTGAAATCGGGTCCTCTTAAGTACACTTTTCGGTTTAAGGAAGAGAAGAAAGTTACAAGCAGCTAACACTTTTCAGTTTAGAGAAGAAAAAAGTCACAAGGGGTAGGTCTGATGAGTTGGGTGCATGGGGATTTGTTTCTTGGCTATAAACTGGTGAACAGAGAGAACACTGTGCTTGAGCAGTCTTGATGGAGTATCCAACTATAGTCATGCCTAAATTTTCTGTTAAAATATATCTGTTTCTTTGTCCACATTGAGATTGAGTTCTGATGCAACCATTCTAATGCTTAAATGATCGCTTACCTGGATACTGGATGGTCTGTTCATTCATAATCGTCAACCTCGGGGGCTCACATCTGGTGAGTATGGGCTTGGCACACCCAGGGTCCTGAGCCGGATATCATCATTCTTCTCTTTCTTGGTGATTCTTTTCTACCACTGTCTCTCTCTCTCAGGGTAACTCGGGAATTTTTTTTTTTTTTTTTTTGGCTGGTGCAGCATAAGCCTCAGGCTTCCTTGCACCATATAGCTAATAATAATAATAATAATAATAACATTCTCTCTTCTAAAAATCTTTTATGCCATTTAAACACACAAGCTCTTAACATAGTATCTTCCCAATAAACTTGACGTAACAACTCATAACTTTTAGTTGGTATTTTTTTTTTTTTAAATCTGAGGTTAATTCGTTGATTCTTTTGTCTGTCAGTTCCTTGGCAAACTGCAAAAACACAAGGTAATGAAGCTTGTCTCACTGCAAAACGAATGAGTGTGCTGGAATGTGATTTGGCAGGCAACTATGGAAAGGTTCAAGGTCAACTGCTGTGCCTGTTTCACAGGTGATACTTGCTGTGTGGTGGCTAGTGGGGCCCTTGGCCGGGGTGCCAAATTTTACAAATCATGAAATATATATATCCTAAAAAGTCATATTTAGGCTGAAATTTTTGAATTGCATTTTAAAATTAGTCCAAATATTACCCATTTAGATCTCACAATATCTAAAATTTTTTTTTTTTTTTTTTAATGGGAATGTGGTTCTCTGTCCTCAGTTTAGTCTAAAAACATCATTGTGTGCTTCAGAAACAAATCTAATCAAATTTTATTTAAATAAAAAAACATACACACAACAGTTCATACTTCAGTACACCCACTTAGGTGTACCTGGACTGTTATATGCAGTGTCTCCTCACTCTTAAAAATTAGAAAAATGTTTATAACATTTTTCTTTTCTTCAAATAAATTGCTGTAAGTTTGTTTAAGAAATATATCAATAACATTTTTAGACTGAAACAAGGATGGGGAAGAACTTTTCCATCAGGGAAAAAAAAAAAAAAAAAAACCAGAAAAACAGTTGATTAGACAAATTTAAATTTAGAAACTGTAAAGACTAAATGGTAATACTCAGGAAAATTTTAATACACAATTCAAAAATATCAGCCCAAATAGCCTAAAAATAAATGAGATCAATGCAGCGGTTTTAATTGAAAAAAGCTGTATATATTACTACAAACAGGCAACTAATGCTGGCCCTAGTTTAGTGGACCCCTGTGGAAGGATTAATGTTAAGGAATAGGGAAAAAAGGAGGTGCCCTTGCCTGGAATGAGAAGTTCACCCCCTCCTTTGTCAGGATTTGGGACTTTCATTAGTCTTGGGCCTGGATATACCCAGGTTCTGATTTCTACATGCTTTAGAAAGGAGCATAACCATTATGTCAGCCACAAGGGCAACTTATTTAGTTGACCTGTGTCAAAATAGTAGATTTAGAAAACTTACAAAATTAAATTTGATTAAGGACAATATCTAATTTTAGAAAGGATCATGATGCATAACTTCATGGCACTTGCCACTTTTATTTAATGTTATTGTGCTGAGCATATTTAAGTGCCAAGGCAGCAAATGCCATGAGGCATCAGTATATTGTGTCTGTATTTGTTGGATGAAAAACAGGAGCTGGTGGTGTGTGTGTGTGTGGGGGGGGGGATTCAGTGGCAGTACTAAAAAGCCTCTATCTCAACTGAGTTCTAACCCAGGCTTTTTCCACATGCTGTAAAAGAAAGGTGATCGTAACCATTATGTCAGCCATAAGGGCAACTTATTTAGGGTCAAAATAGTAGATTTAGAAAACTTACAAAATTAAATTTGATTAAGGACGATATCTAATTTTAGAAAGGATCATGATGCAGGCAGAAAATTCAATTCGGGTGTCCAAAAGAAAAGTGAACTGGAGAAGAGAAAAGAGGAATCAATAATTAAGTGGACACTTCTGAAATTTTAAAAAGAAATCAAATGATAAGAGACCAATTATGAATCTTCTGACTGACTGAATTTGCACATCAAAGTGAACTTAAAAATGTTCCATTAGCTTTGATTCAGCGGAGCTGACTGTATCATTGAGTGATTCACAGACATGTAATATGCTGTGGACCTTCTCATCTGAATGATCAATACCTAAAGAAGGACAAAACAGGCAATTTAACAACTTCCACTTCCACTACAATAGAATTTTGAAAAATGGTGAGAAACAGAACTGGCATTGGCTGGTATCATAAAAATCAATAACTGTTTAATTATTTTGATTATGACATTCAGAAAATTTTATATATTTACTGAAAATGATTTCTAAATATCACTGAATTCAGTTCCAGGAACAGTACAGAAAAGTATTTTTAGGACAAGTAAAAATTTTAAATTGCTTAAAATTTCATAAACTTAATTCTCTCAGTGGGAGTAGGGTACCCACTAACTCTTCTTGCCAACCTCACAGTTTGCTGTGTTACCAATGATCAAGTAAAACACTGCTGTAGCAGATGTGGTGGGAGAATGGGCATAGACAGATAAAGCTTAGTTCCATTTGGTAATTTACATGTTTACTGAATATAGTAACACTTTCAGTAAATAAAAAGAAGTCATTTATCAAATAGCATGTCAGTCTAAAAAATTACTCAAAAAAAAAAAAAAAAAAAAAAATGATAGGCAGGTAGGTGTAGCAACACTCAATGACTCTCTCCAGTAAAACACATAATAGGAAACTACCCTGCCATCATGTTTAGCACTATCATATATTTGGAGCTTACCATATTCTTATATCTTTTGTCTTTTAACTTGGCTTGGCAAAGTAATACTCAAAACAAGAGGAAAAATTCTTGAAGCAGCTTCATGCTTAAATATTTTCCTGGTGATTTAATTTATGTGCAAAAAAAAAAAAAAAAAAAAAAACACCCAACATACAAACCAAGGTAAAATCTCACAACTGTAATCAAATGTAATTTTTACAGCTGTACAACCATACACACTGATCTCTCTTTCTATTGTAATGTCAAACTGGTTACCAATTCACACAAGCATTCTATCAGCTTACACAGCTGTAGGAAGCAAGAGTAGTTAATCTATGTTATGAAGCTTATTGAATAAGCAGTAGTGCTAGAAGAGAAATGTCAACTTTTTTTTTGCATGGATTACAAATTTTAAACAGGAAATATCCCAAAATATGGATACTCACTTTCTCACTCTCTCTCTCTCTGTGTGGCATGTACAATTATACATAATAATCAACACAGCATTTGTTTTAATGTTCAGCTCATATACATCCAGCTGGATGTATATGATCTGTACATTTGACAGCTGAGTTTTGTTTTTGCTGAAATAGCAATAAATGCAAAACTCCGCAATCTTTGTTTTTTACATTTGAGAAATTGTGAAAAGATTTCAAATTCCTGTGGTTGTGAATTATTTAAGAATAGACATCATTAAATTTTCTGTTTATACTCCGACACGACAACCAAGTTAGTAGAGTTTACAATAAATCGTCAATACAAATATTTATCATATTTAGTAGTCATGGGCTTGAACCCCGGTCCACTCAAGGAACGTGTGCTATGCACTCTCGCTCCTGACCACTCGGCATTAAGTTTGGTGCAAAAGCCTTAAGCTGCAAAAAAAAAGTCGTCATGCAGCATTTGCCACTTATTTTATTTAAAGTGTATGCCACTACCCAGAGATAGGCAAAACCCGGGTCTGGACAGCAGTATACACAGAAATATACTTCTCCATTGTAGTAGTGTTTTGTTTTTTCTTTAGAGTAGTGCAGTACCAAGGCAACTTGTGGCAAAAGTGCCTCCACGATATGAGACTGATGCACCAAGTAGAAAACTCACTTTGCTCACAGCTACAAACAAAAAAGAGGCTATGCTCAACATGTATAATGACTTTTTTTTGAGACCAGTATCCCCCCCATATAATGATACTATATGCAGTATAGTAGCAAACTTTTTTATTCTAACTGTCAATTAATTCAATTTCATTATAAAAATGTTTTCTGGTAGTTGGTTTAAGTAGCCTTTTCATGGACAAGTTATTGACAAGTCATGGGACCCAATTCAGATTTAATTTCCCTTTTAGATTTTAAAATAATCTGTACTAAAATGCATATAAAATTATCATTGGCCAGGGAACAGTAGCCATTTCTAAATACATTACATTTTGAATAATCTGATATTGAATTAACAAGGATATACTGTGGTATTTAGTAATCTTCTGTTTATTGGCTCTCATGAGACTTTAGGGTTGCTGGATAATCAAAAATTCCAGATATTTGATAATTACACGTTCAGCACAATAATTATCAAAAAATTAAGTGAAAATAATAATACTGAATACTGCCTTTTCAAGCAACAACAGCTCAGAAATTAAATTTCTTTTGGAACACACACAGTGTATGTAAATTCATTTATTGCCAAAATAAAACTCATTATTGGCATACTTGTACCTAGTTCACTGGCTGCATAAGTGGAATCTACAGTTTGTGGGGAGAAGGATTGCAATCTATACACACACAGCACCGTACATTAATTTGCGTAAAACTTTCAACTTTCAGCACATCTGCTCAACGGTTTATTCTCGACTGGATGTTCTTGTACAGCAACAAAATATGGTTGCAATTCAAAAATTATATTATTCATATTTGTTTCCATCATACTGTTAAAGAATGAATTTAAAGTTCAGAATTTTACACTATTTCTTGCCTATTTAAAAAAAAAAAAAAAAAAAAGCATATAAAATGTGTTTTTTCCTGTCCATTTAAAATTTGATAGTTCCAATTACAGTTAAATGCAAGCTGTTTAATTCAAATTCATTCTGGAATGAAACAGGAGCTGGTTATTTGAGAAATCTAGATAAACATAAATCTCTACATTTTGCTTTCTTTTGATAAAACAGAAGTGCAAAATCAAAGATTATTATTGTTGCTGCCATGGAATAGCTCATCTACATCTGTAATGCTGGACAACTGAGCACAAGAGCTATTTAGCTTCTCTAATTGACGACCAGTTTTACAGTTTGAAAGAATCTTCTGTTATATAGAGAGCGCTGACTCTCTTTAAAAATTACAGCTGTGAATTACAGGCTCCGAAAAAGCGATAAGTGTTTGCCTTTTTATTTACATAATTGTTATTTTATATTGTACTTTATATAGTCTTATAGTTATAGTTACGCTGGTTATTTTTATTTTAATTTAGATAAAGAGTTTTTGTGGATTACTAGTTAATATATGTAAAACCGTTATTTCATTTGAATCTTGCAGCCATTGTTTTTGTATATAGTGGTAAGGAATTCAAATTTTTAATTGAGGTAACTAGGTAGCTCTAACGTATAATTATATAGCGTAATACACTTCACTGTTTCTGTTAGATAGCGTAGTATTGACATTTAATTAATTTAATTTATTGATCTTATTAATTTAAAATATCATGCCCCAAACTAGAGCAGCAAAGCAACGGGCACAAAATAGCAGGAGTGCTGTGACTCGGGGGAGAACTGAGGGGGGGGGGCATTCTCCAACGCATCACAGCCTAAAAAAATGTGCAACTTGTGAACTGTTTGCCGAACTCTCTGGAACGGAACATGATATTGCCATGGGGGATGTCTTTGTGTGTGCGCGATGTAAGGAAATCAGGCGACAACTCAGCGTCGTTATGGGCCTATATGAGAGCTTGAAAGACAGGATGGATGCCCTCGAAGGATCTAAATTGAGGGCCCATCAAGCTCTCAGCTGCTCACATCAACGCCAGAGCTTGCACTTGGTCATCACGCAACACAGAGGCAACCCCCAAGGCAGACTGCGCTGGTCCCACAGGAACTAGTAGTTGTTGGTGACTCTATTGTAAGGGAATCGGGGAACATGCTTTGTAAAAAGGATAGGTGGAACAGGACCAAGGTATGTCTGCCAGGGGCAAAGGTTGATGACGTTGTAGAGCAGATATCATCTTTTAAGGGCACAAAAGGTGATATAGTTGTACACGTTGGCACTAATGATATTAAGAGTAGGAGACTGGCAGAATTACTTAACAAGTACAGGTCACTGCTGAAAAAAACCGGAAATTAGGGTTGAATTTGAAAGTTTCTGCAATTCTGCCCAGACACGATAGAAGGGAGTATATATGATGAGAGCCTTGTCGATCAATTCGGCCCTGGAAAGACTGTGCAAGGCTCAAGGGACAGAATTTTTTTCAGCCTGGTCTGTACTTGTTAACAGGAGAGACTGCTTCTACAGGGATGGGATACACTTAAATAGAAAGGGTGCAAGAATATTTGTTGATGCTATCAAGGCAGTGTTGGGTGGGTCGGAAAACTGCTAGCTTGGGGGGGGGATACAAGGACTAATAGTTTAATAGTAGCCACAGGCAGAGGTGAAGGTGATTCTTGCACAACTTCTATTAGAATAAGTAGCGACCTGGAGCGAGGGGTGTTGGGGTTTTCAGGGATGGATGGCAGTCATCGTGAAATAGGTTGGTATATGGGATGTGTTAGGGGGAATAGGAATAGGTGCATGTATACCAATGCTAGAAGTACAGTAAATAAATTTGATGAATTTGAAGTGTTGGTCAAGACATCAAAGCCGGATATTGTTGGGATAGCAGAGACGTGGTGTCACATAGATATAAGGAATGCTAGTTATAGTTAGTTATTTGGTTTTTAGGAGCATTAGCAACTAAGGCCATATTGCTCCGGGATATGCGGTGGTCATTCCCTGACCTTTCCACATCCTCCGTATTTGGTGGCGACGGGCTCGAACCCCGGTCTAATCAAGAAGCCTGTGCTATGCACCGCTGCTCCTTCCCACCTGGCTACGGAGGCGCCTATATAAGGAATGCAGAATTGGAATTTGGGGAGTACAATGTGTACAGAAAGGATAGAAAGGGAGGAGGTGTTATGCTGTTAATTAAGAAAAACAAAATCAAAAGAAGCGCACCCAGTTGATATAGATGAACAGTGCACTGTTGAGTCAGTTTGGTGTGACATAAGCGCTGCGAAAGCAAAAATAAGAGTAGGAGTGTTATAGGCCTAATGACTTGAATGAGTACAATGAACAATTGTACAGAGAAACAGAGTGGGCTAGTAAATCAGAATGTCTTATAATGGGGGATTTTAACTTCCCAGATATTGACTGGAACTTCTGGGTTGGTCACTCACACTCTAGTCAGACTTTTGTGGATTTATTGGATGATTGTTTTCTGCAGCAGCATGTTCGAAAGGCAACCAGAGAGAGTAATACTCTTGATCTGGTTATCAGCAGTGATCAGTCGTGTATTAAGAATTTTCAGATAAAGGAACCACTAGGTGGCAGTGATCAGTGTACTGATGTGGGATTTACTTAAAGATTTAATTACCATCAGGGGTAAAGGAAAGGATTTTTGCTTCCGTAAAGGTGAGTACAGTGGTCTCAGAAAGTTTTTAAATTCTGTACAGTGGGATCAACTGACGATGTTACCAACAGTAAATTTTAAGTGGAAAGCATTCAAGGAATTAATCATGGATGCTACTAAAAGTTTCATACCTATTAAGAAATATTTTTAAAGGTTTATGCCTAAATGGTTATCTAATGAACTAATGAGCCTCGTAACAGAGAAGAAAAATGCATGGGATGCATATAAATTATCAAGCGACTCAGAAGCCTATGGCAGATATAAGCTAGTCTGTAATCAGGTCACAAAGGAGGTTAAGCAGACGAAGGCAGATTACGAGAAATCCTTGGCAAAAGATGCTAAGAAAAACAGCAAGGATTTCTTTACTTATATAAACTCTAAAAGGAAGGGGATGAATCTGATTGGTCCACTTGACATCGATGGTTTGACTGTTGATGATCCTGCTCAGATAGCAAACAAACTGACTGAGTATTTTGCATCTACATTCACACATGAGGAATTATTAAGGTTTGAAAATGGCAGAAGGTTATCAAATTGTAGCAGGGTACTTAATGATTTTGTAATAACTGAGAGCAAAGTGGAGGAGATATTGTTGAAGTTAAACATAAGAAAAGCACCTGGGGTGAATGGGATCTATCCAGTTATATTAAAGGAGGCAGCAAAGCAACTAAGCAAACCCTTAGCCATAATTATGAGAGCATCCTTGGACTCAGGGGAGGTTCCCATGGACTGGAGATGTGCAAATGTATCCCCAATTCACAAAGGGGGATCGAAGGGTGACATGAGTAATTACAGACCAGTTAGTTTAATTTCTGTTCTGGGTAAAATAATGGAGTCACTGGTTAAAGATGCATTACAGGATCATCTAGACAAGACTGCAGCAATAATTCAGACACAGCATGGGTTTGTTAAGGGAAAGTCTTGTTTAACAAATTTGATAGGATATTATGTTGTGGTTATAAAAGGAACTGGATGCAAAAAACAATTTTGATATTATATATTTGGATTTCAGGAAAGCTTTTGACACTGTTGTGCATGGAAGACTATTGTACAAATTGGAGTATTAGCATTAGCATTAGCATTAGTAGAGGCATTTGATGCAAGAAAGCAAGCTTATGCAGCATCAGCCAAAAAAAAAAAAAAAAAAAAAGTAACATAAATAAATAAAAATAACCACTTCCACTTCACCCCTCTGTTCGTTCGAAATACCTGTCCAGCTGAGCCTTAAACTTATTTAGGCTATCAACTTCCACGACAAGGGATGGAAGTCTGTTCCACCCACCAACCACCCGCTGGCTAAAGGCAAATTTCCGCACATCTATCCTACATCTGTCTTTCCTCAATTTGAATTTATGCCCTCTCAGGTGATTGTTCTGAGCTAGAGGAAGAATCCCATCAGCATTGAGCATGCTCAAACCATTCAAGGCTTTGTACACCTCTATCAGATCACCCCGCTGGTGCCTAGTTTCCAGACACTGTAATTTGCAAAACTTAAGCCTTTCTTCGTAAGAGAACCCCTTTGTCACATTCACCAATCTAGTTGCCCTTCTCTGTACTCGTTCCAGCAGCTCTACATCCTTCCTGAAATGAGGCCTCCAGGCCTGTATACAGTACTCTAGGTGTGGCCTGACCATTGCCTTATACAAGGGAATAATCACCTCCTTATCCCTGCTAGAAAAATTCCTATATATCATTGACAATACACCATGAGCTACTCTTGCAGCTCGTCTGCACTGCTCAGAGAACTTCATATCTGCCTGCACCACCACCCCCAGGTCCCTTTCATTCTCTACCACTGTCAGTGTAGTACCACAGAGTTGATACGTTGCTCTGGGGTTGCTGTTTCCCATATGTAGTACTTTACATTTGTCAATGTTAAACTTCATTTGCCACCTCGAAGCCCATCTGCTCAACCTTTCCAAATCCTGTTGCAGCAGCATAGTGTCAGTAGTGTCCTTGACAACCCTGCCAACCTTCGTATCGTCTGCAAACTTGGACATTAAGCCTGATATACCATCATCAATATCATTTATAAATACAGAAAACAATAAAGGCCCCAATACTGAACCCTGAGGGACTCCACTAAAAACATTAGTCCACGATGAGCAGTGTCCATTGATTACCACTCTCTGTCTTCTCCCCCTCAACCACCCCTTTATCCATAGCAGCAACTTGCCTCCAATGCCACACTGCTCCAATTTGTGCAGCAGTCTTCCATGTGCAACAGTATCAAAAGCCTTTCTAAGATCCAAGTATATAATATCAGAGTAGAATGGTATTAAGGGTCAGTTGCTACAATGGATAAAAGGATGGTTAAGTGGGAGAAGAGAGACGGTGGTAATCAATGGGTGCTGCTCTTCGTGGACTAATGTTATTAGTGGAGTCCCACAGGATTCGGTGTTGGGTCCACTGTTGTTTTGTTTATTTATCAATGATATTGATGAAGGTATATCAGGCTTAATGTTGAAGTTTACAGATGACACAAAGGTTGGCAGGGTTGTTAATGACAGTAATGGCAGTGTGCTACTGCAACAGGATCTAGATAATTTGGGCAGATGGGCTAAGAACTGGCAACTGAAGTTTAACCTTGACAAATGCAAAGTAGTGCATATGGGTAGAAGTAACCCCAGAGAAACTTACCAACTGTGTGGTACTACACTTAAGGTAGTAGAAAATGAAAAAGACCTGGGAGTAATTGTGCAGTCAGATATGAAGTTTTCTGAGCAATGCAGACAGGCTGCCAGGGCAGGTCATGGGGTTTTGTCAATGATATATAGGAATTTTGCTAGCAGGGAAAAGGAGGTGATTGTCCCTCTGTATAAGGCAATGGTCAGGCCACGCCTTGAGTACTGCGTACAGGTCTGGAGGCCTCATTTTAGGAAGGATGTAGATTTGCTTGAGCGTGTACAGAGAAGGGCAACAAGATTGGTGAGGGGGAATGAAGGGATCCTCTTACCAAGAGAGGCTTAAGTTCTGCAAATTGTAGTGGTTGGAGACTAGGCACCTGCACGATGATCTGATTGAGGTGTATAAGGCCTTGAATGGGTTCAGCACGCTGAATTCTGATGGAATCCTTCCACATGTTCAGATTACAAACCTAAGGGAGCATAAATTCAAATTAAGAAAGGACAGATGTAGAATAGATGTCCGGAAATTTGCCTTTAGCCAGCGGGTGGTTAATTGCTGGAACAAACTTCCATCTGTCGTTGTGGAAGTTGATAGGTTGAATAAATTTAAGGAGGAACTGGACAGGCATTTGGAGGGAATGGTGTGATTTTTTTTTTTTGGCTGGTGCTGCATAAGCTCATACACTTGCTTTCTTGCATCACATGCCACTACTACTACTACTATATGTGAAGCTGCTGGAACAAGTATAGAGAAGGGCAACAATCTTGTTGACCTTCTCAGTGTGAAAGGGGTGCCCTTACCAAGAAAGGCTTAAATTCTGCAAATTGTAGCATCTGATGACAATAGACATGTGGAAGTTTTCCATTAGCCAGTGAGTAGTTGATTGCTGGAACAAACTTCCTGTTTGATAGCTTAAATAAATTCAAGGAAGAACTAGACAAACTATTGGAGGGAATGAATAGGCAAAATGGAAAGTGGCTTTTTTTTTGCTGATGCTGTAAAAGCTGTTAAATGATGTTATATTAGGAGCAAAAATTATATTGGAGATTCTGCTCATATGGAGAATGGAGGTGTTAATGTTGTTTTTATGAGAATTGTGTAAACATTAAATTCAGTCACATAACAAGATTTTGCTGTAATAGAATTTCCATTATTCTCAAACTCTACCTAATTTTGATTTTTCTCCCTCAGGCATTGGTTCAATCAGTTGTTTATGCATTCATTCCTCAGTTGTTTATGCAATCAGACCTCTATATAATGAAATCGATCATTCGGTTGAAAAAATTGTTAAACAGAAATTTGACCTTTCCAACAATGAAAAATACTGTAATTCAACATTCAGAAATATAATAAAAGATGGGAAATAAATCAGAAATAAGTGGGAATGAATAAATTTCGTAACGTTTTATTGCTGGTAAATGACATTTCAGCAAAACCTGCGAAACAATTCTTAATCGTTGTTTCTATCACATCTTGACTCCACACTTTTGCCAACTCTGATATGCACATCTGAATCTATAGGTTGGTTGGTTTCTATTCTCAGTACAATTTTTTTTTCAGTATGCACCTTCGGTAGTGCACTTTCAAATTCTTGATAATTAATGCCTTGGTCCACTGACTGCAGTTCAGATGAGGTATTTGGAGGGAAGAAAACAAGTTTCAAAATTACCGAGTGAAGTTTGGCAGGGCAGTTGTCCACAATCAATGTGATTTTTCTGTTTTCTTTCGTCATCTATCTATTGAAATTTGAAATCCACTGTTCAAAAATTTCACTTGTCACCCAAGTTTTTTGTTTTAGTTGTAGTCCAACTCTTAACGACTTTACTCCTTTGAAACATTGGTATTGTTTGCTTTTGCCTATTACCAAAATCTTCAGTTTTTCATTACCAGTCATATTTGCACCAAACAAGACTAATTCTCTCCTTACTATTTTTACCACCTAAACATTTATCACATTTAAAAGTCAGTGTCTTGTTCGGCAAACATTTAAAAAATAGACCTGTTTCATCAACGTTGAATATGCCTTTGGGCTTGTAGTTCTTCATCATTTTTTTCAAAACTGTTTCTTTCCAATGGGTACAGTCTTCTTTGATTACAACTCCACTTGCACCAGAAATAACTTTTTCGAGTAAGTCATGGCACTTTTTAATGTCCAGCCAACCAGAACTGGCTTGGATTGCTTTATGCCCCAGAAAATATGCGTACTCCATAGCCTTTTCTTTTATTAATGGCCCTGATGTTTTGGTCTTGAATCAACTTCACCCACTTAAATATGGCTTCATCTACATCTTCATAGAGGCATAATTTTGCACTCTTCCGACTGGGGGCCATTTCCTCAGGTTGAGAATCGAAAACTGTTTTTCGGAATGTTTGACACATTACTGGCAGGGATACCAAATTTTAGGGAGATTTCTTTTTTTTTTTAATGCCCTGATCTACACTATTAAGCACTTCCACTTTTTCCACTACACTCAAGGATTTTCTATTAAACATTGTACTTGCACAGCAGCTAAAGAAACACTGATTCAGGGACCACTTGTACCTACCATATTAGCATTTTAGCATTAGCAAAGGCACATGATGCAAGAAAGCAAGCTTATATAGCATCAGCCAAAAAAAAAAAAAAAAAACAGTCCTTATTTCACCCATCCGCTCGCTCCAAATGTTTGTCAAGTTCTGCCTTAAATCTATTTAAGCTATCAACTTCTACAACAACAGATGGAAGTTTGTTCCGGCAATCAACCACCCGCTGGCTAAAGGCAAACTTCCGCACATTTTTCCCACAACTGTTTTTTTGTCAATTTGAATTTATTCCCTCTTGAATTTATTCCTCTCACGATTATTCTGAGCAAGAGGAAGAATCCCATCAGCATTGAGCATGTTCAAACCATTCAAGGCTTTATACACCTCAATCAGATCACCTCGTAGGTGCCTAGTCTCCAGACACTGTAATTTGCAAAACTTAAGCCTTTCTTCATAAGAGCAACCCTTTGTTCCATTCACTAATCTTGTTGCCTTCTCTGTACTCGTTCCAGCAGCTCTACATCCTTCTTAAAATGAGGCCTTCAGACCTGTATACAGTACTCAAGGTGTGGCATGACCACTGCCTTATACAAGGGGATAATCACCTCCTTATCCCTGCTAGAAAAATTCCTGTATATCATTGACAAGACACCATGAGCTACTTTTGCAGACCATCTGCACTGCTCAGAAAACTTGATATCTGCCTGCACAATTACCCCCAGGTCCTTTTCATTCTCTACCACTGTCAGTGTAGTACCACAGAGTTGATACGTTACTCTGGGGTTACTGCTTCCATATGTAGTACTTTACATTTATCAATGTTAAACTTCATTTGCCACCTCTCAAGCCCATCTGCTCACCTTTTATAGATCCTGTTGCAGCAGCATACTGTCATTAACAACCCTGACAACCTTTGTATCATCAAACTTGGACATACCTGATATACCATCATCAACATCTTTTATAAATACAGAAAACAACAATGGACCCAACACTGAACCCTGAGGGACTCTACTAATAACATTAGTCCACAAAGGGCAGTGTCCATTGATTACCACTCTCTGTCCTCTCCCACTCAACCGTCCCTTTATCTGTAGCAGCAATTTGCCTCCAATGCCACACTGCTCCAATTTGTGCAGCAGTCTTCCATGTGCAACAGTATCAAAGGCCTTTTTAAGATCCAAATATATAATATTAAATTTATTCTTTGCATCCATTTCCTTTGTGACTATATCATAGTATCCAATCAAATTGGTCAGACAAGAGTTTCCCTTAACAAGCCCATGCTGTGTCCGAGCTATAACTGAAATCTTGTCTAGATGATCCTGCAGTGCTTCTTTAACTAGTGCCTCCATTAATTTTCCTGGAACAGAAGTTAAACTAACAGGTCTATAATTACCAGTGTCTCCCTTTGGACTCACTAATCTTGTTGCCCTTCTCTGTACTCGTTCGAACAGCTCTACATCCTTCTTAAAATGAGGCCTCCAGTCCATGGGTACCTCCCCTGAGTTCAAAGAAGCTCTCATAATTATGGCTAAGGGTTTGCTTACTTTCTCAGCCGCTTCCTTTAATATAATTGGATAGATTCCATCCACTCCAGATACATTTCTTATGTTTATCTTCAACAATTTCTCCTCCACTTTACTCTCAGTTATTACAAGATTATCTAGCTTACTGCCAGAGTTTAATACGCCTCTGGCATTCCCCTTCCTGAATAACTCCTCATGTGTGGATGTAGATGCAAAATATTCATTTAGTTTGTTAGCTACTTGAGCAGGATCATCAACAGTTGGACCATCGTTATCAAGTGGACCAATCTGATTCATTCCCTTCCTTCTAGAGTTTACATAAGTAAAGAACTCTTTTCTGTTTTTCTTTGCATCCTTTGCCAAAGATTTCTTGCAATCTGCCTTTGCCTGCCTAACCTCCTTTGTGACTTGGTTACAGATCAGCTTATCTGTCATAGGCTTCTGTGTCACCTGTTATTTTATATGTATCCCATGCATTTTTCTTCTCTGTCACATGTCTAATTAGTTCATCTGACATCCATTAGACCTAAATCTTGAACAATATTTTTTAGTTGGTATGAAAAGTCTAGTAGCTTCCAAGCTTAATTCTTTGAATGCTTCCCATTTTGAATTTGTTGTTGGTAACATCATCGGTTGGTCCCACCATATAGAATTTAAATTCTGTCTCAAACCACCATAGTCACCTTTATGAAAGCAGAGACTGGTGAATAGTGAAAGTGTGAACGACTCATTTCTGCCAAACAATAGATGAATTTCCAGGATAAAGAAAAATCACTCTCTCTCTCCTAATTCTCTAATTGGGTGCTTACAGTAGGAAACAGGCTGACCAGAGCCAATCTCCATGTCAGGAATATGCCTTAATCTTTGCAAATGGCCATAGACACATAGATAGCAGTTGACCAGCGCAACTTCTCGGTAAAGTAGAGACAGCTGTATAGGTTTTACGGGCACCACTAAATTGTGGAATGTTTTAGCTCTTAATTCGTGCTATCTACACATCAGCTCTATTGCCTAAAGGCCAGAAGTGCAAACAATGCTTACCCAGGTCTCTTGAAATTTTCTTCATTATGGAAACTATTTTCGATGTAATGACCAGGGGGAAATAAAAAAAAATTCGCTATATGGAAGTTTGTTAGAAGTCTGAATGTATTTTTTTTTTTTTTTTTTTTTTTTTTTTTATAATTCTTACATCCCTTTCTCTTAATTGAGTAATGATATATATCTTAGAATATTTAACAAAAGAGGTGGTCTGTTTCATTTTTATGTTTGTTTCATAATCAATTTTATAGAATAAGTTGATGCTGATGTGTCCAACTTCTTGCTTGGAGATGAAATAACACTAGCTTAAAAGATTTAATTGTGCACAGTTTAATAAAAATGAAAACTAACAAAAGCACATTACAATGAAAGTTATTAGAAAATATTAACAAAGTGAAAATTTCATTGTGATTCTAAAGGATTTTCTTCAATGAGAGCCACAACAGAAACAAAAGAGATAGGAATGTGATAAAGAAACTACGTTATGGCAAATTTTATTTTTATCATGGCCTTTGTTCACTTTGGCTTAAAACAAAAAAAGTCAAAATTACTGCAGATACAAATGGGCTGACCATGGGCCAGAATAAAGGTCAAATGAACAATTATGCATGCTGGCGGTAATTTATCAAGACAATTCAATTATATGGATTGTTAAAGTATTATGCCAACATACAGATTCAGATACTTCATATGTATATGCTGTAATGTTCTTCAGCTGAAATTGTTTTAAAATATGTATTGCTGCTACTAAAGATGCAAACTATACACTAGTTTCTCTGAACTAAAACATTTATTCGGATAGAGAGAAAAGAATGATGCAAATGGTTCAAACTTGAAACTGAAATTCACCTTCAGTATAAGTTACAGAAAAACAAATGATCCATTCCTGCTACCTCATGCTGAGGAAGAATTTGGTATAGGTGTGCATAAAAATTATTCAATTTTTATGCACACCTATACCAAATTCTTTTTTATGCACACCTATACCAAAGTATATGTGTGCATAAAAATTATTCAATTTTTATGCACACATATACCATGTTATTTCAGGAAAAAAAAAAAAAAATGTACTTTGACGATTTAAATTTTGCTATTTTTGTTTTAAAACATTGACAATAAAAAGAAAGAAAAGAAAAAAAAAAAAAAACTTCGATTTTCTCACATCTAAAAATAGCACTCGTGTAATTAATTCAAGTCTTAGGGCTTGATTTGAAATACTGCCTCAATAAAATAATAATAAAAAAAAAACATCGAACATTTATTAAAATTTTTCTCATATCCTAAAATAATATTTGTGATTAATTCATGTCTCTCAAGCTTGGAATTAAATGACTTGAACAATATTAAAGTGATATAACTGATTTATAACTTTGGACACAAATTATATTCTTAATAATTTATCATACAGGATTTCCTGGGAATAACTAAAGTATTTGAAGTTTATGTTGCTTTTCCTTATAAATCTTCACCTTCTTCCTCGGCCACGTCCTCTACCTCTGGCTCGACCACGACCTCTACCTCTCCCTCGCCCCACAGCTGTTAAATGAAAATAAAATTAGATTTCATTTTTGAAATGATACTTTCATATACGCAAAAATATCATTTCATCATTCATTTTATCCACTTTTAGGCTATTAATTTATACTACTAAAAATAATGGTAAACTTTAGATAATTTTAAAGAAGTTATCCATTAAACAAACTATGAATTTCACATTTTAAAGTTTCCCTAAGATAGACATACCAATTTTTAGAAATCTGATATGGAAAAATTTTAACATAATTTGTTTTACAACTGGAACTTGCCAGATTTGATTTGATTTAATTATGATTTCACTGGTGCAAAAACAACTGGGAGCTATAATGCAACACGAAAAAAATTAAAATTTCAACAAAGATTGGGATTTTGGTAACCTTTAAAATGGTTTCCTTGTCAAAATGTTATACAGTAGAATGTCGGTTATCCAGAAATCAGTTTGTAGAGGGCTCTGGAGCAAGTTGTAAGGCTCGTACTGAAGAGAACTTTGGACAACAGTAATCTGGAATAATTTGAAAGGGTGATTTTCCTTCTTTCTTTTATGAATGGTAGTATTTGAAACAGATGTTTATTATGCTATGAGAGTATATCTGTCTGTTATTTTATGTCATATATCTGGAAAAATTGTTTTTTTTTTTGGTTTTTAGGAGCATTAGCAACTAAGGCCATATTGCTCCGGGAATATGCTGTGGTCATTTCCTGACCTTTCCGCATCGTCCGTATTTGGTGGTGACGGGCTCGAACCCTGGTCTAATCAAGAAGCATGTGCTATACACTGCTGCTCCTTCCCACCTGGCTACGGAGGCGCCTTCTGGAAAAATGTTGGATTAGAACTAATGAGGTTTTCTCAGAAAAAAAGTTACACATTTTGCTCTCTTCATTTCATATTATGTTTAGTTTACCTCCAGATTCAGTAAGAATAATACTGGCCTGAAACTGTGTGGTTTATTATTTTTCTCAGTTTTTTTTTTTACGGTTAAATGTCAATGAAAAGAAACGGCACTAAAATGGGCAGAAAACCAGGAAGAATGCAATATAATCAAATCGATATTATTAACAACTTGAGAGAGTTCGCAGCAAAAAAAAAAAAAGTCACAAAAAACAAACAAACATTATTTTAAAAAATTACTTTAAATTTTTTTCCACATAAAATTCGCAGTAAAATACCTATCTGAATATACATACATATATACGTAAATGTGTGAATTTTTATGTACAAGTTATTATTTTTTAATTAAATAAATTATTTTTTTTTTTCACGCAATTTAATAGCTTTCTTTTACTTTAATACATTTTAACAGAATTATTTAATTTTACCTTTCGTTTGATCATCCGGAAAATTTTGCTATCCGGAAGAGCTCTGACATTGATTATTCCGGATAACAGATGCTTTACTATATATACATAAAATAAAATGCAGTATAAGAGTAAAAGTAAATTATCTATTATATATATATAGAGGGTGTTTCAAAAGTGATGGTTAATAATTTAAAGGTGAACTGTACAGACTACAATATGCAAAAAAAGTCTAGTAAACATGGGTCCTTAAGTGAATCGTTTTTGAGATATTGCACATTTTTAGTTGGGATCCACCACTGATTTGTTTGGTTTAGGTTAGGTTATGCTCATTCTCTCCCTTCCCCCTCTCTCAATGCTCTGAAACGTAGCAGGCATACTAGTACTTGCCAAAGGATAGTTAACATGGAAAGAGATTACAGCAACGAAGAGTATGTGGACATGACTTCATGCATGGTAAAGACAACGGCAATGTTGTTATTTGGTTTTTAGGAGCATTAGCAACTAAGGCCATATTGCTCCGGGGATATGCGGTGGTCATTCCCTGACCTTACTACATCCTCCATATTTGGTGGTCACGGGCTCAAACCCCGGTCTAATCAGAAGCGTGTGCTACGCACTGCCGCTCCTGCCCACGGAGGCGTCTAATTCTGTGCTGCCCCACAAGTCTTTGAGGCATTGCTGTCCTGCAAAGTACAATAAAATGCCAATGGATTGGCAAGTGAATATAACAATACTTGGGAAAAAGAAGCAATCACATGGCACTTCTGATAACGTGTAGATTTCAAAAATCACGATGATAGTTTCACGTCACACCACAGTTATACATAGAGGGAGTTAAGTTTTACCAAAATATACCAATTTCACATAATCTAGCCAGTAATGTATGACACTGATTTATTTTAATAGATATAAGTTAATTCTCTTAATCTTAGCAATCGATTCTGGCCTCAGTTTTCTTGTGATAAACATAACCAGACTTCTATCTATGGTTCTTAGGTTCAAATTCCGATACAATTTACAATTTGAAAGAGTACACTTAGCATTTTTAGTGAGGATTTTTGTAGGATCTGGCAAGGTTCTCAAAGTATTAACTGATTGTGACATGTTCTCAGTGTTGTAAGTCTATCCTCCAAATATAAACAGCCCCTCGAGAGTAGGAGGAAGTGGCCTGCACCCCTTGCAGTAGGAAAAGTTTTTGAAATATTTTGCTACGGAGGACAGTGTATTGGACATTACTGGACTTCTGAAAGAACTAGGTGTTGTGCATAAGTCAGATGAATGCCGTTTATTCATAGATGCCTCAAAATTAAGTTTAAAAGCAGTTTTGCTTCATAATGGCAATGAATTTTCATGAGTTTCTGTGTTTCATTCAGTTGGACTTAAAGAAAGTCATGAAAGCATGTCAAAGGTTCTACATGCTATAAAATAGCAGGATTATGGTTGGAACATATGCAGTGATCTTAAGGTTATTGGTTTGCAGGAGGGGGTTCACAAAACATCGTTGTTTTTTGTGTTTGTTGGACAGCTGTGCAACAGAAGAACATTATATTGTGCAAACACTGGGACAAGTTCATACCAGGATAATGTAAGTAAAATATATTCCTTTAGTGCAATCAAACAAGGTTCTTCCACCCCTGCATATCAAACTTGATGAAAAATTTCGTGAAGGGATTAATGAAAAAATTTTCGTGAATGTCCACAGTACTGTATAAATATAGCCTCTTTTTAGCAAGAAAGATAAGTAGAGGCAATGTAACAGTACAAATAAAATTATTTCCTCTTCTACAATATAATACACCGACCGGGCTAGCCGAGTGGGTAAAGTACCTGCCCAGCAACCCAAAGGTCGCGGGTTCATTTCCGGCCTCAGGCTTGGATCAAAGTACTGCAAAATCCTTGGGAGGTGCAATATGGCCATAGAAAAAAGCATTGCGCCAACAACTACCAAATCAAAAAAAAAAAAAAAAAAACAATATAATACATACTTAACTCTTTACCTAGTGATTACCACTGATGAAGGGAATACACTGCAACAGTGTATAAGTAATTCTATTTTTGTATTACTGAATTAGTCTCATAACCTTTTGACATGACTTTGTATGTTAAAAAGGAAATGTAACATACAAAGGCACATAAACACAATCACGAAAATGAAAAATGAATAATCCATTACTTGTTATCAATGAGTTGCTAATTTTTTCACAAACTGCAATTAGACAATACCACGACCCAATAAATTTCTTGGTTTCATTTGCACATGGTAAAAACATTTTTTTGAGGTGAAATATACACCATTCAGCTATAACGTGCTGCTTTGGCAGATGGCTAATCCAACAACTAAATTTTCAAATTCTTAGGTGATTGGCTGGATTTGTCTATTTTCCTAAACACAGCTGTAAAATGGATGGTGCCAGATAATATACTGTTGAATTTGGGGGGTTTAGCTGTATGAGTGTTTCCACAATTCATATCACTTGAGGAGGGGAGGGGGAACTTACAACTATATGAATGAAGACAGCCAAATCTTTTTAAGCCTTCATTTCATCTTTTTTCCCCACATTCCAACAGAAATACGGGAAGCATTACCCTGTAAATCAATAAACTAAAAAGATCATCATCATCTTCCTAAAGGCTGAATGTGGGAAGCATTACCCTCTAAATCAATAGGAATTTCATGTTTTTTTAAAAAATTTATTTACTGAATTTCTTGTTTATACTCCGGCATAACCACCAGCTCAGAGGAGTTTACAATAAATTATCAAAACAAACATTAATCGTATTTAGCAGTCATGGGCCTGAACCCCAGTCCACTCAGAGTGCTCGCTACTGCACTCTTTATTGAACCACTCGGCTACGTCGATTTGTATCAACTGTGTCATAAGTGTTTTGTTATTTCAGTGAATTATGTCATTTTACATCCATTTCTCTAATACCTAAAGTGACATCATGGAACTTTATCATCACTTCTCAAAGATTTCTGAAAAAAAAAAAAAAAAAAAAAAAAAACTCTCCTAAAACCATTTTCAACTCCTTTTGTTGTCTGGAACCTACTGTAGAATTTGACATTCAATTTTGAATCATCCTGTATATAAAATTTTGGCACTATATGTGTGTTAAGAATATTACAAGGGTTTACTTAACATATATATATTCAACTACTCAATGTAGGACTGGATCAGATTGGACTGTATGATTAACAAATGAGACAAATTTGCCACCAGCTTATAAGTTAAAGAAATACTCTTTTATATCTTTGTTCAGCAACTTGTTTGTTTTTCTGTGCCTAAAATTATTTTCAAAAGGCTTAGAAGAAACATCCATATCTAACTATAGACAAATAACCAAATAAAAGCTCAAAATAACAAATGAATTATATTACTATGCTAAGCTTTCAATACAAAGAAATATGGTGTTGATTTCTTATTTATGATATACTCACTTTAGGAGGACTTTTGAGAGGGGATGTATTCTCTTTCTCATCAAATTCTAATACCCCATCCACTTTAAAATGAGACCGCTTAATAGCAGTTTTTAAAATATCACAGCATAAATTATAATTGGGTTTCTCATCATACTGCAACTTGCAAACATAATCTAAATATTCAGAAATTCCTTCAGGATACCTTCCATGCACTCGAGGCTACACATTTGTACCAAGAGGCAATCCCCTCGCCAAAGGCAGCCCAACAGGTGCACATCAACACCTCAGAGAACATGGGCATGTTGCACATGGAGTACGAGCAGGTGGGCCCAGAAGCATAACACCTACTGTTGAGGAAAGGGTGTTAGAAAGAACAGAACAAAATCCAGGAATTTCAACAAGGACGGTTGCTTTGCAAGAGAGTGTACTGAGTCATACCAGTATGTGGCAAATTTTACATCACCAATTACTGTACCCCTACCATATCTGGCGTACACAAGGTCTCAGCAATACAGACTACCCGCCAAGAGTGAACTTCTGCCAGTGGATTCAACAACAGCGTCCTGAACCCCCAATTTTTAAACAACATTTTGTTCATTGACGAAGCTGGGTTTACACGTGATGGTATTTTTAATTTTCTTAACTGTCACATTTGGTCCGACGAAAATCCTAATTCAATTCACGAGTCACGACATCAGCAATGTTTCTCGTTGAATGTCAGGGCAGGACTACTAGGAGACTGTCTAATTGGACCACACTTTCTGCCAGACAGGCTAACAGGAGCTGTACCCTCAGTTCCTGCAGAATGTTCTTCCAGACCTCCTTGATGATGATAATGTTCCACTTCAGCAATGCCAGAACATGTGGTTTATGCATGATGGTGCACCTGCACATTTTGCTCGAGTTGTGACTCGGTATCTAACTAGAAGGTATGGTCAACGGTGGATAAGTAGAGGTAAGCTAGAAGAAAACCTGGAAGACAACAACGAAGATGGACAGATGAAATTCATGAGTTTGTGGGTAGTAAATATATGGCCATTGCACAAAACAGAAGAAACTGGAAAGTTGCTGGAGAGGCCTTCATCCTGTAGTGCAGTGCTTCCCAAACTTTTTTTGGATCACCGCCCCCCTAAAAAAAAGCCCTCGCCAGGGCTTTTTTTTAGCCAACCAATATAAAGTGAAGCTAAATAACTGAAATGAATATTTGTCTGTTTGCCTCCAAAAACGTAAATGCAGCCCTGTATGTATGTGTGTGAATTATAAAGAAAACTATTTACTGCACTTTATTCCTTCTTCGTAAAAAATTACAACTACATAAATAAAGTCAGTTATAGTCATAAAAATTAAAGTTAATTACATAAATAAGTCATGATATTAATGGAAATAGTTAATTATATTTTAATATTTAATGCAATGGATGAGCTTGGTGGAGATTTATTAGCTTATCAATATTAGGTTTAATATCTGTAAGTAGAAGTCGTAAATCGCCACGTTTAACAACATCCAGACAATTTCTTTGTTTTGTCAGCAATTGAGATACAGCACAGAAACCGGTTTCGACTAGATATGATGTTGGAAAAGAAATAAGTAATTTTTTTACAATTCCCTACCACAATGCAGGATAATGGTCAGGGATTTTCTTTTGTAACCAAAATTCCTGATATGAATTTTGAAATTTTGGCTTCAGTTTGTAACTCAATCAATTCTTCTTCTACAAAACGTTCACCATCATCATTATTTAAAAAAGGATTTATAACCCAATCTGGAATTTTCAAATTAAGTAGATCTTCGAACCTTTCCTGCATATCTCTGTGCAAAATTTCTAGATGATTACAAAAAGTTAGTAGCTTCATCAGCTATTTTTTCATTTTTCTCTATTTCCAACAGATTTGGAAATTGATACAATTCACGTAGTCCTACGTTGCGCAAAAAGCTTTAATTTTGAAATAAATGCTGAAATTTGAGTTTTCGCCTTAATAAGAGTTACATCTTGTTCTTGTAAATGTAAGTTCATTGAGTTGAAACTAGTAAATAAATCTGCAAGATAAGCAATATCAGTTTTCATTTTCTTGAGGTCATTACTAAGGTCATTGTTCCTATCTTCAAAAATCTTGACAACAGTATCAAAGAGTTCATAAAATCTGTTGAGACAGTTGCCTTTTGACAGCCACCGAACCTCAGAGTGAAGTAGCAATTGTTCAAAACCTTCACTGTTTTGATCACAAAGCTTTCGAAACATACGATCATTCAAAGAATGTGCTTTAATTTTGTTTATAGCAGTAATAACAGTTTGTAGAGAATTGTGCAGTTGATCACCAAGTTTTTTTGCAACTAAATGCTGATGGTGAATGACACAATGAACAGTAATAATATTTGGCACAGCATTTTTTAAATAAGCCATAAAACCATAGTAACGCCCAATCATTGATGGTTCTCCATCCGTTGCACAAGCAAGTACATTTGTAAGTGGAATTTCCCTGTCTTTAAAAATCGCCCCCTGTCGCCCCCATGGATAATTCAAATGCCCCCCCAGGGGGCAATATCACCCACTTTCAGAAGCACTGCTGTAGTGGATTGATAATGACTGATGATGCCTAATATGGCCTCCCATATCACTAGACTTAAATCCTATGGATTTTTGTATCTGGAGTCATGTAAAAAGCTTGGTGTACACTTCTGACATTAACACAGATGAGGAATTGCAGCATCAGGTTGAAGGAGCGTTTCAGCAAATCAGAAATGACCCAAGAATGCCTGAGAGGATTCGCAACTCAATGCAGAGAAGACTACAAAGCTGCATACGAATGCAAGGACAGCATTTTGAACACATTTTGTAACATCTGTAAAATCCTGTGGTGTTGAAAACAAAAATTAAAAATGTATTATCTTATGTTTAATAAAACCACCCTTAGCAAAGGATTCACAGCTTTTTGCTAAACTAGTGCTCCCATAGTCAGTGGCAGATCTTAACAGAAAATGTGCATTATCTCAAAAATGGTTCATTTGCGGCTCAATGTTCACTGGGACTTTTTTGTTTATTTTAGTTTGTACTTTTCACCTTTAAATTATTGACCATCATTTTTGAAACATGATGTATACACTGAGTGATCACTGAATTATGACCACCTACCTAATACTTTGTAGGTCCTCCTTTTGCCCTCAGCTGTCCAATGTGGCATTGATTCAACAAGATGTCGGTATGGCCAACCAAGCTGTGTGTAATGCGGTCAGCAATGCAGGTATGGAGGTGATTGGTGTATCCAGACACCTGCTATGCCTTTCCATAGTGTCCCACAAGTGCTCTACGAGATTGATATCGAGGGAGTTCAGAGGCCAATCAATATGCTGGAAGTCAGAATTGTGTTCCTCAAACCATTCCTGCACAACAAGTGCCCAATGGCTCGGTGCATTGTCATCTTGGAAGACACCATCGCCATTCGGGAAAAAGTAACATAGCGGGATGTACACAGTCAGCAAGCAGTTGACGATAGCAGAGACCACTGACGTTGTTCCACATGCACCAGGGGTCCAAATTCCTGCCAGTGAAACATGCTCCACACCATACAACCACTTGCAACAGCCTGCACTTTTGATACCATGCATGATGGATCAAGAGCCTCATGTTGTTGATGCCAAATCCGTACACAACCATCCACCATGTGGAGTAAATAACACGACTCATCTGACCAGCACACTTTCTTCCAGACTTCTAAAGTCCAACTTGCATGCTCTTTGTACCAGGTGAGTCTTTTACGCTGATGAACCTTGGTTAGGAGAGGATGCCATAGCAGTCCTCTGCTGGTATAGCCCATACATGCGATGCATGGTCATGCCAGATATTGTTCCGGGTTGGCCCATGTTGTATTGGGTAGTCAACTCTTCAACAGTGCTGCACCTGTTCGCCTGTATGGATGGAAGGGACTGTTTTGATGATCGAGCAACCTTGTCTAACACGATGTTAAGCATTCTGAGTAGCTCTTGAACACTGATGCTGAATGGATTTTTTTTTTGGTAGTTGTTGGCACATCGGCTTCTGTGGCCATAATGCACCTCCCAAGGTTTTTGCAGTACTTTGATCCAAGCCCGAGGCGGGATTCGAACCCGCGACCTTTGGGTTGCCAGGCAGGCACTTTACCCACCCGGCTAGTCCAGTCGGCACTGAATGAATGGTTGGCAGTCTGACATCTTATAAAGATTTTCCCATCATGGGTCAAAAATGGATATCCATGTGGGGTGGCCTGGCAGGAAGTTAGCTTACAGGCATACTGTAGAGACAACTGTTTCTGTCAAAGCAATAATGATGGTTCATTTGCTTTGACATTAGACAGGTGATGTTCTGATTGCAACAGTAGAAATATGGATGGCTTGATGGTGAATGTGGTCAAGCCACCGAAGTAGGCTATTTCTGGCAGATGCATATACCTGAGAATCAATCTAATTTTGACCGTATAAGTGTATAATACAGACACAGTAAAGTGCACCACCAGTCTGTACCCAAAAAGAGATCATGGAGTATGTTCAGCCCTCTTGTGCACCTTGTGCTTAGTTGATGAATATGTTGGAGAAATGTCAACTTTTATCAACTATGAGTCCCAAGAATTTCGTCTCAGATATTACGGGGATGGTGCTTTGTCTAAGTCTTAATTCAGGTTTGGGGTGAAGGTTATGCTTGTGACAAAAATGGATGCAAATCTTCTTTGGTGAGAACCTGAAACCATTTGCCATGGCCCAGGAGTTAAGATAGTAAATGACTTCTTGCAGTTGAATCTCAATAATCCTCATGTTGCATGATTGAGAAAGCATACTGAAGTCATCAACACAGAGTGCACAGTTTTTGGTTGGAGGAAGTTGTTCAGTAATAGAGTTTACTTTAATGGCAAAAAGCATAACACTTAAGGCAGATCCTTGCAGTAGTCCCTCCAAAAGGACCAAGAGACAGTGGATCCTTGGGGGAAAAAAACAAAGGGATAAAAAGTTTTTAATAAAAACGGGAAGAAAGGGTTATAAAGATCTTTTAAAATCTCAAAGAAGATGAACACTAGGTGTTCTCTTTATAGGAACATATCATGAATAGATGTTTCCATTTTAATTAAGTAGTCCAGAGAGGACCTGTTCCTTCGGAAGCTGCAATGAAAGCAGGAGAGAAGGCCATCTGATTCTAAGTACCATAAAAGATGTGCATTGGCCATCCTCTCCAATATTTTGCACAAACAACTAGTCAGAGCAATAGGACAGTAATTTTTTGAAAATTTAGGATCCTTTCCTGGCTTAGCAAAACAATAATAATTGCTTCACCATGTGTCTGGAAACTGCTCTCCGAGGAAAATTCTATTCCAGGAATAGCAGGTGGCCCATGGATTTTGGTGACAGATGTTTATTCATTTCATAATCAATGTCATTTGGTCCAACAACAGTTGCTTTGATAAGTGTGAAGCTGTTTTCAGCTTGTATAGTATAAATAGCCCATTACGTGGGGTAAATACCCTTTGATGTAAAATTAACGGCCTGTTTTTCAGTTTTATGTTTAAGAGCCAGAAGCTCTGGGGAGTAAGATGATGTTGGAAAATGTTTCCTCAAGAGCACTGTCTATTGCAGTTGAGTCTGATGTGTGTTTTCTCTTCATTTTTCAGATTTTATCCCAGACTACCCATTTAGAGCTGGTCACTTGTGCACATGTGCTTAAAGGCTATGAGATTAGCTGTGATGGAATATTGTTGGAATGCCCTCAAAGGCTTTGTTTTGTCTTTTTTTTTTTTTTTTTTTTGTTGCTATGTATTCTGAATTCCACCATTGTTTAGGAAATGGTAGAAACTGGATGGATATTTTTGGAATTGCAACTGCAGTTGAATGGATGATAATTTCTGTGATGTGCATGACTGCCTCACTGATAGGTTCCTGACTGATTGACTAGTGATGTCAAAATTTGTTAAATGTGCTGAAAGGCATTTCAGTCAGCCATTGTGTGCCCTGGGGAGTAACGTTCTTCATGAAGTTTTGTAAAAATGAAAACTTTGTACACAAATACTAATCTCTTTAAAATCCAGTACCCTTGGGGGAGTGGGAGTTGCCAAGTTTTAAAATTTTCTGGTTTACATACTGGTTGAGTGGGTTTTAGAGGAATGCAAACAACTGAATTGCTTACACCTATAAATAAGTTCAGACCTGTTTTGTTCTTTCATCTGATTTTGTGGACAGCAGAATTTAAACTGCATATATAATGCAATAGTCTTAATTCTCAGAGTATAACAAACTTGCCTGGTATTGCACTAGTTTCCACAGATAGCTTTAGCTATATTAAAATTCTGAAAACTGATTTTGATCTGGTATCCAAAAACAACTGTTTTTGGATACCAGATCAGACCAAGATTAAAGTGACCATAGAGATCTACTGAAGGATCATTTAGTCCTAAAACAGGCTGTCATAGCAGTTTCATCTTTTACACATTCAATCAACCTCTTGGAGAGGCCATCTGTACGTAGTGCAATAACAGAGTAACTTGTTGTAAAGATTAAATTATTTTAAAATTAAATTAATTTTAAATTAAATTAAATCAGCAATAGAATGTCAATTACTGATTTATTAGGAAAGATCATGAAAAATGTCAACTATGGAAAAGCAGCAGGTTATACACAAAATGCTGAAAGCTAAGGAAAAACAGTGTTACTGTGGTTCTCAAAGGATAGGCTTCAGAATGTTATTTCATTAACTTAACTAATATATATATATATATATATATATATATATAAAAAAAAAAAAAAAAGCTGAATATGGAAATTACAGAGAGATTTCCCACCTTGGTGTGGAATTACAACTTTTCAAATCTGGTATCCAAAATCCAGACATTTTTAGATTTGATATTCCCCTCCCCTTCTCCATATATTGCTTGGCTATTCACACAATTCAGCATACATTTACTTACTAGTAAGCTCCTCAGATTTTTAAATGTATGGCAGATTCACTTGTTCAAGTAATGCTACACAATTTAAAAAGATATTAGAAACTTAGGAACCATTGATAATAATATTTGTCTAAGTTGGACATAAGACCAATCCTTAGTGCTGAGTTCTTGTTCCCAATTTCTGCTTCCTATCAATGTTCAAGAGCACTGTACATACAGTCCAAAGGGTTTAATGTAGTGTTCAGAAAACTGGCTTGTCATATACCTGAAACTTTCCAGATAAATTGTTTGACATCTTGTTATGCAAAGAGATTGTAACCCAGATTCCACACTCAATAAAATGTATAATGTATTTATTTCTCTGGAATGACTTTATTTTTGCTTAAAGATCCTAGGGCAACTGGAAAATGTTCTGTATGAATTATGGGGGGGGGGGACTTTTGGGGCAGTCCCTTGTACCAGGTAAAATCTGTGCAAGTATCTTGGAAAGGCACTGGATGCCAAGGATCAAATATTCACACTAAGACAAATTATAAAAAATCAAAGGAAACATAATGAGAACCTGTATTTAGGATTCAGTGATTTTGAAAATGCATATGATTTTAAGAGGAAAAAGACTGTATAAAACAACAAAATCACTGAATTTTATAATCTGCAACAAAAATTAATCTGCCACTAATCTGACAGTAGCAGCAGATTAATTTTTCAAAAAGTTCCTGAAAATAAAATTAATTTGCAGAAATTTTACTAATTATTCAAGTTTTATATAACCCTAATTTAGAAATAATCCTTTATACAGGGTCATCAAAAAGGCGTCAGTGATTTCCCTTTTAATTATCTTTGGAAATATCTGATCGATTGCTGTGATCATAGCAGCAAACAGTGTGGTAATTCACTGAGTTTTACCTGACTTCAACAATGACCTTGGCTACACCGTGAGTGTGCACTACTCAATCTCATTTAACATGGCACTAGCCATGTTAAATGAGAATTGAATCTTGTATGCATGCAGTCTCAGTCATTTATGAAGCACATTCTGAATGATGGTCTTTGGAATGCCAAGCTTCAGGCTGCGATGAGTGATGAATTTCTTTGGACTACGTAAGCAAGACTATCTCAAGCACTCCACATTCTCTTCAAACGGTGGTCGGCCTGGAGATTTCTTAATGTCTACACTGCCGGTTTCCTTAAACTGATTAAACTAATGTATGTTGGTATAGACATTAAGAAATCTCCAGGCCGACCACCAACGCCTGAAGAGAATGTGGAGTGCTTGAGACAGTCTTGCTTATGTAGTCCAAAGAAATCCATTGCTCGTCGCAGCCCGGAGCTTGGCATTCCAAAGACCACCATTCAGAATGTGCTTCATAAACTACTGAGACTGCATGCATACAAGATCTAACTCAAACACAAAATCAAACCTGAAGACTGTCCCAGATGTACTGAATTTGCTAGTGCCATGTTAAATGAGATTGAGTGGCTGTGCGCACTCACAGTCACTGCTGAGGTGTCAAATAAAACTTAGTGAGTTACCACACTGTTTGCTGCTACAATCACAGCAATCAATCAAATATTTCCGAAGATAATTAAAAAAGGAAATCATGGACACCCCTGTATTCTATCTTTGTAATCAAAATATATCTTTGCAGTCAAGGAAGAGGGAGTAAAAAGAAACTTTGCAAAATATCTAAATGTATAAAAATCTGTATATTTCTACCTGTTGAAATAGAACAGATTCTCATTCCATGAAGAGAACTTCTTTAACTTCTACTTAATCTGGTATAATCCTGTGTATCAGGCTATTATACAAAATGAAAAAACTTATACAGAGTTAAGTGAATAAGTTCCAGCACATAAAAAGAGCTAACTCAGATGTTAGCCAGTTACGGACTGCACAGTACCTTGATTTCCAATTCAGAACAAAGAGCAAAATACACAAGTGATTCTGAATGCTAGTTTCAATTGCATGGCGGTTTTTTTCCACTTGTGGATATTACAGCTTATAAATGCTACTTTGGCACAGAAAAGAGGATAGTCACAATCAGAAACAGTGACTTTAAATAACTTCATTTATCTACTCAAATTTAATCCTTTACAGTTCAGCATTAATTTCACTATTCTCCCATGTGGTCCAGATAAAAAAAAAAAAAAAAAAAAGTGCTACTCAAAATCTAATATTCACAAATTCTTGGGTGGGCTTACATAAGCTAACAGGAGAGGGCCTGTGATAATAGTCATCTCAGGTTCTCTTGCAATTAATTGCATTATTTTTTGAAATATGGCAAAAGACACCTTGTTTAAGTTAGTTTATTTAGCCTTATTGACTAAATGCACTATACAATTAGGTAATGTTTCAGGAACCTTGCTGGAACCCATCATCAGACCAAACAAGGCTCCTGAAACATTACCTAACTGTACAGTACATTTAGTCAATAAGTCTAAATAAAATAACTTTAAAAAAAAAGTGGCATTAGGATTATTTATAGAGAGAAAAATTTTTAACGGTAAAAACAGTTCAGTTTTGAAATCCTTGATTTAGCAGACCAAAATTAAAACTTGAAGCAGTAAATTCAAAAATTTGTAATAATTTCTTTATCAGAGTGCCTATATGAGATGAGATTTTGATGCTCTTTTTAGATAATTTGCTAAAAAAAAAACCAAAAAAAAAACCTACTTAATAGGTGCCAGTAGAATAAATACAAATCTCTTACTTGGCAAAATTGAATATCAAGGGAAGTGTGAAATTGTGCAGCAAAGGGTTAAAGTGTGTCATATAAAACAATGTCTGTAAGATAAATTCTCTCTATAGCTGAAATCTCTAATCTAATGAGAATCAAACTACAGTTACCTGCTTAAGTCACACAGATTTATGATGAACTCTGCATAGACTACAGTTATTTAATATAAAGCAAAATCTCACTTAAAATTGCAGTTCATTCTTGAAAAAAAAGTGCAAGCATATCCGGTTTTTTTCATATGAATATAAACTGGAGTTGTATGTATTGAATGTATTCAAAACTTATTTTGAATACATTCAATAGGAAAGATGAGAAAACTATCAATTTAAAATACAAGCACAGTATTTTAGAAATGGATTTTAAACATACATTTATAATTTATTTAACTTGATACTGTACTGTACCATACTGTTTATTCATTTAACTTTGAGGCATATGATGCTTTCCTGCATCATATACCTCAACTAATGCTAATGCTAACTTCCTTTCTCTGGAACAACCTTCCTTCATACGTATTTCCTGAAAATTACAATCTACAGAAGTTCAAGTCTAATGGCAACACATATCCTCTTTCATCTTCTCAACCTTCACTCCATGCACAGTACTAAGTACTGTAGGTTCTAATACCTCTCATATTTGGGGTTTTCATAAAAAACTATACCAAGTGAAATAACTGTTTAAAATACATTTCTAAAATATTGGAAGGGACTGAGCTCTCCTAGTGTTTTAAGTCTGATGAGAGACCAATAAGTCCCAAAACAGGCTATTATAGTAGTGCCCCATCTTTTATATAAACAAACTAGTTTTCATGACATTTGTCTAAAAGCAGAATAACACCCAAGCAACTTGTGGAATCACAAAGTTTGTTCTGTTGTGAGTACAAAGACACTTGCAATATCTACTGGCATTTACAATCTGCTGGCTGCAAAACACAAGCAGATAAGGTTCCAAGAGATTTTGCACACATTTAGTCAAGAAGTTGACCCTCTTTTAACATCACAGTTACTTCATGCTTGTACTTTAATTTCCCTATAGAGTCTAATGACATTTCTAATTTCAGTAATCATAAAATCTGGTCATATTGCTTTAGCTATTAGCTCATTCTTTAAAAATAATGTGGTATTTGCATGACTATTTCAGTTATTACATTAAATTCCTTATGAGAATATCAAGCAGTCATTTCTCAGACTCTCCTGATACATTAATTCCTCTGTAAGAGGTATCAGTGTGCCAGAACAGCAAACAAAATGGGATGAAAATTCTGCAATTTGCCAAATCTGCAAATCATACTTTTATCTTAATAGAGAAATTTCTATGCATATATAATTACTAGTGTATAGCTACCTGCAAAATATTCAACATTTATATTCAACAGTAACATTTATGGTTTAGCATTCTTACCAGCTTCCTTTTTCTTTGCTTTAGCTTTAGGTGTGTCATCAATCAGCAAGGTTTCCAGTGGCAAACTGTCTGGTAAGATGTAATAGCGAATATTGTTGCCTCGGATACTCAAGGTTTCTAGTTGAACTGGATCACGGTTCTTTACTGTCATTTTGACAGCTTTCAAATGTGTGTTCATTGCAACATCAACTCCTATTTAAAAAATAATTTAAGAAATTATAAAACATTATCCCTTTATTTCTGTAAATATCTTAAACAATCTTGATGGCTGTGATTTTCCCCAAAAATTTTACCCCTACCCCATTTGGTCCCATTACTCAAGTTCTATATTACTAGAACTTTTAAGAGTGGCACTAGTGACTATTACCTATTGTTCACTTTGCTGTTTAGAAATATGATACCTCCAATGTTAAGATTATTATTATTTTTTTAAGTAATCAGGAAATATGATGGTCATTGGAGTGGTTTCCAGGCAGCCTACTGGATTGAGCTGATGTCACGTGTCAACAGCCTGCCTGAACTGAAGCTCAGTAGGCAGATAAAACTATCCATTAAAAAAAAAAAAAAAAAAAAAAAAGAGATTAACCCACTGGGAAAGGGAGCGATACTGACTGCAGTTCTTGCATACAATATAGTGATTGCTAATTGTGGCATGTGATGGGTTAATTTTTTTTTTGTCTTCTCAGCATTTACCCTCAAAGGAGGGATTAATGAAACATATATAGAGAAGGATATGCCTGTTCCAGCTTGACCTGTTTTTAATTTTGTCCTTTATGATAACAAGGTAATGCTGGGTGCTTTATCATGTGGTTTCCAGTTTTGGTTAGCAGTGCTAGGACCGTACTATTCTGCCCAAGCTCCATTAGTACGATATTCTCTATTAGACCTGTGGCCTGGTACTTGATCACTGTGGCAAGGGAACAACGGAGTCCAAGTTTGTTGGTCTTGTGCAACATCAGTGTTTTTCCTGCCTTGAGAAATCAGCCCTTAAATCTCTGTGATCAGTAAGAAGCTTTTTACTGATCACAGATTTACAGGTAGCTACTCCCACAGCTGTAGTACTGCTGCATAATGGATTTGAAAGTCCATTCACATTTGATGTCTTAACTTCCTTCTAAGAATTCATGAGTGTTTTGGATTCTTTTAAAGGGACTATTAAAGCTAAATCAATAGAATAAATTACACAAAGTATATGTATAAATAGCTTCAGTTTGGCAGAAAACATCACAACAACAATTTATATTTACTCGGACTGGAGCATTGCTATTCAGTGGTGCATTTGTTAATATTTACTGAAATCACTTCTAAGGTGTCATTGAATGACACCTTAGAAGTGATTTCAATGGACACTGCTCATCGTGGACTAATGTTATTAGTGGAGTCCCTCAGGGCTCAGTGTTGGGTCCATTATTGTTTTCTGTATTTATAAATGATATTGATGATGGTATATCAAGCTTAATGTCCAAGTTTGCAGACGATACAAAGGTTGGCAGGGTTGTCAAGGACACTACTGACACTATGCTGCTGCAACAGGATCTGGAAAGGTTGAGCAGATGGGCTGAGAGGTGGCAAATGAAGTTTAACATTGACAAATGTAAAGTACTACACATGGGAAACAGCAACCCCAGAGCAACGTATCAACTCTGTGGTACTACACTGACAGTGGTAGAGAATGAAAGGGACTTGGGGGTGGTTGTGCAGGCAGATATGAAGTTCTCTGAGTAGTGCAGACGGGCTGCAAGAGTAGCTCATGGAGTATTGTCAATGATATACAGGAATTTTTCCAGCAGGGATAAGGAGGTGATTATTCCATTGTATAAGGCAATGGTCAGGCCACACCTAGAGTACTGTATACAGGTCTGGAGGCCTCATTTCAAGAAGGATATAGAGCTGCTGGAACGAATACAGAGAAGGGCAACAAGATTAGTGAATGGAACAAAGGGGTGCTCTTACGAAGAAAGGCTTAAGTTTTGCAAATTACAGTGTCTGGAGACTAGGCACCAGCGAGGTGATCTGATAGAGGTGTATAAAGCCTTGAATGGTTTAAGCATGCTCAATGCTGATGGGATTCTTCCTCTAGCTCAGAAAAATCACCTGAGAGGGCATAAATTCAAATTGAGAAAAGACAGATGTAGGATAGACGTGCGGAAATTTGCCTTTAGTCAGCAGGTGGTTGGTTGGTGGAACAGACTTCCATCCCTTGTGGTGGAGGTTGATAGCCTAAATAAGTTTAAGGCTCAGCTGGACAGGTATTTTGAACAAACAGAGGGGTGAAGTGGAAGTGGGTTTTTTTTTTTTTTTTTTTTGGCTGATGCTGCATAAGCTTGCTTTCTTGCATCAAATGCCTCTACTAATGCTAATGCTAATGAGGTATATCAATATTATAAAGGAGGTATGTTATACCAGTGGTGTATTTGGGCCGGAATGCACTGGAATGACGTTCCGGTACTTTTTTCTAAATGTCATAGTAGAAAATCATTAAATTTATACACCTAATATTACGAAACTATGGCATAATCAAAGGGAGAAATATCTATTTTACCCATTGCTACTAAAAATATATATTAATAGTAATCTTTAAAATTAATAGATTTCTTTAAGAATTTATTTAAAAACAAAAATATAAATTTCGCAATGAAACTTGAACGTTTCTTACTAAAGTGCAATGTGTTAGATAAAGAGATCCAACGAATGAGATATACTGTGATGTGCGCAAACACTGCATTTTGATTCACCATGAGCCAAATGCTAGAACTTGTTCTATGAACCGCGAGTCTCAAGCCTGATTCAGTTACTGTAAGGTCGATGTGGTGTTATCATATAGTCTTCTGGAGAACGAGCGTTGATGTACTATTTTTTTTAGCAATATACCTCTGGTTATACCACCTGCAGGAAAACACCTGCCAAAAATACCTGAAACAATTCATCAAGACAATTTTCATGCTCACATAGCAATGGTTGACAGTTTCTGGCCAATCAAATAAATGCCTGTGGTTCACAACTCCTTTACTCTCTGGACGTTGCTCACCACAACCTATTTCCAAAGCTGAAACTGAAGCTCAAAGGAGATTTAAGATGTCCTGAAGATTCAGTAAAAATTGCCACAGATGTTGATATTATCAGGAAATAAAGAATTTCAGATATACTTCTAACGAACTGCAGAACTGATGGGCTCAGCATATATATTTGGAAGGGAACATGATGTGAAATTAGGCAAGACAAAACAAATCCTTGTATTTAAATACAGTCGAACTTGGTTATAATGAGCATGGACAAGATCATGGCTGTAATGAGAAAAAAGCCATAATGATTGTAACTTATGCTTATTCCCATACAATTCCCATCCGTGTAGTACACTGTTATAACGAGTGTACTACACGGATATACTGTACAAATTTTGGTAAGTATGCAAACAATCTTAACTGCCCGGGGTCGAAAAAACCCAATTCTTGGCATAGACAAAAATGAAACGGGCAACTTGGCTTTTTATGACCACCCGCATTGCATCGGATTAGCGGCCGGTTTATGACCATGTCATTTTGGGGATGGGGCTATACAATAGTGCATTGGCATTCTGGTTGTCACATTACCCTATTTACAGATTGTCTTGCATTCACTGAACCATAAATTTATTTCGGGACTTCTAAGAATTTTGTCAATGGGAGTCTAAGAACTTTGTATGCAGATAACTTTACTGTCATTTTAAATAAAATCAGTCAGAAACGAACCCTTCCTTTGGAAACATGTCTATTAACAAAAGAAAGTCACAAAATTATTCGTGAGTTAGAATGTTGTGCAAAAAATGTTGAAGTGTGTAAAAAGTTTCTTTGTCCCTTCAACAGTAATGACATTGTGGAAGAATAAACGTGTTCACATATCGGCACTCTAAAAGAACATAACCGATATAAAAAAAAAAAAAAAAAAAATTTAGAAAGTGTGAGGTTACAAGTGTCGATGAAGCATTGCTTCAATGGTTCACTACACAAAGAAGTGCTGGATCTTCAGCAATCTTGAGGCCCAAGTGGAAAAATTTGCTAAACAATTTGGATGCAACGATTTTGTACGTAACAATGGTTGGCTGGATTGATTTAAAAATCAAATACAAGCATATTAATATAAATAATATGTAAGTATATATTAATTTTTTTTTCCCTCTCTAATATTTCTTTTGTTTTTTGAATATCTTTTTATCAAGTTATTGAGAATTAAAAAAAATAGGAGGTAGATTTAACTCATCACTGATATAGTGAGTAACAGTTATAACAAGAAATTTTGTCAGTTCCTTGATGCTTGTTATAACCAAGTACACCTGTATATGGGTAGCATTTTCTGTGTTGACCTATAATCCTTTAACTTGTACATGGCAAAGAAACTTTTTTCTACCTTGTCTATATTTGTCAGAAGTTTTTCCTTTAGTTTAATTTTTACTTTAACAACCTACACAACTTTTTAGTTGTATATATCAGTACTCTAACAATACAATCAACCAAAGTGAACGCTAGGCTAAACATTTCCCCCACTAAACAGGTGCAAGATAAGATACCAATACTATCATCAATATTTTTAAACTGTTTAGACTTAATAATCAAAAATTTACTATACAAAAATTATAAAATTGAATTACCTGTTATTGTACCATGAACTTGAGTTCCATTTTTCAGTTCAATGGTTACTGTTTCGTGACTTAATTTCATGAGAAACCTGTAAATGGATTTAAGGTTGACAAATTTTGAATGTATGAACTTTGTATTATTCACAAAAGATTAAATAAAGTAAAATCCAGCTGCAACAAACCTCTGAGGTATATATTTTTGTTCTTTTGATTTTGGAAAAAAGTTTGACAGAGGACATTCAGTTTATAAATTCATAATCTTGGACTTACAAACTTTTCCACAAATCACGGTCCTTTTAATTGGGGGGGGGGAAATCTAAATATTTTAACAAAATTACAGAACTAAAACTCGTTAGTTTTCTTGGAGTTTTTCATTTCTGAAAATTCTCTTTCAGTCGGTTATTTATTGAGGATAAACTTTGTCTGAAAGAAGACTTACCACCTTGCATAAAATCTCACTAACATTTTTTTTCCAATCACTTTATTTACTTCATATAAGGGAAGACTATTGATCTCCTTAAAATCTCACTAAAATTTTTTAGGATTCTACCCCTCCAACCTCCCATTTAGCCAGTGACTGCAAGAGCAGTATAAAAGTTTTATTAAAAGAACCATTATTTATTCAAATAGGTTTTACTGCATTTTACTTTTCTAATACCTAAAAATAGTAATTTCCATTTTACTTTAATTAACCAATGATTTGAAATCAATAAATAAATAAAATAACAAAATATATATATTGGTATAGAGATTATAGTTTTGAAAGCATGTTTTATTTATAACAAATACAGTTAGTATATAAAATTTTAATAAACAACATACAGTATTCAGAAACACAGTATAGTCGGTATAACTAATTAATTTTCACACACTAATACAGCAATTTTTGTCTTTAAGTGTTAATATTTTTCACTTACTACGAAAATTCAACTTTAGTATACAATCAAAAATTTGAGTTCAGAGAAAAAAAAAAAAAAAAAAAAAAAGAGTTGAATTACGGTACTAATTCCAATACTTTTTATGTTGAATAAGTGAACCACTTATGGGAATGTGAAAATATGAATCTTTTGTAATGGCAAAAAAAAAAAAAAAATTGAATTTCTGTACCACCACCGTTGATATATACAGGGTGATTCACTACCAGTGCAACAAACTTGCAGGAGGTGTGTAGGGGGCACAAAGATGAATCGGAATCACATAGCATTGCAGGGTCCGAAATGCCTTCGTCATGCAGTAGAGGACATTGAACACGGAGGTCCCGTGAACAGCGATCCTGCTGGAAGTCAGCATTTGCTAACTGGTTCCCGAGGCAGTACGATGGACAAGTATTCAAACATTGTACTGGCCGACATGCACCTCGCGTATGGAGCTGCGGACTGTAACAGGCGTGCTGCTCTGCGCTTGTACTAGGAATGTTTCCTGCACAGGTGTGCTCCTCATCATACGATTTTCGCACATGGCACAGGTTACGTGAGACTGGTTGTTTCATGAGAGGTATCATGAATCGAGAGCGAACGACGAAGACGCCAGACAACGAGGAGAATGTCCTACGTCTTACAGAAGGCAATCCGAATACGAGTACTCGAGTGATAGGCCAACAATTGGGTATTTCCCAATCCACTGTATGGAGGATACTGTCAACAAACCAAATGAGTTCATCCCATCTGCAATGCGTCCAATCATTGGAGCCTGTGGATTATCCACTCCGGAGGACTTTTGCTACTTGGTTTCTTCAATAGAAACAGTTTGCAAATGCTGACTTCCAGCAGGATCGCTGTTCATGCGACCTCCTGTTCAACATCCTCTACCGCATGACGAAGGCATTTCGGACCCTGCAATGCTATGTAATTCCGATTTGTCTTTGTGCGCCCTACACCTCCTGCAAGTTTGTCGCACTGGTAGTGAATTGCTCTGTATATAGATCGATGAGCCAAAACATTATGACCACCTACCTAATATGATGTTGGTCCTCCACGTGCAGCCAGAACAGCTCGTACCTGGCGAGGCATGGATGCTACAAGATTTCTAATTGTGTCTTGTGGGTACCAACACATAACTCCTGTAAGGTCTGTAGTTGAGATGCCACAGATCGGAGTTGCTGTTCCAACACAAACCACAGATGCTCAATGGGATTGAAGACTGAGGAATTGAGGCCAGGACAATACCTGGAAGTCTTCCTCATGTTCCGCAAACCAGTCTAGAACAATCTGGGCAGTATGGCATGGTGCATTATCCTGCTGAAAGATAGCACTGTCAGAGGGGAAGACCCTTGCCATGAAAGGCTGTACCTGGTCAGCAATGATGTTTAGGTAGTTGATAGACGTCAGTGCCCAGCACATGGATGACTGGACCCAGGGTATCCCAGCAGAACATCGCCCAAAGCATGACAACGCTACCACTGGAGTGTTTTGTCCCACGGTGCACCCAGGCAGCATCACTTCCCCCAGGTAAACAATGCACACATATCCAGCCATCCACACAGTGCAACAGGAAACGTTATTCATCGGAACAGATGACATTCTTCCAATCACTCAAGGTCCAGTTTTGATGCTCACGTGCCCATTGTAGGCGCTGTCGCAGGTGAACCATGGTTAGCATGGGCACTTGGAGCAGCCTATGCTACGCAGCCTCATTTTCAACAGGGTTCGATGTACTGTGTGTTGTGACACATTACTCCGTCACCAGCATTCCAATTACCGACAAGTTGGGCCCGGGCACCCCCCTTCTGTTGCCATGTACCATCTGGGAGAGCCTTCGCTCACCTCGAGCATTGATGAGCCGTGGTTGTCCAACACCTTGCCGGCGGTTCGTGGGTTCCCCCTCCTCGGACCACTTTCGGTAGGTTCTAACCACGGCTGACTGTGAGCATCCCACCAGCTGTGCCGTTTCAGATATGCTCTGTGCCAGTCATCTGGCCATTACAATTTGGCCTTTGTCAAACTCGCTTAAATCCGCTGGCTTTCCCATCTGAAGAATAAGAGTAACACTGATTAACAGAGCTCAATATCAGGTGTTTTTTATACCATGACCCAACCAGCACATGCACCACAGTTGCTTTGATTTGCATAACGACTCGCTGGTCATAATGTTTTGGCTCATTGGTGTATATATATATAAAAAAGAAAAAAAACAAATTGAATACAATCCGTGAAGGATGTTGAAAACTTAGGGGCATGATACCAATTTTTTTTTTTGGCATCATTTCCTAATTAAAGTAAATGATGTTGCCCATTTACTTTATTCCCCTCATAACTGTATTTACAATATGGGGTACGTCTGCAAGTTGTGTGTGTTAAAGTGACAAGGGACTTAAGGTAAAGAAATGCTAGTGGATAAAGCCTGTAATTTCATGTATTCTTTAGTTGTTCTGCCCACTTCCTGGATGGGAAAAACAACCCCAAATGATAAAAACCACGTAACCCTAACCTGAGGCCAAATAACTAAGCCATGGTGTGGGGGGGGGGGATTCTCATAAATTCCTCTCATCTCAATGACATTCAAATCCAGTCCTTTTATATGTGATGTAGAATAATGGCTATTGTAATCAGTGTGCTACCCACAAGGTTAATATGGGATAAACCGAGCTAAAGGATAATTAGTTTTAGACTACTGATGAAATTGCGCTTTATTCATGATTTTCACGAAGTTTCACTATTAACAAGAGTTTTTATTATTATTATTGGTAGTAGTGGCACATGATGCAAGAAAGCAAGTTTATAAAGCTTCGGACAAAAAAAAAAAAAAAAAACCTCCCATATCATCAGTCCGCACCCTCCGATAATTTGTTCTTCCTTAAATTTATTCCCACTATCCACTTCCATAAGAACAGGTGGAAGTTTGTTCCAACAATCAACTATCTGCTGCCTAAAGGCAAACCTCTGCACATCTGTCCTGCAACCATCCTTCCTCAATTTGGGTTTATGCCCCTCATGTGTGTAATCTGAGTAAGAGGCTGATATCAATGCTGAATGATATCAGCATTGGCTTGCTCAATCCATTCAAAGTTTTAAACACCCCAGTCAGATCACGTCACAGGTTCGTGATCTCCAGCTGCAAGTTGCAGAAACGAAGCCTTTCTTGGTAAGACCACCCCTTATGTTCCTTTCACTCGTTACCTTTCTCTGCACCTGTGACAGCAGCTCTACATCCATCTTAAAATGAGGCCTACAGACCTGTATGCAGTACTCAAGATGAGACCTAATCACACTGACTTAGACAATGCGATAATCACTTCCTTATCCCTGTTAGAAAAATTCCTGTATATAGTAGTAGTGACATGTGATGCAAGAAAGCAAGTGTATGAGCTTATTCAGCATCAGCCAAAAAAAAAAAAAAAAAAAAAAATCACATAACCATTCCCTCTAAATGTTTATCCAGTTCCTCTTAAAATTTATTTAACCTATCAACTTCCACAATGACAGATGGAAGTTTGTTCTAGCAATTAACCACCTGCTGGCTAAAGGCAAATTTCCGCACATCTATTCCACATCTGTCTTTTCTTAATTTGAATTTATGTCCCCTTAGGTTCATAATCTGAACAAGTGGAAGAATTCCTTCAGAAATCAGCGTGCTCAACCCATTCAAGGCCTTACAAAGTATACACCTCAATCAGATCACCGTGCAGGTGCCTAGTCTCCAGCCATTGCAATTTGCAGAACTTAAGCCTCTCTTGGTAAGAGTATCCCTTCATTCCCCTCACCAATCTTGTTGCCCTTCTCTATACACGCTCAAGCAAATCTACATCCTTCCTAAAATGAGGCCTCCAGACCTGTACGCAATACTCAAGGGCGTGGCCTGACCAGTGCCTTATACAGAGGGACAATCACCTCCTTTGCCCTGCTAGCAAAATTCCTATATCATTGACAAAACCCCATGACCTGCCCTGGCAGCCGGTCTGCATTGCTCAGAAAACTTCATATCTGACTGCACCAGCAATCTGCAAAAGGTCTTTTCATTTTCTACCACTTAAGTGTAGTACACACAGTTGGTACGTTTCTCTTGGGTTACTTCTACCCATATGCAGTACTTTGCATTTGTCAAGGTTAAACTTCAGTTGCCACTTCTCAGCCTATCTGCCCAAATTTTCTAGATCCTGTTGCAGTAGCACACTGCCATTACTGTCATTAACAACCCTGCCAACCTTTGTATCATTTGCAAACTTCGACACTAAGCCTGACATACCTTCATCAATATCATTGATAAATATACAAAACAACAGTGGATCCAACACCGAACCCTGTGGGACTCCACTAATAACATTAGTCCACGAAGAGCAGCACCCATTGATTACCACCCTCCGTCTTCTCCCACTCACCCATCCTTTTATCCATTGTAGCAACTTACCCTTAATACCATTTATACAGTAGCCCCGTAGCAATATGGCCTTAGTTGCTAATGCTCCTAAAAACCAAAATAACAACAACACTGGTTAAAGATTGCAGCAATAATTCAGACACAGCATGGGTTTGTTAAGGGAAAGTCTTGTCTGACAAATTTGATAGGATAATATGATGTGGTTACAAAGGAACTGGATGCAAAAAATAATTTTGATATCATATACTTGGATTTCAGGAAAGCTTTTGATATCAAAATAATTTTTTGCATCCAGTTCCTTTGTAAACACATCATAATATCCTATCAAATTTGTCAGACAAGACTTTCCCTTAACAAACCCATGCTGTGTCTGAATTATTGCTGCAGTCTTGTCTAGATGATCCTGCAATGCATCTTTAACCAGTGTTGTTGTTGTTGTTATTATTTTGGTTTTTAGGAGCATTAGCAACTAAGGCCATATTGCTCCGGGGATATGTGGTGGTCACGGGCTTGAACCCCGATCTAATCAAGAAGCATGTGCTGCGCACTGCTGCTCCTGCCCATCTGGCTACGGAGGCACCCTTTAACCAGTGACTCCATCATTTTACCCAGAATAGAAGTTAAACTAACTGGTCTGTAATTACTCATGTCACCCTTCGATCCCCCTTTGTGAATTGGGGATACATTTGCACATCTCGTGTCCGTGAGGACCTCCCCCGAGTCCAAGGATGCTCTCATAATTATGGCTAAGGGTTTGCTTACTTCCTTTGCTGCCTCCTTTAATATAACTGGATAGATCCCATCCACCCCAGGTGCCTTTCTTATGTTTAACTTCAACAATTTCTCCTCTACTTTGCTCTCAGTTATTACAAAATCATTAAGCACCCTGCTACAATTTGTTAACCTTTTGGCATTTTCAAACCTTAATAACTCCTCATGTGTGAATGTAGATGCAAAATACTCATTCAGTTTGTTTGCTATCTGAGCAGGATCATCAACAGTCGAACCATCGATATCAAGTGGACCAAAAATTCCATAGATATCATTGACAAAAATTCCATAAGCTGTCCTGGCAGCCTGTCTGCATTACTCAGAGAACATCATATCCAAAAGTACAATTACCCCATGTCTTTTTCATTTTCCACTACCGTGAGTTTTACTACTACAGAGTTTTATGTTAATCCAGAATTACTGCTACTCATATGCAGTATCTTACATTTGTCAATGTTAAACAGGGACAGCCATTTCCTAGCCAATCTGCCTAATTTTTTTAGATCTTGTTGAAGTAGCTTACCTTGATTACTGTCATTAACACCCTACCAACCTTTGTATTATCTGCAAATATATCTTCATCAATGTCATTAATAAATACAGAAAACAACAATGGGCCAGCAATGAACCCTGGGGGACTCCACTAAAAATATTAGTCGCTGAATAGCAGTGTCCATTTATAACCACTCTATCTCTTCTTATACTCAACTACCCCATTAACTAGAGCAGCGTTTCCCAAACTGGGGCCCGTAGAGCAGTTCCAGAGGGGTCCGTTTCAGGATCCTCTGGAACTGGTCAAATTATTCGTTCTATGTATAACAAATTGATGATAAATAAAGTTATTATTATATATTTATGTAAAAATAAAGTTCAGTTGTTTTAAAAATAAAACTGAATATTCTTTTAAAAAAACCCACTCTTCATATATATATATATATATATATATATATATATATATATATACACACACACACACACACATACACATATGCATATATATATACACACACACACACACACATACACATATGCATATATATAGGTCTTCAAATCTTTTTTTAATTTTGAAGGGGTCCGTAGATCTCAGTAGGTTGGGAACCACTGATCTAGAGCATTAACTTGCCCTTAATGCCACATTGCTCCAGTTTGTACAGCAGTCTTTTATGTGCAACAGTATTCAAAAATCTTCCTGAAATCCAAGTACACTGTATATGATATCAAAATTATTTTTTGCATCCAGTTCCTTTGTTACTGCATCATTCATATCCAATCACATTGGTCAAACAAGATTGTCTTTAACAAATTCATGCTGAGATTGCAGTATAATTGCATTCCTGTCTAGATGGTCCTGGATTACTTTTTAACCAGCGATCCTATTATTTCCCTGGAGCCACCTTTAAGGATGCGGAAAGGTCAGGGAATGATCACCACATATCCCCGGGGCAATATGACCTTTGTTGCTAATGCTCCTAAAAACTAAAAAAATAACAATAACACTCCAACTCTCATTTTTGTTTTCCCATTACTTATGTCACACCATACTGAATTCAACATTGCACTGGCCACCGACCAGGCTAGTCAGGTGGGTAAAGTGCCTGCCTGGCAATCCAAAGGTTGCAGGTTCAAATCCTGCCTCAGGCTTGGATCAGAGTAAAATGCAAAAACTTTGGGAGTGCATTATGGCCACAGAAGCTGATGCGCCAGCTAACAAAAAAAAAACTGCACTGGCCACCCATGTTGACTAGATGCACTTAGATGTCTTAGATTTAATATGCTTCTTAACTAAGAGCATGTCTCCTCTCCTGTTCTGTCTATCCTTTCTATACCTATTATACTCCCCACATTCAAATTCTGCATCCCTTATATCTGAGTGACACCATGTCTCCAATATTCCCACAGTAGCATTTGCATTTGACTGAATCAGCATGTAAAAATCATCAAATTTATTTACTGTGCTCTCAGCATTAGTGTACATGCACCATTCTTACTGTTAGTTACTTTAATACAGTCCAGGTATTTATTTGTTTTGTAATGACCCACAGCAGAGCTTGAAATCCCTGACACCTTTCCAGGCTGCTGCATGTTCCAGTAAAAGCAGTGCAAGAATCACTTTCAGCTCTGCTTGCAGCTCTAGTTACTCTATTAGTCTGTATATCTCTTCAAACTTATCAGTTTTCTGATCCACCTAACACTGCCTCGATAGCACCAGCAATTCTTGCACCCCTTATATTTAAGTGTATCCTGTCCCTGTAAAAACAGCCTCTCCTGTTAACAATCACAGACCGCGCTGAAAAAAATTCTGCTCCCTGAACCTTGCACAGTTTCTCCTATTGTGTTTAGGCAGAATTGCAGTTATTTCCAAATGTAATCTTAACTTGTGAATTTTTCCCAAACTTGCCCTGTATTTGTTAACTAAGTCCTCAGATCTCTTGTGCCCTTAAAACATATCTGCTCTACAATGTCATCTACTTTTGCCCCTGGCAGACATACCCTGATCCTATTCCACCTATCCTTTTGCAAATTTTCCCTGGCAATGGCATCACCAACAATAACTACCTCCTGTGGGACCAGTGCATTCTGCCCTGGTAATTACTGCTGTGCTGCTTGATGCACAAGTGAAGGCTCTGGTGTTGAGTTAGCAGCTGGGAGCTTGATGTGCCCCCATTCCATTTTAATTCTTTCAAAGTCTCAAATATCTGTGAAAACACCAAGTTTGCACCTAATTTCCTCATACTCTTTGCACAACACACACACACACACACACACACACACACACACACACACACACACACACACACACACACACACACACACACACACACACACACCATGACCACCAAATACGGAAAGGTCAGGGAATGACCACCGCATATGGCCTTAGTTGCTAATGCTCCTAAAAAACCAAATAACAAACAAACACATCCTTTGCTGTATTTTGTGGCATTCCAGATATGCATCACAAGTAGCACATTTTGTAAGGGTGTGATTCATAGGAGAACCAAGTTGTTCAGAACTTGCAAATATTTTTGTTATAACAGTAATTGTTGCACCAGGATTTATGCCAAGTGTAAATTCTAATTCAAGCTTTTAATAAAATAAAATTAAAACTCATCTACAAAATTCCTCAAAAGTTAATAATCCTTTAAGTTAAAGACACAAATACAGTATATTTTTTTACTTTAATATATTTTAAAGATACAGTCAGTTCTGCTACAATGCGCATTTGCTCCAATGTGACTGATATATTAGGGAACAATGCGAGTGTAATGTGATTTTCGCATTGCCTCATGTGCGATTTTGCCTGAGGGTAACACCAGGTGAATGCAAAATCCAGCGCCAAGCTGAACGTAGCGACCTGCCCAGCAATACATATAAGTTTATGAAGCTTAAAAAATGTCAAACATCAAAGGTGTCAGAGCTATATTTCCTATTTATTGTAGTTGTATTGTTCGGACACACTGTTGTCATTCACTGTATCACAAGATATTGCGGGCCGACTCATGTTTTCAGGAGCTCACATTTTTCAGTTCGAACAGAAATTTCGTGAAGCATGAGCAGAGGCATACATTTCTGGAGGTCACTACCATAAAAGAATTTGCAGGTCCCAGTTTATTGGGCTTTTTCATTAGTGCAATATAATTATAAACGGATAGTAAAGTCGATCTTATTGCATTCCCCATAATGCCAATAGCTGGAATTCTGTGGGTTTTTACGTTTATATGGTGAAATGTGTTTCCCCTTCCACAAAATCTTTAATCATATAAAAAACAAATAAATTTTCAGAATCTTCTGTTCATTCCCATTTTTTAAGCTTCCTATTTTTAATGCGCGAAATTGTTGCTGCGTATCTCACTTGTGCAATTTGTGTATGCTGTGTTCATCGTTATTGATTTTTTATTGTTTTTACTGTTTTAAATTTTACAATCCAAAAAAAAAGTCAGTGAACAGAAATATCAATTAGTATGTATTACAATGCTATATTTACTGTAATATTTATTTATTAGAAATTTAAGACTTTAAACCTGTTGTAGCAATTTTATTGGGTTTCTAACTTTTTTCAGTGTTTTACTTACCAGACAGAACATTTTTTTTGTTTTTTTAGTGCTCTGCCCCATCCCTATTTTTCCCACAAACACTTTTTTTTAGTGTTTTACTTACCAGACTGAACATTTTTTTTTGTTTTTTTTAGTGCTCTTCCCCTATCCCTATTTTTCCCATAAGCCCTGTTGTTTTTAATGCACAAAGTGCCATAATGCTTTGGCACTTTGTAGCAGAACTGACTGTACTTTCAGATGGGTTACAAATTCACCTATTCTCTAATTCAGCAAAAACTGAATTAGAGAATAGGTGAATTTGTAACCTATTCTCTAATTCAGAATTGCTGAATGTTGTTTAATTCAGCAAAATCTACGGAGAAATGTCCTCAAGATGAGAGAAAGTTTGATGAAGATAGCCTAGACCCCACTGTAAATAATGCATGGCTTTCAGCCACTGATGTAAATGGTCCTATAACATGGATGACAACTGAGATCCCTTTCCGTATAAGGAATTGAGGTACTCTATATGCAAGAAATAAAGGTGAGCTTGGGAATCAGTGAAGTGGAAAGAAACAGAAACCTAGAAAATAACTGACAACAGACAAAACCGATACGAAGAAAGAATATTAATATGTTCTGTGTATTATAGTTGACGCTCTGCCAACTGTTTGCAACAATAGAAACTGACATTTACACTGGCCTGTTGTAAATGTGAGGTTATTTTATAACATCATGGTATGTGACATTAGAAGAATGCCTCACAATATGTGAAGCACTTGCTTTGGCATGCAATCTTAGTTAAATACAATGGTTTCACAGATTGAAGTGATTTTATTGTGAGTTTAGAGTTTGTTTGTTTGTTTGGTTTTAGGAGCATTAGCAACTAAGGCCATATTGCTCCGGGATATGCGGTGGTCATTCCCTGACCTTTCCATATCCTCTGTATTTGGTGGTGACAGGCTCGAACCCCAGTCTAATCAAGAGGCGTGTGCTACGCACTGCTGCTCCTTCCCACCTGGCTACGGAGGTGCCTTGAGTTTAGAGTGAAGCACAATTTTTTGTAATTATTTCAAAGTGACACATCATATGATAATACTATCTGAACACATAAATAGAAGAAAGCAATAAATTTCCCAAGGAAAGAAGAACAAAAGCAGCACTGGTTGAAGTGCTCTTTTTGTTCTTTCCTTGGGAGATTCATCACACTCTTCCCTACAGCAAACATCTGATTTGTATAATGGAGCTCAAAAAGTCATTAGAAGTCAGCATGCAAGTCATATACACACCATGTGCTATGCTTATCCTTAATTTAGCAAGAGGAAAAAGGCATAAAAGCATCTGAGTGTGTTCATGATTCTTTAATCTTTTGAAAAATTTGTATAATTTTTTCAGCTCAATTTGAAGACAGCAAATATCATACAAACCTATTTCAGGAGGAAAGTATTAAAATCTACGTACTACTCAATTTCCTCTTTGCTTTAAAACTGTAAATGCATTATACATCTGATATCACTGAATCAAGACACCAAAAGAAAAGGTGCAAATTTGTAAATAATTAATATAATTAGATGGATTTAAAAAAAAAATGAATCAATGTTATGCTTCATTTGTTGAGCTTGAATGAATAAAGAGATTTTCACTGAAATATAACTCATGCAGAGATTTTCATGAGTTAATTTAAATAAGAAATCTGTTAAAAGAATCCTATGAAGATTTTGAACCAACATATTTAGAAGCAAGAAAAGGAAAAGAGAACACAGACAAGAAAGTTCTCTGATAATTATCTAAATATGTGGAGAAAATGCTTTTTTTTTTTTTTTTTTTTTTTCCTTTTTTTCAGGGAATGTGTATTCTGCTTTTCATGTGAACACTATCAATAAATTAAGATACTGAATACATGTTTTAAAGAGCAGAGTGAAAATTTTTTAATTCTGAAAGTTAAACAAAATTCAATAGCAGAGTATATTGAAATTTACAAGAAAAAAAGTTGAAGAAATACAATTATTTCCAATATTGAGGTTGCATTAAAAATATATTTATGTTAACTTATCTTTAATCATGCTTCAGACTAGAACAGAAAAGTAACAGGTTCAAAGAAGTGGGAGTGCTGTGGCTTGGCGGGGAGAGGACATATGGGTTGTGACGAACTTGTGAGTTAGTTGCTCACATACTAGCAAGATTTTTCCGGATTTACTGCATCAATTTTCTATGGCAGCATGTTAGAGAGGCAACAAGAGGAAGCAATACCCTTGATCTGATTATCAGCAGTGACCCTCCATATATTAAGAACCTGCAAGTAAAGGACCCTTTGGGTGACAGTGATCAAGTTTGCTGTTGTTGTTGTTATTTACAAGCTATTGGCGCAAGAGCAGCTTAGGCTATAATGCGCCTAGCCTAGGTAGGAGAGTTTTGTATATCAGCATTTTTTTTACTTTACTTGTGGTTTATGGCAGAACCAAGACTTTGCTATATATATTTGTATAGCTTCTCTATAAAAGGTGTACTATTAATTTTATATGTTTTGAAAGTATCCAGTTAACTTAAGGAAGTAGAAAACTTCGGTTATATTTGGCCGGTCATCTAAAATCGTTTTAAGCTTTAGATTGTTTTGTTTATTCATTATTGATTGAAAGGCTCTTTGCGTTCTCTATGAAATTTTGGACAGTTTACCATGAAGTGTTGTATAGTCAGCGGAACTTGACAGTTTTGGCATTGAGGGGGGGGGGTCTTCACCTCTGAGTAGATAACAGTGAGTCATATGTGTATGCCCGATTCGCAATCGAGCGAGGATCACTTCTTCCTGTCTATTCGATCGGAAGCTAGTAGACCATGGTCGAAGTGTTTCTTTTATTAGGCGAAGTTTGTTGTTAGTCTGATCTCATTGTTTTATACTGCTTTGGTGGATCAAGGACTTGTAATCTGTATATGGCATTGTATGAAAAGCATAATCAGATGTGGAAGCTTCTTTTGCTGCTTTGTCTGCTCTTTCGTTTCCAGTTATTCCTGTGTGGCCTGGGATCCAGCAGATTCTGATATTGTGATTTCTTTGTAATACCTTTGATACTGAAAGTTGGATATGTTGTAGGATTGGGTGTCCTTTGGTATTTGCGTTCTGCAAGGCAGTAACAGAGCTAAGCGAGTCCGTGAAAATAATGCTGTTTGCTATCTGTTTATGTTTGATTTGGTTTATAGCCATTGAAATGGCTTGTAATTCAGCAGTAAAAATACTGCATTCTTTTGGGAGTTGTTGGATGAAGGTACGATCCTCAAAATGAATTGCAGCGCCTACACAAGTCTCTGATTTAGACCCATCCGTATATATGAAAGTGTGATGTGGATATTGTTCTTTGTATGCTGCATATAACTGCTGGTAGTTTTTTCTGGATAGTGTTTTCCCCCCAGGTTTGAAAATACATATCATATATGGGTTGAACTATGCACCATGGTGGAATGGTCTGTGTAATTGCGGTAGCTATGTTGTCATAATCAAGCTCTCGGCTTAGTAGTAAATCTTTCAGACGGATGTTGGCAGGTCGATTCATCCATGGATGGGCTTGGTATATGTTTTCCCAGTTATATGAAAACAGAAAATCTCTATTTGGATGATCACTGGTAGATTTTATCTTGACGGCATAGTGCAATAACAAGTTCTGTCGTCTAAGCTGTAATGAAGGTTCATGGGCTTCTGCATAAAGGCTTTGTATAGGTGAAGTTCGAAAAGCGCCGAGTGCTATACGGAGTGCACTGTGGTGTATGGGGTCTAACCATCTCAAAGCACTTGGTTTAGCCGAGTCGTAAACAGCTGCTCCATAATCTAGTTTGGAACGAACTATAGATCGATAAAGTTTGAGAAGTGTATATCGATCTGCTCCCCAAGTTGTTGCGGAAAGAACTTTGAGAATGTTTAATTTCCTTAAGCAAGAAAGCCTGAGTTGTTTAATGTGATCAAGGAATGTTAGTTTCTTATCCAAAAGAAGTCCTAAGAATCTTATGCTTGGTACTACTGGGATAATATGTCCGTCAAGTTTCAATTCAGGATCAGGGTGTAGGTTTCGTTTTCTACAGAAGTGTATACACGCAGTTTTTTGTGTGGAAATCCGGAAGCCATTTGCTTATTTTGTTTACTGTTCCTTGTAGCTGCCGTTCTATACTTTGCATATTCTGAGAGTGATAGGAAATGCTGAAATCGTCAACGTATAAAGCTGCGTCAACGATTCTTGGAATTTGCTCGGTTATTGTATTTATTTTAATAGCGAACAGGGTCGTGCTAAGCACAGACCCCTGAGGCACTCCTTCTTCTTGGATGAAAACCTTTGAAAGGATTGTCTGCAGCCTAACTTGGAATGTCCTGTGTTGCAAGAAATTTTGGATATATTTAGGAAGATGTCCACGTAAACCAAGGAGGTATAGGTTTTGAAGGATTCCATAACGCCATGCCGTATCGTAAGCCTTTTCTATATCAAAGCAGATCATGACGTGATGTTCCTTTCGGATGAAGGCGTTCCGTATACTGTTTTCTAATTTTATAAGTGGGTCTAGTGTTGAGCGATTTTTCCTGAAACCATGCTGTGCCGAGTTGAGAAGATTATTACTGTTCAAATACCACATTAAACGAGCGTTGATGATTTTTTCCATAACTTTGCCTAGGCAACTTGTTAAAGCAATTGGACGGTAGTTGCATGGATTAGAAAGATCCTTTCCCTGTTTTGGGAAGGCCAGAATTATTGCATGATGCCAACTATCTGGAAACTGGTTTTCTAGAAAGATTTTGTTGAACAGTTCAAGTAATGCCATTTGGGATTGGTGGTCAAGTTCCTTTATCATCATGTAGTGAATTTGGTCTGGTCCTACAGCACTTTGCTTTGTGTGCGACAGAGCTGTTCTTAATTCATGGAAAGTTAACAGAAGGTTGTACTGTTCGTCATTTCTTGTGGAAAAATTCAGTTTGTGTTTTTCTATTCTTGCCTTGTATATTTGAAAATCAGGAGTATATGATGTGGTTGCTGATATTTTGGCAAAGGTTTCGCCCAGTGCATTGGCTATTTCTGAAGGCTGTGCTGTGATTTGTCCATTCCAGTTTAGGATTGGAGGTGGATTAATCTGGTATCTGCCATTCATTTTGCTGATTTTATTCCAGACAGTTTGAGATGGTGTGGAACTTGTTAAAGTGGATGCAAATTTTATCCAGGATGCTTTGCTACTGGCTCTTCTAACATACCTGGCTCGCGCTCGTGCCTTTTTGAATAATACTAGGTTCTCTGTAGTGGGACATCTTCGGAAATTATTCCATGTTTTATCTCTCTCTTTTAGCGTGTGAACATTCTTCATTCCACCATGGTTTTGGATGTGTTGGAAGGTGTGGTGATGTTTTTGGAATAGTCTGCTCAGCAGCTTGGATTAGTTTATTTGTTACATATTGTACTGCTGCATCTAACGGTTTTTGCTTGATAATATCTGCATCTAATTTTACAATGGATTTATACTTTTCCCAATCCGCTTCATTTACTTTCCATTTGGGATTTCTACGTGACTGACATGTGGTTCCTGATATCATGGAAATGATTATTGGATAGTGATCGCTGCTGAGAGGATCTCTGTGTACAGACCAATCAAGTATTGGAAATAATGTTGGGGAGCATAATGATAGGTCGATAGCTGTGCTGCTTCCGGATGGAAGATGCATGTATGTATGTGTGCCATCATTCAACAGGGTTAAGTATTCTGTTCTATCCATTTTTCGATCTGTTTTCCTCTCCGGTCTACGGCTGTGTTTCCCCACATAGGACTGTGTCCGTTGAGGTCTCCCAGTACACAGAAGGGTGGAGGTAACTGAGTTAATATATCTTCCAAGTCTTGTTGTTGTAATTCTTGGTTTGGGGGAACGTAAATTGTTATAATGGTTATGAGAGATTTAATGGCTATGCGTACTGCAACCGCCTCAAGGGTTGTGTTTAGTGGAAGAACTTGGGAAGGAATGTGTGAATTTACCAAAATTGCCACACCACCATGGGTCGTGCCGCCTGTTACTCTGTCTTTACGGTATGTGATATAGTTCTTTACTGTGGGAGAGTCTTGAGGTCTGAGATATGTTTCTTGCAGGCAAAGACACAGCGGGGTATGCTGTGCAATCAGATCATATATATCATGTATATTATTACGGAAACCTCTGCAGTTCCATTGGAATTATAACCCCCACTATTTGGTTTTGGAGAAAGTGTCAGACTGTTTCTTAGCTGTTGCTTTAAGCTTTTCGAGTTTATGTTTTTCCTTTGGAAAATATGGTTTGCCGGTATCCATCTCTTCTTCCGCGAAAATCTCTAGTACTGATTCCTCTGCTTGATTTGTTAATTCTGTATCCATTTGTTCCGCTGGCTTCTGGCTTATGATATTACGTTTTTCTGTGGCTTTTGTTTCTGAGTGTTTTGCATTTGGAGGTATAGATAGTGGTGTGTTTGTGACTTTCTCTTTTTGTTTTGGCTGGGATGTGATAAGTAGACCTCGTGCCCAATCCGAAATAGACTTCTTTGGGGGAATCGTGAAATCTGTTTGCGTCTCTATTGTACGCCGATTCTTTATGACCTGTGCATAGGAAGATCTGTTTAAAATAGTCGGCAGTACAGTTCTCTTAGCTTCTTGGTAAGTATGTGACGGAGTGTTCTACTTTATATCGTTGAATCTGCTTTTCGCTTTTCCAGAATTCGCAGTTCTTAGAATAGGCGGAATGATCCCCTTACAATTTGGACACTTCGGTTGCTCGGCTGGACAGTTCTGATTGGTATGATCTTGAGATCCACAGTTGGAACAGATTTGGTTTGGTTTGGATTTTAGTGGCGCATTAGCGACTAAGGCGTTGGAACAGATATCTCAAGTTTGCTGATGTGGGGCTTAAAGGCAACTGCTGTCAAGGAACAAGGCAAAGGATAATGCTTCAGTAACTACAATGACTTCAGACAATTTTTAAATTCTATACAACGGGACTAACTGATGATGTTGCTAACAGCAAATGCTAATTGGAAAGCATCCATGGAAGTAATCGTAGAAGCTACTAGGCTTTCAATACCAACTAAGAAATACCATTCCAGGCTTAGACCTAAATGAATGTCAGATGAACTGATGTGTGGCTGAGAAGAAAAATGCATAGGATGCATAAATTATCTGGAGATATAGAAGCCTATGGTAGATATAAACTAGTCTGTAATCATCACAGAGGAGGTTAGGCAAGCTAAGACAGACTGTGAGGAGTCTCTGGCAAAGAATGCCAAGAAATGCAACAGTATTCTTTACTTATATTACCAATAGAAGGAAGGGATTGAATCATGTTGACTCACTTCATGATACAATGATTTAATTGTTGGTGATCCTGCCCAGGTTGCTGACAAACTGAATAGGTATTCTGCACCTATATTCACACATGGGGAATTCCAGAAGTTCATTAGAATCTAAAAGAGAGCTAAATGGTTTTGTGAAAACAGGAAAGTGGAAGAGGAATTGTTAAAGCTCAATGTAAAAATGGTACCCGAGGTGGATGGGTTATATCCAAGTATATTAGAGGAGGTAAGCAAACCCTTAGCCATTATTATTAGACACTTTGGATACAGGAGAGGTCCCTATGGACTGGAGATGTGTGAATGCATCCCCGATTCACAAAGAGAGTTCAAAGGATGATATGAGTAATTACTAAACTGTTAGCTTCTGTTCCGGGGAAAACAATGGAGTCTGGTTAAAGAAGTAATGCAGAATCATCTACACAGGAATGAGCTTATACTGCAAGTCACAGCATGGATTTGTTAAGGGGTGATCTTGTCTGACCAATCTGATTGGATATCATAAATGCAGTAACAAAGGAACTGGATGCAAAAACAATTTTGATATATTTGGATTTCAGGAAAGCTTTTGATACTACTATTCAATATAAGACTGCTGTACAAATTGGAGAATTGTGGCATTAAGTGCAAGTTACTGCTCTGGATAAAGGGATGGTTGTGTGGGAGAAGACAGAGAGTGGTTATTAAGAAAAATGCTCTTCATGGACTAATATTATTGGTAGAGTCCCCCAGGGTTCAGTGCTGGGCCATTGTTGTTTTTTATATTTATTAATGATATCTAAGTTCCAAACATATTAGGCTGATGGGCTGAGAAATGGCAGTTGAATTTTAATACTGATAAATTCAAGGTACTACATATGGATAGCAGTAATCCCAGATTAATGTACCAACTGTGTGGTACTTTAATTTCACACTCAGTGGAGTGAAAAATGAAAGACTTGGGGGTAATTGTGCAGATAGATATAAAATTCTCTGAGAACTGCAGACAGGCTGCAAATGACAGCCCATGGAGTTTGTCTATAATATATAGGAACTTTGATAGCAGGGACAAGGAAGTGATTATCCCAGACAATGGTTAGGCCATATTTTGTGTATTGCATGCAGAGAATGATGAGATTGGTGAAGGGAATGAAAGGGTGGTCTTACCAAAGTTCAGTTCTGCAAATTGCAGTATCTCGAGGCTAGACACCTGTGAGTTGATCTGATCGAGTTTAAGGCTTTGAATGGATTGATTCAAACCATTAAAACCATTCAATCCACTGATGGCATTCTTCATCTTGCTCACACTATAACACATGAGGGGCAAAATTTCAAATTGAGGAAGGATGGTTGCAGGATAGATGTGAGGTTTGCCTTCACCCAGTGGGTGGTTGACTGTTGGAACAAACATCCACCCGATATTGTGCAGGTCGAATAAATTCAAAGGACTAGACAAATTACACTGGTCAGCAAAAAAAAAAAAAAAAATCTTGCTCCCTGTTAAAATTCAGGGTGATTCTTGTAGATTTGACTTTGCTGAATTCAGATATTCAACCATATTGCTGTAACACCCACCAATTTCAAGGGAAAAGGGATTAAAGTCAAAACTTAAGTTTCTAGTAAAAAGATTTTATATATTTTAAAAAGATTTTACATACTAAGTATTGGACAATGGGTCTATTAACCTTATTCTATTTACAATAACAAAACACTTATTTTGTCGTTTTTTGCCTTTTATAACTGTCCACTGGTGTTTCCCGTATGAGATTCCAACAGTAGTCTGCCAACATATTTGGACTTCATTTTTACTAGTATCTTTTTTCCATTTGAGAAAAAACATCTTGGTGAAACCTTTCACCATGTTCATCAGAGACTGCTCCCAAGTTTTCAGAAAAAAGTCTAAATAAGAATGTAAGAAATGAAGCTTTAACAATGGATTATGAGGGTAATGAGAACTTTTAAGTACATATCTGAGCTTTTGAACATTATTTCAAGGAGGAAATTGATGCCAACCAATGTTATTGGAGAGTGGAGAAGTGATACGGGAGTATTTATTATTTTTTTTTTTTTTGTTGATGCTTTATAAGCTTTGCTTTCTTACATCATATGCCACTAATAATTAATGCAGGAGAGAAAGAGCATTTTCAGAACTGAAATTAATAAATTATTTAAGAACAGTTATAACCAAATCTGGACTTAAGCTTTGTAATGCCTAATATCAATGCCAATATAACTGCAAATTTAGATTTAATAAATTTACAGCAATCATATCACATTGTTATATATTAAAATGTTATTTTAAATGATAATTATATACATCAGCAAGTTGGAAAAAAAAAAAAAAAAACGAAACAAAAATCTTCAGTCACCATATGTTCTAAGGTGGCTCTCTCAGGAGACACTTAAGAACATTTGGTGACTGAAGATGAAATCTAAGTGCATTATTAAACAAAGAAAATGTACACATTCACAGTAGTGCCATACAAACTCAATCTGACCAAAGAATGCATGTACCCAAGTGTCAGCGGAAAATGTTACCCAGTATCTGAGACCATACATGCATGAAGAGAGAAACAATAAAAAGTGACAAATGAAACTTGTTTTTGGGCCAATCAAAGTCAGCAAGTAAAGAAAAATGTTGTGCTTTGCTGTATTCAGGTGCATGCTTGCAGCATAACAACCATCCTCAGACTACCAATTCTATAATGAATCAGATAAGGAGTTCAGATATCAGATATATAAATATAGAAGATGAAGGTTAAGTATTACCTCTTCCTCCATATTCAACACAGTTCTATGTCATTTTTTTTATTTTAACCACTAAAAGATGTAATAAGAGGATATCTCATCAGGTGAAGATGTCAAGATAGCAGTGCATGAATGGCTCCAGCACCAAACACAAGACTTCTCTCAAGAAAACCAAACACTAGTGTAGCATTGTAGGAAGTGTGTCAAACTTACTGGGGACCACACTGACAATTTACATACATACTTTCCTTGTTCTTTGTGAAACACAGCTTTTATTTAACTGATAGTTTTCATTCAGATGACCTTTGTATCTTTGTAGATGCAAAACGAGACCAATGTTGTAAACAAAAGTGCCATACGAGCTCAATTTGACCAAAGTTATTGTTATGTTATTTTGGTTTTTAGGAGCATTAGGAACTAAGGCCATATTGCTCTGAGGATATGCGGTGGTCATTCCCTGACCTTTCCGCATCCTCCGTATTTGGTGGTCACAGGCTCGAACCCCGGTCTAATTAAGAAGCGTGTGCTACGCACTGCTGCTCCTGCCCACGGAGGCACCTGTTTGACCAAAAAATGCATGTTCCCAAGTGTCAGCTGAGAAAATATTACCCAGTATCTGAGACCATATATGTATGAAGAAAGGAACAATAAAAAGTGATAAATACCAAAACTTGTTTTTGGACCAATCAAAGTCAGCAATGAAAGAAAAATGTTGTGCTTCGCTGTATTCAGGTGCATTCTTGCAGCATAACAACCATCCTCAGACCACCAATTCTATAATGAATTAGATACAGAAGATGAAGATTAAGTATTACCGCTTCCTCCATATTCAACACAGTTCTATGTCATTTTTTTTTTATTTTAACCACTAAAAGATGTAATAAGAGGATATCTCATCAGGTGAAGATGTCAAGATGGCAGTGCATGAATGGCTCCAGCACCAAACTTCTCTCAAGAAAACCAGAACTAGTGTAGCATTGTAGAAAGTGTGTCAAACTTACTGGGGACCACACTGACAATTTACATACACTTTCCTTGTTACAGCTTTTATTTAACTGATGCAATTTTCATTCAGATGACCTTTGCATCTTTGTAGATGTAAAATGAGACCAACGTTTTAAACAAAAGTGAAAACCTTGGGAAACAATTTTTTAAAGGCTCATAGGGTAGAAGTCACAGCATCATCTGTGCTTGTTATCAGGAGAAAGTTTTTACAGGGATGAGATACGCTTAAGAGTGTAAGAATATTTGCTGATGCTATTTAGACAGTATTTTTGGGGGGGGGGAGTTGCAAGTAGAGGTGCAATTGATTCTTATACTACTTCTATTGGGATAAGTAGCCAGAAAACTATGGTGGTGTGGGGTATCACAGGGTCTGCTCTGGGAACTCATACTACTTAAGCAAATATATATATGAGCTGTGTTAGGGTTACTAGTAGCAAAAACAGGCACACATATATTTGCATTGTACACCAACTTTGGAATATACTGTAATTTTGATAAACTTGAAGTGCTGGTTAAGTCATTAAATGCAGACATTATAGAGATATCAAAAAGTGTGCCACTCAGACATACGGGATGCAGAATTTTAACAGGTGGGCACAATGTGTACATAAAGGACACAGAAGGGTGTATGTGTGTGTGTGTGTGTGTGTTATGGAGGTTTAATGGTGCATAAGCTGCTGAGGCTATAGTGCGCCTGACACAGAAGGGGGAAAGGGTGTTATGCTCTTGGTTAATGTGGGTGGCCAGTGTAATAATGAGTCAGTTTAGTGTTATACAAGCTCTGGGATAACAAAAATGAGTAGAGTATGTTATATACTCTACGATGACTGTAATGAACAGGTACACAGATAAATGGAGAGCTAAATCAATGTCCTACAGATGGGAATTTTAGCTTTCCAGATACTGACTGTAACTTGTGGGTGGTTACTTATACAGTAGCAGAGCATTTCTCAATTTATTAAATGACTTTTTTCTATGCCAGGTTGTTAGAGGGGCAACAAGAGAAAACAATGCTCTTGATCTGATTATCAGCAGTACACATTCCAGATAGGGGAATCACTAGGCAGCAGTGGTCATAGTGTATTGATGCGGGATATACTTAAAGATGTAACCTGTTTTGTTACATTAAAGATGTAACTGCTGTTGAAGGCAAAGGAAAGGGATATTGTTATTGTAAAGGTGACTGTAATGGTTTTAGACAGTTTTAAATTCTTTTCAGTGGGCCCAACATGTGATGATACCAACTACAAATTCTAAATGGGAAACACTCAAGGAAGTATTTTCATAGAAACTACTAAGCTTCTTATTCCAACTAAGAGATACCATTCAAGTTTTGGACTTAAATGGATGTTAGATGAACTGATGAGATTATTGGCAGAGAATCAAAATACATGATGGTATCAGGGGATGCAGAAATCCACAGTAAGTACAAATTCTTTAATATTTTGACAAAGAATACAACCATTAACCATATTTAGCAGTGAAGCTTGAACCACAGTCTGAACAAGTCTGCATTACTGCACTCTTGTGTTTGACCACTTAGTTACACTGGGTTTTTAGCATTAGCATTAGTAGAGGCATATGATGCAAGAAAGCAAGCTTATTCGGCATCAGCCAAAAAAAAAAAAAAAAAAAAAAAAACACACCACTCCCATTTCACCCCTCTGTTCGTTCGAAATACCTGTCCAGTTGAGCTTTAAATTTGTTTAGGCTATCAACTTCAACAACAAGTGATGGAAGTCGTTTCCACCAACCAACCACCTGCTGGCCAAAGGCAAATTTCCGCACATCTATCCGACATCCGTCCTTCCTCAATTTGAATTTATGCCCTCTGAGGTGATTATTCTGAGCAAGATGAAGAATCCCATTGGCATTGAGCATGCTCAAACCATTCAAAGCCTTATACACCTCTATCAGATCACCTTGCCGGTGCCTAGTCTCCAGACTCTGTAATTTGCAAAACTTAAGCCTTTCTTCGTAAGAGCAACCCTTTGTTCCATTCACTAATCTTATTGTCCTTCTCTGTACCCGTTCCAGCAGCTCTACATCCTTCTTGAAATGAGGCCTCCAGACCTGTATACAGTACTCAAGATGTGGCCTAACCATTGCCTTATACAAGGGAATAATCACCTCCTTATCCCTGCTAGAAAAATTCCTGTATATCATTGACAAGACACCATGAGCTACTCTTGCAGCTCGTCTGCACTGCTCGGAGAACTTCATATCTGCCTGCACAATTACCCCCAGGTCCTTTTCATTCTCCACCACTGTCAGTGTAGTACCGCAGAGTTGATACGTTGCTCTGAGGTTACTGTATCCCATATGTAGTACTTTACATTTGTCAATGTTAAACTTCATTTGCCACCTCTCAGCCCATCTGTTCAACCTTTCCAGATCCTGTTGCAGCAGCATAGCATCAGTAGTGTCCTTAACAACCCTGCCAACCTTTGTATCATCTGCAAACTTGGACATTAAACTTGATATCCCATCATCAATATCATTCATAAACACCGAAAACAACAACGGACCCAACACTGAACCCTGAGGAACTCCACTAATAACATTAGTCCACGTTGAGCAGTGTCCATTGATTACCACTCTTTATCTTCTGCCACTCAACCATCCCCCTATCCATAGCAGCAATTTGCCTCCAATGCCACACTGCTCCAATTTGTGCAGCAGTCTTCCATTTTTGAGAGATTGAAGTTAAATGTTTTCCCCCACTAGAGAATTCAGAATTTAAGGAACTAGTAGTGAATATTCAAGTCACAGTTGTTTGTGCAGAGCAGAGTTTGTTGGCCTGGAAAGTGGAATATTCTGTAATCAGCAAAATGCAAGGGCATTAACGTACAGGAGGAAAAGAGGAAGTGAAAGTACAGAACCTTGAGGAAATCCAGCATTAGTTGATAAAATAGAAGATAGAGGGCCATCTATCATCAAATCAGTGAACGGTGAGAGGAACTTGCTATCCAACTGCAAAATCAACCCTACTGTGAAATACTGTTCCCACATCTGGGGTGGTGCACCCAAAACCTCACTCAAGATTCTAGATTCCATTCAAAAGAGGGTAGTCAGGTTAATTAATGACCCATCTTTTACATTCTCCCCATGTTTTGTCTTATAGATAGTCTGTTTCTGCTGTATCATTTTTCTATAGATACTTCCATGAGCACTGCTCTTCGGAATTGGCATCTTATAATTTATCCTCTCTCTCTTTTCCAAACATGTGCCACAACCAGTCCGCATCTGTTTACTGTCCAACTTCAAACCCACAGAACCAACTTTTCTTTTTCCTTCACACTTCAACTTCTGTTTTCTGGAATAGCCCTCCTTCACTTGTATTTTCTGAAAACTACAAGCTGCAGAAATTCAAGTCGGTTAACAAGTATCTTCTGTCTCCGCAACTTTCTGGCGCCTCCGTAGCCAGGTGGGAAGGAGCAACAGTGCATAGCACACGCTTCTTGATTATACCGGGGTTCGAGCCCGTCACCACCAAATACGGAGGATGCGGAAAGGTCAGGGAATGACCACCGCATATCCCTGGAACAATATGGCCTTAGTTGCTAATGCTCCTAAAAACCAAAACAACAAACATGCCATCATTGTTACAGAAAAAACTGTGAAAGCCATCAAGCCCGAAACAATAAATTCCTGCTAGAGAAAACTGTGTCCAGATGTTGTGTATGACTTCACAGGATTTACGACAGAGCCAATCAAGGAAATCATGAAAGAGATTGTGGATATGGCAAAAAAAGGTGGGAGTGAAGGGTTTCAAGATATGGATCTTGGAGAAATTCAAGAGCTAATAGACACCACACCAGAAGAATTAACAGAAGACGACTTGATGGAGATGAGTGCTTCCGAACCAGGGCCAGATGATGAGGAAGAAGCAGTGCCAGAAAACAAACTGACATTAGACAATCTGGCAGAAGGATTCCGATTATTCAAGACTTTTGCTTTTGACTTCTTTTACGACATGGACCCTTCTATGATACGGCACTGAAACTAAAGCAAACGGTGGAAGGATTGGTACCGTATAGAAACATTTTTAGAGAAATGAAAAAGCAAAAAAGTCACACAGAAATTATGATGTATTTCTGTGAAGTTACACAGTGTGCCTGCCTCTCCTTCCACCTCTTCCGCTTCTGCCACCCATGAGACAGCAAGACCAACCCCTCTTCCTCCTCCTCAATGTGTTGTTGTTATTTGGTTTTTAGGAGCATTAGCAACTAAGGCCATATTGCTCCGGGGATATGTGATGGTCATTCTCTGACCTTTCCACATCCTCTGTATTTGGTGGCCATGGGCTCGAACCCTGGTCTAATCAAGAAGCGTGTGCTACGCACTGCTGCTCCTGCCCACCTGGCTACTCCTCAACGTGAAGACGACTAGGATGAAGACCTTTATGATGATCCACTTCCACTTAATGAATAGTAAATAATCATCATGCTGTACAGCTAATAACTTATTTGTTGTGTATGTGTGTGTGTCTTTGTGTGAAAATCTAATAACTGTACGGCAAGAATGTATGAGACGTTTTTGTGTCATAGTGTATAGGCTAGGCTACCATAAACCAATTATACTGCTGCTTCTTCATTATCAATGCATGAATCATTATACCTGTAAATAAATATGAATTTCTTTTTCACATTAACTTTTCATTTTTGATGCCTAGTGTTAGACTTCTACAGTGTTTTGTATCATATAAGACAATATTGATTTAGGTACTGACAGACAGACGATTCATCTTGTAAACACACAACATAAACTTACGGTATCGATAAATACAGTACAGTACTGAAAATGTATTTTCTCTTCCTTATGATTTTCATAATAACATTTTCTTTTCTCTAGCTTATTTTATTGCAAAAATACAGTATATAATACATATAACACACAAAATATGTGTTAATCGACTGTTTATGTTATCGGTAAGGCTTCCGGTCAACAGTAGGCTATTAATTTTTGGAGAGTCAAAAGTTATATGCAGATTTTCGACTGCGCCGGGTGTCGACACCCCTAACCCAAAGTTGTTCAAGGGTCAACTGTAATGAAATACAGTATTGTGAAAAAAAAAATAAATAAAACATGATGGTTGGATGAAATGAGATAATGTTACTATAGGGTAACATGTTTACTAGAAAATGATTTATAGATTAAAAAAAAAAATTAATTGAGAAATATTTTCAGTTTTAAGTTATTTATTTAAAATTATGTTTTGGAGAAAAAACACTTGAAAAAGACAGTCTCCCCCTACATCCACCTGACTACAGAGGCGGCTTCAGCTTATAGAAGTCCCCCACTGTGTTTGTGAATGTATGACTTCTCTATAATTAATTACCATAAGCTTGGATACTCCTCCAAAATCACTGGATAATAATTACTGAAAATTTATGTTGCCAGATAAAATGCTGTTATTGGTAAACACGATATTACCAACAAAAATGAACTACAGAGGATAGAACAAGAGACCCCTGCAGTTAACTTTTGGGAAGCATTGTAACTATAGCCAAAAACACTTAAATATGTAACCTAGCAAAAAATAATATACAGCTTAGTATTAGTTGTGATAGTAAAACTATTAATTGAAGTAGTATGTATTGAAATCTCATAAAACAATGCACAGACTATTCTTCAAGAAAGGATGACCACTACAGATATAATTTGTGTGTACCTGTGTTCTGAAAAATGTATGCTGTGCAACAAATTTTGCATGCCACATATTTACTGGGAGTGCTAATTGCACCATTCTCAATGATAACTAGAGGGAGCCACTAGTTTATGACTGCTTTTTTTTTTTATGTGCTGTGTCCCATCATGTTAATTTTTTCAGTTTTCACATGGCTATGGAATTGATGCTAATATTTAAATATATCAAAGTGCACTGCCCTGATGGCTCATATCCCTGTAATTCGACGGCAAAATAATGTAAGTACTGTTTTGAAATATAAAGGAATGCTCATCCTCAAACCTCTGAGCCTAATCACATTGTCCCATGTGGTAGCACTAAGCCTAGCATTCTGCTGAGAAACCTTGCCAGGCCAGACTCTGCTGCCTTGCAAACCGTCAACTGCTCTGTGAAAACTATCCTCTGAGTAACCAACAATGTGCATTGCTCTATGAAAATCTCAAATTCAAATCTACAATCCTAGAGCTAAATAAGAACCACTGGAATCACTACTTCCAAAGGCTATAATGCTACAGAAATGAACAAATGATCTTGTCATCTGACTCAACAACAGCAATTGGCTCAACTACTAAATTTACAAATACTTTATCCGGCTTTATGTGCTCATGAACTACATTAATTGCATCAGCAATGTTAACATTTGCAATATTATGTTTTAGCCATTTCATATGTCATTAATTTATTTGTTTTCCTATGAGTTGTACTTTATTCCAAAAGTTCTCGTACAACGTAAGTCCCTATAACAGTTTCATTAGTTGTCCCAGGGCAAGCCTGTAATTATCAGAACTAATAAAGGAAATTTATCAGATAATGCCAAGAACCTACACTAGCTGGTGACTACAAAGAAATTTATAAAATTCTATAATCAAGGGCAGCAAAACTCCAAAAGCTAAATAATTTCACTGATATGCCCAGAGTTGTTTTTCTTTTTTCTTTGGCAGGTGTAGCAAAAGCCTGTGACTTCCTTTCACTATATGCCTAATACTATTCCCAAACTGTGCGGGGGGGGTTTCCCAGGAGGCACAGTTTTTTTGTTTTTTTTTTGTGGGGGTAGAAGAAAATGCATGCAGTGTGTATATATATATATATATATATATATATATATATATTTTTTTTTTTTTTTTTTTTTTTCTCACCATTCAGTCAACTTTATTTCATTATTTGGTTAATCTTTAGAACATCTGCAATTATAACTTACCTGACTAACTTCATTTTGAAAAGTCAAATGACATAAAAGTACAGCAAAATTCTGTATACGTTGTAACAGAAAAACGCTCCACCTCGATATCCTCAGTTTATTTCGAAATGGCGCCTTTTCTTCAGAGCATGGCTCTTTCCATTGGAAATTTGAACACTGCTCCTAAATAGAAGAAAACTTGATTAACTAATTAAGAAACTTTCATTAACTACTCGGGAATATAAATTGATTGAATTTCTTGTTCACCTTGCTATATGAACATTTCATAGAATAAAACAAATATTTTCACAGAAAATATTTCAGCACAAATATTTTCCAGCTGTAAATTTAGCATTACATCCTCAAATTTAATATGTTCACGTAGTTAAAAACATTTTTACGAGACAGTTTACATCTGATTTATCTATCAATCATTTAAAAAATATCAAAACTTACAACTTTAAATCAAATGACAATGCCGAAAACACAAAACGACGAGGACTAAACAATCACATTTTTGAAATACAGCGCCTTCTGTTTTACAAAATGCTAAACTGAAAAAATAATCATCGTACAGAAAATCAACTAAAAGATGAATTTATATATTGAAATCTTTAAAATAATTTAAATTTTAGAAACCTTAAAGCATTTAATCCAAACAGACAAGATTAAGACAAATTAAGCTACAATATGTCTTCATGTAAAAATACGAAAGTCCGCCAATAGCCATTCCTTTTCAAAACGTTTCTGTGTTCGTTGATTAGTTGATTATGCCCCTACCAGATGAGATGAAATATGCTCTTCCCGCAGTGAAAGATGAAACTTCAAAATGACTCTTAATTAAACTTGGGCAGAATTAGTTGGTCTCAGTGGAATGGAAAGTATTACGGTGGAATATATTGGTTTTTCATCTGGGAAGATTAAGTAACCTAAAATCGAAGCAACTGTGTTCTCTAGTAGATTTGCCCCCATTGCTGAACGAAAAACCTTAGTTTTTCCGGGGGGGGGGGGGTGATATAAATATTGCTATCTACTCCTGAGACCGACTAACTCAGTCACGGAGTAAAAAAAAAAGCTCATAAAAGTTCCTCACATCATCGACGGGATTCGAACACAGACCTTGCCCACCCAGTGTGGGGACGACTATACCACTGTACTACCTAGGTAGACCATCCCAGACAACTGAGAAGTTCGCGTGTGTTAACCTACAGTAACTAAGGCATTAAAATATCACCGTACTGTGTCTATAATCACGTACTGTGATCACTTTATTCCAAAAGTTCTCGTACAATGTAAGTCCCTATAACAGTTTCATTAGTTGTCCCAGGGCAAGCCTGTAAATATAAGTCATATTTTTCAGTCACCTGTTGCTGGATGAAGAGTATTTTTCGGAGATAAAAATATACGATCCGCCCCAAAGACTGACTAACTCAGCCACGTTGTAAAAAACTAAAAGAAATTCTTCACGTTGAGATAAAGTTCACACCCAAGTCTTTGGCGAACAGCGTGGAAGGAAAGCAGTGCTAACCGCAAGGGTATCTGACAAGTAGAGGATAGGTCATATATCAATTTACTTGGAAATAATTTGTATAATTTAAAATTCGAAGTCAATTTCATTCTGCTATTAAAGTTATATTTGTATGGTTAATGTCAATTAGATGAACAATTTTCGGTAACTTACTTTTTGGTAGTGTTTTATTTATTTATTATTATTAGCCATATGGTGCAAGAAAGCCTGAGGCTTATGCTGCACCAGCCAAAAAAAAAAAAAAAAAAAAAAAAGTTAGCAGCTCCTCCAGGTAAACTTACATGGGCAAGATTCAACTCTGCTTTTGTCTCTATCACAGTACGCAGCTCTGTAAAATAACAAAAAATATCAGTGTTGTGTTTCTGCACTGTATGTCTTCTAATGTTGTTCAGTTGTTTATAGCGACTTTCTTACCAAGATTGCTACTTACCAGTACCAGTCCATTCCACGAGGAAGTGGGCCACAACTGTACCCTCATTGCCTATTATGTGTTAAGAATTCAAAGCGACTAAACCTATGAGGCACCAGTAAATTGTCTCCGTAAATCTGTCGGTTTGCTGAACGAAAAATCCGGTGTAAGTGTTTGTGTACTTTATTTTGCTCGCAAATATGTGTCCACCATGCGAAACTAACAATTCCAAGGTAAACACTGAATCTTAAGACCCAGCTCTGGAAATAACTATTCAAAATGTTCTGTTACTGCGTCCATCCATTGAGAATTTCCAGAAGAGGGTATTTCTAAAAGAATTATACGAGATTTAGCATAAGCATTAGGATCATTGGAAAAGAACTATGGCATTTCAAAAAACCAAAGTGAAATGCTAATAGAGGCATATGATGCAAGAAATCAAGCTTATAGAGCATTAGCCAAAAAAAAAAAAAAGCATTTCCCATTTCACCCATCCATTTGCTCCAAAAGCTTGTCCATTTCTTCCTTAAATTTAAGCTATGAAGTTCCACAACGACAGACAAAAATCTGTTCTAGCAATCAACTATCCGTTAGCTAAAAGGCAAATTTCCGCATGTCTATATTTCAATTGTCTTTCCTCAATTTGTATTTATGCCCCCTGAGATGCGTAGTCTGAGCAAGAGGAAGAATTCCATCAGTATTGAGCTTGCTCAAACCATTCAAAGCCTTATACACCTCAATCAGTGTCACCTCGCAGATGCAAAGTCTCTGGACGCTGCAATTTGCAGAACTTAAGGCTTTCTTGGTAAGAGCAACCCTTTGTTCTTCTCACCAATCTTGTTGCCCTTCTCTGTACTCATTCCAGCAGTTATACATCATTCCTAAAATGAAGCCTCCAGACCTGTATGCAGTACTCAAGGTGTAGACTGACCATTGCCTTATACAAAGGCAAAATCCCGTCCTTAATCCCTGCTAGCAAAGTTTTTGTATATCATCGACCCCATAGCTGCTCTGGCAGCCTGTCTGCATATCTGACTGCACAATTACCCAAAGGTCTTTTTCATTCTCCAATACCCTGAGTGTAGTACCACACAGTGGAACGTTACTGTGAGATCTTGTGTAGTACTTTGCATTCGTCAATGTTAAACCTCAGTTACTACCTCTCAGCCCATCTACACAACTTTTCTGGATACTGTTACAGCCGCGTACTGTTATTATTGTCATTAACAACTCTGCTAACCTTCGTATTGTCTACAAACTTGGACATTAAGCCCAATATACCTTCATCAATATCATTGATGAATACAAAAAACAACAATTTCCTGTTTCTTAGTATTTGGATTTACCCTACTTTAAAACAAATGTTCAGACAGATGACGCTTTTGTTCTACAGTTACTACATTAATAATCATCTTATAATCTGAAAGAACAACGTGATTCATCAATAAAAACACGAATTATATGTCTTTCAAGCAAAATATAATTGCGATATATTTTTTTCTCAATCACCAAACAATTAAACTACACAGATCTCTTGTTTAAGAGCTATTTACTTTTTACTAAAGTGGCCACTTTCGTTAAAACTTTTGATCTTCTTCCTTTTTTTTTTTTAAATAGATCTCTAAATTAAATTTTTCAAGAAAATTTTGTCGAAAATTGATTACTCAATGTTCTTTAAACTTTTACTTGTTTTTCTCTGTGATCCACTTTGAAATTTGTAAAAAATAAGCTTCAGTAGGATTCCATCAGTAAATAAGAGTTTACGCTCATCGTTAATTCTTTACGAACGACGATGCCGATATTTTTCTACTTATTCCTACAGTGCTTTCCTTCCATTTCTTCTCTTCCATTTGAACCCTTTAAAGCACTCTATAAAGACCTGTTATTTATCTTTAGTGGGATTCTTTAATTATCAATAGCAGGCAGTGTTCTTCGCTTTGCTTTTCCCTTTGACCAATGAGAAATTAGTGGTATAGTAGTAATATTTACGGTAAGGCGCCACCGGTGGTTTCCCACAATGAGAAATTGTACCGTTTTCACTTGCCACAGGCGCCGCCTAAAATAGGAGCTGCTCGATGCGCTACTGCATGTACACCGCCCTAGCATTAATATCTGGACCTCCTTCCATGGATGGGGAAACAGGTCCTATGCATGCAACACTTAACAGAACCTGCTCTACACTGATGAGCCAAAACATTATGACCAGCGAGTCGTTATGCAAATCGAAGCTACTGCAGGTGAACTGAGGCGCGTGCGAGGGTCGGGTCAATGCATAAAAAACACCTGATACTGAGCTCTGTTAATCGGTGTTACTCTTGTTCTTCAGATGAGAAAGACAGCGTACTTAAGCGAGTTTGACAAAGGCCAAATTTTAATGGGCAGAAGACTGGCTCAGAGCATATCCGAAATGGCACGGCTGGTGGGATGCTCATGGTCAGCCATGGTTTGTACCTACCGAAAGTGGTCCGAAGAGGGAAAAGCCACGAACCGCCGGCGAGGTGTTGGACGACCAGGGCTCATTGATGCTCGACATGAGTGAAGGGTCTCCCGGATGGTACATGGCAACAGATTGTGGCGCAACTTTCCAGTAATTGGAAGGCTGGTGACGGGAGTAATGTGCCACAACACACAGTACATCGAATCCTACGGAAAATGGGGCTGCATAGCGTAGGCCGCTCCGAGTGCCCATGCTAACCCCAGTTCACCGGCGACAGCACCTACAATGGATACGCGAGCATCGAAACTGGACCTTGAGTGATTGGAAGAAGGTCGTCTGGTCCTATGAATCACGTTTCCTGTTGCACCATGTGGACGGCCGGGAACGTGTGCGTCGTTTACCTGTAATGCCACCTGGATGCACTGTGGGAAATAAACAAGCCGGTGGCAGTGGTGTCATGCTTTGGGGGTGTTTGCTGGGATACCCTGGGTCCAGTAATCCATGTGCCGAGCACTCTGACGTCTACTACCTATCTAAACATCATCATCAGCGTATAGCTCCTCGCAAGCTTCTAAATTATTCTAAAAAAAGCTAATAACTTTTTTTTTTAGGTTTAGCCACTGAAATCCCAGGAAAGTAGGCGGCAGGACCCACCAGTGTATATACGTAACACCCGGCCGGCCTCCCCGTGGCGAGGTAGGTAACTTCGGGTCACATTATGGGCCCAGCGGCTAACAGGACGGATGAACAATGGCACAACATTCTACATACCACATAACTCATGTACTTTTAAATCTCTGGTTTGTCCAATACAGTGTACATACGCGGAGATGGGAAAAATCCCAGAACCCGTTAGACCAAATATACCTATACCTATATAAACATCACTGCTGAGTAGCATTAGCATTAGCATTAGTAGAGGCATTTGATGCAAGAAAGCAAGCTTATGCAGCATCAGCCAAAAAAAAAAAAAAAAAAAAAACACCCACTTCCACTTCACCCCTCTGTTTGTTCAAAATACCTGTCCAGCTGAGCCTTAAACTTATTTAGGCTATCAACCTCCACCACAAGGGATGGAAGTCTGTTCCACCAACCAACCACCCGCTGGCTAAAGGCAAATTTCCGCACGTCTATCCTACATCTGTCTTTCCTCAATTTGAATTTATGCCCTCTCAGGTGATTTTTCTGAGCTAGAGGAAGAATTCCATCAGCATTGAGCATGCTTAAACCATTCAAGGCTTTATACACCTCTATCAGATCACCTCGCTGGTGCCTAGTCTCCAGACACTGTAATTTGCAAAACTTAAGCCTTTCTTCGTAAGAGTACCCCTTTGTTCTGACGGCACTGACAAAGGGACCCTTTGTCAGTGCCGTCTTTCAGCAGGATAAAGTGCCATGCAACACCGCCCGGATTTTTCGAGACTGGTTCGCAGAACATGAGGAAGACTTCCAGGTATTGCCCTGGCCTCCAAATTCCCCAAGATATTAATCCCATCGAGCCTCTGTGGTTTGTGTTGGAACAGCAACTCCGATCTGGGGCGTCTCAACCAAGGACCTTACAGGAGTTAAAGTATCTGCTGGTTATGTGTTGGTACCAGGTACCACAAGACACATTTAGAAATCTTGTAGAGTTCATACCTCGCCGGGAACGAGCTGTTTTGGCTGCTAGTGGAGGACCGACATCATATTAGGTAGGTGGTCATAATGTTTTGGCTCATCGGTGTAAATATGTACATTGAGCTTCAAATAGACAATTACAAAAGTGGGCATGCAAGATGACACGTTCAACAGAATTAACAAGACGACGTGGAATTATAGTAGGATGCCACATAAGCAAGCGTTCTGTACGAGACATCGCATTCACTCTAGGGATCCCTAGGTCAAATGGTGTCATATGCAAAAGGCAGAGGAATGGGACTGATTCTGCCAAAAAATTGCCTAGTAAACCCTGAAAACTAACAGAACGGGACAAGAGAATTCTGCGAAGAGCTGTGCCCTCAAATCGTAATTTGCCATTGTCTCCAGTCAGACAAACTCTCTGTGAGAGTATTGGGACTAATGTCAGCACTAGTACAATATGAAGGACACTCCATGATATGGGTTACAGTGGTCATGCAGCTGTTCACAAGCCATCGATCACCTCAACAAATGCTAGATACTGATGATTAACATGGTATAAGGAGCGCGAATCCTGGACTGCAGAACGATGAAGTTTGCTGGCGACAGAGTCACGGTATGGGACCCCTTTCATGGTTTGCCTTGGACCCATTATTGGTTATCGACAAAACTATGAATGCTATGCAATACCAGGACAATCTGGACAATTATGCACTTCCAACGTTATAGCAATACTTCGGGGAAGGCTAATACTTGTATCCCATGTCCTCAAACCATACCTGTGGTTTGAGGACATGGGTGTGGAAAAGATGGATTGGCCAGCCCAGAGTGGTGATCTCAACCCTATCGAGCATCTTTGGAATGTATTGGATCATTGGGTACGTGCACGTTGAGATCACGCAAATAACAGGGCCGAACTGGTGGCTGCATTAAAGGCCGAATGGAGGAACATATCACCTGACAGTTTTAAAAGCTGGTTGAGAGTGTGCCGCCAAGATTGAAGGCCGTCACATAAGCAAAAGGTTTGAGCACAAAATATTAAATGACCAATAAAAACTCTTCTTTTTTTTTGTCTAAAGGCAGGTGTCTGGATATTAATGGCAGGGCCGTGTATACGCATGTTAAGATACGATTTGAATTATGCCCCATGACAAGGTTTTGTCTCAGGCGCCACAAACGCTAGCGCCATTTCTGATTGCCGAAAATCATAATAAACCTTTCTTACAATACGTAAGTTACCAATATATAAGTCACCAAGTTGAATTAACTTCTTTAATGTTTGCTATCTTTAACTAGAGAAAAGTCCTTTTACTCCAATTGTTAAAATACTCAATTTTGTAACTTTAATGTGACCAAGTAGCTTTTCACTATTTTTCATATTGGAGCACCGAATCCATAAATTACTAGCGTTTTATTTTCAACAACCGGCAACCAAATGAAGCATAGCTTCATTTTCTAGTGTTTCCACATTAACAATACGTGACACTATATCTAAACATGCTCTTCTAGTCAACACTAAATTTCTATTAGTGCTGATAAATTGTAATCTATGTCCTTAACAATAAAATTAAGTTTCTCTATATAATTTTAAATATATTACGCATATAGATACCAACAGTTCCTATCCACAAAAGTGGGGTAGTAGAGGATACATGTGGATGGGTCCTAACAAATGAAAGTATATACATCCATAAAATGGGCCCTTGATCTTACAGAAACAAATGAAGAAAGAGTTGCAATTATGTATTGACTTAATAATAGTACATCACAGTGACTAAGTCATTAGTTCTCATGTATATAGTTGAAAGGTCGCAATGCAATTTAATTTAATTATTATCTGTAGTAACAATATTTATGTTCATTGACTGAAGTGATCTTCGTCCCGAGAAAAGTTTAAATACAAAGACATCCGGAGATTGAAAGAATTCCAGCCAGGAAGAAAACAAGTTTCGTTTCTGTTAAAAATGTCGTTAACATGTTGTTAACGTTTCTATTGAAAAATTTTTAACAGAAGAAAACTGCGTGTAACGGAAGTCATTATAGAGTTCGTGTTGGTATTGGATATATCTCCAAGGGAATCATCAAGAAAGAGAAGAATGATGATATCCAGCTCAGGACCCTGGGTGTGCCAAGCCCATATTCACCAGATGTGAGTACCTGGAGTTTGGGGCCACCACCCTATATGTGGGAACAATGTTCCATTGTTGCGCGGATTGGCGATTTGCACAAGATGAACAAAAGAGAAAACACAGTTTTTTAGATGCAGAGGAAGCAATATTTGTAATGTGATTATGACAGGAGATATTAGAAGTTAGAGTAATCCCCAATAGAGATATCTCATCTTGCCTAGAAATCGGAGTGTTATCGAAGATAAGGATGGGAACAGAAGAATACTTTTTGCGAGATATAATACAGGACTGAGTTTTAGAATAATTGAAATGAACTAAGTTATTTTTTCCTCACTGGAGAATTACCTGGAGCTCTTCATTTAAGGAATTGCTAGTGGATATTCGAGAAGCTGAAGCTGTTTGTAGAGGACAAGGTTTCTCAAACTGGAAGGTGGAATGCAATGCGCTATCATCAGCAGAACTATGAATACGATTTTCAGTCAATGGAAGCAGGTCATTAATGTACAAGAGGAAAAGAGTGGGAGAAAGTACTGAATCTTGGGGTATGCCAGCATTAGTGGAGAAGTTAGAAGCAGTGTTGAATTCAGGGGGATGACCGGGGGTGAGTAAAATCCCCCCTCCCGGTGAAAAATGGTAATTTTTATATTATAAAACACGAATTCAATAAATTTATATCAAATAAACAACACAAAAATCACATCAATTAAGTGTGGTGGTACTTGTTAGTGGTAGACGCGAAAATAAATCAGTAAAATTCAAGATACGAAATTTTCAAAATAATTAAATGGAAAATATTTTTGGCTGCACAAATTGTAACTAAATGCCACTGTTTCAAGTGTCCGCATTTTCGTTTTATGGTTTTCAGGTTTCTTTTATTTTCACACAAATGACTTTTTCTTTGTTTGTATATCTCAAACAAGATCGCAGGGGTCGCGAATAGGTTCTCCTGAATTCTCCTAACTCCCCTGAAAGGGGAGTCTGCAGCAACTAATTCAATCGTCGGCAATTTCTGTTTATGGTTTTCACATTCCTTTTTTTTTTTTTTTTTTTTTCACAGCAAGAGTATACTTGTGGCTAATTCTTCTTTTGTGTACCGCAAACGAGACGGTTTGGTCGCAGCCTATAAACAATACATTTTATAACCTTTTTATTATATATGCATTTGTACTGTAATATTGCATGAGTGCATGAAGAGAAGCTGAGGACTCGAATGAGTTATCAGATTGATTAATAAATGATTGACACACATGCAAAGAAAAAGCAAAGAAAAATAACATTATTACAATACAGTACTTGCATGTTTGATTATAATTTGTATAATTTTTTTTTTTTGAAAATTTTAATCGGTGATTTTCATATTAAACTGTGATTATTGTCAGTAATGTGGATTTTGTGAACAGGCTATTAGTATTTAGATGTTAAATGATATTTCCTTTTGTTTCCTATTTTGTTTTCTCTTATTCTCTTATTATAACATCATAAATATAGATAGGCATAATCTGTATATTTTTATTTATGCATATATATACAGGATGTTTCAAAAATGATGGTCAAAAATTTAAAGGTGTAAAGAACGAAAACTATTATTTTTAGGCCATCGAATAATGAAATTCATCTGCCGTGAAGTGTATCTTATGTCTGTTAATTGCGTGTGTTCTGTGGTCGATTTGTCTATTTTGCTTGACGAAAAACCCCAGTTTCTGTGGTGGGAAAACCTTGCTATCTATGCCTGAGACCGACTAACTCAGCCAGGGAGTGAAAAAAGCCCATTAAAGTTCCCGCGTCATCGACGGGATTCGAACCCGGGCCTTTTCCACCCGGTGTGCGGAGGATGGTGACGATACCACTGTGCTACCCACGCAGACGGGTGGGTAGCACAGTGGTACGTATCAACCAGAGCAACGTATCAACTCTGTGGTACGTATCAACACCAGAGCAACGTATCAACTCTGTGGTACTACACTGACAGTGGTAGAGAATGAAAGGGACCTGGGGTTGGTTGTGCAGGCAGATATGAAGTTTTCTAAGCAGTGCAGACGGGCTGCAAGAGTAGCTCATGGTGTATTGTCAATGATATATAGGAATTTTTCTAGAAGGGACAGGGAGGTGATTTTTCCCTTGTATAAGGCAATGGTCAGACCACACCTAGAGTACGGTATACAGGCATGGCGGCCTCATTTCAAGAAGGATGTAGAGCTGCTGGAACGAGTACAGAGAAGGGCAACAAGAGTAGTGAATGGAACAAAGGGGGTGCTCTTAAGAAGAGAGGCTTAAGTTTTGCAAATTACAGTGTCTGGAGTCTAGGCACCAGCGAGGTGATCTGATAGAGGTGTATAAAGCCTTGAATGGTTTGAGCATGCTCAATGCTGATGGGATTCTGCCTTTTGCTCACAATAATCACCCGAGAGGGTATAAATTCAAATTGAGGAAAGACAGATGTAGGATAGACGTGCGGAAATTTGCCTTTAGCCAGCGGGTGGTTGGTTGGTGGAACAGACTTCCATCCCTTGTCGTGGAAGTTGATAGCCTAAATAAGTTTAATGCTCAGCTGGACAGGTATTTCGAACGAACAGAGGGGTGAAGTGGAGGTGGTTATTTTTTATTTATTTATTTTATTTTATTTATTTATTTTTTTTTTTTTGGCTGATGCTGCATAAGCATGCTTTCTTGCATCAAATGCCTCTACTAATGCTAATGCTAAAGAAAGAAGTCAGTCTCAGTAGTCTTCTCCGTTCTGTGCTAGCATAAGTCTTAAAACTCTTCTTCAGGTGGTTCTTTTCTAGTTGCTGAAAACTTCTAATTATTCTCTTTTTTCGGAGAATCCTAACTTGTGTATAATTTGAAATTCCAATGACAGTCCATAGGTAAGAAAATGGAGTATTTTCACTTACAAAAGTTCTCATTTTGAAAAACACGTTTCATTAAGTTCCTGTAGGTTTCAAATGTATGTATGCGTAGTTCATAACTATATGGTCATAGATCTCGATGTCACTTAAGACCACAGAAGGTATAACTGCATAAGTTTCAGAAGAAGTTATGGTTGTAAACTATGTTTCCATCTAGTTCCTTAGTTTTTAATTTCAGGTATCACGCCCCAGAACCAATCAACATTCTTTTGAGAATCCTGTTAACACCTGAGGGTCCCTGTATATCCTCCCATTACAGTTCTATCGAAGCATCCGATCTGCGACTTCCAACCAGCTGAGAACCTAAACGAATAATCTTAGTATAGTTTCTTTAATAATTCATCTGTACATCCTACATCTGATTTCCTCGAGGGTAAAGGGATCTTATTTTTAGTTTTCTTTTAAAAACAGTCACTGAAAATGTCTGTAAAGCATTAAAATTCCTACTGCTTTCGACCAAGGGACATACGTTATCTTCTGTCAGATCCGATCCACTGCTAAACAACTCTAAACGTGCCTGAAGATACTGCGGGCAGTCAAATAAAACATGAGACCAAGTTTCCACACCCCCACAAGCGCAGTAAGGGTCTGGCTCAAGTCCACGTTCACATGACTTGGCCCCCTGAGGGAGCCATGGCCCGTTAATAAGTACGTTGTATTCATCGAAGGAGCAACCCAAGGATTTATTTCCTTGGCCGCAGTAAAGTCCACTTTGGCTATAAATTGCCTCGTAACTATTCCATGTTCGCTGGCATTCCACCAATCCTGCCACACAAATGTCAGATGTTCCCACAATCTTTTCTTCTCTTGTTTGACCTCGTTCACTCAATCAGATGTTATTCCCATTAGTTCAGAAGCGAAACCTTTCCTAAGCCGACCTGTCATCCCCTTGAATACGATATACAGATCCAGGGGAATGGTTCCTGCTAAGACTTGTAATGCGTTGTTTGATACAGTTCTAGGGGAATTTAAAACAGATAATAACATGGATCTTTGAAGAGAAATAAGTTTAATTTTCATTTTAACCGTTATGACTCTATGATACCAAATGGTTGCCACATATGAGACTATTGGCAGAAATATTGTTTTATAATATAAAAACAAGATCCTTTTACTAAGTCCCCATTCTTTCATTGATATTCTTATTATTGAGGCAGTAAAGTTCCTTATTTTATCTCTAAATTTATATACATGTGGCAGAAATCTTAATTTATCATCGATTAGGATGCCTAAATATTTGTTTTGGGATACATATATGGATTTGAGAGTAGTCTATCAAGATCTTAGGAAGTCGATTATAGTTAAAATGAGCTTTGATGGTCATAAATTTGGTCTTTGTTAGTGGTATTTTTAGTTTGTTAAGTTTGGTCCATACAAATAGATCATTTAATATAATTTGCATGTTTTCCTCGAGTATCCTTCTCGAACGGCCCTTAACAGTAATTACTAAGTCGTCGGCGTAAACGATTTTCATAGCCTCCTCGTGGTATTTTGTCATCCACTGATCTAAGACTGCGTTCCAGAGAGAGGCCCCAGTACCGACCCCTAAGGGCATCCTCTTGAAACGGTCGCTGAATACACTAGGTGTTTTGCACAAATTCTAATGGATCTGTCTTGGAAGTAGGACCTGATGATTCTATAAGTAGAGTTGTCACATCTTCCCAAGCGCAGTGACACAAGGGCACTCTCCCACCATACCTTGTCAAAAGCCCCCTCAAAGTCAATAAACACTGCCAACACGTACTTAGCTTGGGAGTTTTCTACATAGTTTTTGGGGTTGGCAATGGCACCTTCTGTTGAAGAACCTTTTTTTAAACCCGAACTGATTAATTGAACATAGATGGTTATTCTGTAACATTTTTGTTTTCTTGGAGAGATCAGCCTTTCAAAAAGTTTCCTGTGAAAAGTACAAACAAAAATAAGCAAAAAAGTCCCAATGAACATCGGGCCTCAAATGAACCGTTTTCGAGATATGCACATTTTCTGTTACGATCCGCCACTGACCATGGGCGCACTAGTTTAGCAAAAAGCTGTGAATCCTTTGCTAAGGGTGGTTTTATTAAACATAAGATAATAGCATTAGCATTTCTAGAGGCACATGATGCCAGAAAGCAAGCTTATGCAGCATCAGCCAAAAAAAAAAAAAAAAAAAAAACACGCTCCCATTTCACCCCTCCGTTCGTTTCAAGTACCTGTCCAGCTCAGCCATAAATTTATTTAGGCTATCAACTTCCACAACAAAGGATGGAAGTCTGTTCCACCAACCAACTACCCACTGGCTAAAGGCAAATTTCCGCACATCTATCCTACATCTGTCTTTCCTCAATTTGAATTTATGCCCTCTCAGGTGATTATTCTGAGCAAGAGGAAGTATCCCATCAGCACTGAGCATGCTCAAACCGATCAAGGCTTTATACACCTCAATCAGATCACCTCGCAAGTGCCTAGTCTCCAGACACTGTAATTTGCAAAATTTAAGCCTTTCTTCGTAAGAGCAACCCTTTGTTCCATTCACTAATCTTGTTGCCCTTCTCTGCACATTCTCTCCAACAGCTCTACATCCTTCTTAAAATGAGGCCTCCAGACCTGTATACAGTACTCAAGGGGATTATCACCTCCTTATCCCTGCTAGAAAAATTTCTGCATATCATTGACAAGACACCATGAGCTACTCTTGCAGACCGTCTGCACTGCTAAGAAAACTTCATATCTGCCTGCACAAATACCCCCAGGTCCTGCACAAATACCACTATCAGTGTAGTACCTGGACAGCTTCAATGAATACAGTGCGCTCGCCAAATTTGCACAAGACTTATTTGCAAGAAGGAGAACACAAATTGCAATCAATAATGCACGCCGTTAGCCCAAAGCTCCCTGCACATGAGCATCCAAACTGAACCAGACTATGGCCGTTTTGGTGGGACCTCACTCTCTCTCCTAGGATTGAACATCCATCGCAAATGATAGACGATCCGACACCATATATGCGGACTCCTACTAGACAATGATCTCTCTCTGGACGGGACTCTTTCTCACATGTGCGACGCAACGACTGGACCACATGACCACAGCAACTCTGCTGCAGCACGTCGCCTGGCGTTCTGAACTGGGCACCTTTTCCCAGTTCACTTTTAAAACCCTATCCCTAGGCAGGGAAGGGGAAGAGATGGGCCTCTGTCTCATCCCCTCCCCTGCCCCCCTTTTCTCCCTGGTGGGGCTTGCTCCACTGACACTCCTGGGATCGCCTTCTCTTTCGTTCCCATACTTCTACCTGTTCCCCCCAATCTTCAGTCTTCCCCCACTCTACCTTTACCGACCGTGAATGTCCCACTGCAAGCTACTAAACTTCAATGTGGAAAATTAAACATAACCTTCATTTAAAACATATCTCGGCCTTATCTAAACCTCTAGTGTCTACCCCATTTTTTTTTTTTTTTTTTTTTTACATAGGCCCTAGCCACTGAAATCTCAGGAAATTAGGTGGCAGGGCTTGCCAGAGTAAATAATGTAATACTGGTGTACCTGATTTGCCTCCACGGGGCCAAGTGTGGGCAACGTTGGGCCTCAGTAGGGGTCCAGCGGCTAAATGACCAGATGAACAACGGTACACGACAGTACACATGTACAAAATCCATACACTTTTAAATCTCTGGCCTCAACAGTGTTCTGTTTCACATGACAATGTATACTACGCGGAGATGGGGGAAAACCCCTGGTGCCGTTTGACACGAATACACTTTACACTTTATCAGTGTAGTACCACAGAGTTGAAACGTCACTCTGGGGTTGCTGCTTCCCATATGTAGTACTTTACATTTGTCAATGTTAAATTTCATTTGCCACCTCTCAGCCCATCTGCTCAACTTTTCTAGATCCTGTTGCACCAGCGTACAGTCATTAGTGTCCTTAACAACCCTGCCAACCTTTGTATTGTCTCTCTGCCAATTTGGACATTAAGCTTGATATACCATCATCAATATCATTTATAAATACAGAAAACAACAATGGACCCAACACTGAATCCTGAGGGACTCCATTAATAACATTATTCCATGATGAGCAGTGTCCATTGGTTACCACTCTCTGTCTTCTTTCACTCAGCCATCCCTTTATCCATAGCAGCAATTTGCGTCCAATGCCACACTGCTCCAATTTGTGCAGCAGTCTTCCATGGTCAACAGTAGCAAAAGCCTTTCTAAGATCCAAATATATGATATCAAAGTTATTCCCTGCATCCAGTTCCTTTGTGACCACATCATAGTATCCAATCAAATCTGTCAGGCAAGACTTTCCCTTAACAAAACCATGCTGTGTCCCAGCTATAACTGAAGTCTTGTCTAGATGATCCTGCAGTGCTTCTTTAACCAGTGCCTCCATTAATTTTCCTGGAACAGAAGTTAAACTAACAGGTCTATAATTATTTGTATTGCCCTTTGATCCTCCTTTGTGAATCGGGGTCACATTTGCACATTTCCAGTCCATGAGTACCTCCCCTGAGTCCAAAGAAGCTCTCATAATTATGGCTAAAGGTTTGCTTACTTCCTTTGCTATAACTGGATAAATCCGTCCACCCCGGATGCCTTTTTTATGTTTATTTTCAACAATTTCTCCTCCACTTTCCTCTCAGTTATTAGAAAATCATCCAGCTCACTGCCAGAATTTAACTGACCTCTGGCTTTCCCCTCCCTGAATAACTCCTCATGGGTGAATGTAGATGCAAAATACTCATTTAGTTTGTTAGCCACCTGAGGAGGATCATCAACAGTTGAACTATCAATATCCAGTGGACCAATCTGATTCATCCCTTTCCTTCTAGAGTTTACATAGGTAAAGAACTCCTTGTTGTTTTTCTTTGCATCTTTTGCCAAGGATTACTCGTAATCTGCCTTTGCCTGCCTAGGCAAATACACATTTAAAATTTTGGTTTCAACACCACAGGATTTTACGGATGTTACATGTTATAGGATATTACAAAAGGTGTTCAAAATGCTGTCCTTGCATCTGTACGCCGCTTTTTAGTCTTCTCTGCATTGAGTTGAGAATCCTTTCAGGCTTTTCCAGGTCATTTCTGATTTGCTGAAAGGCTCCTTCAACCCGACGCTGCAATTCCTCAAATATGTTAATGTCAGAAGTGTACACCAAGCTTTTTACATGACCCCAGATACAAAAATCCATAGGATTTAAGTATTGTGATCTGGGAGGCCACATTACAGGCCTACCTCTACCACCTATCCACCGTTGACTATACCTTCTGGTTATATACCGAGTCACAACTCGAGCAAAATGTGCTATCATGCATAAACCACATGTTCTGGTGTTGCTGAAGTGGAACATTCTGCAGGAACTGAAGGTACAGCTTTCCTGTTAGCATGTTTGGCATAAAATGTGGTCCAATCAGACGGTGTCCTATTAGTCCTGCCCAGACATTCAATGAGAAACGTTGCTAATGTCGTGACTTCTGAATTGCAGTAGGGTTTTCGTCGGACCAAACGTGACAGTTATGAAAATTAATAATACTATCACGAGTAAACCCAGCTTCGTCAGTGAACAAAATGTTGTTTAAAAATTGAGGGTTCAGAACGTACGTTGTTGAATCCACTGGCAGAAGTTCACTGTGGAAGGGTAGTCTGTGTTGCTGAGACCTTGTGCAAGCTGGATATGGTAGGGAAACAGTAATTGGCGATGTAAAGTTCGCCACACACTGTTATGGCTCAGTACACGCTCTTGCAGAGCAACCCTCGTTGAAATTCCTGGATTTTGTTCTATTCTTTGTAACAGTCTGTGCGGTAGCACAGTGGTATCGTCACCGTCCTCGCCACACCGAATGGAAAAGGCCCGAGTTCGAATCCCGTCGATGACTCGAGGAACTGTAATGGGCTTTTTCACTCCATGGCTGAGTTAGTCGGTCTCAGGCGTAGATAGCAAAGTTTTTTCCACAGAAACGGGTTTTTCGTCCAGCATACAGACAAATCGACCAAAGAACACACGCAATGAACAGACATAAGACACAAGGCGGCAGATGAATTTAATTATTCGAGTGGCCTAAATATAATAGTTTAGTTTGTTATTCTTTCTAACAGTCTGTTCGGATAGCACAGTGGTGACGGTGACGATACCACTGTGCTACCCATTAGAGTTACTCGATGCCTTGAGCAACTCTAATGGGCATTTTTCACTCCGTGGCTGAGTTAGTCGGTCTCAGGGGTAGATAGCAATGTTTTTACCCGAGAAAGTGGAGTTTTTTTTCGTCCAGCGAAAAAGGCAAATCGACAAGAGAACACATGCAATTTACAGACATAATATATACATGGGTATATATAAGAAATTACGGGTGGCCGTAATATAATAATTTGTATTTTAATGTTTGTATTCGTTCTAACACCCTTTCCTCAACATCAGGTATTATGCGTCTGGGCCTACTTGCTCGTACTCCATGTGTGAAGCGCCCATGCTCTCTAAGGCGTTGATGTACCCTGATGAATGTGAGCCTGTTGGGCTTCTTTCGGCGGGATAATGCTTCTTGGTACAAACGTGGAGCGTCGAGTGTACTGCCGTTGGCTTTACCATACATGAAGTGCATGTCCGCATACTCTTCGATGCTGTAACCTTTTTCCATGTTGACTGTCCTTTGACAAGTACTAGTATGCCTGCTACGTCTCAGAGTGTTGAGAGAGGGGAAAGGGAGAGAATGAGCATAACCTAACCTAAACAAACAAGTCAGTGGTGGATCCCAACTCTGTACAGTTCACCTTGTCTGTGGCGAATCCCAACTAGAAATGTACAATATCTCGAAAACTATTCACTTAAGGACCCATGTTTACTAGGCTTTTTTTTAGCATATTGTAGTCTGTACGGTTGACTTTTAAATTATTGACCATCACTTTTGAAACACTCTGTATATGCATATTGTGCATAAATTTATATTTATATTTATTTATATTTAAAATTTATATTTATGCATGTTTTAAATTTATATTTATGCATAATTATAAATATACAGATTTGTTTGTAACATTTACCCCTGGATTTGGTGAGTATGGGCTTGGCACACCCAGTATTCTGAGCTGTATATTGTCATTCTTCTCTTTCTTGGTGATTCCCCTCTCTCTCTCTCTCTCTCTCTCTCTCTCTCTCTCTCTCTCTCTCTCTCTCTCTCTCCCCCAGGGAAATCAAATTTTTTTTGGCTGGTGTAGCATAAGTCTCAGGCTTCCTTGCACCATATGGCTAATAATAATAATAATAATAATAATAATAATAATAATAATAATAATGTCTGGTGGTACTGTTGGTCGAGTTCCTCGACCGACAATAACACTAAACATAACAACAACCATCCTTGGTAGCAATACCCGTCACGAGGTGGAACCCCCGATTAGGGAGTAATAATAATAATAATAATAATAATAATAATAATAATAATAATAATAATAATAATAACGTACTTATGTTGTAAATTTTAAATAATAATAAAAAAAATACTACATGTACCCCTGAAGTTTACATCATCCCCCATGAAAACGCTCTGGATTCAACACTGGTTAGAAGACCGGGAGCCATCTACCATTATTTGCAGTGAGCGGTCAGAGATAAAACTGGAAGTGAATGCCCAATTCCAAAAAGCAGTTGGAAAACTATAAGATGGTGCGTTAGAAGAACTTTATTCTTCATTATTTAGAAGAACTTTATTCCAACATTAATTAGAAGAACTTTATGTCAAACACGATCGAAAGCCTTTGGAATATCAAGAGCTTCACCAAATGCTTCAGTTTCACCAAACTTTTCCATGGAATTTGTCCATAGATAGGTAACATAAGGCAGAATATCACCAATAGATCAATACTGTACTGACGGAATCCATACTGGCGATCGTCGAGAAGATGAAAAGTTTTTAGATAGTTTGAGAGTTGCTGGTTAATTGATTTCTCCATTACTTTAGAATGAGTATGAGGTGCAAGGAAACGTAAGGCTCGTGTTACGAAGTTATACTTCATTGTGAAATTATACTTCTTAACTGGGTTGTCACAATTGCAACTCAAGTGTACCTACCCACCGATGATAGGCCAAACAGCCTTGAAATGGTCGTCTGAGTATCAGCCGAGAATAAATAACAATAGTCACTCCACTGGTGAAGCGTTACTTATACGAGTTAGTGCAATATCAGGCAGCTAGTTGGGAAAGTATTCAAAATATGAGATATGATAAAAACGATGCCATTTTACCAATTTGGTAATGCACTAACCTTTTCGTTGTTTTGTACAATTTTAATATGGTCAGGTGGCGTTGTTCTTCAATAAACAGGTGTTATGTTGTGGTTTGAGAACCGGTGTTCTATTTTCAAAACACGATGGAAAGTTTTGTTTTTATTTTATATTGATAATAATTGATGGTATCTTATTGTGGATACCGCATAGCAATAAGACGAATACATAAAAAATAATTGGTTTGAATGAAAATTCTCCTAAATCATTCATAACTTTGAATATTCTAGCCAAAAATATTGAAATATTGTAATAAGCAAATTTGTCGAAAGGGAACAGAAATATTCTTGGAAAAAAAAAAAAAAAAAAGAAAGAAAAAGAGGCGTTTAAGTGTCGGAAGAAAGGTATTTATATATATTTTATTCTAAAATTCTCATTTTAAAAAGAATCGTAATTCCGGCCAGCCAACAGTACTGTAGCTGTAACGCCCCTTGTTGTATTGTAGTAAATTGATAATTATCCAGGCCATAGCATAAATCATCTAGAGTAGCTGTTTATCTGATTAAACTTAACCTTTTTGTATCCATATGTCATAGCCTTGGGCAAAGGGTTTTTCAGACATATGCTAAGATCATGTGTGGCGAAATGCAGAACGTGAAGCGTTTGCGTCTATTCATAACAGCCTTCTTGGCAGTGAAAAAAACCAAAAAAACCCCTCTTCTCTCTCTGCACAATATTATTATTATTAGCCATATGGTGCAAAGAAGCCTGAGGCTTATGCTGCACCAGCTAAAACAAAAAAAAAAAAAAAAAAAATTCCGAGTTACCCTGAGAGAGAGAGAGAGAGAGAGAGAGAGAGTGCCAGAAGTAGAAAGAAATCACCAAGAAAGGGAAGAATGATAATATCCAGCTCAGAACCCTGGGTCTGCCAAGCCCATACTCGCCAGATGTGAGCCCCTGGGGTTATATATTTACTAACAAAAATAAAAGGCTGGCATTTCATCCATTTTCTAGAAATATGTTAATTTTTGTTGTACAAGTGGCTGGAGAGGGGGGGGGGTCGTGGCATGTAAATTTGCCACTTGAGACAAAAAAACAATAAATTAATAAAAACTAAATAATAATACAAAAGAAGAAATGAAATGCACCTAATTAAGTAGGCTTCCATAAAAGTGATATTGCCTGTTACTGGATATTGTGCTTCACGAAGTATTTTGTATTCCGAAATCCAACAGTTGTCTCGCTTTTATAGCCAAGTATATGGTCTCAAAGGGATATGGGGTGTGCTGCCAGCTTGTTAACAAGGAGGCTTGCTCAAGAAGAATTTCAGCTAAGGGTCATCTGTGGTTAAAATAGTCTGTTAAATTTTATCATACTAATTTTTTAAACAAGGGGTGCAGATAATCTCAAAAATTTAACAAGGGGAATTTGTGAGCCTCTTGTTAAATTTTTGGTACATCCTTGCATAGGAATTCTAACTAGAATCAACCTTTTCTGAGGTTTCTTCTAATATCAGGGTCTTGTTTATTGGCTTTGATAAAGCTGGTTTTGTAGTTACTTTTCTTCAGGTATCTTAATTTTGGGTGCTTTCTGAGTGTCTTTTCCACAGTATGATAAGTAATCATCAGCTTATTTATTTCATTTTTATATTCTGAGACAACCAAGAAGCTAGAGGAGCTTTGATTTGAGTGAGCTGCCATAGATGACCTCTCATCCAGAGTTCCCCGTACAGATTTAAGTATACCATATTCTGGTTCCAGGTTTTGTTGTAATTTCTCTGTATTTCAGAATGGTAGAGAAAAAAATAAATTCCATTCACCTCAAAATGGAAATTGTGAGGTGAATTTAACTTACAAAACTATTTAATACTTGTCAGTGTTCTCCCCAGAAAATTTTGCCAGCCAGGCATTATGAAGTAGCTAGGTGGGGAAGTATAATACTTTGCAATATTATAAAATTTTCTTATTTATAAATGTGACTTAAGTGATCCAGAGCAAAAATTAATTGCATAATTTAACAAATGATAATTTGTGCAACAAACATCTAAAAAATTTAATATTGGCTTGTGTTATATTTTTTAACTGAAAAATGAAAATTTCAACACATACACAAACACACTAAATCTAACAAATAAGGTACTTTTTGTTTAAAAAGTAGAATATTTTAATAACAAATTAAAAAAAAAACAATTTTATTAGAATTCAATGTAAAAAAATAATAATGAAAAATGTTTAAATCCTTATAGTAATTTTAACTTAAGATTAACATTTTATATATTAATTCTTCTCTTCTTCTTAGAAGCTCAGTTCTCTGTAGCTTTTTTATAATCAAAGTTTATTGGATTTGGACCTTCTAGTGAAATTATCATCAGATTATTTAGTGTACTCTGCTTCATGTGATTCCTTAAACAGATTTTAATTCATTTTAGAGTGGAAAATCCTCTTTCACATTCAGCAGTGCTTATAGGTATAGCCAGTCCAATGGCAGCTAGTTTTGCTAAATTTGGGAACGATTCTTGAGCTCATTGTTGAAAATTTAAGCATTATTTGTTTCGTTTCTAGATTTTTGTATGGCTCTCCTTTAAACAATTTTGATTCAACTCCCCATTCTAGTTTACTATTTTCGTAGTTTAAAATTGCAGGACTTCCATTTTTAGAATAATGCTCAAAAAGAATCTCAGAAGTCTAATTTTGATCATGGCTTTCTGGATTGATAATAAAAACTCTTGAAAAACAGGAAATGATTGGGATATCTGGAAATCTTGCTTCAGGTGGGTAATAACTGTGTCTATGTATTTATCATAGATTATAGTGGCGCCTCCGTAGCCAGGTGGGAAGGAGCAGCAGTGCGTAGCACACGCTTCTTGATTAGACCGGGGTTCGAGCCCGTCACCACCAAATACGGAGGATGCGGAAAGGTCAGGGAATGACCACCGCATATTCCCGGAGCAATATGGCCTTAGTTGCTAATGCTCCTAAAAACCAAATAACAATAACAATAGATTATAGTCTTAAAAGTGATAGCATTAGCATCTGAACAATCGATACAAAGGTCTGAATATTCACCTGCAAGATGTAGATGGAGATTTTTAAAATGATTAGCAGGGGGTGTCTTTCAATATTCCATAATGCTTAGTTTTGTGGCTTCTAAGATCGGGTCTGTTTCTGTTAAATTAACATCTTGCCTTTGGCAAACTTCAGACAATTTAGACAAATGAGGTAGCACATCTGAAATCATCATAAGTGAAGCTACAAAATTGTATGTTGTCATATATCTGTATTAAACCTTAAAACCTTCAGCTGTGATGTCATTTCATTCAGTGGCTTCTCTTTTGAGTGCAGCAATGACACTCACCAAGGATTCTCTTAAAGACTGTACAGCAAAGTAAACAGACAGCCACCTAGTGTCACTAGCCATTTTAAGTTTAATCTGAGGAATGTTCATTTTACTTTGGATTTTAGTTAAACCAGCCATCCTAATGGATGAATTTTGGAAGAAGAAAAACAGTTGTCTTAAGATATCATTAAATTTTATCAAATAAGGCACCTCAGCAGCTGCTTGGGCACTAGCAAGAACCAGGCAGTGGTTAATACAATGGCCGTTGACTATGAGTCCATCTGTTTCTTCTTTTAGTAGTTTTGCTACTCCTTTGTGCTTTTCAATCATGATCGCTGCTCCATGAGATCCTAGACCCACAAAGTTAGAAGTTTTCAACCCTATATTACCAAGTGTTGCAATAATTTTGTTAGTTATAGTTTCAGCTTTGCCATCAATGATATTATAAGGTGATATAAAACTAACACTAATCTCTTTTTTAAGTTGACAAACATATTTAATGTATATAATAAGCTTCAAAACTGAGATGTCTGTCGTTTCATCGCACAGAACACGAAATAATCTGCAGAATGCACATTTTTTAGTATTTCACATCTAATTTCTGAAGCTAAAATGTCAAGAAATTCTTGCATTATTCTTTCCAAAGTGTAATGTGCATTCTTTCCAATATCAAGATGGTTTAGCATTAGTAGAGGCATATGATGCAAGAAAGCAAGCTTATTCAGCATCAGCCAAAAAAAAAAAAAAAAAACACACCACTCCCATTTCACCCCTCCGTTCGCTCGAAATACCTGTCCAGTTGAGCCTTAAATTTGTTTAGGCTATCAACTTCAACAAGTGATGGAAGTCGGTTCCACCAACCAACCACCCGCTGGCCAAAGGCAAATTTCCGCACATCTATCTGACATCCGTCCTTCCTCAATTTGAATTTATGCCCTCTGAGCTGATTATTCTGAGCAAGATGAAGAATCCCATTGGCATTGAGCATGCCCAAACCATTCAAAGCCTTATACACCTCTATCAGATCACCTCGCCGGTGCCTAGTCTCCAGACTCTGTAATTTGCAAAACTTAAGCCTTTCTTCGTAAGAGCAACCCTTTGTTCCATTCACTAATCTTAAGTATGTACAACCCATAGCCTTACAATACTTGAGCAGTTTTTGCTACACTGTAGTGTGTGGTAGTTAATTTTTTGCCAACCAATACATAGATCTTAAAGCTCCCACAAAAGCATCTTTGTGCAAGTTATTCAAAACTGAAATCGATCGTTCAATTTGTCATAACCCAGATTCTTCAAGTACATGTTCTTGAATTATATCTGAACAGGAATCAGTGTGTAACTTGCTTTGTTCATGGTCAATTAAACTTTATTTTTGAAGTCTTTTACATGGTATAGTCACTCTTTCCGTCACGCGGAACACATTATTCCATTACCTTTACCACTAACCAATTAAATGTTTGAAGCCAGTCTGTTTATGCTGGCGCATTATAGCCATAGAAGCTGATGCACCAGTAAAATATCCAATCAACCAACCAACTGTTTACGCCTGATAAGCAGTGTTGTTTTTGTTATTTTATTTTTCTTAAAGAAACTTAAGAGCATTGTTTTTTTGATTTAACTTCTTACTCATTATGGATTCTTATTTTATTTTATTGCAATATATATTATTATATTTGTGCACCTGTGCAGAGACCAAGACAAACAATGCATCTAATAGTTCACAGAATTTAACGTGGTGTTACTAGCATGCAGAATTATAATACTTAGCTTGTCGTAGAGGTGTCTACAGAGTGAATGAATCGATACACTGAGTTGACTCAGAAAGTGTCCGAAAGATTTGAATAACAAAAGTGAATCTGAGTCAACTAAGTGAATCGCAAAATTCAACCAATGTATCAGTGCTATCAACCGACTGGCATCTGATAGCTCAACATAAAGTACATGACAATATTCTTGGTAATCTCTTAAATTTTAGCCGGGCAGTCAGTTAAATTCATTGGGTGGTGCATCCATTCAATGGGTGCATCACCTGGAGAGAACTACTTGCATCAAGTACCACAATGTTTTGAACTGTAGCTTTGATAAGGCTCTAAACTAGAAATATTTGAAATCTATAGCAGTAAATATTTATCACAAAAGAAAGTCCTTGGAATAATTTTTTAAAAAGTAAATAACATTTAAAAAGTAATTTTTAGTCAAAGTAATCTAAAAAAAATTGTGTATTTTCCTAATAATTTGCATTTTCCTAATTATAACGTTTTCCCAATAAATTTGTTTAGTAAAGTAATTTTAGTTACCAATTAATCTAAAAAAATTTATATTTTACATGTACAAAATTTACAGCATTGCTTCCACACCCCTCCTAACAAATTATCTTTGGGTAAAAGATTTTGAAAAGGTGGCAGTTCTGCCCTTCATAGTGTGTAAAGTTACAGTTTACATAGCATTGAGTTTTTGTGTTTTGTTTGTTTCCAAGTGAAAAACTCCAAGTAACCGGATGGGGTAAGCGAAACAATTTGTAATCTGTATCTGAGATTGACTAATGCTTTATGGGAAAAGTTTTGAAGTGTTGAGTGAAATAAACAAATGGTCACTTGTATCCCTCAGCGTTTCATATCTGAGAGTAAATCTTATAGCTTTTTTGCATGGAAAACACAATCCTCACTAGCATACCATGTTTGAAGTTTTCATGATCAAACAGTAATTATATAATCTATGAAATAATTAATTTTTTTGTTTATATTCTGGAATAGTCGCATGTAGCCAGAGGAGTTTATGATGTAGAGAATATGACATTACCATATTTAGTGGTTGAGTAGGCTGAAACCACTATATTATTATATTCCCATGCTAACTGTTGGCTACATCAGGCCTACATACCTGCCACCTTCTTATAATGGAATAGTTGTCCATCATTTTGTACTATAAGAAATCTTTTTAGCCATGTGTGTTTTGGCCATCACTTGGATACGTTAGAAATGTTATAAGTTATATTATTCAGGAATTATACCAAATTTAGTAATTATTTTTGTTTTTATTCCCCTCAAAAAACATATTTTATTGTTCAAGTGCTATTTAAAGTACAGTTAGTTTAAAGGCTGTTTTTAAAAGTTGGATGGGAAGGTATAAAGAAATAAGTATTATGATTTGAGAACTAGATTAAAGTTATATGAAGTTATTATTATTCATTTTAGGTGATTGAAAATGAGGCCATCTTTCACACTTCTTATTAGTGGCATCTTTGTGGCATATATCCTACATAGTATTTGGAGTATTTACCAGTTATATAATCCAAGTCCATGCCCTCCTGATAAATCATGTATTAGACCTTCTTGGAAGGAGACATCCAAGTTTCAGGTATTTTTGATATAATTGATATCAATAAAATCTGTTTTAACAATATTGGCATTTTATTTATCCATGCTTTTTAAAAAAAGTATAAAGCAATTATAATTTAATAAAGTATATGTTTTATTTGATTACTGTATTTACTCAAATGCAAGAAAGAAGATTTATGAATATCATTGATTGCAATCTTATATTTACGAATACAGTGGACCCCTGCTTTATGATATTAATCCATTACAGAGACACCATCGTATTGTGAAAATATCGTAAAGCGAACCCAGTAACACATTGTTTTTTGGTAATTCATTCCAAGATCTAGGAAGTTGAAATTTTCTTCTTACTGCGCTCTTTAGGGGCCATATTATTAATTTACACAATGTTGTATGTACACGAATTCAATACAGTAAATTTATGTCAAATAAGCACAACACAAAAAAGACAGTCGTAAGCCCATCGTTTACGATGTAGGTACCAACATGATCACTGGTTAGTAGAATCAGCCACTTTGTAGAATCAAATTCAAATCATTAAAATGCACTACACTTTCATTATTGTCATATGTTTGGTTATAAGAATCAGTTTTAAATGCGTTTGTGATATTTTTATAAAGCACATTTTTGGAGATCACTACCATAAAACAATAAAAATAATTTTCAGTTTCTGGTTTATTGGGCTTTTCTGTTAGTGCAATCTATTATAAATGGGTAGTAAACTCGATCATATTGCATTTGCAATAATAGTGATAGCTGGAATTGTGTGGGTTTTTGCATTATTGTGGTGAAATGTATTTTTCCTTCCATGAAATCTTCAATCATATAAAAAACATAAATAAATTTTCAAAATCTTCTCTTAATTTTTGTTACCTGTTAACTTACAAACTTGTTGCGTCGTATCCGACCTGTGCATGTTGTGTTAGTTGTAGTTTGTGCATGCTATGTTCTCTGTTATTGATTGCTTATCTTTTTTACTGTTTTAAATTTTAAACCCAAAAAAATTATCAGTGAACACAAATATCAATTAGTTAGTATGTATATATTTTGCTGTATTAATTAAGCTATGTACTACATAAGCATAAATTTATTTTTATTTTGCTAACCTGTGGGTTAGCAAAATAAAAATAAAATAAAATAAAATATTCTTCCAATTTTCACACATCATTTAATTTTGTTAATTGGTAAGGTAATAAAGTGTAAATTTGTGTTTTATATCTTTACTTTTATAGCCTGTGGATGATATTCCTCCTATTTTCGCTTATTAGTGAAATTTAATAGAATTAAAATTCAATTCGCAAACATGATCACAATGACCGGCTCTTGTGCGTATCATAATAGTGAGCGATATTTTATTATGGACTGTCCATCATAAAGTGATTTGATCGTGCAATGAACCAATAATAAAGTGAGGGTCCACTGTATAAGATTTCATTCAATCTTATGGTAGCTTAAAGAGGAGGATGCTCTAATGGCATAATAATTCATTCATTTAAATGTTAAAAAAATTCAATTAATGACTTTTTAATATTATAGCAGGCATATTAATGTACAAAGTTCACTGTTATTTTTTTTTTTTTTTGTAAGAAGAGGTTAAAAATAGTTTAAATCGTGCAGTTTGCAGTGATGCCATCTGTTATTATTTGTTTATTTATTTGAACTTCAGCAAAACTTTTGATTCTGTCTTGCACCAGATGATACTGTATAGGCTGGAACTTAGATAAATGGCTGTACAGCATTATTATTATAATTTTAATGATTCTAGAGCCTGTTGTGCATATGCATTCATGTATTTGTATGTAGAAGTGTGTGTTCACAAGCTGATGAACCTGGAATAACTTGTGGGAGAACCCTACATCTTCCACCTGAGGTCAACTAGTTACAGCCTTAATTGAAGAAGATTTTAGCAGTTCCTGCAGTTGTTGACAGGAATTAATCCCAGACCTCTCCAAATGAATGGCAGATGGTGATGTATCGTTCTGACTAAGCTAACATAGAGGGTTGGATTAATGGTTGCCCTTCAGAAGTGAATTAACCAGGTTGCGATTAATGGTTACCCTTCGGATTGGGTGGGAAGTGGGATTTCTCAAGGATCATCAGTGCTAGGGATGCTAATCTTTCTGATTTTCTTAAATATATTGATGAAGGAATACAGAACATGATATAAAAATTTGCAGTTAAAATTGAGTGAGTGGTTAATGACCAGTTAATGAGAGAGAGAGAGAGAATTTGTAGTTTATAATCTAGACAGACATGAAGTTTTCAGTTGTTTCATGAAGTTGCAATGATGACAACCCAGTTGTTATCGTTGCAACACCAGGGTGCCTGCTCACCCACCGAAGAAGAACCAATAAGCTCTCAAACGGTGCCATCTGTGTGGTGGTATCTGCTGAGAATAAGTAACAGTAGTCTTCTCTATTAGGGAAGGCATTACTTATTCAAGGTAGTGTAATACCATGGCAACTCATTGTGAAGGCATTCACAGCATGAGACACTTAAATGATGCCAATTTTGTAACTACTTAGTAGTTGATTATGTATAAACATGATGCTGTAGCACAAACCTATACACTGATGAGACAAAACATTATGACCAGCGAGTTGTTATGCAAATCGAAGCAACTGCAGGTGAACTATGGCACGTGCACGGGTCAGGACACGGTATAAAAAACACCTGATACCGAGTTCCATTAATCAGTGTTACTCTTGTTTTTCAAGTTTGGAAAAGGCCAAATTGTAATGGCCAGATGACTGGGTCAGAGCATATCCGAAACGGCACAGCTGGTAGGGTGCTCATGGTCAGCCGTGGTTAGTACCTACCGAAAGTGGTCTGAGGAGGGGGAACCCACAAACCGCTGGTGAGGTGTTGGATGACCACGGCTCATTGATGCTCGATGTGAGCTAAGGCTCTCCTGGATGGTATGTGGCAACAGAAGGGCGACTGTGGCACAACTAGCCGGTAATTAGAATGCTGGTGACAGGACTAATGTGTCACAACACACAGTACATCAAACCCTGCTGAAAATGGGGCTGCGTAGCCGCAGGCCGCTCCGAGTGCTCATGCTAACCATGATTCACCAGCGACAGCACCTGCAATGGGCACGCGAGCATTGAAACTGGATCTTGAGTGATTGGAAGAAGATCGTCTGATCCGATGAATCACGTTTCCTGTTGCACCATGTGTATGGGTATGTGTACGTTGTTTACCTGGGGAAGTGATGGCACCTGGATGCACCGTGGGACGAAAACAAGCCGGTGGCAGCAGTGTCATGCTTGGGTGATGTTCTGCTGGGATACCCTGGGTCCAGTCATCCATGTGCTGGGCACTCTGACATCTACTACCTACATAAACATCATTGCTGACCAGGTACACCCTTTCATGGCAACTGTCTTCCCCTATGGCAGTGCCATCTTTCAGCAGGATGATGCGCCATGCCACACTGCCCAGATTGTTTGAAACTGGTTCATGGAACATCAGGAAGATTTCCAGGTATTGCCCTGGCCTTCAAATTCCCCAGACATCAATCCCATCGAGCATCTGTGGTTTGTGTTGGAACAGCAACTCTGATCTGCGGCGTCTCAACCATGGACCTTACAGGAGTTAAAGGATCTGCTGATTACGTGTTGGTACCAGATACCACAAGACATATTTAGAAATCTTGTAGTGTCCATGCCTCGCTGGGTATGAGCTGTTTTGGCTGCACGTGGAGGACCAACATCATATTAGGTAGGTGGTCATAATGTTTTGGCTCATCGGTGTACGTTAGTTAACTTTTTCTTAACCTGAGGCTATTGCCCTAAACAAATCATGTAGCTTTGGTGTAATTTAATAATTTTAAGTTCTTATATAATAACTTTATTTACCTATCTGTATAAATCTGTGATTTTATATATTAATATTGTTCCTCTAGCAGTGTTTCTTCTATATTATTTTGTTATTAAATAAGAGAAGTTTATTTATTTTACACTAAATATCTATACATATAACCAATGATACTTTTTACGTATCATTGGTAACGTTTCAACTCAATAAAACAATGATCAAAATACAGTTGAATCTCTATATAATGAAATTAATTGTTTGCTTGCAAAAATTCATTAATTAAACAGAAATTTCAGTATAAAGAAATATGACTTTTCAACAATTAAAAATAATTCAAATTTCAGAAATACAGTACAAGATTTGAAATAAACCAGAAATAAGTGGGAATAAATAAATTTTTAACATTTTAAAACAATTTATTAATACATACATAAATGATTTTTTACATACAGAAACAATTTTTTTCATAGTGCATGATGTGCACAATATTACTACACTTAAGAATTATTATTTTGCAAAATATTTGGCTATCTTTTGTTGTACACTGGATTTTAGCATACACCAATCATTAAAAAAATTTCGTATTTGTTTTAACACTCAAATATGTATATGTTCAGGAACATTTTCTTTGCACTGAAGGCTTCAACGAAGTTTCAAAAGCTGTCAACATTTCATGTTTAGAAGGGCTGATATCTTTGTTGATGTCATTTTCTTCATCTTGTCATCGATATTGTCCCTAGTTCTTTAAACTAGTCCTTAAATTTGAAATAAAATTTTTTTTAAACTGTCCAAAATGTCAGTCACTCGGATATTCAACTACTGTGACCATGTAAACAGAAATAGGGGAAATTTACCGCAAGGTGTGGATGATTCACTTCCGTGAAACAATAGATGACCTGTTGTCGGGTTAAAGGAAACCTCTCTCTCTCTCTCTCTCTTGTTTAGAAGGGCTGATATCTTTGTTGATGTCATTTTCTTCATCTTGTCATTGATATTGTCCCTAGTTCTTTAAACTAGTCCTTAAATTTGAAATAAAATTTTTTTTAAACTGTCCAAAATGTCAGTCACTCGGATATTCAACTACTGTGACCATGTAAACAGAAATAGGGGAAATTTACCGCAAGGTGTGGGTGATTCACTTCCGTGAAACAACAGATGACCAGTTGTCGGGTTAAAGGAAACCTCTCTCTCTCTCTCTCTCTCTCTCTCTCTCTCTCTCTCTCTCTCTCTCTCTCTCTCTCTCTCTCTCTCTCTCTCCCCCCCCCTGAATCTCTGACAGGGTGCTCACAGTAGAAGGTTAACCAAAGCCTATTGTCCGTATGTGGAATATGCCTTGATCTGCTCACTGGCTATGGATACACAGAAAGTAGTTGACCAGCCTGACTTCTTGGTAGGGTGTGACAGATAATTGGATAGATTTTAAGGTATCACTGAGTTGCAGATGGTAATCTCTTTAGTTCTTAATTCGTGCTAAGCAACAGCACTATTGCCTAAATTGTTTGCAGGCCGGAGATGTGAATAATGCTTACCCAGTTAAGTCTTTTGTAATCCATTCGTTATTATGGAAAATTTCCTTCATTTTACAGAAACTATTATAAATGTAATTACGAAGGGGAATTCAAAAAAATTTGCTATAAAGAAGTTCGTTAAAATGAGGCCAGACTGTACTTATTGTTATTTGTTATGATTTTACCAATTATCAAAAAAAGCCACTTAACCACGAATTTGCCAAGGGTACCAAAAACTTAGCTACGTCTCTGGTCATGTGGATGCAGGCCATCTACTATATTAACTGAAGCTGTTCTGGTCTGCCATTTGGAACCCTGGTTTCAGAAGCCCTTAAAAAAAAAAACTGCATGAAAAGGAGAAAAATTGGTAGAAGGAAAGGAGAGTGTTTTCTTGGCATTAGAGGTCTGCACAGGCACGGGTTTGGCCCTCAGGCCAGGTTTGGGCCTTGTAACACAAATCATAATCAGACTTGAATCAGACCGAGTAACACAGATAACGTTCAGGTACAGTTGAGTTAAAATTTTATGAAATGTTATAAGTATTTCGGGCTTCCCCAAGCCATTTTATAAATGAAAGAAAAAGTTATTTGTATCAGCAAGTAGGTCAAATAGAGAAAGCAGGGAACATATAGTTATCTGGCATTGTTTGTGTTTCAATTGAGGACAAAATATGTGAACTATAGGTTTTATTTTATTGTATTTACTAAAAAAATTATAAAAGTAATTTGAATTATATTTTCTTTTTAATTATTGTTATTATTGCTCCTTGAAAAGAGTTAACATGACTTTAAAAAGTTGTATTTCGGTAAGTAAATATTTTTGAACCTATGATCATACGAACCTTTTTCTTTATTTTGGGCTGCAGAATATGCTGCCAAAGTTTGTCGATGGGTTGAAGAAACACTGTGTGTAACCATGTGTGCACACGTGATTATGTATACAACACCAATAAATGTTGATTATTTGTGGAAGGTTAACTGGTTTCAGCTATTTCATTATTGTGAGTATTGTTGTGTTGAACATCAAAGGTCCAGTTCTATAGAATTGATAGAACGTATGTACCATTGTACTGCCATTCAAAATATTGTTTGCATCATTAAAGGTTTTCAGCATGACCAACAGCAGATTTATCAGTAGCTAAATGTCTGTTTTTCTTGTTGAAGTAGGCATGTATGTGATGATTTTTTGGAAGTACAACCAGTGGTAGATTTTAATAATGAATAAGCAGGTGCCTACTCTGCCTATTGACAATGAAATTCAGAGTAGGAAGTGTGATGTCAGATTTTTGTTATTGTCAGGGAGTAAAGAAAGTTTTCCCAATAAGATATTTGCAAATGTTATTCTAATGTTTGAACCCACACAAAGTGGCCTTGATATGATAAAAACAAATATTTTATTTGTTTTTATCATATCAAGATAAAAATTAGATATGATAAAAACAAATGTGACTTCAATGGCAAGCAAAAGTGTCCTCCTTAGCAGCTTACTTCTCACCACGTTACTATATTCCACTTGTTTGGAGAGGTCCGTATTTGATTCCCCCCCGTTTCATAATTTTGTTGGTGACTGGAAGGATTTCTAAAGTCTAATTGAATTAAGGCTGTAGCTAGCTGATCTATGGTTTAGGGAGTGGGGTTATTCTGTATTTTTCAGCCTGCATAAACAACATACAAATCAGCCTGTGAACATACTTATACAAACAAAATGTACATTGTGGATATGAGTGACATATTCCAGTGCCATTAGAATAATTTGAGTAGCAAGAAAAAGTCAATATAGTAACTACAGATGAAAGATTTGCCTCGTTGGTAAAGCTCTTTTACCAAAACAACAGTAACATCTTGGCTACACTTTGGAAGTTGTTTGTTTGTCATTTGGTTTTTAGGAGCATTAGCAAATAGCTAATCAAGAAGCATGTGCTACGCACTGCTGCTCCTGCCCACCTGGCTACAGAGGCGCCACTTTGGAAGTAATGCGTTTAAAGAACTTAAGAGGAGGATTCCATTTCCAAGATTGAGTATATATTTTGGGTATTACCCAGCTGCAATAGCTGTTGTTAACAAAATCATTGTTCCTGTGACTCATGATGGCACAAGAAATGTACCGTTGTCTGCTAATGTCAGGGTAGAATTATGATAACTAGATGTTCCATGGGTGTAAGGTGTTTTGGTCTCTTCTACAGTGGCTTCCTTGCAAGATTGATGTGCTGTAACAGTTAATTGTGATCCAATACAATACACTCATTTTGCATTTAGGATTGAAGTGGATGATGTGGGATTAGCATTAGCAGAGGCATATGATGCAAGAAAGCAAGCTTATGCAGCATCAGCCAAAAAAAAAAAAAAAAAAAAAAAAAAAAAAACACTCCGATTTCACCCCTCTGTTCGTTCCAAATACCTGTCCAGCTCAGCTTTAAATTTATTTAGGCCGGTGTTTCCCAACATGGGTCCCACGCCCCACATGGGGGAAATTTGATTGTTCAGGGGGGCAATTCAAAAATATGATGGGCAAGAAAAATGGCTGCTTAAAATTGATGAAAGATGAGAATGCAGAAATGCGTCTTGTGCTTTGTGTTATTCATAGGGAAAACTTGGTAGCTAAAAATATTTCGCCTGTTCTTCATAAAGTACTAAAATCAGTTATAAAGTGTGTCAGTGCTATTAAAGCTAATGCCAAATGTGAGCGTCTCTTCAAGCTTTTTTGTGAAGAACAAAATGCAGACCATGTGAGACTTACTTCACCCTGAAGTAAGGTGGCTCTCGAAAGGGAACTGCTTGAAAAGATTTATGGAACTATTTGATACTATTAATGACTTTTTAAGTGACAAACCTGAAATGAAGCATCTGTTAACGGTCGATGGTAAAGCATTTGTAGTTATTTAGCCGATATCTTTGAAAAACTAAATATATTAAATAAACAACTTCGAGGAACAAATAAAACTCTTGTCGATGCAAAAGCGAAGATATTTGGTTTCATTACATTTATTGAATTATGTCAAAAATATATTTGTAACAAAAAGTTTGAACAGTTTCGTTGGCTGCAAAAATGTGAAGTGGCTGATACCGCTGTACTTGTTATTGTCGATCATCTGAAAATTTAAAAGAAAGGTTTTCTGATTTAAAACAAATTGATTTTCCAACCTGGATGATGCAACCAATGTTAGTGGATTTGTCTGATGTATCAACGCAGTACCAAGAAGAACTCTCAGAAATGCAAAATGATGAGTCAGTTAAAACTTTATTCAATATAAAAGGAGCAATGGCATGGCTTTGGGATGAAACAGAAATTAAATACCCAAATTCAACCAACTTTGCAAGAGAGCTATTGTTACCTTTTTCCATCTTCATATTTAGCTGAATGTGGATTTAGTGCCATAAATGATTTGTTACTAAAGAAAAGAAATCGACTGGATATCACAAAACGGGGAGACTTGAGACTGAAGCTGACTAAATTGGAGCCCAATATAAAATCTCTCTGCGGCAAGCATCAAGCTCCACTCATCTAGAAGTGACCTTCACATGGAATGTTGAAATTATTAAACAATTAAATAATAATTACTAAAAATTAAAATATTATAGAAAAATCTTTCATATAAATTATTTTGTACTTGAATTTTAGTTGTCTATTATATGTTGTGAAAATTTACTTGCTGTTTTTTTCTTAATAATTTCCTAATGATTTCTTCCTAAAACCTAAGTCTTGTGTCCTGAACAAGTTGTAATTAAGCTTCATTTAGGGAATAATTCAATTTTTGAATATAAAAAATATGTATATCGGTGTTTCCCAACGTTACATAGGGGGCATCAGAATTTTAAAAAGACTTAGGTGGGGCACGGTAAAAAAAAGGTTGGGAAACACTGATTTAGGCTATCAACTTCCACAACAAAAGATGAAAGTCTGTTCCACTAATCAACCACCTGACCTGCTGGCTAAAGGCAAACTTCCACACATCTATCCTACATTCCTACAACTGTCTTTCCTCAATTTGAATTTATGCCCTCTCAGGTGATTATTCTGAGCAAGAGGAAGAATCCCATCAGCATTGAGCATGCTCAAACCATTCAAGTCTTTATACACCTCAGTCAGATCACCTCGCAGGTGCCTAGTCTCCTGACACTGTAATTTACAAAATTTAAGCCTTTCTTCGTAAGAGCAACCCTTTGTTCCATTCACTAATCTTGTTGCCCTTCTCTGTACTCGTTCCAACAGCTCTACTTCCTTCTTAAAATGAAGCCTCCAGACCTGTATACAGTACTCAAGGTGCGGCCTGACCATTGCCTTATACAAGGGGATAATCACCTCCTTATCCCTGCTAGAAAAATTCCTGTATATCATTGACAAGACACAATGATCTACTCTTGCAGATGGTCTGCACTGCTCAGAAAACTTCATATCTGCCTGCACAATTACCCCTAGGTCCTTTTCATTCTCTACCACTGTTAGTGTAGTACCACAAAGTTGATACGTTACTCTGGGGTTACTGTTTCTCATATGTAGTACTTTACATTTGTCAATGTTAAACTAGAATTAGACATCTTTATAAACAGATGAGACTCATTTCTGTCTAACTGGCTGTGTGAATATCCATAATTATTGAGTATGGGAGTACATTTTCTTGGTGTGTTATTGCTGGAGTTCTGCAATGCCCATTGTTGTTGTTGTTTAATGTGAGTTCATAACACACTTCACAATCAGACTGTCCTTTAAAGAGATTTGAGCATGTGGTCCTGAAACTTGTAACTTTTCAAGTGAACGTTGCTGTGATCTCTAATAGAATATTAATCCTAACCTTTGAGAGAGAGAGACTGAGAGGATGTTTGAACACAACTGCTTTTAATATTGCCCAGCTTGAGAAACATTTTTAACCACATTTGGTGATAACATTAGTAGAGGCATATGATGCAAGAAAGCAAGCTTATACAGCATCAGCCAACAAAAAAAAACAACCCTTCCCATTTCACCCATCCCTTCGCTCCAGATGCTTGTCTAGTTCTGCCTTGAATTTATTTAAGCTGTCAACTTCTACAATGACAGATAGAAGTTTGTTCAAGCAAACAACCACCTGCTGGCTAAAGGTAAATTTCTGCACATCTGTTTTACAACTGTCTTTCCTCAATTTGAATTTATGTCCCCTCAGGCAATTAATCTGGGTAAGAGGTAGAATCCCATCAGCATTGAGCATGCTCAAACTATTCAAGGTCTTATACACCTCAATCAGATCACCTCGCAGGTGTCTAGTGTCCAGACACTGTAATTTGCAAAACTTAAACCTTTCTTCATAAGAGCAACCCCTTGTTTCATTCACTAATCTTGTTGCTCTTCTCTCCTTCCTAAAACGAGGCCTCCAGACCTGTATACAGTACTCAAGGTGTGGCCTTACCATTGCCTTATACAAGGGGATAATCGCCTCCTTATCCCTGCTATAAAAATCCCTGTATATCATTGACAAGACACCATGAGCTACTCTTACAGACCATCTGCACTGCTCAGAAAACTTCATATCTGACTGCGCAATTACCCCCAGGTTTTTTTCATTCTCTACCACCCTGAGTGTAGTAACACACAGTTGATACGTTACTCTGGGTTACTGCTTCCCATATGCAGTATTTTACATTTGTCAATGTTAAACTTCAGTTGCCATCTCTCAGCCCATCTGCTCAACTTTTCTAGATCCTGTTGCAGTAGCATACTGTCATTAGTGTCATTAACAACCCTGCCAACTTCGTTGGCTACATCATTTCTTCAATTTTTACATGCTCGGCTGCTTTGCTCTATAGACCTTACTCTTGGTGATTTCTTCTTTTGAGAATATCTCAAGAATGGGTTTATCAAGTCAGTATTCAATCTTCTGGCTGAATATTACCTTGATAAAAGCCATCATACTCGATCTCTGCCCTGAATATTGGTAGTGTTGATAGTATGTGCCCGCATTCCATTGATATCCATCTTTTGATGTGATTGCCATTTATAGTATTAATGTCTTACACACAGAGCAGTTTTATCTTTAAAATCTGTAGCTTCCTCATATACTGTATTGTAACTTGATTAAATAAATTGTCATGTCAGTTGTTGGTCTGCATGTAATGCAAATGCACTCTGGTATTACTTTTTTTTTGTGTATGCCTTTACTGTGAGGTTGATCTGATTGAGGTGTTTAAGCTCAATGCTGATGGCATTCTTCCTTTTGCTCAGACTACACACATGAAGAGGACATAAATTCAAATTGAAAAAGGATGGTTGCAGGACAGATGTGCAGAGGTTTGCCTTCAGCCAGCGGGTGGTTAATTGTTTGAACAAACTTCCATCTGTTGTTGTGGAAGTGGGTAGTGTGAGAAATTCAAAGAAGAACTTGACAGATTATTGGAGGGGATGGACAGGTGATGTGGGAGTTTTTTTTTTTTTTTGGCTGATTCTATATAATTTTGCCTTTTTGTATCATATGCTGCTGCTCTTACTGCTACTACTAATAATAATCTAGAACTGTTTCAAATTTCATCTCAGATGTGCCGTGGTATACCATCTGCAGACTTTCAAAATGAGCACTCGAACTATAACTAACCTCTATATATGGCTGCCTCACTGTAGCAATCATATGGTATTCAAAATGGAAACATTAAAGGTATGGTGCTGGGTGGCCAAGGATTTAAGTCCATCTGACTACAACAAATAGATGGGAGTGGATTTTCTTTTGAATTTGGTAGGTAGTGTATCTTGGCTAGAATCTGTGTGCCCAGTGAATATAGCATAAGAGGGATTGAGGCCAAAAGTAAGTTATTGTATCCAACAGCACAGCACTGGAAGAGCCTCGTTTTATGTAAACATCTTCATTTTCTTTTAGCCAGTGAGTTGTTGATAGCTGGAACAAGTTGCCCTTGCAGGTAGTTGAGGCTGACAGTTTGAATAAATTCAAAGGTCTACTAGATACTTACCTGTGTGAGTAGGGAAGTATATAATTTGTGTTTTCTTATCTACTTGGTTGGGGTTTTTTTTTTTTTTTTTTTTTTTTGCCAGTGCAGTGAAAGCCTATGGTTTCTTTGTACTATATGACAAATACTATTACTCTTGCTGGTATTACTATCTTCTCAAATATCTACCAACAGTTTTTTTAAATTCTGATCTCTGGGTAATCTCCAATAAGGTGAAGAGAACTTAGATAATTTTGATCCTTTTAAAACCTAGTCCTGTCTTATTTCTTGCGGAAAAAAAAAAAAAAAAAAACACCAAAAATAATGATCTGCTGCTGCAATGCACATCTTCAACAACACTCATATTTCGACCAACATGTTTCTTTACTGGAGATAAGATAAATATGCAACTTTTACTTTCAGCCAAAGAGTAATTGATTGTTGAAATAGACTGCCACCTTGTGTTGTGCAAGTGGCTAGTTAAATGAATTGAAAGAAGAATTAGACCTTATTAGAGAGGATGAACAGATGAGTAGGCAGTATGTTTTTTTTTTCACTGGTGTTGTATAAGCGCACTTCCTTTCATTGTTTGCTGCTTCTGCTACTACTACTGCTACTACTAATAATAACAACCCTGACTTATAAAATTTTTTGGAATGAACATATCTCAAATAGTGCTTCTTCACTCTACTAAATCAGTTTGAATGTATGTATCAGCTAGCCAGCATCTATTTAGCTATCTCAAATTAAATAATTTATCCTCCTCTCTCTCTCTCTCTCTCTTACCATTGCCTTACTTCTCTCTCTCTCTCTCTCTCTGTAGATAATTCCATGGCTGCTGGACTCACATCTGTAATTTCCCCATTCTCTTTCAAACCACATGCATGTGGTTTGAAGGAAGTAGGGAATGTACATGGGCCTTGGCCTCTCAGCATCCATTGGTTGTACAGAATTAGCTTTTCCTCATTTATTTCTTTTACTTCCATTCTCTGGAACAACCTTCCTTTACATGTATTTCTTGAAATTACAATGTACAGAAATTCAAATTAATGTCAAAAGATATCTTCTCTATTCTCAGCCTTCAACCATGCATAGTACTAAGTACTGTTGGTTATAATACCTTTCGAGTTAAAAAAAAAAAAAAAAATATATATATATATATATATATATATATATATATATATATAGAAGCTAGCCAGCTTCTATTTAACTATATGAGCTAGCCAGCTCATATTCAACTGCTACTTAAAAAATGTGGCTACCTGTGATATGAATTTGACAAAGAAATGAAATTAATGCATTTATTTTGTATTTACTTCTTGAATTGTTTTAGGTAGGCTTAATATATAATTGACTTAATTAAATAGGCTGTTTTTAATGCAAACATTTTAACTTTTTATTTTAAAATTTTCAGCTAATCATTTGTACTTCAATAAAAGCTCATATTCATTCATTATCAGATGTCAATCCAATATGGAAAGAAGATAATTTTGATGTGTTTAATCCTACAGATATGTAAGCTATTTTCTTTTGTTACGATGATTATATTACTCATTGTATGGGTTTTGATTTTATGTATATATATTTTTATTTTATTCTAATAAAAAAATGTCTTAGATATTGATTTGCTCAATTTTTGTTTCTCTGATTTTCTTTATAGAACATTATCTAGCAAACTGCAGAAGAATGAAGCACTTTCTCTAGTGCAGAGAGCAACTCCTTTAACCTTTCAAAATTATTCACTTTTTGTGGTCACTTTGATAAATAATTTCTGTTGCTGATTTCTTTTTGATACATACAAAGGGGTACTGGGTAGAAGATAAGAAGCCTATATGAGCAGCACAGAGTGGGAGCCAAATGAGTTCCTCAGGCCTAAAGAGTTGCTCCTACTATAGAAAGTTTTTTTTTAAAGATTATGCACAGATATGACAACTTGTAGTTCTCCACTAGTATTTTTACTCTGTATTAGCACTTGATTGTTTTATGGAACATTATACTGCCAAGTGAGCACATTTTCTTCTATTAATCACAAATTAGAAATAAAAAAAAAAAACCCAAAAAAAAACTGATCTTATACCTATGCAATACTTTAGTGAATTTTCATAACCTAACCTGTTACACTTTCATTATCATATCTTAGGTTAGGGTAAATAATGATAAGGGAAGGGGATACACGCAATATAAACAACTCAAGCAGGAAGAAACATAAATAGTTCCTTCATGCTTGAGTAAGAGGTGCATAAGGCCTTGAATGGATTGAGCAAGCTCAATGCTAATGGGATTCTTCCTCTTGCTCAGATTACTCACCTGAGGAGACAAATTAAAATTGAGGAAGGACAATTGTAGAATAGATGTGTGGAAATTTGCCTTTAGCCAGCAGGTGGTTGATAGTTGGAACACACTTCCATCTGTTTCACCATGCCACCATCTACAAATGGTGAATAATCACAGTATGGTACTGCAACATGGTGAATAATCACAGTATGGTACTGTAACAATATCTAGAAAAATTAGACATAGGTTGAGAAATGCCATTTGAAGTTCAACATGACAAGTACAAGATACTGTATGTGTGCAGCAGTAATCCTACATTAATGTATCAACTGTGTGATTCTACATTCAGGGTAGTGCAGAATGAAAAAGACCTGGGGATAATTGTGTAGTTAGATGTGATGTTCTTGGAGCAGTGCAGATAGGACACTAGGACAGCTCATGGGGTATTTTCAGTGATATTCAGAAACTTTGCTAGTGGGATAAGCAGGTGATTATCTGATTGTTCAAGGCAATAGTTAGATGACATATTGAATACTGCACATAGTTGTGGAAGTCTCATTTTATGATGTTGATCTGCTGGAATGGGTGTAGAGAAAGGCAGTCAGATTGGTGAGTGGAACACTAGGGTGCTCTTACCAAGGATGACTTCAGTTCTGCAAATTGCAGGCCCTTACAAGTTGGTCTGATTGAAGTGTTTAAGGCTTTGACCACCAGCACTGTGCCTGCTCAGTGCTGGTGGCATTCTTCTCACTATGACTACACACAAGGGTGCATAAATTCAAACTTTGGAAGGATGGTTGCTGAATTGATGTATGGAAGTTTGCGTTCGGCCAGCAGGTGGTTGATAGTTGGAACAAACTTCCATCTGTTGTGTGGAAGTTAGTTTGAATGAATTGAAATAAGAACTAGACCGACTATTGGTGGGAATGGACAAGTGATGTGAATTTTTTTTTTTTTTTTTTTTGCTGATGCTGTATAAACTTGCTTTCTTGCATCATTTGCCACTACTAATACTAAGCATAAATTGGAGAACCAGGAAACTTTGTTAAATTCAAAAGGCAATCTTTGTTTTAATGTGTTCCTTCCTGTTTATGTTGTCTATTCTTAGTTTTTTTCTAACACTGAAAAAGTAAAAATTATAGCAGAATGTCTGGGGTGTTTATTTGATACACTTAATGGCCAAACTAACATTTTGTGACATTGTGTTATTTAAATTATTGGCTTGATACGAGGTGCTACCCAAATGTTCCTGAAATTTGAATGTTGCATGGGAACTACGTCTAGTACGGACTTGTGGTGCTAGGTAACACTGCATGCATTGATTTGTTAATCAGTGTGCCACATGGTGTTAGGCTGGATAGAGTTATTGACTATTTATGTGCAGTTCTTTGACGGCGTATTTCATGTAGTTTGCGATTGTTGTGATGGCTGATCTGAGAGAGCAACATGCTTGCATAAAGTTTTGTTTCCTTCTTAATGATACAGCCGCAGAAACCCATAAGAAGTTGAAACAAGGTTTTTGTGACAATGCTTTAGGCCAGACGCAGACCTACTACTGGTTTAACCATTTTAAAAACCGTCAAATGTTGGTTGATGATGATGATTGCTCTGGGTGTCCATCATCAAGTACCACTCCGGAAAATGTCGCAAAAATTCTGGTGGCGATCCGTGAAGACCACAGGTGGGCCATCCACAACATTTGTGGCATTGTAGGACTATTGAACAGCACGTGTCAACGGATTTTGTCAGATGAGTTGAACATGAGAAGGATTGCGGCCAGGTTTGTGCCACGGTTACTGAGTGAAGACCAAAAGCAGCATAGGATGGAAGTTAGCAGAGATCTTCAAGAATGGGCCAGGAGTGATCAAAATTTCCTTTCTATGGTTGTCACTGGTGATGAGAGTTGGATATAACCCAGAAACCAAGCAACGATCATCTCAGTGGAAGAGTCCATCTTCTCCCTGACCGAAGAAAGCCTGACAAGTGAAGAGTGATGTGAAGTCCATGCTGATCTATTTTTTGGACATTGATGGGATTATCCATAAAGAATTCATCCCTCCTGGCCAGATTGTCAATGCAAAGTTTTACTGCAACATCTTGAGGCAGTTAAGGGAAGCCGTCAGGAGGTGTCCAGAGAAGTGGCACACAAAGCCGTCCAGAGAAGTGGCACACAAAGAACTTGGTCCTTCATCATGATAATGTGCTGGCTCACACATCTCTTGCTGTGGTGCAGTTTTTGGCATCAAACAACATGACAATTGCCCCCTCCCCCCCTTATTCACCAGACTTAGCTCCCTGGGACTTCTTCCCAAGAATGAAAATCAAGCTGAAGGGTCAAAGATTTGACAGCATAGAGGATGTCCAAACCGAATCTCAGGCGGTGCTGAATGCTAGGATGAAGGACTTTCAGGACGCATTCAAATCATGGGAGAAGTGCTGGGATCAGTGTTTGTTTTAAGGTGACTACTTTGAAAGTGATGATGGTGAATAAGACCCAGGGTGAGTCTAATTTATTTTATAAATACATTTCGGGAACTTTTGTGTAGCACCTCATATTTAAAAAGCAAGCCATTATAGATGTTTAAATTGACTTTATTTTGAAGTTATAATAAATACTTTCAGGTATTATGCACTAAATATTTTTTTGCAAACCCAGGCATAGGATTGATTTGCTTTATCATGCTACAGTTTCCCCTCGATTTGGTGGACCTCAATTTCTCGGATTTCGGATTTTCTGGACAAAATTCTGGATAATTGAAATTCCACTATACCGCCATTTTCCAGACTCTGACCGTAATTCACGGGATGTCTGCCAGTTAGCATGCACAGTAGCAATATTGTTTTTGTTGCGCCTGACTGTGAACGTGAGGACAGTACACTTTGTATCAACATTTATCCATTGTTAGTATTATTTCAAATAATTTTTGTGACCAGCAATGTCTTAAAAAAAAAAAAAGTGTTAAAAGAAAGAATGTACATTTGAGTGTTGGTCAAAAGCTTGAGCTGATTAAAAAGCTTGAGAGTGGTGCCTCGGTAGCCAGTGTTTGTGAGCAGTATGGAGTTAAAAAGCAAACTGTTTCCGATATTTGCAAGGCTAAAGGAAAGCTCCAAAGATTTGTATTAAAGTATAATTGAAGGTATGGATTTTGTGAGTGACAGAAAGCACATGAAAGTAAACAAAGATAAAGATCTAGAAGAAGCTGTTTACTAATGGTACATGCAAGAGCGATCATGTGGAGTGAATGTTACTGGTACTACCTTACCAAAAAAAAAAAAAAAACGATTATATAAGGCCACCTGAATATTTAAATTCATCTGCCGTACTGTGTGTCTTATGTCTGTTAATTGCGTGTGTTCTATGGTCGATTTGTCTGTTTCGTGACAAAAAACCCCGGGCCTTTTCCAACTGATCTGGGGAGGATGGCGATGATACTACTGTGCTATCCGTGCATATGAGGTGTTACCTTGTGCACTGCAGCTGAGAAACTGGCTAAACATATGGGCATTAACAATTTCAAAGATAGTGATGGGTGGCTGTGGCGTTTTAGAAATCGCTGTGGCATGTGTAACAGGAAAGAGCATGGTGAAGCTTGGTCTGCTGCAACACAGTCAGTTGACTCTTTCTGACTCCACCTCAATGAACTGATAAAAAAAGAGGGCCCGCTCTCATCCCAGGTGTATAATGTGGATACAAGACTGGATTATTCTGGTGGTCCCTACCAAAAAAATATTCAAGCCTTCAGAAACAAAGACAAAACTCCTGGAAAGAAAATGAGCAAGGAGCGTTTTTCAGCTTTATACTATGCAAGTGCTGATGGCCTCCATCTTCTTAACCTGGCTGTCGTAGGCAAATCACCATGACCATGTGTTTTGAAAGATTACATGACACAGTTGCCTGTTATCTACTATCATTCAAAGAAGGCATGGTTCAATGCCAGCATATTTTCTGACTGGTTTTTCAAGCATTTTGTCCCCAAAGTACGTCGATATCAGCAAGAGGTCTTAAAGGTGGCTCCCAATGATGTTAAAGGCTGAGAAATTAGTCAGCAGTGATGGCAAGATCCATACCATGTTTCTTCCTCCTAATACAATGTCTCTGATACAACCCATGGATCAAGGAGTTATAATTTCATGCAAGAGGCTCTACCAGTGACAGTACCTGAATGAAGTTTTGGTCATCATTGAGGAGGAAGAAGACTTAACTGAAGACACAGGAGGCCAGCATACTCTGGAAAACATAAAAAAATTATAACATCAAGTCAGCAATTTACAACTTTTCTGACTCTTGGAATGACATAAAAAGCCACCACACTGGCTCATAGCTGAAAGAAGTTGCTTTTTGACAGTGACCCTGACATTGATTTTGAAGGGTTTGAGCCTGCTGACTTCCACTAAATGCTACGCCGTGCAGGAGAGAGAGAGAGAGAGATATAACAGTGGAGGATATAACTGAATGGCTAGAGGAAAGTGACGTAGATCCAGGCTACCAGATCTTGACACCAGAGGAGATTACTGATGAAGTGAGAGCAGGTGATTGAGGGGAGGCATCCAGTGATGAAGAAGAGGAAGAAATTATTAACAAACCAAAAAGGACAGCAGTACAAGAGGCACTTGATCTTGTCATTCAGTATGTTAGCCTCTCAGACAACAGTGAAAGCCAGCCCCACTACCACCATTTAAGTACTTTGAGAGAGGCTGTGATAAGGGAAGTAAACAGATGAAAAACTGGACACATTGTTCAAACCTGTTGCTGCTCCTGCCCCATCTTCATCCCAGCCTGCCTTATCATCACAGCAGGCCACTTCAGTGGAGCTAGGGAGATCCACTGACACAATAAATTATTCTGAATCACACTATACGATCGTGGCACAACAAACTCAGTTCTATCTCATTCAAGCTAAGAGAAAATAGTTTTTGTTGCATTATTTATTTATTTTTATATATTGTACTGCTTACATAATTTATAATTAATGTATCTGCATTGTGTGTACACTACCTATTATATTAATCATGTTTATTATGGGTACTATACAGTTAAATGTTTCGTTAAATATTCATTCGGAAAATTCGGACTCCTGGGTTTTTCACCCCCCCCCCCGTTAGTCCGTGAAATCGAGGGTCATCTGTATATCATCCTGATCTATGTATGATATGCCATTTTCCAGTCTAATTGAGTTTCTTTTAGTAGAGTATTTTGTATAACTAATTTAAATCTTAGTTTTCTTAAAATAAGGATGATAGCCAAAATTGTGCTGTTCCGTAATGCATGAAAAGCTTCATGAAGTGGTCAAGGAAATAAGTATTTATTTGCTGTAAAGAAATTATTATACCATTTAAGTATCTCTTTAATTCAGCACTTTACCTTGTTTTGTGTTTAACCTCAAACATTTTTATTAGAATGGCAATTAGATCTGTGTGTCATCTGATGGCACACAGGAAGATTTTTTTTTGTGGTGTGTCAGTGTATATGATATTTTCAAAATTTTCCCTATATTATATTTCGGTTACATGCATGAAGATTTCTAGAGCAAATGTGGCACTTATAAGGAAAAAGGTCTGATTTATATTTTTGATTATAGTACTTTCCTTTATCATTTTTCTTATTAGTGAAAAAGCTTAACTTCTAAAGTGAAATATAAAGTTGATGTATTATTTAAATAAGCATTAAATAAGAATTAAATAAGCAGTGAAAGAAATTATAAATAATATGAATTATTATTAAGTGTTATAACCCTATAGTTCAACTCTAGAATGTGTAATGTATGACAGATGATGTAACCACATTTAAATTCATTTTCTTTTTCTTGTTGTCTGTGAATTTGAGTGAATACCATGAAGTAAAATAGGAATATTTAAATTAAAATCATTCATATCACTGAAGATTAGTCAGAAACGGTAATCACAATTGCATTGATTAATCTGCAATGCAGTATTATTGATATCGCTTGAAAAATGAAGACTTTTATGGCTAAATAGGTTTATTGTTCGCCATCCTGTGTTTTAATCACATTGATGGTAAAAATTTATTGAAACATGTCAATAAATAGTTCATTTTCTTAATAATGAGTAAATTTTCATGTTTTTATTTCCATTTATATTAAATTTTGTTAAGAATATTTTAATTTCTTTAGTGACTTGACCATCTCATTACCTCAGAGAACATTGAGAAATGGATCTTTATACATGCATGCTTTCCTTACTCGGCGACCAGGAGGTCCACGATCTCTTTCAGATGTGTTTGCAGATAACCATCTAACGTCATATGAAAGTACTACTTTAACAAAATATATGGTTCCCAGAACTGATGTCATTAATCTTTTAAGTAAAAATAAAGCACTCCAAGTAAGTAAAAATTATATTCTTTTTTGTACATTGAGCATCATAATATCATAAAGCAAAAGCCATTCATTGAAGCCCAGATTATTTGGTGAAAGTTTAGATCCACAGATATTGAAATAGCTCAATTATTGTTGTTGAAAAATAAACACTAATTTACCTCAAAATAAATGTGGCAAATTAACCATCTAGCTGCTGCATCCCTAAAAGTTATACTGGTAGTCACATTTGAGTCCTCCATGATACCATGGAAAATTTTAAAATAAAGGCAATCAGCAGTTTAAAATTGGGTGCTTCTTAATATATTCATTATCTTGACAGTTGTGAAGTCATTTAAGCAGTGTGGCATCAGTAATTCCTTAGATGGCATAGAAGATGATATTCTGTTTGATGAGAATGACAGCTCACTATCAGAAAGCAGTAGTGATGAATTTCCAGGTTTTGAAGATGAATAAAAACTTGCTTTTTTCTTTTATTGCCCTATTTTCTTATTGTTCTTTACAGATGAATTAGAATAATATTTTTTTATATGAATTTTGAGATGATTAAAATATTTTGGGTTCACCTTAGTATTTATGGTATTATGTAATAAATAGTGTAATAAAATGTTTTTGTTTAAAAATAATTATAAGTAATGTGGTATGAGCAATAAAATAAATTTGTTATTTTTTTCCTAAATAATCTTTGCTAAATTATGGGTGTATCTTATTAGGTAGGAAATATGGTATATAGCGCAGCGGTGTATTTGGCTGGAATGCACCGGAATGATGTTCCAGTACTTTTTTTTTCTAAATGTCATAATAGAAAATCATTAAATATACTTTAATATTATAAAACAGTGGCATACTCAAAGGGAGAAATAATATTGATTTTACCCATCGCTACTAAAAATATATATTAATAGTAATCTTTAAAATTAATAGATTTCTTTAAAAATTTATTTAAAAACAAAAATATAACTTTTGCAATGAAATTTGAACGTTTCTTACTAAAGTACAATGTGTTAGATAAAGACATACAATGAATGAGATATACTGTGATGTGTGTGAACACATTACAGTATATCTCATTAAATCATTTGAAGAATATACATCACTGTGTAAATTAAGGAATTCATTTAATGGACCAATTTGGAATAATGCAATGCTATAATTAATACATAATGTTGTAGCTCTTATCCTGAGAATTAGTCTATCAGTGGCTCCACTATATCAGAGGTGTATTGATAAAAAAAATAGTATCAGAATGCTTGTTCTCCAGAAGACTATATGATCATGCCACATCGAATGTACAGTAACTGAATCAGACTTCAGACTCACGGTTCATAGAACAACCAGTTCTAGCATTCAGCAATACACCTCTGATATAGTGGAGCCACTGATAGATTAATTCTCAGGATAGAGCTACAACATTATGTATTAATTATAGCATTGCATTATTCCAAATTGGTCCATTAAATGAATTCCTTAATTTACACAGTGATGTATGTTCTTCAAATGAAGGCATTGTTCTTTGAAGACGACAGCAACCTCTATTTTTATATTCTGTTGACCTGAAATGATTTATGACTCTTTAAACTTTTATTATATTGAAAGCATCTTTGTTTGATTTGGTTTTGTTCATACTTAGGCTGTGATCATATGAAGCTACTTTGTTCATTATATTAATAGTATCATAAACTTTTTCATAAATTATTGCTAATGATTTGGTTAATATGATTTTCTAAATTAATACTTTTTTTTTTTTTTTAGAATGAATCTAAACAAGATGATGCAGACAAGAAACCTATAACACATTGGAAACCTAGGCTGGCTATTCATGTGATGTCAGAACCTATGTCTTTATTCATGAAAGGAATCCCAAGTGAGATAACGCCATATCTGAAGTAAGTAAGCTAACTATACAAAAAAATTCTTCTCATTTAGAGTAAAAAAACTTAATTACATTTTTAAAAAATGTTTTCTAGTTGTTTCATGAAGAAATTGGTGAAGATATTTTAATATTCTTCTTTAATATAAAATTTTTGTAACTGTTTTTCAGTGCTGTAATATAAATTTCACAAAAAGTTATATAACACTTAAGGTAATATTTAATTATAATACAGAAACTCCCTGACTTATGTAAGGCTTGCGTTCCGTGGAATGCTACGCAAGTCGGATTTTACGTAAGTTGGGGAATTTCCCCCATGCTTGTGCATCACTCGCAACTGTGCTGAATTGATTGAATCAAAAAAGAAATGTTCGACAAACATGTAAATAGAATTATTTATTGTATTTATTCAATTTTTTATCTCATGCACAGGAAAAATTACAAAAGCGTGCAATTTAAAAAAATTTCAAAATTATAAAATTACAAAAAAAAAGAGAGGAGACAGGCATAACATCAGTAAGTTTTACCTCTCGAGCATTGTTGCCAGAATCAACATCTTCAGCTGATAAGTACGCCGCTGCGGAGGTTCAGGGCTGTGGAGATTGGGAAGGGGTCGGCCGCTCAACCTTACGAAAGAACATATTAATGGATGACTGGACAGTGGCTTTTTTCTTTTCATCGTAGATTTCTTTGTAGCAAGCAAACATATCATTCACCCCTTTGTTAACTTTTAAGTATCGTTCACTGTCAGATTCCATATTCTCAAACCTCGCCATTGCCGATACAATTTCATAAAATGCCTTTGCCATCTCTCTGGTGATGAAACATCTCAACTCCTCATTTCGTTCATCTTGAGCTTTGTCAGCATTTTCTTCTTTCACAATCACTGCCTGCAAGTCAATAAGTTCTCCGTTAGATAATTCCTTCTCTTCTTCCTCTATTAAATCCTCCACGTCTTTGGCATCAACCTCCGACTGAAGTAGCTCTGCAACCTTTACAATCTTATCTGTAACTTCTTCAATGATTCGTCTTTTTCAAATCCTTCAAAGCTTTTTACGTGCCGTGGGCATATTTTCTTCCATGCGCCATTTAAACAACTTTTAGTAATTTTCGACCAGGAAATTACTTATTATATTAATTATTAATAATGTGCCATTTCAATTATCAATGTTTAAGATGGCATGGCAAATATTGTAAGATTTCCAAAAGTCCCTTAACGTAAAATTTTTCTCATTGTCTACTGCAGACAATGGCTGAGCAAATGTGTATAAATAGTATGCTTTTAAATTTGAAATAACACCCTGATCCCTAGGTTGGATGAGTGAAGTTGTGTTTGGTGGTAGAAATATGACTCTCGCGTTCGAATTGAAATCATCTAGGTCTTTATTTTGGTGACGCTTAGATGGTGCTGAAATGTGAGGCTCTCATCCCACGTTTAGCCTAAGTCCTTATGTGAGATGACGTTTGCTACAGGTTCCCCTGCGACACACATTTGTATATTGTTCCTTAAACTTTTGTTTGTAAAGGTCATTTGGACTGATTTAGCATGATTAAGTTCTAGACTGAATGGGTCTAGATACATTTCTAGTTGTATTTTTTGATTGGCCAGTTTATTGATGGTAGCTGCTTGATTAGGATTAGTTGATGTTATGTAGAATTTAATGTCGTCCGCATAAGACAGAAAGTCCTGTTGTGATGCAAGGAAGGGTTCAAGGGCTGCAGCAAACAGTAAGGGGGAAAGGATCCCTCCCTGTGGTACTCCTCTAGTGACCAGGCACCTATATTCATAGTTTTGATGAGTGATTAAAAGCTGTCTATGTTTTAGAAGTGCTTGTAAAATTCATAGAGCTTTACCAGTCATGTTGAAATAGTTTTCCAAAATATGTATTAATGCATCAATACTGACATGGTCATATGTTGCTTTTACATCGAAGAAGATGACATCAAATTGTGCTCGGCCGGCCGCTGAGGGTTCTTTGTATTCTGTAAGTGTGTCAAGCAGGTTGGTACTAATAGACCTGCCTTTGATTACTGTGTGGAGGTAGGGAGGCCTGTGGTTGAAGCAGTGTTCTGTAAGTGTTGGCTTAATGACCTTCTCGAAGAGTTTTAGGAATCCACAGCTGATGGCGACCAGCCTGTAGTCCTTCGGTCCCTTCAGATGCTTATGTTTTGGCACTGGGCGCACAAAGTACATGTTCCAGATTTCTTGGGGGATCTGTGCTAAGTGATGATTTGATTGAAAATATGCACCAGAATATCAACAATGTAAATGCTGCATATTTGCACAATGAACAGTGTAAACCTGTCTGGACCTACTAGTGACTTCAGCAGTAGCTTCTTTATGATCTCGATCAGTTGGTCTCTCGAGATAGCAAAATTCGAGAATACAGGGTAGCTCGTGGGTCCTACCACTGGAAAGATGGACTGATTATGCTGCTAATTGGGCTGCTAAAGGTCAGTTTTGCCCATTTCATGAAGGTCTTCTCTTCCATTGTAGACTGATTTGGTGTAAACGCACGTATTCTTTTTGACTGTCGCATCCTGTCGATAATCAGCTTCCTGTGAGCCATTCTTTTTTGTTTTAAAAATAAAACTCTTTCTCTTTTATATGTGATGAGATCTTGTTGATTATTCATCCTTTGCCATCGTTGGTAGGCCTTTTTCTTGCAATGAAAAGCAAGTTTGATGTCTGAATTGAACCATGGGGATGTTCTCGATGTTATCTGAACTTCTTTTGATGCCCCAGCCAGTGCTTTATGGAATATGGCTACACCCCCCCCCCCCCACCTCTCCTGGAGCCTCTCGAATTTACTAGAGCATTGTACTCATGGGTTTGGCGATAATTTTCAGCTGGTTCCCCTCAAGGAGCCATGTTTTGGTAATACAAATTACATCAGACCGCCATGTTTCGGTAATACAAGTTGGTGTCTGAGATCAGTGGTTTCCATTAAGGTCTTCTTTTGCTCTTGCAGTACATTCTTTGCAAGGTGTGGATAGTCATTCCATGTGGAGTGCTTTATTCTGTCACATTACATTTTCAGCTGTAGTTGAAATGCAATGTGTGACAGAAATGCCCAGAAAGCATCTGTGACCAGATGCTTTCTGGGTATTTTTCTATTCCTTAACCCTTTACATGTGGGTGACAAGCTTACTTGTCACCCAGATGTGACAAGTAAGCTTGCCACATATTGGTGAGTCCTCACAATGAATTTTCAATAGCTGTAGGCTCTGTGGAGTGAGATTTTTTTATGAATTTTGCACATTAATCTTTAAAATTAAAATTTTTTGTTAATTTGACTTCATTGCCCAACAGTAGAGTAAATTTATCAAAAATCAAATCAGAATTTTAAAAATAGGTAAAAAAAATTATAAATTTCATCCATGATTACTTTTTTATTCTTTATATCTATTTACTTATTACTCAATTTGGTTTTATAAAATTTTGGATCTGAATTCCTAGAAATTCTTCAATTTCAGCTTTTGTAAGACAAAATTAGACAGTGGTGGCCGACAAGTGTAATTCTTCATTTCAATTTTAGAGTTATTTGCTTCTATAGCTGATATAGGCCAAAGGTAGCCTTACTTTGTATTTTTTTTTTTTTTTTTTATTTGTAATTAAAAGTCATTTTTGCAACCACCTGTATAGATGAATACTTTGTCACATAGTGTATGTTATTAGCATTAGTAGAGCCATATGATGCAAGAAAGCAAGCTTATATAGTATCAGCCAAAAAAAAAAAAAAAAAAACCTTCCCGTTTCACCTATCCATTCACTCTAGAAGTTTGTCCAGTTCAGCCTTGAATTTATTTAAGCTGTCAATTTCCACAACAACAATTGCTAGAAGCTTGTTCCAGCAATTTGAATTTGTGCCCCCTCAGGTACGGAATCTGAGCAAGAGGAAGAATCCCACCAGCATTGAGCTTGCTCAAACCATTCAAGGCCTGATACACCTCAATCACCATGCACGTGCCCAGACTCTGCAATTTGCAGACCTTAACCTTTCTTGATAACAGCAACCGTTTGTTCCATTCACTAATCTTGTTGCCCTTCTCTGTACTTGTTCCAGCTGCTCTGCATCTTTCCTAAAATGAGGCCTCCAGACCTGTATGCTGTACTTAAGGTGTGGCCTGACCATTGCTTTATAAAAGGATATAATTGCCTCCTTATCCCTGCTAGAAAAATTCCTATATATCATTGATAAGACCCCATGAGCCTTTTTGTACTGCTCAGAAAACTTCATATCTGACTGCACAATTACCCTCAGGTCTTTTTCATTCTCCACTACCCTGAGTGTAGTACCATACAGTATGTTATTCTGGGATTACTGTTACCCATATGTAGCACTTTGCATTTGTCAATGTTAAACTTCAGTCACCACCTCTCAGCCTATCTGCTCAACTTTTCCAGATCCTGTTGCAGTAGCATACTGTCCTTACTGTCATTAACAATCCGACCAACCTTCGTATCATCTGCAAACTTGGACATTAAGCCTGATATACTTTTATCAATATCATTGATAAATACAGAAAATAGCAATGGGGGCACCACTAATAACAGTCCATAAAGAGCAATGTCCATTGATTACCACTCTCTGTCTTCTCCCATTCAACCATCCTTTTATCCATAGCAGCAACTTTCTCTTAATGCCATACTGCTCCAACTTGGACAGTAGTCTTCCATGTGCAACAGTATCAAACGCTTTCCTAAAATCCAAGTATATGATATCAAAATTATTTTTTGCATTCAGTTCCTTTGTGACCACATCGTAGTATCCTATCAAATTGGTCAGACAAGACCAATTCCCCTTAACAAACCCATGCTGTCTGAACTATAACTGCAGTTTTGTCTAGATGATCCTATGGTGCTTCTTTAACCAGTGACTCCATTATTTTCTCAGGAGCAGCAGTTAAACTAACAGGCCAGTAATTACTCTTGTCACCTTTCAATCCACCTTTGTGAATTGTCAATCCTCCTGTCTGTGTGGACCCCCCCCCTGAGTCCAAGGATGCCCTCATAATCATGGCTAAGGGCCTGCTTACTTGAATTTAACTGGATAGATCTCATCCACCCCGGGTGCCTTCCTTATGTTTAACTTCAATTTCTTCTCCACTTTGCTCTCAGTTATTACAAAATCCTTTAGCTTCCCATTACAGTTTGATAAACTTCTGGCATTCTCCTCCCTTAATAACTCCTCATATGTGAATATAGATGCAAAATACTCATTCAGTTTGTCAGCTACCTCAGCAGGATAATCAACAATCGAACCATTGATATCGTGGACCAATCTGATTCATCCCTTTCTTTCTAGAGTTTACATAAGTAAAGACTCTTTGCTGTTTTTCTTTGCATCCTTTGCCAAAGATTTCTCGTAATCTGCCTTTGCCTGCTTAACCTCCTTTGTGACTTGATTACAGACCAGCTTATATCTATCATAGGCTTTCGTGTCACTCATTAATTTATATGTATCCCATGTCTATCTTCTCAGTAAAGCTGAATTATATTCCTATAATGAATCCTAAGAACAGTGGCCTCTTTCAATTTGTAAAGAATTTTTATTACATGGGAATGATTATTATTTTTTTTTTCATAAAAGGTAGTTTTTCTGAACAGGCATATGTCCTGAATGAATAGCAACAGGTTTAGATGGGCTTTATTTTATTTTATGTTTTAATGATTGTGACTAATTTCTTGTTATGCAAAAAACAATGCGAAACTTCTCTAACAGTGATATTCTTTTGAATAAAAAATAAAAGCAAATCATATTTTTGCTCCCTAGAAAAAATGAGCAGAAACTGGGAGATTGTGTTGACCATTATATCAATGCATTTCGTCAGGTGAAGAACCCACCGGTGGGTTGCTGCAGTTTTTGATAACACTGTCTCTATTTATTCATTACTACACAATACAAAACAATACAGGGAAATTCTGCAATATTATTTTACTTTCTATGCATTTTGAGGAAATTGATCACGACAAAAACATCAAATATGCAATACATGTGAGGACACCAGTTAGTTGAATTAGCCATTATATCAGTGGCAATTCATATGGTAGCATGACCCACTGACAGGTTGCTGTGGTTAACACTTATTTATTAAATAAATTGGCACTAATTAAGTGGAAAATTACTCTAACTCTCATTTTAAAGAGTCAAATACATTGAAAGGGGAAAAAAATTTCCTGCCAGGATCCACGAATTTTGTAAAAATGCAGCCACCTGTAAGGATAAATATGTGATTTACAGGCCAGTGTGGACATGTTATAGTAATGTCCGCGTAAATTTTAATATACTTCTTGTTGTGGTTTTGACTTTCAATATACATCATCAATAGAATTTAAGTATAGCCGTAGAAAAATCAGATAAGTATTTTCTTATAGCTAATGCATTTGTTCATGTAAATAAAATCAATGTATAGAAAAATATTGAAACCTGCACAAAGTGCATAATGTGTACACTTGTATAAAAAATATTGGTACATCTGCTCAAAGATTTATTGTGAAGGTGTGCACTGGCACAAAAAAAGTAGGTTAGATGTATGATATATGTACAGAATATAATGACATGATGCAGGATAGATGTACGAAAGTTTGCCTTCAGCCAGTGTTAGTCGATTGTTGGAACAAACTTCTTTCTGTTGTGGAAGTGAGCAGTTTGAATAAATTAGGAAGGACTAGATAAATTATTGGAGGGGGATGCATAATTATGTGGGAAGTTGGTTTTTTTGGCTAATTGCCATAGGCTTGCCATTACTAATATTGATGCTAATACGAAGTACACCAGTATGCCTTCGATTTTAATATGTTATAATAATGAATGATATTACAAAATGCACAATTAAAAATTTTTTTGCTTATTTTAAAAGTATGAAAATAGCACATAAAAGTGCTATATGGTTGCATTTAAATTTTTCTATGTATTTGCAGGAGAGTTATTCATATTTTGAGGCTAGTTATTCATATTTTGTCTGGAATGAATTAAGAATATGTTATTTGCAAAATCCAAATAGTAAAAGGATGGATAAATAAGAGCTTGCTGTATTAATTTTATATCAAGAGTCATAACCTTATTAGGTAATGAATTGATTGGGTTAGTAAAAATATTCCTCCATTGTATGCAAACATTAAATGTATTGTGAATGCTTGTAGACTCAGATTTGTGCAGTTCTTTTTGGATTGTACTAGTAAAACAGTTTTTTTTTTTTTTTTTTTTTTTCTTTCCCAGGTTAAACAGCAGGAAAGAATATCTTCCAATAGTGTTTATAAGTAGCCTGGGTTTCAGACTGAGGGATCTTGTAGTATGTTTGCATTTTTCACTAATAAAACTGTTAATTCAAATCTTGCATTCAAATTTTCTTGCTGGTATTTTAAAGGATCAACAAATATCTTTTTATACTTCAGTATTTAAATAAAATTGACATTAAGAAGTGTTTAATTAAAACATGTTTTATTATAGCCAGTAAACAGAAGTTATCCCACCATGCCACTGACTGTTGCTTATACTCCTATTACATTTGGGAGACTTCGTTTAATGGTGATGGTACAACATTCCATGAAAATGTTACAAGAAATGGGTTGGTATTTTATCTTAATATGAAATATTTTAAGTATTGAATTGTTCACAGATTTATTTATATTCTGTTTCTCTTATGACTGTTATTTATCAGCAATGTCATCAAACAGAAGGAAATTAAATTATCTATTTAATTTTAGTAATTAAATGTTGGGTTCCATTATTGTTAAATATTCTGTTTTGGTACTTTGTCTCTGACTATACTTAAAAAAAAAAAAAAAAAAATTGGCACCTGCTATAATAATTATTAAAATTTTATTTTAGCTTGATTGAACTTTATCCAATATCTATCACAAAAAAAAAAAATAAATTTAGACCTCTACAAATTTAATCTTCATATTTTTATGTTCCTCTAATGTGTGAATGAATAAAACATACACAGCATTTTAATAACCTTCAAACTTCTCTTAGCATTAGCATCATCATTAGTAGAGGCATATGATGCAAGAAAGCAAGCTTATGCAGCATCAGCCAAAAAAAAAAAAAAAACCCTCTCCCATTGCACTCCTCCATTCGTTCCAAATGCCTGTCCAGCTCAGCCTTAAATTTATTTAGGCTATTAGCTTCCACAAGAAAAAATGGAAGCCTGTTCCACCAATCAACTACCCGCTGGCTAAAGATAAATTTCTGCACATCTATTCTGTAACTATTTCCTCAATTTGAAACTGAGGAAAATATTTAGTATGAGCAAGAAGAAGAATCCCATCAACATTCAGCTTGCTCAACCCATTCAAGGCCTTATACACCTCAATCAGATCACCTCGCAGGTGCCTACTCTCCAGGAGCTGCAATTTGCAGAACTTAAGCCTTTCTTGGTAAGACCACCCCTTTGTTCCCCTCACCAATCTTGTTGCCCTTCTTTGTACTCGTTCTAGCAACTCCACATCCTTCCTAAAATGAGGCCACCAGACTTGTACACACTACTCTAGGTGCGGCCTGACCATTGCCTTGTATAACGGGATAATCACCTCCCTGTCCCTGCTAGAAAAATTCCTATATATCATTGACAAGACTACACGACCTGCCCTGACAGCCCATCTGCACTGCTCAGCGAACTTCATATTTGACTGCACAATTACCCCCACGTCTTTTTCACTTTCCACTTCCCTGAGTGTAGTACCACAGAATTGGTACATTTCTCTTTGGTTATCGCTACCCATATGCAGTACTTTGCACCACTTCCCTGAGTGTAGTACCACAGAATTGGTACATTTCTCTTTGGTTATCGCTACCCATATGCAGTACTTTGAATCTATCAATGTTAAACTTCAGTTGCCACTTCTCAGCCCATTTTCCCAACTTATCTAGATCCAGTTGGAGTAGCATACTGTCTTTACTGCTGTTAACAACTCTGCCAACCTTTGTATAATCTGCAAACTTGGACATTAAACCTGATATACCTTCATCAATATCATTGATAAATATATACAAAACAACAATGGGCCCAACACCGAACCCTGGGAAACTCCACTAACAACATTTGTCCATGAAGAGCAGTGTCCATTGATTACCACTCTCTGTTGTCTCCCACTCAACCATCCCTTTATCCATTGTAGCAACTTACCCTTAATGCCATACCTCTCCAGTTTGTACAGCAGTCTTCCATGTGCAGCAGTATCAAAAGCTTTCCTGAAATCCAAGTATATGATATCAAAATTATTTTTGGCATTCAGTTCCTTTGTGACCACATCATAATATCCAATCAGATTGATCAGACAAAACCTCCCTTTAACAAACCCATGCTGTGTCTTACCTATTACTGCAGTCTTGTCTAGATGATCCTGCAATGCTTCTTTAACCAGTGATTCCATTATTTTCCCTGGAACACAAGTTAAACTAACAGGTCTGTAGTTACTTGTGCCACCTTTTGAACCCCCTTTGTGAATTGGTGATACATTTGCACACCTCCAGTCCATGGGGACCTCCCCTGAGTCCAAGAAAGCTCTCATAATTATGGCTAAGGGTTTGCTTACTTCCTTTTCTGCCTCCTTTAATATAACTGGATAGATCCCATCCACCCCAGGTGCCTTCCTTATGTTTAACTTCAACAATTTCTCCTCCACTTTGCTCTCAGTTATTACAAAATCACTTAGCTCCCTGTTAGCATTTGATAAACTTCTGGCACTCTCCTTATTGAATGACTCCTCATGTGTGAATGTAGATGCAAAATACTCATTCAGTTTATCAGCTACCTAAGCATGATCATCAATAGTCAACCCATCTATGTTAAGTACAGTAATACCCCGACTTACGCTACCCCGACTTACGCGAACTCGGAGTTACGCGGTTCTTGATTTTTTTCGTTTGGCAACGCTGCCGCCCACTATCTTCAAGGTCGTTTTTCATATGTTATCGATATACGGTGCGACGGCGGAGAATGAGAGCGAAAGATGAACAAAATTCAACTTTGTTGCTTTTATGTTTTTTATATCAGTGAAGGGGAAACACATTTCACCATAATAACGTAAAAACCAACACAATTCCAGCTATCGGTATAATCGCAAATGCAATTAGATCGAGTTTACTACCAGTTTATAACAGATTTCACTATCAGAAACGCAACTGGATTTTTATTGTTTTATGGTAGTAACCCCTAGAAATGTGAGGTGTTAATAGTGTATCTCTGCCTTTATGGTGTTGTTATTCAGTTGCTACATGCGCGCAGCTTTGTTTATGCGTATCAAGCGTGCCTCCTCGTTTTGTAATTGTGCTTTATTCCCTAAAAATGAGTAAAATACTTAATTAAAAGGTGTGAAAAGGAAGCGTCCTGGTGAAGACACTGCAGATTCAGAGAGAAAAAGAAAAGCAATTATCGATAAACAGAGGCGGACTGGGTCAAAAATTCTTACCCGAGAAAATTTATAGTGGCCTCATACTATGGTTTATGACCAAAATCACACTGGCCCATCGGGGTTTCCCCGGTAAGGCTTATGGCCAGTCCACCTCTGTCGATAGAGAAAAAATATGAAATTGTGAAACGCTTTGATGGCCTAAATGAAGCAACGGCGAAAAGCACCTGACAATTGCAAACTTGACAGGCTGAAAATTGAAAAGGGCTCAATTGTAAAGGGCTTAAAAATTTTAGAAAACATAGACTCCAACGAAGAACGCGTTATAGCTACAAAGCAAGGAATAAAAAAAATTATTAGCTTGCTACAAAGAAATTCTGCGTGAAAAAAAGAACGCGCTGTGTCGTCAGACGAATTTGTTAGATTTTATGAAGCCATCGACATCGAAATAACTTTTTTACGTAAGTCATTTGTTTTTTTTAATACATATTTTTATTAATATGTATAAAGAACTGCAATTTTATTAATATTTTTCTTCTAAAGTAGTGTTTTTGTTAGTCCTTGGTCCCAATTAAGCAAAATTTATATGTATTTATATGCAAAGTTGTACCCCGACTTACGCGATTTTCGTCGGTCCCACCTATCGCGTAACTTCGAGGTATTACTGTAGTCCAATCTGATTCATCCCTTTCCTTCTAGAGTTTACATAAGTAAAGAACTCTTTGCTGTTTTTCTTTGCATCCTTTGCCAAAGATTTCTCATAAACTGCCTTTGCCTGCCGAACCTCCTTTTTGACTTGATTACAGACTAGTTTATACCTGCCATAGGCTTCTCTGTCACCTGATACTTTATATGCATCCCATACATTCTTCTTCTCTGCCATGAGCCTCATTAATCCATCTGACATTTATTTAGGCCTAAACCTTGAACAGTATTTCTTAGTTGGAATGAAAAGACTAGTAGCCTCCAAAATTAAGCCCCTGAAGGCTTCCCATTTAGAATTCAACATTTCATTGGTATCATCATCAGTTGATCCCACTGTACAGAATTTAAAAACTATCTGAGACCACTGTAGTCACCTTTATGAAAGCAAAAACCCTTCCCTTTAGCCTTGATGGTAGTTACATCTTTAAATAATTCCCACATCAGAACATTGTGATCACTATCACCCAGTGGTTCCTTTATCTGCAGATTCTTAATGCATGAATAATCACTGCTGATAATCAGATCAAGAGTATTACTCCCTCTGGTTGCCTCTCGAACAAGTTGCTGTAGAAAACAGTCATCCAATAAATCCACAAAAGTCTTGCTAGTGTGGGAGTGACCAACCCACAAGTTTCAGTCAATATCTAGAAAGTTAAAATCCCCCATTATAAGACATTCTGATTTACTGGCCCACTCTATTTCTCTGCACAATTGCTCTTTATACTTATCAGATTCATTAGGCCTATAACACCACCTACTCTCATTTTCCCTTTGCCAGTGCTTATTTCACACCAAACAGACTCAACACTGCATTGTCCACCAACATCAATTGGATGCATTTTCTTTCTTAGATTTTGTGGGTTTCTTAACTAACAGCATAACTCCTCCTCCCTTCCTGTACATATTGTACTCCCCAAATTCCAATTCTGCACTGTTTATATCTGTGTGACACTACATCTCTGATATCCCAACAATATCTGCCTTTGATGTCTTGACTAGCACTTCAAGCTCATGAAATTTATTAACTATACTCCTAGCATTGGTGTACATGCAAGTATACATGCACCTGTTCCTACTCTTAGTTACCCTAACACGCCCATGTATTTACTTGTTCCTCTATGACTCCCAGCAGTCCTGGAAATCTCCATTACCTTGCTTTCCAGGCTGCTGCTCAGTCTAATAGAAGCAGTGCAAGAATCACTTTTCCCTCTGCCTGCAGCCACTGTTAACCTTTTAGTCTGTGTATCCCCCCAAGCTACCAGTTTTCCGACCCACCTAACATTGCCTCGATAGCATCAGCAAATATTCTTTCACCCTTTCTATTTAAGTGTACCCCATCCCTGTAGAAGCAGTCTCTCCTGTCAACAAGCACAGACCAGACTGAAAAAAATTCTATCCCTTGAGCCTTGCACAATCTCTCCAGGGCCAAATTGATTGACAAAGCTCTTATCATATACTCCCTCCTATCATGTCTGGGCAGAATTGCAGACACTTTCACATTCAACCCTAACTCATGATTTTTTTTCAACATTGACCTGTACTTGTTGAGTAAATCTGCAGATCTCTTATTCTTAATGTCATTGGTTTCAACATGTACAACAACATCGCCTTTTATGCCCTTAAAAAAAGATGATATCTGCTTTACAACATCATCAACTTTTGCCCCTGGCAGACATACCCTGGTCCTGTTCCACCTATCCTTCTTGCATAGTATATTCCCTGTCTCCCTGACAATAGTCACCAACAATAACTAGTTCCTTTGGGACCAGCGCATTCTGCCTTGGAGATTGCCTCTGTTTTGCCTGATGCACAGGAGTGAGCTCTGTCATTGAGCTGGGCAGCTGAGAGCTTGATGGGCTCTTCTTATTAATTTCTTCGAGGGCATTTAGCCTACACTTCAAGCTCTCATAGACGCCTATCAGAATGCTGAGTTGAATGCCTAATTTCTCGACACTCTAGACACCTAGCACACACAAAGGCATCCTCCTTGGCTAGATCATGTCCTGTTTTAGAAAGGTCGGCAAACATTTCACATTTTGCACATTTTTTGAGACTGATGCGTTGGAAAATTGCCCCCTTCGTTTCTCCCGCGAGTCACAGCACTCTCGCTAGTCTGTGATCTTTGCTTCGCAGCTCTAGTCTGGGTCATGATTTCCATTTAAATACAATTTAATTAACAATGAATTTTAATAAGCTTAATATTCTTTTTGATTAATTGATAATACTATAATAAGCTGACAGATTCCTAATACAGTGCTTCGTATTACGCTATCTAGTTTTCCTTTATACCTTACACTATCAGTTCAAGATATATGTATGTTAAGCTATTTCTTATTGACTACAATATGGCGGCTAGTTCAACAATATTGGTGCCAACACCTGGAGTCGTAACTTCCAAAAATCGCTGGTTAAATTCAAAATAAGAAGCTAACGAACGCTACTAAATCTATTTAATATCTGTGGAAAACACAATGTACTATGTTAATTAATGAAGAATACGGTAAAAATTTAAAAATACTTATCCCTTTACAGCAGCCAAAAATCCAACGACTGTTCTCTTCCACGACTCTAGTGCCATTCCCTTACTGCTGAGTTCAGAGGTTATTGAAATGCTGTAATTTTTTTTTTCCTCATTTACTGAAGTCTCCTGGTAGAACTGGTCCCTGATGAACAAACTCTTGCTTTATATAACTTTGGGAATTTGTGTTGTCCGGAATTTAATTTTATCGGTTTTATTAAGGCTTTATATATTATTTATGGCTTTTGCACTAATCAGAATTTCCTGAGAAAATGACAATACATGTCTTAACAAGTCGATATTATCTTCTGTTAGTAGTTTTTCATTTTTGTGTAATCTATTTTATTTTACACATTTTCACACTCATAAAATGCACTTGGTAGCAGAAGCAGCAAGGTGGTCTCAGCAAGTGTGTCCTTTCATTGGTGCTTTCCAAAATATTCCTTAAGATCATTGCACTGCAATGTAAAAAATATATATCAAAAACAATGTTTTTTATGCCCCACCCATAAAACATTATGATTGAAAATGGATTCAGTGCTTATCCAATTTGTTGACCAGTTTTGATATTAAATTATTCATTATCTTGGTCTTTGTTTTTTATGTTTGGAGTTTTATAGATTTCTCTTTTTAATCTTCCCATCTGTCTATATCTCTCATCTTTCTTTTCCTTCTTTCTCAATAGATAATGTTCTATCTCATTATAACTGAATTCTAGTGTATTAGTGGATGTCAAGGTTATTATTGGTAACTCCACTATAGTTTCACAGGTTCCAACAAGTACTGAAATTAATGTTTCCGAAAATTAGAAGGTATATCAGCAATTCTTCACCTTCATAAACTTTTTGTTTATCATCTTTTTTTTGATTTATCTGTCAACACCGTAATGTGTATCACATATTGCTTGCTAATTTTGGATATATTTTTTTATATTTCTGCCATTTGTGAAGATTTAAATTGAATTAATATTATTAAATTTTAGGTTTCACTGAAAAGGATACTGATGAAGTAAAAGGAATTTTCTTTGATACCAGCATCTACTTACTCTTGTTGACTTTCTTTGTTTCTGCTTTCCATGTAAGTTTGTTTCTGAATCAGCAGTTTATATTTATAAAATTCCATGATAGTAATGTTTTTTTGTTTTTTTTAAAGGAGAAAAGTGATATACTATTCCAGATTGTAACACCGTATGTGATACACATACGGTGTTAACAATAAATAAAAAAACAATAAATAAATTGAGAATTTAAAAGCAAAGAATTTAATCTGTTAGTTTTTTACTGTGTGTGAGTCTCTATACTATACTTCTAGGAGTCTTAGCAATAAAATGGTATTGATTAATTGATTCAAGTTTTAATGTTATTAAATAAGTAAATTTTATATTGTTCATATATTCAACAGTAATATTTTTATTATCTCTGTGTTAACTTTTATTATTTAACAAAGTGGCTTCACTATTTTACAGGAATAAATAAATATTTGCACATCTTTATGCACAAATATATGACATTAAATTTAAAGTAGGGATCTATACCGAAATATGCCTATTAATTATGGAATTGCAGTCAGTACAGTTATTGTGCAGTTAGATATGTAATTTTCTGAGCAGTGCAGACAGGCTGTAAGAGCAGATCATTGGGTCTTGTCAATGCTATACAGGAATTTTGCTAACAGGGATAAGGAGGTGATTATTCCTTTGTATAAGGCAATGGTGGCTACACCTTGAGTACTGCATATAGGTCTGGAGGCCTCATTTTAGGAAGAATATAGAGCTTCTGGAACAAGTACAGAGAAAGGAAATGAGATTTGTGATGGGAACAAAGGGTTGCCTTACCAAGGAAGGCTTAAGTTCTGCAAATTGCGGCATCTGGAGACTAGGCACCTGCGAGGTGATCTGATTGAGGTGTATAAGGCTAGAATGGTTTGAGGAAAGACAGTTGTAGAATAGATGTGTTTAAATTTGCCCTTAGTCAGCAAGTGCTGATTGCTGGAACAAACTTCCATCTGTCTTGGAAGTTGATAGTTTAAATAAATTCAAGGAAGAACTGAACAAACTTTTGGAATGAATGGATGGGTGAAATGGGACATTTTTGCTTGGCTGATGCTGTATAAGTTTGCTTTCTAGTATCATATGCCTCTATTAATGCTAATGCAGCACAAAATTAACAGGTGTATATAAAGAAAACTTTTTGTCATGTAAAAAGAACAGGAAAAGGTATTCTGTTGCCTCTGGAAATTGGGAATATCTCCAATTACTCTAAGCATTACAACAATACTTTGGTTTATGCTTATGAATATTTAATTCAAGAATATATTTAAATTGTTTGATTATTTATAAATGGTATTAAGTAAGGTAAGTAAGGTGCAGCCATTATCAACCCACTGCAGGATGGAAGCCTCCTCAACAATTCATGCTGAGGGAAATGGACCATAATCTGCCACGCTGGTCCAGTGCGGGTTGGCAGATCGACCGTATTCAGTAGTCAGGGGCTTGAACCCAGGTCTACTCAAAGAGTGTGTGCTACTGCACTCCCGCTCCTGTCCACTCGGCTACGGAGGCCGTTATAAATGGTATTACTTGCCATTAACAGGTTTCATGGTTTCTTGAGAGTCATTTGAATATTCAGTGTGACATGATTAAAGCACAGTATTTTTATGGTTAGTGTAGAGTGTATAAAAATGCTGAAATAAAAATAAAAATGCTGAAACACCATGCTTCAGAGAAAATTATTAGTTTATTAGATATGACTATATAATATCGGTGTGTAGATACACCATAGACAACTCTTAAAAAACTACAAAGTAGTTGTTGTGGGCATCATTTGCTCTTTCTCATATTGTGCTCTGCCGTCATGATGAGTTGCCATGATATTGCACTACCTCAAATAAGTAACGCTTCACTAATAGAGAAGACTATTGTTACTTATTCTCAGTGAGTACCACCACCCAGACATGTTTCAAGGCTATTGGCCTGTCATCAGTGGGTGGGCAGGTATCCTAGTATTGCAGTCATGACGACCCAGTTGTGAAGATAATCACACAATATGAGAGATGCCAAAAGGTGTATAAGACAATACAGTAAACCCCCGCTATTCGCGGGGGTTACGTTCCTGAGAAATTCCGCGAATACTGAAAACGCGAATACTGAGTTATGGCGCCCATGGTAATTAAAGGGTTCCGTTCCAAAGTATGAAATATATAACAAAAATTAGTCTAAAATTTTGTCTGTACGTATTATGTGTATTTACCTACATAATATGACTATGTACATAGACAAACGTAGAGAGTAAGTACATAAAAAAAAAAAAAAAAAAGCATAAGGCATCGAAATGAAAATAAGAAACAATTTATTAAATGTAATACTGTACATATTTATTAGACATTTTAAAGAAACCTTTCAAAAACATATCAAGAACATGGGTTGCTGGGCGAAAAATAACCATATCGATTTTTAAATCTTTTAAACCAGACTTTGCTGGCTAAAAAACTTATCCCGCCAGTGCTATCACCAGTTTCACTAAAGTGTAGTGTTGATAAAGGTGTTTTGCCTTTTCACGAATGATAAGTTTGAGTTTGGTCTTCTATCCACAGATTTAAAGCCTTTTCCATTTTTTCTAATTTCACATCACGAGTTATAGAGCAAATTTTTGATGCAATTAGCGCGTTTTCACGGACACTACGGCGGATTTTTTCTTCCGATTTCTTGATTGATCGTACCGTTGACTCATTGATTTTATAATGTTTTGCCACTGAGGAGACACTTTCACCATTAGAAATTTTGTCTAACAATTCAATTTTACTCGCTAATGTCATCACCTTCTTTGATCTTTTCACAGTTCCCTTTTTATTCGCGGCCATATTTTTGTAGGATTAGAAAAGAACTTGTCCACAATAAAATCACTTTCTTTTAACACGCTCGAAAAAGTCTGTTTACATCAACACACTGCAAAATGGTAGATTTTTCACTTTTGTAAACGTATCAATTAAAAGCAAGAGATGAAACCTTCTATGACAAGCGCATTACACACACTGAACAAGGATTAGCTTGAAACATCCGCGCTCGCGATTTTGTCACCCCCCACCCATTGAAGCGCAGGACACTTCCTTTTTACACCTTTTAAGTTATTTTTACTCATTTTTAGAGAATAAAGCACAATTACAAAATGAGGAGGCACACTTGATACACATAAAGCTGTGAGCGTGTAGCAAAACGAATAAACAACACCATAAAGGCAGAGACAACTCTATTAACACCTCACTAGCTCACATTTTACATTTCTGGGGGTTACTACCATAAAACAATAAAAACAATTTCCAGTTGCGTTCCTGCTAGTGGAATCTGTTATAAACTGGTAGTGAACTCTATCTAATTGCATTTGCGATAATACCGATAGCTGTAATTGTGTTGGTTTTTAAGTTATTATGGTGAAATGTGTTTCCCCTTCACTGCTATAAAAAAATAAATACATTTTCAGAATCTTCTCTTCATTTCTATCGTGTTGCGTTCAGTTGGGGTGATTCCGCGTTCGACTGCCATTTCTTGTAAACACAAAGGCGAATCGTGCATATGCGAATTCAGTTCGTGTTATATACAATATCGTTCCCCTAAATTGTGTAAGATTGAATTAGTGTAGTGTAAACACGTGTTATAAGACGACTGACTGTACTACTCTGTGGACTGGGCAAAATGATTTTAGCCACACCCATGTTTTTTTCATGGCGGAAAATGTTCCGGCGCTTTAAAATTCACATTTTTTTAGGTTTAAATCAGCGACCGCGAATACGCGAAACCGCGAATACAGATACCGCGAATAGCGGGGGTTTACTGTATTTAAAATAATTAAATGCACAAGGCATAATACATTAAGAGTTTAATATCTATATAATATCGGTGTGTAGATACACCATAGACAACTCTTAAAAAACTAAAAAGTAGTTGTTGTGGGCATCATTTGCTCTTTCTCATAAATGATGCCCACAACAACTACTTTGTAGTTTTTTAAGAGTTGTCTATGGTGTATCTACACACCGATATTATATAGATATTAAACTCTTAATGTATTATGCCTTGTGCATTTAATTATTTTAAATATTGTTTTAAAAATTAGATATTACATAAAATTCAGCAACATGGCCTTAGTTGCCAATGCTCCTAAAACCTAACAACAACAATATAAAATTCAAATATAAGTCCCAATTTTTGTTTAACTATAGAAAACCTGCCAGGTTTTGATCAAGATTTGAATTCACTCTGGAATTCACCTTCAAATCTAAAAATAGAAAGGAAAGGAGATCTCTTTCCTTCAAATTTGATGGTTTCCACTCCTGATCTCTCGCATCCATTAATATTAGTACTAGCAAGGAAGCCACAGGCTTTGCTGCACCAGAAAAAAAAAAAAATAAAAAATAAATAAATACAGTTGAACGTTGATTATCCAAACCACCACTGCCCCAAAATAAAATTACAGTATCTACTTTTAGTGCACTGGTTGTTATGCTGAAATATTGTTCCTGCTGCTTAACGAATTTGTTTCCGATTATTTATTCGAAGATATATATATATATATATATATATATGCAGTATAGCGTAGAAATAGTCTTAATTTGTCATTATAGGAGTTAAAAATCAAATGTTGGCTTTAGCTACTGTGTGGACCCAGGAGTCTCCCTTGATCTTGTGCATCATTGTCTGTTGTACTGTTGCCTATCTGAAAAAGGAATATCATGAACTTTGGGGTGCAGCCAAATTTTTTTTTTTTTTTTTTTTTGATTTGGTAGTTGTTGGCGCATCGGCTTCTGTGGCCATATTGCACCTCCCAAGGTTTTTGCAGTACTTTGATCCAAGCCCGAGGCGGGAATCGAACCCGCGACCTTTGGGTTGCCGGGCAGGTACTTTACCCACTCGGCTAGCCCGGTCGGCTATGCAGCCAAATAGATGGTCACACATGTGTAGGATTTGAATGAAGACGTAGGTGAGATTGTAACTTTATTTCAAGGGATTCCCGGGTTTTCCAAGTGTGAGCAAGATGACGCAGAAGCATGGTTAAACAACGATGCTGATGATCCTGGTTATCGTATTTTAACCAAAGAAGAAATTGTTGCATTAGTCCGGGATGAAGAACGTGCGTGATAACCAAGGTGATTTTGATGACAAAGAGGAAATAGGCCCACTCACATGGAGGCCTTCACTGTGCTAGAAACTGCAATGGCATGGTGTGAGCAACAGTCTGAATGCAGTTCTACAGAGACACTGCTTTAGAGAGGATGAGACCTCATCATGAAAAAAAGACAATCTCACATGGTTCAAATAAAAATTCAGTATTACATATTTTAAAAAATAAACCTTCCCAAGAGTCATTATACTCTTGTGTGCAATTACTTGAGTTTTTTTTATTTCTGTTTATGAAAAAAAAAAGTGTGATCTATAGTTGAAACCATGAAAAACAATTAGGTTAGTTCAAAATAAATATAATATATATTGTTTCTTCAAAATGTTTTGGTTATTATTTAAAAATCATTTCCTAAATCAATTACTTTTTATAATACTTCATTTTTCAAAATACAGTAGTAATAACTGTGCATACAATAATTTAATTGTAGGCCTAATTACACTTTATTTCGTATAAACTGGGTATCTCATGTATGTTTGATTATCTGAACTATTTGATTAACCGAACCACCTTGGTTCCAATTAGTTCAGTTAATTGATGTTCTACTGTAATAAAAATAAATTTCTTGTATTTCCTTCTCATATCTAGCTATTTTTTTTTTTTAATTAACCCAAGCTATCAGGCTTCAACTTGTTCCAATAGTTAACATCACACTGGCTAAAAAAGAAGTTTAAATTATTTCCTACATCCAGCTCACTGGCTAAAAAAAGTTTAAATTATTTCCTACATCCAGCTCATGTTTAACTAACCTGTCAAAATCAGATTAGTTAAAATGATTTTCTCTTCAAAAAAACCATGTCCCTCTCTAACTAGCAGTTTCCCTGAACCATTAAGGTCTTCATAATGATATTGGCAAAGACCTTTGCACCAGCTTTGTTCAAATGTGTCCTATCTTAACAAAACTGATTCCTTCTGTCTACTAGGAAGCCATGCAATTTGCCAATCCAGGAGAATGTGGCTTAGACATCAGTAACCCTATCTACATGTACCATCCAGTGCCATGTGAGATTTTCTGTGGCACAGCGGTGGTATGATCTTACCATTATTCATTATCCCAATGCTTGCTTCTTCACCTGTCCCATGCTAAACAAGTTTGTCAGAATGTGTTAAACATCAAATGCAAGTGTACTCACCAGAGTCAAACTGATGCTGGTAGGTATAAATGTCATTTGTCTTTTAAGTAGTAGATTTTATCAAGTCCAAAAAGATAATTAGTGGCATGTATGAAGATTTTTATAGTTGTAATGAACAAAAATGGCACTTGCAAGGAAAAGGTTGCCAGTCTCTGATGTGGAGACTATGTATCCTCCCCAGATATTTTTAAATCCAAAAATCAGCAACTGGGAGGTGAGAGATACTTTGATTCCAGGGAATGCAGTGCTAATAGTTATTTTGATTAAATTTACATCAAGGGCTTCGTTTAGATTCAAAATGTTGGATCTGATTTTTACTAAATGAAACATTTTACCAAGGGATCTTTTTAACTTTAAACGTATTTAGAAATTATTCAAACCAATTTAGAAAAGGATATTTGATATTAAATTTACCTCTTTTTCTGATTAATATTCTGTCTTCAGAATGTTAATTGAAAGTCAATTTATAATAAATATTGTTTTGCTATAACATTAAAAATTAGTATAATTTATATAACATTAAAATTATAATAGATATTAAACTTATAACATTCAATTTATTTTAATCTAAACATATAGAAGCTTTGTCTAAAATTTATCCTTTTTGTGCATTTTAATGTATAGAAGAATAGAAAAATTGTTGATTATATGACATTTCTGTTAATATGTTCATGATTTAAAACCAGATATTTTAAAATAAAATTTGTTTGCAGTTCTTTACTTTTCTCTTTATTTTTTTCAGCTGCTCTTTGATGTTCTTGCTTTTAAAAATGATATCAGTTTCTGGAGACGCAGAAAAACTATGATAGGACTCTCATTTCGTGGCATAGTTTGGCGTTGTGTGAGTCAAGCAATTGTATTTCTCTATTTGTTGGATCAAGAGACTAGTTTGCTTGTGCTTATTCCATCAGGAATTGCTGCTGTTATTGAGGTAATGTACTTGAATTTAAATATTTAGTGTTTTAAGGGTTTTAGTATGTTTAGTTATTGGTGCTAGATAGAGCTTCCTAAGAATTGCAGTGAGGAGTTTAAAAAATCTCAAATTTCATTTAACAGAACATGATTTGCTTTTCTAATGAAATTGAACAGATAAGCACTGTGAGAATTCAAATCAACTTATATGAATATGGCACATTTGAAATAATGATACAGATTCCTCATTACTTAAGTTGCCATATTAGAAATTATAACACTTTACTCTATTTTGCCTTAAAAATTTAATGCTGCATAAGTAAGAATAGTGACCTATCTTAATGTGAGGAATCCTTATGTGTCTCTTCAGTCAGGGTTTTATTAGGCAATCTCCGAGGTGGGGAGAGGAGGTGACCACCCCCAGTGAGTTGTGTGGACTTTTCAGCCCATATGTCATATGTTCAGAAGTCAATTTGCATAATATGCAAATTAACTTGTGAATACATAAGCCAGTAAGATGCTGACACACCGTAAAACCCAACTAGCATTTTGAAGTGTCATGTACTTATGTGATATTTCAAAATGCTATTCTGTAGAACTGTGTGCGGCAAAAGCTGTAAATAAAACTTAGTGGTACTGCTTCATTCTTTATGTAGTACATGTTTTTTTTTCTAGAGCTTTTTCCAGATGAAAATTTGCAGAATGTTTTGAAATATTGCATACTCTTCTGTGTTTTTATATGCATTTTACTAGCATAATATCAAATTTTTAATAAATTTTATATAAGAAAATAAGAAATCATTTTCAAAAAATTATTAGCTTGACTCCCATGTTAGAAGCATTATTCATGCTAATCATCAAATGAAAATTGAAGACATAGCCTCTTAATTGCAAATAGAGTAGTGCAACCATTATATTTGATATTTTAAATGTGAAGAGATTATGCAGCTTCTTGTTTTCAGCATCAGATCACATGGAACAAAAGTTTGTCTTTCAAAAAGAACAGTAAATTTGTGATATGATCAGGATTTCTAAAAATAATAGTGATAAGAGTTTAAAATTTGTGGACAAAATATAAATTCTGTGAAGGGAAGCCCTCCTTGTCTCCCAGGAAGAAAAAAGTTTGAATTTACAGGCATAAAAGTGAAGTTATGCTTGAATTATTTTTTGACCATAAAAGCATAATTCGTTATGAGTTTATACTAGGTCATACCATTTATAAGAACACATGCTTAGAAATCAGTAAGCACTTGAAAAATATAATCACAAGAAGGGACTTGATCTGTGGGAAATTACTTCATGATAATGTTCTTGCCTGTCAGCAACAGTAGTTTCTGATTATCTTTCCAAAAACTTTACTATAAAACCAAGAGCAACTCGGGCTCACTATATCCTGTGTTTAAATTCAGATTAAAAATTTTGTAAGAGTTACCTCAATCTTTCGTCCATAGGATTGCTTCTTTCCCAAACTCTCTACTCCGAACTTTTACGCACAGTTTAAAATGATTAACTGAATAATTTCATTAAAATTAAAAATTAAATGCATTTAATTCTCTAAGCCCATGACTAACCAGATATCCCCAGGATCACAGATGTAGGCCTTGACCTGATCCCAGACCTATCCAAATACACCACATAACCTCGAGAAATTGAAGACATTATGTCAAAATTTTAAATTTCTTAAAAGTAAACGCTGTTAAAATTTATGACTGATCTACTAAAATACGATGATGAATGTAAAAACTACTTTCCTTCCTTAAGGGACAAAACTTTTCGACTCGCTGTCATGATCACAGGTAGGATACTGTGAATTAACCCCCCACCCCATTAAATTTTTATGTCAAAATTTAAAATTTTGACATAATGTCTTCAATTTTTCGAGTTTACATGGTGTATTGGATAGGTCTGGGGTTGGGTTGGGGCCTTCAGCTGTGATCCTGGGAGGTGTCTGGTTAGTCATGGGCTTAGAGAATTGAATGCATTTAATTTTTAATTTTTTATTTGTATTTTAAAGAAAGTTTATAATTTTAAACGTGCGTAAAAGTTCGGAGTTGAGAGTTTGGAAAAGAAGTGATTCTATGGATGCTTGAGGTAACTCTTATGTAATTTTTAATCTTTCCAAATATTGTATAACTCTCTTATGACAACATCCTCTTTATTCACCAGACCTTACACCACTATTTTTTTTTTTTTTTTTTTTTTTTATTATTATTTGTTTTTTCTCCCCCAAACTACAGAGCTCAATTAAAGGGGAGCAGAAGTTATGGCAACTACAATAAACACAGTCAAGAAGATTTTGTGAAATTCTATAATTTTGAAAAAAAATGTGAATAGCCATGGTCATTATTTTGACAAATTTAATATGTTATCATCTGTAAATGTTATATTTATTTAAACAACTGGAGACTGAATTAACAAAAATTCTTTCCTGAAACTTTTTTATCCTACTTTAATAATAAGCTTTGCTATGAATCTTAATGATCCTACTTTTTAAGACACTCCACAGAGCTCTCTGCTCTCAGGACAGCGGTGAGCCCCCGCTGTACCCATATGTTCAAAAAACTCACTGTTCAAGCCAATACACCAGAAATTCACAAGAAAGGGTTAGTATTTACAAACTGTACTCTTTTATCTATATTTTGCCTTACTTTGTACATTTTGTGAAGTTTTCTGTTCAATCTTCCATTAAATTTAATATTTCAAACTGTTTCTTTTTTTAAGTTTGAAAACCTGAAAATAATAAAAAAATATTCTAACTGATTTATTATTATTCTAGCTATGGAAAGTATCAAAAGCATTGAAATTAGACATTAAATTGGACCGGTGGAGGCCAAGAATAGAGGTAATTTTGAAGGAAACATTTCTTTTTAATATTGAACTTTCAAAATTTTGTTTATTTTCATCTAGTAATAAATGTAATTTTCTTTTTGTTTATTTTATTCTTTTCTTAAATACAGTTTGGAACTGTTAGTGAAGAAGAAAAAGAAACTGATCAATATGATTCTCAAGTAAGTATTTTTATTTCATGTTTAAAGTATTGCAAATAATACTAAGTGTTCTGTAAATAGCTAAACTCTCATAAAGTGGTAACTGGATTAAATAAGAATAGGAAGCATTTAATATAACTTATATTAATCTTTATAGATTTGATAATAGAGATCTATTAAGTGCTCGATAATTCCTATATTCTATTATATCATGAAACAACAGGGATTACCTTTATTTTAGATATAGGAAGCTTCTTTTCCAATGCACTCTCCTAGTCCAACGCGCTAATAATTCTTTGGGAAGGTGATATCAATTTTACAAAACATGTGGGACATCTTCCCCACTTTCAGAACCGTAGTGTTCAGACCCCTCGGTCTCAACATTGAGCGCTCAAGACTTCTGTCTTCAAACACCATACCTCTGGCAGCAAGGAAACCATTACGTGGATTGACATAAAATTAAATTTTTAGAAGGTCTAAACCGCTTAATAAATATGGACTGATTATTTTCTTCGGTCCTGTAGCTTGACATTAGAATTAAATTTAGGGGTCTAAAAAGTTTAATGGATATGGGGGGATTATTCTCTACATTCCTTAAGTCGGACTAGAACTTTTCGGAGCATCATGTTCACAGGAATAGAGCAACTCACAATTAATCCGAAACTTTTCTCTTATGTTGTAGTGTTTGTTCTTCCCGCATGCGTATAAGTGATCAATCGTCGGACAATAGGAATGGTCTATTGATATTGATTGAAGTTTCATGTAGTTTCATCTCTAAGGCTTCCGCAATAAGTAGTTTGTGGTAGTTGTGTTGAATATTTATAATTTTTGTTTCATTAAAGCCAAATGAATGTCGGTCATTTATTGTGTGGAACGAAAGTTCTGATGCATTTGAACAACCCGCCCGCAGAGAAGCTTTGTGTTGTTTTGCTCGAAGCTGTGCCACTCCCATGGTAGATCCTTCATAAACAGTGTCACAATTTTTGCATGGGATGCTGTATACCAGGTCATGCTGTGATTGAAATGTGCTGTTTGAAGGTCAATTTCTGAAGAATGCGTATAATTTGTTCATGGGTTTTGCTATGATTTTCATGTCGGTTCCCTTGCATATTTGGTTAAGTTTATTGTACCAGTACTCGACATATGGAATGGTGATGAAATGTATTTTGGTCTTGTTGGATTTTTGTTTAATGTTTGTTGCGAGGTTGTTGTTATTTATTTTTTCATGGGCTATTGTTTTAACTTTGTTTATATAGGTTAGCAGGTAACACCTTCTAACCTATATAAACAAAGTTTATATAGGTGTATGCTTTGCCTACACCAAAGCTCGCAACAATTGTAAAGCAGTTATTAATCAGTCCAAACTAGAGTTTGAACAGGCTAAGAGTAGAAAACTTGCTTCTTGCCCTAGGTAGCTGAGCATTCTGGTCTCTTGCCAAAGCTATTGGCCACAACTTTTGCCCATCTCTGCTCCCACCTCTGTCCAAACCAGATGGTTCTGTTGTCACTTCAGCCAAGGATAAAGCTGACCTGCTAGCATCCCATTTTTCTTTCAACTCATGTATTAATGATCTTGGTAAAACACCTCCCACCATTCCCAACACGCTCCATTCAATGCCTCCTGTGGTCTTCCGTCAAAAGGATGTCAGAAGGATTTTGACGAATCTTGATGTTAAGAAAGCTCCAGGTCCCAATGGTATTTCTCCACTTGTTCTCAAAACCTGTGCTCCTGAACTTACCCCTATTCTTTGCCACCTTTTTTCACTTTCTTATTCCAAAGGTGTTTTTCCTTCTGCTTGGAAATTTGCTCATATCCAGCCAGTTCCTAAAAAGGGTGACAAATCCCTCCCATCCAATTATCGTCCCATTGCAATTACTTCTACTCTTTCTAAAGTAATGGAGAAATCAATTAACCGCCAACTCTTAAACTACCTAGAAACCTTCCATCTGATCAATGATCGCCTGTATGGATTCTAACAGTGTCGATCCACTGGTGATATTCTCCATTTATGGACTAATTCAATGGAAAGGTTCGGTGAAACACATGTAGTTCCTCTTGACATCTCAAAGGCTTTCGATCGTGTTTGGCCTAAAGGTCTTCTAAACAAGCTTCCATCTTATGGTTTTCCAACTGTTTTTAGTAATTGGTTATCCAGTTTTCTCTCTGTTCGCTCACTGAGGGTGATGGTAGATGGCTCTCTGTCTTCTAACTTCTCCACTAATGCCGGTGTCCCCCAAGGTTCAATTCTTTCCCCCACTCTTTTCCTCTTGTACATTAATGACCTTCTTCCATTGACTGGAAATCCTATCCATAGTTTTGCCGATGATAGCACATTGCATTCCACTTTCCATTTTGAGAAACCTTTTCCTGCTCAATCAGCTTCAACTTCTCGAAAATCTGCTACCAATTCCTTAAATGCCAGTCTTCGGGTAATTCTCCAGTGGGGCAAAGACAACTTAGTTGATTTCAACCCTTCTAAAACTCAGTCTTGTCTTATATCTCGCAAAAAGGATTCTTCTGCTCCTATGCTTATCTTTAATGACACTCCGATTATTAGGCAAAATGATATATCTCTTTTGGGGACTACCCTGACTTCTAATCTCTCTTGGCACAAGCACATTACAAATATTGCTTCCTCTGCATCTAAAAAACTTGGTTTTCTCTTTCGCTCTTGGTGTTACTTTTGTTCCAAACAGCTGCTCACTCTGTATAAATCGCAAATCCGCCCAGCCATGGAATATTGTTCCCACATCTGGGGTGGTGCCCCCAAACCTCTCTCAGGCTTCTTGATTCCCTTTAGAAGAGGGCAGTTAGGTTAATTAATGATTCATCTCTAAGAGTCTCTCCACTTGCTGTCTCATAGATGTACTGTTTCTGCTGCATGCCTCGTCTACAGATATTTCCATGGGCACTGTTCTTCTGAATTGGCTTCTATAATTCCTGCTCTCTCTCTCTTTCAAAACAGTCCAAACACGTACCGCCACCAGCCAACATCCATTTACTGTCCAACTTCAAACTCACAGAACCAACTTTTCATCTTCCTCATTTATTCATTCAACTGCTGTTTTCTAGAACAACCTTCCTTCATATGTATTTCCTGAAAATTACAATCTACAGAAGTTCAAGTCCAATATCAACAAATATCTCATTTTGTCTTCTCAACTCCCAACACAAGCACGGTACTAAGTACTATAGGTTCTAATACCTCTCGTGTTTGGGGTTTTCATAAAAAAAAAAAAAAAATCTATTTGAGAATGTTCTAGTTAATTTGTTTAATTCTGTCGTTAGAGAAATTTGGGTGGAAGAATATTTAAAGGCGTTAAGAAATTGATTCAGCATGACCGATTTTTTGTATGGTTGAGGATGATAACTGTGGAAATTAAAAAGCATCGCCTTATTAGTGGGTTTCTATAGCTGAAATTTAGTTTTTTTTCAATAGCTTGCTTTGGTTAATCTAAAGCAAGCCATTCAATTAAAAATTGACACCCAATCCACCACATTAGAGAATAGACATAACCTAAAATTACAAGCCCTTAGGGGTTTTCCTCATATCAGAGGTCATTATTCGTCACACAGTTGTTTTGAGAATCAGATTGCATACCGAAACACCAAAAATGCAGATAAAAATTCCCACTCCTTTCCCAATAGAAATCTACCACATATTAATGACTTCCGGGTGAACAAACAAACAGACAATGTCTATTTACACACTGGTTCCCATAACGACCCTAATCCATCAGATAATGTAAAGAACTTATCATTAAATTAATGATAATGTAAAGAACTTATCCTTAAATTACAACTCAGTACACCGATAGGTGTACTGAGTTGTAATTTAAGGTCGTCTCACTTCCTATATCTAGAAAAAATTCTGCATATATGTAACAGAAAGAAAAAGTCTGTAACTCACAGGTGAATTGTCAGTGACAAATTTCCTGCCAGTCATGACACCCTGTGACATGTTATACATACATTTTTCAATTGAAGCCATAATTACATTTAAGTAAAGATTTAAATAATGGAAATATCAAAATAAGCACTGATGAATTACCTTTAAAAATGCTCTTATAAATTAAACTAAAATTACAAAAATTATTACAATATAGTGAAGTTTTAAGTTTTCTTTTTAAAAAACCTTAAAGTAAATTGTTTAGAATTGTTTTCAGAATTATTTTTTTAAATACTTGATTATACTTTACTCAGTTCTGAGTATAAAAGAATTAAACCAATATTTTTGGATTTATTTAATTATAGATACACTGAATCTAGAACTTTAATTTTCCATTCTTATTGCAAATAATGATATGTTAATGCAGAAATTAATTTGAAATTAATTTTTTTTTTTAATTTTCCTTTTAGAGTATGAAATATCTTTCCTATGTTTTATATCCACTATGCTTTGGAGGAGCTATTTATTCCCTTATGTATGTTCAACACAAAAGGTATGCACTTTCTTTTGCAGTGAAAAAATTTACATATCTCAATTTCTGAAAATAATTTCTTACAAAATAACTAAAAAACAAATTACAGAATGAATAAATGCAATCAAGTAATACAGAAATCTCATGTACTCAGTGCACGTTTTATTTGGTATATCACAAGGTCACCTGCAAATAGCTGATATATACATATATGTGATATTTACACATGACTTTGGCTGTATATCCCAGGTAAAAGGGAGCATCCACAACAGGTGCAGAAGACATTGTAGATGACAGATTGTGCAAATGATGTGACCTATTATCTTTTAATGTGAAAGTGCTAATATTTTGTCATGGTCAAAATAATGAGGTGTACAAGGATAACAGTAATAACATTGTATAAGTAGTGGCAGACAGGCCTTTTACATCATCATTTTACTATCCAAACTTAAAACTCAAACTAACTTTTCTTCTTCCTCATTTATCCCTTCAACTTCTGTTTTCTGGAACAATCTTGCTTCACATGTTATTTCCTGAAAATTACAATCTGCATAATTCAGCTCTAATATTAACAGGTATTTTCTGGCTTTTCAACCCATGTGTGGCACTAAGTAGGTTCTAATACCTTTCACGCTTAGGGTTTTCAATAAAAAAAAAGGCCAAAAAAGGGAAAATAGATGGAATGAGAAGGAAGGGGATGAAAAAATTGGTCCACTTGATATCAATGGTTCGACTGTTGATGATTCTGCTCAGGTTGCTGACAAACTGAATAAGTATTTTTGTCTACATTCACGAGGAATTCTTTAGGGAAGCGGAGGCCATAAGTTTATCACACTATAACAGGGAGTTAAATGATTTTGTAATAACCGAGAGGAAAGTTGAAGAGAAATTGTTGAAGATAAACTTAAGAAAGGCATTTGGGGCAAATGGATCTATACAATTATGTTAAGGGACAGCGAAGGAAGTAAGAAAACCTGTAGCCATAATTATGAGAGCATCTTTGGATTCAAGAGAGACTGGAGATGTGCAAATGTATCCTCAATTTGCAAAGGAGGGGATCAAAGGGTGACACGAGTAATTACAAACCTTTTAGTTTAACTTCTGTTCTGGGGAAAATAATGGAGTTACTGGTAAAAGAAGTAATTCAGGATCATCTAGACAAGGCTGCAGTTCTACTTCAGACACAGCATGGATTTGTTAAGGGGAAATCTTGTCTAACCAATTCGATTGGATACTATGATGTCGCAAAGGAACTGGATGCAAAAAATAAGTTTGATATCATATACTTGGATTTCAGGAAGTTTTTGATACCACTGTGCCTAAGACTGCTGTACAAATTGGAGCAGTATGGCATTAAGGGCAAGTTGCTACTATGGATAAAGGGATGGTTGAGTGGGAAAAGACAGAGTAGTAATCAATGGACACTGCTTTTTGTGGACTAATGTTATTAGTTGAGCCCCCAGGGTTCAGTGTTGGGTCCATTGTTGTATTCTGTATTTCTTAATGATATTGATGAAGGCTTAATGTCCAAGTTTGCAGATGATACAAAGGTTGTCAGGGTGGCTAATGACAGTAATGACAATATGCTACTGCAACAGGATCTAGGAAAGTTAAGCAGATGGGCTGAGAAATAGCAATTGAAATTTGATATTGATAAATGCATAGTACAGCACATGGGTAGCAGTAACCCCAGAGTAACTTACCAACTGTGCGGTACTACACTCATGGTAGTAGAAAATGAAAAAGACCTGGAGGTAATTGTGCAGTTGAATATGAAGACCTTTGAGCTATGCAGACAAGCTGTCAGGACAGCTCATGAGGTTTTGTCAGATATAAAGGAATCTTGCTAGCAGGTATAACGAGGTGATTATCCCATTGTATAAGGCAATAGTCAGACCACATCTTGAGTACTGCATACAGTCTGGAAGCCTAATTTTAGGAAGGATTTAGGGCTTCTGGAACGAATATAGAGAAGTGCAATGAGATTGATGAGGGAACAAAGATGTGATCTTACCAAGAAAGGCTTTAGTTTTGCAAATGAATGGATTGAGCAAGCTCAACGCTAATGGGATTCTTCCTCAGCATCAGACTACACACACATGAAGGGAGCATAAATTCAAATTGAGATATTTGAATTTATGCCCTGCATATCTATTCTGCAACCATCTCCAATGTTAATTGGAGATGGTTGCAGAATAGATGTGAAGAAGTTTGCCTTAAATGTTGGAAGAAACTTCCATCTGTTGTTGTATAAGTTGATAGCTAAAATAAATTCAAGGAAGAACTAGAGAAACTATTGGAGGGAATAAATAGGTGAAATAGGAAATGTTGTGTCCCCATCCCGTTTTAGCTGATGCTCTACAAGTTTGCCTTCTTGCATCATTTGCTGCTACTATGCTAGTGCTAAAAACAATCAGTGCAACATAAACTGCAGCCAAATGAGTAGTTGCCATCTGAGGAGAGCATAAGATTGAACAGGGCCTAAAACATGTTCAGGCACATTGGCCTGTACCATCCTCGACTCCCGGTGCCCAAGCATATTTGCACATTGCATTTTTCTGTGGGCGCCTCCGTAGCCAGGTGGGAAGGAGCAACAGTGCATAGCACACGCTTCTTGATTAGACCGGGGTTCGAGCCTGTCACCACCAAATACGGAGGATGTGGAAAGGTCAGGGAATGACCACCGCATATCCCGGAGCAATATGGCCTTAGTTGCTAATGCTCCTAAAAACCAAACAACAACAACAGCATTTTTCTGTGCTTCAACAGTAGATGAACCTTGCTATGCACTATTATTTCTGCACACTGCAGGAAGAAATGACACAATCAGCTATGATGCATTAGAACTGGACACTGGCAGACTAAAAAATTTATCTGATTTATCTGTTTCCAACCGCACCATGTTAATTGTGCACACTATGTATGATGGTCGGGAGCATGTGTTGATGGTGATCCATTGTTCTTTATTTCTCATTGGCTAATGCCTGAATGCTAGAACACATTTAAACATTGCTTTAGACCAGGTGTATCCCATCATGGTCCCCATCCCTCCTGCCACTGTTTATAGGAACGTAACTGGTGTGTCACCCCTCTCAGTGGCCACTGCAATCACTGGACCTTGGTTCTGTAGTGTGTGGGATAATAAAAAACCACCCAGAATAATCTGTAGTGGGGGTCATCCATATTAGAGGAACTGCAGTTTAGAATTGCAAGGTGTCATCCTTTGAACACTGACCATTATATATAACCAGAATGCTACTAGAAGTTTGTGGAATCTGTTTGAAGAAGAATTGCTAATACGCATCAGGCAGAAGGTGGAGGTTCTGCACAATATTAGATAGGTGTATCTAATAAAGTAGACACTGTTGTATATACTGGTTCTGTTTGTAAATTATATCCAAAGTAATGGTGTATTTGTGATGCATGTCTTTTGAGTTGAGAAATTAATTCGAAACATGTAGTATATTTTTTTTATTCCTTTCTTTAGTGTATTAATATTTTTACTCTTAATCCTTCAGTAGTCGCTTGACCTTTTGTGACACTTTTTGTCATTTGGTTGACTATTGTCTTCCAGTTAAAATTTATTTTTAAGCTTGTGGATTTTTTATTCTCTTTGTTGTTTTGTAATAGGTGTTCTTATTGATCTGTTCAGAGACAAACTGTTTTTTGGAAGAAAAGGATTACCATAAATAATCATCTAATGTTCAACATTGATAGAATATTTGTATTGAGCATTGAATCAAATATTTTATCACTGATCTTAGAAATATTGATTATTTGTATAGATTATGATTATTCTATCAATCAATAGATTATTATTTATAGAAGGTTCATCATTGAATAATTTGATGTTCAGTCCTAATAGAATATTTAATATTATGTCATATGCATTAAGCATGGAGTAATGATATTAATTTCCATGATACAAGTGCTATATATTTTGAAGAAATATTTATATTAAGAAATAATATTTTATTACAGTAAATATAGCTTAAGCTAGATTAGTTCAGTTCATCTGTGCACTCATTTAAGCAAACGAGGTCACTGCACTGTAAAATCTAAGCAAAAACTGAAATTGTAACAAGGACAGAATAAAATAACTGTGGGAATCATCAGTGAATTGGAATATAGCAATGTGAAATGCAGAGTAGAATTGTAATGTGATTAGTCACATGGATAACTATTGTCTCCAAGGCCAATTTGTGTGCAAATTACTTGTTGTTGTTATTTGGTTTTTAGGAGCATTAGCAACTAAGGCCATATTGCTTCGGGGATATGCGGTGGTTATTCTCTGACCTTTCCGCATCCTCCGTAGTTGGTGGTCATGGGCTCGAACCCCATTCTAATCAAGAAGCGTGTGCTATGCACTGCTGCTCCTGCCCGCCTGGCTACGGAGGCGCCTGCACATTACTTAGAAAACTAACCACCAGCTGACTTTGATTCACACAGAAGCAATAAATTAGCTTAAGATACTGAGAGCTGCACAGCTGCAAGTGCAATTACGATTTATTGGCACTAGTTTAAAATTCCATGGATGATTAATAGCATCCATGTAATTACTGAAGGGTTAAGATACAAAAGTTTTGGACAAAAGTAAAATTTTCTGTCCATGTGTTCATGTTATTTTGTGAAGAGCATATTATTATTTTTTTCCCTTCAAGAGTATTTGTCACTCAGCAGCCTCCTCCAGTCTTTATTGAGACATGTCTGACACCTAAATAGTAATCTGTTTATTCAGGTGTGGAGTGTTGAAGTTGTCTAATTATTCTGCTTCCTCAGTTATTTTCCTGAAGTTTATTAATAACGAATTATAGAATTTCTGTAATATAAATATTTCATAATATATATATAGTTTTTACAAATTGTATTATTATATAACTTTTGGATAAATTATATCAATATATAATTTTTTTACAAATTATATTATTACTATATAATTTTTGTGCAAATTATATTATTATATTATTCTTATACCTGTTTTACAGTTGGTATTCTTGGTGTATACAGAGTCTGGTGAATGGTAAGAAATTCAGTTTAAAATATTAGGAATATAAAAATTAAAAATAGTACAAAATTTATTTATTCATTATTTTAATGATTTCATATATATGTGCATTTTAACAAAATATGTGATCTGCGTAAATCAGTTTGTTCTGATTCAGTAGTTGTGGCAACTAGTTTTTTTACTAATGAAATACACCGAATTAACAAAACTATTCCAAGACAATATATTGATGCTAGACTAAACATTAGTAGGACACTACATTACTTATTGTTTTGGAATTATGTTATTTCCAAGGTATTATTTTTTGTTGTATACTGCATTCTACTGTACGCTGTTCATAAAAATGTTCGCATTTTGTTTAAATACTCAAAATATATACGTATTATGTTACATTTTCTTCCCACTGAAGGCCTCGATGTAAAGTTTCAAATACTGCCAACATTTCTTGTTTGGAAGGTTTAATATTGCCCTTAGTTTCATCCAACTCATCGTCGATATTGTCACTAATTCTTTGAATGCTCTCCAAAATGTTGGAGTCACTCAGATATTCAGCTACTATGACATCATTATCAACTCCTAAAAATTTGTCAAGTACAATTTCTTCACTGATCAAACCTCCCTTGGAATTTTTCCCAAGATTGCTCAATGTCTTGTAGTAGTTCATCCCTCTCATTGCTCTTAATTAGCGTTTTAGCAAAACATGCTTTTGCAAAACAATTCTTAATCCTTGTTTGCTTCACATCTTTACTCCACAATTTCACCAACTCTGATATGCACATCTGCAAATCTATAGGTTGGTTGGTTTCTATTCTCAGTAGAATTTTTTTCAGTATGCGCCTTTGGTAGTGCATTTCAAACTCTTGGCCCATTGGCTGCAGTTTAGATGAGGTATTCGGATGGAAGAAAACAAGCGTCACACTTGTAAGTTTCAAAATTACCGAGTGAAGGTGGGCAGGGCAGTTGTCGACAATCAATGCGATTTTTCTGTTTTCTTTCGTCATCTTTCTGTGGAATTTTAAAATCCACTGTTCAAAAATTTCACTTGTAATCCAAGCTTTTTTGTTGTATTTGTAGTCCAACTCTAGCAGCTTTACTCCTTTGAAACATTGGGATGGTTTACTTTTGCCTATTACCAAAAGCTTCAGTTTTTCATTACCAGCCATATTTGCACCAACCAAGAGTAATTCTCTCCTTACTACTTTTACCACCTAAACATTTATAACCTTTAAAAGTCAGTGTCTTGTTCAGCAAACATTTAAAAAATGGATGTTTCATCAACGTTGAATATGTCTTTTTTAGCTCGTAGTCCTCCATAATTATTTTTCAAAACTGTTTCTTTCCAGTGGGTCGATTGCAACTCGACTTTCATTAGAAATAACTTTTTCGAGTAAGCCATGGTGCTCTTTAAATTTGTCCAGCAAACCAGAACTGGCTTGGAATGTTTTATGCCCCAGAAAAGATGCATACTCCATATCCTTTTCTTTTATTAATGGCCCTGATATCGGCACCTTTTGGTCTCGAATATAAAAAACTGCTTCATCTACATCTTCAGAAAGGCATAATTTTTCACGCTTCTGACTAAGTTCCGTTTCCTCAAATACTTTGAAAATCAAAACATGGTTTTTCAGAATGGTTAACACACTACTGGCAGGAATATCAAATTTTAAAGCAATTTTTTTATTTATTTATTTATTTTTACAGAGAAAGCAGGTTGACCAGAGCCAATGTCTGCATCAGGAATATACCTTAATCTTTGCCAATGGCTGTGGACACATAATTGACCAGCGCAGCTTCTCGGTACTGTGGTGTATAGGTCTTACTTCTTCTTTTTAACCATTGCTGACCCACTGCTGGGCAAAGTACTCTCCCAAAACTTTCCATATCCCGCACCGTGATTGGCCGGAAAACCCTGCAGGAGGAAAATCCTCCTGCAGGGTTTTACGGGAACCAATAAATTATAGAATGTTTTAGCTCTTAATTCGCACTTTCTGCAGCATCAACTTTATTGCCTAAAGGCCAGAGGTGCGAACAGTGTGTACCCAGGCCTCTCGAAATGGACATTTTATGGACATTTTCTTCGTTATACAGAAACTATTTTCAATTGACCAGGGAGAAATCAAAAAAAGTTCACTACATAGAAAAATTCGTTATATGGAAGTTCATTAAAGAGAGGTCCGACTGTATATTATATGAGGTATATAGTATATTAATCATTATATACAGAATTTTATAGGCTAGTGCCATTGCAGTGGCAATATATATATATACTACATCCATGATGTAATATACATACAGTATTATTTATTAAATACAGTCGAACTTGGTTATAACAAGCATCAAGAGACCGACAAAATTTCCTTGTTATAACCATTAGTCACTATATCAGTGATGAGTTAAATCTAGCTCGTACTTTTTTTAAATTCTCAATGACTTGATAAAAAGATAGATTCAAAAAAACAAAAGAAATATTAGAGAGAGAGAGAAAAATAATATTTGTATATTCCTACATATTATTTGGGGCTTAGAGGGGAACAGGCATTCTGCATGTTATAAGACACTCAGTCTAAAACATTGATGGATCCAATATGTTTCTATTTCAGAAGATTGTAAGATCGCTCATTGGTGAAGACAGGATATTAGAGCTGGAAAAGGAATTAGAAAATGTGAATTGGAATATTATCGGTTTGGCTGAAACAAGAAGAAATGAATCACTTATAAGTTTATCAAGTGGAAATCTGCTGTACACCAATGGAAACAGTGAAAGGAGGGAAGGTGGAGTGGGCTTTCTGGTCCATAAAGATATAAAAAACAACATTTTGGAATTCAAAAGTACATCACCAAGGGTGTCAAGACTACTACTCAGAATTTCTAAGAGGTATAAGCTAAAGGTTATAATGATTTATGCACCAACATCGAGCCATAATGATGAAGAGGTTGAAGAAATGTACACAGAAATTGAGAGTCTTTTAGATGAACAGAAAACCCACTACACTATTATTATGGGGGACTTCAATGCTAAGGTTGGAAAAAGACAAAACAGCGCAGAATGGGGAACTATAGGAAATTTTGGAATTGGTAAAAGAAATGAAAGAGGCGAAAGACTTGTGGAATTTGCAGAATCTCGAGGAATGTCAGTAATGAACACTTTTTTTCAAGAAAAGGGGGAACAGAAAGTGGACATGGAAGAGCCCAAATGGATTAACAACTAATGAAATCGACTTCATCCTCACTAACAGAAGATATATCATGAATGATGTTACCATCCTGAACAAGGTAAATGTTGGAAGTGATCACAGAATGGTAAGATGCGCACTTGATATAGATGTAAGAAAAGAAAGGAAAAAAACTGACTTGAGTAAATAATACAAAGGCCTTTGAGATAACAGAAGAGGAGAAAAGCAGTATGTACCGTAACTTAAGAACAAGTTTGAGCTTCTGCAGTCTGCTCAGGACCAAGATATCAGTGAGGAATATTACAACTTTCTGAAAGTGATAAAGCCCAAGAAACCTATAGGTAAAAAGAAATCCAAAGAAGAAAAAATTAGTCAAGAAACACTGGTCATGATGAACCGAAGACAACAAATGAAGAGCAAGAAAAACACTGACAAGGAGAAAATTGAGTATACTGAGTTATGCAAAACCATTAGAAAGAGACTTAGAGAGGACATAAGAAAACTTAACAGAAGAAAAGTAGGATAAGCATTAAGGGAAAACAAAGGATTTAAATCAGCAGCCATGATCAGTAATACAGAAAGACAAATGATACTGAAACTGAAGAATAGCGATGGTGTACTTATAAATAGCAAAGAAGGCATAATTCAAATAGCAGAAGGCTACTATAATGAGTTATACAAGGAGCGAGGGAATGATGCCAGCAGTGGGGAAGATGGATTGCAAATTAGTAACACATACCCGATATCCTTCCTGATGAGGTAGAACATGCATTGAAGAAAATGAAGAATCAGAAAGCCCCGTAGGAAGATGAAGTTACTGTAGAGTTGTTAAAATTGGAAAGAAGAGACATGACACAAAAACTGGCAAAACTCTTCACAAAATGTATTAGAAAAGGTGTTGATGCCTAAGGAGTAGAATAATGCAATCATAGTTTTGCTGCATAAGAAAGGAGATAAATCAGAAATTGGAAATTATAGACCAATTAGCTTGTTATCCCACATCTACAAGTTGTTCCCAAGGGTCATTACTAACAGATTAGAAAGAATACTTGATGAGAATCAACTAAAAGAACAAGCTGACTTTAGGACAGGATTCTCAACTATGGATTACCTTCACGTAAAGTCACAGCTAATGGAAAAGCAAATGAATATCAAACACCATTATGCCTGGCATTTGTGGATTATGAAAAGGCATTTGACTCCATACAGCATAAGGCAATGTTTCGAGCACTGGAAAGACAAGGCATAGATACCCCATATATTATGATTTTGAAGAAAATATATGAGAATGCTACCTCCTTTATTAGACTTCACAAAGACAGTAGTAAATTTAAAATTGAGAAAGGAGTTCGACAAGGAGACATAATATCTCCAAAGCTGTTTACATCTGCCCTTGAGGAAGCTTTCAGAAGATTAGACTGGTCGCAGAATGAGTCAATGTGAATGGAGAGTACCTGAACCATTTACGATTTGCGGATGACATTGTGGTCATAAGCCACGATCCCAAAGAATTAGAGGAAAATCTTAAATCAGTTATACTGAGTTAGTAAGGATTTTCTGCTAAAGATGAATATGGCTAAAACAAAAGTAATGAAAACAAGTATGCCACAGAAAGGGATATAATGATTGAAGGAGCAGTAATTGAAAAGGTGGAGTCATTTACTTATATGGGACAATTCATTAGGATACATGGCTGGAAGTCAAGAGAAGAATAAATTTTGGATGGATAGCATTCAGGAAATATAGTTACATACTGAGGAGCAATATCCCAATTTGTCTGAAATGTAAAATAATGAACCAATGTATGCCAGTGTATGCTCCCCACCATGACTTATGGAAGTAAAACTTGGGCACTTGCCAAAAGATTGGAAGAGAAGCTGAGAACTACACACGAAGAATGGAATGAATTATATTGGGAATCAGACTGTTAGATAAGAAGAGAAACGCATGGATTAGGCAGCAAACTCAAGTAAAGGACATTCTTATCAAAACTAAAGAACTAAAATGGCCTTGGGCAGGACACATAGCTCGAAGACATGATGACAGATGGACTAATCAAATAACAGAATGGTACCCAAGAGGAGCTAGAAGAAAATTTGGAAGACAACAACGGAGATGGACAGATGAAATTCATGAGTTTGTGGGTAGTAAATGGATGGCCATTGCACAAAACAGAAGGAACTGGAAAGTTGCTGGAGAGGCATTCATCCTGCAGTGGATTGAAAATGGCTGATGATGATGACATATTATTTGTATTAATATGCTTGTATTAAATTTTTAGATCAATCCAGCTTGCTGTTTTTACATACAAAATCATTACATCCAAATTGTTTAGCAGACTTTTCTGTTTGAGGCTTCAAGATCGGATCCTCTATTGAAAATCCAGCACTTCTTTGTGTAGTGAACCATTGAAGCACTGCTTCATCGACATTTGTAACGTTGCACTTTCTAAATATTTTTTTTTTTTTCGGTTATGTTCTTTTCCAGTGCCAATATGTAAACATGTTTATTCTTCCACAACGTTGATACCGTTGAAGGGGACAAAGAAAACTTTTTACATACTTGAACATTTTTTGCAACAAGTTCTACTTCATGAATAATTTTGACTTTTTTGTGAATTGAGAGACTTTTTTTTGTTGGTAGACATGTTTCCAAAGAAAGGATTCATTTCTAACTGATTTTACTTTAAAATGACAGTAAAGTGAAGAGAGAAACAAAGTCTGCATGCAAAGTTCTTAGAAGTCCCAAAATAAATTTAGGGTTCAGGGAATACAAGACAGTCTGTAAATAGGGTAATGTGACAAGCAGAACGCCAATGCACTGTTGTATAGCACTCCTCCCTGAAAAGACAAGGTCATAAACTAGCCACTAATCTGATGCAGGTGGTCATAAAAGCTAAGTCGCCCTTTTCATTTTTGTCTATTCCAAGAATTGGGTTTTTTTGATTACCAAGCAAGTAAAAATGTTTGCATAGTTACCAAAATTTGTATGGTATATCTGTGTAGTACATTCATTATAACAGTAAGTGATTGTATGGGAATACTTGTAAATTAAAATAATTATGGCTTTTTGCTCATTACAGCCATGATCTCATAATTTCTGTGCTCATTATAACCAAGTTCGACTGTATATGTATTAGTTTATGGGGAAGAGTATCACAAAAGACATACCTAGATAAATCTATGGAGAATGATTAGGTAAAGTATGTTATATAGACACATAAGATAATATACAGAAACTTATCACTGTATACCAATTTGGGTGAATTCTTCTGCTGTGAACCACCCAAATTGAAAGCAAAATCAACAATAAGGGGTTCTTTGTTTCTGTAATGATCAAAATGCACTGTACCAAAATCAATTTTGAGATTATATAACAAATAATAGAATTTAGGATTATATAAAATATAATAGAAATTTAAAATTTATATAATGCGTAGTACAAACTGATCACCATTGACCCAACAAATAATGAAGGCTATAAAGTTAAAAACTAAAGAAAAAAAGAAAGCATGTGGTATAAGCGGACTTACCACGACCAAGCAAAAGAACATGTGGACCTTACTATAGCCAAAAAAGAAATGGAGTTATGTATAATATATGGCCCTTTAGTGAGTTTAATGCATAACAACCTGGGGTGGATGGGATCTATCCAGTTATATTAAAGGAGGCGACAAAGCAACTAAGCAAACCCTTAGCCATAATTAAGAGAGCATCCTTGGACTCAGGGAGGTCCCCACGGACTGGAGATGTGCAAATGTATCCCCAATTCGAAGGGTGACACGAGTTTTTTTTTTTTTTTTTTTTATGAAAACCCCAAACACGAAAGGTATCAAAACCTATAGTACTTAGTACCGTGCATGGGTTGAAGGAAAAGTATGGGGGAGGGGGATGCCGGAAACTTTGCTCTAGAGACTAAACATGGGTTTCACCACTTCAAGCCTCCAATAAGCAAAGTGAGTAATTACAGACCGGTTAGTTTAACTTCTGTTCCGGGTAAAATAATGGAGTCACTGGTTAAAGATGCATTGCAGGATCATCTAGACAAGACTGCAGCAATAATTCAGACACAGCATGGGTTTGTTAAGGGAAAGTCTTGTCTGACAAATTTGATAGGATATTATGATGTGGTTACAAAGGAACTGGATGCAAAAAATAATTTTGATATCATATATTTGGATTTCAGGAAAGCTTTTGACACTGTTGCGCATGGAAGACTATTGTACAAATTGGAGCAGAATGGTATTAAGGGTAAGTTACTACAATGGATAAAAGGTTGGTTGAGTGGGAAAAGACAGAGGGTGGTAATTAATGGGTGCTGCTCTTTGTGGACTAATGTTATTAGTGGAATCCCACAGGGTTCGGTGTTGGGTCCTCTGTTGTTTTGTATATTTATCAATGATATTGATGAAGGCTTAGTATCAGGTTTAGTGTCGAAGTTTGCAGATGATACAAAGGTTGGCAGGGTTGTTAATGACAGTAATGGCAGTGTGCTACTGCAACAGGATCTAGATAATTTGGGCAGATGGGCTAAGAAGTGGCAACTGAAGTTTAACCTTGACAAATGCAAAGTACTGCATATGGGTAGAAGTAACCCCAGAGAAACGTACCAACTGTGTGGTACTACACTTAAGGTGGTAGAAAATGAAAAAGATCTGGGAGTAATTGTGCAGTCGGATATGAAGTTTTATGAGCAATGCAGACAGGCTGCCAGGGCAGGTCATGGGGTTTTGTCAATGATATATAGGAATTTTGCTAGCAGGGTAAAGGAGGTGATTGTCCCACTGTATAAGGCAATGGTCAGGCCACGCCTTGAGTACTGTGTGCAGGTCTGGAGGCCTCATTTTAGGAAGGATGTAGATTTGCTTGAATGTGTACAAAGAAGGGCAACAAGATTGGTGAAGGGAATGAAGCGATCCTCTTACCAAGAGAGGCTTAAGTTCTGCATATTGCAGTGGCTGGAGACTAGGCACCTGTGCGGTGAGGTGTATAAGGCCTTGAATGGGTTGAGCACTCTGAATTCTGATGGGATCCTTCCACTTGTTCAGATTACGAACCTAAGGGGACATAAATTCAAATTAAGAAAAGACATATGTAGAATAGATGTGCGGAAATTTGCCTTTAGCCAGCTTTTTACTACAATAATTGTTTCCATAAATGGAAACAATTATTGTAGTAAAAATGTTCAGAGTGTTATCCCTGAGTTATTTCTAAATCTGCTATTGTTTCCAATATATGTTTTTCAAAGAAAAAATATTAAAAATTATGTACTCCGTTTTTAGATCTAGTGGCCTAGTTTTGATGAATTTTCAATCTGAAACTTACTTAAAATTCAACAGTACAAAACCTGTTTAAAGAGTTTGATGTGAGACCCAAAAAAGCAGCATTTTTTTTCTGAAGTTTAAAAATGGTGGCTTTCAATCTGCTTTACATTTTGTTTCCATAACTGAGATTTAAAGTTATTTTGATTTTTGATTTTTTTATCTTTTATAGATATTGTACCTTGGTTTATCCTTTTTAATAAATCAGTTCATTTCTTATATCTATTTGTCTAATATTCGATTGAAAAATTTAAATATTTTGTTAATCTGTAAAATTTTTAAGGGCAAAGGCCTCATGCTACGAGGTAGAATGACTAACATGTAGGTTAGTGCAAAAGCATCATTTTAACCTAGCCATCTACCAAAGTAGTTAAATTAATTTATTAAATTGGCATCATTTTGGTTATATCTCATATTGTGAATGCCTTCACAATGAGTTGCCATGGTATTGTACTACCTTGAATAAATAACACTTCACCAGTGGAGAAGACTACTGTTATTTATTCTCACCGGATACCACCACCTAGACGAGCCCGTTTCAAAGCTTGTTGGCTTCTCTTCGGTGGGTGGGCAGGTACCCTACTGTTGCAATGGTGACAACCCAGTTATAAACTATAACTTCACAATATGAGAGATGTTACATGGTATGCAGCGATATAACCAAAATGATGCCAATTTAATTAATTAATTTAACTACTTTGGTAGATGGCTACGTTAAAATGATGCTTAAAATTTGCACTAAACTACATGTTAGTCATTCTACCTCATAGCATGAGGCCTTTGCCCTTAAATATTTTATAGTCTATATCACTGCACACCATCAGGCATCTCTCATATTGTGAAGTTATACTTCATAACTGGGTTGTCATTATTGCAACAGCAGGGTACCTGCCCATCCACTGAAGAGAAGCCAACAGGCTTTGAAACGGGGCCAATCTGGGTGGTGATATCTGCTGAGAATAAATAACAGTAGTCTTCTCCACTGGTGAAGTGTTATTTATTCGAGTAGTACAATACCAAAGCATTCGTTGTGAAGGCATTTACAATATGAGATATAACCAAAATGATGCCCATTAGCATTAGTAGAGGCATATGATGCAAGAAAGCAAGCTTATGCAGCATTAGCCAAGAAAAAAAAAAAAAAAAAAAAAAAAAACCCGCTCCCATTTCACCCCTCCGTTCATTCCAAATACCTGTCCAGCTCAGCCTTAAATTTATATAGGCTATCAACTTCCACAGCAAAGGATGGAAGTCTGTTCCACCAACCAACTACCCGCTGGCTAAAGGCAAACTTCTGCACATCTATCCTACATCTGTCTTTCCTCAATTTGAATTTATGCCCTCTCAGGCGATTATTCTCAGCAAGAGGAAGAATTTCATCAGCATTGAAAATGCTCAAACCATTCAAGACTTTATACACCTCAATCAGATCACCTCACAGGTGCCCAGTCTCCAGACGATATAATTTACAAAATTTAAGCCTTTCTTCGTAAGAGCAACCCTTTGTTCCATTCACTAATCTTCTTGCCCTTCTCCGTACTTGTTCTAACAGCTCTACATCCATCTGAAGAGGCCTCCAGACCTGTATACAGTACTCAAGGTGTGGTCTGACCATTGCCTTATACAAGGGGATAATCACCTCCTTATCCCTGCTAGAAAAATTCCTATGAGCTACTCTTGAAGACTGTCTGCACTGCTCAGAAAACTTCATATCTGCGTGCACAATTACCCCAGGTCCTTTTCGTTCTCTACTGTCAGTCTCCACCACAGAGTTGATACATCACTCTGGGGTTACTGCTTCCCATATGTAGTACTTTACATTTGTCAATGTTAAACTTCATTTGCCACCTCTCAGCCGATATGCTCAACTTTTCTAGATCCTGTTGCAGGAGGCGCCTCCGTAGCCAGGTGGGAAGGAGCAGCAGTGCGTAGCACATGCTTCTTGATTAGACTGGGGTTCGAGCCCGTCACCACCAAATATGGAGGATGCAGAAAGATCAGGGAATGACTACCGCATATCCCGGAGCAATATGGTCTTATTGCTAATGCTCCTAAAAACCAAATAACAAACAAACAAACAGCAGTGTACTGTCATTAGTGTCCTTAACAACAATGCCAAACTTTGTATCATCTGCAAACTTGGACATTACGCTTGATATACCATCATCAATATCATTTATAAATACAGAAAACAACAATGGACCCAACACTGAACCCTGAGGGACTCCACTAATAACATTAGTCCACGATGAGCATTGTCCATTGATTACCACTCTCTGTCTTCTCCACTCAACCATCCCTTTATCCATAGCAGCAATTTGCTTCCAATGCCACACTGCTCCAATTTGTTCAGCAGTTTTTCATGTGCAACAGAATCAAAAGTCTTTCTAAGATCCAAATATATGATATCAAAGTTATTCCCTGCATCCAGTTCCTTTGTGACCACATCATAGTATCCAATCAAATTGGTCAGGCAAGACTTTCCCTTAACAAAACCATGCTGTGTCCGAGCTATAACTGAAGTCTTGTCTAGATGATCCTGCAGTGCTTCTTTAACCAGTGCCTCCATTAATTTTCCTGGAACAGAAGTTAAACTCAGGTCTATAATTACTTGTGTCGCCCTTTGATTCTCCTTTGTGAATTGGGGTCACATTTGCACATCTCCAGTCCATGGGTACCTCCCATGAGTCCAAAAAAGCTCTCATAATTATGGCTAAGGGTTTGCTTACTTCCTTTGCTGCCTCCTTTAATATAACTGGATAGATCCCATCCACTCCAGGTGCCTTTTTTATGCTTATCTTCAGCAATTTTTCCTCCACTTTCCTCTCAGTTATTACAAAATCATCTAGCTCACTGTCAGAGTTTAACTCACCTCTGGCATTCCCCTTCCTGAATAACTCCTCATGGGTGAATGTAGATGCAAAATACTTATTTAGTTTGTGAGCAGGATCATCAAAAGTTGAACCATCAATATCCAATGGACTAATATGATTCATCCCTTTCCTTGTAGAGTTTACATAGGTAAAGAACTCTTTGTTGTTTTTCTTTGCATCCTTTGCCTGCCTAATCTCTTTTGTGACTTGGTTACAGACCAGCTTATATCTATCATAGGCTTCCATGTCACCCATTAATTTATATGTATCCCAGGCATTTTTCTTCTCTGCTATATGTCTCGTTAGTTCATCTGACATCCATTTAGGCCTAAACCTTGAACAATATTTCTTAGTTGGTATGTAAGGCCTTGTAGCTTCCAAGATAAATTCTTTAAATGCCATTTTGAATTTGCTGTTGGTAACATCATCTGTTGGTCCCACCGTATAGAATTTAAATGCTGTCTCAGACCACCATAGTCACCTTTACGAAAGCAAAAACCCATCCCTTTACCCCTGATGGTAGTTACCTCTTTGAGTAAATCCCACTTCAGTACACTGTGATCGCTGCCACCTAGTGGTTCCTTTATCTGCAGATTCTTAATGCATGAAGAATCACTACTGATAATCAGATCAAGAGTATTACTCCCTCTAGTTGCCTCCTGAACCTAGTTGCCTCCTGAACATGCTGATGTAGAAAACAATCATCCAATAAATCCACAAAAGCCTTACTAGTGTGTGAGTGACCAACCCACCAATTCCAGTCAATATCTGGGAAATTAAAATCCCCATTATAAGACTTTACTGACCCACTTTATTTCCCTGTACAGTTTCTTATTATACTCGTCAGAGTCATTAGGCCTATAACACACTCCTACCCTCAATTTTGATCTCCCAATGCTTATGTCACACCAAACTGACTTGACACTGCACTGTCCAGCGATGTCGACTGGCCTCACTTCCTTGGATTTTATGTGTTTCTTAACTAATAACATAACCCCTCCTCCCTTCCTATCCTGCCTATACTTTCTGTACACATTATACTCCCCAAATTTCAGTTCCTCATTCCTTATATCTGTGTGACACCACGTCTCTGATATCCGAACAATATCTGCCTTTGATGTTTTGAGCAATACCTCAAATTCATCAAATTTATTTACCAAACTCCTAGCATTCATATACATGCATCTGTTCCTATTCTTAGCTACCCTAACACAACCCATGTGTTTACTTGTACCGCAATGACTCCCAGCAGTCTCTGAAATACCCTCATCTTGTTTTCCAGGCTGCTGCTCATTCCAATAGAAGCAGTGCAAGAATCACTTTCACCTCTGCCAGTGGCTACTGTTAATCTATTAGTCCTTGTATCCCCCCCCTCGACGTGGGCACCTGTACGTGGTGAGGGGACCTCCCAGTGACGCTGCTGGACTTCCAGACTAGTATCACTGGGATCCAACGCCCACAGCCCAGGTTCGAGGCTTACATCAATGGAATCCGGCGTGTTTGCCGTGCGCTGCGACCCGTGGAAATTCGGAAAGGGGGATCCTGGTGGCTGAGGGGCCCAGCTTCAATACACCACTTTGGCCCCTGCTTTGACAAGACGGGTGGTCCTGGAAGGCCCGGCTAGGATCAATCGGCTAGTAGGCTCGCCTGCGAGGGTCAACCGTGTCAATGCCACTCCCCTACCCTCATGGTCCGAGGGACAGAATTCAGGCTGGCGGCGGTGCGGGTATAGTGTCTGGGTAGCCCTGGCGTTCCATTCCCGAGCACATTTATTGCATGCCGGGTAGTGGGCGTTCCTTTGGGCTCTGTGGTGGGTGGGGAGCCCGGGCACTGAACAATTTAAAAAACTTCATGAATCCTGATAAACATATTCCTTCAGGGGCCCCAACCCGGTCCCTATCTGAAAATATTGACGGAGAGGCAGATAGCATTATTGCTACAAAGAGGCAGCGAACCGAACTACCATCAGGGCCTGTCCCAAGATTCTTAATAATGCATTCCACCAACGAAACACCGATTGGTAAAATGTCACCCTTTTTTATACAAAAAGGGTTGGATGGGTTAGCAGGTACACCCAAGTCAGTTAAGAGGCTCCGTTCTGGGGACCTCTTGATTGAAACAAAAAATGACAGGCAGTCTGAACATCTACTCCGAGTAACATCAATCGGAGGAATACCCATAACAGTGACACCACACAGAACACTAAATTCATCGAGAGGTGTCATTTCGGAGTGGGACCTTCTCGACGTCACCGAGGAGGAAATCTGCTCCGAATTAAAACCGCAGGGAGTTACTGCCGTCAAGAGAATCACTGCGTGAAGGGATGGAAAAATTGTTAAAACCAGGAGTGTTATCCTGACTTTTAACTCTCCCAAACCTCCTGATGAGATTAAAGCTGGCTACATCAACTGTCCAGTGCGTCCATATGTTCCAAACCCTTTACGGTGTTTTAAATTCCAGAAATACGGACATTCTCAAATGGCCTGCCGTGGAGTCCTTGCATGCGCTCGATGTGGTGCAAAGGACCACGAAACAACAGCATGTTCAGCCACGAAACCCACCTGCATTGACTGTGAAGGCGAACACCCGGCCTACTCACGAGCATGCCAGAGGTGGAAAGAAGAAAAAGAAATTCAACGGCTGAAGGCAGAGCTAAACATATCGTACCAGGAGGCAAGGAAAGCAGTGAAACCTCTTAACATCAAAAAACCTACCTACGCCCAGAAGGTAGCAGGGAGGTGTTCGATTGGGACTCAGACGGACATGTCCGTCCCTCCAAAAGAATCATTTACTCCCATTGCACGTTATCTTTTAAGCTCCCAAAAACCTGCACAGAAGGACCAATCAGCTGCCACTCCTATATCGGTACCTCCTAATGCTCCACAAATAACAAAAGCAAATGCAAAATAAAAGAATAAGAAAGGTGAAATACCACCTAGTACCCAAGAAAACATGGATGTCGAGCAGAAGGAGGTACAAGAAGACTCAGTTTTGGAGCTCTTTGCTGAGGAGGAAATGGACACTGGACAGCGTCCATACTTCCCCAGGAAGGAAAAGGCCAGAACTGAAAAAGGTAAGCCCTCAGCACTTTGGAAGCTGCCTGATGGACCCACCAAGCCAAAATAATGGCTAAATTCCTACAGTGGAACTGTCGTGGAGTCCAGCAAAATACTGATGACATCAAGGCACTCCTGCAAAAGCACAAACCAGCTTGCTTTTGCATACAGGAGACTTATTTAAAGGCAAATGGCGACCCCACTATGCATAACATTACCATCATTCGTAAGGATTGAATTGTGGATGGTCCTGCTCACGGAGGAGTCGCAATCCTCATCGGCAACCAGATCCCATTTCAGCCTTTGCAGCTTACAACTAGCATTGAGGCTGTAGCAATTCGCCTTTCAGTGGGGTTCTTATTAACTGTCTGCTCTGTCTATTTGCCACCTAGGATAGACATCCTCCAGACAGACCTTAATGATGTTATCAAGCAATTGCCTTCCTCATGTTTAATTCTTGGGGATTTCAATGGACATAACACTCTGTGGGGTAGTACTAACACCAATGGAAGGGGACGAGTCATAGAGCATATGCTCACTGACAATGACCTCTCCCTCTTAAATGTGGGAAAAAACACCTTCTTCCACATGCCTTCCCGTACATTCTCTGCCATTGATCTTTCTATCTGCTCCCCTTCTCTCCTTCCTTCACTTACTTGGGAGGTAGAAGAAAATCCATATGGAAGCGATCACTTCCCCGTGATAACAACCCTAACTAATGGTAGACCCTGTCTGCCATTTAGTTTACCGCAGTGGAAGATTGATCAGGCTGACTGGAATGCCTTTCAATATCTGGCAAACTTTGACATTGCTACAGTCAGTCAGGAGCCAATCAATGAAGCAGTCATGTATGTCACAGAAACGATTGTCCAAGCAGCTGCAATTGCAATCCCAAAATCATTCAGCCAGTTCCCACTATTTCCCAAACCTTGGTGGAATTCAGAATGCACGGCAGCAAAAAAAGCACAAAACAAAGCGTGGGGGATATTCCGCCGATATCCCACCACTGAAAATTTAATATCATTCAAACGTGCACGTGAAAAAGCACGTTATGTACGACATCAGAGCCAAAGGAAATCTTGGATTCGTTTTACATCTTCCATAACTCAGGCTGCTAGCTCAAAAGTAGTCTGGGATAAGATCCGGAAAATGAAGGGAAAATATCCACCATGCCCTTCAGTGATCCTCGAGCAGAACGGATGTCCAATTGCAGATCGAACTGCAGTTGCAAATAGTCTAGGGGAAACATTTGCAAAAATCTCTGCAACAACATCTTTTCCCGCAGAGTTTTTGGCCCTGAAAAAGAAAATTGAGAAAAACCCACCGAACTTCTCTTCAAAAGGTTTTGAATCGTATAACAAGCCCTTTTTACAGGAAGAGTTAAATGCAGCACTCGCTCTCACGCATGCAAGTGCTGTGGGGCCCGATGACATCCACTACGAAATGCTAAAACACCTCTCACCACAATCTAAGGATCACCTTTTAATTCTGTTTAACAGAATTTTTATTCACAAACAATTTCCGGATTCCTGGCAAAGGACTATTGTCCTTGCTTTCCCAAAACCAGGAAAAGACCCTAGCAATCCAAGTAACTATCGTCCTATTGCTCTGACAAGCTCTTTGTGCAAAGTCCTGGAAAGAATGGTTAATGCACGCCTCGTATGGTATTTAGAAACAAATGGTCTGCTTTCCAGGACACAGTGCGGCTTCCGAAGAAATCAATCCACTCTGGATCATTTAATCCGATTGGAAACGTCCATTCGTGATGCTTTTATTAAATCCGAGCATTTGGTAGCAGTTTTCTTTGATATTGAAAAAGCGTACGACACAGCCTGGCGATTTGGGATTTTAAAAGACCTCTATAACTTTGGTCTTAGAGGTAACCTTCCTCTTTTTATTAAAAACTTTCTTTCGAATCGCCAGTTTCAAATCCTTTTAGGATCCACCCTCTCTCGAGTTTTCTCTCAGGAAGAGGGAGTCCCACAAGGATCCTTTCTAAGTGTCACGCTTTTCGCAATCAAAATAAACTATCGCAGAACAACTTCCACCCACTGTAAACAATGCTCTCTATGTTGATGACTTTGCTATATTTTGTCATTCATGAAATATGAGGCCGACCGGGCTAGCCGAGTGGGTAAAGTACCTGCCTGGCAACCCAAAGGTCGCGGGTTCGATTCCCGCCTCGGGCTTGGATCAAAGTACTGCAAAAACCTTGGGAGGTGCAATATGGCCACAGAAGCCGATGCGCCAACAACTACCAAATCAAAAAAAAAAAAAAAAAAAAAAAAAAAATGCAATATGAGGGTCATTGAAAGGCAACTGCAGAAAACCATTGACCATCTTACAGCTTGGTCTTTGGCTAATGGGTTCAGATTTTCATCACAGAAGACTGTTTGTGTACACTTCTGTCGCAAACGTAATCTTCATCCTGATCCAGAATTAAGGCTTGGGCAAAATAACATCTCAGTTGTAGCAGAATTCAAATTCCTTGGACTTATTTTCGACAAAAAGCTGACATTCTTACAACATATTCGTCAGCTGAGGACAAGATGTGTCAAAGGGCTTAACATCCTTCGTGCCCTTTCGTCAACCTCATGGGGCGCAGATTGTGCTACCCTTCTTCGTCTCTACCGGGCACTTGTCCGTTCCAAACTCGACTATGGGTCTCAGGTCTATGGTTCTGCTAGAGATAGTGCACTTTGGTGGTTAGATCCAATCCACCATCAAGCCATCCGGACAGCCACTGGAGCATTTCGCACATCTCCTGTCCAAAGCCTTTACGTTGAAGCAAATGAACCATCTCTGTCTCTTCGACGTAAGCAGTTGTCCTTACAGTACGCCTTCAAATTAAAATCCCTGCCCGATCATCCCACGTGGCCATCCGTTTTTGAGCCACGCTGGGAAAACCTCTACAACACCCGTCGGACTGCCAACAAACCTTTTGGTATTCGCATTCAAGGGCTGCTGAATGAGCTGAACTTGACGGTAGACAACGTTGCCCAGTCACCAAGGCAATTCTTTCCACCCTGGCATGCTCATTTTCCAACTTGCGACTTCTCCCTTAAGATCTGGGAGAAGGCTACTACACCGCCATCTGTCTACCAGCAACTCTTTGCATCACATAGACAGCAGTATTCTGACTTTCTGCCAATCTATACAGATGGCTTAAAGTTAGAATGTCATGTGGGATCTGCTGTTGTGTTCCCTCACAAAACATTATCCTATAAGATCCCACAAGAAACTAGCATTTATACTGCAGAGTTGCATGCAATACAAACAGCCCTAGATCACATTAAAAATTGCGACTACCAGAGGTATATGATTTATTGCGATTCATCGAGCGTGTTACAGGCTCTGGTATCGGTGGGTTTTAACCCTCATCCGATCCTGTCCAGGATCCGGCAGATTCTTTTTTCTCTCAAGAAATTAGAATTCGATATTCGCTTTTGCTGGATCCCAAGCCACATTGGGATCCGGGGAAATGAATCGGCCAATGTCGCTGCCAAATCAGCCATTTCCCTGGATAATCATTGCCTGTCAGTCCCCTATACAGACTACAGGCAAATAATACGTTCTAAACTGCTTTCCCAATGGCAAGATTCTTGGCATGGACAGGCCACAAATAAATACATCACATCAAGCCTGTAATTATGCAATGGCAGTCCAGTCTACGCAGGGTCCAAAGAGAGGAAGTTGTTCTTGCTCGGCTCCGCATAGGTCATAGTCATCTAACCCATTCCTACTTGCTGAGGGCGGATGACCCACCTATGTGTGAGATGTGTAATGTTATTTTAACCGTCCGTCATATTTTAATAGAATGTCCTGTTTTTATAGAAGCACGACGCTTGTATTTTACCGCTTTTAATAATTTGACTGAGCCATTTACACTCAGTCAGATTATAGGTGACAGACACAATATGTCTGACGTTTTTAACTTTTTACAATTTATTAATTTTTATACAAAGATCTAAGTTTTATGCTTTTACTTTTATACCTTTTTAACACAATAATTGTTTGACGTGGTAGCCTTGGCTACCAAAATGTTTAATAGCATTTTAAAATTTGACTTGGCGCATTATGGCCTTAGCTGCCAATGCGCCATAAAAAACCAAATCAAATCAAATCAAACCTTGTATCCCCTCAAGTTAGCAGTTTTCCTACCCACCTAACACTGCCTCGATAGCATCAGCAAATATTCTTGCACCCTTTCTATTAAGTGTATCTCATCCCTGTAGAAGCAGTCTCTCCTGTTAACAAGTACAGACCAGGCTGGAAAAAATTCTACCCCTTGAGCCTTGCACAATCTTTCTTGCACCGAATTGATCGACAAGGCTCTCATCATATACTCTCTCCTGTTGTGTTTGGGCAGAATTGCAGACACTTTCAAATTCAACCCTAATTCAGGGCTTTTTTTCAACAGTGACCTGTACTTGTTAAGTAATTCTGCCTGTCTCTTACTCTTAATATCATTAGTGCCAACGTGTACAACAATATCACCTTTTGTACCCTTTAAAGATGATATCTGCTCTACAACATCATCAACCTTTGCCCCTGGCAGTCCCCTCGACGTGGGCACCTGTACGTGGTGAGGGGACCTCCCAGTGACGCTGCTGGACTTCCAGACTAGCATCACTGGGATCTAACGCCCATACCTTGGTTCCAGGGTTACATCTTTGGAATCCGGCGTGTGCAGCCGTGCGCCGCGACCCGTGGAAGCGGAAAGGGGGATCCTGGTGGTTGAGGGGCCCAGCCTTAATACACCACTTTGGCCCCTGCTTCGACGAGACGGGTGGTCCCGGACCGGCCCGACTGGGATCAATCGGCGGGTGGTATTACACTGCTAGGGTCAACTGCGTTCCAATAAGTCTCCCTCCCTTTGGTCCTGGGACGGGATAAAGACCTATTGGAAACGTGGGTATGGTGTTCTAAGCGAACTCGGCGTCCCATTCGTGTACGCAGTACCTGCTAGTTCACGAGTGGGCGCCCCCTCGTAGGGCTCCGTGGTGGGTGAGGTACTTAGGCATCAGACACTTTTTCTTTACTCTTATGAGTAATTTAAATTCTATTTCTTCTGGGGCCCCAACAAGGCCCCTACCTAACCGAGACGAAACCACAGAAAATACTTGTGCAAAAAGAGCCAGAACTGAGGATACACCACCATCTGTCACACCGCTTTTCCTCATTCTCCATTCCACCGGAGAGCAGGCACTCGGGAAAATGTCACCCTTTTTCATCCAGAAAGGATTAGAAGGGTTGACAGGATCCCCAAAATCTGTCAAAAGGCTACGTTCTGGAGACATTTTAGTTGAGGCTGCAAGCCAAAAACATGCACAGCAACTACTGAAAGCCACATCTTTAGGGGGATTACCGATCATCGTTACTCCCCATAAAACCTTGAATTTCTCACGCGGTGTCATATCAGAGTGGGATCTTCTTCATGTTTCTGAAGAAGAGATCTGCTCTGAACTTAAAGAGCAAGGAGTGACGGCTGTCAAAAGAATATCGATGCGGAAGGATGGGAATCTCGTCCCTACCCGAGTTCTCATCGTAACGTTTAACACCCCACGGCCTCCAAGTTCCATAAAAGCAGGCTATTTAAACTGCCCAGTGAGGGTTTATATCCCCAACCCACTGAGGTGCTTTAAATGCCAAAAGTATGGCCACTCTCAAACAGCTTGTCGTGGCAACCCCGCCTGTGCTCGCTGTGGTGCTAAAGACCATGAGAGCAAGGAATGTTTAGCTTCTAAGCCAAGTTGTACAAACTGCCAAGGGGAACACCCTGCATACTCTCGAGCATGCCAGCGGTGGAAAGAGGAGAAGGAAATTCAGAAACTAAAAACAGAGCTAAACATCTCCTATCAGGAGGCCAGAAGACGCATCCAACCTATAAATAGCGCCAAGCCCTCATATGCCCAGAAAGCTTCTGGGAAAAGTACCATTGGTACTCAGACTGATATGAGTATTCCACCAAGGGAGTCTTTTACCCCCATTGCGCGCTATTTATTAAGTTCCGAAAAGCCCACCCAAAAATCACAGTCAGCCGCCACTGCTATATCCGTACCTCCTACTGCTCCACCACTTCCAAAACAGAGTACTAAAGAAACCAAGAAGAAAGGGGAGCAGACATCTACAATTCAAGAGACAATGGATGTCGAAAATAAGGAGGTACAGGACGACCCTGTCCTGGAACTCTTTGCGAAAGACGAAGAAGAAATGGATACAGGCCAACGTCCAGTCTTTCCAAAGAGAGATAAACCCAGGACTGAGAAAATGAAGCCCTCAGCCCTTCGGAAGCCACCAGACGGACCCAGTAAATCAAAATAATGGGTACATTTAAATTTCTCCAATGGAATTGCCGTGGATTTCGTAGAAATAGAGATGACATCAAGGCCCTCCTGAGTAAGCATGAACCAACTTGCTTTTGCTTACAGGAGACATATTTAACGGCAAATGAAGATCCTTACTTACGTAACTGCTCAGTTATTCGCAGAGACAGAGCTGGGGATGGACCTGCCCACGGAGGAGTTTCTATCCTTGTGGGTAACCACACCCCCTTTCAAGCTGTGATTCTTACCACTAATCTAGAGGCTGTAGCAGTTCGTCTTACAGTAGGGTTCCTACTAACTGTTTGCTCCATTTATTTGCCACCTGGGAACGACACCGCCCAGGCAGACCTTGATGATCTCATTAAGCAACTGCCACCCCCTTTCCTACTATTAGGGGATTTTAATGGACATAATCCGCTGTGGGGTAGTTCTGACATCAACAGAAGGGGTCGGATTATCGAGCGATTGCTTGAAAACAATGATCTGGCCCTTCTAAATGTGGGATCTAACACCTTTTTCCACACGGCTACCCGTACATTTACTGCTATTGATCTTTCCATCTGCTCCTCTTCCCTCCTGCCTCTGAGTACTTGGGAGGTTGAAGATAACCTTTATGGTAGTGATCACTTCCCCGTGTTATCCACCATTTCAAATGGGAGACAATGTCACCAGTCGAGGATACCACGTTGGAAGATCGATCATGCCGACTGGAATGCCTTTCGTCATCTGGCAACGTTTAATACCACCATAGTCAGCCAGGAGCCAATTAATGAGGCAGTAAAAAACGTCACAGAAAGTATAGTCCAGGCAGCAGCAGTTGCAATTCCCAGGACATCGTCCCGTTTTCCACGTTTTCCAAAACCATGGTGGAATGGAGAATGCACAGCGGCTAGGAAGGCTCAAAACAAAGCATGGGGATTTTTCCGCCGTTACCCCACCACAGATAATTTAATAGCCTTTAAACGTGCACGTGCCAAAGCACGGTACATTAGACGTCAGAGCCAAAAGGAATCTTGGATCAAATTTACATCTTCCCTTACAAGGGCCGCCAATCCCAAAGCCATCTGGGACAAAGTTCGGAAAATGAAGGGCAAATACAACTCACACCCTTCATCGATCCTGGAACATAATGGATGTACAATTGCAGATCTAACTGCAATTGCAAATACTCTAGGGGAGACATTTGCTAAAGTGTCTTCAGAAACAGCTTACCCCCCAGAGTTCCTCGCACACAAGCAGAGAGCAGAAAAACATCACCTAAAGCTGTCCTCTAACAATCGCGAGGAATACAATCAGCCCTTTACACAGTGGGAGCTGAAAGCAGCACTCTTACTCTCCAAGGCGAGTGCTGTTGGGCCAGACGACATCCATTATGAGATGATTAAACATCTTTCATCGGAATCCATGGATCGTTTGCTCTGTCTCTATAATAGAATCTATATTGAAGAGACATTTCCGGACTCGTGGCATGTGGCAACTATCCTTCCCTTTCCGAAACCAGGAAAGGATCCAAAAACACCAAACAATTACCGTCCTATTGCTCTGACGAGCTGCTTGTGCAAGATTCTGGAAAGAATGGTCAATGCTCGTCTCTTGTGGTATTTAGAAGCTAATGACCTCCTTTCCAGGATACAGTGTGGCTTCCGAAGGAATCGGTCAACACTTGACCATTTAATCCGCTTGGAAACATCTATACGTGATGCTTTCCTAAAACGTGAGCACCAGGTGTCAGTTTTCTTTGATATGGAAAAAGCGTATGACACGGCTTGGAGATATGGAATTTTAAAAGATATATATAACTTTGGTCTTAGAGGACACATTGCCCTCTTTATCAAAAACTTCCTTACAGACCGGTCTTTCCAAGTTCGTGTGGGATCCACCCTCTCCCGACCATTCTGCCAAGACGAGGGAGTTCCACAGGGATCAGTTTTAAGCGTTACGCTTTTTGCAATCAAAGTTAACTCTATAACCGAACAACTTCCTCCTACCGTAAACGGTGCCCTCTTTGTAGATGACTTTAGCATCTTTTTGCAGTCATGCAATATGAGGGTCATCGAAAGACAATTGCAGCATGCCATAGACCACGTCAACTCTTGGGCAGTGACTAATGGTTTTAGGTTCTCGCCACAGAAGACCGTTTGCGTACACTTTTGTCGCAAACGGAACCTTCACCCTGAACCAGAACTTAAACTCGGACAAGACATCATTCCAGTAGCACCTGAGACAAAATTCTTAGGGCTCATTTTCGACAAGAAGTTGACATTTTTACCTTACATTCGTCAACTTCGGACAAGGTGCACAAGAGGGCTGAATCTCCTACGCTCTATTTCCTCCAATAAATGGGGAGCAGACCGCTCCACTTTGCTCAGCCTCTATCGTGCACTTGTCCGATCTAAACTAGACTATGGGTCCCAAGTGTACACATCGGCTAGAAACAGCGTACTTAGATGGCTGGACCCAGTCCACCACCAAGCCATCCGAATTGCTACTGGAGCATTTAGAACATCCCCTGTCCAGAGTTTATATGTTGAAGCATCTGAACCACCACTGTCATTGCGACAAAAGCAATTGTCTTTAAAATATACTGTTAAATTAAAATCCCTGCCAGACAACCCTACGTGGACGTCCGTTTTCAAGCCACAATGGGAAAACTTATATAACACTCGTCAGACTGCCAATCGGCCTTTTGGTATCCGTGTCCAAGATCTGCTCAGAGAGCTCGACATCACGGTAGACAATGTTGCCCAATCACCAAGGCAATCACTTCCACCCTGGCATGCTCGCATTCCATCATGCGACTTCTCCCTTAAAAATTGGGGAAAGTCCACAACTCCATCTTCTGTCTACCACCAACTCTACGCTGCCCACCGGACCGAATATTCCGACTTCTTGCCTATCTTCACTGATGGCTCGAAGTCGGAGTTGTCTGTTGGATGTGCTGCTATCTTTCCAGGTCTTTCTATATCTGGAAAGATTCCCCAACAATGCAGCATATATACAGCTGAGTTGTATGCTATAGAGTTAGCCTTGGACCACATTAAAACCCATAGGTACCAAAAGTGTATGGTGTACACTGATTCTCTAAGTACACTGCAGGCTTTATCGGGTATGAGGTATAATCCTCATCCATTTGTGACCCGGATTCAGCAGACGTTGCATTCCTTGTTTGAGTGTTCATTTGACATTCGTTTCTGCTGGATTCCAAGCCACATTGGGATAGTGGGAAATGAACTGGCAGATGCTGCGGCCAGGTCACCCGAACCCCAAAACAGTTATTGCCTGTTAGTCCCCTATACAGACTACAGGCAGTTAATACACGATAAATTACTGTCCCAATGGCAACAATCCTGGCATGAGCAAGTCACAAACAAGCTCTATCAGATAAAGCCTGTAATCGGACATTGGCAGTCTAGTCTGCGCAGGAATCGCAGAGAGGAAGTTGTATTAGCTCGGCTCCGCATAGGACACAGTCATCTTACACATGCTTTTTTGCTGAGGGCAGATGACTGTCCTATGTGTGAGAATTGTGACACCTATTTAAGTATACGCCACATTTTAACCGAGTGTCCACGTTTCAGACACGAACGTGATTTTTATTTTACCGCTTTTAGTCCTCTGGCTGAGCCTTATACACTCAGTCAGATTTTATCCGACAATGACAATGTGTCTGCTGTTTTTAACTTTTTAAAATCAGTAAACCTTTTTAATCGAATTTAAAATTCATTTAGCATCCCTTTGTTCATATGTTTTGTACTGTTACTCCTTTTATATCTCGACATGGTGGCCTAACTACTTAGGTCACTGAATATTTTCACTTTTTATATATGACCGGTATTTGGCGCATTATAGCCTCAGTTGCTGATGCGCCAATAAACCCCAAACCAAACCAAACCAAGCCCCTGGCAGACATACCCTGGTCCTGTTCCACTTATCCTTTTTACATAGCATGTGACCTGTTTCCCTGACAATAGAGTCACCAACAACTACTAATTAATTTAACTACTTTGGTAGATGGCTACGTTAAAATGATGCTTTTGCACTAACCTACATATTTTGTTTATATAAATTCTGTAATATTTTCTAATATTCTGTCAGTATTAATTTTTACCTTAATAATTGTTGCTACAGAATCCACTTTAAATACTTCATCCAAGGCTATTAAGACTCAGATGGAAATGGCAATTCCTGTATAAGTCATGAGATAATTTTTTGTATTTATTCCAATTATGTGTTCCAAGGTCAATATAGTAAATAATCCTAGTCCAACTGACAATTCTTTTCTTTATTCCCTGTGTAAGGAGTATACTGATTTCAACCTGACCACAGTTATTATTTGAGATTAAGAATTATTCACTTCTATATTTTTCTTGCATTTTCTAAAAAATTAAGACTTAATCCAACATTGAATACATATATGACTTTATTTTTTCATTATGTTCTGACTGATGCTCTTTTAAATTTGATATTTGTATTTATTTTGTAGGTGTTTATGCATTTGGCTTCATCTTTATGTTGCCACAATTATTTGTTAATTACAAGCTCAAATCAGTAGCTCATCTTCCATGGAGAGCATTTATGTACAAGGTGAGACAGTTTATATAGTTGGACAATTCTTCTTTTCATCTAATTTTGTAATATAAAATGAATTTAGACTTATAGTACACACTTATTATGTGTATCAGAATATAACAAGCATTTAACATAGCAGAAGCTATATGGCCTTAGAAATAAACTGAGTAAATCTACTAACTACCAAAACATAAGTTTGAATTTATTGTTAAGGCCATACAACTTCTGTATTAAATGCTTAGTTTTAGCTTTTTTATACTGTATGGAAACTCACACTGAACTTCATTATTTACAAGTAATCATAAATGCGCTAATTGAATATCCCCCAATATAGGAGGGTTAGAGAGATGTCTTTGCTACCTCTATAATCCTCCTGCAGCTGGAAGAAATGGTATACAAGATACTGCTAACTGTGTAGCACAAAAAGTTTTCTCTATTCAATAGACTTCTAGAATTTTTAAAAGAAAAACTGTAGGAGAATGTTATCTTAGAAAGAATTATGTTATTTCAGAGTGAACAGAATGGTTTTCCAGTAAAGTAGAAGAAAAGGGGTGGGGTCAAAATGACATCCACATGGATGCTAGTAGTGGGTAATAAGAGACCACTGTCTCATATTTTAAACAAATAACAAAATAGGCTTTTGGTGATATCATTTGCTTAAAAGTAGCACATTTATGAGGTGACTCATGAATATTAAAAGTTGTTCTGTTGTGAATATATCAAAAGGACCATAGCATTTATTTAACGTATACTGGTCTCAAAACATGGAGGTTTTGAGACAGACAAAGTACAAGAATGTCAATTTATGTCCTCTGACAATATAGTGTGTTGGCTCCTTGTCACATGTTTGTTAAGGTCTACATTAAAATTCCTCTGGAGAGTGAAGGAATTTCTAAAGACCTTTTCAGTCAAGGCAATAAGCCAATCTCAGGTTGAGGGAATAGGGTCCCCCCCCTCGTGAGTTACCTGAATTTTTCAGTCCACACAATATGCAAATTGGTCTATGAATACATGCTTATATAGACATAATACACAATAAAGTCTATGAAGCTGCATAATCTGTGAAGTGGTACACTATAAGCAGAGTAATCAGTGTGGCAAGGAATTTCTAAAAACAGACAACCAACCAATCAGTTTATTTTTATAGTTTGATGGAGTGAGATTATATTTCCTTAGTACTTTTTTTTTTTTTTTTTTCATTTTATTTTTGTTTTAGAAATGATTTAAATGGAATTCTAAGTTTCATTGCATTTTCAAATGCTTAATTACATCATTTATTGATTGAAAAAAAAAAAAAAAAAAACTTCCTTGCATTCACGTGTGTAAACAGTTGGCTTATTTACAAAACTATTTTAAAAAAAGACTACAAAATACGTTTTTTTCCAGGGGATAAATAATCAGTTACAACCAGTTACAATAGAGTAACAACCAAAACAATAATCGGTTACAACAGAGTAACAACCAAAACAGAACAGCATGTTCCTCATAATAAAAAAAATAATAGTAAAATAAATAAAACTACCCATTACACCTATCCATTCCCCGACAATAATTTACCTAGTTCTTCCTTGAATTTATTTAAGATATCAACTTCCACAACAACAGATGGAAGTTAGTTCCAGCAATCAACCACTCGCTGGCTAAAGGCAAACATAACATCCACACATCTATTTTGCAACTTCCCTTCCTCAATTTGAATTTATGTTCCCTCGTGTGTGTAGTCTGAGCAAGAGGAAGAACCCCATCAGCATTGAGCTTGCTCAATCCATTCAAAGCCTTAAACACATCAATCATATTACCTCACAGGTGCCTACTCTACAGACACTGCAATTTGCAGAACTGAACAGGCTTTACATACCAACTAAGAAATATTGTTCAAGGTTTAGGCCTAAATTGATGTCAGATGAACTAATGAGACATATGGTAGAGAAGAAAAATGCATGGGGTACATATATATAAATCGACCTTCAAACACCACATTCCAATCACAGCATGACCTCGTATACAGCATCCCATGCAAAAATTGCGATGCTGTTTATGTAGGATCTATCATTAGTGGCACAGCTTCGAGCAAAACAACACGAAGCTTCTGTGCGGGCGGGTCATTCAAATGTATCGGAACTTTCGTTCCACGCAATAAATGAACGACATTCATTCAGCTTTAATGAAACAAAAATTATAAATATTCAACACAACTATCACAAACTACTTATTGCAGAAACCTTAGAGATGAAACTACACGAAACTTCAATCAATATCCGTAGGCCATTCCTATTGTCTGACGATTGGTCACTTATACACATGCGTGAAGAACAAACACTACAACATAAGACAAAAGTTTCGGATTAATTGTGAGTTACTCAATTCCTGTGAACATGACGCCCGAAAAGTTCTAGTCCGACTTAAGGAATGTAGAGAATAATCCCTCCCCCCATATCCAATTTTATTAGATCCCTAAATTTAACGCTAAAGTTCAGCTATAGGACCAAAAGAAATAAGGTGTCCCACCCGGTTTACAAAATAGATATTGCCATCCTCAAGAATTATTAGTGAGTTGGACTAGGAGAGTTGGAAAAGAAGCTTCCTATATCTAAAATAAAGGTAATCCCTGTTGATTTATAATATAAATTAACACGTGACACAGAAGCCTAGGCAGGCGAACGCAGATTACGAGAAATCTTTGGCAAGGGATGCAAAGGAAAACAGCAAAGAGTTCTTTACTTATTTAAACTCTAGAAGGAAGGGGATGAATCAGATTAGTCCAATTGATATCGATGATTCAACTGTTGATGATCCTGCTCAGGTAGCTAACAAACTAAATGAATATTTTGCATTGAAATTCACACACGAGGAGTTATTCAGCGAGGGGAATGCTAGAGGTGTATTCAACTTTGGAAGTAAGCTAGATAATCTTGTAATAACTGAGAGTAAAGTGGAGGAGAAATTGTTGAAGATAAACACAAGAAAGGCACCTGCGGTGGATGGGATCTATCCAGTTATATTAAAGGAGGAAGCAAAGGAAGTAAGCAAACCCTTAGCCATAATTATGAGAGCTTCCTTGGACTCAGGGGATTTACCCATGGACTGGAGATGTGCAAATGTGACCCCAATTCACAAAGGAGCATCAAAGGCTGACACAAGTAATTATAGACCTGTGAGCTTAACTTCTGTTCCAGGAAAATTAATGGAGGCACTGGTTAAAGAAACACTGCAGTTTCATCTAGACAAGACTTCAGTTATAGCTCGGACACAGCATGGTTTTGTTAAGGGGAAGTTTTGCCTGACCAATTTGATTGGATACTATGATGCAGTCAAAAAAGAACTGGATGCAGGAAATAACTTTGATATTATATACTTGGATCTTAGAAAGGCTTTTGATACTGTTGCACATGGAAGACTGCTGCACAAATTGGAGCAGTGTGGCCTTGGAGGCAAATTGCTGCTATGGATAAAGGGGTGGTTGAGGGGGAGAAGACAGAGTGGTAATCAATGGACACTGCTCATCGTGGACTAATGTTATTAGTGGAGTCCCTCAGGGTTCAGTGTTGGGTCCATTATTGTTTTCTGTATTTATAAATAATATTGATCATGGTATATCAAGCTTAATGTCCAAGTTTGCAGACGATACAAAGGTTGGCAGGGTTGTTAAGGACACTACTGATGCTATGCTGCTGCAACAGGAATGGAAAGGTTGAGCAGATGAGCTGAGAGGTGGCCAATGAAGTTTAACATTGACAAATGTAAAGTACTACATATGGGAAACAGCAACCTCAGAGCAACATATCAACTCTGTGGTACTACACTGACAGTGGTAGAGAATGAAAAGGACCTGGGGGTAATTGTGTAAGCAGATATGAAGTTCTCTGAGCAGTGCAGATGGGCTGCAAAAGTAGCTCATGGTGTCTTGTCAATGATATACAGGAATTTTTCTAGTAGGGATAAGGAGGTGATTATTCCCTTGTATAAGGCAGTGGTCAGGCCACACCTTGTTGTATACAGGTCTGAAGGCCTCATTTCAAGAAGGATGTACAGCTGCTGGAATGAGTACAGAGAAGGGCAACAAGATTAGTGAATGGAACAAAGGGTTGCTCTTACGAAGAAAGGCTTAAGTTTTGCAAATTACAGTGTCTGGAGACTAGGCATCGGCGAGGTGATCTGATAGAGGTGTATAAAGCTTTGAATGGTTTGAGCATGATCAATGCTGATGGGATCCTTCCTCTTGCTCAGAATAATCAACTGAGAGGGCATAAATTCAAATTGAGGAAAGACAGATGTAGGATAGACTACTACTAGCCGGTGGGTAGTTGGCTGGTAGAACAGACTTCCATCCCTTGTTGTGGAAGTTGATATCTTAAATAAATTTAAGGCTCAGCCAGACAGATATTTCGAACGAACGGAGGGGTGAAGTGGAAGGGTTTTTTTTTTTTTGTTGTCTGATGCTGCATAAGCTTGCTTTCTTGCATCATATGCCTCTACTAATGCTAATTTTAAATGCCTTTGTGATATTTTTGTAAAGTACATTTCTGGAGGTCACGACCATAAAACAATAAAAACAGTTTGCACTTTCCGGTTTATTGGGTTTTTCTGTCAGTGCAAGCAGTTATAAATCGGTAGTAAACTCGATGTTATTGCATTTGTGAAAATACCGATGGCTTGAATTGTGTGGGTTTTTACGTTATTTATGGTGAAATGTGTTTGCCCTTTACTGAAACCTTCAATCGTATAGAAAAAATAAATAAATTTTCAGAATCTTCTCTTCATTCCTTTTTTTTTTAAGCTTCGTAAACTTGTTACTCCATGTGAATTGTGTTTGTTGCAATTTGTGTGCTGTAAAAAAATGCTTATGCATGCAATCGTGAAATTTATAATTAAAATAGATTATCTTGGAAACAAATCCCTCTTGAAACATTTCTGAAGAAGATGACTCCTTGTGCAACAAACCAACGAGTGCCGAGCCAATAATGAGTGTGCATTTAGTCGATGATAATGAAGAATAAACATTCTTTAACATTTGTAAGTCGTAAATAATTTCTCTATTATTATAATTTGCTTGATTTTACAGGCTACATTTTAATTTCTTTGGATAAATCAATCATTTTTTAAACATAAACTAATTAACTAACTAATTTCATTGTTGAGAACGTAACCACTATTTTTAACCTTATGTCTATGTGAAATAAATTCCTGTTTTACGAGTTTTTGCTTTATGAGTGCACGATAGGAACGGATTAACTCGTAAAGTCGAGAACTACCTGTATATCATTGACCCCATTAGCTGTCCTGGCAGCATATCTGCTCTGCTTGGAGAACTTCATATCTGACTGCACAATTACCCCCAGATCTTCTTCATTTTGAACTACTCTGAGGGGAGTACCACACATTTAGTACATTACTCTGGGGTTAGTGCTACTATGCAGTAATTTGCATTTGTCAATGTTAAACTTCAGTTGCCATTTCTTAGCCCACCTGCTTAACTTTTCTAGATCCCATTGCAGTAGCATACTGTCATTAACCACCCTGTCAACTTTTGTATCATGCACAAACTTAGACATTAAAGGCATATCAGGCTTATCAGTATCATTGATAAATATAGAAAACAACAATGGGCCCAACACCAAACCATGGGGACTCCACTAATAATGTTGTTAGCCCAGAAAGTGCAATGTCCATTGACTTTGTCTTCTTGCACTCAACCAACCCCTTATCCATAGCAGCAACTTGCCCTTAATGCCACACTGCTCCAATTTGGTCCATTCTTTTATGTGCAACAGTATTCAAAAACCTTCTTGAAATCCAAGTATATGACATCAAAATTATTTTTTGCATCCAGTTCCTCTGTGGCATCATAGTATCCAATCAAATTGGTTAGACAAGATTTACCCTTAAAAAATCCATTCTGTGTCTGTAGTATAACTGTAGTCTTGTCTAGATGATCCTGTGTTACTTTAACCAGTGACCCCATAAATTTTCTCTGGAACAGAAAGCTAAACTAATCGGCCTGTAATTACTCATATCACCCATTGATCTCCGTTTGTGAATTGGGGATACATTTCCACATCTTCAGTCCTTAGGGACTTCCTGTGAATCCAAGAATGCTCTCATAATTATGACCAAGGGTTTGCTTACTTCCTTTACTGCCTCCCTTAATATAACTGGATAGATCCCATCCAACCCAGTGCTGTTCTTATGCTTAACTTCAACAATTTCTCGTCCACTTCCCTCTCAGTTATTACAAAATCACTTAGCTCCCTATTAGAGTTTGATAAACTTCTGGCCTTCCCTTCTTTACAGAATTCCTCATGTGTGAATGTAGATGCAAAATTCTCATTCACTTTGTCAGCTGAGTAGGATCATCAACAGTCAAACCATGAATATTAAGTGGACCAATCTGATTCATCCTCTTCCTTCCAGAGTTTACATAAGTAAAGTTTTTGCTGTTTTTTTTTTGCATCCTTCGCCAAAGATTTCTCGTAATCTGCCTTTGCTTTTATAACCTCCTTTATGACTTGATTACAGACCTTGAACAGTATTTCTTAGTTGGAATGAAAAGTCTAATAGCTTCAATGGTTAATTCCTTGAATTGGCTGATGGTAATATCATCAGTTGTCCCCACTGTATAGAATTTAAAATCTATCTGAGAATACTGCAATCGGTCATCTTTACGAAAGCAAAAACCCTTTCCTTTACCCTTGATGTTAGTTACATCTTTAAGTAAATCCCACATAAATACACTGTGATCACTGCCACCTAGTGGTTCTTTTATCTGTAGTTTCTCAATGCACGAATAATCGCTGCTGACAATCAGATAAATTATTCAATTCAATCAATTATTCGATATCAATTAAGAGGGTATTATTCCCTCTTGTTGCCTCTTTAACATGCTGCTGTAGAAAATGGTGTTCAGTAAATATTCTTGCACCCTTTCTATTTAAGTATAGAATTTAAATTCCATTCGCTTAAATTTATTCAGTCCCACATACTTAATTTTATCAACCATTAAGTATATCCATTAAACGTCCATGAAGGATATGCATGTATTGGTCACGTACAACGTTTTGTATTTGAGAGGTTGTCCACTGAGAAATTGTGGTCAACAAGACAGCATATGTTTGTCAAACATCACTGTGTATGCCTTGGTTATTAGCATTTCTTTCTAGGTTCTTTTTAGTATACAGTATATTATATTTTGTTTTCATTGTATGTAATATTGATTTTTTAACTTGTGTAGTGCATTTTAATTTGATAAATCAGTTTTATTAAACACTGTGGTCGGACAGTTACAGAAATGTTACATAAGGTTCTTTCGATGATATGTGTCACTGATGTATATATATTGTTGAAAAGTCCCAAGAGGAAATTGTCATTTTTTTCCTGGAAATTTTTAATGACATGGACATAAAATAGGTGAAACTTACCTAGCAAAGTTAAGGGATCACAGCATACGATGTTTGTGTAAATATGATAACATATGTACCTCATTAGTGTAGTTGAAGCTAAGTTCTGATCAGCATATATCAAAAACGGTCAAAGCAATTCCAGAGTGAATGGTAATTTCATCTTTATTGGAATATGACACATCAGAAACAAAGTATGATAAGTTTGTACAAAGTACAGTAAGAACAGTTTTTGCCAAACTGTGGATGATATCTTATGTCTTATATGCATGGATGATGACTTTAATATATATGATGTATGGTTCCCAGCAACTATTAGACATTTTTCACACCTGTGATGCTTTGATAAAAATCAAGGTATTGATGATTTGCTGTGGAATCAGTTGTCATTCTGGTCTAAGTGCTGTTTTCAGCACTAACACTCTTGTGTAATTAAGTTTTGCTGGACATTCCAGATGAGCTGCATTATATCTTCCCAGGGTGTCCCAGATATGCTTGATGGAATTCAGGTTGGGATAGCATCCTGGTCCACAAGGATGATATTATCATCTTCCAACATATTGCTGACCAGCAGTGCCCTCTGGGTTTCAGGTTGTGCCCTCCATCAGAATGAACTCTTCACTTACAGCATAGGCATAAGAAAAGACCATGAGTTGCAGGATCTCATCTGTGTACCTGCATGCAATCAGGTTTCTGTATTCCTGTATGTATGCAGGCTTATTCCAGATTCTTTCGCACAATATCAGAATCCAATGAGAATTTGACTGCGGGCTGTATGTGGACACATCTCTGAAGAGTATGCACACACACACACACACACTACACTCTTCTGACTGTACAATGTTGAGCACTCACTGAAACACATACCATAGGTCTTCTCTTATCTACAGATGATTTTGGGTTTACACCCATTTCTCTGTTGCTACTGCAAAGCATCTAAATAACTGGGTAGTGTTTAAGCAGCATCAGTTGTGATGGACAGGGAGGGGGGGGGGAGAGAGAGAGAGAGAGAGAGAGAGAGAGAGAGAGAGAGAGAGAGCGAGCGAGCGAGCGAGCTTGCATCAGTGTTGTTGATGGTCTGTGACTCTGACCTGGATGTCTATGAATAGTCTGGGTTTCTTGGAACTGATATACACAACCTGCTTTGTTATGACTCACCAGGCCATGCTGCAGTTTAGCATTGTGATGGTTCCAAAGTCTCTTAGTGACTGTGGAACCATCAGATGGATTTTTAGATGCTTTGGTACAATAATCAATAGGTATGTCATCTTTTGCAGTTATAGTTCACATAAAATGAGTGTGTAACATGGTCAAGTATTTTTTAATAAAATGGTTATGTGCCCAAATATTTTTCAGTGAACTTAGTAATTTACCTCTGCACATCAGTCTGTGAATGTTCTGTCATTGCAGCGACAATGGGATATTGATACAGTAGATTGTTCAATGATATTATAATTGTTTTGAATAGTGTAGAACATCTGATTATATCATCTGTCAGTTATTTTCACTGATTAATTTAGGAAAGAAATGAATACTGAAATGCAGCCCACTTCAGTGATGAAAAATTGGTGAAGCAAATAACCCTCATGGGTTGCACAATTGGTAGAATTGCCGTCCTTCCCACACTGGATGACAAAGACCTTAGTTCGAATCCCGTTGATGATGTGATAAATTTTTATGGGCTATTTTCACAATGTAGCTGAGTCAGTCTTAGGCAAGGGTAGCATAATTTTCTCTCTCAGAAACTTGGGTTTTTTGTCTAGGCAAACAAAAAATCTACCACAGAGCACACAATTTATAGAGAGTATATTTGGTGCAATATGGCCTTAGTCACTGATGTGCCTAAAACCCAACAACAAACAAACTACAAACAAGCAAGCAAACAACAAAATAAATAACAAGGCTCTTATTAAGAAATAGAGGGTTTCCATTCCATAACTGCTCCAGGATTAAAAGTGGAAATTTAAATTATTACAAATTTAAATTGGGATATTTTAAGGATTATTTGATAAAATATGGATCTTACATTCCTTTTGGCTGGTAAAGTAAGTCGGCAATATATACCAAATCAAAATTAATATTTGATGTGTGATGTATAGTAGCTGTAACTTTGACTTTACTTTCACAGGCATTCAACACCTTCATTGATGATCTTTTTGCATTCATTATTACCATGCCAACTGCACACCGAGTAGCCTGTTTCCGCGATGATGTTGTGTTTCTCATCTATATGTACCAGAGATGGTAAGTTAACAGTTGTTTATTCTGTAGTTTAGACACTGCTAAATAATATTTTTAATCATAGATTCTGTGTTGTATGGGATTTCATTTGTATGGCTATATTTGATTTTTTGGCTGACTGTGAGTGGCTCAATTACATGCAAAATTAGTTGAGTAAAACAATTTTATGTTTTTTATTTATCAAATCAAATTAATTGTACAAATCTACTGCAAAAAGAATTTCTTTAATCCATTTTTCTTTCTTTTATCCTTGTGATATCAAACTAACATATTATTCATAAGCCTCAAGTGGGTATCTCAAATACTCTGTAGTTTCCATATTTAATTTGGTCCTCATTTTAAGGTATACATAATTCTTAAGATAACACAACTGAGAAATCAGTTCTTCAATAAATTATTTCTTATATAAGTTTCTGGTAGTACAGCTGTGTTTAATCGTGGTCAGTACAAATGCTCTGCAATTCAGGTATAAAGTCAGGTACCACTATATAAACAGTAATGACATAATGTGACCATTGTCTGATCACCCTGTTCATCAAAGAAGTAGGGATCAATCCCTATTTCTTTGATGAACTTGATGACTGAATATGCAGAGGTTTCTAATGCACTTGCTGAGAATTTTCCAATAGCCAGAATGGATAGTTTACCTGAAATATTTTGATTCTGATGATTTTGATTCCTGCACTGATAAGCCAGGCGGACAGGAGCAGCAGTGCGTAGCACACGCTTCTTGATTAGACCGGTGTTCGAGCCCGTGACCACCAAATACAGAGGATGTGGAAAGGTCAGGGAATGACCACTGCATATCCCCGGAGCAATATGGCCTTAGTTGCAAATGCTCCTAAAAACCAAAATAACAACAACCTGCACTGACAACCCCAACAAGCATGTTTTTTCACTTTTTTTTGTTTATTTAAACAAAAGGTGAAATACTATTTCACTCATTTCTGCTTAAAATGCATTTCACCATTTATAAAAAAATGAGTAGTGTAAGTTTGACCATTTTCATAAAGAATTTTGTTACAATATTCCACCAGCATTGTTCTTTAGCTTCAAAGCATTGCATGATTTTTAGCTGTGGGGGAAACAAATTTATATGGCATGCTGTATATGGTGAGAATTAACTAGTCTGGACTGACAACTTATATGAGGTGCATTCAAGTTATAAGGTCTCTAAATTTATTTCTCACAAAATAATCGAAGTATATGTGCAGGCCTGCTTGTAGTCTAACTGCCAATTACTTGTGAATGTTTTCAGAAGATGGCAGCATAATGCAGTATGTTACATTGATTGCAGCAATCTAAACAGGATAGTATGTTTTTAATACGTAATGGTGCCTTTCGCTTATCAAGGGCAACGTGTTGTTATCCAATTTTTGCATCTTACCAGGAAAAGTCCATTTGAAATTTATTGGGAAATGTCCCGTATAGGCTTTATGAATGTAAAAAATGTTCATAGCTGGCCATTTAAGTTTTGTGAAGGATGGGAGTCCTGCAAGAACAAAGCACGTGAACCAAGATGTCAAACCAGTCATATTGAGGCCAACGTCTGCCAGATTGAGGAAATGGCTTTGGGTGACAGAGGATGAAATTGCAACAGCTACAGCCATTTCTGTTGGATTTGTGCATACCATATTCTTTGATGATCTTTGAATGAACAAGGTGTCAACTTACGTGGAGCAGTAATCACTTGAGATGCTGCAATGAATGGATCTTTCTTTTCCTTGATTTCATGATGGATGAGATATGGGTTCCGCTCTTCAACCCAGAAATGAAACGTCAGTTTGCCCAGTGGAAGGACACTGATTCACCCCCCCCCCTCCCAAAAGTTATGTGTTGCTGCAAGTGCAGAGAAAATGGTTGTTGCTTTCTTGGATATTGATGGAATAATCCTTCCACATTGTGTACCCAAGGGCACTACAGGGACAGGAAACTCATATGAAGTAGTTCTGAAGAAAATGTTCCTCCCAGCATTTCAGAAAAAAAAAGATAAATACATTTTGGTAGCAGTAATCCCAAAATAATATACCATTTGGGTGGTGCCACGCTCAAGATAGTGGAGAATGAAAATAGCCATAGAACTAGTTGTACATTATAATAATAATAGCTATTATACTAATGACTCTCAGGCATAGCTTATATCTGTGCAAGTGTATTATATCTGTAGAAGACAGACATATTATGTTGTCTGTGTCATTTTTTTTTTTTTTTTTATGTAAACACCAAACACGAGAGGTATTAGAACCTATAGTACTTATTACTGTACTTGGGTTGGAGGTTGAGAAGACAAAAGAAGATATTTGTTGACATTGGACTTGAACTTCTATAGACTGTAATTTTCAGGAAATATGTATGAAGCTGATTTGCATGTTGTGTGGACTGAAATATCTGGAATAACTTGTGGGGAGAACCCCTGCTTCCTCCCCTGTTATTGATTAACTACTGTCTCAACTGAAGAGGGCCGACCGGGCTAGCCGAGTGGGTAAAGTACCTGCCCGGCAACCCAAAGGTCGCGGGTTCGATTCCCGCCTCGGGCTTGGATCAAAGTACTGCAAAAACCTTTGGAGGTGCAATATGGCCACAGAAGCCGATGCGCCAACAACTACCAAATCAAAAAAAAAAAACCTGAAGAGGACTTCAGAAATTCTTCCAGTCATAAACAGGAATCAAACCCAAACATCTCAAAACGAGTGACAGTGGCTTGAAACCACTCTATTGTGGAGGACAGGAGTAGTCATACAGTTTGACATGAAGTTCTCTGAGCAGTGCAGACAGGGCCCTGCAGTTCATGGTATTCTGTCAATGACATACATGGATATGCTCATAAAGAGAGGATTGAGTTGCATTTTGAGGAAACTTTTGTATTTTGTAGACGGATGTGATCTGTTGGAATGAGTGCAGAGAAGAGCAATAAGATTAGTCTGGTACTAACAGGTATGCTTAACAAGAAAGACTAGAGTTCTGTAAAATGCAGTGTATGGAAACTAGGTGCCTACAAGCAGACCAGATTGAAATGTGGATTGAGTAAATTAAACGCTGAATGCATTCATAATCTTTCTTGGATGACATACAAGGGAACATAAATTTAAATTAGAAAAAGATGGTTGCAGGATAAATATGTTCAATTTGTTTTTAGCCTGAGTAATCAATTGTTAGAATAAGCTTCTATCTGATGTTGTTGGATAAATTTAGAGGATTGGATAAATTAAGCTTGCTTCCTTGTATCATATTGCACTGCTAATATAAATCAGTTATTTTAACATTATAATGGATGCTAGTATGAATGATAGATCACAAAACAACAGCTGATCGTAGCCATCAATTCTCTACCTGCCTCGTCAACCACCGGTGATGATGGAGTTCCCCAATTCATGCTCAAATGCCTAAGTCTGTACATTATTCAGCCACTTCTAATTATCTTCAACCAGTTACTCTCGAACTAGATTTTCCCACAGCAGTGAAAAAACTATCTCGTCAAGCCTTTAGCTAAAGTTCAGTCGCCATCGCAACCTAAACACTACCGACCCATCTCCAACTCCTCCAGCCTACTGAAGCTCCTGGAGAAGGCCTTATTCCCCATCCTCACTAAGCAGATCTTGCCCAGTAATCCAGACCAAGTTCACTACTCCCTTCCAAACAGATCAACGATCACCAATCTGTTGTCTGTGTCATTTTTATCTTGTCAGCATTTGAGGAAAGGCAAGAACTAGCTGTTACTTACTTAGACATTGAGGCCGCGTTTGATGCCATCCAAGTAAACCAACTTCTCACTCTCCTGGAATGCCACTTCCAGATTACAGAGAACATACTATGCTTTCTCTCCTCTCTTCTGCATGACAGAGTTATAAAGCTTCATACAAGAGATCGCACCCTTACAAGATCTGTCACTGCAGGAGTCCCAAAAGGAGGGGTCCTTTCGGGCCTTCTGTTTTCATCTATTATCTCCCCACTTGTAGCACATTCTCGGTGTCTACTGAGCTATTCAGATGATATCAAGATACTCACTCCCATCATCCCCAGCCAAGACCCAGATCTGGTAAAAGCGGAAATTAACAAGACTCTCACTGCAGTCACATCTTACCCCTGGCAGTTTGGGCTCAAGATCAATCCTGCTAAGTCCGAATTCATGGTGTATTCATTGTAGCAAACTCCTTTGTCTCTCTCCAGCCTTCAGTTGGCAACACCCTCATCCCAGTTGTGTCCAGCCATTGTGATCTAGGCATTGTATTCGACTCCAAACTTCAATTTAACACCCACATAGACATGCTCCTCACACGTGCTTCAAGACTCCGGTGGATAGCAAAACAACATCTCCTACATATTACTGATAAAAAGACAACTGTGAAGTGCCTAAGATTTCTGATTTTAAACCTGTTTCCTTAATCAGTGACCTGGTTCCATTGATAAAAGAATTTAAGTAGCACTGACCTTGTTCCACTGTCCTTTGATAAACTTTGCTCTTCATATCTAGGGAGATCCTTCATGCCACTGTAGTGGTTCTGAATCCAATTGGAGCTTGGAGGAATTCTTAAAAGCTTTTTCAGTCAGGTTGTAGCCAATCTCAGGTAGAGAGAGTAAGGTTCCCTTGAGGTGTTTCTCTGTTTTTAAGCCTGCACAACATTTATGCAGACATAATACATTTGTGCCATATTGCACTGTAATATTAACATTTAGGTCTTCTCAATTTCCCACAAAAAAAAAAAAAAAAAGCTTAACTAAAAGTCTTTGACTCTGAAATATTTAGTTTCTACTGCATTCCTATGCAAAAATTTCTATGGACAATGCATTTCTAAGCTGGTATCTTTCTTCCAAGTATTTTGAACATGTGCATACATTATCTAGGTGATGCGCATGTTAAAAGTAGTTTGAACATGTGCATCACCTAGATAATGTATACACTGAACTGAAAACACTGAACTAAGCTTTCTCCTTCATTTAGTACCTCTTTCTGTTCTGTGGAAAAGAGAGAGAGAGAGAGAGAGAGAATGAATTTTCGGTAAGGTAGAGAAAGCCAACACGAGAACCACAGGAAACTTACTGGCAAGCTGGTTTTCCGCTACCACAGTTTCTCCCTGCATTCTTGGTAAACAGATAGTGAAAACATTCATGAACTCCAATAATCTGCTTTTAATAACGAGAAAAAACTAATCATTACATTGTCTGTCATGCCTATGTGTCAATCAATATATCATTCTTGACTTCTACTGCTGCTACTGATAACATGCACTATCTGTTTACTGAGAATGCAGAGAGAAACTGCGGTAGCGGCAAACCAGTTTGCCGGTATGTTTCCCGAAGTTTGCCATGGTTCTTGTGTTGCCTTTCTTTACCTTAGCCAAATTTTCTTGATTTCTTAAAAATTATGAAATAATAATTTCATAATTATTTACAAAAATTCAAATGAAATACTAAGTTTCTTTTTGCTTCTCTACCAGTAACAGTACTAGACTATTATAGGTTTTGACTCCATGATATTAAAAAACATAGAAAGGTAATGAAAATTGTTTTTCAGAATATGAATGTGGAAATATCTGGTAGGGAAGCATTACAGTTTATTCACATTTGGTACTGAAAACTTGTGTTAATTGTCTCAGATAGTATTTTTTTCCATTAACAATATTAAAAACTGGCTTTACTATTACTTTTCATTACAGGTTATATCCTGTGGATAGGACCAGAGTTAATGAATTTGGAGAATCTTACGAAGTGACTGAAAAGACGAAGAGCAAGCAAGATTGAAATTTTTATTGGAAATATTGCACCAAAGCAGTTGGCAGTTGTCTTCTGAATGTATCCAAGATACCGAAGGAAATGTATAGACATTTCATTGTCACAGGTTGATGCCTTTCTTGAGTTCACCTTTTTTTTTTTGTAATTTTATTCATGTTCTTGAGAACATCAGTGGTAAAAATGGGTAATTTTTTTCAAAATACCAAACTGTCTTCATTTTAGTGTGCTGTGATTTCAAACTGAAAAACATTCAGAACTACAGGAGACAGTAAAATAAAGATAATTATGAATGCTTTTAAGAATATTAATAATTAATTGTCAAAATCTATATTTGAGATATCTGGTGCAGAATGCACTATAATTTACATTTGGCCACAAGGATCTGGAATCATTCTGGACCAAATTCTCCTCCCTACCAAATGATAGATGTTCACGTGCTGGCTTACTTTATGTAAGCTGAATGCTTTTCAGTTTGTTTAAAGTCGAAGTGCAACATACGTACAAACAAAATAAAACAAAAAACTGACTGAAGTAATTAGTAATATTGAATTTTTGACCTGCTCCCATAGAATTGTTCTCCATTCTATTGCTGATTCTATAGGATATCATAGCTGTTTCTCTGAAGTAACAAAAATATTTCTGGTTTTTTTTTTTTTTTTTTTTTTTTTTTTGGAATCAAAAGTTTTTAAGTTAAAAGTTTTTTTGCAATGCAATCAGTTCAAGAAAATTAACTGTTAAGATATATATAGATGTGAAAGATAGGTAAATCTGGAGTAATTTGAGGAAATTAAATTATATCAAAAATTATCAAAGTATGCTACTCACCAGTAATCAAAGTAGTACTAATATTTTTTAAGATGAAGTAATGAAAATAATCATTTTGAGTATTAATGACTGAGCTAAGTAGTGTTTCAAGAGTTGCTGCTATGTATATGCCATAAAACCTAAAGGAATTCCTTTTTAACAGTTATATTTCCTCGGTGTTCTGCATATAAGTATTAACTATAAATGATAAATCTTCAGCTCATTTCTAGACTGTCCTGCTGTTTGTAAATATGGTCTTTATAAATCCCTTGTGATCCTCTTTCCTTGTATTTAACATAATATCTGAAGTTTTTGAGGTATTATCCTATCCCTGTTACTTTTTTTGGGATAGTATATTTCTTTATAACTCTTATTTGGTTTTTATAAAGGAATGAGTTTAGAGTAGTCACATGGATGACTTTGACTGGGGCAAATGTTTTTATGTCATTTATCTAACTTGTACATATACTGAGGGGGAGGCATTGGTGGTAAATATGTCTAGAAATAAATTATTTTTACTTTTATGAATAAAGCTGGTCCTTTCTACAAGATATCTTTAAATGAATAAACAATATAAACTTTTATTTAGCAAAATTCTAGTTTAAATAATTTAACCAGCAGTTTAATTTATCTCTATCAATGAAAACTGAAACCTTATAATTGAAATTAATGATTAAAAAATTTCCTGCTTTGATTGTCCGTTATAAGGATTGGATAGGGGGGAAAGTTAGGATGGATTGTTCATTGAAAAAATTAGAGGAGGAAATACAATAAATAAGACTATGTATGTTAAACTGTGATATTTTTCAATGAAATGCAAGAAATTACTGTTAGTAGGATCTTCAGCAGAGCTTTAAATGATTATTTAAAGCAAAGTTTGTTTATTAATATCAGAAATGACACATTTTTTTATGGCTTATAACCTGTTTTATCATTTCACAAAAAAAGAATTTGTAGCATTACAAAAACTGTCAGAAAAATTATTATCCAAAACAAAAATTTAAACAGTTTGCATGCAGCTACAATCATTGATCTTATTTAATGGGAAGCTTTCTGAAACAATATATTTTGAATTCATAGGCTGAAAGTGGATTTACTGTGTTCTGTTATAAAAGGTGTCTTCTTGGTAGCTTAGTTGGGACAGTACATTGCTGTCTGCTACCCACTGGAGTGTTCTGGATTCTTTCCATCGACAGCTGGAGGAATTTATAAATGCTGAAGTTAGCTGATCTCAGGTAGAGGGAATAGTGTTTTCTCTGCAAGTTATTCCACATTTTTCAACCCAGAAATGTACACTTTGTCAAATGGACATGAGCAACAAGCTCCAGTGTAATTAGAATAATAATTTGAATTTGTCATTGGTAGAAGATGTCTGAAAAACTGCTGGATCTGCATGTATAGCTACTGAATCTCATCATGCTCCTGTCAATTCATGTAACAGTTCAAGTATGATCATGATATGGTGCTCTTTAAATAACTACATTGCTGGTTCAGTAAAAGGCATTCCTTTGTATTATGAACTAGTGAGGTTTGCTCAAAAGTAATCAAAGTAATTTTATTAAAAATAAAGCAGGAATTAATTAAAACCATTGCATAGCCTGCAAAAACTAGTGAAAATATCAGAAACTTTTTCTGTGATTAAATTTAGCTTAAAGGCCTTGTAATCCTTGGGTATATATGCCAAAAAAGCTGTCAGAATGTGACACCATTCTTATTAAAATGCAGCTACCATTGTGAGGTGGCCCAAGGCAGACCACAAGGACAAACTATAAAAGTCTATGGAAGCAAGATCTAAGATTATAGAGGTAATAGAAATGGCACGCCATACCAATATACAATGAGTTCTGCTATAATATGCATTTTGACAATGCGAATTTGCTCTAACGCGACTGATATATTAGGGAACAATGTGAATATAACATGATTTTTGCATTGGTCATGTGCCATTTCATCTGAGTAACACCATATGAATGCAAAACCCAGCACCAAGCTGAATGTAGCGACCTGTGTAGCAATACATTCAAGTTTACAAAGCCTAAAAAATGTCAAATGTCAAAGGTGTGAGAGCTAGAGCTATAGTTCCCATTTACTGTAGTTGTATTGGTCGGACACGTCATTTTCTGCATTCACAAGATAATAGGTGAACTCATGTTTTCGGGAGCTCACATTTTTCTGTTCGAACAAAAATTTTGTGAGGCATGATAACGTGAGCAGAGGAGCATATTTCTGGCGGTCACTACCATAAAACAATAAAAACAATTTGCAGTGCCCTGTTTATTGGGCTTTTCTGCTAGTGCAATCTGTTATAAACGGGTAGTAAACTCGATCTTATTGCATTTGTGATAATACGGATAGCTGAAATTCCGTTTGTTTTTACGTTATTATGGTGAAATGTGTTTCCCCTTCCATGAAATCTTCAATCATATAAAAAACATAAATAAATTTTCAGAATCTTCTGTTCATTCCTATTTTTAATGCACAAAATTGTTACTGTGTATCTCATTTGTGCAATTTGTGCGTGCCATGGTCGTCGTTATTGATTGCTTCTTTTTTACTGTTTTAAATTTTACAATTAAAAAAAAATAAAAATAAATGTCAGTTAACAGAAAACAATTAGTATGTATGTATATATTACAGTGCTATATTTACTGTAATATTTATTTATTTATTAGAAATTTAAGATGCTTAAACCTGTGTTTGCAGTTTTATTGGGTTAACTGTTTTTCTTACCACACTGAACATTTTTTTTTTTTTTTTTTGAGTGCTCTGCCCCTATCCCTATTTTTCCCGTAAGCCCTGTTGTTTTTAATGTGCAAAATGCCATAACACAGATTTTTAGGTACACGTGTAATGAATTATAGCAGAACTGACTGTATACACATATATAATTATATATAGTATAACCTTAACAGTTTATTTTAGGAAAGCAACAGAATCTTATCTAATAATGAACCATTTGCACACTGGAAACATATTGTATGCGTGTTTTTTTTATGAAGATATTGGCATGTGAAATACTACTACATTATTTATTAGTGTGCAGTTGGATGATTTCAGTATAATCTTCCATCAGTGTAATCCTGTTGAAGCTTCTGCATTTTGTGATAAATATAACTGGTGAAACAAAGATGCAGAATTTCTCTTGGGGCATCCTAAAATATGCACAATATTGTTGCTGAAAAAATGCTTTACATGTTTTTAATGTTTATTTTTTCACTTTTTTTTTTTCAGTGCATGCATATACGACACATGCACTTTTTTATTTTTTTCAAAGGATTTTTTGAATTACTTTTGAATGTGATTAATTGTGTTTCATAGCACATTTGTGCAAGACTGCACTTTCATTCCACACCGATAATAAACATTTGGAGATTAGGAACTTTAAGCTCATTCACACACTAGGTATTGACTTTCTAATAAGAAAACACATTACAGGGAGATAAAAAAAAAAAAAAAATCCTTAACATTATTTTCAAGCTATTTCCTACTTCTAAAGATGTGAGCATAATGCAACATCTTCAGCTTTATAGCTGCTTAAAAACTAACGAATGTATTTAATGGATAGATATAAGAACATCTCATTAATGAGATACAAGCATCTTCCCAAAAAAGAAATCCTTCACTGCACCTGTATTATCCATCACCTGACCAATTTTATTTTAATGCTGTTTCTTATATCATCAGGGTGGTGAAAAGAACCTGGAGAGATGAATATGCCATTTTTTTTGAAGAAATGAGTATTCGTACCTTTCATTAATGCGACGCCTCCGTAGCCAGGAGCAGCAGTGTGTAGCACACACTTCTTGATTAGAGGGTTCGAGCCCGTGACCACCAAATACGGAAAGGTCAGGGAATGACAACCGAATATATTCCCAGAGCAATATGGCCTTAGTTGCTAATGCTCCTAAAAACCAAATAACAAAACAAATAAGTAATGCAACTGTAGTCTGATCATGGTTGAATTCTATTTGCATCTATTTATGTAGTGGTGATCAATCTTTTATGTTGAAAGGCTCCATTGGAGATATATTGAGACTGCTGGCCAGGCAACATACTATTTTCCTCTGGAAAAACTAATGAAGATGCATCTTCCTCAAAAAATAACTTAACTGCAGCATTTTAGCTTAAAGTTTTTTAAAAATTTTATATTTAATTATGATCTCTTAAGTACTTGCAGATGTGTCACATATATCAAAACATTGGGATGCATGCCTGTATTTGAACAGTCTCAAAGCTGACTAATGTCAAGAAAAGCTATAGGTTTGTTTTACCTCTAGGATATCTAATATTACTAGTGATAATTTTCAAAATTATTTTAATGGCCAGGTAATTTAAACCATGAGCCAGACTCAGCCTGTAGGCTGTACTATGAGAACTTCTGATGCAGCAAATAAATGGGAGGCACAGTTATAAATATACATTCATATATATCCAACATCTTCTCCTTTAATATTGTTATACAACACATGAAGAACCAGTAGATGTAAAATTTAACATATTCTTCATTTTTGTATAACCAGCAATCCAACGATAAGAGCAGAAAGTTTTGTGATCTTTTTAACTTTGAAAAGATTAAAAAACATGGTAATTGTAGGGGAGCATCAGAAACAAAAAAAACCCATATAATAATGTTAAACAAATACTGCACACACATATAGGACAAGAATCAAAGGCAATTCTTGGTACAATGTTTAAGCATTGTATCCTCTTAACCAGAGATCCAGACAGATGATCTTTCTCTGAATATGTGCATAATATACTTCGCCCAGGCACCAATGAACTGGGTCTCACATTTTATAAGTCTGTTCTGTGTAGTACACTACATTGAGTATTATACAATAAAACAGCTTTTGCTGTAAGGGTTGAATAAATTTTAAAGAGCTAAAGAAAGAATAGGTCATTAAGTCCCTGTAATGTGGACTTGGGTAATTTTGTGACAGGTGCATGATTTTTTTTCTCCTTTTCCATTCTGTGTACTCACATTTCAAAATACTGTGAAGTAAGCTTCATTTATCCATAAAATCATGGATAGTAGTTATCACTTGTAGTCTTGTCAAAGACATCAGCAAGAATTCAATAACTTTTTTGTCATAGGAATGTGGAAACACATCAAGCAGAGGAAAGGTTCTTCTGCAGATAGCATGTCTTCTCTAACATCCTGTTTGCTAATAGCTCTCCAGTGGATTGTCTTCTACATGTAATAATTTTGATATAGAATGTAGCATAAAATAAACTACTATGCATTCATTCATGTTGTTGGCTTTAACTTTTGCTGGTTTTCTGTTGGGGTCCTTATCACAAATGAAACCCACAGTCTCAGTTTTAACCTCTGCCTAAAACAGCATCAACTTTTGCTTTCTTATTCTTTCGAATTGCTTACTAGGTCAGGTAGTAAAATTTCATAATTTGTCTCTTTATACTTCCTTCAGGTGAATTATCCCGAGTGTTTTAAGAGGTGTTGCTGCTTTTGTAAGAATTTAAACTTTAAATTAGTTATTTAAAGTTACTGTAGACTACAAGCCATTACATACTCTTAACTGGCTCAACTGTGTTGTTTACGTAAATTTGCATCCTTTTTTATTTAAGAATAACAATAGTAAGGGAAACATTTGCTTGAATCACAGTGTATTTATTTATATACCAATGCACAGAGTAGTTAATAATGGGACAAATAGATTATCAATGTCCCTCAACTAAACCCGGATAGGTTTGCACTTGATGTTCCTCCTTTCTGCAATGACTGCATAAGAGTTACTCTGTTTCAGTGAATTTCAGAGATGTGGTACCCACAAGTATGACTTTTTTGTATAATCTTCATGTATGGGCCTCCCTTTGTAGAACCTCAATTGCTTGAAAATATAGATGGCTAAGTCTTTCCCTATCATGAAAATATAAATAATTAAACCCTGTGAATTTCTGTTCAAGTGAAGAACATGCTTGAACTTGCACTTTATGAAAGGTGGTTGTAATGTTTACTATACTTTAGAGATATACTATATTATTCATAGTAAGGAGATGGTGTATAAAAAAAAAAAGCATGTGAGCACTTGAGATAAAATGGGTATCGGGGATTTTAATTGAGCCAGTCTTACTTTGTAACTCCTTGCCGCACCAAGGTACTGTTTAGTCCTTCAAGTTGAGCCAATATCCTACTTGTCACCCTTAGTACCATCAATCCTACAATATAATTTGAATACAAGTGATAATCACACACTGTTTGTTCACAGCTAGTGTCTCTTTTTTTGTGAATAAATATAATTATCTCGGTATATTTTCAGTACTGTATATGCCTAAATATTTTTTTGTTTGTTTTGCACATTGTAAATAAATTGATTATAATTCTTTCTAACATTTCTGAAAACAGTCATATAAAAAAGAACTAATTTTAAATGATCCTAAATTTATTATTCATGTTGTTCCTTTTATCTTGGGAGCAACTTGTTTTTTTATGCAAGTGCCTTGTTTCATAGCATATGTTAGACAAACTAATGTTTTCCCATTCTGCAGTTCTCATTTCAAATTTTGTCATGTGCATGTATTTTGTTTGCTAAATCCTTTTTGCTCACTTTAAAGGCATTGAAAGTGGTGACTCTGCTTTCAAGCATTCCTCACACCACCTAAGATGCTGTCAGACACATAGTGCTCATCACAGTTAATTCAGTATCTTCAGGTTCCCAAGTAATTCATATCGAATTACGGAGCTCAAACATGCCTTGAAATATCTTCAGATGGTGCGAAGGATGTTTTCAAAGTTCTTAAAATCTTACTTTTCGAGATTGCCTTTAAATGAAGTGTTTAAAATCAAATTAAAAAGAAAGTAGAAAGCAAGTTTGTTAACATATACTATACTAAGAAATGTGCAATTTCACATCAGGTTTCCAAGATCCCTTGTATAGTCACAAGTCAGACAGATTGTACCATAAATATCCATTTATATTAGTGAATAGTGTTCAATAATTGTATTGTTCTGTAAGTTTCTGACTAGACTAAGTTATTTGGTACACAGGCTAATGATTTAATTTGCAAAATGACATCACCCCTGTACAACCACTGAAGTTCTGGTTTATACTCTCCTGCCTGGTTGATAGCAGGAAAATGTATGTCCAAGAATACAATGGCATAGTTGCAAGTTCTGACATGTGTAGTAGTTGTAAATTGGCCTTAAGTTTATGTGCTGCAAATGTGAACCATTTTGTGAGATGCATAGTGTAGAAGATTTGAGGACTGAGTAACATTTTGTTATATATAATGTTGTGTTTAACACGCTATGAGTGTTACAGAGACTGAGAGAGAGAGAACATGCAGGTTTATGGAGACACGTGTTTGAAGAAAACTGCAATTTTCAAGTGGCACAGGTGCATTACACAAGTTGGAAAATCTGTGGCTGACTACTTGCAGCCTAGACAGTCAAGACTTCCATCACCCTGAACAAATTGCAAAGACCCAAGAGAATCACATTCCATCAGCTAACCAGCAGAATATCAATTTCATATGGCAGTGAATATGCGATTGTTACAGAGCACCTTAAAATATCTTGAATCTGTGCTCGCTGGATCCCACACTATTTGACACCTGATAAGACACAAAACCACATAAAAGTGTATAGATAAATACTAACATGGTTTGAGAGAGAACGCAAAGAATTTCTTAAGTCACATAGTGACTGGTGATGAGACATGAATCAGTTATTATGATCAAGAAACACCTCACAAAATGGCTAACTCTTACAGCACATAGCTTAAGGCCACTTTGCAACACCAGACAACATGTCAAAACTTGCAACTCTGTCAGCATATTCTTGGACATACTCTATTGCCAACTGCTGGCAGTTTGCTAAAACTTGGGTGGTTGTACTGTGGCACTGCCATTCAGCAAATTAGCTGATCAGCCTATATGTGAGTTAAAAAGTATATTGTCCCAACCATGGGTAACACTACAAGGAAAGATAAACATAGCAATTGTGCTGTAGTATGGCTTATTGGTGTGTATAGAGTTGGTATTTTTAATTACCTTTCCAATAATGATTCCCTTACATTCCAGCTTTGCTAAAAAAAAACCCTTCCTCAGAGATCCCAATAATGTACCAAGTATTAAAATATTAGTTGGAATTATGTTTGTAATATAATGCATATTTATAATATAAGTACGGTGCACGCTGCTATTGTGATCACAGATAATGTTATCCTGATCAGACGTATACTAATAACATAGAAAAAATGTTTATTGCAATCAGCGTTTTGGTTTATGTTATTGCTTTTTTGCCCTATTGTGGATTTGTGCTTGTGCAGTGGAAGTGATTATAAAACATCCTGATTTGTTTTCTTGAACTTTGACAAGTTGCATGACTAGTTACTGCTGTTGCTGTGTACAGTTCTGTGTATGGTTATTGGTGTTGTTACTTCATGAAAAAAAGCTGCCAGTAAGTTGGTATCTATACCCACTTACTGTTTTACAGCACAGCATTAGCCCTTTTCTAATTTTTGATTTTAATAATTCTGGATTTGTTTTTAATAGTTTGTATGGATTTCCAGAAACCTGAATATTCAGTTTTATTGATGACTTTCTCGAAGAAATAGCAGACAGTCAAATTAAAGTATTTTATGTTGCTTGATTTTAATGTTTTCTTTCTGTCCCCTTTCACTTTTTTCAGCTCTGCATCAAGGCTGTAACATCAGCAGCATTCTTGTTTCTTCAGTTATTGTTGTCAATTAAGCTGCATCCCAAAGTGAGTACAATAAGTGGCATCCTGTATGTGTAAATGAAATAAATTTTATATAGTGATATTTAAATTTCAAGTTTACATGTATATGTTTCTGTAGTAGCTCCCTTATTATCAATATGACAAACCAAATGCCCCACCAGGGCTGCATTAATACTATGGCGAAACTGGCCATGGTCCTCACCTGAAGAGGGGCCTCATTTTCAGTGTAAATATTTTCTAAAGTAGTCATAAAAATTTCTACAGATGATGGTGTATGGATGAATATTATATTAAAGGGGCTTCACATTTAAATATGACCATGGGACCTATATCATCCTTAATCTGACCCACAGTTTCTAAAATGCTCTCCAAGTAGTAGCACCCCCATTAAGAATCGCTGGGTTAGATTAATGTGCTGTAGAAGGACAACCTCTCACTGGATGGCTACCTGGTGAATGGCAAGCTGTGGCAATCTCAGGTTTGTGATGTTCCTGTTTTCCTCAAATGTTGTTGGCAATCTGAAGGACACTACTGTTTGTTGTTGTGAGAGTCTCTCTCTGGTATGTAGTATACAGCTCTAAACTGATGTGCTGTAGAAGGATGAGCTCTCACTGGATGGTTACCTGGTGAATTGCAAGCTGTGTTGATCTCAGGTTTGTGACGTTCCTGTTTGCCTCAAATGCTGTTGGCTGCTGCCAATCTGAAGGACACTGCAACTGTTTGCTGTTGTGGGAGTTTCTCTCTCTGGTACGTAGTAGTTTGTAGCTCTGGATGCTGTTTGCCCATTGTTATTGCTCTGATTTGTCGGGGTGATGCTGTTTGATAATTTTTTCTGCCAGTAGTGTCTTCAGAGTATGACACATGCAGTGAAGGTTTACCAGTTTGGCCAACAGTAAGCAACAGGTGGTATTCAGTACAAGCACCAACCAAATGGTTGGTTCCTGTCTTGACTAGTCACCTAATCAACAACCAGTACGTGAAAAAGAAAAAAAAAGGAGGAAAAAAAAGTGAAGAACTACTGAATGAACTAAAACAAAAATTTGCAAGCTTAGACATCACATTGATGTTTAATGAATTTATGAATGTACTGGTAATGAAAGCTGTACCATCAAAGCAGAAACCAGGGGTATAGTATACCAAGGTTATGTGCCAGTGTAACATGGCCTACACAGGCCAAATGTACTGCAAATTAAAAATAGAGATGGAGCTTATCATGCAATAGCTGAGAAACATTCAACCTACAAGCTTCACCATACTGATAAAAGAACAACATAGAAGAGAATTTCTGTAAGCATATATGATACAAGGAACTGTGAACAAAAATTAAGGGCACACCACTTTTCCCCCTCTCCACACAGAGAAGAAAGGAACATGCACCAGTAGGAGCAAACAGCATTACTCCCGCAAACCAGACTAATACCGGTGACCAAGAACACCAGGATCCACAAATGCTTACATATCAGGCAGACTCCAACAATGAGCAACAGCATCTGGTCCTACAATCAATGAACAGCAGAAACAGCAACAAATCATAGGGCATCTGGGCAGGCAACAATGTCACGAACCTGAGATCAGTGTAGCTCACCATTTTCTGGGTAACCAGCCAACCAGAGGTTGTCTTCTTCTGCAGAACATCATCATTGTTATCCTCTATCTTGCTACATGTTCTATCATAGAATAACATTTTATATTATAATAATTCAAACCAAAGGTATATCCTAGTATTTTAATAATTAATATATTATTAAATTTGATTGGAATTATCAAAATATAAAGGATTACTGTAGGATAGACAGATAAATGGAAGGTTTTCAGAGCAAAGTTAGGATGTAAGGGGATTGCTATTTAAAAGTTAGCTGAAAATTACAAACCTATGTGTATTAAACTATACTGTAATGCAGTTGAAGTGTTTATCTTTCTCTAGGCTATTTTTTTTTTGGTATTGATAGAATACCAGTTCTCAAATTTTTGGGAAAGAAAGTTAAAAAAAAAAAAAAAAAAATTGTGTATTTTTCTGTGGTGTTAGGAGATGACAAATATCTTGATATTAATAATTACATGATTAATGCCTTCTTCATTATTTGAAAATGGACAATTAACTGTGCCTTGCAATAAGTGGTTAATTTTTTGTTTACAATGGCATGAGTTATTTGGACTGAAAAATTAAACTTGGTTGGAAGAACTGCTTGAAAATAAATTTCAGAAAAAATGGGTCACAACTTATGTTTCACATGGGTAGAAGTTGCCGAGATTTGTACCTTGGAAAATTTGTCTTGTAATACCTTTGTTCTTGTGATATAAAACAGCTTAAAATTAAAATCATGAAAGTTTAGAAGGTCAAAATCATTTTTTAGTGTACATATTCTGATGGCTTTTTTTAATCTAATTTGTCATAGATCAGTATTGATCTATAGAAATCTACAAATTCCATATAAATATATTTGGAACTAGGAAAAAGTTGAAATTTATATATTTGTTTTAAGTTGGCCTAGCTCCGCCCACTGGTTTGCAGTGATTGGATGATCTATTCCTGTGCATAACTTTGTTTCCTCTGATTTTAAACTAATGCCAAAGAGAAGGAAACCTTGAAACTGTTTCCCACCCTTTGGCACTGGTTTAAAATCAGGAAACGATTTCCCCCCTTTGTGGCTGGTTTTAAATTGGGAATAGATTGTTCAATCACTGCAAACTAGTGGGCAAAGCTAAGCCAGCTCTTCTTTCCTTGTCACAAAGAACCATGGGTAGGTACCATAAAGTAAATTTCAACCTATGAAAATTATTAAATGTTGAAATATTTTAGAACTGATTAAGAAAAATTGTATTTGGAAAAGTAAAATTTTATTGTATATTTCCTAATATTTATTTTTTAAAACAAATGTTTGATTGAAATACTTTTGTCATGCAAAGTGAGAAACAAATTTAACATTCATATGCATTTAAACTAGGTGTACTGCTTGTTTATGTTTTATTATCTACTACTGGTCAAAAATGATAAAAATACATAAATGGAAAAAGGATTCAAGAACGAAAGGGTTTTTCTTATGTTTCTTGTTTTGGTTTAATTAATCCTATGCTGTTTAATTAAAATTTAAAATCATTAACCATCAACTGGGCACATCTAAAAAAAGTCATGAGTAGGCACAGTATACTAAAGTCATGATTCAGTTTCTTTAGGGAAAAAGGCTAGAAATAATTTTAAATTGTGCACGTTGTAGTGCCAAGGTTACAAAAAATTTATATATTTGTTTTAATTGCAACAGAGTACAACAGTGATAAACTTTTTTTTTTATTAAAAAATATTATTAAAAATAATGTTTATGATTGGCACTCTGCCATTATGGAGGAGGAATGCTAGTGTTTGTTGCACACCACTGAAAATATATATATATATATATATCTTTTTTTATTAAAAAATTAAAGTTGGTCATGTTGAAAAAGTTGGGCAAACGAGTATGTTGTAATATTGCATACACTAACTGAGAGAGAGATTTGGTCTTTTTCATGGCCATGTTTCTCAAAATTTTAGTATATTCAATATATATGATAGAATAACACGAAAGTGGAAATACGAAGGTAGAAAAATGAAAATAAGAAGATAGAAAAATGAGGAAGTAGTTTACAAAAATACGAAACTTAACAATAAATAAGGAAAGAAAGACATTATATATATATATATATATATATATATATATTTATTTTTTTTTTTTATAAATATCACCACTATGCCCAGTTGGTAGTTAAAATAAATTGTGTATTTTTTATTAGTTTTCTTTACTGAAAGTATAGTATTTCTACTAGTCGTGGAACAATTTATAAATGTAGATAAGACTGGTACCAGGTTTCTGTATATAATAAATTTTTAAAATAAGTTGTTTTGAATCAATTTCTTATGATAAAAACATACTATGCATTTTAAAATCTTAGATATAAAATTTTAAGTCTAAATGAGATTGCAGTCTCGGTACATCAAAATTAGAAGATAAAACTGAGAGACTTTATCATAAACTTTTTTCAACATATAATCTTTGTTGAAAATTTATATTTACTTGAATTTTTGAAGATGGTGGTCCATTGTGCACAAGTCATTCCTATAAAAAGAGTGGGCAAAAAGGTATATTATTAAATATAATGTAGAGCAACTCCAGTAAGACTTGCCACTAGGAAATTCTGAACTTTCACTACACGTGCGAGTAGTGAAAGTTCACTACTCGCACTTAACTTGACACATTATTGCCTTATCTGCCATTAAACACCAACACACATACACACGTAAAACCAGCTTTAGAAGAGGAATGCGTTACTGACACATTATTCACCTGTACAATAAGGCCCTGCTTTTCGGCATTCTGCTACTATGGAAGTTTTCACTTATATCCACATTCATTATGTTTGGCACTTGTTCCACTTTTTTGGCATGTGCTCAGCAAATGAGTCAGAGAAGGGCATTGGGCACCATTTTATTGTCTGTTTATAGCATGTTTATAGCATATGATAGTATAAACATGTTATTAGGCTTTTATATGCATTTGCAAGTGAAAAAAAATGCTATGTTTCACTTTTCGGTGGGGGTTCTAGAACCTAACCTACTGTATGAGTGGGTCCTACTGTATGCTAATCCAGGAAACCCTGGATTAGCATACAGTTTGAGAAGTAAAAATAATTTAAAGAAATATGTATGAAGGTACAAAAAAGAGAATTAGAACAAATTTATAGCACCTTACTAATTTTAATGAACCCCATCTCATTTTTAGGTACATCCCAATCAGGAAACATCCATATTGAATTGCTGCATGTTTTTAACAGTCTTTTGGTGTACAAGGTTCTTAATAAAATGTGCAACGTATTCAATTTTGGTGCATATTGGATAACACAGAGCATTATTTTCTTGCATATAAGTATGTACTGTATATATGCGGCAACAAACAAGTCTTATAGATAACATCTGGTTACATAATACGAAGTAGTTTACTGTTACAGACAGCAGAAAATTGGCTAACTTGTTGCAAAATGCAATTTATGTTATGTAGTTCATTTTACTGATGTTTATCATAATTTATAAGCTCAATATCACTAAGAATTGCTATTTTTAGGAGAACTGATCATTATTCAGCAATTCAAAAATTTCAAAAACAGCAATTCAGATCTACAATGTGCATCTAATTTAGGTAAGAATTTAATTGCATAAAAAAAGTGAACATTATTTGAGAAATAAATGTAGAATTTAAATTCAAACTAATCATGTTCCAATACAATAGTATAGTATTATGTTGGAACATGTAATTTTTTTTTTTATTTATCTGAAAAATCATTTACAAAAAAACTCTCAAAACATATAAAATGAAGTTAAAAGATTTACAAAGCTAAAGAAAAACATAATACAACAGAAAAAGGGGTTGTACATTAAGATATAAATTAACAGTCTTATTTTGCATTTCCTTGTTTTGTATTACAAATCCTATAAATTTTCATTATCATCTTATTTATGAAACAAATGTTATGATGCAATTTTTTTTTTAAATCTTGTATTAGATACTTAATTTAATACTAAGATTTGTTGAATGAAAGGATTATTTTTAAAAATGAAAAGCTGAAGCACACTGCACAACAAATAAACAAAAATAGCTCCTGTGAATCAGCACTGATTGACTATACTGGCAAGTGATTAGAAGGTTTCTAGATACTGCAAGAGTTTTGCAGTTGCCATCTCTATTAAATTTCCATATAGAAGAAAAACATCAGTAGATTAGGCACAAATTATAAGAACAAATGGAGAAATGCCATCAGAACCTGGAGACTGAGTATTAATATTGGCCAAATAATATCTTTTGGAGGAAACTTTTTCCAATGGTTAACAACTTGCTACCTAAAGGAAAATTTTCTAACTCCTTTAGTTTGAATTTATTCCTCATAATTCTAACATAATTTGACTCTTTTTCCACTGACTTTTCTGATGACCTTTTAGACCTGGATTGAAAACTATGAGACTGAGTCAATCTGGATTGGAAAAGTCAGAGACATTTTTGGGCTTTCTTTTCACTATACTGAATTAATCAGCCTATGGTGAAGTTGCTTGACAAAAAAGTATCCTCTTTTTCTTCTGTCAAATTGGAAAAAAAAGTTCTAAAAGTAGGGGGCAAGTGGATTAAAAATCCAATGCCACATATTTGTGCGAGGAAGCAGTTAACATGTTAACAGCAAGAAAGTTTCACCCTTTTTAGGGCTTTGTTGAATTGTCCCAAAGATTTTTAATAAAAAAATAAGTTTACAAGAAACAATTCTATTAAAAATCTTCGGGACATTTATATATATGCAATTTGAGCACAATCATCTTTTCTATCATCACTTCCTGAACTTGGGGTCTTCTTAACCCTTAACCAGGAGAAAAAATTTCTAATAAACTGAGATGACCAGTAACGGTTAAAGAAGTGAAGCAATTATCAGAAGGAATGGGCAAAAAGAATGGTTCTTTTAAGATAAAGTAAATTTTACCCACTGTTTTGAACATTCCTTCTAATACTTTTTCCTCCTGGAAAAAAAAAAAAGAAAAAAGTCTTTGGGTCTCCTATACCCCACACCTGGTACAGGGTTATGATACAAAACATGTGGAAAATGTCACATTGTGTTCTATAATCTCTGCTTGAGGGAGCACCACTAAATATCAGGTAGCTGTTCATAATAAATCAGCCAATGTATCTCCAAAATGGAAGAAGTCTAAAATAGCATGCCAAGAAACAAAAACATTTTTTTTTTCTGATAAGTATTCAATGAAAGAAAAAAAAAAAAAAAAAAAGTTGTCATTCACAACAACAAAACTGTACACTGTACCTACCTTAACAAAAGTGGATATCTCTGAACTGCACCCATGTTGTTCATTCCTTAGGTTAAAAAAGGTAACAAAAAATGCCATCTATTTCGGTAATTTACTATGAACTAAAATGATGCTTTGCACTAACTTGTTCATCTAGTAAAAATCCCGTACTTTGAGGTTTTCAGATCTAAACCCTTTTTATTCCTTTACTATCGCACACCATCTGGCATCTCTCATATTGTAAAGTTAAACTTCATGACTGGGTTGTCACTCATTGTATCACTGGAGTACCTAACTGCCCACTGATGAGAGGCCAACAAGCTTCGAAATGGTGCCATATGGGTGGTGGTATCCACCGAGAATAAGTAACATTAGTTTTCTCTACTGGAGAATCATTGCTTATTTAAGGTAGTGAAATAACAGGCAACTTGTTCACAATAAGAGATATTACAAAAACAAGCATTTCACCTACTTTGGTAATTTACTACAAATTAAAATGATACTTTGTATTAACTCGTTCGTCCTTAGGTTATTATATGTTTGTCCTGGTAAGAGCTGAGAGGCAGGTGCTATGAAGACGAGATAAAAGGTTGGTACATAGCTGATTACAAAATGTAGAAACCAATTATGACAGATTTTTGAAGCTCAAAAGTGAATCATTTTGAAGATTTTGTGGAAAAGTAACAAAAATATATATATGAGAGGTAACTATTGCCAATGTCCTATTTTTGTTCTATGTAATAATGTTTATTTTTCCCATTTCTTTTAGTACAACCCTTGTAATGTGGAGGTCTTAGTGTTAACAGGAGAGACTGCTTCTACAGGGATGGGATACACTTAAATAGAAAGGGTGCAAGAATATTTGCTGATGCTATCGAGGCAGTGTTAGGTGGGTCGGAAAACTGCTAGCTTGGGGGGATACATGGACTAATAGATTAACAGTAGCCACTGGCAGAAGTGAAAGTGATTCTTGCACTGCTTCTATTGGAATGAGCAGCAGTCTGGAAAACAAGATGCAGGGTATTTCAGAGACTGCTGAGAGTCATTGCGGTACAAGTAAACAGTTAGGGTAGCTAAGATTAGGAACAGGTGCATTTATACTTGCATATACACCAATGCTAGGAGTTTGGTAAATAAATTTGATGAATTTGAGGTATTGCTCAAAGCATCAAAGGCAGATATTGTTGGGATATCAGAGGCGTGGTGTCACACAGATATAAGGAATGCAGAACTGGAATTTGGGGAGTACAATGTGTTGCTATTAGTTAATGCTATTAGGTTATGCTATTAGTTAAGAAACACATAAAATCCAAGGAAGTGAAGGCAGTCGACATCACTGGACAGTGCAGTGCCGAGTCAGTTTGGTGTGACATAAGCATTGGGAAATCAAAATTGAGAGTAGGAGTGTGTTATAGGCCTAATGACTCTGATGAGTATAATAAGAAACGGTACAGGGAAATAGAATGGGCCAGTAAATCAGAGCGTCTTATAATGGGAGATTTTAATTTCCCAGATATTGACTGGAATTTGTGGGTTGGTCACTCACACACTAGCAGGGCTTTTGTGGATTTATTGGATGATTGTTTTCTACATCTGCATGTTCGTAACTAGAGGGAGTAATAACCTTGATATGATTATCAGTAGTGATTCTTCATGCATTAACAATCTGCAGATAAAGGAACCACTAGGTGGCAGTGATCATAGTCTGCTGAAGTGGGATTTACTCAAAGAGGTAACTACCATCAGGGGTAAAGGGAAAGGTTTTTGCTTTCGTAAAGGTGACTATGGTGGTCTGAGACAGTATTTAAATTCTATACGATGGGACCAACTGATGATGTTACCAACGGCAAATTCAAAATGGAAAGCATATAAAGAATTTATCTTGGAAGCTACTAGGCTTTACATACTAACTAAGAAATACTGTTCAAGGTTTAGGTCTAAATGGATGTCAGATGAACTAATGAGACTAGTGGGAGAAGGCAGAGAAGAAAAATGCCTGGGATACATATAAATTAATGGGTGACATGGAAGCCTGTGATAGATATAAGCTGGTCTGTAACCAAGTCACAAAAGAGATTAGGCAGGCAAAGGCAGATTATGAGAAATCCTTGGCAAAGGATGCAAAGAAAAAACAACAAAGAGTTCTTTACTTATGTAAACTCTAAAAGGAAAGGGAAGAATCAGATTTGTCCACTGGATATTGATGGTTCAACTGTTAATGATCCTGCTCAGGTGGCTAACAAACTAAATGAGTATTTTACATCTCCATTCACCCATGAGGAGTTATTCAGAGAGGGGAATGCCAGAGGTGAGTTAAACTCTGGCAGTGAGCTAGATGATTTTGTAATAACTGAGAGGAAAGTGGAGGAGGAATTGTTGAAGATAAACATAAAAAAGACACCCGGGGTGGATGGGATCTATCCAGTTATATTAATGGAGTCAGCAAAGGAAGTAAGCAAACCCTTAGCCATAATTAGGAGAGCTTCTTTGGTCTCAGGAGAGGTACCCATGGACTGGAGATGTGCAAATGTGACCCCAATTTGCAAAGGAGGATCAAAGGGCGACACAAGTAATTATAGACCTGTTAGTTTAACTTCTGTTCCAGGATAATTAATGGAGGCACTGGTTAAAGAAGCACTGCAGGATCATCTAGACAAGGCTTCAGTTATAGCTCGGACACAGCATGGTTTTGTTAAGGGAAAATCTTGCCTGACCGATTTGATTGGATACTATGATGTGGTCATAAAGGAACTGGATGCAGGGAATAACTTTGATATCATATATTTTGATCTTAGAAAGGCTTTTGATACTATTGCACATGGAAGGCTGCTGAACAAAATTGGAGCAGTGTGGCATTGGAGGCAAATTTCTGCAATGGATAAAGGGATGGTTGAGTGGGAGAAGACAGAGAGTGGTAATCAATGGACACTGCTCATCGTGGAGTATTGTTATTAGTAGAGTCCCTCAGGGTTCAGGGTTGGGTCCATTGTTGTTTTCTGTATTTATAAATGATATTGATGATGGTATATCAAGTTTGCAGATGATATGAAGGTTGGCAGGGTTGTTAAGGACACTAATGACAGTTATGCTGCTGCAACAGGATCTAGAAAAGTTGAGAAGATGGGCTGAGAGGTGGCAAATGAAGTTTAACACTGACAAATGTAAAGTACTACATATGGGAAGCAGTAACCCCAAAGTGATGTATCTGGGGGTAATATGAAGTTTTCTGAGTAGTGCAGATGGTCTGCAAGAGTAGCTCATAGTGTCTTGTCAATGATATAGAGGAATTTTTCTAAGGATAAGGGGGTGATTATCCCCTTGTATAAGGCAATGGTCAGGCCACACCTTGAGTACTAAATACAGGTCTGGAGGCCTCATTTTAAGAAGGATGTAGAGCTGTTGGAACGAGTACAGAGAAGGGCAACAAGATTAGTGAATGGAACCAAGGGTTGCTCTTACGAAGAAAGGCTTAAATTTTGCAAATTACAGTGTCTGGAGACTAGGCACCTGCAAGGTGATCTGATTGAGGTGTATAAAGCCTTGAATGGTTTGAGCATGCTCAATGCTGATTTCTTCCTCCTGCTCAGAATAATCACCTGAGAGGGCATAAATTCAAATTGAGGAAAGAAAGCTGTAGGATAGATGTGCAGAAGTTTGTCTTTAGCCAGCGGGTAGTTGGTTGGTGGAACAGACTTCCATCCTTTGTTGTGGAAGTTGATAGCCTAAATAAATTTAAGGCTGAGCTGGACAGGTATTTGGAACGAACGGAGGTGTGAAATGGGAGCTTTTTTTTTTTTTTTTTGGCTGATGCTGCATAAGCTTGCTTTCTTGCATCATATGCCTCTACTAATGCTAACGCTAATTAATAATTTATATAAAGATTATTACTAACCACTATAAAATTTTTATTAGTTACATGATTCAAATAACAGGCTGGCACTTACTCCATATCAGAATTTTACAAGTATATTACTGAAGACAACCAAACAAATGAGCCACTAATCCAGGTAGTGCTATCTTGCTTACTAATGTTAACAAGCTTTGGATCTTGGCATACAATCACAATTTTAGGAGCAACATTTTTCAGCTTTGTACCAAGGGCTAAAATTCAAAGACCATGGGTTGTCAGCATATGTCATATACTCTGCTCAGTTTGTAGGATGAAAAAAAACTCAATTTGTAGGGCAAAAAAAAAAAAAAAAAAACTCAATTTGTAGGGCAAAAAAAAAAAAAAAAAAAACAATGTGTCCCTGACTGAAGACTAACTTAGTCATACTGTGAAAAAAGTCTATGAAATCTTCCTTCAGTTTCAACAGCATTCAAACTTGGGCCTTTCTGAAATGGTCTAAAGAAGAGTAGTCATCTGCTGTGCCAACCACAAATACTTAATTATGCTGCTGCTAACAGGCAGAGGTGAAATATTCCCCTTCCCCACAGACAGATAAATTACCTAAGAACATATATGGTCTGAGTTGCCTTGGTGCTAATTAAAAAACCCAACAATGGATAAATGTGCCATTTATTTGTATGTACTAATTACTGATATTAAAAATGAAGTAAAATGTGCAATTTTTTTTTTTTTTTTTTTTGACATGGATAACCACATAAACTAAATCACCAAAAGTATAAATATTTTTTTTGTTCGATATAAGTGCTCAATAATTAATAAGGTTAAATGTTTTTGATGTCATTTTTGGAATGGTATATTATTTCAAACAGTTGTCATATTATTTTTACATTTATGTACACAATATATATTATATGCATCTAATAACAAACAACAAGAATATTATTAAAAAAGTAATTAATTTTGTATATAACAACAAGTTCTTAAAAACTCCTATAAAATTCGGGTTCCAAAAACATGAAAAATAAATGTAAAAAATTCAACAACTTTCATTTACAGTATAAGTTCAGAATGCTCACCAAGAATCTACAGTATTTGGACATTACACCAACTTTCATCAGCAGGTCTTTTAGTGTGGAACAGATGACACTCTGTATAATTCCGAGCTTTACAGAGGTTGTCTAGAATGGATGTTAAAATCTATTCCTTACTCTCTAGAACATCACTGCACACAATTCAGTATGCAAAGCTACCTTGCACAGTTTGCAGTCCAATCCCATGAGGATTTTATTTGCAACTTCCACATGATGTAATAGTGACCCAGAAGATGTTACTGGTAAAATATTTCTTTACACTTTGAATAAATCATCTGATTCTCATGCAAAGATAATATATGAGAGTTATTGCATATAGCAGGCACCACTGTACTGTAAGTCTAACAGCAACACTGAAGTGAGGACAATATGGACACTGGTAGGATCCACATACTTCACAAATGTTCAGAACAAAGAGATCAAATGTTTCATAAATTATTTCCTTGAAGCGCTCTGTATTAAAGAAAATGAAATTATTTAAACTATCACAAAATACTGAGTGTCACTAATTAGAAAGCTTATCAATTAAAAAAATATAGTGAAAAGACCATTAGAAATTGGGAATAGGCATATCATAAGATAAACTGAAAAGCTTTAATTTCTTTTAATAATAAAACAAATATTTGTAGAATAAAACAATAAGAATATGAATAATTCAACCCTCCCTCTCTTTTTTTCACTTCAGTTTTATATTCCGCATTCATGATCCATACTGGATTTCATTTATTGTGGTTTTTTTTTTTTTTGTAATGTGTTTTTTTATTGCATTTCTGTTATATGATGATGGTTACCATAATAATCTTAAAGCTGACAAAGGTGCACATCACTCAAAAATCAAAAGAACCTGTGGGATTATAATTAAATTTAATGTGATTCTCTCAGCAATGCAGGTTGGCAACCAGGAGAGCCTCTGAAGTTTTGTCAATGATTCATTGGAACCTTTACCAGTACGGACAAAGAGGTAATTGTACCTTTTATAAAAAGCAAGATTCATTAACTATTTGGAAGGTGGAACTTTTTAAAGCTGTATGACTAGCAGATAAAAAAAAAGTGCATGGGTACATTTTATTATATAGATATAACTGTCACATATTTCATATCATGATATCAGTTTTACAATTATTTCATTTACTATATAATATCAGTGTAGTGTAGATACACCATAGTTTACCCGTAAATTTGAACTATGTATGTAGTGTGAAAGCCTTCACAACAAGATAGCTGGTATTGCACTACTTCAAATAAATAATGCTTCTCTAGTAGAGAAGACTACTGTTATTTATTTTCAGGGGATACCACCACCTAGATGATCATTTAAAGCTTTTTGGCTTCATCATCAGTGAGTGGGCAGGTACTCTGGTAATGCAACATGCCATCACAGTTGCGAAGCGCCTTACAGAGGTTGTCTTGCAACTGTGATGGCATGTTGCATTACCAGGGTACTTGCCCACTCACTGATGATGAAGCCAAAAAGCTTTGAAATGATCATCTGAGTGGTGGTATCCCCTGAAAATAAATAACAGTAGTCTTCTCTACTAGAGAAGCATTATTTATTTGAAGTAGTGCAATACCAGCTATCTTGTTGTGAAGGCACCCACAATATGAGATACAATTAAAACGATGGCTTTCACATTACATACATAGTTCAAATTTATGGGTAAACTATGGTGTATCTACACCGATATTATATAGTTAATTACCTAAACCCATAAGAAATTATGCCTTGTGCATTTCATCATCTAATAAAGTATTTCTTATAAACACGTGGAAATCAGCAACAGCTGCTTTTTTTTTTCTTGCTACATTCAGATTAAAGCTTTTCTGTTTAATTATTTATTTTTCAACTTATTGCACTCCCCCACTAATATTAACATAAATTCTTCCCTTTTTTTTTTTTTTCAGTTTTTAAAAGCCCAAATCTTGGTCAAAATTATGCTAAATATCACCTTTAGCATAATAAAATCTATTCCTTAATTCTTTTGTCTTTTTGCATTTTTAAGTTTATAAAAATTCACAGAGAGGTAACATTTTAATTTATTAGTCACCTCACAGGGTGTTTGACTGATATAAATGTTACCTCTCTCTTTGAACTCTTTCTTTGTAGGTCACAAAGAAAGGCCTCGAAGGCATTGAGTCTGATCCCTAGTATAAAGCATTGCTTAGACCACATCTGTACTGCTGTGTACAGATTTGGAAGCAGTGTCTTAAAATGCACATGGACATCCTTGAAAGGGTGTAAAGAAGAACACAAGATTAGTCAGGGATACAAAGAGGTTCTCTTACAGGGAGAAAGTGCAGTTTTATTATTTGCAAAAAGCCTGTACACCTGTATAAGCTGATTTGACTGAGATATTATAAGGCTTTTAGAAGTTTGAGTAAACTGAATTTTGGAATTTTTTTTTCTTTCTCTTTCTACACTAAAATGGAACATAACATAGATAAGAGGTCACAGATTTAAACTTAGTAAGAGTGACTGTAGGTTAAATGGAATGACATAAGCATTGATTCCTTTGAGTGTATCAGCCTGAAGAAAAGAGTTAATGCATCCGAGTGCATGACTGTTTGAGGCTCATCATGTACTCAAACTGAATACAACTGAATGATAGAGCCTTCTTTTGCAGTCCTATAAGCAGTTGTAATTCTGGGTGACTCAATCGGATAGCACTATATTGGATATATGTAATAAGGATAGTACAATCTAAAACTAACATCGATAAAGAAAATAAAAGATGATATTGCTATACATGTAGGTACTGATGATATTAACCTTTTCGTCAGCGAATCTGCCACAAAACATGCTTTAAAATATTTGGTGGGTTCTTATTTTGACTATTGTCCAGTGCTTGAGTATATAATTATCAAAAATCAAATCAGAATTTAAAAAAAAAAAAAAAAAAATCCATAAAAAATTTCGTAAATAAAACAAATTCTCAGGTTCAGTTTTTGTAAGCCCAAACTGGTATTTTTTGTGTTCCCATCTGTTATGAACTGGCTACAATTAGTTGGAAATGCTGATAAGAGATGCCAGCATTACTAGAAAATTTTAAATCAATTCATACCTTAATGAACATATCGTTTGAAGTTATTTTAAAAACATAGATCTATGTATATGGTATCAGATCCCACACATGAAAAATTGTCTACATATTAGTCAGGTTATGAGATATGAGATGATATTGAGAAAAGGGCACAAGTTAGATTTATGTAAGAGTGGCTAGAATTTCACTTAGGCATGACTTGAGAAGGTTTATGTCCTTGTCAATTGATTCCAGGTTGATGAAATTTTTCCCAACATGGCCTGCAAAAGTACTGCATTTGTAAAGATGGGATACATTTAACTAGAAAAGGTGAAAAAATATTTTCTGATGCCATTGAGGCAGTTAGTTTTTTTTTCTTTTGAAAACTTATATTGGGGAGGGGGTATTAATGATAGTCAAAATCAGAAGTAGATAGGTTCTCCGAAGCATTCAAGGGGTGTATATCCAACGGATAACTAATGAGTCAGTGTGGTATGACAATTATTGGGAAAACAGAAATGACAAGAGAAAGCTGTTCTTTCAAACCAAACAGCTTGTATTTTCAGAAGTATTTCTGATATAATTCATAAAACATATCAAAATCATAGATCAAACACATGTGTACCTCAAAATACTGTAATACAATGTTAATGGACAAAAATTATGTCATTATAAGAACTGGTAACATTTAGCAGTGATATGCATTATATATTATCACTTACAGCAGAAAACTAATATAAATAATTCTGTAAAAAAAAATACTGCTTATACTTCAATCTGCATTTCAAGAATCAGTGTTTCTTCAGATAAAGAAAACAGTAATTCAAGAAATATGAATTTGAGATTTGGAGGTTTTTTTTTTTTTTTAATTAATAATGGAAAAACTCTTCAGCTGTTCTGAAAAACTCTTCTATCCTTCATTAAATACACAAATGCAAAACATCACTACATAAAAGACAATTACATACCTGGCATGTAATAATCATAGACTCTTGCCTTCATAAAGCGAGTGGCATTAGCTACTGGAAACCACCTCTGCACAGTGAAGTTAACACAAGACCATTCATCACCCAGCTGGAAAATTAATTTCAGATTACTGAGTCTTTAAATGAATTCACAGGCACTTTCTTAAGACATTTACAGTACAAACTGGAAATAAAACACCTTATTATGCCCAGGTTTGGGTATACAGTGTAGCAATACATATCTCAAAAAAAAAAAAGAAAAAAGAAAAAAAATTGAAGTAAAGTTAAACAAAGTTGTTTAAACAAAGTTAAACAAAATTCCCCCAGTGATGCTTTTAAATAATGGCATCATAAGTGCTAATTTGACATTTCAAATTACAAAAGTATAGTAAATTGGCAAAACTAATTTAATAGGTATTATTTATTTATTATTCAAAATGTTTTATAAAGATTTCCACAGTAAAAGCATGTTATATTTCTTATTGCAATTTATTTTTTAACTGTTTATATCTATGGCTGCATGACGGCCCTGAATAAGCTGTGGTTTTATTAAGTATTTTAATTATTAATTAAGCATTGTGATTGGTGAATGCTTCAATAGATAAGTCAAAAAGTTAAGCTGTGCATCTAGCTTAACTCTCCATCAGTACACAATGTGCCAATGGCATTGCACACACACGTGCACACACACACACATATAGAATCACTAAATGAATATTTTTACACTTTGTTTGGTACTTACGTAGTCAAACATGAATACAGCTGTACCAGGATAGACTCTTCCCCTTCTTAAATGTGGCACACTTCCTTCACGAACATAGTTATCTAAATCAGGCTTATAATTAAAATAACCAGTTGGCAAGGCAATCTCTATTACTGCTGTCCCACTTGTATTACTTTCAGATTGAAGAAGCCACCTAGTAAGGAAAAAAACAGAAAATTTTAATGAACAAATAAAACCTTTTACTATAAGAAATAACCATTATCCATTGTAAGCACATACGACATTAAGAGAGAGACTTCTAAAATTATGTGTAACAATAACTCAAAACCATGTAAGGTGCAAAATTCTATTACCTTGCACAACTAACAAAGTTTATTTCAGATTTATTTCTTCCATGATAATGTCCTTTCACCGTCAAATCAAATGCTGGCACTGGAGGGTGGATTAAAAGAAACTCTCTGTCCACATTATACTGGACATCCATCTGAAGAACAGCTAAGCCTGCTCCTTGTGCTAGAATTTCAGCATGTCCCCACACATTAGGCTGGATCTGAAAGGATTTGATTAAAAAGTAAGATTTTTTATTCATTGTTGCCATTGCATTTTTAAAAAAGACTAAATGGCCAGTTGATTAGATATATCAGTATTGTTCAAGGAATCTGGTAAAGAAACATTGCACCAGAGCTAAGCTCAATGTTAATGGAATCCTTCCTCTTGCTCGGGTTATGTCACGTACATGGGGGGGGGGTACAAATTCAGATTGAGGAAGGATGGTTGCAGGCCGGATTGTGCATAAATTTGCCTTAAGCCAGAGGGTAGATGAAAGAACTAGATGAACTGCTAGAGGGGGATAGACAGATGAATGGAATTTTTTTTTGCTGATGCTGTATAAGCTAGCACAAGCTTATGAAAGAAAAAATTCTGTTCTTAAAAATTTTGTTCAGGATGCTGGATCATTTAGGCTGGCCAGGTCTAGTCTTTAGAACAAGGTGCAACCAGAAATTCATAATGGGGAGTTCAGCGTGTATACAGGTAACCCTTGTATAACACAATAGTTAGGTTCCTATAAAATGTCGTATTGTATGAAACTGTTTATACGGGACCAAGAAAAAGTACAAAAAGAGGAGGTATGTTCCAAAAGCTAACAAAAATACACTATTTCGTTAACAAAATGTTAACAAAAATACACCATTCTAGATTTCCTGTATCTTCTGCTCTCTAAAAAAATCAGTAATCTGGTTTTGTTTGCTTTTGCTTGATAACCCTGAATTTCATCATTGGAACTAAGGCATTTTTGAAGCTCCCTTTTGAACTTTGGGATTCTTTCATTCAAGAATCTGCATTCAAAAAATAAGATTCTAATTGCTTGGCTAACTTTATGCCTTCCCATATGTCTTTTAGTGTAAAATTTGGAAGTTTAGAATTTTTATTCTCTGAACTGATTTGGTTTATTTACGATGCCATTTCCACCAAATCTGCTTTGCCAGCCAGCCTCTTTTTCTATCAGTAATTTTTGAACATCTTCAGTAATCATATCTTATTTTATTTCTTTAGGAGCATTGGCGAGTAAGGCCGTGTTTCTCTGCATATATTGTCTATAAATTGCACGTGTCCTGAGGTCAATTTTCTGTTTTGCTGGATGAAAAACCCAGCTTCCCTTGCCCGAGCCCTACTAACTCAGCCACGTTGGAAAAAGACTCATAAAAATTCCTCCCATCATCGACGAGATTCGAACTCAGGTCTTTCCACCCAGTGTGGGGAGGAGGGTGATTCTATCAATTGTGCTACCCACGAGGGCTTCAGTAGTCATATCATCAAAACCTTCCCCGTCCTACCGATGTAGCAAGTTCTACTAGCGCACTGATTCCGTTTTCTGCTGGTTCAACCATATTTTCTGAATGAACTGGCCATACATTGATTTTTCCTGATGTAATGGGTTTTAAAGGTGGATATAATCTTGATCTAATGGCTGAATGAAACAAGTTGTATTAACCTAGTACAACTGTGATGGTAGAAACATAACTTCAATATTTGGATAACTTTGGATAGCCTGGTGTGCTATAAGTAATAAAACTTTGAAATCTAAAATTTTTCCACAAGTTCAACAAGCATAAGTTCAATAACACAGAACATAACACGGGGATTTCCCAACAAAATAAAATACAGGAATTTCTCAATAATTTTTTTAACTAGTGAGTCAACAGCAGGGATTCAATAAGAGTGGAAATGTTGAAAAATTACATCCAACATAATAGCAGGGTTTCCCCACACAAAAGCTCAAAAATATGTGAGATTTGCCGAAATTCTCTAATCGTGTTATATAAGTATTGTGCTGTGCGAGGATTGCCCTGCAATTTATTTCTGCAATTTATCAATCATGTTAGAGTGAAACTGTGTTGTAGAAGTACCGTGTTATATGGGGGTTGCCTGTACCTACTATGTTAATTTTATTTACTGTTTTGCATTAAAAAAATCTATTTTAACTTAGGAAGCCAAGTCTAGTTTTCCTTTTATTTTTTATAATATCTTAAAGTGGGCAATAAAAAGTTTAAAAGCAGGACATTTGTAATAAATTGAACTGGTAGCAGTAAAATATGGATTGCTTGGGGGAGGGGATGCAAATGGAGAGCACCTGTCTACATGGTTTTCAAAAAATTAGAATGAAGCATAAATGCAACTGCTCCTATCCTTTAATTAAGTGTAACAATATTTTAAAATAACTTTTTATTAGCTAAAAATATTTAAAACTTATTTTATTTCCATATCAGAAGTAAAAATAATATATTTAAAAAAATGAAATTACTTACTGTAACTTTCTGACTCATTGCTACATTATCTGAACTTATATACATAGTTTCCTGTTCACCAGCATTGGCACTTGATTCTACCCTTACTTTCATGTTGGTTATGTCACGTACATGAGTGCGAAAAGAGTATTCTATTAGGGCTTGCATTGCAACAATTGTATCCTGAGGGGGAAAAAAAAAAGAATGCAAATAAATATTAGCTTGCTCAATTTGCACACATACTGAAACCAAAAGAGTACAAATTTTAAGATACAATTCCTTTCACAGTAAATTCAGTTTTATCAGAATCAAAATTTTTTACTATTAAACTTGTTTTAATCTATTAGGGAAGGTAAAAATTCTAAAATATGAAACACTATTTTAGCATGAACAATACGTACTTATCACTGAAGCTTTTTTTTTCTGGTCAATGTAACTCTTAACTCTAACATCAAAATGTTATTATCATATTGGATGTTAGTTTCTTTTTCTTTTTAATTTTGTCTGCAGGACTGTACAGTCACATGCATGGGGGGAGGCTCGATAAACCCCTTGTTAAATTTTGGGTGATTATCAGAGCCCTTTGTTAAAAAATATCAGTTTGATAAAATTTAACAGACTATTTTAACTAGGGTGACCCTTAGCTGAGCAAATTGGCAGCACACCCTTGCTAAGGAAAGTGATTGACAGAAGTTAATTGGAAAATCAAAAACTCATTGACAGAGGTTAATCTGGAAAATATTATTTGAAAGTCACTAATACAAAAACTAGTAGCTACTGACAAATTTAATTAACAAAAAGAAAAATAAATTTCTCATTAAACATATTACCAGAATAAAAATCAGAATTTTTTCTGGAAATCATAAGGTTTTTTTTTCAGAAAAAAATCATTTTTTAAGATGAAGTTGTTTGGACTATGAACAAAATAATCAAAAACATTCTATTTATTACATTAATAGCATGCTGTCCTAAGTTTTTCCCTTTCCAATGTTTATGAATCATTAATGATCATTAATTTCACAAAATTTTATACCAGGCTGTGACATCTTGAAAACTGGGTATTTGGTACTTGCATATGAAAGAAAGGTTAACTTTGTTATAGTGGGGGGGGGGGAATTACAGTTTATTCCAGTACAACTTGCTCATCTCTGTACTGCTGTCCCTTATCTTGTCATATTTTGTTCTTGTTGCATCACTGTTTCAGGAAAACCCTGTTGTGATAATGCGTTATCCTGATTTACCATTAACCCAAAATATAATGTACTGATATATACTTTTTATTTATTTATTAATTTTATTCACTGAAGGATTAGATATAGTTAGTAAATGAGAGTGCAAAAAAGGCTTAGTATGTTCTACGTTATTAATCAATTTTCAAAATAATGAAAGGAATTACCTCAATATATGCACGTAGGATGTTTCTTTACTAACACTCTCCTTGAATTTAAACGAATATTAAAATAAAATGAATTCTACCCTTGGAGGAAAACCATTAGCAATCCAGCATACCAAGAATCCACGGTTGGAGAGCGCTAAACTCATCACCAAAATACATCAGAACTCCAACGAATGACAATGAGCGGGAGAATTTAGGATTTTCGGAAGTTATTTGTTTTAATTTATAGACACAATGTCTTCTCCCACTTGCTGTCGTTCGTTGGAGTTCTAATGTATTTTGGTGACAAGTTTAAAGCTCTCAGGCCATGAGTACATTGGATCACTAATGGTTTGCCTCTGAGGGTAAAATTCATTTCATTATTTTAATATTCGTTTAAATTCAAGAAGAGTGTTAATGAAGAAATGTCCTATGTGCATATAATGAGATGATAATTCTCATTATTTTGAAAATTACTGAAAGAATGAAAAATTAAACCTGAGTTATTGATAATAATATCATACTTAAGTCTAAAAAGAACAGAGAAACTGAGCTTTAGAATATCTACCAGAGCCGGAACTAGGGTGCGGCGAGCAGGGGCGTCAGCCCCAGGCACATCATTTTAAGGGTGCATTCGACCAGTTATATATTTTAAAATTGCTTCATTTTTGATTTAATTACAGTCCTGTGTTTAACGAACTTCTTTACAGCAAATTTTTTGAATTCCTTTTGGTAATTACATTTAAAAGTTTTTGTAGAATGAAGAAAATATCCATGTAATGAATGGATTACGAGAGACTTTACTTTGAATGCTTTATTTCCACCTTTGGCTTTTAGGCAATTTTAAGCAATTAGACGGCACAAATTAAGGGTTAAAAGGATTACCATTCCAAAATGTAAGTGGAATGTAAAACATATGCAGCCACCTATCCCACATACCGAGAAGTCATGTTAGTCAACTGCTTTGTATAGCCAGTCAAAAGATTAAGGCATATTCCCGACACGGATAATAGCTTCTGGTCAACTTGTGTTCTTTGTTTAAAATAAAAATTTTATTAAAAGAAATACTGCATTATCTTTGTATGCACTACTTGATTCCAGAAATTTTTGTGAGATGTTTTTTATAATTTATAATAATGTTTTTTCACATTATTATAAATTCAGGATTTATAATCACTTACAGAAAAAAAGTAAGGGAGGAATAGTGTTTTACAAATTTCGAAAATAACAGAGAAACTCCAATTATAAACTTATATATAAAGTATGGCCCCTTTTGTGACGTCACACCTCTGAGCTTTTTGGTTTGTCCTCCAGTGCTAACCATTGGAGGACAAACAATTTTTCAAATATCTCTTGATATTTCAACAGATATTTGAAAAATAATGTTTATCAGGATATAAAATCTGTAACTCCTTTACAACTTCTCCAATTCGCTCATGAGTATTGTCTAATAGAATGTTATCTAAATATAGAAATAGCACTATGAATTTTTCTTACCCAGCCTGTAACAGTAGCAGCCTGTAACAGTTTCTTGTGAAAGCGAGAAAAATTCTATCAAAATATTTAATACACCTTTATTGCATATTTTTAGTTTATGTTATAATGTTAAAAGTACTATATTTTGCAATATTTTGTTTCTATGATTTTACACTAGATACATAAACATAAACTATCTGGTTTTCTACTTTCTTTGTAGTTTATATAGAATTAAATTCTCTGTAGATATAAACGAATATTTGTAAGTTTCTTTTTCTTTGATATTTTTTTTTTGTTATGTTCATTATATTATTTAAATCATTTTATTAATATGCAAATCATAGACCACTGCAATAATAATTTTTATAAATTCATACAGATTGCAGAGGGGGAACTTCCCCCAGACGGCGAGCTTCAGGGGTGCAAACTGAAGGAATTATCTATCACAATCAGGGGTGCCAAGAAGGCATTTTGCCCCCTGGCGTCGATGACCCTAGCTACACTACTGAAAGATTGACTAACTGCATATAATGGGGGCGTACTTACCTCAGGCGAAGGATTGCCTAGTTCCGGCTCTCACATCCACAATTTATTGATATAATGGTTGGACACGTATCATATCATGAAGCATTTTAAAAAAATGCCTCATGATACAATATAAAAATCCAATCTAATTCAATCCAAAAGTTTTCTGCTGCTGTTGCTACAAATTTGTTTATGGAGTGTAAAGACATGAATTTTCGTGTTGATGAAAGATAAGTGAAAAAAGGATTGGTAAGAAATTTTATTTAATTCTATTTTTAACTGTAAAATGATGTGTTCTAAAATTGATTTTGCTTGTTGTAAGGTGAAAAATCCCATTGAAAATCCTGGTAGGAAGAGGCAACAGTCTGCACTTTAAAAAGCATTAGTCTTTTCAAAACAAGACTGAATATTCAAAATTCCCTAGCATATAAAATGTCAAAAGCCTTTTCAATAAGTTTCTCGTCTTTGAAAGCATCTGAACTCAACCTTTTCAAACAGATAGCAAGTGGCAATTCATTTGGCCCTGAAGGATATCTGACTGAAAAGATACAAAAAAAAAAAAAAAAAAAATCATTACATATAAACCAGTAGTTGCTTACCTGAGAAGTTAAAAATGCAGAATTATGCATCCTCATTGAATTAAGCCATCTAACAATCTGATCCTGAATTAAGCCTCCATACCTAAGATATATTAAAAGAGAATAAGCTGTGGCTTCCACTGCAACAGAATCATATTTTTGAGGTACCCTTGGCTGAAGAAATGGTCTTTGGTTCTGATATACTATTTCTGGAGGACTGATTTTTTCTGGACTCCAGTAAATCATCCCCTCTGAAACATTAATTATAAAGTTATATGAATAGACCATTTACAAATAACTTCAGACCAATTTCTTTCATTTTATTAAAGGATACATTATGTTATAATTACAAATTCTTTTTATCATTTTAAAATAATTAATTGGTATTTACTTTCAGAAATGTTTATAAATAATGAAAATGTTAATACAAGTAGAAAATCAGAAAAGTAATGTTATAAACTGTGTTCAGATGTCTTTTAACAATTGCATTGTTCAAAATATACCTTAAATTTGAAAGCGCAATTTTAAGGATATCTAAATGAGTTTTACTATAGTTAAATGCCATTCATCTGATTAAAGTGAGTTTCATAACTATGAAAAAAGTACACATTTTGACATATACATCTGCTTTCAAAGATTCAATATATATATATATATTATGTGAGGTAAAAGTTAGGTAAAAGTAATAAAAATAAATAAATATGGCTATGTAGCTATCATTAGAGGCAGCAAATGCACATCCTCCACATGATGCCTAATTATATCTGATAATTAAAATAAATATAATATTTAAATAAAATCATCAGCCAGTAGTACGGCAATAATGCAGAGCGAAATGAAACGCAAAATAATATAAATAAACAAACAGGGAAGGGAAAGTAGAGATAATAGGACAAAAAGGTAGTCGATAATCCCCTATATAATTTAGTCAATTAAGTCATTAAACCCAATTAATAAAAAACGATATAAATTTAAATAATGCCAATTATAAATAATTTAGCGGTACCGCCCTTGAAGGTACCAGATCCAAAAGACGTGAAATATCACCAAAAAAGGGTTAAAGAAACTACCAAAAAACTAAAATATCAAAATAATAGACTGACCATCATGCCCCATATCGACAGAGGACCACGAGGCCAATAATGGTCATGGAATCGCTGCATTTCAATCGTCATACAAATCATCGCAAAGGCAGAAATATCGAAGAACCAAACCACCCCTCCATTCTCCGATAGATCAACCAATGCAGAGGATTTGCATGGCGGTGGTCCTTATGCAGCGAAAAATAATCTATAGAACAGACAGCACTCTTGATCAGAGCCACACCACTGACATAATGCAAGCTTAACCAGCTTATATAATAGAAAGGAAAAGAATAGATGGCGGCACAGGTGCTGCTTATTTAGCATATCAACCCACTACTACCACTAATTTATATTATGTGAGGTAAAAGTTAGGTAAAAGTAATAAAAATAAATAAATATGGCTATGTAGCTATCATTAGAGGCAGCAAATGCACATCCTCCACATGATGCCTAATTATATCTGATAATTAAAATAAATATAATATTTAAATAAAATCATCAGCCAGTAGTACGGCAATAATGCAGAGCGAAATGAAACGCAAAATAATATAAATAAACAAACAGGGAAGGGAAAGTAGAGATAATAGGACAAAAAGGTAGTCGATAATCCCCTATATAATTTAGTCAATTAAGTCATTAAACCCAATTAATAAAAAACGATATAAATTTAAATAATGCCAATTATAAATAATTTAGCGGTACCGCCCTTGAAGGTACCAGATCCAAAAGACGTGAAATATCACCAAAAAAGGGTTAAAGAAACTACCAAAAAACTAAAATATCAAAATAATAGACTGACCATCATGCCCCATATCGACAGAGGACCACGAGGCCAATAATGGTCATGGAATCGCTGCATTTCAATCGTCATACAAATCATCGCAAAGGCAGAAATATCGAAGAACCAAACCACCCCTCCATTCTCCGATAGATCAACCAATGCAGAGGATTTGCATGGCGGTGGTCCTTATGCAGCGAAAAATAATCTATAGAACAGACAGCACTCTTGATCAGAGCCACACCACTGACATAATGCAAGCTTAACCAGCTTATATAATAGAAAGGAAAAGAATAGATGGCGGCACAGGTGCTGCTTATTTAGCATATCAACCCACTACTACCACTAATTTATATTATGTGAGGTAAAAGTTAGGTAAAAGTAATAAAAATAAATAAATATGGCTATGTAGCTATCATTAGAGGCAGCAAATGCACATCCTCCACATGATGCCTAATTATATCTGATAATTAAAATAAATATAATATTTAAATAAAATCATCAGCCAGTAGTACGGCAATAATGCAGAGCGAAATGAAACGCAAAATAATATAAATAAACAAACAGGGAAGGGAAAGTAGAGATAATAGGACAAAAAGGTAGTCGATAATCCCCTATATAATTTAGTCAATTAAGTCATTAAACCCAATTAATAAAAAACGATATAAATTTAAATAATGCCAATTATAAATAATTTAGCGGTACCGCCCTTGAAGGTACCAGATCCAAAAGACGTGAAATATCACCAAAAAAGGGTTAAAGAAACTACCAAAAAACTAAAATATCAAAATAATAGACTGACCATCATGCCCCATATCGACAGAGGACCACGAGGCCAATAATGGTCATGGAATCGCTGCATTTCAATCGTCATACAAATCATCGCAAAGGCAGAAATATCGAAGAACCAAACCACCCCTCCATTCTCCGATAGATCAACCAATGCAGAGGATTTGCATGGCGGTGGTCCTTATGCAGCGAAAAATAATCTATAGAACAGACAGCACTCTTGATCAGAGCCACACCACTGACATAATGCAAGCTTAACCAGCTTATATAATAGAAAGGAAAATTCCTTTCTATTATATAAGCTTTTGGTGATATTTCACGTCTTTTGGATCTGGTACCTTCAAGGGCGGTACCGCTAAATTATTTATAATTGGCATTATTTAAATTTATATCGTTTTTTATTAATTGGGTTTAATGACTTAATTGACTAAATTATATAGGGGATTATCGACTACCTTTTTGTCCTATTATCTCTACTTTCCCTTCCCTGTTTGTTTATTTATATTATTTTGCGTTTCATTTCGCTCTGCATTATTGCCGTACTACTGGCTGATGATTTTATTTAAATATTATATTTATTTTAATTATCAGATATAATTAGGCATCATGTGGAGGATGTGCATTTGCTGCCTCTAATGATAGCTACATAGCCATATTTATTTATTTTTATTACTTTTACCTAACTTTTACCTCACATAATATAAATTAGTGGTAGTAGTGGGTTGATATGCTAAATAAGCAGCACCTGTGCCGCCATCTATTCTTTTCCTTTCTATTATATAAGCTGGTTAAGCTTGCATTATGTCAGTGGTGTGGCTCTGATCAAGAGTGCTGTCTGTTCTATAGATTATTTTTCGCTGCATAAGGACCACCGCCATGCAAATCCTCTGCATTGGTTGATCTATCGGAGAATGGAGGGGTGGTTTGGTTCTTCGATATTTCTGCCTTTGCGATGATTTGTATGACGATTGAAATGCAGCGATTCCATGACCATTATTGGCCTCGTGGTCCTCTGTCGATATGGGGCATGATGGTCAGTCTATTATTTTGATATTTTAGTTTTTTGGTAGTTTCTTTAACCCTTTTTTGGTGATATTTCACGTCTTTTGGATCTGGTACCTTCAAGGGCGGTACCGCTAAATTATTTATAATTGGCATTATTTAAATTTATATCGTTTTTTATTAATTGGGTTTAATGACTTAATTGACTAAATTATATAGGGGATTATCGACTACCTTTTTGTCCTATTATCTCTACTTTCCCTTCCCTGTTTGTTTATTTATATTATTTTGCGTTTCATTTCGCTCTGCATTATTGCCGTACTACTGGCTGATGATTTTATTTAAATATTATATTTATTTTAATTATCAGATATATATATATATATATATATATATATATATATATATATATACACAGTTGTGCCCCATATCTGTTGATTCGGTATCCTCTGATTCAGTTACCCGTGGTTAACCACGGAAAAAAAAACGAAAAAATTTAACAGGTGCTATTCGCATGTCCAATGTGATGCTTCCCTTTATTTTTTACAATGTCGATTTTAAATTGAATAGCTTCTCTTTATTTTTTACAATGTCGCATATGGTTTGGTCACCAACGTTATAATGGTTCTTTAGAGATTTAACGGATGTACTGTTTTCAAACTTTTGAATAATTTCAAGTTTTTGTTTAATTTGAAAGCACAACTCTTGCATTTACCCATCATTTTTGCGATTTCTAAACAAAAAAAAAAAAAATCCAACATTACTGACATAAATAATGAAACAAAATTTGTCCTTTTGCAGTGCGACGGAACACAACAATCAATGCGACACACTAAATCAAACTAAACATTTGTTCTCTCTTTTTTTTTTTTTTTCTTTCTTTTTTTGGTTTGAGCAGTAGGTGTGAAGGCAGTGAGGGTTGCAAGATAATATGTATACTAATCTCCCAATGACGACTTATAATGCCGGTTCTTGTCGCTTATTTACGACTTGCAAAATATCTGTTTATACCTATTCTAGTTATTACTTGAATTTTGATTTCTGGTTGATTTTTTTTTTTTTTTAAATTGGGAGTCTTGAAGTGTCCTGGTTAATCCAATCTCGATAAATCGAGTCTTCTGTACTTTATTATTACCATATTTAATGTTGCTAATGTCTTACTGTGTGTTTAATTATTATCATTTAAATTTTATTATATGTATGTATGTGCAAGAAAAAATCACGTTATATATGGGATCAGCAGGTGTTTGCTTATATCTGCAGTTTCAGCCATCCACGGTAGGTCTTGGAATGTGTCCCCCATGGATACGTGGGTCTTACTGTATATAGTTTTTTTTTAGCTCAACATCAGGAGATTATTGATTTAGGCAGAGTTAAGACTTGATATTAGCAACACAGGCAATAATTCCATTGTTCTTGAAGAATAATTTGATTGTTCCTGATAGTTGGAAAAAACTTCCATCTGTCATAGTGGAGGTTGACAACTTAAATAAGTTCAAGGCAGAACTAGACAAGCATTTGGAGTGAATGGATCAGTGAAATGGGAAGGGGGGTTTTTTTGGCTGATGGTATATAAGCTTGCTTTCTTGCATCATATGCTTCTAATAATGTTAATGCTAATTTCTGAACATCACCTTTTTTATCAATATTAAATTTGCTCCTTTCAGCCTTAATCTTAATGGATAATAACTACATCAAGAAGGAAATTCCATTTCACAAGGATTTCGGGAATGTACTTTATTCATATCCTAACATTCACTGAGCACATACAACACATATCACAAAATCAGCAAAGTCATGTAGAACCTAAAACAAACTGTTACATCTACACACCACACTTTATCCTTTAATGTAAAATTAAAATGTTACCCAGTTTGTCATCCTCAATAATAGTGCTCTACTATAAATAAAAATAATAAATTTTCTGTTTATACTCCGGGACGACCAAACGGTCAAAGGAGTATCTAGAGCACTATTATTGAGGATCACCTTAACAAACTTGGAGGCATTCAATACTTGCTGGCGCCTCCGTAGCCAGGTGGGAAGGAGTAGCAGTGTGTAGCACACGCTTCTTGATTAGACCGGGGTTCAAGCCCGTCACCACCAAATACGGAGGATGTGGAAAGGTCAGGGAATGACCACCGCATATCCCGGAGCAATATGGCCTTAGTTGCTAATGCTCCTAAAAACCAAATAACAAACAAACAAATAATCAATACTTGCTCTTATAGTGGATTAACTAAAGAAATATTTAGCTCCTTCACCATCTTCAAACAACTTCTGTTCCACAGATTTAAATATATCAACTTTGAAAAAAGATGTATTTAGAATGGCAAGATATTCTCTGATCTAACATTTAATGTCAACTTTAACAATTTGTGGCTTGGAATCCTCCTACGAACTATGTAGAAAATGATTATAAATCAGTATAGAACATCCTGCAGATCCAAAGACATCTGCTTTCCTAGTTTGCATCTGAATTAACAACTAACTTGACCGTAACCTTAACCCAGTCCAGTTTTGCACTGCTTCCTTCTAGAAAAGAATTCTAAGAACCCAAGAGGCCATTCCAGTCATGTACAGCTAACACCACTGCCCAACATAGTTCATACATTCCAAAACAAAGAATGGTTTTTCCTCAGCTTAATTTAAAACTGAAAATGCAAGAAAAATGTCTTTGCTTGGACAGTAATCATAGATTAGTTCTACAGTCTTATGCTGGACTGCCACTGAATCAGAAATTGTTAGTAGGCACTGTTGGAATTAGTAATAGTATTTTCTGTATAGCACAAGGAAGCCACAGGCTTTTGCTGCACTGGCCAAAAAAAAATAAAAAAAAACACCACCCAACCAAATAGATAAGAAAACACAAATTATGTACTTCCCTCCTCACACAGGTAAATATCCAGTAGGCCTTTGAATTTATTCAAACTCTCAGCCTCAACTACCTGCAAGGGCAACATGTTCCAGCTATCAACGACTTGTTGGTTAAAAGAAAATATCCTACAATCTAATCTAAACCTCAAATCATAAACCCTACTTGAGGAGTAAAGAGCAAGCAGCATTATAAAATGTATGGTCAAATCATAAAAGCTGAGGCAATATATCAAATGGATTTATTTTTCCAATTAACCAATATTAGTCTTTATAGATAAAGGATGACTATAGAGTCAGAAAAATTAAGAAAATTAACAGACTGAACAGAGCAGAAGAGAAATCAAGAAATTCACCTACTGATGACGATAATCATTCATATAATCTACACTTCCCATATTTTCAATACGCACCTTCATCTCTCTTCATATTCTCCAACATACTATAACCAAAGTTGGCTTCTGCACTTCCAGCATCTAGTAAGGCATAAGTTACTATGGCAACATCATATGGATTAGTTAACTGAGGAAGCTGACGCTCTAAATATCTTACTGCCCTCTTTTTGGCAGTGGCAGCTTCTACTCGAATACTCTACAAGAAAAGAAATGCTTGGTCAAACTCCAATAATAATAATAATAAGATAATTACAACATATAAAAGCACATTTATTATGTTTTGTTCTAAAAATTAAAAACCCGTGCAAGAAAATTATCTCTACAAAAGAACAAAAGATAAGTTTTGATATTTCTCTAATTTACAGAATTTCGTTTCATTCAAAAATTAAACTTGAACTTCATACATTAGTCCTGGAAAAATTATTGCCAAAATACACTAAAAACAAAGGTTATGAGAATCAGAGTTACTTTGTGAGATATGTTTACTTTTTATGTTCAGTAGGTTTTGTGAGATGTTTACTTTTCCAAGTAAACATATCTCACAAAACCTACTGAAATTGCTACTCTCCATTGTGACTATTGTTTAGTTTTAAAAATATTTTTGGAAAATGCACCTGAGTATTGATTTCTGTTCTCAATATTGTTTAATCTAAATTTAAAGTGGGTGGGATGGGGAAGTAATTCTTCCATTTTATAGGTTAAACAAGGAATCATTTATTTTTCCTTCAAGGCATTTGTTCTGTACTGCTTTAATACCACATAAACTGTTAGTTAAATTGTAAATTATAGTACAAATAAACTCCAAAATTATTCTACATTACTGAAGAATATTTTGTTTTTGTGCTTTTGCATTAATAAAAAGATAGTTAATGGCAGTTTATTTATACAAAATATAATAGCCTGACTGAGGTAAGAAAGAATATATACATGATGTATTATAAAACTAAAAATCATGCTTCTTTAAAATTCATTAAACATTTCACTTGTCTCGCTTTTTAAACATGGTAGTATTAATTTGGAAAAGGTACAAGTATCTATATAATAATTTGCTTAAGTCCCTCTATCTAAAACAATCTTTGAACTTGAATAACTCAAAGACTAAACTCAAGCTTTTTACCTGATTCCTTTTGCAATAGCAGTAAAATCAAGGGGGAGGGGGCAGAAGCTAAAAAAATTTCTGACCAATTTTCAAACCCCGAGAATTGATTTATCACCCAATGAAACTAACTTGCTGCTTACTTTGAAGAGAAGACAATTTCTTAGTTTTTGTTTGTCATCACAATCAACAAATCTCAGGGTCAGACTTTCAACAAAGTTACTGTTTTTGCTTATGGACAACTTTATGTAGCAGTTTTCAGCTCCATATAATTTTTGTGCAATAACAGAATTTTTTTAAAGTATGCGTAAATAATTATCATATTGTATTTTTACTTGAGTCCATCCCACTGACACATTACCTAGCAGTGAAGGAAGCCAAGGAAAGATTTTATAATTATTTCAATATTAATCTTGATTAATTAATTAAAATATTAATTACTTCAATATTAATACTTGCATGTACACCAATGCTAGGAGTATAGTTAATAAATTTGATGAGGTTGAAGTGCTAGCAAAGACATTAAAGGCAGATATTGTTGGGATATCAGAGACATAGTCTCACACAGATATAAGCAGTGCAGAATTGGAATTTGGTGAATACAATGTGTACAGACAGACAGAACAGGAAGGGAGGAGCATCCAATTGATTTGGTGGACAATGCAATGTTGAGTCTGTTTGGTGTTGCATAAGCACTGGGAAAGGAAAAATGAGAGTAGGTGTGTGTTACAGGCCTAAAGAATCTGATGAGTATAATGAGCAATTGTGCAGAGAAATAGAGTGGGCCAGTAAATCAGAATGTCTTATAATGGGGGATTTTAACTTTCCAGATATTGACTGAACTTGTGGGTTGGTCACTCGCAAGCTAGCAAGACTTTTGTGGATTTATTGGATGACTGTTTTCTGCAGCAACATATTCGAGAGGCAACTAGAGGGAGTAATACTCTTGATCTGATTATTGGTAGTGATTATTCATGCATTAAGAATTTGCAGATAAAGGAACCACTGGGTAACAGTGATCACAATATACTGATGTGGGAATTACTTAAAGATGTAACTATCATCTTGCTCAGATTAAGAACCTGAGGAGGCACAGTTTCAAATTGAGGAAAGACAGTTGTAGAATAGATGTGCAGAAATTTGCCTTTAGCCAGCGGGTAGTTGATTGGTGGAACAGACTTCCATCTTTTGTTGTGGAAGTTGATAGCCTAAATAAATTTAAGGCTGAGCTGGACAGGAATTTGGAATGAATGGAGGGGTGAAATTTTTTGGCTGATGCTGCATAAGCTTGCTTTCTTGCATCATACTTCTCTGAAACAGTTGTGGAAAAATATTTGCCATGAGTACTTTAGTATTAAGTTTCCTGACACATTTAATTTTAATCCATCTTAAATAATACAAGCAAATACCAGCAATTAAATAATATATATCTAATTACTTTAAATTTTTCTATTGATATAATCAACATAACCTGAAATTATAATAATGCAACCTAACTTATACTAAATTGTATATTTCAATTCTCGTTAAAATATGCATTTCACAAAAACTTTTCAAACTCTCCAGCTTATTCTGGATAAAAGCCACTCTTAATTAAAATTTGCCAGTTTTTATAATTTCTGAAAGTTGGCAGTATATAATGCATCTAGTTTTGTGATATAAAAAATGACTTAAAGTGCAGTTTTACATTTATAAAAAGCATTTGGTAACCAATAGCTATACTGAGAAGTTAATTGCATGTACAAAATTAATTCTATTTACTTGTTAAGTAGCAAAATATATTATTAAAATTACTACTTCCTTTAAACAAAATATGAAAGATCCTTTTGTATTATAGAAAGTACTCTCTCTCATATAAAAAATATTCTAAGATGGATGGACAATGTCTCACATGAATGCAGTATTCTATGCACTCTTTAAGCATCTCACAAAAATATGCCTTACATTCTGAAACACGAAATTTCATTTGTTACTGGTAAGATCATATTATACTTAAAAAAGCTGCAACTCTACATCACAAGATACTACTGGTTAAAGCTAAAGAAAGATGTTTAATGTAAAACAGGGTTCTCTTCCAATTAACTTGAAAACATAAGTGTACCCAGAAAAAAAATCATGATGTTTACTTGTATGCACTTCTAACAATTGTTCTTCTAACAATTTTAGTTTCATATTCAGTTTTGTTAACATCGTGTATTCAAATCACTTATAGTTAGTGACTTGCACAATATATATATACAAATTTGTATAAGTTAGTAGTCGTGAAGGGCAATGGAGAACAAAGGGCGAACGGAACTGAGATCGCTATCGCGGTGAACAAAGAAGGGAGCTAAGATAAAGGAGAAGTAATAGGGAATAATAAGAATTAATAAGAATAACTTATTGCTGTTCGTCCTGTGATTTCAGCACTTTTTTCTAGGGCCAGCCGTCGAAATCAAAGGAGGAAACGGAAATCAAAGCCGCCGAAATCAAAGGAGGAAAATACAAAACTACAATCTATAATTATATTGTACATAATGTGAAAAATAATACTGTACATAATGTACTGTAAACACAAAAATACAATCTAAAATTAATGTAAAAATTAATACAAATGAAATTTATAAAATCAATTTTTAATCTTTGCTTGTGCTGGGTAGTGGATGGTCAAGTCATGTTCTTGGGTTGAGGTAGGAGATGTTTTCTTGATGAGGAACATGCTGAGCTTTGAACAGTTTGTTTCTTTTTTTCTTCATATATCTCACGATAGCAACACACAGCATCTTGAATGATACATTCAACCTTTGTAAATCGTTCGACATTAGGGTCCATTGCTTCGAAACTGACGAGAGCTTTATTCAGTTGCGAAAAAGAATCTGATAAACCCTTTGCAGTGAATTTCTTTTCTGGCTCCTCTTCTTCTTTCTCTTGTTATTGTTATTATTTGGTTTTTAGGAGCATTAGCAACTAAGGCCATATTTCTCCAGGGATATGCGGTGGTCATTTTCTGACCTTTCCGCATCCTTCGTATTTGGTGGGCATGGGTTTGAACCCTGGTCTAATCAAGAAGCGTGTGCTACACACTGCTGCTCCTGCCCACCTGACTACCAAGGCACCCTCTTCTTTCTCTCTCGCTTTTTCTTATGCCACTCTCTGTGCTTCCCATTCAATCAACTCTTCATCTGAAAGTTCTTTTGTCTCACAATCTAGCAACTCCTCTACGTCTTCTATTTCACATTCTAATTTAAGATTTTTTGCAAGTTTAACTATTTTTTCTGTAATCACTTCCAGCTCCTCTCCTTTTACAGATTCTTCAAATGTAGTATTCGCATAACATTTTAGACACTTTTTCCAAATTCCCGACATACAATTCTTTGTTACACATTCCCATGCGGTCGAAATATTCTTGATACACTGAAGAATGTTGTACTGCTTCCAAAGGTCTTGCAAAGATAAATCAGCATCAGAATCTATCGCTTCGATGGCTTGTGCGAATGTCGTTCTGAGATTGCGAGCCTTGAATGCTCAAATAGCACCCTGATCCATGGGTTGAATAAGAGCAGTTGTGTTAGGTGGCATGAAAACCACTCTAACATCATGTTTTTTTTTTTTTTTGGTAGTTGTTGGCGCATCGGCTTCTGTGGCCATAATGCACCTCCCAAGGTTTTTGCAGTACTTTGATCCAAGCCCGAGGCGGGATTCGAACCCACGACCTTTGGGTTGCCAGGCAGGCACTTTACCCACCCGGCTAGCCTGGTCGGCCTAACATCATGATGAAGGTCGTCCAGATGAGGGGGGGGGGTGGCCAAGGGCATTGTCCATAACCAATAAAATCTTGAAAAGGATACCTCTCTCCGCACAATGTTCACGAGCCTGGGGAATGAAGCAGTTTATGAACCAGTCTTCGAACAGTGCTTGAGTCATCCAAGCTTTAGGGTTTGAACGGTAGTAAATGGGCAGTGTGTGTGCTTGTTGATGTGCTTAAATGCACGAGGGTTTTCTGAATGATAAATGAGAAAAGGCTTCAGCTTAAAACCCGCGGCATTTCCACCAAGCAACAGAGTTAACCGATCCTTAAAAGCTTTGGATCCTGGCATCCATTTTGCTTTTTGGTGTATGTACGTACGATTAGGCATGCGTTTCCATTGCAAGCCGGTTCTACGTTGAATATTTGTTCTGGTAGATAACCTTCTTATTTGATTAAAGAGTCGAAACTATCAACGAATTTTTTTGCTCCATCTTCATCTGCACTTCCTGCTTCTCCTGTGACATGTACATTATGCAAAACAAATCTTTTTTTAAAACGCTTAAACCACCCAGTACTAGCCTGAAAATCTTCTGCGTAATCGTCTCCGGCACGTGATTTTAAACTCTGAAACAAACTTCTAGCCTTCGCTTGCACTGTTTGAAGGCTCATTGGGTGTATTTTTTTGTATTAAATCTTCCATCCACATAAACAACAATTTCTCCATTTCATGGATGGGTCCCTGTCGTTGTTTGGTTAAAATTGTAGACTTAATAAGTGCAGAACCTTTCACAGCTTCTGGAATTCTTGTCCTTAAGTATCGTTGATACCGTGGAATGTGATAACTTCAAGTCACGTGCTATCGTATTCACTTTCTCTCTGCTTTCATACTTTCATTTTACACTCTAAACCAATAGTTTTCCTTGACTTCTTAGCTGGCGTATATGTAGATGAAGGCATTTTCCTTTTGCTAAACATTTTATGGGTATTTCAGTAGAATTTTAATTAATACACCACATGCAACAGATGCTTGAAAGAGACTGAGTGTATATGAGAGAGAGCAACTGAGTGTATGTGCCTGGTGGTGTTCTCAGGCCTCCCGTCATCAATGTGCCTCCTCACCTGGGTTATGGGTGTCCACAGTAGTGACTTCCTGATTTATTATTATTATTTTTTTTTGTGGTCGTAAGTCAACAAGCAAGTGTATAGTGAATCGGTATCTGAGGCCATATTGTGCTTTCACTTATAAAAGTTTGCATTCAGTGCTGCAGAATTAAAAGCTTCAAAAAATTGCAGCTTAAAAGAACACCTAACATTTTAGGATTAGAATTTCAATTCTAATCCTACAATTAGAATCCACAATGGTTTCAATTGAAATCCAATGGAAGCAAAAAAATAAATAAAAACTGAGAATTCCATTTATTTTCTTTTATATATAATTTAAGTATTGGGATGTATTAATTTACAATTTCTATATAATGTTATAAACCATTTAGTACATAAAAAACAGTTATTAAAAAAAAAGGAAAAAAGCTTACTCCTTGAGTATCAGAAACCTCATTTAAGGTGATCAGGACATGGGCAGTAAGAGTTACATTTCTATACCGATATGAATCATTTGGCCGATTTGACTGCAAACGAAACAATAAAAGAATCAATATTAATATTACTATGCATCATTTTATTACTATAATTATTTTAAAGACATTTTTAAAAATAATAACATTAATAAAATTGTGTTTATGTATTTTGTATTTTATTCAAAAAGTGAAAATTTACTTTCAAAATAAATTAACATGCTATGTATACTAAGTGTTGATAATCACCATATCTTTATTTGAAAGATACAAACACCACCTGTGACTTCATGGTTAAACTTAAAAAAACTGTGCAGTGGCAACATGAATAAACATAGTGCACTATATCATGAGTTCACAAAAAGCTCTTGCTTGACCCCAAAACCAGAAGAATAAAAAATAAATTTAACAGCAAACACTGAATGTGATATAAAAATAAATTCTGGGTTTAAGATTAAAACTGAAAGCAATAAAATATAAGAAGATGATTATTGATGAATCTGGAATAAATTTTTAAATTCATCTTTTTCTGAAAAAAAACTGAAAGCTTTGGATGTTTTATTTTACCTTTCATCTCTTCATTATTTTTTTATTTACTTGCATCAATGTATCTTAATGGTAGATTTTATATTATTTATACCATGTTCAGTTTCTGCTAGTAATTATTTTTTTCTCTTGAATCTGCTGGTGTTATTCAAGTATCAGTTCTTTCTTCCACACTTTTCCTCTTGTATATTAATGACCTTATTCTATTGACTGGAAGTCCTATCCATAGTTTTGCCGACGTTAGCACACTAAATTCCACCATCCGGTTTGAGAAATCGTGCTGTGCACAAACAGCAAAAAGAAAACTTAGGTAAATCCAACCCTAAAACGTGGACTCGTCTTATTTCTTGCAACATGAGTCTACTGCTCTTATGTTCATCTTCAACGAAACTCAGATTTATAAACAAGATCACATATCTCTATTATGGATTACCCTGACTTCTAATTGCTCTTAGCAGGATTGAATCGGTGCATTACAAATATTGCTTCCTCTGCATTAAAAAACTGGGTTTTCTATTCTGCTCCCTGCAATTTTTTTTCTAAAACAAGTACTTGCTCTGTATAATCTCAAATCTCTCCAAACATGGAATACTGTTCCCACAAAACCTCTCTGAACCGTCTAAACTCTATTCAGATGAGGGTAGTCAAGTTAATTAATGAACCATTTCTTACAAAGTCTCCACTCTCTGTCTCATTAGACTAGTATAATAGTGCAAGGAAGCTACAGGCTTTGATGAGCCGACCAAAAAAAAAAAATAAAATAAAAATGGATGAGAGAAACAATAAATTATGTACTTCCCTTCTCATGTAGGTAACTATCCAGTTGATCTTTGAATTTTTTCAAACTGTCAGCCTAAGTTACATCTGCAGGTAACTTGTCAACTAATCAACAACTCACTGCCAAAAAAATACTTCTACAATCTAAACCTCTTCCTCTGTAATTTGAATCCATGGCTCCTAGTTCTGAAATTCTTTATAACCGTGAAAATTCTGCCTTCATTCATTTTACAAGCCCCTCACAGAACCTTATAAGTCTCAATGAGGTCTCACTCTGAGGTCCCTGGTTGCCGAGCTCTGTAGCTCACATATTTAGTCATTCCTCATAAGGTTACCCTTTTGCCGATCTCACCATGTGAGTTGCTCATCTCTGGATTCTTTCAAGAAGCTCAATGTCTTTTTTTCAGATGAAGTCTCTAAACTTGGATACAGTATTCCAAATGCCATTTAACAATTGCTTTATACAGTGGAATTATGATCTCCCTATCTTTACAGAATAATGTCCAATAAATCAATGATATGACATCACAGGCTTTCCTGGCTGCCTGTTTACACTGTTCTGAAAACTTCATATCTGCCCAATCATAACTCCAAGATCCCTTTCTTCCTCTACTGTTTTTAAATCAACCCCGCCAAGTGTATAATTTATTTTGGGATTGCTATTTCTCAAGCATAAGACCTTCAGTTTCTGCTGCTTGCCTTTTCTACAAATACTTCCGTGGGCATTATTCTTCTGAATTGGCATCTGTAATCCCCTCCCCACTCCCCTCCAAGCCAGCCAGAATGTGTTTCAAGAAGTGAGCATCCATTTACTGTCCAACTCCAAACTCATAAAACTAATTTTTCCTCACTTATCCCTTCTAATTTTGTTCTTTGGGACAACCTTAATTCACATGTATTTCCCAAAAATTACAATCTAAAGAAAATTACAAAGGGTTTACTTACCTGTTTTTTCACTCCACCCCTAAGTTTGTAAAATAGTATTTCATGTATTTCATGATTCATTATATTTAGCCCAGAAGAAGGCAGAGTGGTTTTTGAAACATCAGCTCATCTCCCACTTCTAACTTAATTTTTATTATTATGGTTAACTTACTCAAAACCTTTAGATGATAACATTCTAACATTACCATATGCAATGCTGTGGTGCTCACTTATTACAGTCATACATTCTGCTGCAGGGAATATGATGTAGAGATTTGATGTTCAATGCTTTTTAGTTTAAACAGGGCTTGAAAAAAATCATCCATTCAGTATATTTTCCTAACTGGCAGTCATGATTTTCCTCAAATAACCAGACTAGGAGCACATTCTTGCATTCCAATTATTTTTTTGAATTATGAGGGAAATTGGAAAGTAAGGTCTTTGATGTTATATTAAAAGATGCAGTGTTAATATAACTTCAACAGTTATAAGATGTTATGTGACATTAGATGAAACTGATTTTAATGACTCCTTTCAAATGTGACTGCAGTGATATATTAAAGAAGACTAATCGCATAGATATGCATAAAAAAGAGGAAATGCAAAAAGTCATCTGTTTCTTATGCAAAATTATGGGTATTTCTTGATGAAAGAGTATCTCAAAAAATGTTCAGGAATGGAGTCAGGTGATAAGATAATGAGAAACAGAATGAAGAATGGTGTGGTCACCGATGAACATCAGTCACTGCTATTAATGTTGTGGGGGCAAATTTCTAAGAGCATTTCCTGGCCAAACCTATGAAATACAGGATCACTGCCTTGAATGTTCATGGCATGTCTCTTTATAACTACACAATTTCTTTTCTGTACCTTGCTAACTTTTGAAAATGAAACATCGAGACCTTTGTTTCTGATATGTCTTCAGTAGCAAACATGACAAGATATGATATTCAAATTCTGCTTTAGCTTTTCAGATGCCACTTGCCAGTAAGCACATAGTGGAAAGTACTGCATTTGCTGAAGAATCTCATTCTTAACAACCATCTCATTCATAGTGTGAGTGTTTGCAATTTATTGTGCATACACACTGAGTGGACAGAAATCATGGTATACCTACCTAGTAATGGGCAGACCCACCTTTCGTCCAGATAAGGGCATTTACATGGCAAGGCATTGAGTCTACTAGTTCATGAAATCATTCCACAGGTATTTCCAACCATGCTTGCTGCACTGCTGTCCATAATTCTGTTGCATTCCTGGGTGTAGGATCCAAAGCTTGAATGGACCTTTCCACAGCATCCCAAAGATGCTCCACAGGGTTCATGTCCGATAAACGGGAAGGCCATTCCATTGTGGTAAAAATCTGCAGAATGCTCTTTGAACCATGTTCTAGTCACCAGGGCTCTGTAGGGAGGAGCATTGTCTGCTGGAAGAGTCCATTGCCCTGTGGATGCATGAGGATCATGAAGGGATGCAGATGATCTGCAAGGATGGACACGTAACCTGAACCATTCAGAGATGCATCTAGATGTGCCAGAAGTCCCAACGTGTGCCAGTTGAGCACACCCCAGACCATTACCGACCATCCACCTGCCTGAACAGCTCCTTGTTTACACGACAGGTGCATAGCTTCATGCGGTTTCCGCCAGATACGCACCCTCTTGTCTGCTCAAAATAACTGGAAATGGGACTCATCGGACCAGGAGACTCATTCCAAATCCAAGGTCCAGTGCCGATGTTCTTTTGTTCAGTTGGGGTGTAGAGTCCTGTGTCTTGGTGTTAGCAATGGGACTGTGGTGGGTTGGCAGTTCTCATAACCTATTGCTGTTAATGATAGCCTGATAGTCTTGGTGGAGATGTTTCTGGCAACTCTCTCACTGAAGTCAGAGGTGATTTGTGTCACTGTCACTCTCTGGTTGGCTGAAACAATGCAAGACAGATGTCAACGGCCATGTTCATCCAACACCATTCTCCACCCACAGTGCTGGGCAAAATGGGATGTTATTCCGGAAATGGCATATTCCCAATACACTCTTGATACTGTCAAATGGTGATAGTGCAATTTCTGTACCAACTTTGCGATAGAGTTACCTATGCATTGGGCATCCACTATCATTTTTCAAAGTCTGTTAACTCACAACGTTTATCCATACTGACATTGAATTACAATGTACATGAATGCAGTGATGCAGTGTACCTATATACCTGCCAAGCGGTGAGTTCTGCTAGCGAGAAGGGTGACAGAGTTGCATTGCCCAGGAATCAGGTATCCCATGAATTCTGTCCTTTCAGTGTACATACTGTTTCTAAAAAATTTTTAAAAAATTATCATGTTAAAAATAAAAAAATAATGATATAGCTTAGAATGTATGGCTGGCCTTGAGGATCAGATGCTCCAAGAATGAATGCAGGATTTGGGACAGTGAGTTACCAAAATCTCTACTAGAAGGTATGGAATTTATAAATCAGTGTAGACCTATCATTTTTCTCATCTGTCAGCTATCAATTCCTAATTTTCTTTGCTATTAGAATAAATGAGGACTAGGAGTGATTCCTAGTCTACCCTTACTCAACCCTCTTTCCCTGCCTACATTTCTTTCTTCCAGGAATGAAGGTTCTGAAAAAAATTCACTTTGTCACTAATTATTTGCCACTTCAAGGGATACAGCATGGTTAAACAGCTGTCAATATTTACTTACTGAAGATGGCAGAGTGTGCCAAAAAGGCAAAAGGCCATCCTTTTTTTATTATTATTAATCAAAAATTTATGAGTTTTGTTAAATGTCACTTGAAAGTATTAACATTGAGAACGGAGGTTCATAAAGTTTTAGTTCAAAGATCTAAGGGGAAGGGAATTTTTTTGGGAAAGTTTCCACTTTTTTGCAATCCTCCCAACCTTTATAATGTTAGTTTAGGGGCAGGGAAAACACTTTCTTTTGATGTTTACTAATAGTGTGCGCTTTTAAATCCAATAAAATGGTTTAAATAATAATAATGAAAAAAAAAAAAAAACTTAAGCAATTATACTTTTGTGGGTCAGTAATGAGTAATGGTACTCTCAATAATGTGTTAGAAGTGGATTTTATTTTTACCTGCACATGTAGTCAAAAAATGTTTACAGAAATATGCATGTAGTTAATTGAATAAAGGTATTAATAATCATCAGAAGTTTCACAAATTATTTCATGCTTGCTTCACTGGAAAAATATTAACAAAAATTAAAACTTTACTGAACATTTACCATTAAAAAAAAGTAATGGAAACAACTAAACTCACAGAATTGCTGCTGTGAGAACGTTCAGTAAACAACTACTCTTGGACTGCAAGCCACAAAGGGCAAAGTCCCTAAGGGAAATCACCTGTGTGTGTGTGTGTGTGTGTGTCCCAGTGAGAGTGGAGGTTCAAAGGTCTAGAGGGTAGGCAATATTGTTGAAAGAGTTTTCCACTTTTCAGAGGAAGAGAGACTCTTTCTTTTGATGTTTTGTAAATGGTATTTACTTTTTATATCAAAATTGGTGTGGGTTTTACTTTGGATTTTAGTAAATCAGAATTGCTTTACTGATAAGAGATATAATTTACTATAATCAGCATTTTGACTTTTGTTACAATATTTAATTTGTGTTCATTTACCATTGCAGCATGCAACTTAGTGACTGTACCATATGCTCATCTTATTCACCCCAGGGGCTCACATCTGATGAGTATGGGCATGGCACACCCAGTGTCCTGAGCTGGATATCATCATTCTTCTCTTTCTTGGTGATTCCCTTCTCTCTCTCTCTCTCTCTCTCTCTCAGGGTGGCTCAGGAATTTTTTTTTTTGCTGGTGCAGCATAAGCCTCAGGCTTCCTTGCACCATATAGCTAATAATAATAATAATAATAATAATATATGCAGTGTCGCTGGATAGTGTGAACTGTTTTTTGCACCTTAAAAAAGAAATGCTGACATTCGAGGTGTTGGTTTGGCTGAACTATTGCTTTGGTCGTGGAAAGATCACTGTGTCTAGACTAAAATGGGAGCTGGGCGATTGGATTAGGCATTTCCAAGGGAGGAGCCCCTCTAGTGATGCCTAGCATTCATACCAAGTCATCCAGCAGCATAGATTTAGCAGCACACAGAATGTCAGAAGTTTTTTCTCTCTTTCATCGGAGAAGCAGTTTACATAATCCACTGAACATTATCCCCAAAAAGCATGGAATATACAGGCCAAAAAGCAAGAAGCATGTAGCTGAACGACTAATCACACACAAAAAGAAAAACACAGTTTCCAAAAGCATCATGTACGTTTTGTCTTTTTATGGTTTATCAGTTGGAGCCAACACCAAGGCTATTTCTTTAGTAAGATTTCTTCTCAGTAAGCCATTTTTTGATAAGTAGAGCTGCTTCAAACAACTTATGGTAAGTTGTACTTTAAATATAGCTTTTACAAGTATTACTGTGACTAAAAGATATTAGGGCTTAGTTTACATACATTTCATGCTGCACTATATTGAAATATAACATTTCATTTGTTTACCACGGAAAGAAAATAGCAGAGTGGACTGATTATCAATGACTTACATCCTGTATTTTTAAGCTCTGTCCTTGCATTCTTATTTTTTTAAAGAAAATATTGCATAACAGAAAACTAGTTGCAATCAGATAAAACCTCATTCACATATGGTTTAGCTGACACAACTGTATATATAATTGTATTCGTAGATTATAATGAAAATAATCTTTTCTAAATAAGAATTATAACATAACATCCACATTTTTTGAATGAATTTTGAATTCAATAAAATATTTCATTAGCATTAGCATAGGCCCATGATGCAAGAAAGCAAGCTTATACAGCATCAGCCACAAAAAAAAACCTTCCCATTTCACTGATCCATTTGTTCCAAATGTTTGTCTAGTTCTGCCTTGAATTTATTTAAGCTATCAACTTCCACAACAACAGATGGAAGTTTATTCCAGCAATCAACTACCTGCTGGCTAAAGGCAAAGTTACACACATCTATTCTAAACTGTCTTTCCTCAGTTTGAATCTATACCCCCCCCCTCAGGTTTGTAATCTGAGCAAGAGGAAGAATCCCATCAGCATTGAGCTGCTCAATCCATTCAACGCCTTATACATCTCAATCAGATTGCCTTGCAGGTGCCTAGTCTCCAGAAGCTGTAATTTGCAGAACTTAAGCCTTTCTGCATAAGAACACCCCTTTGTTCCCTTCATCAGTCTTGTTGCCCTTTTCTGTATTCATTCTAGCAACTCTACATCCTTCCTAAAATGAGGCTTCCAGACCTGTACGTGGTACTCAAAGTGTGGCCTGAACATTGCCTTATACAAGGGGATAATCACCTCCTTATCCCTGCTTGCAAAATTCCTGTATATCATTGACAAGACCCCATGAGCAGCCTGTCCGCACTGCTCAGAAAACTTCATATCTGACTGCACAATTACCCCCAGGTCTTTTTCATTCTCCACTACCCTGAGTGTAACACTGCCAAGTTGGTACATTTCTTTGGAGTTACTGCTATCCATATGCAGTACTTTGCATTTGTCAATGTTAAACCTCAGTTGCCACTTCTCAGCCCATCTGTCCAACTTTTCCAGATCTTGTTGAGCAGCATACTGTCATTAACAACCCTGCAAACCTTTGTATCATCTACAAACTTTGATATAAATATACCTTCATCAATATCATTGATAAATATACAAAACAAGTGTGTGTGTATGTTTGCATGCTACACACACACACACACACACACACACACACACACACACACACACACACACACACACACACACATTCTCAATCTTTTGATGAAACTAAGGAAGCAAAAAACATACCCTAGGATCCATTTTTCTGTTCCATGGGTGAATAGTTGTTTCATAAAATGAGCCTTCTTGTGTTTGATGCTTTAGAAGAAATTTAACATTGTTGGAAATCATTTTGGGATCAATATAAATATAATTTTCCCAGTCTGAATATACAGCAGCATGGAATATACGGGCACAATAAGCAGTAAGCCTTGTTAAAAACAAAAAAAACAAAACAGAATATCAATATTTTACATTACCAAAAAATTACATACATAAAGAAAAATAATATTAATTTAATATTAATATAAACTGAGGCAAAATGAAGTCAAGGCAAGAGAAATGTAAGAAAAACCATAATGATATTGCTGATTGCTAGCTTTAATGATCCCTTACTTCTCTTTAATGGAACATAACTATGCAGGAAATTATCTTTCTTCACTAAAGTAAGGCAGCATCCAGATTGTGATAGTTGTGTTTGTGATCAGATAGTCTTCATGTGCCAACATTTACAAGAACTTGATCCACTGTTATGCTCTCACAACCAACAACCATCCATGAGAACATGGAAGTTTTTTCAGAAAATATACAGAGAGGATGCATATCCATTTGTATGTTATTGCACAGAATAGATTTTGACCAAGAGTTATGTGAGAGTGAGTAACAAACTTTTAAAAAAAAGAATGCAGTAATACTAAATAACAATGATAAAATAGGGATATAAGAAAAAGGAATACAAAACAATTTTCAAAGAATACAAACAAACATGATATTTTATTTTATAGCATTTATAGTTATAAAGAAATAATGGGAAATTTCTTACCTATAGCTATGCGATAAGTATTATTCGGGCTATCTTTTTAAGTTTTTGTAAAGAAATAACTGTTGTCATGAATAGAAGTGTAAATGGTATTTTATCTTTTATAAAAAGATTGTGAGAAAGATTCACAAATGACCACACTATAAGCAATTATAATGTGGTCATTTTGGGCACCAACACTCCCGTTTTGGTAATGGTGCCCAAAATGTAGCAAAAACAGTGGCGGGTCAACTGAGAGGTGCACAACTTTCTTTTTAATTTTGGAAAATGTTTTGGATTTTTTGAATTCTGCTTAAATAGTGTCAATATTTGATCTTTTCTTAATAGATTTCAGTACTAAATTGTATGTAAGTTGTAAGTTTTAATAAAAGAACTTAAATTTTTAAAAACATGTCACCAGGCGTAAAAAATATTTTACATTTTTGACTTTCAAAAAAAAAATAATAATAATTCTGCTGAAAATTGCAAAGTTTTAGAATTAAAATATAAACATAGACATCAATCTCTTATTCTCTTCCATTTACCGGTTAAGTGTGGAAAATTTCAAACGTGCATATATTTCTGCTTATTATGTATATAAATATTAAAACATTAACAAAAATTATATATTCAATACTATTAGTTACTTCCATTTTTCAGGTCCCTTTCAAAATTAATTTCAAATTTAGCATGCTTCACAATGTGCAAAACTTGAAATGCATATCTTGCTTCCTGCAGTGTAGCAGCCATCTGGAGGGAATATGTGGATTTGTGTTAGTCTTTATTCTGTGAAAACAATTAATCTTTCAAAAACAACCAGGGTAAGACTCTAGATGTTTACTGAACTAGTGGGAGAAGAAAAACTAGTAACCTGAAACTTAAAAAAAAAAAAACAAAAAAAACAAAACAGTGTCAGTGCTTGTCCAGTATCATGCTACTCTTCAAGCAAAAAACCAAATACTTGCAAAGATGGTGAAACTTCCCCTGACAAGTTCTCGTATGCAGCTTCTGTGCAAAAACTTACTTCAGAAACTACTGTAGTAAAATTGATGACTTTTGAGGTTATGATGAACATCATGGCGAGATCCAATCTTCCTTACATTTCGAGGATACAGCTCTAAAATGGTGTTTGCAGGCTGGCCTCTAGTTAGTACACAAGACCGGACTAAACCTATTGGTAACTCTTCAGGAGGCTTCCAGATCAGCTAGTGGATAATCTTACTACCTGTACTCTGCCAGATAGTGACAGGAGAGAGTCTGAGTAGTGTGTATGTGGGGGGGGGGCATTGTCGAGGCCACATTATGTCAAGGATCTGGGTATATTCTTACCAGTTGGTAAGAATATACCCAAATCCTTGACAACATAATGTGGTTGACATAATGATCCTTGACATAAGGCGCCTCCGTAGCCAGGTGGGAAGAAGCAGCAGTGCGTAGCACACGCTTCTTGATTAGCCTGGGGTTCGAGCCTGTCACCACCAAATACGGAGGATGCGGAAATGTCAGGGAATGACCACCGCATATCCCGGAGCAATATGGCCTTAGTTGCTAATGCTCCTAAAAACCAAAATAACTAAGTAACTAATCATGACATAATGTGGTATATACCATGTGCATACACAATATCCAAAAATTTCATTACTACATACAACATGTCCCCCAACTTTTTCTTATTATTGAATACACCATGAATTGTCAAACTAATAGAGTAAGCTTATCTGCGAAAAGATCTAAACCTCCTAAACACTTCCTAGTTCATTTCACAAATATATGTGGTCTCAACAATATCCATTTCCACTTGCAGTCTGTCAAACTCCATGTACTTTTTCTGACAGAATCTCAGTTATCGGTTGATTCAACTACTGCTCATCTCAGTTGCCTAAATTATTCGCTGTATGATGCCTTTCACCTCAAAGGTGGTACTTGTGTACATGTCCATTCCGATATTCCCTGTCAGAGACTTGGTAATTTGGAATCTCCTCTTTTTGATCTACTCTAGCTTAAAATCTCTCTATCCCATTGTGTCAAATTCATCTGTTGTCTCATCCGTTCTCCCAACTTTACTAATCACTTGGAGCTCTTTGGCTTCCTCTCTTTGCAACTTGACTTTCTCCAGTCCAATTTTCCTAACAGTGAGGTAATTTTCCTTGGTGATTTTAATGTTCACAACTCAAGCTGGCTTCCATTTTCTAGTCACACGACCTGACTGTTCGAGATGCTGGGGCTTTTGCAATTACTAATGACCTTGCACAGATTGTTTATTTACCTACAAGAATACTGGACAATCCTAACCATACAGCCAACACGCGTGATCTTTTTCTCACAAACAACCTTACTAAGTACACGGTCGAAGTGAGTGGTCCTTTAGGCACCTCAGATCACAACTTGGTGATTGTCTCTTCTTCAATGGAACCTTTATCACATGGCTATTCGCAACCTCGTATTGTTTGACCTTACAAGAATGCAAAATGAGATTTCTTTTCTTCATTTCCTTGGTCGGATTACTGTTTCAAAACTTCTGATGTCAACGTTTGCTCAGATCGTGTGAGTAAAATTATTCTTGTAGGAATGGAATCCTTTATTCCACACGCCACTTTAAAATCTCTTCCTTTATCTAAACCTTGGTTTTCTAATAAATGTGCTAAGGCTGTTCAAGAGAACGTTGCATATTGTAATTGGCTTCTTTCAAATTCTTCAGTTTCATTTTCTGCATACACCAAAGCTTGCAACAATTGTAAAGCAGTTATTAATCAGTCCAAACTAGATTTTGAACAGGCTAAGAGTAGAAAACTTGCTTCTTGCCCTAACGTTAGCCGAGCATTCTGGTCTCTTTCCAAAGCTATTGGCTTCAAATTTTGCCCATCTCTGTCAAAACCAGATGGTCTGTTGTCACTTCAGCCAAGGATAGCATCCCATTTTTCTTTCAACTCATGTATTAATGATCTTGGTAAAACACCTCCCACAATTCCCAACACACTCCATTCAGTGCCTCCTGTGGTCTTCTGTCAAAAGGATGTCAGAAGGCTTTTGACAAATCTTGATACTAAGAAAGCTCCAGGTCCCGATGGTATTTCTCAACTTGTTCTCAAAATCTGTGCTCCTGAACTTACTCCTATTCTTTGCTGCCTTTTTTTTCACTTTCTTATTCCAAAGGTGTTTTTCCTTCTGCTTGGAAATTTGCTCACATCCAGCCAGTTCCTAAAAAGGGTGACAAATCCCTCCCATCCAATTATCGTCCCATTGCAATTACTTTTACTCTTTCTAAAGTAATGGAGAAATCAATTAACCGCCAACTCTTAAACTACCTAGAAACCTTCCGTCTGATCAACGATCGCCAGTATGGATTCCGTCAGTGTCGATCCACTGGTGATATTCTGGCTTGTGTTACCCATTTATGGACAAATTCAATGGAAAAGTTCGAAGAAACACAAGCAGTGGCTCTTGACATCTGAAAGGCTTTTGATCATGTTTGGCATAAAGGTCTTCTAAACAAGCTTCCATCTTATGGTTTTCCAACTGTTTTTTGTAATTGGTTATCCAGTTTTCTCTCTGATCACTCACTGAGGGCGATGGTAGATGGCTCTCTGTCTTCTAACTTTTCCACTAATGCTGGTGTCCCCCAAGGTTCAGTTCTTTTTCTCTTGTATATTAATGACCTTCTTCCATTGATTGGAAATCCTATCCATAGTTTTGCATTGCATTCCACTTTCCATTTTGAGAAACCTTGCCCTGCTCAATCTGCTACCAATTCCTTAAATGCGGATCTTCAGGTAATTCTCCAGTAGGGCAAAGACCACTTAGTTGATTTCAATCCTTCTAAAACTCAGTCTTGTCTTATATTTCGCAAAAATGATTCTTCTGCCCCTATGCTTATCTTTGGTGACACTCCGATTTCTAGACAAAATGATATCTCTTTTGGAGATTACCCTGACTTCTAATCTCTCTTGGTACAAGCACATTACAAATATTGCTTCCTCTGCATCTAAAAAACTTGGTTTTCTCTTTCTCTCTCAGCATTACTTTTCTTCCAAACAGCTGTTCACTCTATACAAATCGCAAATCTGCCCTACCATGGAATATGGAATATTATTCCAACAACTTGGGGTGGTGTCTCCAAAACCTCTCTCAGGCTTCTAGATTCCATTCAGAAGAGGGCAGTTAGGTTAATTAATGATTCCGCTCTAACAGTCTCTCTCCACTTGCTGTCTCACTGTAGACCTACTGTTTCTGCTGCATGCCTTTTCTACAGATGTTTCCATAGGCAGTGTTCTTCTGAATTGGCTTCTATAATTCCCACTGTCTCTTTCAAAACAGTCCGAACACATGCTGCCACCAGCCAACATCCATTTACTGTCCAACTTCAAACTCACAGAACCAACTTTTCATCTTTCTCGTTTATTCATTCAACTGCCGTTTTCTGGAACAGCCTTCCTTCATACGTATTTCCTGAAAATTACAGTCTACAGGCATTTAAGTCTAATGTCAATAAATATCTTCTTTCGTCTTCTCAATCTCCAACACAAGTATAGTACTAAGTACTATAGGTTCTAGTACAGCTCTTGTTTGGGGTTTTCATAAAAAAAAAAAAAAAGTTTGATTATATTTAGGAAGGTAGAAAAAATATTTCTGAGAGTCACCTGTCAGGTTATCTGCCACTACCATCAGGTTAAAGCATTAAGTATTAAGAAAAGCATTAAGAAAATCGATTAAGAACACTAAAAAAACATTTTAATTTCGACATGCTAAAGGAGTTAATGGTATTTTTTAAGAATAAAATAAATTATTTGAAAAAAATAATAATAAAGTAAAATGACAGAATTCCAGTTATCATAACACTATATTATTTTGCAATATTAAAATCCAAAACTTACCATACACTTGGTTCTCTCTTAAACATAGTGTATGCTCCATCTTTATAAAATACAGTCTCATGAACATAAGCTATAAACAAATAAAAAAGTATATAATTAATACTTTAAAGTTTTCTAAAAAATAGAGGTAAAACTTCAGAGAAGTGTCCAAAATAATGCATTAAAAGGTTTTAAAAGAAAAATCATTTTTCTTTAAGAATCTATTGTCTATATTAATTCCTTTTTTCTTCTATAACAAACTAAAGTAAGAGCCCAAAGTTGCACTAATTGAAATGAATGGTTCATTTTGCAGGACAATGGCTTTATCCCTCCATTTGCTGTAGTTCTGCACTCCTCTCGGTTTTATTCTGGAATAAATAATTCCAAAGGAAAACTTAAACTGAAAATTAAGTTCTTGCATATTTTCCAAAAGGCATACAAGAGCTTCCCTTCACCACCCTCACAACTATTTTGTAGGTTTTGTTACCAATATATACATATCCAATCAACAAACTGATCCCTCCATTGTCTTTCCATCTTCCAGTAAATGAAAAATTGTCACATGATATTGCAAATGGCAGCTTTTCATAGCATCAAAAATATAGCACTGCTCCTGTAAATATCAAGAAGCAGAGATAATTATAACCTGAAAAAAATCCATCAAACTCAGAAAAAAGGGCATCCAATATTTTTTTGTTTTCTAATATAGTTTTTTGTGTGAATGGCAGTTTTTTTTTTGCAGATGCAGAAAAAGCCCACTTCCTAGTATCATTTAGCCATTAATAATAATAATAATAATCAAAGGGCCAGTGGTTATGACACTGGACTACCAGCCTGATGGACCAGGTTTGAGTCCTGTTTTGGCAGAAGTGAATGTGTGGGAGACTGGTATTATAATAATTGTAATAAATTAGAATAATAGTAATAATAATAAATAAAATAAACATCACGAAAGTTGCTTCAGCAGGCATACCTTCCCCAAGGTTGAAGTGATGGCTGAGGCACATAGTGGTGCCATCTGGTGTCACTCACAAGAACTAACACTAGCACTGGACGTAAGTCGAAGCTAAACAGGTACACCTCCATAGATGGATGATGTCAAGGAGGAATAATAATCATACTGCATGAAGTGTGGCCCAGGATAAAGTTATTTGCATTCAGTCCTTAGGCAGAGGGGTCGGTAGAAAAAAGTCAGAGACAGTATCCCAAGGAAGACAGTGGAGATGTTGTTGTTGTTATTTGGTTTTTAGGAGCATTAGCAACTAAGGCCATATTGCTCTGGGAATATGCGGTGGTCATTCCCTGACCTTTCCGCATCTTCCGTATTTGATGGTGACGGGCTCAAACCCCGGTCTAATCAAGAAGTGTGTGCTATGCACTGCTGCTCCTACCCACCTGGCTACGGAGGTGCCACAGTGAAGAAAGTGGTGCTGTCCCTCATATGGCTACCACAAGAGAAGGGCAAGAGCATCCAGCCCAATCAACTGTAAATGCTTCCTGTGCAACTGCACTAGTGATCACCCATAAAGGAAGAGGCCAACGCATGAAGTGGAGCATCAAAAGGAATACGTACGTCATATGAGCATACTATTAAATAGACAAGCTAGAGATCTATAAGACAGTGTAGAGGTCGAGACTACATACCAAGTGTTTGAAACAAGTCCAGATATTCAGGTCACCGAACAGCAAACCAGAGAAGGACCATTATCATGAAGAACCTGATAGCAATCTTGAAAAAATCAAGCAGGATGTGAGTGATCAACTACAAAGAACAAAAATTATGGACAACACAGAACTAGAGGAGGAAGAGTATGAAGAAATACAACCCAGAGCAGCTGAAGTGGAAAGAAAAGAGGTGAAGTCATGATATCCAGATTATAATACAAGTGCAAGAAGGCCCTAACAGAATTCAATGATATGGACTCCACAAAAGACCCACATGATACTGAAGCAGAGACCTAAGAGAATCCTGTGCAGAGTTACAGACCACCTCAATCAGCAAATAATATCACATTACCTCAACAACAATGGTGCAGCACTGGAGGCCATTCACACAGCCATATACTGTACTGCCATAGCAGCCACTAAGATTAATGGAAGAGAAATGAGAGACCAGCAGAAGAGCTGAAAAAAGAAGAAATTGCCAGTTTGGGAAAGACTTCAGCAGAAGATAGGAGTAAGAAATTCTTCTATTACCAACAGGGTAATAGGAGTAAGAAATTGATTGGAAAAGTGAAGAGCATCCTCAAGAGAAACAGCATCCACAGCAAATATGAGACCAAAAATCAGAGAATAGGAGGAGAATAGTTGGACACACAGAAGAACCTCCTTGTAGCAAGAGACTACGCCGGTAAAAAGAGAGCTCCCAGAGGGAAATAAACCAAATCTTTGATGAAGACCAAAGAGCCTTCTACAGGAGTCTCAGAGAAGGCAGGAAAGATGGAAATGGACCACCCAAGCAGAAGATGATCGAGGAGTTCTGGGGCAAATATGGAGCAGTGAAGTAAGGCATAACAGCTGAGCCCTCTGGATAGAACTAGAATGGAAGAAAACCAAGGACGTACAAGATATGAGAGAGTGGGAAATTCAGGAGGAAGAAGTAAAACAGTTGATCAGGAACTCCCACAACTGGCGAATAGATAACGTCCACAACTACTGGTACAAGAAGCTCACTTGCACACACAAGCACCTAGCAGAGCAGTTCACCCGAATGATAAGATACCCAGAGACAATCCCAAAGTTTCTCACCCAAGGAATCACATATCTGAAGACTAAAGGCCACGATACAAGAAACCCAGCAAAATACAGGCCAATCACCTCTCTTCCAGCGATGTACAAGATCCTGAACAGCTGCATAACCAAGAAGATATCAGACCACTCGGAGAGCCAGAACATATAATGGCCGAACAGCAGAATTGAAAGGATGCAAAGAGCAATTAACCATAGATGCCACAGTTATAGAGCAAGCCTACAAAAAGCGCTGCAACCTGTACATGGCCTACATCGATTACCACAAGGCTTTCAACTCCATACTTTATACCTGGCTAATAGAGAAGCTGAAGATCTACAAAGTCAATCTGACAATGACAAACTTCCTAGAAGCAACCATGGTGAAATGGAATACCACCATTAAGGTCGATAACACCACAAGCAGAGGAATCCTTCAGGGAGATGCCCACTGTGGTTCTGTCTAGCACTCGACCCACTATCCACCATGCTCAACAACAGCAAGTATGGATATAACCTCAAAGAAGGAAGGAAGGAAAAACCTGTACACCCTCTCCCACCTGATCTACATGGATGATATCAAGCTCTAGACAGCAACTGAGAAGCAACTCCAGCAACTACTCCGGACCACCAAAGAATTCAGCAACGATATCAGGATGGAATTTGGTCTAGAAAAATACAAGACCCATGAATTGCATCAGGGGAAATTAGTTGGCCAAAACTTCAGGCTGGCCTCAATTAAAATGATTAATTTGATCAGCGATTGCATTGTGCAAAACAAAAACTCATTAATCAAATATAATAATCAATAGGAAAAATTATAATTGGTCCGTGACCTTCAGGAATGTCCATAAAGAATTTTAAAAATACCTTTTAAATAACTTTTTAACTGTATACCAAATAAAAGATAATGAAAATAATTATAGAATTAAATGTTTATTGCATAAAACAGCAGTTCCCAAGTGCACTGCGGAATATTTTAAATTTTCGAAGGAAACACAGCGATACTCCACATCTGTCGGACATCGTGCAAACTACTAGCTCAAGGCAGTTCACAGTTTCAATATTATCACAGTTTCAACATTACTTATTAAGTTGCTTGGACCTAATTACTTAATAAACAGAACTGTCTGGTATTTCTTTTGGCCAATTGAAAAAATTACTGAGACACTAAGGGCGTTGTGAACCGAGAAAGTTTGGCATAAAATACACAATGAAGAAACTATTGTAATGGAAATATTTGAACAGTGTTGGCTTTTTTTTCATCAATCAATTTCCAATAGCTGACAACAACCTTCTCTAGGCCCTGGCAAAATAAATATCACAGAGAACCTTAAACCTTTTTATTTGAGGTTCTCTGTGATACGAAAGATTTCATCTAGTTCTTTTACCGTTACTCCTTTGTGGTAATATTTTCATCTGGCTCATTTAAAAATTATAATTTTTAAATGCAAGTCTGTAAGTGACTTTATTAGTAGGAGACAAACAAGTAACACATCTTCTTCTTCCGATAGAACACACTGAAGCAGACAAACGCTTGTTTATTGCCCATCTGATGTGCAGTAAGCTTAGTGCACGATTCAAATCTTTTTCAACTATGGCATAAAAAAAAGATCACATTAACTGGAAATTTGCATCGTGTAAAGGGTATGGTGCATCTGGGTATGATGTAGGCTCAGCAGTTTGAGTACTAGGAAATCAAAGCCTACCTGACCAAAAAATACCATCAGACTCAGAAGTCTGCTCAAAGCAAAGCTGAACAGAAGGAACACAGTTAAAGCCATAAAAACCTATGCAGTCCCAGTGTAACATACCCCTTTAGTATTATTGATTGGACTAACACTGAGCTGGAGGATATCATGAGAAAAATAAGGGCAATGACGACCAAGAGCTGCCAACACCACCTAAAGTCAGCTGTGGAGAGCCGTGAAGGGGCCTGATAGACCTCATTGAGCAAAACAAAACAGTAATAGCTAACTTAAAGGATTATTTCCAGAAAAACAGCAGCACTCTACCAAGCCATAAGGAATATTGACAAGGTAGGCATATCTTACTCAACCTAAGCGAGTCCTCTCCTGCCCGGACGGCACAAACAAAACTAAAAAGATGGGCAAAGAAAGATACTCTATGGTAGCACTACAATGATCTCCATCAAGAATACATAAATAAATGGCTTCCAATGCATGGCTCACAAGCAGGACACTCTTTCCTGAGACTGAAGGATTCATGCTCGCCATTCAAGACCAGGTAATCAACACCAGAAACTATAGAAAATACATTGCCAAGGAGCCTGGAGTGTCAGATGACACATGTCGGCAATGCCACCTAGCCTCAGAAACAATCCAATACATCACTGCAGGATGCAAGGCGATCACCCAGACTGTGTACACTCATAGACACAATCAGGTAGCCACCATAATACATCAGAAGCTAGTGAGGAAACACTAGTTGATCAAAGAGAGTGTACAGTATTGCAAGTACAAACCCCAGGCAGTACTAGAGACTCCAACCCACAGGCTGTACTGGGACTGCACCATAATAATACACAACAGACTGGACATAACTCTTGTTGACAAGAAGGAAATGGCTACTTATCTAATTGACATGGTGGTGTCAAAAGCTGGCAACCTCCAGAAATCCCATGAGGAAAAGATCAGGAAGTACATGAACCTAAGACAGGAGATCAAAGAGATGTGACATATGCAAGTAACAACCATCCTGATCATTGTGTCAATCACTGGTATGGTGCCAAAGACCCTACATAACAGCCAAGCAGCAATAGGTCTCCCACAGAACACCTACAAGGAACTCTAGAAAGTTGCAATCTTGAACACCTGTAGGACAGTCAGAGAGTTCCCTCAACCAACAGTAACACCAGACATAACAACCACCCTTTCTACTTGGTAGCAGTACCCATCAAGGTGTGGAATCCCCTCAATCAGGGAGAAATAATATAAGAGCGACAATAATAATATATATGAAGGACCATTAACTTGTTTAAAATTAAATAACGCCTTTATTAAACAAAATATTTTGTAACTATCTTCAATACTCTAACCAAAAAAAGATGAATAAATTTTTACTATATCATAAAATAAAACCGATACAATAGAAATCCTATTTACAATTAAAATTGAGCATATACAGTGGATTCCGGTTATTTGGGCCACTGGTTAATCGGCGCAGCCCGATTTGGGGCAAATCTTAAAAAACAGAAACCAATCGAGAAAATAGCCAGGGTTTACTTTGCTTAATTGGGACAGCATGCCGTTTAATCGGAACAGGAGACCGTAGCACTGGAGATTACAATTGTCTCCGACGGTACCACGTGGTTCGGTCGAAATTCTGGAGGTCACAACCATAAAACAATTAGCAGCCACCTGTTTATTGGGCTTTTCTGTTAGTGAAAGTTATCATAAACGGACAGTAAACTCGATCTTACTGAATTTGCTGTTTGTTTGTTTGTTATTTGGTTTTTAGGAGCATTAGCAACTAAGACCATATTGCTCCAGATATGCGGTGGTCATTCCCTGACCTTTCCGCATCCTCCGTATTTGGTGGTGACGGGCTCAAACCCCGGTCTAATCAAGAAGCGTGTGCTACGCACTGCTGCTCCTTCCCACCTGGCTACGGAGGCACCTACTGAATTTGCGATAATATCGACAGCTGGAATTCTGTGGGTTATTATGGTGAAATGTGTTTACACTTCCATGAAATCTTCAATCATATAACAAAATTAATTTTCAGATCTTCTCTTCATTCGTATTTTTAAAGCTTTGTAACTCGTTACTCTGTTCTCACTTGCGCGTATTGTGTTACATGCAATTTGTGTGTGCCGTGTTCTTTGTTATTGATTGCTTATCTTTTTACTGTTTTAAATTTTAACCCCTACCCACAAATGTCAGTGAACAGAAATGTCAACTAGTTAGTATATGTATTAATTATTCCGATTATCACGCATATTCTTCCGATTTTCATGTATCATTTAATTTTTTTAATTGGTAAGGTAATAAAGGGTAAATTTGTGCTTAATATATCTTTGCTTTTATAGCCTGTGGATAATATTCCTCCTATTTTCGCTAATTAGAATCGCTGTTTAATAGAATTAAAATTCAATTCATAAACGTGATCACAATGGCCGACGCTTACTGCACATTGTATAGTGAACGGTACTTTACTATGTTGAGTTCGTCGTAACGTGATTTGATTGTACAGTGACAGTCTTCTAATTAGTCTATTAGAATAAGTAACATTAGTCTTCTTCTTAGGTGAAGTGTTACTTATTCGAAGTAGTGCAATATCATGGCAACTCGTTGTGAAGGTATTCACAATATGAGATATAACTTAAAACAATGCCGTTTTACTAATATTCTGATTTATTCAGATATAGCTATGTATTTCTATTTCTGATGCGCCTGCACTATATTTATACATAGTCTAGACTCTTTCATAGCTTGAGGCTTATGCCCTAAACGCTTTAGAGTTGTACAGTGAACCAATTTTAAAGGGGGGGGGGGTGATTGTACTTTTAACTATTTACATGAAACTTCGGATAATTGGGGCAGCCGCTTAATCAGGCCAGAATGCACTAGTCCCGATGTGTCCCAAATAACCGGAATGGATTGTATTATATATAAAACAATTCAATATACAATAAAGAAATGAACATAAATAATACATTACTCATAGAAGCTTTAGCAAGGTTGCCTTATTAGCTGATCCCAAACGTTGTAATTAGTATTAGTAGTGGTAAATGATGTAAGCTTATCAGCTAAAAAAACAAACCTACCAAATTTATCTGTCCATCCATTCTAATAATTTGTGTAATTCTTTTTTTTTATTATTATAATTCTCATAATTAATGGATATTTTAGCCTACAAAATTTAACCAAATCAAATAACATAGTACAGACATCAGCCTTGAATTATGGACATCATGTTCTGATGGAACCTCCAACAGGACACAGTTCCTTGTAAAGCACGGATGACAAAGATCTTGAAATCTGAAGCTGTAAGTCTAGTGTCTGAAGTAGGAAGGCTGAGGCTTTATTCCAGATGCCTTTATATGAAATTGTTATTGTTGAGACGACTGGTGGATATCCAAAGTCTTCTCTGATCTGGTTCTTCAGGTTGATGTTTGAGTCATGGTATCTTCTTTTGAGGTCACAAAAGAAGTCAAGGTCACAGCCCTGTCCGATGACTTGCGCTTCCAAAACCACCAATCGGTCTTCCCTAACACAGACCATATCCACCTTTCTAAGGCATGAGGTGTTCTATAATGGGCTCTACTATCATGTACCAACCTTTCTGTTGGAGTCTGTTAGCCACTACTCACTTCCACAACACAAGCTGGTAGTTTTTTCCATCAATCCATTACTCTCTGGCTGAAAGCAAAATTTTGCATATCTGTCCTCCAGCCATCCTTTTTCAATTTAAATTTGTCCACTCATGTGCTTTCTGAGAAAGAGTAAGGATACCATCAACTAGTTTGCTCATTGCTCAATTCATTTAAAAAAATTTGACAACACTTCAATCAGATCTCCTTACAGATTCCTAGTTTCCAAGCACTGCAGTTTGCAGAACTGAAGTCCTTCATGGTAAAAATACCCCTTTGTGTCCTTGACTAATCTATCTGATCTTCTCTGCATCAATTTCAAGAGATCCACATATTTCTTAAAATGAGGCTTCCAGAGCTGTATGCAGTAATTGCAGCATAGCCTAACCATTGCCTTATACAATGGGATAATAATCTCCTTGTGCCTGCTGGAAAAATTCCTGTATATCATTGACAGAACCACATGAGCTGTTCTAGAGGCCTGTCTCTTAGAAAACTTCACGTCAGACTGTACAAATACCCCTAAATCTCTTTTGTTTTCCATAACATAACAATAAGGTTGTACCATCTAACTGATATATTATTCTGGGATTATTATTGCCTATATGCAGTACTTACATTTATCAATGTTAAACCTCAGTTGCCATTTCTCAGCCCATCTACCTAATTTTTCTAGGTAGTAGTATACCCTGATTCCTGTCATTAACCACCCTGCTAACCTTTGTATTATCTGCAAGCTTAGACATTAAGCTTGATATTCATCATCAACATCATTACTAAACACTGAAAACAAGAAAGGGCCCCAGTACTGAACCCTGAGGGACTCCACAAATAATATTAGTCTAAGAAGGTCTTCTGGCAGTTAACCATCCTTTTATCCATTGCAGTAACTTGCCTATAATACCACATTACTATAATTTGTACAGTAGGTGTTCGTGTAACTTGTGTCAAAAGCTTTACTGAAATTTAAGTAAGAAATCTTGGTGTCAAAATTTATTCAAACTGGATGCAAAAAAATAATTTTTGCATCCAGTTTGAATAAATTTAAGGAACAATTAGATAAATTATTGCAGGTGGCGGAAAAATGAGCTGGGGCACCTTTTTGTTGCCTGATGCTGTATAAGCTTGCTTCCATGAATCATTTTCCAGTACTAAGTTCTGGGTCCCTTACTGTTTTCAATATATATTAACAATATTGATAGAGTGTTTTTCAATATTCATTAACATTATTGATAGAGACATATCAGATTTAATGTCTAAATTTTTCTGATGATACAAAGGTTGGCTGGGTGGTTAATGACTACCCTGCCAACCTTCTGAATCAGAGTATTCTACTGCAACAAAATCTAGAGAAATTAGGCACATGGCCAACTGAGATTTAACAATGATAAATGCACATGGCACCACATATGGGTAGTATCACATCCAAGGTAGTTGAGAATGAAAAAGACCCAGAGGTAATTGTTGTTGTTGTTATTTGGTTTTTAGGAGCATTAGCAACTAAGGCCATATTGCTCCGAGGATATGCGGTGGCCTTTCCCTGACCTTTCCACATCCTCCGTATTTGATGGTCACAGGCTCGAACCCCGGTCTAATCAAGAAGCGTGTGCTACGCACTGCCGCTTCTGCTCACCAGGCTACGGAGGCGCCAGAGATAATTGTGCAGTCCAACATAATTATACAATTCAGTTATCTGAGAAGGGCAAACAGTCTGCTAGGATCAACTTATTTGCCCTACTGTACAAATTAGAGTAATGTGATATTAGAGGCAAGTTACTGCTGTGGATGGTTGAGTGGAAGAAGACACAGGGTGATTATAATGTAGATCCTAGCAGCATGTCTGTTCTACAGAGGGTGGTAATCATGGGGTACTATCCATGATATACAGAAATTTTACCAGTAGGGACAAGGAGGTGATTATCCCATTGTATTAGGCAATGGTTTAGTGCTTGCATACAGGTCTGGAATCTTCACTGATGGTTATAGGTTAGATATGCAAAAATTTGCATTTAGTCAGAGAAGTAACTGACTGATGGAATAAACTTCCACTTGGTACAGTGGAAGTGGGCAGTTTGAATAATTATTAGACAAAATTATGTGGCTAGTTTTTTTGAGTGATACTGTATTAGTTTGCTTCCTTGCATCATATGCCACTACCAAAACTAAATATACAATATAAGTTTCTGAAGTTAACTCCCTGTAAAAATGCAAATTAACTCAGTGAATTCTGTTCTAATTCATTTTTCTTATAAAATTTAACCTTTTCAATTCTATATATATATATATATATATATAGTGAAATGAATTTTGAACTTTGTGTTGCATCTTCTACATAATGATTTACTTCACTGACCTTGACTTAAATATTTTAACATAGTTTTCATAACATCAGGCTTCATCTGGTTGGTCAAACGAAGATAAATAAGTGTATAGAGATTATAAGCAAAATTAAACATGATGTGATCTCCAGATTTTACTGCTGGAGACATACGTAAGGATGATACATCTGTAGGATTCTTGAAATCAGTTGGAAGTGGTGCACCAACTACATCACCTAAAAAAAAGAAGGAAACAATTGTTATATAAATATATTACACTACAGAATAAAATACATGAAATTTTATATACATATATATAAGAGAGAGAGAGAGAATCACATGTAGAGATGCACAGAATCACAACAATTAGTAATCATAGGACAAAATTAACCTCTGTCTCATAACAGTCTAAACCGTGTGTGTGTGAAGAAGTCATCAACTTTTTAGAAAATATAGATTTTGGATATATAACATAATAATTATAAAACAAACTTTTTTAAAAAAATATTTTGAAAATATATAATATTTAAAAACAGGTCCACATTAGGTAAACTTGATGCACTTCTTTGATATTCATTTTGTTTTTCAGTGTGTTTGATAGTCACCTTTTCCTTTATTTGATACTTCAATAAAGACAACCCACCATAGATACAACCCACCTGCACAATAAATAATACATGTAATGTTGACCTTTATTATCCTTTTTTTTTTACCTAAGGGTGTTTGTTTTTTTTTTCCTGTTTTGAGTATAATGCAATATTTAATGGGCACACAATATATAAAAAACACTTTAAGCATAAGAATTTAACTAACTACCATAAAGCTTACTAGCTTGTTCATTTGAATTTGTTTATTTTATATTAAACAGACAACTTTCGTAACATCAGCCAGAATTGAAAAATGTCTGAAAGAGGCTGCCTCTCAGAAAGTTAGCCTTAAAGTTGGATATATGATAACTCTATGTGTATTACACATAAAAAGTTCCCAAAAAATCACTATATCTCTTCTTACCTAATGGCAGCACAATATCTGAGAACAAGAATATTCTCAAAATATTTTTCAAAAGTTTTCCAAAACGAGAATATTCTCAAGATAGGTAAGTATTACATAATTCTTCATTGGTGTTACACTAGGTAGGAACTGTTAGAATTTATTTGCTCTTAATGAATGTGCTGCTATTATGAAATGTGCTGGTATGCCATCACATCCATAATTCCTCTAGTTGTTAGTTGATGTATCAACTGTAGTGCCAATATATGCCTGTATGTTTTGTATTCATTGCCAAACATACAAGAAATGCATTTATTAGGATTGCAATTCAAAGAACAAATAATTGGAAGCTATACTCATCTAGTATCACATGTGATGTTGGAAAATAACCGAAAAATGTAATGTGACAGTTTGTATATCCATCTCCAAGGTAAAATTTGGATTTTCCTTTGCCCAGAACATTTTGGGAATGTTACCACTCCCAAAATATTAAGTAACTTCTCAGTCCTTCTATTTTTAATTAAAAAAGGCATAAAATAAAATACTAAAATGGGTTTAGAGCTGAAAGCCTCAGACTATGGGAAATTTACTAGATGAACAAGTTAGTTCAAAACATCATTTTGGTTTGTAGTACATCACTGAAGTAGGTGAAATGACATTGTTCTAATTACATCTCATATTGTAAATGTCTTCACAATCAGTTATTGCACTACCTTGAATGATCAATGCTTCCCATAGAGAAGACTAATATTATTTATTCTTGGTGGGTTGGTATCCACCCAGGCCCTAAACCCCTTTTTAGTACTTACTATTGCATGCCATCTGGTATCTCTCATATTATGTAGTTAAAGTTCATATCTGGGTTGTCACTCATTGTAACAATGATCCAGCAAGAATAAGTAACGTTAGTCTTCTCTACCGGGGAAGTGTTGCTTATTTGAGGTAGTGCAATAATAAGCAACTCATTATGAAAGCATTCACAAACAATGTGAGATGAAACCAAAATTATGCCATTTAACCTACCTTAGTGATTTACTAAGAACTAAAATGATGCTTTGTACTAACTTGTTCATCTAGTAAATTTCCTGTAGTCTGAGACTTTCAGCCCTAAAACCGTTTTAGTATTTTACTATTGCATGCCATCTCTCATATTATGTAGTTAACATTCATATCTGGGTTGCACACCATTTGGCATTTCTCATACTGTGGAGGTAATCTTCATAACTGGGTTGTCACTCATTGTAACACTGGGGTACCTACCCACCCTTGATGAGAGGCCAACAAGCTTAAAAGTTGTGTCATTTGGGTGATGGTATCTGCCAAGGATAAGCAACATTAGTCTTCTCTACTGGGAAAGCACTGCTTATTTGAGCTATTTCCAATAACAGGCAACTCGTCGTGTAGGCATTCACAACATGAGATGTAACAAAAATGATGCCATTTCACCTACTTCGGTGATTTACTATGAATTAAAATGTTCCTTTGCACTAACTTGTTCATCTGTATAAAATAAAAATAAATACTACATAAAATAATAAGTTGCTTACCAATCACTGTTACACTAGCCTTTGGTGAGCCAAATATGTAGCGTCGATAGGTTTCTTCAAGTGGAATGATAGGATCTTCAGTAACATTAACATCAAGATATTTTAAAATGTAGGATTCACTACGCATATCTAGTAGCATGGATGTATGGAGAAACACTGGAACACCATCTGACTGTTATTTATAAAAACATTATTTAAAATGCATAATTTATGAATTTTGCATTTAATGAACACTTATAAAATTAATACAATCTAGTCTCTATTAACAAAATTAAAATTTGCATGTTTTTTTAGGTGTGTTATGGTAGCACACTCTGAGATGTGCATCAACATCTCATCCCAATGTTTTTTTTACTATTCTCTACAAAAATTCAGTTGAAATCAAGTGACATACTTTCAAATATAAACATTATAATTGACAGCAACAAGCTGTAAATTATGTAATAATTATATTATTTTATTGAACTTGGGACACCCTGCATTTTATAAGGTTTTTTTTTTTTTTTTTTTTTTGATTTGGTAGTTGTTGGCGCATCGGCTTCTGTGGCCATATTGCACCTCCCAAGGTTTTTGCAGTACTTTGATCCAAGCCCGAGGCGGGAATCGAACCCGCGACCTTTGGGTTACCGGGCAGGTACTTTACCCACCCGGCTATTTTATAAGGGAAATGATTCCTGAAGGCACTGTGTGAGTGCCCTCGGCAACCACAGTGCCTTCAGGAATCACCTCCCTTGGGACACTGTGAGTGAAAAATGTCATATCAACAATGGTCTGATTTCTGAATGGTTATGAAACTGAATTTATTAGAAATGTAGCATCTATACAAATGCTGTAGGCATCAATGTTTATGCAAACCAACAGTATGTGAGCTAGCAAATAGCTCATGCTGTATCATAAGAAGTAACTGCTGTTTATGTTTACCAATGAAGAATATGTATTATTTGAACAAGTTTTGCAAAGATAACATCAATGCTGCCATTAAGAAATAATGGCAAATGAATCCCACAAGGTCGAGGTTAAGGTGTGTTTGTTTTAATTGCAGTCTCCAGAGTTTCCCCTAAATGCCATTGTAGCATCTGAAAAGGCAAAAGAGGCAAGTGTATGTAGGTGTGTAAGTATGTGTGTGTTGTTACATTGAATACTGACTCTTAACCTTGGTCACAAGGAGGCATGCCAGGGTCTACTTTTTTACCTGAGACTTTTACTGGGGCTATCAGGCAAGCCTGGGAGCCCCAAGCTGTTTAGGGAAAGAAATGAATCCCACAATGAAGAATCCTAGACTGACAAGTGTTTATCAATATTCACAAAGTTTTGTTAGAAAGTGGCTCATTGCTCAATGTATCATTGACAGCTGAATGTCCAGTATGAAGGGATCAGAAAAACATGGCTAAACTATGATATACATTGTACAATGCAATAAATATAACCAAGTATGTTTAAATTGATGGTACGCAACGGCGTACAGGCACCTTTATTAACAGTGACGTGTGACATTTGGATGCAGTGCACTTCGAAATTTGTAATATTCCGTAAATTTTTTTCACATGTTTATCTACTATTCAAATAAGCTTAAAATTATTTAACTAAATTTACATTTTTCACTGTCTATTGTTAAGAAATTTTCTATATAAAACTGTATAACCATTTTTACAATTCTAAATTACTCAGTCGGACCTCTGTTTAATTATTTTGAATTCCCCTTGGAAGTTACATTTAAAACAGTTGCCGCTGAGCGAGAAAATTTTCATGTAGTGAACAGATTAGGAGAGAATTAACTCGGTATGCCCTGTTCGCATTTCTGGCCTTCAGGCAATTAGTGCTGCTGCGCGAATTAAGGGAGCTGAAGGAATTACCATTCTACAACTTAGTGGTACCTGGTAAAAACTATCCGACCACCTGTCCCACATACAGAGAAGTCGCACTGGTCTCCAGTGAGTATATCAAGGTGTATTCCCAATGGGCTCTGGTCCACCTTCTACTGCAGTGGTGTCCAAACATTTCCCATACAGGGGCCATATTCAAAAAAAATTCAAAGTTAGATTTCTTTAGTGTGTTACATTTTCCATATCTTGTTGCATATAAAAGTAAAATATTCGAAAATTTTATTAAGTACAATGCACAATTACATTTACTGAACAAAACATTTAATGAGAATTTTTTTTATAATTAACAAAATTTAAAATGCTGTTTTAGTTCACTTTCTGGGCGGGCTGTAGGCTGGACCTTCGTGAATCAACTGTAAGTGCCCCGTTCGAGAATTAGAAAAGTAATTTTCTTTTATCCTGACAAATAATCCTCTGTTGTTTCATGGAATCCACATTTTTCCGTAAATTTTCCCCGTCTCTGTTTACATGGTCACAGTACCTGAATATCCGAATGACACTGACATTTTGGACAGTTTCAAATTTAAGAACTAGTGACAATACCGATGACGAGAGAAGGAGAACAAGGACAACAAAGGTATTAAATCTTCTAAGCATGAATTGTTGGCATTTGGTGAAAATGAAGTTAGGAAATTGTCAAGATGGTTTCTAAGAATTTGATGGACACTGAGTATGATACCAATTTCACTGATTGAATGTGAACGAGGATTTTCACAAATGAATCTGATTGTCAGCCCAACCAGAGCTTTGTTGATGACAAAAAAAGTTTCTTCACTACTGTTTCTTAAAATTGTATGCTCACCGCTGACCCACTTCAATCCAGCAAAATGTCTATTCGTGGCTGCTTCGGAAACGTCATTCAGAAACCAACACACACAAAGAGGAAGAAAAGCATAGTGTCAGATGAAAACTTAATAAAAATTTGGAATATTCTACAAAAACTTTATTATAATATTATTTTTACTTATGTTATTTATTTTCAAAGAGCTACCATCGTATTCACCAGATCTCACTCCATGTGATTACTTTTGTTCTCAAAAAGAAACTAAAAGAAAATCACTATGAGTCAACAGAGACAATTCAAAGGGCTGTAACCAATACTATAAAGGAGCTGACAGATGGAGACTACCAGTGTTGCTTTAATGACTGGAAATGCCATTGGAGATGTTGAGTAGCTGCAGAGGGAAGTTATTTCAAGGGTAACCACTGTTATTCTGAATAAAATTAAAAAAAAATTTATTGCTTTATTATCATTACTTTTCTGGCAAACTTCATATGTGTACAAGTAATTTCCATTGAAAATCATATTAGAATCTTAACATATAAGTAAAAAACACTGCAAAGATTTACTTGAAACACCATTAAAAATTCACTTTCATGGGAAAGCTTTGTTCCCTCTGCTGGCAGCAAATAGTATCCTTAAACTTAAAGAGGTGGATCTGCTATTCAATTAAAAATCTGAAACCCTGCCACTGCATCCTGTTTTAAGACTTGAATGGTCTCTCATCAGATGGCCCCAATTAGCAAATCCATGCCAAAACAGTAAATAACGTAATGAGTCTAAAAGCGTAGCCAAGTAGAGAATCTTCCATCATGAAAACTACAAGTATATTTTAACTCATAATGCTGGTCTATGTTGCCCCATTGCAACATATTAGTAAAGCATAGTGTTTTGTTTCAGTTTGGGAATTGAAATAATATGTTATCAGATGCTACATTGCATTCTATTTTTCTGTCATTCTGTCTAGGGAAGATTTGTTCCTTCTATCAACAGATTTAGGCTAATGCTTGTTTTATAAATGGCAAAAATTTTAAATTTTAGAATTACTAATTTTGTTTTTTAATTCAAATAGCATAAACTAACAGGGTGAATCTATTATTCAATTAAAAACTTGCATCGGTCTCAAAACATTGTAACTGCTGTGTTTTGAGACTTACTGGTCTTTATTCACCATTTTAGCATGATCTGAGATCAATAGTCTCCAACAGTCTGTAATGGCAATGTCTCAGTTTTTAACTAGATAGCAGAATTGCCTATTTGCTGATATGCTATTTGAATTAAAAATGAAATTAGTAATTTTAGGTGTACTTGTGAATCATCATTTCTAAAATGATGTTTAGAAAGCCCAAGCCAATGAAGCTTCACAGGCAGAATGGCAGAAAAAGAGAATGCAGAGTAGTATCTATTATCATAAAATAATTAAATGAAAAAATACACTAACTCGCATAATTTTTTGGTTTATTAATTGAGTTTATTGAAGTAAAGCAGAAGTAAATTGCACTTATACAAGGCCCTAAACCCAATCATTCAAGCCTGAATAAAAGTAACTGTTTTCAGGTATAGGGCCCTGCCCAGTGTAATTTATTTCAATTAAGGTTCAGTAAACTTAATTAATTAGCCAATGTGAGTTAGTGTACTTCACTTATTTATTTAATTAAAGCACTTTCACAATTAAATAAAAAGAAATATATCTTACCAGTATATTGATGGTAGTAGTTACTACATCTTCAGCTACTTGGGTACGACCAGTAATTGTGACTTCAATTTCACCAATTCTTGTTGCCACTACTGGAACATAGACAATCATATGGCTAACAGGTTTGATCTAAAAATGAGATTTAAACAAGTTATAACTTCAGTGCATACCTTTAATTCATTGAATATATGATGATATATGATCTCCATTACAATGAAATATTTAAAATTCTATATAATGGTAGTGGTCCCTGAAAGAAGTTTATCAATTACGTTCCAAGTACTGAATTGATTAAAAAAAAAAAAAAAAAAAATTTTAGAATGAAAAAAGCTTTTAATATTTTTTCAAGTAATCACAAAGACACTTGTGAGATTGCTCATAGAGCTCTTGTAAATATTTTTAAAAATACATTTGAACTGACTGCCGCCAATTCTTTTGTTACCTTTCTTTTAATGTCTTCTGCACCACAAAATCATTGTCCTTTTAGTGTGGATTTAATTTTTGGGAAAAAAGAAATGGTCTGGGGAGATAAATCCAGGGTATGGGATTAAAATTTCATGCTTGACAAAAACTCCTTGATAGCCAATGAAGAATGTGGTCTAGCACTAAGAAACAGTTCAGTTTTTCTTAAAATTGAGGCTTTGCACTGTAAATTCTTTTAATCAAACAATCCACAGTTTGTGCATAGTACTTATTCTCCTTATTCACTGTCTAACTTGGTGGAATAAATTTCTTGTGAATGGTTTCCTTGAGATTAAAAAAAGTGACCAACATTACTTTAGTTTTTGATTTGTGAAGACAAAATTTTTGTCTCAGAGAGTATGTTGATCCATTCACTGCTGTTTTGTCTTTTTGTTCACTGTGTTTGAAAATTTGTATACAACTCATCACCTGTGGCAATCAAACTGAACTGAACAAGGGGGATCAGCATCAACAGAAGGAGCTCTTCACAAGCTTCAAGTCTGAGCAGGTTTTGTTAATCATTGAAACAATGGAGAGTGAACCTAGTGCATATCTTCTCTCTGCCCAAATCTTCTATCTGAATTTAAGAAAATTGTATCTCTTTTAATGTGAAGCTGTTTTCCATCATATTAGCCATTCAATGATCATTCAATGATCAGAAAATTAATGTGTGGAGAATGTTTTTAATCATTTCTATGGTTTGAAGCACTGTTAGACACCCACTGGGCTTGCTGTTCTCCAGATTCTCACAGCCATCCCAAATCTTGCAAATCAGTGAACAATGAAAAAGACAGAGCAGCATTATCATATGCACTTATTTTATCAATTTGTAGGTTTAGGTTACACTTTTCCCCAATTTAAAACAAAATTTAATCTTTGCTCTTTGTTCTATTACTTACCATAATGACAACTTTAACAGCACAACAGTTCTAACAAGACTGCAAACAATTTATAATATGCGAATAACTTGTAAATGGAAGGTAGTTACATAGGTCATCTGCCATGCTATGCTATGCTGCATCATGATCCTACAAACTGATATGTATACAATGGGCTCAGTCTTGGAACTTAATTGTCGAACTTTGTAATTTTGCATCCAACAAAAGATTCTTTTTTCCATAGATTCTTATCCTCCTGAAAACAATCACTGCATCCTTTAGTTCTAAATGTTAAAGACTATGATAATCATTTTGAATAGGACAGAACCCAGTTATAACCAAGAATGTTAATAAAAAATTAACATATAAATCAACTTTTTACAGCATACATTTCAATGAGATTTCTAATAGGGGTGTAAGTTGACCCCCAGTTGTTTGTTATTTGGATTTTAGGAGCATTAGCAACTAAGGCCATATTGCTCCGGGGATATGCGGTGGTCATTCCCTGACCTTTCCGCATCCTCTGTATTTGGTGGTCATGGGCAAGTTGACTCCAGGGGCTCACATCTGGTGAGTATCGGCTGGGCACACCCAGGGTCCTGAGCTGTATACCATCATTCTTCTCTTTCTTGGTGATTCCTTTCTACTTCTGACACTCTCTCTCTCTCTCTCTCTTTCTCTCTCTCTCTCTCTCTCTCTCTCTCTCTCTCCTGTGTCTCTCACAGGGTAACTCAGGAATTTTTTTTTTTGGCTGGTACAGCATAAGCCACACCATATGGATTATAATAATAAGTGCTTCCTAAACTTTCTAGATTGAAAATGAATCCTAAAGTGGGTTCAAAATATTGACATAATTGTGCAGGATTGTTGAGTTAATCAGTTCTCTTTTGTAATTGTTACTTAAAACTAATATACAAAGAAATCTCCTCAACATGAGGTTGATCATAAAGTTTGGGAACTGAATTTGTATCTTGAAATTATGATGTAGCAAGTTGTGACTTGTTGCAACATGGATGACAACTCATCTAGACAGTGTAATGCATGAATCAACATCTTTTGGAGTCAGTCTGAATTAGCACACACTGAACATGTTTTATGCACTTTGTCATGTTTTAAAAGGGCAATGAATGTGCATCAAATTTTGTTGAAAATTACAGAGAACTACAACAGAAATCCACAAAATATTAAAAACAGCTTTCGGAAAAGATGTCTGTGTTATTCTAAGCCTTTTTAGGGATTTTCGAATTTTAAAGGGGCTGTTTTAAACTTTGAAAACCCCTCAATCTATCTGCCCTTCAACTTAAAAAAAAAAAAAACCACTGATTCAATCAGTTGTTTTTGTGATGTGATCAATGTTTAAGTATCCACAAAGTTGCTAGTCTGGTATTTCTTATGAGACATGTCAATCACTTTTAACACAACATTTAAGAATGTTTTGCATTTCAGCCACGTCTGTGCCTTACATCCTCACTGATTACCATAAACAGCAGTGAATTCTTGTGTCAGAAACTTTGTTAATAAGCTGCTGCTGGTCTACACATTTTTTTCATCAATACTGGTGCTAAATTATGGGTGTATGGATGTGACTAAGGAACAAAGGCCGAGTCTTCTCCAAGAGGCAAGACAATCTCAATCAAATGGGAAGATTATGCTTACTGTATTTTTTGACTCACATGATATTCTTTCTTATGAATTTCCTGGTCAAAAAAGTGAACCAGTGATACTACAAGAAGTCCTACAGAGATTGCATAATGCTGTTCACAGACAATGGCTGAAAAAGTGGGCTTCAAGGAATTGCTACTTGCATTATGATACTTCCCTTGCACACTTGGTACTTTCCATGCAAGAATTTTTTGTGAAGCACTCCAAAACTGTGGTGCCTCATTTACCATACCTGTCGGATTTAGCTCCCCGTAATTTTATTTTGTGTCCTAAGCTTAAAGTCCTTTTGAAAGGTCACAGATTTGGAATTACTGAGGATATTATTCACAATGTGACATGGTAACTGTTAGCAATTCTAAAAGAAGCCTATCAGGAATGCTTCCAGAAGTGCAGAAGCATCGGAATCAGTATATATACAGTGTCAAGGATACTACTTCAAAGGAGATCTATCTGAATTGCAAGTAAGTTTCATCATTTCCCGAATGTTAGTTCAGTCTCCAAATTATGTGATGAGAAGTATTTAATTTTTAACTTGAATTTATAAATAGGATTACAGAATAAACTGTAGATTCCAAATCATTAATTGCTATTCTTCAAAAAACAGAAAGGCACTGTGGTCAAGATCACAGAATTATGTCTTGTTCTATTGGTATATGTGTATTCTGTACTTACATATATCAAATGCTGATGTTCTCCAGAAGTGGTACGAGGACTATAAGACGCTACTATTCCAAAAGGTTCCACCTGAACGAATCGGTAATCATCTGAGGCATCTAGGATAACCTCTGCCTAAATAAAGGATGTGCTTTTGATTAGATAATACAAAGACATGAATCTGAACTCATATAAACTACAAATGTCCCAAAAGTTTATTTCTAGAGTATTCAAACAGCAGATTTGCCTACAGATATTTTTATTTTTAAATAAAACATTTAATGACATATGCAATATTACTATATATTAATGAAGTATTACTTATTCTAGAGTAAAAAATATTACAAATAAAACAGAATGTTTTTACTGCAATTATAACCACAGGTTTTATCTTATAAATAGTAGAACAAACATCAGCATGGTGACTTGATTGAAATATTTAAGGCTTTGCAAAGCTTTGGTAAAATAATGTGGATATTTTTTTCTTTTTCAGTTGGTACATACCAGAGAATATATACAGTAAACTGTTGAAATAACGGCACCCCAAATAATAGAACATCAAGCTAAAGGTACATTCAGATCAGATGTTTACATTACATACATTTTGAAAGTGAATTCTTTACTGATATCACGAATTATACAGCTGTTTTACATTTATTTTAAATTAAAAATCTCTCACTACAGCTTCTAAAGTTAATAAACGTCATACAGACAAGAAAAGAAGAACAACATTAAAGCTTAGTGATAAACGATATAATAAATAAAATAGAACGGGGCGTAAGTAGGAGTGTGTTAATGGCAGAATATAACATTGGATCGTCAAAATTGTATGATATTAAAAGTTCAAAGCACAAACGTTTAGAATTTACTGCATGTTCTGAACCTAACAATAAGATAGCTTATTGTTAGGTTCAGAACAAGTTTACACAAGCCAAAATTATAAAATTTAGATAAAGTGCTGCATTAATGGTTTTTATTAAAACAATCAGATGGTGTGGCTATATCAGGGTCAATGATTCTTGCCAAAGCAAAAGATTTTAAAGAAAAAATAGGCATTGATACAATGATTGCTTTTACTGATGGATGGTTAACTAAATTTAAGATAAGTTAACTAAATTTAAAATAAAACTTTCTAGATAATGGAAAAATCAAAATAACGGCACCTTCAATCCCTGAAGGTGCCATTATTCGGAAAGTCTACTGTATACTTAAATTAAGGAATGATAGATGTATAAGAAAAATTTTTTATTTTGGCAAAATTTATTCAAACATATGAAATACATATGTTGGAATAAATTACTAGCTATATGAAATACATTTGGTGGAATAAATTACTACCGATGTGAAATACATATGGAAAAATAAATTACTACTGATGTGAAATACATATGGAAAAATAAATTACTACCTAGAAATACATATGGTGGAATAAATTACTCATCATCATCATTCTACTCTTCCGTTTGGCATGGGTTGAGTCACTATTTAGATATCGTCTTCCATTGTTGTCGATCTCTTGAATCTTGCATCATTTGTTGATAACTCTGAAAGCCTGTATTTTCCTTTAGGCATTGGAGCCATTCTCTTTTGGGTCTTCCTGGTGGTCTCTTATCTCCAATTCTTCCTGTCACTACTACATTAGGCAGCCTGTGTTGTTTCATCCGGTTCACATGTCCAAACCACTGAAGTTGTTTTTTTTGTAGATCTGCTCTATTATTCTGCATTCAAAATTTAGATCTCTCCTTACTTGTTCATTAGCTTTATGTTCTCTCCAATTTGTTTTATTGATTTTCCTTAGACATCTCATTTAAAATGACATTATTTTTTGCCATTCTTTCTTATTTATTCTCCAATTCTCTGATCCATAAGTTGCTGTGGGTATGATGACAGTTTCATATAGTTTAATCTTTAGACTATTTGAGATTTTATTGCTCTTCCATATGTTTTTGAGTTTGTTCGTGTTTGTCCATCCAATGTTCAGTCTATGATTAATTTGGTCAATATTACTTAGGTTTCCGGTTATTAAAGAGCCCAGATATACAAATTTTTGTACGTGTTCTATTTGTTGATTTTGGATGTTTATGTCTTCTATGTTTTTTCCGATTTGCATTACTTTGGTTTTATTTATATTAATATTAATTCCATAATTGTTGCTTGCTTTATTAATATTGTTTGTTAATATTTCTTTTAGTTGTTCTTTGGTTTCTCTTAAAATCATAATATCATCAGCATATTTTATGGGGTTTATATTTTTTCCATTTATTATTGTGCCTCTTTTTTCTTCAATTGATTTCATTAGTTCTTCAAGGTAGATATTAAATAGATATAGAGATAAAGGGAATCCTCGCATGACTCCTTTCTCTATTTCAAATTTCTCTGTTTTAAGGTTGTTGAATTTTACTATTGCTCTTGTTTTGTAGAAATTGTTTCCAAACATGATTATTTCATGATCAAGTGGGATTTTTTGTAGTTGCTTCATTAAATTTTCTCTGTTTACAGAGTCAAATGCCTGCTTGAAATCAATGAAGCACAGATAAAGAGGTTTCTTCCAATTCCAATATTTTTCTTCAATGATGTTTGGTGTGAATATTTGGTCTATTGTTGATCTGTCTTTTCTAAATCCTGCTTGTTCTTCCCCTATTGTTTCTTCATATGTTAAAAGTATCGTATTTTGTAAGATCCTTATAAATATTTTATATATATGGTTTAAAAGGATAATGGGTCTATAATTCTGACAATTTTCTTTATCTCCTTTTTTGTGTATAGGTACTATCATTCCACTTTTCCAGTCTTCTGTATATCACGTGTAAATAAAATTAGATTACACAATTGTGCGAGGTGTTTTAACATTGCATCGCCTCCAAATTTCCGTAGTTCTGCTTGGATACCATCATTTCCTTGTCATTCTTCATTTGGCTAATTGCTTTCTGAACTTCTTCTGTTATCGAGGGTGCTTTATCTCTTCTATTACCTAAGACAAGAGTGTTTTTTCCTTCCCCTTTGAACAGGGTTTGGTAATATTCTTTCCATACTTTTTTAATTTCTTGCATGTTTCCTGTTTTTATATTGTTTTTATTTTTCATCATCAGTGTTTTCGGGATGTGTTTTAGAGAGTTCCTTTATGACCCGGTAAGTTGTTTTAGAGTTATGACATTTATTTGCCTCTTCGCACTGCTTTGCTTTGTCTTCCAACCATTTCCTTTTAGCAGCTTTACATAGGTTGTCTATTTTGTTTTTTAGGGTTTTATATTTTTCCCTTTTTTCTTGACTATAAATTACTACCTAAATGAAATACATATGTTTGAATAAATTACTACCTAATCTTGTAGAACTGGAGAGCTATTATGTAAATTTAAGCAAGAGTTGGACAGATACATGGATGGAACCAGGTGACTTTCTTCTTGTTTTTTTTTTTTTTTTTCGCTATTATTATTTTTTTTTTATAATTCTGATTATGAGCAAGCCTGGTTTCCTTGAATCTATTTTCCTTTATACTAAACTACTGATCCATAATACTGATACTAAAATAAGAATCACGTTTCTTTAAAATAGGAGTGACTGTTTGTCCATAAAAATCTACAAATACAACAGCAAGAACTATGGAAATGAAGGCTGTTCAGAGCTACAATATCCAAAATTTATAGGAAGAGTGGTCAAAACTCTCATAACTTCTTAACTTTTAGGGTTGAATTTCAAAGTGTGTGCAATTCTACCTAGACACGATAGGAGGGAGTATGTGATGAGAGCCTTGTCGATCAATTCGCCCCTGGAGAGAGAGAGATTGTGCAAGGCTCAATGGGAAGAATTTTTCTCAACCTGGTCTGTGCTTGTTAATAGGAAAGACTGCTTGTACAGGGATGGGATACACTTAAACAGAAAGGGTGCAAAAATATTTGCTGATGCTATCGAGGCGGTGTTAGGTGGGTCGGAAAACTGCTAACTTGGGGGGATACACGGACTAATAGATTAACAGTAGCTGCTGGCAGAGGTGAAAGTGATTCTTGCACTGCTTCTATCGGGATGAGCAGCAGCCTGAAAAACAAGATGCAGGGGATTTCAGAGCCTTCGGGGAGTCATTGCAGTAAAAGTAAATCGATGGGCTGCGTTTGGGTAGCTAAGAATAGGAACAGGTGCATGTATACTTGCATGTACACAAATTCTAGGAGTTTGGCAAATAAAAATCATGAATTTGAGGTGTTGGTCAAAACATCAAATGCAGATATTGTTGGGATATCAAAGACATGGTGTCACACAGATATAAGGACTGCAGAACTGGAATTTGAGGAGTACAATGTGTACAGGAAGGATAGGAAGGGAGGAGGGGTTATGCTATTAGATAAGAAACACATAAAATCCAAGGAAGTACAGCCAGTCAACATGGCTGGACAGTGCAGTGTCGAGTCAGTTTGGTGTGAGATAAGCACTGGGAAAGCAAAATTGAGAGTAGGAGTGTGTTATATGCCTAATGACTCTGATTGAGTATAATAAACAACTGTACAGAGAAATAGAGTGGGCCAGTAAATCAGAGTGTCTTATAATGGGGATTTTAATTTCCCACATATTGATTAGAATTTGTGGGTTGGTCATTTACACACTAGCAAGGCTTTTGTGGATTTATTAGATGATTGTTTTCTATAGTAGCATGTTTGGGAGGCAACTAGAGGGAGTAATATTCTTGATCTAATTATCAGTAGTGATTCTTCATGCATTAAGAATCTGCAGATAAAGGAACCATTAGGTAGCAGTGATAAAAGTGTGCTGAAGTGGGATTTATTCAAAGAGATAACTACCATCAGGGGTAAAGGGAAGGGTTTTTTGCTTTTGTAAAGGTGACTACGATGGTCTGAGGCAGTATTTAAATTCTATACGGTGGGACCAACTATGATGTTACCAACAGCAAATTCAAAAAGAGAAGCATTCAAAGAATTAATTTTGGAAGCAACTAGGCTTTTCATACCAACTAAGAAATATTGTTCAGGGTTTAGGCTTAAATGGATGTCAAATGAACTAATGAGACGTGGCAGAGATTTGGGTTTTTTTTTTTTTTTTTTTTAGGAGCATTAGCAACTAAGCCCATATTACTCCGGGATATGCGGTGGTCATTCCCTGACCTTTCCGCATCCTCTGTATTTGGTGGTGATGGGCTCGAACCCCGGTCTAATCAAGAAGCGTGTGCTACGCACTGCTGCTCCTTCCCACCTGGCTACAGAGGAGCCCATGTAGCAGAGAAGAAAATGCATGGAATACATATAAATTAACAGGTGACACAGAAACCTATGATAGATATAAGCTGGTCTGTAACCAAGTCACAAAGGAGATTAGGCAGACAAAGCCAGATTATAAGAAATCTTTGGCAAAGGATGCAAAGAAAAACAGCAAATAGTTCTTTACTTGTGCAAACTCTAGAAGGAGGGGGATGAATCAGATCGGTCCACTTGATATCGATGGTACAACTGTTGATGATCCTGCTCAGGTAGCTAACAAACTAAATGAGTATTTTGCATCTACATTCACACATAAGGAGTTATTCAGAAGGGGAATTCCAGAGAGGGATTAAACTCTGGCAGGGAGCTATATGATTTTGTAATAACTGAGAGCAAAGTGGAGGAGAAATTGTTGAAGATAACCATAAGAAAGACACCTGTGATGGATGGGATCTATCCAGTTATATTAAAGGAGGCAGCAAAGGAAGTAAGCAAACCCTTAGCCATAATTATGAGAGCTTCTTTGGACTCAGGGGCAGTACCATGGACTCGAGATGTGCAAATGTGACCCCAATTCACAAAGGAGGATCAAAGGGGAACACAAGTAATTACAGACCTATTCGTTTAATTTCTGTTCCAGGAAAATTAATGGAGGCACTGGTTAAAGAAGCACTGCAAGATCATCTAGACAAGACTTCAGTTATATTTTCAGGGTAGTTATATTGGACACAGTGGGTTTGTTAAGGGAAAGTCTTGTCTGACCAATTTGATTGGATACTATGATGTGGTCACAAAGGAATTGGATGCAAAGAATAATTTTGATATCATATATTTGGATCTTAGAAAGGCTTTTGATACTGTTGCACATGGAAGACTCCTGCACAAATTGGAGCAGTGTGGCATTGAAGGTAAATTTCTGCTATGGATAAAGGGATGTTTGAGTGGGTGATGACAGAGAGTGGTAATCAATGGACACTGTTCTTCATCGACTAATGTTATTAGTGGAGTACCCCATGGTCAATGGACACTGTTCTTTATGGACTAATGTTATTTAGTCCATAAAGTGGAGTCCCCCATGTTTCATTGTTGGGTCCATTGTTGTTTTCTGTATTTATTAATGATACTGATGATGGTATATCAGGCTTAATGTCCAAGTTTGCAGATGATAAGAAGGTCGGCAGGGTTGTTAGTGACACTAATGACAGTATGCTGCTGCAATAGGATCTAGAAAAGTTGAGCCGATGGGCTGAGAGGTGGCGCTGAAGTTTAACACTGACAAATGTGAAGTACTGCATATGGGAAGCAGTAACCCCAGAATAATATATCAACTGTGTAGTACTACACTGACAGTGGTTGAGAATGAAAAGGACCTGGGGGTAATTGCAGGTAAATATGAAGTTTTCTTAGCTGTGCAGACTGTCTGCAAGAGTAGCTCATGGTGCCTTGTCAGTGATATACAGGAATTTTTCTAGCAGGGATAAGGGGATGATTATCCCCTTGTATAAGGTAATGGTCAAGCCACAGCTTGAGTACTGTATACAGGTCTGGAGGCCTCATTTTAAGAAGGATGTAGAGCTGTGTAGAGAATATGCAGAGAAGGGCAACAAAATTAGTAAATGGAACAAAGGGTTGCTCTTAAGAAAGGCTTAAGTTTTGCAAATTACAGTGTCTGGAGACTAGGCACCTGCGAGATGATCTGATTGAGGTGTATAAAGCCTTGAATGGTTTTAGTATGCATGCTCAATGCTGATGGGATTCTTCTTCTTGCTCAGAATAATCGCCTGAGAGAGCATAAATTCAAATTGAGGAAAGACAGTTGTAGGATAGATGTGCGGAAGTTTGCATTTAGCCAGCGGGTGGTTGATTGTTGGAACAAAGTTCCATTTGTTGTTGTAGAAGTTGATAGCTTAAATAGATTCATGGCAGAACTAGACAAATATTTGGAGCGAGTGGATGGGTGAAATGAGAATATTGATGCTATATAAGCTTGCTTTACAAGCTGATGCTATATAAGCTTGCTTTCTTGCATCATATGTGCCTTTATTAATGCTAACTTTGTGAGGAAATAACTGTAAAAGAAAAAGAATATTACAGAAAAAGAAGTGAGGTGCTTTGCATAAGAGTGTGAAGTTGAATCTCTCATCTCTTGTTGAGAAATCGGAAGTTACTTTAAACTTAAACTGAGACAATTGCTCGAATAACGTACAGGGAGGCAATTGCACATTGCAATGGATCCATCATGTGTTGCTTCTGCTGTACAAGCTGCACAAAGTGGAATGTCCATGAGGCATTGACTGAGCCCACTGAGTTATCTAAAATGACAATAAAAGGTTCCTACATATTTAAGAAATTTATTAGATCATGTAATCTATGTAATGTTTCATTTTTATGCTGAAAGAGATGACCATTTTCAAAATAATATGATTATCCTCACTACGTTTGTTTGTGAGTAGTTTGAGGAATGTGATGGCAAATTCATTCACTTCACCAAGCCTACAGAAAATCTGTGCAATATGCATTAGAATACATCATATGACCATACAGTCCAATATACTCAATCAAGAAACTAGAGCAATTATTAGCACTGGCTTAAAAATTACACTGCATATCTTTCGGCTACATGCAATTAGGCAAGTGACTTTCTACAAAATAGTGAAGGTAATTTTTTTTTTTTTTTTTTTTTTGGCTTGGCAATGTATATATTACTACAGTGAATTCTTAATTATTCATGTTTTGATCAATCATGCATTTAATTATTGGTGTGGGAGCCCCCTTCTTTTATTTGTTATTTAACTTTCTGTCTGCCTTGACAATGTTATTATAATTTTTTAATGTTTTTTTCCTTAGAAGTTAGTGGATAATTGAATGTTGGCTTGTTTTATTATAAAGGGCAAAACAACAAAGGTTACGGTGTAGGATCAGAGGTGGATGAACTTCTCCTCTGCAACAGTCATGTGAGGTGTATAAAATATTTTATACACCTCACATGACTGCTTTAATTCAAATGGCAGAAGACTGTTTTTAGCTCGGTATGGATTTTTTCATTATAAAATTTAAACTAAACATAAACATGCCTTTTTTTACATTTACAGAAAATTAGAACTAATATAAGAATCAGGTAAAAAAAAAAAAAAAAGAAAAGATAATATCAGATTACTTCCTGTAAGTTTTATCTTTTATTTTTAAAAAATGTTACATCAAGTTACATACATAGATAAATTTTTATTGTAGATAACTGTATATATAGTACTGACTTACAAATTGCGCATTTTCTGGAATAAATTACAAATTGTGCACTTTCTGGAATAAATTAATTATATATACATATACTATCTATAAATTGTAAATTTTCCTGTGAATAAATTGTACATTTTTTGATAAAATGTCTTTTGTCTTTTCTATTAAACGATATTCTGGGTTATTAGCAGGAATAATTAATATTCTACTGTATTTATAGTTTTATATTCTCTTTACCTTGTAAAAAAAAAAAAAACATGGCACTTAGGTTTAAATGAAGGTATTAATACAACTTACCTTAATTTCAAAAAACTGAAAGTTGAATACAGCTACTCTCAACCCAATTTGTTCTCCCAGAGCTGCTGTTTCTGGTCCTTCCACTATCACAAAAAATGGTTTTGTGGAGTCAAACTGCAGCAAAATAAAAACTTTTAATTTATTTTAAGTAAGAAATTTTGTGCTTACTTTGTACTTCTAAAATTGAAATTTTTTATATTTTAATAAAATCTTAATTGCTATAACTGAAAAAGGAAAAAATTATTTGCTATGTGTGTGGTACAGACACATGCTTGTGCATGTGTGTACATATAAAATGTTCTAAGAATAATGTTTTTGAAAATGAGTGAATGTGCCTAACTTTAAACATTTCCTTTATAGTATCCTTGAGCAACAAAGATATTTTTTGCAGTGGTTGTGAAGCCATTGAAAAGAATCATGGAAACCATTTTGCAACATCATCTTTAGTGCCTTTATAGAAATTAGTAAGTGTAGTATAATATTTGATCAAATATTTAATTACAGTATTTAATTACAAATCCAATTACAGTATTTTAAGTATAGTTTTAGCATCAAGTATAGGCCAACCGGGCTAGCCAGATAGGTAAAGTCCCTGCCTGGCAACCCAAAGGTCATGGGTTTGATTCCCGCCTCAGGCTTGGATCACAGTAAAATGCAAAAACTTTGGGAGGTGCATTATGGCCATAGAAGCTGATGCGCCAACAACTAACAAGGGAAAAAAAAAAAATCAAGTATAGTATTTGATGTAATACAGCCACAAACTTTGCTATATTACATCAAATGCTATATACTTGCTGTAACAATACAAGCATCACAGATGGAAACTTCTTTAATAGTACACAAATTTGACATTGATGCACTGCTTAATCACTGATATTTTAATGTGACAAGCAAAAATGCACAATGCATTGTTGTGTACATCTGAACATGCCTGAAACTGCCAGCCACCTGTTAATTGCTGCAATTGGCCAATGAAGCCCAGTACTATGGGGTTTAGTATACAAATAATTTTTTACAATGCTGACACTGCTTGGATACATGTTTAGAATCAGTGCACTATTCACCATTTGACACAAGGTTACTAACTGAGGCAACCTGCCACTGGCACCCTGGCACCCTTGAGGGAGCACAGTGCACAGAAGCTGTTTGTTATTTGGTTTTTAGGAGCATTAGCAACTAAGGCCATATTGCTCTGGGGATATGCGGTGGTCATTCCTTGACCTTTCCGCATCCTCCGTATTTGGTGGTCTCTGGCTCGAACCCCGGTCTAATCAAGAAGTGTGTGCTACGCACTGCTGCTCCTGCTCACCTGGCTATGGAGGCACCCACACAGAAGCACCATCTTTCCCACACTAAGTGGAAAAGGCCTGAGTTTGAATCCTGTCAATGATATGAGGAATTTTTATCAGCTTTTTTCACAGTGTGGCTGAGTTAGTTGGTCTCAGATGAGGGTTTCATGATTTTTCCTCCAGGAAACTCCAGTTATTTGTCCAGCAAACAGGCAAATCAACCACATGCAATTTACAGGCATAATATATATGGTGCAATATGGTCTAAGTTGCTGATGCACCTAACACCCTACAACAACCGCCATCTGACAAGAGATCAAAAAGTCTCAAAACATGCATGACATATCTCAAGAGTTTTTAATGGATAACGTATTTGCTCTTTTGGTGATGCCTATTCAATTAAAAAATGAAATTAGTAATTTTAGCTTGACTCATGGATAATAATGTAATTTCTAAAGTAAGAAAGCCAAAGCCACTAAAAGAAACAGAGTACTGTTTAACTGACAGAAAAACAAAATGTAGAAAACACTATTATGAAATTATTTCAATACCTGCATCGAAACATAATGCTGTTCCTTTACTTAATGATATGTTTTGCAATTTCTGAAAATAATAAGTAATATCAAGGTGACTTAAAAAAGACATAAGTAATATGTGTTTAATATTTAACCACAAAAATACCAAATTTAAAAAAATCCATGTAATAATTAAAAGATGTATTGATACTTGGAGCTTTTTAAGCTGTATAGATACTTTGGAGTGTTTGAGGCAATATCGATACTTGGAGCACTTGAAGTAATAAATACTAACACAGTCAGACCTGAAAGGAAAGAGCCCCAAAAAAAGAAGTATTTTTGTTTGGATCTGTAAGTGCATCATGGGTTTAAGAGAGGCCCCAGAAGAGGCTAAGACTCACAGGGATTTTGCTTGCCACCTTTTTGTTCTAATTGGGAAAATATTGAAAGAAATGTGAAAGACAACCTGTCTACTTTCGATGGTGTGCAGGCTCAGCTCTCTGGTCCTGCATACAACCTAAATCGGACAGGTTGCACTACTACAGGAAGCTTGAAAGCAATGAAAGCACATGATTTTTTAATCATTTTGTTTCATGTTTTTGATTTGTATCTATTGAAAGAAAGATTCAAAATAAAATTAAATAAGATAAATATATTCTTTAAACCCCTGAAAATGTCTTAGTATTTTTATAAACCCTATATATTTTTACAGACAGGTCCAATACTAGCTTCTTTTTTTTTTTTTATGGAGAGTGGCAATCACAGTGGGAAGATATCTGATCACCAGAATTACCAAATTTACAAAATATCACTTCTCTTGAATTCTCCCTATAAGGTTTTATTAAAAAATCATGTGAATAGAACCTCAAAACATGCAGAGAAAAGAATTCAATGGGCCTACAATGCTGGCTGCAATGTGACAATCATTCAGTAAAAGAGTGTCTCAAAGTTTACAGTGGTTGGTTAACATGCTTAAAGCATGCAAATTAACTTATGTGGCGCCTCCGTAGCCAGGTGGGAAGGAGCAGCAGTGCATAGCACATGCTTCTTGATTAGACCGGGGTTCGAGCCCGTCACCACCAAATACAGAGGATGTGGAAAGGTCAGGGAATGACCACCGCATATCCCGGAGCAATATGGCCTTAGTTGCTAATGCTCCTAAAAACCAAATAACTAACTAACTAACTTAACTTATGTCAAATACGGGAATAGTCACAGCTATATGTGGAACCCATATTATACATAAAATATAAGCTAATAAAGCAAAATGAAATTGAACATAATGTAAGATTAAAAATTACAATATTCCAAAGACAATATAAATTAACAAAGTGAATCATGTAAGCTGCATGTTAAATTTTATTTTATAGTCTTTATTCAGTTTATGTTTAGCGATATTACAAGATCCTGCTATGACTAAATAAATTATAATGTATATTAAAATGTATATTAGTTATCATTATAATAACAACTAGTAGCACTACTGATATGTGTAAAAGGCTAGAGAAATACACAGGTAAACTTATAACGAAAAATGAACTGTGTAAAACATTTTTGTATAAATATTTTTATGAATTCAAGGTTACTGCATATGGTAATCCTCTAGTAGATTCATAAAATTTGAAGTTATCGAAATATTCATACATATACTTTCATTTTATGTAATGGAATGTATTATCTTTCATCTTAACTAGTAACAAATTACTTTCTAAATCATTTCATAGAAGAAACACTTACCAATACAGGCTCTTCTAAAATTGCCAGTCCATATTCTTTGCTCATTGCTACTGCATTGAACTGCCACAAAGTTGGACCTTTGGGAGCATCACATGGCACATATTCAACTGTATCATCTCTTTAGAGAAAAAAAAAAATATATATATATGTATGTATGTATGTATATTCTTCAAACAATATTCTTCAATATAATATTTTATAATTCTTTGGGAATATACAGTTTGAACATTTAAACATACTAATTTATGAAAATATTAAATGACTGTTTAGCACAGCATTACATCAAAAGTTGTCTATCTAAAAAATGAGATCTAACTACAACACAATTTAAGGATATTATTGTGTTATACACGGTTTTATAAAAACGAAAACACTATTTAGCCATTACACTAATACAACAGTTATCATGGATATGGTACTCTTCCTTTTGTTTGTGTGCAGTGAGGGGGGGGATCTTGTTTTTTTGGAATGGTAGTCAACTAAGGTGTAGTTGTAGTGCTAAAGGTGGGCAACTATCCCTCAATTTACACTGCCCAATTTTCATATTTTTGCTTTTATATCTATAATCAATTAAAATCAAAACCATGCTCATACTTCCTTGCTTATATGCCCAGTGAAACAGCTAATCTCATACTGCAAAAGTAAAAAAGATAATGAAATATGCATAGTACTCTAAAGACAGAATTTTATTTTATAACTGTTGGAAAATAAAACATCAAGCTGAATCTTTGTTCTTCCTCTTACCATCATGAATCACAACAAGACTGTAACTTAAAAACAATTTTGGAAGCAATTCAACAACCAAAAAGCCATAAATATCACTATTGAAGCCTGTAATGAATCTTCCTCCAACTATGTGAATGGCAGCTGGAAAAAATATCTGCAGTGAGAGTTGTAGCTTCAGAGGATTTGAAGAAAGTGCAAAGCAAATCCAGCTGAGATTGTGCAACTAGACAAACAACTATTTAAACAGTTGTGGTTTGTGGATTTGGAGAAAGATTGATTGTCTTACATAATATGCCATTGAAAAATGAAGAGCTCATTCAGCTGGAAAAAGTGGGAGAAGGGGATGGAGATGGTAGCAAAGGATCTTGAATCAATTTTTGAAAATTCAGAGACAATAAAAGATTATTAGCATTAGCATTAGTACAGGCATATGATGCAAGAAAGCAAGCTTATTCAGCATCAGCCAAAAAAAAAAAAAAAAACACACCACTCCCATTTCACCCCTCCATTCGTTCGAAATACCTGTCCATTTGAGCCTTAAATTTGTTTAGGCTATCAACTTCAACAACAAATGATGGAAGTCGGTTCCACCAACCAATCACCCGCTGGCCAAAGGCAAATTTCCGCATATCTATCCGACATCCGTCCTTCCTCAATTTGAATTTATGCCCTCTGAGGTGATTATTCTGAGCAAGAGGAAGAATCCCATTGGCTGTTGTTGTTGTTGTTGTTATTTGGTTTTTAGGAGCATTAGCAACTAAGGCCATATTGCTCCGGGATATGCAGTGGTCATTCCCTGACCTTTCCGCATCCTCCGTATTTGGTGGTGACGGGCTCGAACCCCGGTCTAATCAAGAAGCGTGTACTACGCACTGCTGCTCCTTCCCACCTGGCTACGGACGCGCATCCCATTGGCATTGAGCATGCTAAAACCATTCAAAGCCTTATACACCTCTATCAGATCACCTCGCCGGTGCCTAGTCTCCAGACTCTGCAATTTGCAAAACTTAAGTCTTTCTTCGTAAGAGCAACCCTTTGTTCCATTCACTAATCTTGTTGCCCTTCTCTGTACCCCTTCCAGCAGCTCTACATCCTTCTTGAAATGAGACTTCCAGACCTGTATACAGTACTCAAGATGTGGCCTAACCATTGCCTTATACAAGGGAATAATCACCTCCTTATCCCTGCTAGAAAAATTCCTGTATATCATTGACAAGACACCATGAGCTACTCTTGCAGCTTGTCTGCACTGCTCAGAGAACTTCATATCTGCCTGCACAATTACCCCCAGGTCCTTTTCATTCTCCACCACTGTCAGTGTAGTACCGCACAGTTGATACGTTGCTCTGGGGTTACGGTTTCCCATATGTAGTACTTTACATTTGTCAATGTTAAACTTCATTTGCCACCTCTCAGCCCATCTGTTCAACCTTTCCAGATCCTGTTGCAGCAGCATAGCGTCAGTGGTGTCCTTAACAACCCTGCCAACCTTTGTATCATCTGCAAACTTGGACATTAAACTTGATATACCATCATCAATATCATTCATAAACACAGAAAACAACAACGGACCCAACACTGAACTCTGAGGAACTCCACTAATAACATTAGTCCACGTTGAGCACTGTCCATTTATTACCACTCTCTGTCTTCTGCCACTCAACCATCCCCTTATCCATAGCAGCAATTTGCCTCCAATGCCACACTGCTCCAATTTGTGCAGCAGTCTTCCATGTGCAACAGTATCAAAAGCCTTTCTAAGATCCAAATATATAATATCAAAGTTATTCCCTGCATCCAGTTCTTTTGTGACTACATCATAGTATCCAATCAAATTGGTCAGGCAAGACCTGCCCTTAACAAAACCATGCTGCGTCTGAGCTATAACTGAATTCTTGTCTAGATGATCCTGCAGTGCTTCTTTAACCAGTGCCTCCATTAATTTTCCTGGAACAGAAGTTAAACTAACAGGTCTATAATTACTTGTGTCAGCCTTTGATCCTCCTTTGTGAATTGGGGTTACATTTGCACATCTACAGTCTATGGGTACCTCCCCTGAGTCCAAAGAAGCTCTCATAATTATGGCTAAGGGTTTGCTTACTTCCTTTGCTGCCTCCTTTAATATAACTGGATAGATCCCATCCACCCCAGGTGCCTTTTTTATGTTTATCCTCAACAATCTCTCCTCCACTTTCCTCTCAGTTATTACAAAATCATCTAGCTCACTGCCAATGTCTACTTTACCTACGTCATTCTCCTTCCTGAATAACTCCTCATGCGTGAATGTAGATGCAAAATACTTGTTTAGATTGTTAGCCACCTGAGCAGGATCCTCAACTGTTGAACCATCAATATCCAGTGGACCAATCTGATTCATCCCTTTCCTTCTTGAGTTTAAATAGGTAAAGAACTCTTTTCTGTTTTTCTTTGCATCCTTTGTCAAAGATTTTTCGTAGTCTGCCTTTGCCTGCCTAATCTCCTTTGTGACTTGGTTACAGACCAACTTATATCTATCATAGGCTTCCATGTCGCTCATTAATTTGTATGTATTCCATGCATTTTTCTTCTCTGCCACATGTCTCATTAGTTCATCTGACAACCATTTAGGCCTAAACCTTGAACAATATTTCTTAGACCTTGAACTATGTTTATTAAAATAAATGAAATGATCTTGAATGAAGTGGCAGTGAGTGATGGTTTGGGGAATTCTATAAGGTACTATAGATACATCTATGATGAATAAAACAGAAGATCCCAATCAACTGTTATTGGAAAATTTTTAATTCCAAAGAAAGATGTAGCCCCGTGGAGCCGTAAAAAAGATAGAAAAGAGTCCTCAAGAAGGATGAACAGAAGATGAGTTCATCTTAATAATTTTTAAAGCCTGATCACATAAGCAAACACTTTACATGAAAGCAAGCCTTACATTTTAATGGTTTCACTGAATACTTTCAATTATTCTTCTAATGAACTAAATATTGTTTATAAAGGATTTAATGATGGTGTAAACAGTACTGTATTTATGATGTAAATAACTTCTTAAAATAAAGTAATATTCTCAATATGGTCCAATTTTGGATGTTCAAGAATGAATTACCTATTGATAGCATTGTGTTTATGGGAAAATGACTCTCATATATATATCTTTTCACTTAACATCAGGCCTCTACGGAAATAATTAGGGAAATTGAGGGATGTCTGTATACTTCAACTGCTATACAGGGTGTCCCAAAACTAGTAAACTCATTTGTTTTAGCATTAGCATTAGTAGAGGCATTTGATGCAAGAAAGCAAGCTTATGCAGCATCAGCCAAAAAAAAAAAAAAAAACCACTTCCACTTCACCCCTCTGTTCATTCAAAATACCTGTCCAGCTGAGCCTTAAACTTATTTAGGCTATCAACCTCCACCACAAGGGATGGAAGTCTGTTCCACCAACCAACCACCCGCTGGCTAAAGGCAAATTTCCGCACGTCTATCCTACATCTGTCTTTCCTCAATTTGAATTTATGCCCTCTCAGGTGATTTTTCTGAGCTAGAGGAAGAATCCCATCAGCATTGAGCATGCTTAAACCATTCAAGGCTTTATACAGCTCTATCAGATCACCTCGCTGGTGCCTAGTCTCCAGACACTGTAATTTGCAAAACTTAAGCCTTTCTTCGTAAGAGCACCCCTTTGTTCCATTCACTAATCTTGTTGCCCTTCTCTGTACTCGTTCCAGCAGCTCTACATCCTTCTTGAAATGAGGCCTCCAGACCTGTATACAGTACTCTAGGTGTGGCCTGACCATTGCCTTGTACAATGGAATAATCACCTCCTTATCCCTGCTGAAAAAATTCCTGTATATCATTGACAATACTCCATGAGCTACTCTTGCAGCCCGTCTGCACTGCTCAGAGAACTTCATATCTGCCTGCACAATCACCCCCAAGTCCCTTTCATTCTCTACCACTGTCAGTGTAGTACCACAGAGTTGATACGTTGCTCTGGGGTTGCTGTTTCCCATGTGTAGTACTTTACATTTGTCAATGTTAAACTTCATTTGCCACCTCTCAGCCCATCTGCTCAACCTTTCCAGATCCTGTTGCAGCAGTGTACTGTCAGTAGTGTCCTTGACAACCCTGCCAACCTTTGTATCATCTGCAAACTTGGACATTAAGCTTGATATACCATCATCAATATCATTTATAAATACAGAAAACAATAATGGACCCAACACTGAGCCCTGAGGGACTCCACTAATAACATTAGTCCACGATGAGCAGTGTCCATTGATTACCACTCTCTGTCTTCTCCCACTCAACCACCCCTTTATCCATAGCAGCAATTTGCCTCCAATGTCACACTGCTCCAATTTGTGTAGCAGTCTTCCATGTGCAACAGTATCAAAAGCCTTTCTAAGATCCAAGTATATAATATCAAAGTTATTCCCTGCATCCAGTTCTTTTGTGACTGCATCATAGTATCCAATCAAGTTGGTCAGGCAAGACTTCGCCTTAACAAAACCATGCTGTGTCTGAGCTATAACTGAAGTCTTGTCTAAATGATCCTGCAGTGCTTCTTTAACCAGTGCCTCCATTAATTTTCCTGGAACAGAAGTTAAGCTCACAGGTCTATAGTTACTTGTGTCAGCCTTTGATCCTCCTTTGTGAATTGGGGTCACATTTGCACATTTCCAGTCTATGGGTACCTCCCCTGAGTCCAAGGAAGCTCTCATAATTATGGCTAAGGGTTTGCTTACTTCCTTTGCTGCCTCCTTTAATATAACTGGATAGATCCCATCCACCCCGGGTGCCTTTCTTGTGTTTATCTTCAACAGTTTCTCCTCCACTTTACTCCCAGTTATTTCAAGATTCTGTAGCTTACTGCTAGAGTTGAATACACCTCTGGCATTCCCCTTGCTGAATAACTCCTCATGTGTGAATGTCGATGCAAAATATTCATTTAGTTTGTTAGCGACCTGAGCAGGATCATCAACAGTTGACCCATCAATATCAAGTGGACCAATCTGATTCATCCCCTTCCTTCTAGAGTTTACATAAGTAAAGAACTCTTTGCTGTTTTTCTTTGCATCCCTTGCCAAGGATTTCTCGTAATCTGCCTTCGCCTGCCTAACCTCCTTTGTAACTTGGTTACATATCAACTTGTATCTATCATAGGCTTCTGTGTCATGTGTTAATTTGTAAGTATCCCATGCATTTTTCTTCTCTGCCATATGCCTCATTAGTTCATCTGACATCCATTTTGGCCTAAACCTTGAACAATATTTCTTAGTTGGTATGTAAAGCCTAGTAGCTTCCAAGATACGTTCTTTGAATGCTTCCCATTTTGAATTTGCTGTTGGTAACATCATCAGTTGGTCCCACTGTATAGAATTTAAATACTGTCTCAGTCCATCGTAGTCGCCTTTACGGAAGCAATAACCCTTCCCTTTACCCCTAATGGTAGTTACCTCTTTCAGTAAATCCCACTTCAGCACACTGTGATCACTGCCACCTAGTGGTTCATTTATCTGCAGATTCTTAATGCATGAAGAATCACTGCTGATAATCAAATCAAGAGTATTACTCCCTCTAGTTGCCTCCTGAACATGCTGATGTAGAAAACATCATCCAATAAATCCACAAAAGCCCTGCTAGTGTGTGAGTAACCAGCCCCCAAATTCCAGTCAATATCTGGGAAATTAAAATCTCCCATTATAAGACTCTCTGATTTACTGGCCCACTCTATTTCCCTGTACAGTTCCTTATTATACTCATCAGAGTCATTAGGCCTATAGCACACTCCTACTCTCAATTTTGATCTCCCAATGCTTATGTCACACCAAACTGACTCAACACTGCACTGTCCAGCGATGTCGACTGGCTTCACTTCCTTGGGTTTTATGTGTTTCTTAACTAATAGCATAACCCCTCCCCCCCTTCCTATCCTGTCTATCCTTTCTGTAGACGTTGTACTCCCCAAATTGCAGTTCTGCATCCCTTATATCTGTGTGACACCACGTCTCTGATATCCCAACAATATCTGCCTTTGATGTTTTGAGCAATACCTCAAATTCATCAAATTTATTTGATGAATTTGATGAGTTTTAAAGATTGTGAAACCACATGATGTGATACAAGACAAATTACCGTGTTTACTGAAAGTACAGACTTGGGAGATTTATGTATGAAATATTATATTAAACAGATGCCTGCTTCCTTGATCCCTGTGCTGTTATACTCAAGACACTATACTTGCCATCACTTTATCAAGAAGTTCTACTGAAAATTCCCAATGTTCTAAATGTTTTCCTTAAGAGCCATAATTGTTCTCAGTTTGTTAAAGTATACTCTGTCTTTGACAGCCCCAAAAGAAAAATATCTGGGACTATGAGATCAGGAGATCTCAGAGGCCAAACAACATTTCCAAATCATGAGATCAAATGATTTGAGAACATTTCTCGAAGCAATGCCATTGTTTCTCTGGATGCATGACTCATTGCTGGAACCATATGTCCTCGCTGTTTTCATTTTCCAGCAATGGCTGCAGAAATTTATTAACATTTGGCAATATCATTCACCAGTGACATTTTGGCAATATCATTCACCAGTGACAGTAACAGCATTTTTTTCATCATTTTCAAAAAAGAAATGTCCAAACACTCAATGAGCCATAACACCATGTCATACAGTTACCCGTGCATCATGAAGTGGCCTTGGCTTAACTTCTTTTGGTAATTTTTGTGCCCAAAAATGGCAGTTTTTTTTTGTTTAAAAGCCTGCTTAAGTGGAAGTGTGCCTCATTAGTCATTAAAAGTTTTTGAAAAAATCTGGTTCTTCTGCGAGGGCCAGGAACTTATTTGCAAACTGTAACCTTTTTGTATGGTTGGTAGACAATAATTTCTTGCACTAATTGAATCTTGTAAGTATATGAGTGTATGTCCTTGGTTAAAATTCTGTGCAAAGGTGATCTGGGTATGGCAATTTCTTTAGAACAATGTTGTATTGATTTCTGTGGACTAGTTAACAATGAACTAAAGGCTGCATTGATTTTTCTTTCATTAATGTGAAGACTGTGAACATCCAGAGCATGGTTTCCCACCTACATTTCCACAAGCACAAAACCAGCCAACATATCATTTTATCACATGGTTTGAGGGAGCTTTGTGAACATTAAATTTTTGCCTGTATGCACGCTGAGATTTTACAATGCTAAGCCTATTGGCAACGCACAGTTCAATAATGGCAGCAAGTTCTTTGTTCTTCCACCTATTCATATTAAAATTCCAATTTCACACCAACAGCCTAAAATAAAAATAAAAGATTTATCTCTATAATTTAAAGCAATACCTCAATCTAAAATGGGTTCACTACTTTTTGAACACTCTGTATGTATATAACTGGTATGTTATACCAGTTTGGTGGTTAGTAGTAGTTTCCTTTTTTTTTTACAGTAGTCTTGGCGACAAAAACCATGTTCTATCTTTGTAAGCTTATATGCTATGTGACCAAAAGTATTTGGACATACAGGTAGTTACAAAATAGTTTTTAATTCGAAATCCTATTACACTGTAGGGCTACCTTTCGCTTATATGATAGCCTCAATCATTCTGCACATACTTTTTACCAACTTTTGGTGGTGCCTCCGTAGCCAGGAGGAAAGGAGCAGCAGTGCATAGCACATGCTTCTTGATTAGACCGGGGTTCGAGCCCGTCACCACCAAACACGGAGGATGCGGAAAGGTCAGGGAATGACCACCGCATATCCCGGAGCAATATGGCCTTAGTTGCTAATGCTCCTAATAACAAACAAACAACCAACTTTTGGTACATGTTATTTAGAATTTTCCTCTACTCCTCCTGAAAAGAATCTGCCAGAGCCATTTTGGAAGAAGGCTGTTTTGGCTATAGCCAAATCTGGTGTTCCATATCATCCCACGGGTGTTCAGTGGGGTTGAGATCAGGGCTTTTGACCCAACTTATCAACATCGTCTACAAACTGGTTTTATATAACCTTCACTGCATGACATAGAGCACTGTTGCTCTGATACTGACAGGGCTTGTTTCCATTGTGCTGCTACAGTGTAATTTTATAGGTAGCATATACACATTGTTCAAAATAAAATTTTTACTGTTTCATTTGTTGCCAATGGTTTCAGGCACTACTACCAAGACTAAGTCCAAACAAGCCCCACATATGAAATACATTTGGAGGAAGGAGATTCCACTCCATGTTACAGGTTACTGTAGTTCATCCCATGTCACTACTAACTGATTAATGTACAGTAACCTTGTCTGTAGAGTTTTGAAAATTTTATCTACACACTCTGTTAATTCTAGTTCTAAACTGCTTTTTTATTTTACAGGCATAACTTATGCATTTGAAAATTGAATAAGACAATACCAATATGGTATTGTCTTGTTCACTGTTGCAACTTGTCTTCTTGTTACCAATAACACTTGCAAGCTATATGATTCCCTTCCCAGTACTTTCAACTGCTATAATGTTTTGGCTGTTTCATTTAGAGTCCTCTATGGAGTCTTTTTCAAGCCAATGTGGAGAGAAAAAACTAAGAGAAATAAACAAATATCAATAAATTACAAAATTAAAAAAATTATTTACCATGTTGGCTGCTGCTTATATATGAGAAAGAAAAAGTGCATCCCATATGCCGTAATTTTTGCAATGTTGAGGAGCAACTCCTTTATGAAGGATGCATGTATTTGTCATCATTAGCACACTTTGTCAGAGGCACACCAGTTGGGTGTTGATTTACACGTACATATGTCAGACAGCAGTGAATGTGTTAAACATAGCATAGTGTAGATACATCCAATGTTGTAAATTTCATTAATTATTAAATGTTTTCCTTGATTTGATTGTTGTTGTTATTTGGTTTTTAGGAGCATTAGCAACTAAGGCCATATTGCTCCGGGAATATGCGGTGGTCATTCCCTGACCTTTCTGCATCCTCTGTATTTGGTGGTGACGGGCTCGAACCCCGGTCTAATCAAAAAGTGTGTGCTTCGCACTGCTGCTCCTTCCCACCTGGCTATGGAGGCGCCCCCTTGATTTGATATTTATAAACTGTTACTGTCTGGCTGAGTGAGTGTATCATCCACAGCTACTCTCATTTGGAACTTGGTTCTACATTGCATATATAGAACTGCTCAAGAATTACTCTGGTAGGTAATAACAAATAATTCGGAAATATTCAACTAAGAAAGGATTTAAGGATTAATGAAGTTTATTACAATATGGGATGATGTATGTATGTAAATAATTTTTTATTTTTTGTAATTTTATAGGTATCTGTTATTTCTCTTAATTTATCCTCACCACTGCCTAAAGAAAGGTCTTGGAATTTCTTTTCTTTTCTTTTTTTTTAACTAATTAGAGAAAAATAAAAGAAAAGAAAGATATTTGCTTTTTTTATTTTAAGCTAAAAATTTGCAAGCACCCAAACTTGAAAATATCTTTATCTATTAATATTATATTAAAAGCTTTAACTGTAAAATAACAAACATAAACAAACTTTAACTGTAAAATAACAAACATAAATAACAAACAAAAAAAAAAAAAAAAAATTGATTTATATACATGCTTGGGTGCATGTGCATAAAATATTACTTTAAAATTTTTATGTAATGGTAGTAATAATTTCTGAGCGACACAAAATTAAATTTACCTGTTTCATTTGCAGCTCAATGATAGTACAAGAATCCCTACAACTATATGCACATACAGAAGCATGCTCAGAAAATTTTCTAAGCAGAAGTAAGTCAATATACAAGACCAGTGGTTTTCAATCATTTTTTTGGTCTGTCAACTCTTGCAAGCTGAATTTTTTCTCAGAATTTCAATGTATTAAAAACATTAATATACACTTATAAAAATTAAATAAAAAAATCAAATATGAAAGGGGTAACCTTTTCCCCTTTCACACAATTAAAAAAAATCAATAACGAAACTTTTGTGGAACTGAAATCCTTTCTCAGAATCCACAGGGTTCCACAGAATACAATTTGAAAACCTCTGTCATAGAGAATCTAATGACAAAATATTAAAAATACACCTACAGAATTCATATCTTACCCCAGTATTTTATCTTTCCAAGCAAAATCACCACCAGTCCCATCAAAGAATGCATATTGGCGATTACGTCTGTATAGATAAAACTCAAAAAGGTCTTCATCTTCATATGGTTTAAAACCTATTAAACAATTTTTTTCACTTTAAAGTAATAAAAGCTATTCATACAGAGTATTGTTTTATGTAACACTTGATTTTGTATTGAGATATAATTTTGTTAACTGTTTCACCAAGAGGGGAAACAGTTAACAACTAAATAGTACTATAGTGATGGGAACTAAGGAGAGCCCCATTCTTCTTTCTTAACTCATAAAAATTCAAATTCATTGTTAACAAGTTTCTTTTCAGTTTCCAACCCCCAGTGCAACAGCAATACTTAAATTACCACAGGTTTTGATAATTATTGAGTTTGATATTTTAATGGTAATTCTATGTTTAGGATTATTAGTAAAAATGCTTCTAATTAGTCATCTATTAGATAACTCTATTATTACCTGTAAACTAACTACGGTATTTCATTTTGTTTGTTTTAAACTAACTATGATATTTCATTTAGTTTATTTATAGATATCAGAGTTTTTTTGGGTTTTTTTTTTTTTTGTGAAAATTATTACTCAGTAATAATTAAGTTTGTGTGACTAGTAACAAGCATTCACAAAAGTATAAAAACAATAAAAACTACTTATATTTCTTACAATTACAAATAACACTAAACAGCAAGTAACATAAAAATTAATTTCTACTTCCATTAAAATAAATATTAAAGAACCTCAGACTAAACTAGTGTCTAAATAATATCTAATTTATTTGATTTCTTTACATTTTTTTCATCCGTTCATTTGTTTTCTGGGTACGTGACACAGAAATAGTCATTATGAGGTGGCACAGCATGCAATAGCTTTGGTTTTAAAAACAAATCCATCTGTATAAAATAAGAAGGCAAAGGGTACAAATCATTCTATTCCAAGCAGTGTGGTGTTAAAATGTACAAATTATTCTATTCCAAGCAGTGTGGTGTTAAAATGTACAAATCATTCTATTCCAAGCAGTGTGGTGTTAAAATGTACAAATCATTCTATTCCAAGCGGTCATGGGCGTCCACAGAGGGGGGGTGCAAACGGGGAACTTGCCCCTCCCTGGGATCGAGTAAAAGATTCCACAAATTATAATCATAAAAGTGATTGAGATATGTAACCTTACACCCTCCACCATGGGACGCTTTGTCTGCCTTAAAATTTTATTACGGGTTGGCCGGTTTCGGCCCTCGGCGGGGTAACCATACCACAAATTTAAACAGATACGCCAACCTTTTAAAACTGATTTAATAATAAAATAAAATAATACAAAAGACTGTAAAATAATATTTACATAAATTGATTATTTACAAAACACTAGTTTAAAACAAAAATAAAATAAGTAAATAAGTTAAAATGCATTAAAATATAAATTTAAAAGCGATAAAAACACTATTGAAGCTTTCAGAGGTGTCTGCCTCCTTCCTCAGCAATATTGAAACTTAAGCGACACATCCTTAAATACCAGGTTCATGGCACACGTGGATGACCAGGCACATACTCGGTATTCCTTTCACGTGTACCAGAACCGGAAGTGGTCTGGGTGCGTAGAAAACTAAAATGTTTATCTCTGGCAAAAACCACCGCCTCAAAAAGGGGGTGAAGCCTAACTCCCCTGTCTCTGTTCATGCTATTGTTGCCAGAGGATCCAATCCACAGACTTTCCAGCCACTTTCAGTCTCAGAATCTATGTGCCTGGTCAAGGATGACAGCATTGTCGGGGGAGATCTGGTGTTGTTTTTCCCCAATAGTGCTCGGCAATGGCGGATTTATTGAGCTCTGCGGTCCGTATCGCTCTTGAATGTTCCCCCAGACGGTCTTTAAGATGCCGTCCTGTCTCCCCCACGTAACATTCCCCACAATCCGGGCATGTCATCTCATATACGACCCCACTACTAGAATCCCTAGTAATGGTGTCTTTGACCTGTGACACTACTGTGTGCAACCTCCGGCCCGGGAGCTGAACACAGCATGTCCGAAAGTCGCGAAGCATCCTCGCAATGCGATCTGACAGGCCCGGATAGTAGGGAACATACACTGTGGTAAGCGGTACAGGCAGAACTACCCGATTGGGCTCTTCCTCTCTATTGTATTTATCAATGACCCTCTGGGGGTAACCACACATCATAAGATCCGTCGTAATATGCCTAATTTCCTTCTCCCCCTTCTCAGAGGTGCTACAATGTATCCTCACCCTACCCAAAAGTGCTCTGGCCACACTATTTTTATGTTGGGCAGTCTGTGCCGACCTATAATGTGTATACTGGCCCCTACACATAGATTTCCTATAAACCTTGGTTCTAAGTCTGGGGTCTTCCCTATATACCATTATGTCCAGAAATGGGAGGGTGCCATCTATTTCTACCTCCGAGGTGAATTTTATAAAGTGGGAGAAACCATTGAGAAACGAGATCACATCTTCCTCTCTCCCCTTCTTTACAATAGTGAACGTGTCATCGACATATCGTTTCCACTTACGCATAGGGAACTCCAATCTCACAAAAACCCTATTCTCTAATTCCTCCATAGCCAGATTTGCGACAATGGTGCTGATTGGAGAATGCATGGCTGTGCTGTGAACCTGTTTATACATCACTCCTTGGAAAATCAAGGTTGTACTAAAAAGACATAATTCAACACCACAACATATATCTTCTATGTTTAGGTGGGATCTGGCACTTAAGGTATTATGCTTCTGTAAAGCCAACTTCACACATTCTACCCCATGTGCTATGCGGATACACGTGAATAATGACATCATCATCTCGTCCTCCCCTATATCTTGACTCCTTACAAAGTTCACAAATTCCACACTATCTCCAATGACCAACGTGGACCGACCCACAACCGGAGAAATCAGCTGCACCAGATATTTAGATAGAGCATACGTAGGGCTACCAATGAAGGAAACTATGGGCCGTAATGGAACATTCTCCTTGTGCGTCTTAGGTAACCCATAAAATCTGGGCAGCCGACACTCTGTTGCATGCATGGACCAATACTTGTCTTTTGAAATCTTTTCCATTTTTAGCCAGGAAAGAAGCATCTTATTTACACGCTGTTCTAAGCTAGCCAAGGGGTTTCTATGGATAATCTTATAAGTACCACTATCACCTAATAAGTCTAACACTTTTTTGTGGTAATCTTCCTTGCTTAATACCACCATTGATCTGCCTTTGTCTGCTGGTAGGATTATAATGTCTTCGTCCCGTTTAAGTTCTTCTAGTACTTTCTTCTGTTTCGGGGTAAGATTTGGAGCAACCATTTTTGCCTGGCCCAGAATGGCAACAGCTTTAACACAAATTTGATTGGCAATGTGTTCAGGTAATTTGCTAATTGCCTTCTCAATGCCCATAGATGTTTTGGTAATTGGAGGTTTGGGGGGGCAGCAATGCAAACTTAGGTCCAAGAGCCAATAGTCTCTCTTGCTCTTGGGTTAAAGGTTTGCCACTTAAGTTCTGAATAAAGTTGGAATGGTTACTACCTCTAAATATAGTGGACTGCTCCTCTAATAACGTGTTGAACTTTATTGCAGATATAGTTAATGTTTATGGCCATAGAGTTCTGCAGCACATCCGACGGTTCCAAAGATACAGCATAGGTGAGTCTCAACAGCAACAGCACTTAAGGTTTGCCTGCCGTTGCAGGGATCATAATCTTATTCCACATGAATTTAGGATCAAGGCACGATTTAGAGATGCCCGTTTGTCCAGGATTATCACATGGTACCAAAAGAAGGTTTTGAATACATGGATTCAGAAACTTCATGATGATTTGAAACATAGTAGGAGATTGATTGAAGTAGCATTAGGTGATATTAGTAGTAGATTGTCCCAGCTACACCTGATGAGTGTTAAGAGGTTAGTTCTGGAGAGGTCGAATAGGATTGCCTATTCTTATAAACAGAGACATATTAGGAAGTTCAACACGTTATTAGAGGAGCAGTCCACTATATTTAGGGGTAGTAACCATTCCAACTTTATTCAGAACTTAAGTGGCAAACCTTTAACCCAAGAGCAAGAGAGACTATTGGTTCTTGGACCTAAGTTTGCATTGCTGCCCCCCCCCCCAAACCTCCAATTACCAAAACATCTATGGGCATTGAGAGGGCAATTAGCAAATTACCTGAACACATTGCCAATCAAATTCGTGTTAAAGCTGTTGCCATTCTGGGCCAGGCAAAAATGGTTGCTCCAATTCTTACCCCGAAACAGAAGAAAGTACTAGAAGAACTTAAATGGGATGAAGACATTATAATCCTACCAGCAGACAAAGGCAGATCAATGGTGGTATTAAGCAAGGAAGATTACCACAAAAAAGTGTTAGACTTATTAGGTGATAGTGGTACTTATAAGATTATCCATAGAAACCCCTTGGCTAGCTTAGAACAGCGTGTAAATAAGATGCTACTTTCCTGGCTAAAAATGGAAAAGATTTCAAAGGACAAGTATTGGTCCATGCATGCAACAGAGTGTCGGCTGCCCAGATTTTATGGGTTACCTAAGATGCACAAGGAGAATGTTCCATTACGGCCCATAGTTTCCTTCATTGGTAGCCCTACGTATGCTCTATCTAAATATCTGGTGCAGCTGATTTCTCCGGTTGTGGGTCGGTCCACATTGGTCATTGGAGATAGTGTGGAATTTGTGAACTTTGTAAGGAGTCAAGATATAGGGGAGGACGAGATGATGATGTCATTAGATGTAGTATCATTATTCACGTGTATCCGCATAGCACATGGGATAGAATGTGTGAAGTTGGCTTTAAAGAAGGATAATACCTTAAGTGCCAGATTCCACCTAAATATAGAAGATATATGTTGTGCTGTTGAATTATGTCTTTCTAGTACAACTTTGATTTTCCAAGAAGTGATGTATAAACAGGTTCACAGCACAGCCATGCGTTCTCCAATCAGCACCATTGTTGCAAATCTGGCTATGGAGGAATTAGAGAATAGGGTTTTTGTGAGATTGGAGTTCCCTATCCTTAAGTGGAAATGATATGTCGATGACACGTTCACTATTGTAAAGAAGGAGAGAGAGGAAGATGTGGTCTTGTTTTTCTCAATGGTTTCTGCTCCTTTATAAAATTCACCTCAGAGGTAGAAATAGATGGCACCCTCCCATTTCTGGACATAATGGTATATAGGGAAGACCCCAGGCTTAGAACCAAGGTTTATAGGAAACCTATGTGTAGGGGCCAGTATACACATTATAGGTCGCCACAGACTGCCCAACATAAAAATAGTGTGGCCAGAGCACTTTTGGGTAGGGTGAGGACATATTGCAGCACCTCTGAGGAGGGGGAGAAGGAAATTAGGCAAATTATGACGGATCTTATGAGGTGCGGTTACCCCCAGAGGGTCATTGATAAATACAATAGAGAGGAAGAGCCCAATCGGGTAGTTCCGCCTGCACCGCTTACCACAGTGTATGTTCCCTACTATACGGGCCTGTCAGGTCGCATTGCGAGGATGCGTCGCGACTTTTGGACATGCAGCTCTCGGGCCAGAGGTTGCACACAGTAGTGTCACAGGTCAAAGACACCATTACTAGGGATTCTAGTAGTGGGGTCGTATATGAGATGACATGCCCGGATTGTGGGGAATGTTACGTGGCGGAGACAGGACGGCGTCTTAAGGACTGTCTGGGGGAACATTCAAGAGCGTTACGGACCGCAGAGCTCAATAAATCCGCCATTGCCGAGCACTACAGGGAGAAACAACACCAGATCTCCCCCGACAACGCTGTCATCCTTGACCGGCGCATAGATTCTGAGACCGAAAGTGGCTGGAAAGTCTGTGGATTGGATCCTCTGGCAACAATAGCATGAACAGAGACAGGGGAGTTAGGCTTCACCCCCTTTTTGAGGCGGTGGTTTTTGCCAGAGATAAACGTTTTAGTTTTCCACGCCCCCAGACCACTTCCGGTTCTGGTACACGTGAAAGGAATACCGAGTATGCGCCTGGTCATCCACGTGTGCCGTGAACCTGGTATTTAAGTATGTGTCGTTTAAGTTTCATTATTGCTGAGGAAGGAGGCAGATACCTCCGAAAGCTTCAATAGTGTTTTTATTGCTTTTAAATTTATATTTTAATGCATTTTAACTTATTTACTTATTTTATTTTATTTTTGTTTTAAACTAGTTTTTTGTAAATAATCAATTTTTGTAAATATTATTTTACAGTCTTTTGTATTATTTTATTTTATTATTAAATCAGTTTTAAAAGGTTGACGTATCTGTTTAAATTTGTGGTATGAATAATCCCAACCTAAGAGGCCTTATTGCAGATATGGGGTAACCATAGAACACGTGTTTCATCTATTGCAGGAATAAAACACGTGTTCCTGTCTTTGGTTCATCGACTGATATTCCCCAAACTTTACCAGAAGTTTTGGAACATTGCGACTATTTCCTTTCTATTAATTCGGCAATAACTATTGGTATGACATTACCTGTTATGACCTGTACCATTGAAAGAAGTTTCAGCACCTGGAGACGTGTGAAAACATGGTTAAGGTGTCCACTATCTCAGAAACTCGCCTATAAGGTTTATGTATGATTAGTGTGCACAGGAAGAAACTAGAAGAGGAAGCGGTAAAGAAGAAATTTATTGAAAATGTCATCAATAGGTTTGCAAGCGATTGATGGAGAATTTAATTCTTATACAATACGTGATTATTGAAATTATTATTATCTATATATATATATATATGAAGTTATATAAAAGAATATAAGAAGAAAAGGAGAAAGAGTGACAAAACAGATTAATGCCATCAAATTTATGACTGTAAATTACATCTGTCTGTATATAACAATTTTTTAGTTAATTGTAATACCAACTAGAAAAATTGGAGAATTTAGAATAAATGTATTAGGGGTGCAAACTATACTCATTAGTTCAAAGGGCCAAGTCTAGGTAACCTAAGTTGGACTTCTTTGTTGTACCCTATAAATAAACACATAAATAAAATACGTCACCACCAAATACGGAGGATGCGGAAAGGTCAGGGAATGACCACTGCATATTCACGGAGCAATATGGCCTTAGTTGCTAATGCTCCTAAAAACCAAATAACAAAACAAATAAATAAAATAATATAAAATAGTAAAATTAAAATGATAATATAGCTAATTATAGATATATGGATACATTGAATGGAACGTTTGCCATTTGCCATCTGGCAAATGGCAAACAGAAATGAGTATAGTTTGCCTCCCTAATACTTTTATGCTAAATTCTCCAATTTATCTAGTTGGTATTATAATTAACTAAAATAACTGTTATATATATATATATATATATATATATTAATTCTTGTTTCCTTTATATTGTAAATTTATATACATTATGTATGTGTTTTTGTATTGATGTATTCTATTCTATAATTCTATATGTATTCTATAATCTACTTGTTTAATTAAATAATTATTTAAAAAATTAAATAAAAATTTATTGATGTAATTATTAGAAGCAAACTTACTATTAAAAGCAAACCTACATCTTAAACATAAATTCCCAGTATAATTTCCTATTCCCTTTATAAATTTTTAAAGAGAAAGTTAATTTTCATATGAGAAGCATGATTCATCAATTTTAGCTGTGAGAGATATGGTATATGAACTATTTTCTCATTCAATCTGATTTAACCACTGTATTATATTTCTAATGGTATTATTACGTCTCCAATTAACACTTAGAAAACTACTACTCTCCAAAGCAATTACAACAAATTCACAAACAAATTAAATTAATTTTCATTACCTAATTGTAATTGGCAGATAAATAACTATATCAATTAACAAAATTGATAAATAAGAAAATAACAAAACAAAATCAACAATAAGATTCCAAACAAAATACAGAAGACACTTGTTGACATTTCATTTTAATTTCTACAGGCCTTCAGGAAACACACAAGAAGGAAAATTGTTCCAAAGAACTGAAGTAGAAGGAATGAATGAATGAAGGAAAGTTAGTTTGATGAGCTTTGGAATTTTTTGTAATGGTTCTGGAGATGCTATTCAGAAGAACAATACCTATGGAAATATCTATTAAAAAAAAAAAAAAGCAACAGAAACTAAATATTTGTGTGACAGGGAGTGGAGAGGGTTCGTAAGACTGGGATCATTAACAACCTTACTGATCTCTTTGGATAGAGTAGGAATCTAAGAAAAGCACTTGCAGCACCACCCTAAATGTGGAAAAAATATTTTGTGGTCAGGAAAATTTTCAATATGAACAGAATTAGGAGTTGTTAAGAAGAAAAGCAATACTGAGAGTGAAAACTTAAGTCTAGTTTTTTTTTTATGAAGTGGAAATAATATCTGATAGGTATATGCCAAGAAAAGTTAGAAGTTCATGTTATCCCCAATTAAGAAGCAATTTGTCTATAAATCTCAGTGTTGCTGAAGACGAGTATAAGACTGTTTTAGAAGGAATGAAGTTGACTAAGTTTTCTTCTCCTCACTGAAGAAGTACTTGGGGTTTAGCATTTAAGGAACTGGTGGTAGATATAAAACGGTTTTAAAAAAAGTTAAACTCTACATCCAAATCATCAATATGTAGTTTGGTTAAAATTATAAATATTTAGTTCAGATATTTATCAAATATATAATCCTCATCATGGTCAACAATGAGTGTTCCAACTGAAATTAACATTTCAAAAATGAACTTACAATCCCCTTCATCTGTACCATCATCACAATCCCTATGTCCATCGCATTTCTTCTCTTGCAAAAAACATTGCCCACTCATGCATCGATTATATCCCAAAGTTTTATTGCAGAATCCTAAAGAGAAAATATAGTATGGATTTTCATAGGAATATTAATAATAACCATGTCCATTAATATATCAAAACAATGTACTAAACTAATGTTCAATCAGAAACAAAAGATGTATTTAGACTGTGAGCCATGGAGTTACTTTTCAAGGTAAGTTTGGGGGGGGGAGACACTAAATAGAATACTTGTCATTTGTAAAGTAACTTCTTTGTGCTTTTTATAGACTGAGAGCAAAATAAAAATTTAAATCTGGATTGAAATTATTTGATATAATAAGGAAAAGTACTCACTCTTGTAAAAGAATAAATTACTGTGATGAGAATATACAAAAAAAAAAAAAAAACACAGGTTACTCATATTACTAATATACAAAAATCCAGATTTGTTTCTGTTGGAACATTCTGCCAAATATCCTCAGTGGAACTTACATATGATTAAAAAAACAAGTCACAAGAACTAAGAATGATGGGAAGATGTACAGGCAAGGTCATAAACAGGGCGTAGACTGTTCCAGGTGACCAGCCAGTGATCACTGCTGGGGCCAACAGCAATTTGAGTCATCGACTAATAGTCATGACATAATTTGATTCAGATGAGGCCAAACTTATTGGGATCTACCAGAAGCCAATCTACTAGTCTGACCTTGGGCATAAATTATTGTATGACATGTGATAGCCAAAGTAAAGTTAGAAGATTTTTATAGTTAGAACTTAAAGTACTGTCTATTTTCTCATAATTAATTTATAGCAATAGCTTAATTTGTTCAGTACTCGCCTCTTAATCTGTATTTATAACTTGAAGTTCGTAAAAAAGATAAAAGTGAAAGTTTAACTACATTAAAAAATTAAGACTATGCCCAGGGGAAGAAGAAGAAGTGCGCTACCTTTTTTCTAGATGTCATCCATAAAATCATTGTATAAACAAGAACCTAAAATGTACATAAAAGAGAAAGCCTAAAACCGTAGGGTTAAAAGCCAAGAGTCCAAATGGAAGACTTTCAATATGTTCACCATCAGTTGGCTAAGTAATATAAGTGAAGGTAAGATTTATATAGTGGTTCTAACTCCCATGGTGTATCAAGTTAAACATGTAGGAATTTAAGGTGCACGAAGCTCCATATTGATGAGAATCCCGCTGGTACTCTCGTGTTTAATATTTCAAGCGAAATATTATGTTGAAACCATTCTACTGCCAAGGCTTCATATTGAAGTATCCTATAATTGTAATTTGATTTAGTTAGGGTAATAGTGGAGTCAATTAAGGGGTTATGGTTATATGACTGTACATGTTGTGTGAGTTCAGTGCCTGTTTGGTTGGGTTTAAAACTATTGTAATGGTGATATGCTCTAATGTTCACCGTTTTAGATGACCCGTATTTCGTAGTGGTGCTACCTACACTGTGCTGCCACTTTATTAGGTACACCTACCTAGTAGCATGTTGAGCCTCCTTTAGCCTTCAAAACAGCCTGAATTCGTCTAGGCATGGTTTGAACAAGATGCTGAAAACGTTGTGTACGAATGGAGTACCATGCAGATATGAGTGTGTCACGCAGTTCCTTGAGATTTGTCGGAGATGTAGGCCTGCAGTGAACAGCCTTTCCAGCTCATCCCAAAGATGTTCAATAGGATTGAGATCCAGGGACTGAGCAGGCCACCAGCAAAGAAAAGTCATTGTCAAGTTCCTGGAACCATTCCATAGTGATTCGGGCTTTGTACACTGGCATATTATCCTGCTGGAAGTAACCATCTGACTGAGGATAAACTGTCACCATGAATGGATGCACTTGGTTAGCAACGATGTTTAGGTACAATGTGGCATTCAGACGTGAATCTATGGGTATCAATGGATTCAACGTATGCCAAGAAAACATTCCCCACACCATAAAACTGCCCCCACCACCTTGCACAGTAGTCGTCAGACATGACGGGTCCATGGATTCATGTTGTTTTCACAAAATTCTGAACCTTCTATCAACATGATGCACCAGGAACTTCGACTCGTCAGACCAAGCAACTGTTTTCCAATCCTCGATAGTCCAGTGCTGGTGTTGCTGTGCCCACAGGAGGCATGCTATCTTGTTCTTCATTGATAAAAAAGATATGTGATGTAGCTGTCGGCTGTTGTAGCCCATTTGCGACAAAGTGCAACTAGTGGTCCGTTGCGATATTTTATTCTGCCTACCAAGGTTGTATTCTGACGTGATGTGCGGCATTGTGGCCCGTCTATTTGCTTGCACAATTCTAGCCATCCTCCTTTGACCTCTCTCTCATCAACAAGCGAGTGCCATTGAGAGGATGTTTTCTGATCATTACACCATTCTTTATACACCCTTGAAACTGTGGTGTGTGAAAAGTTCAGGAGAACTGCCGTTTCAGAGATGCTTTGTCCAACACATCTTGTACCTACTACAATTCCACGTTCGAAGTCCGTTAGATCGCTCCTTTTCCCCATTCTTGCTATGGATTATACGCTTAACTGATACTGGAAAGGTTGTTCTGCTGCATTTATATCCACAACTGTGGTCATGTGACTTGCAACGTTGTGGGGAAAACCATTTGTGTGCACAGCAGCGGTGTACCTAATAAAGTGGCAGCACAGTTATGTAACAAGCATTGCAACCTGGTTGACATTTAATGAGATATATTATACTGTTAATGTCTTGTATTTTGTATTTGTATGTCTCTATGCAATTACTAAGGGAAGCTCCCATTTTATTATAAGAAGAAAAGATTAATGTAATGTCTGTGCCTGCGAAAACATTACGAAGCTGTCTTGCAAACTGGCTATGATATGGGAGAACAATTTTGGTGCATTGTGTATAATCCTTACTAATTAATTATGATAGTCAAAGTATTAATTGGAAGTTTCTTTTTCTTATTTTGTGAGCAAATCTGGACAACCTGAGCGGGGAGGAAGGTGTTCTAATGATGTAATGTCTTATTTTGGGACCATTAACACTGCACACTCATCAAGATTATGAGCTAGCTTATGTACATGTGGAGAAAGCTGTGCTTCTACCATAAATTAGTAGTAGCTACTATTAATTTATGGCGCTATTATTCATGCAAAGAGGGATGGCCTGTTCCAGGTTAGAGGTGGGTGAGCCCACTCAACCACCTTATCTAAGATTATTCCAAAAGCATGTTTTGCTTCTATGATACTGGTGTAAACAGATGTCATATAATGTAAAGTAATGAATAAATCCATGCCAACTCCAACACAAAACATCTCAAAACATTTCACACAATTAACAATCATCAGCACAGATTCTGTCAGTATCAATCCTAGAGATTTCCTATTAGGAGACAGGGAATTTCTTGGCTTTTGTCATTCATCTTTGGAAAAATTCACAATGAAAAAGTTTGAAGAAATTCAAGCAGTTGCTCAGACTGGTGAGAGAGTTCCTATTTTAATAAATATAAGTAGGAACAATCATCAATTTAGATTGAGTAAAGAGTATAAAGCAAGAAAAAACATCAATTTAGTTTGAGTTTTCAATTTATTATGGTTATATCATAACCCATCTCAGGATATTCTTCAGAATATTGCTCCTCCTTGTCCCATGAAAAATAATCAAGTTCTCAAAAATATCTTGAGAGGGATGATTGTGACGTCATAAGAAATTCAGAGCTAAACTTTGTTATAATTAGGAAGGGGGCAGTCACAGAACAGTTACCAATTTTAGTTTTGCTCAAAAAAGGATTACCAGATGTAGAAGGTTGAGAAACGCTGCTCCCATACATTTCAAAGGCATAAAGGCCTCATAAAGCAGGCACCCATCTTATCGTCTATTTTTGCTTTGCCACTGGTTGGCAGTTTTCTTTCTGGCTACTCACTACATGTAATGGTAGATGGGTCACTGTCTTCTAATTTATCAAACAATACATCATGAGTAACTTTGAAGATTTTTTCAAACCACCCTTACAGTAGATAATTTCTAGTGTAAGGGCAGTTTTAAAGTATCTAGTGCAACCATTACACTAGATACTTTCTTCCACAGAATTGAAATCTATAAATAGATTTGCTGAAAATTATTTCTCTGCACTGACAATCACTACTCTAATTTCTATTCTAACTACTCTAATTTCTATTGCAGTTGCTTAAATGATGACCTGCAAGGATGAGGTACAAGGGAGCTTATTTAGCCTCAGTCTTCTAAAACTTGATCCTGTGGTATCTTCAACAATATTCAGATTTCTAGACAAAAGCATATTTCTTAATAAGAGTAACCTTAGCTTTTAATCTTTCTTGGCATAACAACATCATAAAGACTGCTTCCTTTAATGTAATGAAAACTTTGTGTGATGAGGTAAAAAGAAATTTCCTCTTTCATTCCGGGAAATATTTTGATTTAGACCCAGCTGTCAACTCTGTAAAAATCTCTCCTGCTTTGGAATATTGTTCCTATGGCTGGGAAGATGTCCTCAAACCTCTCTAAAAATCCTTGAATTTATAGAAAATAGCAATCTATCAAATTGTAGGTAGTATAATGTTTATAATCATTATCCCTCCAAACTGACTGGAAAAGGCATTTGTTGGAATACCATCAGTGATGTGAGGAATTTTTATAGGCTTTTAATACACAATGTGCTGAGTAAGTCTCAGGCTAGGGTTGCATTGCTTTTACCTCAGAAACTCAGGTTTTTAATTTCATTTTGTGCCAAGTTTGTTATTTTTATTTATTTATTTATTTTTTTTTTAGGAGCATTAGCAACTAAGGTCATATTGCTCCGGGGATATGCGGTGGTCATTCCCTGACCTTTCCGCATCCTCCGTATTTGGTGGTCACGGGCTCGAACCCTGGTCTAATCAAGAAGCGTGTGCAATGCACTGCTGCTCCTGCTCACCTGGCTATGGAGGCGCCACCAAGTTTGTGCCCCACAGTTTGCATGATGAGGTAAAACTCAAATCACTGGATGCCTGTAAACATTTTGTGCAACCAGCTGATGGTGAACTTGGTTTTCTGAATACTGTAATTACCGAGGATGACACATGCACTCAGTGTTTTAGTATGATCCTGAGACCAAAAAAGATTTTCCAGAAATAACTCATAAAACCACACTGATCACATTCTTCAATTAAAAAAGGGATAATCTATAATAAAGAATTCATGCCAGAAGGAAGATCTGTCAATAGTGAATACTACTGACAAGTACTGAAACATTTCTTGCCAAGGGCATGAGGCCAGATTTGGAAAATTATTCTTGGTAGCTTTTATATAACAATAAAACTGATTTTACTTACACAGCAACAAATGTAAAGATATTTTTAGCCCAAAAAGGTAAACAGATTTTTTTTTGTATTTCCTAAGTTGAAATTGAAAGGTCACTGATTTGACATAATCATTGACATTCAGAAAAGTATGATGGCAGAAATTAATACAGCAGACTCTCGATTTACCGGGAAACTTCAAGACTCCAAATAAAAAAAAAAAAAAAAAAAAAAGGAACCCAACCAAAAATCATGAAATTCAAGTACTAACTAGAATAGGTATAAACAGATGTTTTCCAAGTCGTAAATAAGTGACAAGAAGCGGCGTTCTAAGTCGTCATTGGGAGATTAGTGTATCTATTATCTTGCAACCCCCGCTGTCTTCACACCTGTCGCTCAAAAAAAAAAAAAAAAAAAAAAGAGAAGAAATGTTTAGTTTGTTTCAGTGCATTGCATCGATTGTTGTGTTCCGCTGCACAGCAAAAATACAAATTTTGTTTCATTATTTATGTCAGGGATAAAATTTTTTTTTATAGTAAATAATTTAATTTTTTTGTTTAATAATCGTGAAAATGATGGGTAAATTCAAAGGAGTTGCACTTTCAGTTAAACAAAAACTTGAAATTATTGAAAAGTTTGAAAACGGTGCGTCCGTTAAATCTTTAATGATGAACCATTATAATGTTGGTGACCAAACCATACGCAACATCGTAAAAAATAAAGGGATGCTATTAGATTTAATACTGACATCGCAAAAAATAAAGGGAAGCATCGTATTGGACATGAGAGTAGTACGTGGTAAGATTTTTTGGTTTTTTTATCTATCGCCATATTTTTTACATAGGTTGCTGAATATTTTTCAATACAGTTAGTCCCCGACTTACGCAACTTCAGACTTATGTAAATTTTTTTTCACTCAATTTTTTTTTTTTAGGATTGTAAAATTTAAAACAAAAAAAATAACATAAAATAAGCAATTAAATACGACGATCATGGCATACACAAATTGCACAAGTGAGATACGGAGTAACAAGCAAAAAAATAGGAAAGAAGAGAAGATTCTTACAATTTATTTATGGGTTTTTTTTTTATATGACTGGAGAGGTCAGTGAAGGGGACACACATTTCACCATAATAATGTAAAAACCCACAAAATTCCAGCTATTGGTATTATTGCAAATGCAATAAGATCGAGTTTACCCGTTTATAATGAATTGCACTAACAGAAAAGCCCAATAACCCAGAAAGTGCAAATTATTTTTGTTTTGTGGCAGTGACCTCAAGAAATGTGCTTTAGTAAAATGTGAGCTCGCACGCGGTGATAATAGTGAGTTTTTGCCTTAACCCTGTGAAGTTCTTTACAGAAAATTTCATTTTGACTGTTATGATGGTGCCGACTAAGGGAATAAGTGACAGTGCTGATAGTACATCTACCAACAAAAGAAAAGCGATCGATTTGGATCAGAAAATTAAACTAATAAGAATGTATGAAAATGGTCAAAGATTAACAAGTATCGCGCTGAATTCAGATTTGTCAATAATAATAGAGTAGCAATATGTTACTAGTCATTCCCGAGTTACATAAAACTTGATGAAGTAAGAAGTCCTGGAATGTATCTCTTACGTATGTCGGGATTCTGTATTTCTGAATTAACCGGGAAATCGATTATCCGGGATTTGTTTTTTACCATCTATCCCGTAAAATCGAGAGTCGACTGTACTATGAATATTGCAGCAGTTATTTTTCAGCCCCCTTGGAAACCTATTTTGGGGGAAAATGATGAATAAACACATTGCCCTATACATTGTTATTTTTCTTTTATTTCAGTTTCATGCTTTCTTGCTGCACTGTATTCTACAAAAATAAAATATATGATGCCTATGAACAATACAATCATTAGTTTAATTTATAAAATAATTTAAATTACACTACTGAATATGAGGATGGTTCAAAAAGTTTGTAGAATTACTGAAAAAATACAGCTTTTGTAAAAGTTTTACTTTGAGTGTTAAATAATCACTCTGAACTGCAGTGCACTTTACTCAATGGTGCTCAAGTTCTTTTTTACAGCACAAAAAAGTCATTGTTCTGCAACCCAGTCTTTCACAGCACACATTTACCTCTTTGTCCAAGTGAACCCTTTATCCACAATAAGTATTGGAAAGAGAAAGTATTAGGAGCAAGGGGGTTAAATACAGATTTCATATCCCCTGATCTCTTTGCACTATAAATGTTCTGGTCACTGGTTCATTTTTGTGGAACATAATGTGCAAAACCTTTCTCATTTTAAAGTAAAAAAAATCTATCATGATACTATGTGTACTGCCTTTAGACATACCAACAATGACATGTTTAATAGTCATCCAATGCTGCTATTTCAACATTTCTCCCACTACTGTTACAGTTATTAAATTGAAAGATGTCAGTGGATGATCTGAACAGCACTTAACTTTACAAAACTGTCTTCCATGGGTAAAATTTTTATACCACTTGACAACAATGAAATATACTAGGACAAAGCCCCCTCATGTTGCCAGTGTCACAGAATGGACCTCCATTACAGACATGCCCTTCAAACATAGGTATTTGATAATAGCACAAAGAAGGGATTTTGACATTTTTTTCCACAGATGTGGCACATAAAAATCCTTGCAAAAAAAAAAAAAAAAAAAAGAAAGGGAAAAGAAAAAAATTTTTAAAAAAATGAGTACAGGAACCATCTATAGAATGATAGTTCTTAGTTTTTACACATAAAATTTAGGACTGTCCAAATAATACATCAAAGCCATTCTATTCACTGCATAAAAGGGAACAGAATGACCTAGATTTGTAAGATTCAGAAAAAATAGCTGGCAGCAAAAATATATAGTCAATACTCTTAAAAAAAACACAATTTCTATGTACAATAAATAATATCAATTAACTGAACGTACATAATCTGATATACATATATGTCAGATAATGTATGTTCATTTAATTTGCTTCCTCTTCATTGCTGCTAAGCACAATCAAACGAGAATGTTTTCTCTGTTGCAGAATATATTCAACTTTTGAACTTTCTTCTGCAGCATCTAGATTTCATGTATCCTCTGCTCTCTTTAAAAATTCAGTAATCTGGGACTGTTTGCTTTTGCTTGATAGATCTTTGTAAATTGCATGGTGCTAAGAATTTTTGAAGCTCCGTTGTGAACTTTGTGTTCCTTTCAGTTAAAGGATCTGCATTCAAAAAATAAGATTCTAATTATTTGGCTAGGTTTATTGCCTTCCCATATGCTTTTTTTAGGGTAAAATTTGTAACTTCAGAATTTATCTGTGCTATCATCCTCTGAACTGATTTGGTTTACCTCTGATGCCATTTCCATCAAATCAGCTTTGTCAGCCTCTTTTTCTACCAGTAATTCTTGAACATCTTCAGTAGTCATATCATCAAAACCTTCCCTTCCTACCGACATAGCAAGTTCTACTATTGCATCGATTCCATTTTCTGCTGGTTTGACCATATTTCCTGAATGAACTGATTCTGGCCATACATTTTTTTCAAGACGAATGTGTTGATGGTTTTACTTCTTTGAGCGATAAAGATATGATTCTGATAGTTCACAACTGGGAAACGTTTCCATGCCTCCATCACTTCAATAGATTCGGAATCAATTTTTTCCAAAATCCATTGTAACAGTTTTCTGATGTAATGAGTTTTAAAAGTTGCCTTGATCTAATTAAGTTGGGCTGAATTAAAAAAGTTGTGTTAGGTAGTAGGAACATTACTTCAACATTTTGGATGACTTAAATATTTTTGATGGCCTGGGTGCGTTATTTAATAGTAATAAAACTTTGAAATCTAGATTTTTCTGCTTTAAATGGTTTTCCACAGCTGGCACAAAACAATTTAGACACCATTCTTTAAATAAATCGGCAGTTACCCAAATTATGCCCAAGTTCCTTAGGCATAATTTAGGGCTGGAATTTAATTCACAACAAAGAAATTATTCCAATACGGTTATTAGAACAAAGTTTAGTAACACATACCTAGAAAAATTTATAAATGATCTAATAAAAACCAATATAACCTTACAAAAACCTTAAAAGTTGCAAACTGCACACTTCAAAGTCACAATTTTTTATGGTCTCAAACAAGCACAAGTTCAATAGCACAGAACCTAACACAGGGATTTCCCAATATTCTTTTTTTTTTGCATAACGACTGGTGAGTCAACAGTGGGGATTCACAAAAAAGAATGGAAACGTTGAAAAATTACATCCAACGTAACAGCAGGGTTTTCCACACACAAAAGCTCAAAAATACTGTGTTATGTGAGGTTTGCTGTAATTCTCTAACTGTGTTAGAGCGAAACAGCATTATATAAGTACCTTGTTGTGTGAGGAGTGCCGCAATTTTTAATCGTGTTAGAGCGAAACCGTGTTCTAGAAGTACTGTGTTATACGGGGGTTGCCTGTACACAATAAAGCCATTCACTATACAAAGTGAAAATCAGAAAACAAAACAGCTTTTGATTAGTATATCCTATGTTTATTAACTAAATAACATCTCTAAGTCATTTATAACATGATACAAGTTTGAGAGTTCTTAGTAACCTTTGAGTTTGGGAAGCTCTTTGTAACTGGAGGGAAAAAAAAATCCCATACTTATCATGCCTGCAGAAACAATAAATAAATATGTTCAGCACTTTTCAAATTTAATACTGATTCAGTCTTGTGCAGATTCTTCTGGAAACTTTCTTCAGTGTGTTGCTGCCTTTGCTATTACATCTTCATAGTTACCAGTTAAAAAAGAAAAAAAAAAAGACAACTATTTTGTTTCTGTGAAAGAGGTAAGCTAAAGTCCTTTTCGTTCCCAACGCTGCCTATCACTTAATGAGTAAGTAATTACCATGTTTGTAAAATCCACATAAATTAATGCACATTTTATCTTTTTATACATTAAAAAAGTTTTCCTCCTAGTGATTTTTATTCAGCCAATGGGAGAAGAAGGATGCAGGCTACGTGGTAATACATAATAAATACTAAAATATGTAACAGAAGCTTTTACTGTGGTAAAACAAGCTTCTGTTTTAGCAAGCATGGTCATGCTAGATAAACCTCATGCATGTGCTTTGTTTATCTAGCATGACCATGCAGTACCATTCTTGATTTCCATATGTAATGTATTTATGTATTCATAGCTGAGGAAGAGACACACACAGTGTCGAAAGCTTCTGTAAGTATTTTATTTTATCAAAAGAAGCGAGTACATTAAAATATTTTCCAAAAGTTTGCTGGCCTTTGGCAGTTTGCTTGCATTAGACATTACTGCATCCAGTCTGCCAATGAATAATTATTAAGTGACATTTACTTGTAAATATTTATGTGAATGAACATATCAAAAAACACCTTATAATGGATATCTCACTGCCAATCAAGTATGTTACCATAAAAATAACAAAAAAAGTCTGGGAAAAGTCAAAATGTCATTTTGACTTTTTGATTCAAGGACCATTTTGCTCTTGTCTTAGAAATAATGAACTTCCTTCTCATAATAAGAGCATAAACATTTAAAATAATTTTTTTATGAACTATGCAGTTTATTTTTATGCTAAGTTTATGTTTGGATTTTATTAAATATTTATAACCTTTTGAATTAAATTGAACTTAGATAAATTTTCAGATAAAAAAAACTGAAAGCTTATAAGCTGATAGCTTATAAATTGAAAGCTATAAGCTTATTTTATTAATGTAATTTGCATTATTGACATAAGATAATAATTTAGGTTTTGCATATTTTGCCTTTAATCAATCTCTATCTTTTAATATTTTCATACTTATGTATGAAAGCTGAAATTTGAAGTTTGACTTTCAGACATGATCATTTGGAAAATTTTATGCATCCTGCATGTGATTCTCACTCTCTCTCTCTCTCTCACTCTCTCTCTCTATATATATATATATTTATATATATATATATATATATATATATATATATATATATATAGTTTTCAAATTATTTGAATGCCTGCACTGAATTATAACCCCACAACCTTTACTACTTTGAAAGGAAACAAGTGTGGGGAGATGTATCCAAAAATTTACATACAGAAAGCTCATTCTCTTTATATATTTTATTGAAACTAATAAAAATTAACAGATAAATTAAAGTATTTAGCATACCTGGCATTGTAGTAACATTCATATTGGTAAACACAGCAAGATCCAACAGCTGAAAAATAAAGATATTATTACTTACATAAAATAATAATAAAAATAGAAGCAGACAGAAAAAAATTTATTAAACATTTCCTGATTACTTCACTTATATTCTCAAAAGGAGAAATATGTATATAATTTATTTTGCTGTTCAATAAACCACCTGGGAACAGAACTGTTTACAGAAAGCAATTCTTGGCTGAGAATTAAGGAATACATTTGGGTCTGTTAAGGGGAAATCTTGCCTGACTAATTTGATTGGATACTACAATGTGGTCACAAAGTAACTGAATGCAAAAAATAATTTTGATATCATTTACTTAGATTTCAGAAAGCTTTTGATACTGTTGCATATAGAAAGCTGCTGTACAAAACTGAAGCAGTATGGCATTAAAGGAAAGTTGCTGCTATTGAAAAAAAGGATGGTTGAATGGGAGAAGACAGAGAGTGGTAATCAATGGACACTGCTCATCATGGACTAATGTTGTTAGTGGAGTCCCGAGGGTTCAATGTTGGGACCAGTGTTGTTTTCTATATTTATCAATGATATTGATGAAGGTTTAACATGCTTAATGTCCAAGTTTACAGATGATAAGGTTAGCAGGGTTATTAGTGACAGTAACAATGGTATGTGGCTGCAACAGGATCTGAAAAAGTTGGGCAGATGGCTGAGAGATGGCAACTGAATTTTAACATTGACAAATGCAAAGCACTGCATATGGGTAGCAGTAACCCCAGAGTAACGTACCAACTGTGCAGTACTACTCAGGGTAGTGGGGAATGAAAAAGACCTGGAGTAATTGTGCTGTCAGATATGAAGTTTTCAGAACAGTGCAGACAGGCTGCCAGAGCAGCTCAGCCCCCCCCCCCCCCAATCATTAAACTTTGTGATCACTCACTGCTAATAGTTCTTGTACTGGCAACCCATAGTATTACCTGATCTGTGGGTGATGATCAGCCTAGAATATTCTAAAATTGATCATCATCCTAATATTACCCTGCCATGCTATTCCCACTTGCAGATGAGAATAAAGCAATAAAGGGCAAATTTAAATCACCATAATAAGACATTCACACTTGCTCACCATTGGTACTGATAGCCTCCACTCTCATATTACTTTTACATCTAACTACACAGATTCTATGCTGGCATGCATAAGTTCTGAATCTGTGAAAGCTTTTTCCAAGCTTTTGATATATAGGACTCCCCTTCCACATTCCACTACTTCTATCTTGCCTGTCCTTCCTAAATACATTATAAACATCATAGTGAAACCCACTATCCCCTATTTCTGGACACCAAATTTTTGTAGTAATCGGTATGTCAGTGTTAGTTATTCTAACCAGGAGTTCAAATTCATTCATTTTATTGATGCTCCTGACATAGACAAGTTAAGACTAAGCATTCTTGTATAGTTTACTACCCTGACACACCCCTTGAAATTATTTGTTTGTTCCCCCTCATCTCCAACAATAGCTTCCCATTCACCTGCCACCCTCAGTACCTGTTGTCAATATTAGCTTTTGCAGGCACAAACAAGAACTCAAGTTCTTGTTTGTGCCTGCAAAAGGTTCTTGTCTAAAGATGTGAGCAAGGGTTACTTTGACTGATATCAACAGAAAGATGTATTACCCTTGTTCCTCAAATTAGCAAGTTCCCCTAAGTCTTCAAAGGGCTCCTCAATGATAGTGGCAAAGGCCCTTGTACCACCTTTGTTCAAATGTATTCCACTCTACAAAACAGATTCCTTCTTCTTACAAAAGCAAGCCATGCTGATAAAAATTTTCTTCCCCAAAGTCTTGAATAGTCCCTCAGATATCACATTAATAATCACACTGGTTGAAATTCACACCCCAACATTTAGCAGCAACCAATAAAGATTTTTCATTGAATTTTCTTTTCCCAATCAACAATTCTTAAATTTATTCACTTCACTATATTTGCTACAAAAATAAAATATCATTATTTACTGTGGTAATATTAAAAAACAAAAAAACTTATCTTTTATAAGAAAAGCAGATGTGTGGGCTAGTTTTCTATCACAACCATGGGTTGGGATAGAAAATTTTTTTTCTAAGCTACAATCATCTTTAGAATGTTTTTATAGAAAACTAATTTCATTACAAAATTCCACCTATCTTTTATACATTTATAACATGGCCATGAACAGATCCAGTCATATGGAAGTTAAGTAAAGGTTTTCATAATGGCAGTAACATGCACTTTTGCCAATATTTCTAATGGAAATTTTTCTCCCATAAAATGTACATGAATGAAGAACTTTGTTGAGATGTTATTTTCAAAATAAGAAATACATCCCATGAAAGGAAAACAATTAGATCCCAATTTTTTTTATCCCCTATATCTGGAGGCAGCCCCATATTTATATGAATAGTTCTCAATAATGTAGATCCAAATTGATTCTTTTGCCTATAACAAATTAAGTGAAATGATTATACAGGAAACCCTTGATTAATGCGGTTTTGAACAATGCGGTTTTAATTAGTGCGAAAAAATTTTTTGATACTATCCCCTTAATATATGCGTTATCAAATTTGATTAGTGCGCTGTTTTTTTCTTGCGGTGCTTGGCAACTCACAACGGGGCCTAAAGCGGCAAATACGTGACACGCACTCACCAGGGTCTTCTAACTTAAATGAATGGGAATCGACTCCAAAATGCTCAACAGCAGCACCCCATACCACTCTGAAATTGAAATTTGCTCTGGTAACTCATATTCTTTTATTCTTTTATTATTAATATTAAACTTCTTTAATATTATGATATTAAAGAAGCAGTTGAGAACATACACAAATCGTGGGAAGAAATGACGAACAACTGCATGAGAGCTGTCTGGCAGAATCTTTTGCCTGAATGCGCAAATGATTTTTGCGGTTTCATTAATCCTGTCAACAAAGTTATTGATGAAATTACTACAATTGGAAAAGACCTCGGCTTTGAGGAAGTAGATTCAGAAAACGTTAGAGAATTATTGGACTCGCATTCAAAAGACTTAAGTAACGACGATCTTGAAATTGAGCATCAACATGCATATGAGGAAGAAGACGAAAATGAAGCAGAAGAAAAGCAATTTGCTCCCAAAGAAATTTCATTCAAAAAACTTGAACTATTTAATACACTTTAAAAAGCAAAAGAACTCATACTAGAGATTGATCCAGATGCAGAGAGAAGCATGAACGTTCGTTGAGGGTTAGATAAGCAAATTGATTGTTATCGCAAAATCATGGAGGAAAGGAAGAAAGCCACCACTGTTCAATTGAAGTTAGATAAGTTTTTTTTTTGCAAAAAATAAAATTTAAATCATACTATCTTTTTTTAAATTTATTCCTTAATAATTTAAGAACTATGCAGTGCATTATAGGTACGTATTGAGTAAGAAAAAATATATTTTTACAATTTCATAATTTTCAAGGATTCATTATAATTATTCCCATTGTTTCTTAAGTTTGATTAGTGCGGTTTTAATATGTGCGGTATATTTCAAGGATTCATTAACCGCACTAATCAAGGGTTTCCTGTATATATCGTATATAGTGGCACTGCCACTTATCACCTAATTGTAAATGAGAATTTACAATCATGTGATAATCTGGGAATTCAATCTCCATTGCAGAGTAGAGAAATTCTCTATAAAAGTTTCTGCCCTTGGGACTGTAGTTAGTTGGTCTTTTCAGGAAGTGTTTGATTTTTCCTGCCAGATACAGTCTGTCCTCGTATAGCACGATAGTTGTGTTTCCTAGAAACTCTCGTGCAATGCAAAATCGTGCAATATAAACAACAGGCCCTATGGGAAAAGTGGGGTTAGGTGCTGACCACCCAAGATTGAACACACATTTGGAACCAAAACATTACCAAACACAATAAATAATCGGGTAATTTTAATCGTTTTACGTATTTTATAACGATTAAAATACGTAATAAAAAATACAATATATTTTTTATTATAATATAATAAATAATAAAAAATAAATATTTTTTATTATATTATAATAAAGTATTTTTAGTATTATTTAATACTAAAAAAAGTATTTTTTACGAATAAAATACGTATTTTATTCGTAAAAAAATTATTATTTTAAATAAAATAGTCGTAATAAAATACTTACGTATTTTATAATACGTAAGTATAAATTATAATACGTAAGTCGTAATAAAATGCTTACGTATTTTATTATGACTATTACGTAATAAAATATTGCTAATGCTTTTGCTTCTATCGTAAGCAAACTTGTTTTTTGTTTGATTTTCTATCCAAACAGATGACAGCCGTTCCATCCCTTCCAATTCTTGTGTCTTAATCACACTTTGAGTTGTTCCCGCTATGAAAGTTGTTTTTATTTTCTCCGCATTCTTTGTAATTCTCGGCGTTGCCTCATTTAGGTCTGCAGCACGTGCAATATCACACGGTCTTTCATTTCGCTCAAAGCATTTCACAATTTCATATTTTTTTCTCTATCGACAGAGGCAGACTGGCCATAAGCCTCACCCGGGAAATCCCGGTGGGCCGGAGGCCGGTGTGATTTTGGCCATAAACCGTAGTATGAGGCCACTATAAATTTTCCCGGGTAAGAATTTTTGACCCAGTCCGCCTTTGTTTATCGATATTGCTTTTTTTTTTTTTTCTCTGAATCTGCAGTGTCTTCACCAGGACGCTTCCTTTTCACACCTTTTAAGTATTTTACTAATTTTTAGGGAATAAAGCACAATTACAAAATGAGGAGGCACGCTTGATACACATAAACAAAGCTGCGCGCGGGTAGCAACTGAATAAACAACACCGTAAAGGCCGAGATACACTATTAACACCCCACATTTTACTAAAGCACATTTCTGAGGGTTACTACCATAAAACAATTAAAACAATTTCCAGTTTTGTTTCTGCTAGTGGAATCTGTTATAAACTGGTAGTAAACTCCATCTAATTGCATTTGCGATTATACCGATAGCTGGAATTGTGTTGGTTTTTACGTTATTATGGTGAAATGTGTTTCCCCTTCACTGATATAAAACACATAAATACATTTTCAGAATCTTCTTCATTCCTATCGTGTGCGTTCAGTTGGGGTGATTCCGCGTTCGACTGCCATTTCTTGTAAACACAAAGGCGAATCGTGCATAAGCGAATTCGGTTCGTGTTATATAAGATAACGTTCCCCTATTTATAAATCGTGTATGATCGAATTCGTGTAATGTAAACACGTGTTATACGAGGACCGACTGTATTTGGAACTGCAACAAAATCCGGAGATGCATATTTCAGGATTGTGCAGGATCTGTTCTAATATTTTTATACAATACACAAAATTAAAATTATATATAAAACTTACAGTAAATGTTTGATTGCTGTCTCTTCCATAGTTGGCAGAAGTAAAATATGATATCTGGTCTGGTCCACCTTCACGATCTCTCCACTTTGCGCTGGGTATCCTCTGATGATGTTTCTCAAACTTGTACAGAGACTCAAGTACCTAAAAAAACAACAATTTTCCCCTTAATTATAAAAATTATAATTCTAGTTAGAGCAAAATATGTTTTGCATTACTTCAGTTAAAAATAATTCAACAGCATCATAAATTATTTTTCAACATAACATGTTAAAAACAATCTTCCAAAAGGGTGTTACATGATATAAAATAATACATATAAGAAACAATAGTTAATTTATAAATTCGTGCAAATTACTTATAAGACAAGAAATGAATAAAAAATAAATAAATTCAAGTATAAATCAGTAAACACAAATGCTCAATCTGGTGAGAGAATGTTTTATTGGAAACTACAAAATAATAATAAGATAATTAAAAAAAAAACATTTATGTAATTGTATGAATATATCTATATCCTTGTTATTTCATATTTAATTATAATTTGTTTTAGGTAAGATCTTAAAAATTACTGAAACACATTTATCATCATTCCTCAAAGGTGTAAAAATCGCATCAACAAATGTTACTGTGTGTGTAGCTCTTTCCTGACTAAATAATAATGGCATAAAATGACAACAGTTTATATTTATAATTTGGCTGTCCTCTAGGCGACCAGAATAAGGTGTGGGCACCATGTGTTATTTTTGTACTGCTTATTCAAATGGAGTACATGACTGGTTTAACAAAAGTAAAAAGTTGATGCCATACTAATGATGCAGAGGATGCCAAATGATCGTGATAGCATAAAATAGTTTACCTGAATCTGGATTCAGTAATGAGACCAATCCCTCATGATGACAATATGCAATTCTGGTACCTCCACAGCATGACTAGATTCTTTATAAGATGAAATGGAATGCGATTAAGGTGCAATTGGCAAAGACCTGAGAACTTAGCCTGTCCTGAGTACACATCTGACAAAGAAACATTGGAACCAAAGCTGTCTACCCAAGATAGTCCTCTCTAAAGATAAAACTGCACTTCTTGCCTTGAGACTAAAGCAGAAACATTTGATTAAGAATGTCAAAGTGTCTCACTATTGAAAAAGAAACTAAGTTTTGCAATGTTATTTACAGTAAACAGTCTGCTCTGCTATTGCCATGCATCAAAGGAGTTTTTAGGGAATTTTCACAAGCATACATTACATCTGAACAGGGCCACTTCATTGACTCCTAATAGCAAAGTGTGAAAGCTGTTCTCTTGAATAATGGGAACTTCCATTCCCATCACTATGTTTATCTAGAGGAGACACTACTCAAAGCAATGGCGCACTATGGCCATAGTTGCCGATGCGCCCAATAAATTCCGAAACAAACAAACAAACAAACAAACAACTCAAAGCAATTCAATACAGCACTCATCAATGGAATATCTGTGATGATCTCAAAGTCATTGGTATGGTAATGGGCACGCAAGAAGGGTTCATAAAACATTGTTGTTTCCCATGCTTACCAGTAAACAGTCTGTTCTGGGACAGCTATTATACTGCAGACCATTACATCAGAGATGTGACTGGCTTCAAAGAAGCATATATAAGCCAGGAATGTGTAGTGTGCAGTAGGCTCCATTAGTGAATTCAATGAAGATTTTCCCCCCTCTTCAAATTAAACTTGGCCTAATGAAGAGTTTTGCAAAAGTGATAGGTAGGATGAATTCCAGGAGCATTTCATTACTTAAGTGAGAAATTTCCAAAGTTCAGTGCTGCAAAAGTGAATAAAGGAATCCTTGTGGGACCTCAAGTCAGAGAGCTTCTGCTGAATCTGCTCTGAAAAATGCCTCAATGTATTAGAACTAAAAGCATGGCAGGCTTTCAAATGGCTTTGTGGAAACTTTTTGGGTAACGACAAATCTCCTGCATATAAAGTCAAGAGTTCAAAAACTGCTCAATGCATATAAAGAAATAGGAGGCCATATGTCTCTGAAACTTAATTTCTTGCCTTCACATTTAGTCTTCTTTCCCAAAAACCTTGGCATGGTGAGTGACAAGCAGGAGGAAATGATTCCAACAAAACATTAAGTCATTGTAAAATCAAAACCAAGGTTTCTGGAATGAACATATGCTGGTAGACTGCTGGATGTACTGCAACTTTCCAGACAAAGTGTACCAAAGAAAATCATCTGCACAACACTTTTAAATTGCACATATCTTTTTTACAATAGCGTATTGAATAAAGTGTATTGCATGTTTAAACACAAAAAAAAAAAAAAAAAAAAAGTGATGAAAACTTGACTGTAACTAGTTTCATGTGTTTTGTAATAAAATTGATTTAATTAACTTGAACTGATATTATCAGCAGCCATATTATGAAAACTACACATTCTAGGGGGAAAAAAAAGAAAAAAAGGACATAAAGGACATATTTGAAATCAGTATGTAAAACTGGTTTAGAAAAAATTGAGTTTACAATCTTTGACGGCAACAAAAAAAAAAAAAAAAAAAGTTTCATTTTGTTGACTAATGTAATCAATTAGCATTATTTTCCAATTAAGGCAGCTATTTGTTAATAGGACTAGATTAAAACATTTATTTCTTTAATGCTACTATATTTATTTTCATCATTTATAATTCGTTAAAAACAGTACATACCAATGCTGGAGTAAGTTCATTCCTTCCATGAGTGGACAGGGCATCAGTATCTACTGCAGACAATCCAACAACTGATTCTGTTGTTAAACCAGGAACAAGTTCAATTAGGTTGGCACTCCGATCTTGCTTCATATTAACATCCAAAGTAAACTATAATAAACCAATTAGAAAGAAAGAAAAAATTAATTGAAAAATGTTAATGTTAATAACAGAATCATAAATGTAACTTTATGAATTAAAATACTATCAAGATATATTTCTGAGTAGTACTCATTTTTTTATGTGTATTTTATCACTAGTTGCCTAATATTACTTATTACTGCTTACTTATTAATCTGATGAATAATAACAACTATCAAAAGAATTCGAGAGACTTTCCACCAGTTTTAAATCTGTGCTTTGTCCATCAACTCTTCTGTAAACATGTTCACTTATACTTTATGAGATATAAAAGTGTTTTAATCTATGTATTTCTAGGGTGGCCTCTTGCTTTTCACTCCAGTTTTCCACAGGTAAAGCTGTCTTGGAGTGGAGTCTTTCCTATCCTTATGACATTTCCCTTCCATTTCCTGATTTGACATTCCAGCCTTCATTTCTTGATTAACAAATATACAAAACGTATTTATAGAGCACATGAAATCAATTTTTCCAATACTGCTATAATGCATGGACAGTTAAGCATCTAGAGTTGGGCACATGGCCAGCTAAGCACAGGCATTGTTTAGTCTATGCTAAGTGTGAAATGGAAGGAAAACTAGTTCAGTGCTTCAATGTATTTTATTTGTTGATGAAAGGTATTTTTACTTTTCTTTTATGTTCTGAATACATATCTGCTTTGTCAGTTTTAGTGTAGGGTAAGAAAATGAGTCAAATATATGAAAAATAAAAATAAATGCAAGCGTATGCATGAAAGGGATAATACTGCTCAACTATATTTTTAGAATAAATATCTCATTTACTATTTTGGGTTACTTAAAGATGCATTTTTGATTACTTGCAACTAGCAAATAATAAAACACACTACACTATTGACTATCATTTACACTCAGATATCACAATTGCACACAACAGTACAATACAACCAAGAATTAGTTTGTACAATTAGGTTTGTATCCAACAAAGATTAATATCTTGGTTTATGAGTGACTTCAGGATTGCTTTACAATCCTGAAGTCACAAGTGTTTATACTCCCATTCTTGCTAGTCTGACTATCTAATTATATGGTCCTCCATGACAGTTTAGTCAGCACAATGCAATGCTGTCTGCCATCTGTTTGGGGAAGGCTGCATTAGATTTCCACTGATGATTGGAAGAATTTCTAAATTCTTTTTCAACCAAGGTAGTAGTTAGCTGATCTCATACGAAGGGAGCAGGATTTCCTCTGTGAGTTATTCTAGGTTTTTCAGCCCACATAACATGCAAATTAGCCACTTCTATACACGTATAAAGGTATGAATTCAGGTGCCGTTAAAATAATATTTTGGATTTTCCTGAGTAAATGAACTGCAACGACTCAGCACACAATTAAATAATAAATTATGATGATGTTTTGCGCATCAAATTTCTCCAATATACTCTTCAAAATTCTTTGTATTAACATGCATTATCTGTTTCTACAACAGCTTTATTAAAGCTTAAGGTACAGTAACCTTCCTTGTTGTTTGCCTACAAAATTTCTTCCCCCTTCAGTATTCCATGCTGCCTTCCACCTGCTAACAATAGTCTTGCTTTAATACTTTAATTTTTTTTTTGTTTATTTCATGAACCATATTTATATTTAACCACTGTCTTTTGTAAACCACACTGACTTCTTGTTTTGGGGTATACCTCTATTCTATTTTTTATGGAATTAAATCAGTTTATGTATATAGTGGACTAGCCCATGATCACAGCAATAGTAACTGCTGAACTGTAAATTGCAATTATACTTTTCAGCCAAACTTAAAATATAATTTTGTTGAAAATTATATTTTTAGTAGGGAAAAATTTTTCATGAACATTTCTAGATGATTTTAAACTGATAACTTTGAGGAGAATTTTAGCAGATCATTTGTGTACTATGATTACATATCAGAACTTTAATAGATCATTTGTGGATTATGATTACATATCAGAACTTTAGCAGATCATCTGTGAGTGATGCTCACATATTATAAAAAAACAAAATAATATTATAATTCTGAAATTTTGATCAGAGTCCAGTTGTATAAGTAGGTTTATCTACATTTACATATCCCAGTTATCAAATATATTACTAGAAATTATGAACACTATTCTAAACCTTCAATTATTTTATTTATGAAAAGAAAACCTGTTAATATTTAAAATATTAACAAGAACTATCATATTTATAAAAAATTATCACCTCTTTCCTGTTAATTGCATGAACTGGAAGAACTATACTGTCTGCTAAAACTTCTCCATCAGGAGCAATGTGGTATACAATTAAGTGACAAACTGGGGCCATTTCTGGTGATACAGGAACAGAAAAGGTAGTAATGCTATTAATCATTCCTCCAACTTCTTCACTTCCAACTAATAGTATGATACCTTTAGAAACCACCTGAAAGTTTTAAAACATATGTAAAATAATAAGTCTGGAAAATGAAAATCCATAGCATTTCAAACTATATATGCTGTAGTTTATATAATATACATATATATTATCCATAACCTTATAGAATTATATATTAAGAAATGATAACAATCTTCTTTTTTTTTTTTTTTTTTTAATGAAAACCCCAAATATGAAAGGTATTAGAACTTATAGTACTGTAGTACTGTGTGGGTTGAAGGTTGAGAAGATGAAAGAAGATACTTGTTTCCATTAGACTTGAATTTCTGTAGACCATAATATTCAGGAAATACGTGTGAAGAAAGATTGTTCCAGAAAACTGAAGCTGAAAGAATAAATGAGGAAAAAGAAAAGTTGGTTCGTTGCAAGTTTTAAGTCAGACCATAAAAGGATGCTGATTGATTAAAGCACATGTTCAGATTAGTTTGGAAGGGGTAGAGAATTATAGAAGCCAATTTAGAGAACAGTGCCGATGGAAGTATCTACAGAAAAGGCATGCAGCAGAAAGAGAACATTTATGAGACAGAGTAAAGAGAGACTTTGTAGGAGATGTTCATTAATCAACCTAACTGCCCTATTTTGAATGGAGTCTAAAAATCTGAGAGAGGTTATGGGGGCACCGCACAAGATGTAGGAACAAAATTCCATGGTAGGGCACATTTGTACAGAGTGAGTAGCTGTTTAGAAGAAAATTAATTCTGAGAGCAAAAGAAAAAACCCAGTTTTTTTAGATGCAGAGAAAGCAATATTTGTGATGTGCCAAGAGAGATTAGAAGTTAGGGTAATTCCTAATAGAAATATATGATCTTGTCTAGAAATCTGAGTGTCATTGAATATAAGCATAGGAGCACAAGAATCCTTTTTGTGAGATATAAGACAGGAATGAGTTTTAGAAGGATTGAAATCAACTAAGTTATCTTTGTCCCATTGAAAAATTACCTGGAGATCAGCATTTAAAGAATTTATAGTGGATATTCAAGAAGTTGAAGCTGTTTGTGCAGAGCAAGGTTTCTCAAACTGGAAGTTGGTTGGAATGCAATGTTCTATTATCAGCAAAACTATAGATAGGATTTCCAATCAATGGAAGGAGGTCATTAATGTACAAGAAGAAAAGAGTGGAATAAAAAACTGAACCTTGAGAAACACCAGCATTAGTGTAGAAGTTAGAAGACAGAGAGCCATCTACCATCATTGGAAATGAGCAGTGAGAGAGACAACTGATATCCAATTACAAAAAAACAGAGCAGTGAGAGAGAAAACTGGATATACAATTACAAAAAAACAGTTGGCAAAATAAGATGGAAACCTACTTAGAAGACCTTTATGCCAAACATGATCAAAAGCCTTTGAAATATCAAGAGCAACTGCTTGAGTTTCACCAGACTTTTCTATTAAATTTGTCCACAGATGAGTACATAAGCTAGTACAGCGAGTGAACTGACACTGATAGAATCGATATTGACTGATCAGATAGAAGGTTTCTGGATATTTTAGGAGTTGGCGGTAAATGGATTTCTCTGTTACTTTAGAAAGAGTAGAAGTGCTATGGGATGATAAGTGAATGGGAGGGATTTGTCACCCTTTTTAGAAACTGGCTCAATATGAGAAAATTTCCAAGCAGAAGAAAAAACAACAGTGGAATAAGAAAGTGTAAAAAGGTGACAGAGAACAGGAGTAAGCTTAGGAGCACAGGTTTTGAGAACAAGTGGGGAAATACCATTGGAATCTGGAGCTTTCTTGGCATCAAGATTGTTCAAAATCCTTCTGACATCCTTTTGATGGAAGACCAGAGGAGGAACTGAATGGAGTGTGCTGGGAATGGTAGGAGGTGATTTACCAAGATGCCCAATACCATGATTTTTAGGTTATGATACCCATCATAAAAGACATCAATCATACTGCATGATGGAAGAAATGGGGATTGAGGGGTGCCAGAGCTTTTCTCTGGAGCCTAAATTGATGAGAGTCACCTACCACTATTATTGCCTCATAACACAGAGGGAGTGGCATTACTCTGTGTGGTGTGGATGCCACACTTCGACCTCTGCTTACATTGGTTCACACCTGGGTGGTCACCTCCAATACACTACGTGCTATATTTCAGGACTTGCAAATGGGGGTTATACCCATGGTTACTAACAGTCCTGGCACCTCCGTAGCCAGGTGGGCAGGAGCAGCAGTGCATAGCACATGCTTCTTGATTAGACCGGGGTTCGAGCCCGTGACCACCAAATAAGGATGATGCAGAAAGGTCAGGGAATGACCACCGCATATCCCCGGAGCGATATGGCCTTAGTTGCTAATGCTCCAAATAACAACAACTACTAACAATCCTGCCACCATGAAGGTGCAAACAGAGGATTTGGTTGTTGCAGAATGACTGAACTTCACCCAAATTTGGTATACTTGACTCAAGTGTCACCCAAATATCAGTGCCATCATTGTTTTAGATCCCCTACCCAGATAGCAAGCCAAGCTTTTCATACCTAAGGACCATTTAGAAACTCAAAGTTTATTATTATTACACAGAATTATAACAATATAATGCCATGCATAAAGCAGCCCTCTAGCTGTATAATTAATATACAAACATTAATTCTTTTATCAGCAACTGACTAAAGTACTGAACAACTAAACCTCAATTGTGAAGTCAATCTAACATGTATCCAATTTAAACATTAGTGACAGTTATGTGAAATATTTTTAAAAGTAATACACTACTTTTAACAAAACCTAAAATTTCAAATGTATGTGTGAATGGTGAAGAACATATCAGTATGCTTGATTTTGTTAAAATTTTAATTTGAAATAAAAAAAAAATGAATAGTAGTAATATAAAAGAATAACATTAACAAAGGGATTAATTGCAAATTAATTAATACAATGCTGGTCATTAATATTTTAAATAATAATATGAATTATAACAACCTATAGCTCCACACAGCAATCATACAGGTCAAATGATAATCAAAAAGTGAAAACATACAGCACAACAAAAATTATTAAAATGTGTTAATTTATTTAGAGCAACAGGACTGTTAAGTTTCACCTGCTCTTGATGAAAAAAAAAGCATTTAAACAGTTCACACAGCAAAAAAATGTAATTCTATATCATTGAGTGTATATTTTAACCCTCCTTTAGCTGGAAATAGTTTATATGTACAAAATAAAATAAAAATAAAATGCAGCTGAACAAATAAAGTTTAGTTTATTGGTTTACATTAGTGGAAAAACTGACTTCGTGAAAACATTAGTGGAAAAACTGACTTTGATTTATTTTTTTTATCAATCTGACAACTATGGCTATTGGTTTTGTCCTTCTTTATTCTGAGTAAATTAGGATGATATGCTTAAAGTTTTCAGCAGTACATAAAGAGATCTACATTTTTCATATGTTGGCTCTGTGGAGTACATACACCAATCTTAAGTTTTTTTTTAAAGTTGATTCGAACAATACTTTCCTTTAAAGAATGAACTGCCTTTAAGTTTTTCGAATATGTGCTGCCATCTTTTATCTGTGTTTCATACTAATTGTGGATACAGTTTATAATAGATGGGAGCATGAAATGGAGGAGGTGGAGGAGATTTTAAAAAATTTAGTTTCAAAGTTTCAAATTTTAAAAAAATGCATTGCACCTGTTAACCTCAGTTGTCCAGTCTGGCTTACAAAATTGAAGAATTTCTGTGGAATTCATATCTAGAATTTGATAAAACCAAATAAAGTAATGCACACATAGATGTACAGGATATTGTTGTATCAAAAAAAGCAACTATGAGTAAGGTCTCTTACAGTTTTTTTAATGCTGATTTGATTTTCCCAACACTAGATTAAAATTATTTTACTAGTTTTGGAAAATAAAGTTAAAATAAGCACACATTAATACTAGCATTTATATACAAAGTATTTAAATAAAAAATTTCAATTTTCATTTTTCAAAATTCCATGGGTGGTGACACTCCACATGGACTGCTACTATGAAAATTCACTGTAAGAGACCCAAAAAATGTGTGGAAAGCTCACTACTGAAAAGGTAAACAACATAAAAGAAATCTTTGAAAACAAAAACAAAAACAAAAAAACAAAAAAAAAAAACAGTGGTCCAGATAATGCACTGAAACAGATCAAAAAATGTTCCGGTTAAGCCTGTGCTTGAATGAACAGCAGGTGCATAAGACTTTTTAGAATAATTGTGGCAAAGTTATTTTTTTCACATCCTGTAATAATTCATTAAACTTTCAGATGAATCAACAAACTTCTAAGGTATAAAAATCTTTTTGCTCTTTTTTTATATACATTATGCTTCTACCATTCTCATGAGTTATTAGTCAACTGTTTATGGGCAGTGTCAGCATAAATATAAGCTTATGGAAATTTATGAAAATCAACAAGAGCCAAAAGGTGTAAAAAATGCAACAATTAACTACTGCTGCAAAAAAACAACTTTACATATTGAAAAATATACAAATCTTATCTAAAACCTCTAAAACAAAAGTAATTTCCTATAAACTTACCAAAAAATTGAATGAATGAAGATAGAAATTGGTCCACACATGGAATACAGCATACTCGCCTGCCTAAAATGAGGAAAATATATTAAAAGAAAACTTTTTGTGGAAGAATTTGTAAAGTTTATTCAATCACTCATAGCATATTGACTCTAATTTCCATTTAACATTAACTTACTAATCAAGATAAATAAATTCAAAGAAAAAAAAGAAAAAGAAATAACAACCCCTAATTCTTTAAGACACGGAAATAATCACAGCATGTATAAAATTTTAAAGAAAAACAAAGTATTAAGTTTACCTTCCCAGTTTCTGTGCTGGTATATATCTGAATATATCTTTCTTTTTCTGAATAATAGGCTAACAACGTTAGATCTGTTCTTGCTCTGTCTTCACCATCATCATAAAAAGCCTAGTGAAAAATTGTTCTATTAAAAAGTAAGAGTAAATAAACTTTTAAAAAATGCATTATATTAACTGATTTTTATAAATGTAAAATAATTAAAATCACATTGATGAAATCACTTTATAAAAAAATTTGATTATGATATATTAAACAGGATAACAATTATATTGCAACTAACTAAGTTTAGAGATATTATCTACAACCTCTAAAACAAAAGATAATTTTCTATAAACTTACAAAAAAATTGAATGATAGAAGACTGGCCTACACATAACTTTATAACTTTAATATATAATATTAAAATTAATTTGAAATAAATTTGTACCACCACTACCACACATCCTTCTGCACTGCAATAATATACTGGGTAGTCCAAAAAAAAAAAAAAAAAAAAAAATCTACTGGTCACAAAACAGGAGAGACTAAGACAAAATTTGTAGATAGAATATGTCTGAACCAGTCCAAAACTGTCCATGTGGAATCCCTTCATTTTCTAATAAAGTCTGCCCCTTTTGCAAAGCAACCCAATCATGTTTCAGAAAAACATTGATTTTGACCATACTGTAAAATTCCTTTACATTGTGGTCAAAATAAATCTTTTTCTCATACAAACTATGTAAACTTATTTTCTGGAATTCACTCATTTTCAACAACAGGTTCCTAAGCATTTATGTTTATGTTTAGCTGGTTAGAGCGTAAATCTGTAAAAACTCATGAATGTTATAATTTGAATGAAGCTTATAAACAAATGGCAGTTATCAAACAAGCACTAAAGAAGTAAATCAAATTCATCATATTCTTTGTGTAAATTAAATTAGTACAGAAGTCTCTAGCACTGTCTGAAAGTCACATTACAGCAATACCTCGCATAGCACTGATAATTGGTACCGAAACTGTTCTGTGTTATGTGAAACCATGCTGATTGAGGTATAATTATAATGGGTTTTAATTGAATACATACCAGAGAAACAGTCTATAAAAAAATTATAATAAATCTATAAACAATTTGCAGTTGATAGCCAATTAAAAGGATTTGAAATTAAAAATATTGCAAAAATTTTATTAATGAAAGGTAACATCATTAGAGATGAGAAAAAAGCTTTATTGTTTATTTAGGTTTTTCAATAATAAAGTCCAGTGAAGTCGTCTCTTCTTTTTCTCGGCATACAAGTTTTTAACTGCACCTTAAGGTGCAGCCAAAAACTTGTATGCTGAAAAAAAAAAGCATCAAAACCCATCTTATAAAATTTGCTGTATCCTGATGCTACGTTCAACATCCGGATCTCCATTCATAATCACCTTGCAGGCCATGTCAAACCCCCCTCCCCCGGGAAAAACTTTTTCCAATTCTTCTGCTGAAAATATTTTTGGTGCCACTTCAGAATTGTTTTCCTCTTCATTATATGCAGTTTGCTCATCAATTTCAAGGAGAGTTGCATCATCTAAGTCATTTGCATGTGAGTCAATGCAGTCACATGCATTGACAGTGTCAAAAAGTTTAAAATCACAAGTCTTTTCTGATCTTCACAACGTCTTTGGCAATTGTCTGAATTCGTAATTCAAAACCAGTGAAATAATTTGCCAAATGGGGCAAAACATGCTGCCAAACAGAATGCATGTTGTTGGCAGCGATTTCTAGCCAAGATGCAAATATATTTTCGATCGTATTTAAAGGAGTAAAAAATAAATTGTGAAATGAAAAGCTATCATGTCGTCTTGTCAGGATGGAATTAAGAATACTGAAAAATGTTGCACTTTGCTAGTGACTGCCCAAGGGAAGCTACTCGCATGTGTGCATGTGAGACAATAGAGTTGGCACTGCAGCATATATGTACGCATTCCTAGGCTACAACAATACAGCATATATGTAGAGTATATGTCTAGGCTATTGAATGAGTTTTAATATGTACAGTAAATTTTTGACTTAAACTTAATTGAAAACCGTGTTATAGTGAAACCCGTGCTGTTTGGAGCCGTTCTAAGCAAGGTATTGCTGTATTTTCATTAATCACACAAATTTACATTGCAGGAGCTGAATCTCACCCTCAACCATCAATACCCTGATAACGTGAGAAACTTCAAAACTTTTTTTTTTTTTTTTTTTACCTCATATATAAGGATTATCTTTTTAGTGTTTAATTAATTAGTTAAATAGCACATAACTTTCCCAATCTGAAATTGGAATGCCCTTTGGTAGTTGTCCATTGGAATTCTTGTTTGCATTTCAGATGCATTCTGACTATATGTATGTATGAATGCTAACTGAAATTCTCAGTGTAGCATACATACATACATACATTCAGGCTTTTAGGACCGTTAAGTTCTCTAGGCATTAATACTTTCTTGATAATAGCTAATGCTTATCAAATTTCTAACAGACAACAGCTATTTTATTAATAACTGATATTAACACTCTCTCTTTCTCTCTCTCTCTCTCTCTCTCTCTCTCTCTCTCTCTCTCTCTCTCTCTCTCTCTCTCTCTCTCTCTCTCATATCACTCACCAAAGAAGGGCACTGTCTTATGCAACACAAACTGCGAGTTACTGGCATGAACCAGGAGTGATATAAATCAAGCTTACTGTTGAGAGTGAGATGCTGTAAAAAGTGATTGTAGGTAAAACAATTATGCAGTGTATTAAATTCAGTTTCATTAACAGATGAAACAGTATCACAATTCCAACTAAAAGAGGGAGTTGTAATTCATTATGGACAGATAGTGTATTTACAGTGCAGTATGATTTTTCCTTTTACACTTTGATATATCCTCTTCCACCTGCAAGGGACCAGAGGAATTTTGATAAATATAACATTAATGGTGTATCAGATACAGCAGGCAGCTATTTTAAATTAGCACCTAGGCATCTCAGGTATGATGTTATGTCTGTAAAAATAAATATAAATATTGGTATTAATGGCCCCAAAGCAGGTACTCATAACTATGTATATATTATCTGTACAAGTGTGTGAGTGAATTAAGTTGAAGAAACACTATTATACCATGTGCTGATTCTGAATAATTTTTTTATTGTAAACAATTATATGGTGGGATATAAAGTAACCAACATAATACTTTACTTAAAATATGTAAAGTGACATTTCAAGATTCTGCTGAACTTGTCATCAGTTGTGAAGAACAAAGGGTTATGATTAGTTCACAAGACAAAGAAACCTCTGGATTTTCTTTGCCCTGTGTGAATGAATTAATTTTCTTTGATTGTGAACCAGTTGCTTCCTTCTCCAGGCCCGACGATTAGATTCAACAGAACATGCCCTTGTGCCATTAAACCCAATACCAACAACAACAATTTCAACAGAACACACCACTTTAAATGAATTTCTTGAGAAAGGGGACATGTGGTTATTCATACTGAAATATTAATAAATAATGAGAAGAAAATATTAACAGACAATTAATAGTTATAAAGTGAATCTACCGTGCTATGTAGTTGGTACTACATTGTATGTAGTACCAACTCAAAATGTATCAACCTAACATTGGCAATGCTTCTGAATTGATTCTGTTTGGAATCCTCCTAATCAAGCCTGAGAACCAGTGTTGAGAGAGCAAGGTCGTCGGGCATTATTAATGTTGAGTAGATATACAGTGGTTGGTTAACACATTACACATTCTGTAATTCACTTTACAACTATTCATGGTCTATCAAGTTGTATTTTTCTCTTATTATTTATTAATACATCACCTTATATTATATGTGAAAATAGAAGATAAAAGAAGAGGAAGATGAAAATCAAGATTATAAAATTAAACAAGACTTTTTAGCTATTTGGTGGAACAAAAAACTCTGAGCACTATTTAAAGTATTATTAATGTGGCACTCAGTCACCTTAAATGAGAAACAAAAATATTGTATTAAATTCCGGAATAGTATTTTCATAAAAGTTGCTAGGATTTTCTAATACTGCTGAAATAGGCATTTCTAAAAACAGCTATTTCATTGTTTATGTAACCAGTTTACATAAACCTTTCATGATTAGCAGGAGAGAAATGAGACCCCCTTAGTGCTCTTTGATGTGACATGAGGTATTATAATGAATGAAAAACTTATTAAATTTGTAATTTTAAAGAGTATCAAAAAGAAAAATTACAGATTACTGTCATATTTCTGTTGGTAGATGGTAGAAACTTCCTCCGTATGTATTTATGGGCAATAATTCTCAAACAAACAAACATACTGCTAAGCATGAAATCACTATACATGTTGGGAGTAAAGATGAAAATCAAAATTATAAAATTTAACAAGGGACTTTTTAACTATTGGGTGGAACAAAAACCATGGGCACTATTTAAAAAAACAAAAGTTCTAATATCAGTGTGATATTAGAAATTTTGTTTTTTTAAACAGTGCCCATGGTTTTTTGTTTTGGCATGGTTTTGGCAGCAGTTAAAAAACTGCTTTTTAAATCCATAACTGTGAGTGCATGCTCTACTCTTTGAAGAAAGATCCCACAACCATCTCACCAAAGATTAATGCAGTATCCATACTTCCAGTTTCATATCATTTAGATTTGGGGATGATTTTTGACACAAAGCTGACATTCAACCATCACATCGAAAAACTCATCAGGTGAGTGGCGCACCTGAAATAGAGTGCGAAACAGCACCTTCATTATGTCTCAGACAAGGTTACTGCAACAAAATATGTCAGGATCATCATATACCCCCCACTACTTTATGCAGCAGAAATCTGGGCTTTGGCAGCACCCACGAACACAAAACCCATCTGGGCAGCAGAGTACTGGCTCCTCAAGTGGGTAACCTACAAACACAGTATACCACCCAAAGCCCATACGACTGAAATGGCCCTGGCCCTGGGAATTCCCAGGCTGCCCTCTCTCATTGAACAAAGGAGACTGGTAATCATGATAAAGATGCTGACTGGTCTCATCATATCTCCTTCATTCTGGGATCTCTGTGGCTGGAGGATTCCACCTGCTCTCCAAGACACCCCAACAATTTGCCCTCTTCACTCATGCCTCCACATATCAGATTGCTTCCTACCCTACCAGATGCTTGGAAGAATCCAGGGCATCAATGCCGACTTAGAGAAATTTGCTGTTAACCGAAAATATAGGAAAAGGATTCTGGATCCAACACATCCCATGCCCTCCAATCACTCAACATAGACAGAGGCCATCCTCAAAGCAATCATAGTGACATGCAAATTCACCCCAGTTTCCCTCCAGTAAGGATTAGTCAACGACTGTCCCAACAGTCTGCAAAATGAAAAGCCTTCTGTTCATCGCATCCAAGCCAACATGCCCTGCACTTGCCACTTTAATGCTCCAATTAATTACTGAGCCTACTGGGAAAGGAGCCAGCGATGTGTGCTTCAACTGCCTCTGTTCATGCTGTTCTCTCCCACGAGCTGCGAAGACAAAACTCGAGACTTTCAAGTGTCATTTTGTTAATTTAATCTAAACATTACATTACACCAGTATTTATTTAATGTAATTTCATTTAATATATTTTTATGTCATCTTAATATTTTTATATAATATCTGTGTTTTGTTACACCATAGACACTCTTAAAAAACTACAAAGTAGTTGTTGTGGGCATCATTTGCATTTTCTCATATTGTGATCTGCCTTCACGACGAGTTGCCATGATACTGCACTACCTCAAATAAGTAACGCTTCACTAATAGAGAAGGCTATTGTTACTTATTCTCAGTGAGTACCACCACCCAGACATGTTTCAAGGCTATTGGCCTATCATCAGTGGGTGGGCAGGTACCCTAGTATTGCAGACATGACGACCCAGTTGTGAAGTTAATCGCACAATATGAGAGATGCCAAAAGGTGTATAAGATAATATTTAAAATAATTAAATGCACAAGGCATAATCATTTAAATGCACAAGGCATAATCATTTAATTATTTTAAATATTATCTTATACACCTTTTGGCATCTCTCATATTGTGCGATTAACTTCACAACTGGGTCGTCATGTCTGCAATACTAGGGTACCTGCCCACCCACTGATGATAAGCCAATAGCCTTGAAACATGTCTGGGTGGTGGTACTCACTGAGAATAAGTAACAATAGCCTTCTCTATTAGTGAAGCGTTACTTATTTGAGGTAGTGCAGTATCATGGCAACTCGTCGTGAAGGCAGAGCACAATATGAGAAAGAGCAAATGATGCCCACAACAACTACTTTGTAGTTTTTTAAGAGTGTCTATGGTGTAACAAAACACCGATATTATATAGATACTAAACTCTTAAAGTATTATGCCTTGTGCATTTAATTATTTTAATATTTTTATGTAACCTAATGCCATTATAGAAGTCACTGTATTGTCTTATTAATGTCTTATGTCATTTCATTTAATTTGTTTTATGTCCTATATCACTTAATGGCAATTTATTTATTTCTGTAGTATATCTGCTTGTTATCATCTTTATAAGCCCTGGCCTTTTGGCCATGAAGGGACATTGCAACATGATCTAATCATGTAACTGTCACAATTGAAAGTGGTGCAATTAAAGATTCTCTCTCTCTCTCTCTCTCTCTCTCTCTCTCTCTAAATTCATTGATAATACAAAATACAGTAATATTCTTGTGTTCTCTATTTGAAAATTTATATTAAAACATCTTAAGAGACTAGACCCTTACCCCCTTTTACCATAAATTTAAAATAATAATAATAAATTTTCTGTTTATACTCCGGGACGACCAAATGATCAGAGGAGTTCACAAGATAGACAGAATACAAGAAACAGCACCGTATTCAGCAGTCACGGGCTTGAACCCCGGTCACTCAAGGCACGTGTACTTATGCACCCGCGCGCCTGACCACTAGGCTACGGCGGCCTTCCTTAAGGACTTGTGGTTTTGGATTTCATGGACATTATGAGAATGTATCCACCCCTGTAAATGGACAGATCCCATTGTATTGTTATTAATGCAATTAAAGAAAAAGGTAAATTGAGTTTAATTTACCTGAATGAAAAAAGTTAACCTATTGGATTTCTGATGAAACCAAGTAGGTTAACTCTTTCAGTATCATTGAAACAAGTCAGGATGATAAATGAAATATGTACAAATAAAATATATACAGGTTTTGAGAAGCAAATGGATTTATGAAGATTACTTTCCAAAGACAAATTTCTTAAATAAATAACTAGAAAATTCTTGATTATTTTATATGAAACTAGGAGCCACTATGGCTCAATATATCCTATGTTTTGTTAATACTTAAAAATGCAAAAGAGTTTACCTCAGTACTTCTTCATAGGATGACTTCTACACTATACTCTCCAAGTAAGACCGATTTAAAAATGCATAAAAAATTCTTTAAAATAATTTAATGTGTGCATCACTCTTAGTACATGAACAATCCAACACGCCGGGATCATAGTCAAAAGCCCCAACCCAACCCCAGACCCATCAAACCCTGCATGAAACATCGAGTGACTGAAGACATTATGTCAAATATATAATATAAAAATAGATGCCAATAAAATTATATCGTGATATAAAAGTTTACTAAGTAAAGAACGCAATGATGAAAATAATTTACGATTATTTCCTTCCTTAAGTGGACCAAGCTTTGACTCCTGTCTTCTTCACGGTAGGAAAATTAATGCGAGGCATGTGTGTGTGCAGTACAATATTAATAGGAAATTAATTATTAATGTGCATGCGTGCAAATGACCATGAATCTGAAATGAGAAACGGATGCCATATGTTAATTGAGTTTCTATGTAGCCTCATTTCTAAGGTTTCCACAATCAACAATTTGGTGTAATTGTGTTGTATGTTTGAAACCTTGGCTTCACTGAACAGGAAAGTGTGATCCTCATTTATGGCATGGAAGGACAATTCTGATCACATGGATCATAATGCTTGGACCGACACAGCATGTTGTCTTCATAAATGAATTTATGAAGATTACCTTACAAAGACAAATTTATTAAGTAAATAACTAGCAAATTCTTGATTATTTTAATAAATTATCGATAAAAAGAAAACGAGAAACCAATATCCAGTCTGAAAATTTATTTTTAACTCTTATACCAAGGTCAAGGTAATATGGTCTGTAGTTAAAAAAAAAAATGTACAGGAAAGTACTGCAAAAAATCCCAAAGATGATGATGACAACAACTGAAAGTTACTTAATATTATAACTGAATTTAATTTCTTTTTTGTTGAACTAATTATAAATTAATGTCATTTTTATAATTATTTATCTAATTTAATTACTTTATATTGTAGCAATTTCAGAAAATTTTCTGCTAGCTCTTCTACAAAAAAAAAAAGAAAAAAAAAGAGGCTCAACAACAGAACAAATAACATGTAACCCATATCCAACATAATTTCAACAAAATCTCAAAGGGATCATTCGACCTGATGCCTACCTGAAGCACAATCTTTTCAGCATCTTTTGGTGCGTCAATTTCAATTTTCAGTACTGAACTCTGATCAAATTTATTCTGGATGGTTGGGAGTTGGCGATGACCTCCCCCTCTTGCCATTACTGCCATAACATTTATTACAAGTCGGGATGCTGCTAACTTTTCCTCCGGCAGAGGCACAAGATCATGATAAGAAACTGCAATCTATGAATAATTATATAGTTTCAGTTAATTACAATTACATAATAAAAAAAAAACTGTTCTTGCCAAATATCATATAGTATTTATTGTTATTATTTTGGAATTATTATTCACAAATCTGTTTTAATGCAATATTTTTGAATAACAATAGGCTACCAAGCCGAAGTTTCACAATTTATGCAATTTATTGAGATTTTTTGTGGCCAAAATATAGAGGATATCCTAGAAATCTAGTTCATGGATTTAAGGGGTAAAAATTACAAACCACTGCTGAGAGGGAATAAAGGCAAAATTAAAAACTAAAAAGGTGAAGAATTGCTGTGTAAATAAAATAGAAATTTTGCTGAATATTTTTTAAAATACATTTTTTCCATTAGTGGTGCAATAACATTGTCCAATCAAAACATTATGGCCACCCTCGCATTTTAACTTTTAGCAATCAACTGTTCCTCCTCATCTGTCATTGGTGGCATGTGTCATGGTGAGATCTGATAAATGTGATGCTGCTGTTTGTTAACCCCGGGCTTAGTGCCGTGAAGGGTTTGTAAAGTTAGTGTACCTGCATGTACCTATGAATCTTATAATAAAGATAATATTTATAATGCAGGTTTGTGTCATGTGGCCCGTGTTCAGTACATGATCGACTTGGACAAGGGATGTGATTTGACGGACTTTGAAAAAAGGATGGTTGTCAGGTACCAGCTGAAGGATGGCAGTATTATACGAACTGCAAAATTTATGGTTGTTCACAAGGTGCTGTAATTAGGATGTTCCAACAGTGGATGAATGGTAGAACAGCAGAAGTCACCAAGCCAATAGCGGGTGCCCATGTCTCATCAATGATCATGGTAAACATAGGCTGTCCCACCTTGTGTGAGCTTATAGATGGAAAACAGTAAAACAGCTAACTATGGACTTTAACCAGGGGATGATCAATGGTGTTTCCAAGACCACAATCTGCTGAACCCTCCTTCATATGGTCTCCAGAGTAGGTGCCCGGTCAAGGCACCCATGCTTATAGCCACTCATCACCAATGACACCAAAAGTTTACATAAGTATGAATGGCATTGTTAGAACATTGATTACTGGAAAAAAGGTGCTTTTTCTGATGAATTACATATCTTGCTGTGCTGTATAGATGGTAGATTGAGGGTACAACAACAAACTGCAGAGAGAAATTGCGATGTCTTAATCCAATGGAAACAGGCAGGTGGAGGCAGTGTTTTGGTATGGGGATGTTTTCCTGAGAATCACTTGGAGCCCTCATCTGAATGCTAAAAACTACCTATCTACTTTGGCTGATCAGGTACATCCCTTCATGGTGACTGTCATCCTGGATAGCATAGGTGTGTTCCAGCAGGCTAATGCACCCTGTCATGTTGCTGGTATTGTTTGAGAGTGGTTCACTGCACACAAAAGTGACTTCCAGGTGCTATCTTGGCTGCAAAATTCACCAGATATGAATCCTGTAGCACAGTGGTCTCAAACTCAAATTGCATGCAGGTCAAATGCACGAACTGAAAGCAGCTGATGGGCCGGAATTTTTTTTAACAAAATGAAAGTGAATATAAGCACCATATTTACAACAAATACATAACTGAAATGTATTCGCGGGCCGTGTAAAATTGCTTTGGGGGCCGGATGTGGCCCGCGGGCCGCCAGTTTGAGACCACTGCTGTAGAACATCTCTAGGATTATGTAAATCAACAGATGTGGTGTTTGCAACCTTCACCACAGACTATGGCAAATCTATTTCTATATAATGTATGAATATGATATTTTATTACTGAATAAGGGTTTATTCACTTTTAAATGCAGTTATTATTTTTATATACACTGTGAGGTGATCTAATTGAGGTGTATAAGGCCTTGAATGGTTTGAGCAAGCTCAGTACTGATGGGATTCTTCCTTTTGCTCTGATTACTCACTTGAAGAGACATAAATTCAAATTGAGGAAAGACAATTGTAGAATATATGTGTGGATTTTCCTTCATTTGCTTTCAGCCAGCAGGTGGTTGATAGTTGCAACAAACTTCCATCTGTTGTATTAGAGGTCGACAACTTAAATAAGTTCAAGGCAGAACTAGACAAGCATTTGGAGTGAATGGATGGGTGAAATGGGAAAGTTTCTTTTTTTTTTTTTTGGCTGATGCTATTTAAGCTTGTTTCCTTGCATCATATGCTAATGCTAATATTACGTAATAAATATATATATATTTGTGTCCTGCATAAAAATGAAAAGTAAAAGATAACAAAAACTGTGCATACAACCTTTTGCTTATCAATTTGATGATCAGTACAGCAATTTTAAGCAAAAATTTTTTTATATATAATTAAAACAAATTAAAATGTGTTAATGTGTGTTAATAGCTGCACCTGCTGATTTTTGCATACAATGCATCACAAGTTTATAATGCTGCCATATAAAGAACTGGTGAATTACAAGTAAGAATATTTCTGAATGAAATTTTTTTTTCAGGTTGCTAATATTATGATTACTTTTAAAATAAGTTAACGTATTCATAGTTTAGTGGTTATAGCTTTAAATAAATTTTAAAAAATGGTTATTTTGTAACTATATGTGTCATTTTTTAACTTTCTAATCACTTTCCTAAAACAATGACTTTCAAACAAAACAAACATCTTGCATACAGGGGCAGCACCAGGATTTTTTGGAGGGAGAGGTCCAAAGTAATTAAGGCAAGAGGCAAACGTGGTTCCAGAAATAATGAAGCTTTAATCATTACGCAGCTGTAAAAAAAAACATTATTTTTATCGTGGGATGGGGGGGCATAGTGCTTTAGCTTCTACATGGGATCATCCCCGCACATATGCACCCAATGTTCTCAAACAACCAGAAAGAAAAGCAAACTTTGCTATTTAGCTAGCAATACTTAGAGTGTCAGTACTTCAAGAAATCTGAAACCCCCTATGTTTTAATATCTTTCGCTGCAAGTGGTCTCTATCACTGAAGGAAGTAGTGATTGTTTGCAGTAGTGTCACTACTGCAAACAATCTGCTGCAATGTAATGACATAATCCAGTGGTTTTAAACCGGGATGCTGTAACAACGTTTCAGGCGTTCCATGTCTTTTGGGTTTAAGTTACTTAAAACTTTTTTTTTAAATTTATTTCATTATAAAAAGGTGTACAGTATCCATTGTACTGTATCGTTTTAATTTTTTAGTGATCTATAATTGATGTTTATTACCTCTATATAAAGAATAAAATTATTATATAGTATATATAATTTGTATTATTAATTGTAATTTTGTTTCTAATTATATCATTATAGTAACTATCATATAACATATTTTTTAAAAAAATATATATATACATAGAGAGAATCGGATTATTAAAAGGTCGAAAACCACTGTGTTAGGTATTTCTTTTGGCCCAGGGGTGCAGTGAAAAAATTACTGGGACACTAAGGATGCCGTGAATAGAGAAAGTTTTGAAATCTATGACATAATCAATGATGCAGATCAAATTTAAATATGGTAGTGGAGGAATACTAAACTTAATATTGACTCAGTTTAATAAATATATTAATTTTAACAGATTTTTTATGGCACGCTTTGAGGAGGAATGCATTTGCTCATGGGTTAAAAAAATAAAACCTTTTTTAGGAGATGCAGGAAGAATCTTTTTGTAAAGGGAACAAAATATCACTACACATTATATCTTTTTCACAAATGAACTTATTGGCAGAATGTCAGAAGATAACCAATGTTTATCTCTTGAAAAGTCTGTATTAATGGTACCATTTATATTTTCTTGTTCTTGGAAATGTTCTTCAAACGTTTTTGGTGATGTTTTTTTTTCTTGAGTGAAAAAAATAAACATTACAGTAGAATGCTTGTGCAGGCAGATATGAAGTTTTCTGAGCAGTGCAGATAGTCTGAAAGAGTAGCTCATGGCGTCTTGTCAATGATATACAGGAATTTTTCTAGCAGGGATAAGGAAGTGATTATCCCCTTGTATAAGGCAATGGTCAGGTCACACCTTGAGTACTGTATACAGGTCTGGAGGCCTCATTTTAGGAAGGATGTAGAGCTGCTGGAGAGAATGTGCAGAGAAGGGCAACAAGATTAGTGAACGGAACAAAGGGTTGCTCTTGCAAAGAAAGGCTTAAGTTTTGCAAATTACAGTGTCTGGAGACTAGGCACCTGTGAGGTGATCTGATTGAGGTGTATAAAGCCTTGAATGGTTTCAGCATGCATGCTCAATGCTGATGGGATTCTTCCTCTTGCTCAGAATAATCGCCTGAGAGGGCATAAATTCAAATTGAGGAAAGACAGTTGTAGGACAGATGTGTGGAAGTTTGCTGGTTGATTGCTGGTTGATTGCTGGAACAAAGTTCCATCTGTCATTGTAGAAGTTGATAGCTTAAATAGATTCAAGGCAGAACTAAACAAACATTTGGAGCAAGTGGATGGGTGAAATTAGAAGGGGTTTTTTTTGTTTTTTTTTTTTTTGGCTGATGCTATACAAGTTTGCTTTCTTTCACCATGTGCCTTTACTAATGCTAAGTTAGTGCATAGCATCATTTTAGTTCATAGTAAACCACCAAAGCAGGTGAAATAGCATAATTTTTTACATCTCATATTGTGCATGCCTTCGCAACTTTGTGATTTTTTAATAACTGAGAGCAAAGTGGAGGAGAAATTGTTGAAGTTAAACATAAGAAAGGCACCTGGGGTGGATGGGATCTATCCAGTTATATTAAAGGAGGCAGCAAAGCAACTAAGCAAACCCTTAGCCATAATTATGAGAGCATCCTTGGCCTCAGGGGAGGTTCCCGCGGACTGGAGATGTGCAAATGTATCCCCAATTCACAAAGGGGGATCAAAGGGTGGCACGAGTAATTACAGACCAGTTAGTTTAACTTCTGTTCCGGGTAAAATCATGGAGTCACTGGTTAAAGATACATTGCAGGATCATCTAGACAAGACTGCAGCAATAATTCAGACACAGCATGAGTTTGTTAAGGGAAAGTCTTGTCTGACAAATTTGATGGGATATTATGATGTGGTTACAAAGGAACTGGATGCAAAAAATAATTTTGATATCATATATTTGGATTTCAGGAAAGCTTTTGACACTGTTGCACATGGAAGACTATTGTACAAATTGGAGCAGAATGGTATTAAGGGTATGTTGCTCCAATGGATAAAAGGATGGTTGAGTGGGAGAAGACAGAGGGTGGTAATCAATGGGTGCTGCTCTTTGTGGACTAATTTTGTAATTAATAATTTTGTGGGACTCCACTAATGTTATTAGTGGAGTCCCACAGGGTTTGGTGTTGGGTCCACTGTTGTTTTGTATATTTATCAATGATATTGATGAAGGTATATCAGACTTAGTGTCGAAGTTTGCAGATGATACAAACGTTGGCAGGGTTGTTAATGACAGTAATGGCAGTGTGCTACTGTAGCAGGATCTAGAAAATTTGGGCAGATGGGCTAAGAAGTAGCAACTGAAGTTTAACCTTGACAAATGCAAAGTACTGCATATGGGTAGAAGTAACCCCAGAGAAACATACCAACTAGAAAATGAAAAAGACCTGGGAGTAATTGTGCAGTCAGATATGAAGTTTTCTGAGCATTGCAGACAGGCTTCCAGAGCAGGTCATGGGGTTTTGTCAATGATATATAGGAATTTTGCTAGCAGGGAAAAGGAGGTGATTGTCCCTCTGTATAAGGCAATGGTCAGGCCATGCCTTGAGTACTGCATACAGGTCTGGAGGCCTCATTTTAGGAAGGATGTAGATTTGCTTGAGCGTGTACAGAGAAGGGCAACAAGATTGGTGAGGGGAATGAAGGGATCCTCTTACCAAGAGAGGCTTAAGTTCTGCAAATTGCAGTGGCTGGTGACTAGGCACCTGCGCAGTGATCTGATTGAAGTGTATAAGGCCTTGAATGGGTTGAGCACGCTGAATTCTGATGGAGGATTCATATTACGAACCTAAGGGGGCATAAATTCAAATTAAGAAAAGACAGATGTAGAATAGATGTGTGGAAATTTGCCTTTAGCCAGCGGGTGGTTAATTGCTGGAACAAACTTCCATCTGTCGTTGTGGAAGTTGATAGGTTAAATAAATTTAAGGAGGAACTGGACAGGCATTTGGAGGGAATGGTGTGATTTTTTTTTTGGCTGATACTGCCTAAGCTCATACACTTGCTTTCTTGCATCACATGCCACTACTACTACTACTGCAACAAGTTGCGATATTTCGCTACCTCCAATAAGCAATGCTTCGCCACTGGAGAAGACTAATGTTACTTATCGGTGGATACCACCATTGAAGGTAGTTCAATATCAGGGCAACTCATTGTGAAGGCATTCACAATATGAGATATAATAAACACAATGCCATTTTACCTACTTCGTTGATTTACTATGAACAAAATGATACTATGCACTAACTTGTTCGATTAGCGAATTTTCCATAGTCAGAGGCTTTCAGTGCTAAGACCTTTTTAGTATAAATATTTTGATATAATGGAAGTGATATATTGCAATTGTTTTCATCAATATCCATAACTGTATATGTCAACTGCATTAAGTATTGATGGTTGTGAACAATTCTGAATTACTTAGTGGATTGTTGCTCTGCCTTATTGTAATTGTGACCTTTTATGGTATGCTGAAACTCCAAAGGAGCTGATTTTTCCAACTTGGTTGTCGTTGTTGTTATTTGGTTTTTAGGAGTATTAGCAACTAAGGCCATATTGCTCCGGGATATGCGGTGGTCATTTCCTGACCTTTCCGCGTCCTCCGTATTTGGTGGTGACGGGCTCGAACCCCGGTCTAATCAAGAAGCGTGTGCTACGCACTGCTGCTCCTTCCCACCTGGATACGGAGGCGCCCCCCAACTTGGTAATGAGTTTAATGAACTCATTACCAAGAATGAACTCAAGAATGTTAGCAATTAGAAATCCACAGTTTAAAAATGTTTCCCACAGCAGAGTAAAATATTTATAAATTCTGAAATAGTACTTAAAAATGATCTTTAACTTATGTACATGTATCTTTTCATTTTTATTTGTGTAGTTAATATTTCATACCCTTAAGTCATTTTCCCTTGTAAGAAGTTCTAAACCTCCATTCCCTTGGAAAACTTCTTATCTGGGTTCTACTGTATTTCAAAAATTTCTGTTTTCAAATTCAGCAAGAGCTAAATTCATCCCAAAATTCTGCCATAAATATTTACTTATCTTTTACAAAAACAATAATAATAACAAATAAACAAATATTTTTTAAAAATGTAGTACAATTCAGAAATTTGAGGTGAGTTACATAATCAACCACTGAAAATCTTAATGGTGTTGCCTAATTCCATTGAAAATTTTATTTGGCCATTGACTTAATATGCTGCTCTGGGTGTTCTGGTGTTCTGGGTATTCAATGCAAATAAATTAAGAAGTCTCCATTTTCAGTGATGTAACTGATGAAGGGCTTATTTCAGGCTACAGTTCAATTATATTTTCATATGTATTTACTGCATAGGAAATATCAAAAATCATATCAAATTACTCTTATACCAGAATGAGCAGCAATGATTTACTCACATATACTTGAAAAGGCATTCCTGGCTTGAAAATTTGAGGGCTCACTCCTAAAAACTTCAAGCTGATACTGGCAGTGATAACCCGAGTTCGGGCATATCCTGTTACAATGGCATCCATGAATCTGTCACCTACTGAAGCTTGCACTTCAATCTCACAGTGTTCTAAAGATATTGGAGCAACTAAAAGTTTGAGCCTTTCCATTGAAAAGCTGAAGTCATACATGCCATGAAACTGAAAAATTACAATTTAGAATTAGAGCCACAAAATATAAATGTAAACATAACAAACAGTCCTATTATTCTATAAATTTTCTGTTTTAATAAATTAACTAAACAGAAAAAAAATTTACAGTTTCATTAAAGTGAATGATTAAATTACTTCCAAATTTATGAGTTCCCAATTCTGTTAATTATATTTAATATTAATAAAACTCAAAAGTGTAATTAGAATAATTTCCACTGTACTCAATAATAGAATTTTTTTTTGAAAATAAAGTGCAATGCACATTATTTTATAATGCCCATATTGAAAGTTTAGATACACAGGGTTGCTGCACAGTTGCAAAATTATTTTCAATTCTAAATAATAGTTTGACTGAGGTTTTAGAATTGAAGCTTTAATTAATTTTTAGCATACTTTCCCATACAATCATTTCAATGCATTAAAATCAAATAAGTCAAAATGAATAACAGACTGACCAAACTAAATGAAAGAAAAATTATGTATGTCAACTAAACTGGTTTTATTTTCATTTAGCCAACATGTTACACTTAATTTTTAAAAATCATCCCTTAATCCAATTTTATTGCATTACACTTTTCCCATGTTTTTATGCAGACACTCTAAAAGAATCCCCAAATTTGATTTCTCTGCTCAGATATATTAATTGGTAAATCTAAGTAAACAAACCATAAATAGCATGACTTGTCACTGGGTTGGTCAAAGGCACAACTGGTTCTCTAGTTATACCTGATATATTATGCTGTATTTTAACTACAACTGCATTCATAGCATTACACAAATGAAGGAAAGGAAAGTGTTGTTTTGCATTTAGAGTAAACTCTAAGATAACTAAGACCATGATATATCAGCATATATTTTAATCCTAAAGAGCATATATTTTTTATTTAGTTTGCTTTTTTTATGAAATGAAAAATCAGTTTTTGAATGAAAATCCATCTTCCATCTGTTGTTGTGAAAGTGGGTGTTTTGAATAAATTCAAGGAAGAAGTAAACAAATTATTGGAGGGGATGGACAGGTGATGTGGGAAGGTTTTTTTTTTTTTTTTTTTTTTTTTTTGCTGATGCTTTATAAGCTTGCCTTCTTGCATCACTCTCACCACTACTAATACTAAATATCTCTCTCATACAAACCTGACTAATTCAGCCGAAGTCCATAAAAGTTCCTGACATAAAAAGAATTGAATTCAGACCTTCTCTAGATGGTGTGGAAGAAGCCGTTATAGCTACCATTGGTAGTAAAAGCAGGAAGAAAGGACAAATGAAAAGCATTGTCAGTTGAAACCAGTTCAACTGTGACTCAATTTCAAAACCAATAATTGGGGAAGGGGGAGAGGAGAAGCCATCCACTACAGAATAAAGGAAGTGGTAATGGGAGATTCTGACAAACTGCATATGTTCAAAAGCAAAAACTTCAGACTGTACAAGTATCTCCTTCTACAAGTACAAGGAGGCCGAAGAAACCTCACATATAATTGTTACTACTCATTATCAATATACCTCTTCCTTTAATGTTTGGTGTAGTTATTGGGAACAATTCTATTAGTCCTTATATTTTACCAGCCAGGCATTCAGGAATGGCAACATTTTCTGGAGCATTTGTGGGAACTATTGGAAGGCATCCCCTCTTGAAAATCATCTGAGAATGTATTTATGCATATCAGTGCACCATTCCCACTTTTCCTGCAATGTTTCTGACATATATGCCAGAAACAACATGGATACAAAAATCAAGAGTATGACAACCAATGGATTGATTAGAATGGTCCTGTATAAGGTAGCCTCCATGATCACTTGACCTTCCACTCTTAGATTACTTTGTGTGGGGTTATGTGAAAGCCATAATTTATTCCGCACATATTACACAAGGCAAACTGAAAAATATTTTAGAAGCTGCTGAGATTTTTAAACACCAGCATATTAACCCCAGGGGCTTACATATGGTGAGTATGGGCTTGGCACACCCAGGGTGGTGCCTCCGTAGCCAGGTGGGCAGGAGCGGCAGTGTGTAGCACACACTTCTTGATTAGACCGGGGTTCGAGCCCGTGACCACCAAATACGGAGGATGCGGAAAGATCAGGGAATGACCACCGCATATCCTCGGAGCAATATGGCCTTAGTTGCTAATGCTCCTAAAAACCAATAACAACAACACCCAGAGTCCTGAGCTGGATATCATCACTCTTCTCTTTCTTGATGATTCCCTTCTACTTCGGACTCTTGGTTTTTCTCTATCTCTCTCTGTCTCAGGGTAATTCAGAAATTTTTTTTTTTGGCTGGTGCAGCATAAGCCTCAGGCTTCCTTGCACCATATATCTAATAATAATAATAATTACTGCTGGAAAGAAATAATAAAATACCCTTCCTACAACATTTTTACAGGAGGTGCTGAAACCATTAAGAACAGTCCTGAAAAGATGCTAGGGAACTGTAGATTCATCATGCTGAATGTTCAAAATGGTGCACAACATTTGTCCTGCACAATTGAAACACCTTGTATGTTATTTCCAGAAAGAATTTATGCACTATTATGAACATGAAAAAAAATTAGGAAAAAAAAAATAATAATAAACTTTTGTTACTTTTCTTTTCAAAAATAGGGTTGGAAATATGCAATAGTGGAAAGCATGCAGATAAATACAATACTGTATGCATATATAATGTATATTCTTATGTAAAATCTCAAATCTTAATTCTAAATATTTTTATTGATAAATATCATTGGGAAGGTGTTTGCTTTAATTCCAGATTAAGAAATTATGCAAATGTTTTCAAATACAGTCTTCATGATATTTACATAAACAAAAATTGTTTATTTTTAAATTAAAAACTTTTCTTGAATAAAAAATAAAGACATTTTTTTTCAGACTTTCACCAATAAGAGTTAATAATCAATAAAATTCAAATTTGCAAAAATTAATGTTTCATTAGAATTATATTTACCAGATCTACAAATTCTTCCAAATACACATCTCTGATTCCTGTTAATTTGTCATAATATTGCTTCATTGGACGAACATAAGCTCTAAGAGTGGCATTACCTGTGACAATTGCAACATTTGTATAATTGGCCATTATGTCACCCTCAAGGTTTTGCTCTGTATTCAATATAAATGCTGGAAGATTCACATTTACATCAAATCGATGACCAAACCACCTTTCTAAGAGAATCTTCTTTTTCTCTGTCTGACCCAGAGCCGATACACGTATTGTCCACCAACCAGTTGGGTAATCATAAGGAAGTTCAAAATTTAAACTTACAAATCCTGAAAAATTAAAAGTATAAACTCATTAAAATTTAGGTAAAAAAAAAAACAATAAGTAAAAAAAACTAAAAGCAGTGACACACATTGACTTTGAATTTACAAGCAAAAATGATGTTAGTTAGTGACTGAGGAAGCTGTACATTGGCTCTATAATTATGAGTAACTAGTTTATAGTTTATTCTATATAAAGAAGTTACAAAGATTGATAAAAAATAATAAGACTGAATCCATGGAAACTAAATTATTGTACTTAAAAGGACAAGAAATTAATCCAAAAGTAAGCTCCTTCACATATACTTACTTATTCCACCCTTTTCCTGACAGAATTGTAAATATTATCAGACACAACTTTTGGAATTGGCAAAAGTTGCTCCATCTCATTTTGTTTGTTTCCAAATCTTCTGCCTTTGAATTATTCAGGCAATTAGATATATCATGAGTGGGGGCCATATTTGGTGACTACACAGGCTATGTCGTTTGTACAATATTTTTACTATATACAAGTTTTGTTTCTGCTTTTCTTTCAGTAATCCTGGAACAAATTTGGCTGTAATGCACTTCATTTACAAATTTTTAATTAAAATGGCTTGAAATACACCATAATAAATGTCCACTTCTTCAGCCATTTAATGAATGATCAGTCTTTTATTATTTTGTACTAAATTATGCACTTCAACTAATGATTCACCATTTATAATGTACTGAAATGGCTGAAGGGCATTCAGAACGCTCATTGCCTTATAATGGACAGTCACGTCACAATAAAAATGATAGAACCAATCAAAAATTTGTTCGTTTGGGAAAAGAGAGAGAGAGAGAGAGAGAGAGAGAGAGAGAGAGAGAGAGAGAGAGAGAGAGAGAGAGAGAGAGAGAGAGAGAGAGAGTGTGTGTGTGCGTGCGTGCGTGCATGTGTGTGTGTGTGCGTGTGTGAGTGCGTGTGTGTGTGTGAGAGTGCGTGTGTGTGTGTGTGTGTGTGTGTGCAGTGCCTCTAATTTAGTCATCTTTTTGAATGCAACTTCACACGATTTTTTTCAGAGAGTGCAACCCTAAAAATAACATGTATATACCTTGTTTATATGTAATGCACTGTATTAGGGTAGAAAAATACCAACTAATAAATATTTTTATTTATGTTGAATATCAAGCCCTATTATAATAATAATGTAACACTAAAAATACAATACTGTGCAAATATTTTTATAAAATTAGCATTAGTAGAGGCACATGATGCAAGAAAGCAAGCTTATACAGCATCAGCCACAAAAAAAAAAAAAAAAAAAAAAAAAAAAAACCCTTCCCATTTCATTGATCCATTTGTTCCAAATGTTTGTCTAGTTCTGCCATGAATTTATTTAAGCTATCAACTTCCACAACAACAGATGGAAGTTTGTTCCAGCAATCAACTACCCGCTGGCTAAAGGCAAACTTTCGCACATCTATTCTACAACTGTCTTTCCTCAGTTTAAATCTATGCCCCCTCAGGTTTGTAATCTGAGCATGAGGAAGAATCCCATCAGCATTAAGCCTGCTCAATCCATTCAAGGCCTTATACACCTCAATCAGATTCCCTGACAGGTGCCTAGTCTCCAGAAGCTGCAGTTTGCAGAACTTAAGCCTTTTTTCATAAGAACACCCCTTTGTTCCCTTCACCAGTCTTGTTGTCCTTCTCTGTACTCGTTCTAGCAACTCTAAATCCTTCCTAAAATAAGGCCTCCAGATCTGTATATAGTACTCAAGGTGTGGCCTGACCATTGCCTTATACAAGGGGATAATCACCTCCTTATTCCTGCTTGCAAAATTCCTGTATATCATTGAGAAGACCCCATGACCTACTCTGGCAGCCTGTCTGCACTGCTCAGAAAACTTCATATCTGACTGCACAATTACCACAAGGTCTCTTTCATTCTATGCTATCCTAAGTGTAACACCACATAGTTGGTACATTTCTCTGGGGTTACTGCTACCCATATGCAGTACTTTGCATTTGTCAATGTTAAACTTCAGTTGCCACTTCTCAAATCATCTAACCAACTTTTCCAGATCCTGTTGCAGCAGCATACTGTCATTACTGTTATTAACAACCCTGCCAACCTTTGTATCATCTGCAAACTTTGACATTAAGCTTGATATACCTTCATCAATATCATTGATAAATATACGAAATAACAACGGGCCCAACACCGACCCTTGAGGAACACCACTAATAACATTAGTCCACGCAGAGCAGTACACATTGACCACCACTCAACCATTCTTTTATCCATTATAACAACTTGCCCTTAATGCCATACTACTCTAATTTGTACAGTACTCTTCCATGCGCAACAGTATCAAAAGCTTTCCTGAAATCCAAGTACAGTCTGTCCTCGTATAGCACGATAGTTGCGTTCCTAGAAACCCTCGTGCAATGCAAAATCGTGCAATATAAACAACAGACCCTATGGAAAAAGTAGGGTTAGCTGCCGACCACCCAAGATTGAACACACATTTGGAACCAAAACATTACAAAACACAATAAATAATCGGGTAATTTTAATCGTTATAAAATACTTACGTATTTTATAACGATTAAAATACGTAATAAAAATAATATTATATTATAATAAAGTATTTTTAGTATATTTTAATACTAAAAAAGTATTTTTTACGGATAAAATACGTATTTTATTCGTAAAAAATTTATTATATTAAATAAAATAGTCGTAATAAAATACTTACGTATTTTATAATACATAAGTATAAATTATAATACGTAAGTCGTAATAAAATATTGCTAATGCTTTTGCTTCTATCGTAAGCAAACTTGCTTTTTGTTTGATTTTCTATCCAAAGAGATGACAGCCGTTCCATCTCTTCCAATTCTTTGTACCTTAATCTAATGGATTTTAATTACACTTTGAGTTGTTCCCGCTATGAAAGTTGTTTTTATTTTCTCTGCATTCTTTGTAATTCTCCGCGTTGCCTCATTTAGGTCTGTAGCACGTGCAATATCACATGGTCTTTCATTTCGCTCAAAGCGTTTCACAATTTCATATTTTTTCTCTATCGACAGAAGCGGACTGGCCATAAGCCTTACGGGAGGAAACCACGGTGGGCCGGAGGCCGGTGTGATTTTGGCCATAAACCGTAGTATGAGGCCACTACAAATTTTCCCGGGTAAGAATTTTTGACCCAGTCCGCCTCTGTTTATCGATATTGCTTTTTTTTTTTTTCTCTCTGAATCTGCAGTGTCTTAGCCAGGACGCTTCCTTTTCACACCTTTTACGTATTTTACTAATTTTTAGGGAATAAAGCACAATTACAAACGAGGTGGCACGCTTGATACACAGAAACAAAGCTGCGCGCGTGTAGCAACTGAATAAACAACACCGTAAAGGCCGAGATACACTATTAACACCTCACATTTTACTAAAGCACATTTCTGGGGGTTACTACCATAAAACAATAAAAACAATTTCCAGTTGCGTTTCTGCTAGTGGAATCTGTTATAAACTGGTAGTAAACTCCATCTAATTGCATTTGCGATTATATCGATAGCTGGAATTGTGTTGGTTTTTACGTTATTATGGTGAAATGTGTTTCCCCTTCACTGATATAAAACACATAAATACATTTTCAGAATCTTCTTCGTTCCTATCGTGTTGCGTTCAGTTGGGATGATTCCGCATTCGACTGCCATTTCTTGTAAACACAAAGGCGAATCGTGTATAAGCGAATTCGGTTCGTGTTATATAAGATAACGTTCCCCTATTTATAAATCGTGTATGATCGAATTCGTGTAATGCAAACACGTGTTATACGAGGACCGACTGTATATGATATCAAAATTATTTTTTGCATCTAGTTCCTTTGTGACCACATCATAGTATCCAATCAAATTGGTCAGACAAGACTTCCCCTTGACAAACCCATGCTGTGTCTGAATTATTGCTGCAGTCTTGTCTAAACGATCCTGCAATGCTTCTTTAACCAGTGACTCCATTATTTTCCCTGGAACAGAAGTCAAACTAACAGGTCTGTAATTACTTGCGTCACCTTTTGTGAATTGGAGACACATTTGCACATCTCCAGTCTGTAGAGACTCCCCCCAGAGTCCAAGTATGCTGTCATAATTATGACTAAGGGTTTATTTACTTCCTTTGCTGTCTCTCCTTTAATATAACTGGATAGATCTCATTCCCCCCGGTGCCTTTTTTATGTTTAACTTCAACAATTTCTACTCCACTTTGCTCTCAGTTATCAAAAAATCAATTAACTCCCTGTTAGAGTTTGATAAACATCTGACTCTCTCCTCCTTGAATAACTCCTCATGTGTGAATGTAGATGCAAAATACTCATTTAGTTCGGCAGCTATCTGAGAATGATCATCTACAGTCAAACCACTTATACCAAGTGGACCAATCCGATTCATCCCCTTCCTTTTAGAGTTTATATAAGTAAAGAAGTCTTTGTTGTTTTTTTTTTTGCATCCTTTGCCAAAGATTTTTTATAATCTCCCTTCACTTGCCCAACCTCCTTTGTGACTTGAATACAGACTAGCTTGTATCTACCAGTGGCTTCTGTGTTGCCTGACAATTTATTTGCATCCCATGCATTTTTCTTCTGTACCACAAGTCTCATTAGTTCATCTGACATCCATTTGGGCCTGAACCTAGAGCAGTATTTCTTAGTTGGAACAAAAAGTCTAGTAGCTTCCAAGATTACTTCCTTGAATGCTTCCCATTTAGAATTTGCTGTTGGTAACAGCATTAGTTGGTCCCACTGTATAGAACCTAAAAAATCTCTGAGACCACTGTAGTCGCCTTTATGAAAGCAAAAACCCTTCGCTTTATTCTTAATGGTAGTTATAACTTTTAAGTAAATCCCACATTAGTACACAGTGATCACTGTTACCTAGTGGTTCCTTTATCTGTAAATTCTTAATGCATGAATAATCACTGCTGAAAATCAGATTAAGAGTGTTACTCCCTCTTGTTGCCTCTTTAACATGCTGCTGTAGAAAACAATCATCCAATAAATCCACAAAAGCCTTGCTAGTGTGCGGATGACCAATCCACAAGTTCCAGTCTATATCTGGGAAGTTTAAATCCCCCATTATAAGACACTCTGATTTACAGGCCCACTCTATTTCTCTGTATGATTGTTCATTATACTCATCAGAGTCATTAGGCCTATAACAAACTCCTACCCTCATTTTTGCTTTCCCAGTGCTTATGTCACACCAAACTGACTCAAAGTTGCACTGTCCATCTATGTCAACTGGATGCACTTCCTTAGATTTTATGTGTTTCTTAACTAACAGCATACTCCTCCTCTCTTCCTATCCTGACTATCCTTTCTGTACCCATTGTACTCTCCAAATTCCAATTCTGCATCCCTTATATCTGAGTGGCATCAAGTCTCTGATATCCCAATCCACCTTGGGATAGGCCTAATGATGTTTACTATAGTCCTAGCACTGGTGTACATGCAAGTATACATGCACCTGTTCTTACTCTTAGTTACTCTAACACAGCCCACGTATTTACTTGTTTCATGACCCCCAGCAGTTCCTGAAATCCCCAGCAACTGGCTTTCTGGGCTGCTGCTCATTCCAATAGAAGCAGTGCAAGAATCATTTCCACCTCTGCCTGCAGCTACTATTAACCTATTAGTCTCTGAATCCCCCCCCCAAGATAGCAATTTTCCAACCCACCGAACATTGCCTCGATAGCATCAGCAAATATCCTTGCACCATTTTTATTTAAGTGTATCCCATCTCTGTAGAAGCAATCTCTCCTGTTAACAAGCACAGACTGCTGAGAAGAATTCTACCCCATGAGCCCTGCACAATCTCTCCAGGGTTGAATCGATTGACAAGGCTCTAATCATATACTCCCTCCTATCGTGTCTGGGCAGGATTGCAGACACTTTCAAATTTAAGCCTAAATTGCGACTCTTTTTCAGCATTGACAAATGCTGAAAAAGAGTTGTGAACCAAAGAGTTGCCAATGTGTACGATATCACTTTTTGTGCCCTTAAAAGATGATATCTGCTCTACAACGTCATCAACTTTTGTCCCTGGCAGACATACTCTGGTCCTATTCCACCTATCCTTTTTGCACAATATATTTCCCATTTCCCTGACGATTGAGTCACCAACAATAACTAGCTCCTGTGGGACCATCACATTCTGCCCTGAAGGTTGCCGCTGTGTTGTTTGGTGCATAAGAGTGTGCTCTGGCATTGAGTTGGGCGGCTGAGAAATTAATGGGACCCCATTTTAATTCCTTCGAGGGCATCCACCAGACTCTTCAAGCTCTCATAGATGCCCATCAGAATGCTGAGTTGGCACCTAATTTCTTCACATTCTCTGCACTTAGCAACACAAAGACATCCTCCATGGTTAGATCATGTCCTCTTCAAGAGAGATCCACAAACATGTCGTATTTTGCACATTTTTTTAGACTGTGATGCGTTGAGAATCAGCCCCTACGTTCTCCTGCGAACCACAGCATTTTCAATATTTTGTACAAGTTGCTTTGCTGCTCTAGTCTGGGGCATGGTTTCCATTTAAATACAATTTAGTTAACAGTAAAAATTAAAAGGATTTATAAATTTAATTGATTAATTGCAAATACTATACTAAGCTGACAGATTCCTACTACAGTCCTATGTACTACGCTATCTAGTTTTACGTTATGCCTTACGATATCAAGTTTGAGATATACGTAATTCTATTCCATGTCGATACTACACAATGGCAGCAAGTTTTGAATGGTACAAGTTGTACTGATACTAAGTAATAACCCACAAAATCTCTATCTAAGTTCAAAATAAACTAAGCATTATAGCTAGGAATATAAAGCTACTTCTAGAAAATAAATTAATATACCAATTTAGTCAATAAAATAGTAAAAATTTAAGAAAAACTTCTCTATTTGCTGGAGTCGCAAAAACTTTGTCCGCACCAAGCTAATCTCGTTCCCACAAATTAGCTTATAAAACTCACCTAAATAAGGATAAACTGATAACCATCGCTTCATTATAAATCCTCTTGAATCCTGAGAACATAAACAATTAAAAAAATTATATAATTATGCATATACATAAACAACATGACATAAATGTTTCAATTTACAGTTCAATAATTGGAATACATTAGAGGAATTTTTGTTTAAAATGTGTTTTTTCAGAAATTACAAAAAAAAATGTTATACAGTAAACCCCCGCTATTTGCAGGGTTTACGTTCCTGAGAAATGCCGCGAATACCGAAAACGCGAATACTGAGTTATGGCTCCCATAGTAATAAAGGGGTTCCATTCTAAAGTATGAAATATATAAGAAAAACTAGTCTAAAATTTTGTCTATGTATGTACTTCATAATATGACTATGTACATAGACAGTACATAGTGAAATGCAAGCATATGGCATCGAAATGAAAATAAGAAACAATTTAATATTAAATGTAATATTTAATATTAAAATATTAGAAATTTCAAACAAATCTTTCAAACCAGCGCCTTTGCTAGCTAAAAAACTTATCCCGCCAGTGCTATCACCAGTTTCACTAAAGTGTTGATAAAGGAGTTTTGCCTTTTCATGAATGTGATGAGTGAACTTAACGGAATTTTATTTTGAGTTCGGTCTTCTATCCACAGATTTAAAGCTTGTTCCATTTTTTCTAATTTAACATCACGAGTTACAGAGCAAATTTTTGAAGCAATTAGCACGTTTTCACGGACACTACAGCGGATTTTTTCTTCCGATTTCTTGATTGATTGTACCGTTGACTCATTGATTTTATAATGTTTTGCCACTGAGGAGACACTTTCACCATTAGAAATTTTATCTAATAACTCAATTTTATTCGCTAATGTCATCACCTTCTTTGATATTTTCACATTTCCCTTGTTATTCGTAGCCATATTTTTGTACGGGTTAGAAAGAACTTGTCCAAATAAAGCACTTTCTTCCGTTAACACACTTGAAAAAGTCTGTTTTACACTGCAAAACGGTAGATTTATCACTTTTGTAAGCATATCAATTTATAAATTGATAAATTTATTCGATTTATAAGCATATTAATTAGAAGCAAACGACGAAACCTTCCATGACAAGTGCATAACACATATTGATTAGCGAGAAACATTCACGCTCATGATTTTGTCACCCCCTCTCTCCCCACCCACTGTGCTCTGTTTTGACCGGGAAAGATAATTTTAGCCACGCCCATGTTTTTTTATGACGGAAAATGTTCACGGCGCGTTAAAATTCACATTTTTTTAGGTTTCATTTTATATTAAATCAGCGACCGGGAATACGCGAAACTGCAAATACAGATACCGCGAATAGCGGGGGCTTACTGTACTATCTTCTAAAACAGGATTTGTTTATTTAAACGGCAGAATTTACAGTACTGAAATGATAAATTTTAGGTGCAGTAATCTAATATGTCTAAATATTGAGGGTGGTTTATATCAGGAGAGTATGTAACACAAATGTAAACTTATATAAAAATAATGGTAAATGACAATATTAGAGATGGTACACTGAATTTTTATAAAATTTCAATAAAATTCATAAATTATATGAATTTTCTTAAGTGATGCTAATATTTACAAATTTCTACAATAATTATAGCAATAAAGCAATGTTATGTGATGCAAGCAACGCATCAGTTAATCATTGTATTCTATACTACCAAGCAAATGTATTTTGGTTTTTAAATTAAAATGTGCAATTGTTATTAAAGAAAACCTAATATGAATTCTATACTCACCATCAGATCATGTGCAAGGGTCACTACATGAAAATATTTAAAATATTTGAGTAATGCCGAAATGGTATATGTTCTGTGCATATGAAAGGCTCCAAAAAAGTCAGTGATGTCTCCCACAAGGACTTCTGAGTTTGATACTCACCCCCTACCTACCGATTTATATATATATATTTTTTAAATCCTTTATTTTCACCAAATAGATCAAATTTTATTTTAGTGACATCTAACAGATATTGCAGTAGTCAGAACAACACAAACTCTGTGAGATAAGAACTTAAAAAAATGTCATCTTTTCTATTTGCAGATCACTAAGTCGATTTCATCACATTATTTTCTAAATGTAAGCTGTAACGAGTTTCACATGGCATGCACAATCATGAATAGCACTGAAAAATAATGTGATGAAAGAAATCACATTATTTTTAAGTGCAAATCTAATGTGATTTTAAATATAGCACAACAGGTGAATCCTTTATTTATTTAAATAGTAGGTTCATATATTTGGTGGTACTAGTCATATTAAAACAATATTAGTAATTTAGTATTAGTATTAATGTTAACAGCAGCAAATAATGCAAGGAAGCAAGCTCATAAGGCATCATAAAAAAATAAAAAAAAACCCTACCCAATCTTCTCTAATGATTTTTCTAATTCTTCCTTTAATTTGTTCAAACTACCCACCTCCACAACATCAAATGGAAATTTGTTTCAACAATCAACTACTCTGTGGCTGGAAGCAAATTTTTTGCAACCATCCTTTTTCTTTAATTTATGTCCCCTTAGGTGTGTTGTCTGAGAAAAAGTAAGGATGCTACCATCAGCATTTACTTTACTCAATCCATTTAAGGCCTGACTTCAATCCGGTCTCCTCACAGGTGCCTAGTTTTTAGACATCATAATTTTCAGAACTGAAAGGTCTTTCTCACTAAGAATACCCTTCTGTGCCTCTGACTAATCTTGTTGCTCTTCTTTGCACCATTCAGGCCTTCATCTTTTACAAACTGATGCTTTCAGTTTTGTATCAGTACTCTGTTTGGAGATGCTGATATATATACAAATTTTTTGTAATTTTATAATAGACTTCTATTCATTACAACATGTTCTCTTTATGAACCATATTGTTTTCTGTTAGTATTTGATGAAGAATGCTCATCTATTTTTCAAACTTTTCCATTGTGCCTTTTAATGGCAGACAGTAACTGATTGCTGGAACAGATTTCTGTCGTGTTGTGAAGGTGAGTAGTTTGAATAAATTTAAAGAATTAGACAAATTATTATAGGGGATGGGCAGATGAGATGAGCAGTGTTGTTTTTGGATTGATGCTGTATAAGCTTGCTTCCTTGCATCATTTTCCACTACTAATACCGCCGACCGGGCTAGCCGGGTGGATAAAGTGCCTGCCTAGCAACCCAAAGGTCTCTGATTCGAATCCCACCTCGGGCTTGGATCAAAGTACTGCAAAAACCTTGAGAGGTGCATTATAGCCACAGAAGCCGATATGACAACACCTACAAACCAACTACTAATACCAACACTAAGGATGTTTGTTGATTCCATTTTCATTATTTACTCATTAAGTATGCATTGGTTCAGTATTATCTGTTGTTTACACAATAATGGACTGTTTATTTATATAAATCATAGAATGCTGAAATACAGACATATTAACATTAGATAATTATGTATATACATAATGATCTAACGTTAATCTCTTTGTATTTCAATCTTCCTATCATGCATTACAATGGGTGGTTGTTGGTTCCAACACAATGTTTGCCCAACATTGGTTAATGTGTGATGAAAAGTGTGCCTGTCAAAACAGTCATCTTTGTTTTAAATGGGCTCTGAAACCAGTAAAGTAATTTCTGTAAAATGATTATAGTTCTTAGTTCTAATAAATTTTCAATTATTTTATTAGAACCAATAGTAACAAGTCCAGCAAAAATATATAATATATGAATCTTTTTAAAAAAATGCAGACATGTTCTTTTATCTTTAGTTTTGGGGTTATGAGTGGTCAACTGCAGGAGTGCAGCTACGTGAGCACTAAATATAGTTAACAATTATTAGTCGTACTTCTCTGACTTAGTAGCCAAGCTGGAGTATAATCAGAACCTTTTTAAACTGTTTTTTATTAAGATTAAACTTCCTTAAAATAGCTTTTCTACAGTTCTATCATTACAATAATAACAGCAATAAAGCAATGCTATGTGATGCAAGCAATAAATCAGTCAGTCATTGTATTCTATACTACTAAGCAAATGTATTTTGGTTTTTAAATTAAAATGTGCAATTGTTATTAAAGAAAACCTAATATAAATTCTCTACTCACCGTCAAATAGATATCCACCGGATCTGTGAACGGTTTCATTTCAGTTGTCAAGAGAAAAACCCTTATATAAACTGAAACAGAATTAATATGCTTTTAAAATAACAATTAATTACAGAATAGTATGATTCAAATAATGTCTCACAACTTTGTATTCAGGAAAGAGATAAAGTATAATCTTAAGAATACATTCGAGATAATGTCCTGAATTAGACCTGTATTCCTTCTATCCAAGTTAAAAATTAAAGGTCTGCTTACATATCTATATTTTCCACGAGTTGATCCCCCCCACTTTCCCATATGACTGGCTCTAGAAAAATCTCAGAGATGCACTGCAACTCTGTAATCATAACAAAAATATAAAGCGTTCCATTTTAAATTTTAGGACTGAATGTGCAATGTACTAATGTCTTGCTTATGTTTCACATTAGATTCAACTATACCTAATCTTATTTCTAAATATTTATTTATACAAAAGATCCTTTGAATACTACCAACTCCACAGTATTTTGCATCTAATCTCAAACATTAATTTTGTATTCAGTATATTTTTCTACAGATAGTGTCTGTATATTACTGATCATCTGGAAGTAATAACTGCAGTGACACAACCCCAGATTCAAACTGATTTCTTCTTAAATAACAATTAATCAAGTATTAATCAAGTTATAATCATTGGCATATCATTGTTGCACCATACTAGCAATATATTCTATATCCTATGTGCCAGAAATATTATTTGTCCCTACAGCTACCTACAGGATGTTCAGATGACTCATCTAGTCTAGTCTAGAACAATTTCTGTCTTATGATATATATAGAGCTGCTTTTAAAAGAATGCTGCAGATAAAATATATCGGGCTCAAACCCCAGTTTAATCAAGAAGCGTGTGCTATGCACTGCTGCTCCTTCCCACCTGGCTACGGAGGTGCCTAATATATCAACTATGATGAACATTATTAATCAGTTTAATATTAGCATTAGCAAATGATTTTTTTTTTTTATGAAAACCCCAAACACAAGAGGTATTAGAACCTATAGTACTTAGTACCATGCTTGGGTTGGAGGTTGAGAAGAGGAAAGAAGATATTTGTTGACATCAGACTTGAACTTCTGAAGATTATAATTTTCAGGAAATACGTATGAAGGAAGGCTGTTCCAGAAAATGGCAGTTGAATGAATAAACGAGGAAGATGAAAATTTGGTTCTGTGAGTTTCAAGTTGGACAGTAAATGGATGTTGGCTGGTGGCGGCATGTGTTCGGACTGTTTTGAAAGAAAGAGCAGGAATTATAGAAGCCAATTCAGAAGAACAGTGCCCATGGAAGCATCTGTAGAAAAGGCATGCAGCAGAAACAGTATGTCTACAGTGAGACAGCGAGTAGAGAAACTCTGTTAGAGAGGAGTCATTAATTAACCTAACTGCCCTCTCCTGAATGGAATCTAGAAGCCTCAGAGAGGTTTTGGGGACACCACCCCAAGATGTGGGAACAATGGTCCATGGTAGGATGGATTTTCGATTTGTACAGAGTGAACAGCTGTTTGAAAGAAAAGTAACGCTGAGAGCGAAACAGAAAACCAAGTTTTTTAGATGCAGAGGAAGCAATATTTATAATGTGCTTGTGCCAAGGGAGATTAGAAGTCAGGGTAATTCCCAAAAGAGATATCATTTTGCCTAGAAATCGGAGTGTCACCAAAGATAAGCATAGCAACAGAAGAATCCTTTTTGTGAGATATAAGACAAGACTGAAGTGTGGAAGGATTAAAATCAACTAAGTTGTCTTTGCCCCACTGGAGAATTAACTGGAGATCGGCATTTAAGGAATTGGCAGCAGATATTCGAGAAGTTGAAGCTGATTGAGCAGGGCAAGGTTTCTCAAAATGGAAAGTTGAATGCAACGTGCTATCATCAGCAAAACTACGGATAGGATTTCCAGTCAATGGAAGAAGGTCATTAATATACAAGAGGAAAAGAGCAGGGGAAAGAACTTAACCTTGGGGGACACCAGCATTAGTGGAGAAGTTAGAAGACAGAGAGCCATCTACCATCACCCTCAGTGAGCGAACAGAGAGAAAACTGGATAACCAATTAAAAAAAACAGTTGGCAAACCATAAGATGGAATCTTATTTAGAAGACTGCCAAACACGATCGAAAGCCTTTGAGATGTCCATAAATGGGTAACATAAGCCAGAATATCACCAGTGGATCGATACTGACAGAATCCATACTAGCGATCATTGAAAAAATGGAAAGTTTTAGGTAGTAGTAGTAGTGGCATGTGATGCAAGAAGGCAAGTGTATGAGCTTATGCAGAATCAGCCAAAAAAAAATTCACATAACCATTCCCTCTAAATGTTTGTCCAGTTCCTCCTTAAATTTATTTAACCTATCAACTTCCACAACAACAGATGGAAGTTTGTTCCAGCAATTAACCACCCGCTGGCTAAAGGAAAATTTCCGCACATCTATTCTACATCTGTCCTTTCTTAATTTGAATTTATGCCCCCTTAGGTTCGTAATCTGAACAAGTGGAAGAATCCCATCAGAATTCAGCGTGTTCAACCCATTCAAGACCTTACACACCTCAATCAGATCACCGCGCACAGGTGCCTAGTCGCCAGCCATTGTAATTTTCAGAACTTAAGCCTCTCTTGGTAAGCGGATCCCTTCATACCCCTCACCAATCTTGTTGCTCTTCTATGTAGGGCAACAAGATCAGTTTAAGAGTTGGCGGTTAATTAATTTCTCCATTACTTTAGAAAGAGTAGAAGTAATTGCATTGGGATGATAATTGGATGGGAGGGATTTGTCACCCTTTTTGGGAACTGGCTTGATATGAACAAATTTCCAAGCGGAAGGAAATACACCTTTGGAATAAGAAATGGAAAAAAAGGCAGCAAAGAACAGGTTTTGAGAACAAGTGGAGAAATACCATCAGGACCTGGAGCTTTCTTAGCATCAAGATTCATCAAAATCCTTCTGACATCCTTTTGATGGAAGACCACAGGAGGCATTGAATGGAGTGTGTTGGGAATGGTGGGAGGTGTTTTAAAAAGATCATTAATACATGAGTTGGAAGAAAAATGGGATGCTAGCAGGTCAGCTTTATCCTTGGCTGAAGTGACAACAGAACAATCTGGTTTTGACATAGCATTAGCATTAGTAGAGGCATATGATGCAAGAAAGCAAGCTTATTCAGCATCAGCCAAAAAAAAAAAAAAAACACACACACCACTCCCATTTCACCCCTCCGTTCGTTCGAAATACCTGTCCAGTTGAGCTTTAAATTTGTTTAGGCTATCAGCTTCAACAACAAGTGATGGAAGTCGGTTCCACCAACCAACCACCCGCTGGCCAAAGGCAAATTTCCGCACATCTATCCGACATCCATCCTTCCTCAATTTGAATTTATGCCCTCTGAGGTGATTATTCTGAGCAAGATGAAGAATCCCATTGGCATTGAGCATGCTCAAACCATTCAAAGCCTTATACACCTCTATCAGATCATCTCGCCGGTGCCTAGTCTCCAGACTCTGTAATTTGCAAAACTTAAGCCTTTCTTCGTAAGAGCAACCCTTTGTTCCATTCACTAATCTTGTTGCCCTTCTCTGTACCCGTTCCAGCAGCTCTACATCCTTCTTGAAATGAGGCCTCCAGACCTGTATACAGTACTCAAGATGTGGCCTAACCATTGCCTTATACAAGGGAATAATCACCTCCTTATCCCTGCTAGAAAAATTCCTGTATATCATTGACAAGACACTATGAGCTACTCTTGCAGCTCGTCTGCACTGCTCAGAGAACTTCATATCTGCCTGCACAATTACCCCCTGGTCCTTTTCATTCTCCACCACTGTCAGTGTAGTACCACAGAGTTGATACGTTGCTCTGGTGTTACTGTTTCCCATATGTAGTACTTTACATTTGTCAATGTTAAACTTCATTTGCCTGTTCACCTGTTCAACCTTTCCAGATCCTGTTGCAGCAGCATAGCATCAGTAGTGTCCTTAACAACCCTGCCAACCTTTGTATCATCTGGAAACTTGGACATTAAACTTGATATCCCATCATCAATATCATTCATAAACACCGAAAACAACAACGGACCCAACACTGAACCCTGAGGAACTCCACTAATAACATTAGTCCACGTTGAGCAGTGTCCATTGATTACCACTCTCTGTCTTCTGCCACTCAACCATCCCCTTATCCATAGCAGCAATTTGCCTCCAATGCCACACTGCTCCAATTTGTGCAGCAGTCTTCCATGTGCAACAGTATCAAAAGCCTTTCTAAGATCCAAATATATAATATCAAAATTATTCCCTACATCCAGTTCTTTTGTGACTACATCATAGTATCCAATCAAATTGGTCAGGCAAGACCTGCCCTTAACAAAACCATGCTGCGTCTGAGCTATAACTGAATTCTTGTCTAGATGACCCTGCAGTGCTTCTTTAACCAGTGCCTCCATTAATTTACCTGGAACAGAAGTTAAACTAACAGGTCTATAATTACTTGTGTCAGCCTTTGATCCTCCTTTGTGAATTGGGGTTACATTTGCACATCTCCAGTCTATGGGTACCTCCCCTGAGTCCAAAGAAGCTCTCATAATTATGGCTAGGGGTTTGCTTACTTCCTTTGCTGCCTCCTTTAATATAACTGGATAGATCCCATCCACCCCAGGTGCCTTTTTTATGTTTATCCTCAACAATCTCTCCTCCACTTTCCTCTCAGTTATTACAAAATCATCCAGCTCACTGCCAATGTTTACTTTACCTACATCATTCTCCTTCCTGAATAACTCCTCATGCGTGAATGTAGATGCAAAATACTCGTTTAGATTGTTAGCCACCTGAGCAGGATCCTCAACTGTTGAACCATCAATATCCAGTGGACCAATCTGATTCATCCCTTTCCTTCTTGAGTTTAAATATGTAAAGAACTCTTTTCTGTTTTTCTTTGCATCCTTTGCCAAGGATTTTTCGTAGTCTGCCTTTGCCTGCCTAATCTCCTTTGTGACTTGGTTACAGACCAACTTATATCTATCATAGGCTTCCATGTCACCCATTAATTTGTATGTATCCCATGCATTTTTCTTCTCTGCCACATGTCTCATTAGTTCATCTGACAACCATTTAGGCCTAAACCTTGAACAATATTTCTTAGTTGGTATGTAAAGCCTGGTAGCCTCCAAGATTAGTTCCTTGAATGCTTCCCATTTTTGAGTTTGCAGTTGGTAACATCATCAGTTGGTCCCACTGTATAGAATTTAAATACTGTCTCAGACCATCATAGTCACCTTTACGAAAACAAAAACCCTTCCCTTTACCTCTGATGGTAGTTACCTCCTTGAGTAAATCCCACTTCAACACACTGTGATCACTGCCACCTAGTGGTTCATTTATCTGCAGATTCTTAATGCATGAAGAATCACTACTGATAATCAGATCAAGAGTATTGCTCCCTCTTGTTGCCTCACGAACATGCTGATGTAGAAAACAATCATCCAATAAATCCACAAAAGCCTTGCTAGTGTGCGAGTGACCAACCCACAAATTCCAGTCAATATCTGGGAAATTAAAATCCCCCATTATAAGACTCTCTGATTTACTGGCCCACTCTATTTCCCTGTACAATATCTTATTATACTCATCAGAGTCATTAGGCCTATAGCACACTCCTACTCTCAATTTTGATTTCCCTATGCTTATGTCACACCAAACTGACTCGACACTGCCCTGTCCATCGATGTCGACTGGCTTCACTTCCTTGGACTTTATGTGTTTCTTAACTAATAGCATAACCCCTCCTCCCCTCCTGACGTGTCTATCCTTTCTATACACATTGTATTCCCCAAATTCCAGTTCCGCATTCCTTATATCTGTGTGACACCAAGTCTCTGATATCCCAACAATATCTGCCTTTGATGTTTTGAGCAATACCTCAAATTCATCAAATTTATTTACCAAACTCCTAGCATTGGTGTACACGCAGGTATACATGCACCTGTTTCTATTCTTAGCTACCCTAACACAACCCATGTGTTTACTTGTACCGCAATGACTCCCAGCAGTCTCTGAAATATCCTGCATCTTGTTTTTCAGGCTTCTGCTCATTTCAATAGAAGCAGTGCAAGAATCACTTCCACCTCTGCCAGTGGCTACTGTTAATCTATTAGTCCTTGTATCCCCCCCAACTAGCAGTTTTCCGACCCACCTAACACTGCCTCGACAGCATCAGCAAAAATTCTTGCACCCTTTCTATTTAAGTGTATCCCATCCCTGTAGAAGCAATCTCTCCTGTTAACAAGTACAGTCCAGGCTGAAAAAAATTCTACCCCTTGAGCCTTGCACAATCCCTCCAGGGCCGAATTGATCAACAAGGCTCTCATCATATACTCCCTCCTATCGTGTCTGGGCAGAATTGCAGACACTTTCAAATTGAACCCTAATTCAAGGCTTTTTTTCAACAGTGACCTGTACTTGCTAAGTAATTCCGCCGGTCTCCTACTCTTAATATCATTAGTGCCAACGTGTACAACTATATCACCTTTTGTGCCCTTAAAAGATGATATCCGCTCTACAACGTCATCAACCTTTGCCCCTGGCAGACATACCCTGGTCCTATTCCACCTATCCTTTTTACAAAGCATGTTCCCCGTTTCCCTGACAATAGAGTCACCAACAACTACTAGTTCCTGTGGGACCAGCGCATTCTGCCTAGGGGGCTGCCTCTGTGTTGCCTGATGACCAGGTGCAAGCTCTGGCGTTGATGTGGGCAGCTGAGAGCTTGATGGGCCCCTCAATTTATTTCCTTCGAGGGCATCCACCCTGTCCTTCAAGCTCTCATAAAGGCCCATAACAACGCTGAGTTGTCGCCTGATTTCCTTGCACTCCTTACATCGTGCACACACACAAAGACATCCCCCTTGGCAGTATCATGTCCCGTACCCAACTGCTCCACAAACATCAAGCAAACAGTGCATTTTAAAAGACTGTGATTCAGAGGGCAACTGCCCCCCCTCAGTTCTCCCCTGAACCACAGCACTCCCATTAGCTTGAGCCTTTTGCTTTGCTGCTCTGGTCAGAGTCATGATTCCGATTTAATTCAATAAAATTTCAAAACAAAAATTAAATCCTTAAGTTATATCCCAAAACAGTTATGTTATATATATTTTTTTTCGGTATCTAGTGTTTTCTACGAGTTCCCTTTGTACAACTTCCGTATCACGTGTACCACTATAGTTATGTATTAATTATTTGTTACGATTAAGTCGTTATATATATATATAGAGTTAAAAATACAATTTAATTGACAATCAAGTTTATCAAGATTAATAGATTTACTGATTAATTGACAATATTATATTATGCACTATACTACACTAAGCTTATGCTATCGTGTAAAAATGGCGGGAATTCTCGAACGGTGCTTCTACGGACTCGTAAGTATTGATTAGCTTCCAAATCTCGCTATCTCAATTTAGAATAAACTAAGGATCCTGACTAGGTCTATAATCTACTTATAAAAGATAATTTGATATAACAATTGGTTAATAAATCGAGTAAATCTGGTTAAAAAAAAAGACCTCTCGTTCAATTTGTAACACGTGGATTTGATACCGTTACCGATACTAAGTAATACCTACAAAATCTCTGTCTAAGTTAAACTTTAAACTAAGTATCGTAACTAGGAATATAAAGCTACTCTAGAAAATAAGTTAATATGACAATTTAAGCTAATAAATCAGAAAATAAATCAGGAAAAACTTCTCTGTTCCAAGAGCTTCAAGGAGCTACGTCCGCACAGGCTAACCTCGCACCCAGACTCTCCGAATAGGTGGGAACAGGGATGGGCAAAAGTTGTGGCCAATAGCTTTGGCAAGAGACCAGAATGTCTGCCTATCATTAGGGCAAGAAGCAAGTTTTCTACTCTTAGCCTGTTCAATTTCTAGTTTGGACTGATTAATAACTGCTTTACAATTTTTGCGAGCTTTGGTGTAGGCAGGAAATGAAACTGAAGAATTGGAAACAAGCCAATTACGATATGCAATGTTCTTCTCTTGAACAGCCTTAGCACATTTATTGGAAAATCAAGGTTTAGATAAAGGATGAGATTTTAAAATGGAGTGTGGAATAAAGGATCTCATTCCTACAAGAATAGTTTCACTGGCACGATCTGAGCAAACGTTGACATCAGAAGTTTTGAAACAGTAATCCGACCAAGGTAAAGAAGAAAAGAAATCTCACAGGTCATCTCATTTTGCATTCTTTTAATGCCAAATAATACGAGGTTGGGAATAGCCATGAGATAAAGGCGCCATTGGAGAAGAGACAATCACCAAGTTGTGATCTGAGGTGCCTAAAGGACCACTCATTTCAACCGTGTACTTAGAAGGGTTGTTTGTGAGAAAAAGATCAAGCGTGCTGGCTGTATGGTTAGGTACACTGTTGAGGAAGGAGACAGTGGTCTCCGAAAGCTTCGGTATTTTAGTATATTTTAACGATTTTAGCATTGTTTTTAATTGTTTTAACCTATTTTATTGTATTTATTGTAATAGTCTAGTTTAACCGATATTTGTATCATATTTATTTTATTTCATTTTATTTTATATCTTATTTTATAGTAAAATTTTAACTGCTTGGCTGGTGTTTGAGTGTAATTATTTCAATATGGAATTACCCAGCCCAATAGGCCTTTTTGAAGATGTATGGTTGGGATTGTCCGGTATTCTTGTAGGTAAATGAACAATCTGTGCAAGGTCATTAGTAATTGCAAAAGCCTCAGCATCTCGACCAGCTGTGTCGGTGTGACTAGAAAACTGAAGCCAGCTGTAGTTGTGAACATTAAAATCAACAAGGAAAATTACCTCACTGTTAGGAAAGTTGGACTGGAGAAAGTCTAGTTGCAAAAGAGAGGAAGTCAAAGAGCTCCAAGTGATTAGTGGAGTTTGGAGAACAGTAGAAACAACAGATGAATTTGACACAATGAGGTAGAGAGATTTTAAGCCAGAGAAGATCGAAAAGGGGAGATTGCAAATTACCAAGTCTCTGACAGGGAATATCGGAATGGACATATGTACAAGTACCACCTTTGAGGCGAAAGGAATCATACAGCGAATAATTTGGGCAAGTGAGATGAGCAGTAGTTGAATCAACCGATAACTGAGATTTTGTCAGAAAAAGTACATGGGGTTTGGCAGACTGCAAGTGGAAATGAACATTGTTGAGATTAGAATTGAGACCATATATATTTGTAAAATGAACTACAAAGTGTTTGGGAGGTTTAGATCTTTATGCAGATAAGCGTACTCTATTAGCTTGACAATTCATGGTGTATTCAATAGTAAGAAACAGTGTGTGGGGGGGGGGGACATGCCACATAAAGTAATGAAATTTTTGGATATGGCGTACACATGGTAAGAATATAATATCGGTGTTTAGATACACCATAGATAACTCTTAATAAACTACAAAGTAGTTGTTGTAGGCATCATTTGCTGTTTCTCATATTGTGCTCTGCCTTCACGACGAGTTGCCATGATATTGCACTACTTCGAATAAGTAACTCTTCACTAATAGAGAAGACTATTGTTACTTATTCTCAGTTGAGTACCACCACCCAGACAGCACTGTTTCACGGCTATTGGCCGCTCATCAGTGGGTGGGCAGGTACCCTGGTAATGCAGACATGACGACCCAGTTGTGAAGTTAATCACACAATATGAGAGATGCCAAGAGGTGTAGATGTCAATATTTAAAATAAATAAATGCACAAGGCATAATACTTTAAGAGTTTGGTATCTATATAATATCGGTGTTTAGATACACCATAGATAACTCTTAATAAACTACAAAGTAGTTGTTGTAGGCATCATTTGCTGTTTCTCATATTGTGCTCTGCCTTCACGATCTATGGTGTATCTAAACACCGATATTATATAGATACCAAACTCTTAAAGTATTATGCCTTGTGCATTTATTTATTTTAAATATTGACATCTACACCTCTTGGCATCTCTCATATTGTGTGATTAACTTCACAACTGGGTCGTCATGTCTGCATTACCAGGGTACCTGCCCACCCACTGATGAGCGGCCAATAGCCGTGAAACAGTGCTGTCTGGGTGGTGGTACTCAACTGAGAATAAGTAACAATAGTCTTCTCTATTAGTGAAGAGTTACTTATTCGAAGTAGTGCAATATCATGGCAACTCGTCGTGAAGGCAGAGCACAATATGAGAAACAGCAAATGATGCCTACAACAACTACTTTGTAGTTTATTAAGAGTTATCTATGGTGTATCTAAACACCGATATTATATAGATACCAAACTCTTAAAGTATTATGCCTTGTGCATTTATTTATTTTAAACATGGTAAGAATATACCGAGATCCTTATCATAACATGGCCTTGACAATGTCTCCCGCATACACCACTCTGACTTCCTCCAGTCACTATTTGGCAGAGCAGAGGTAGCAAGATTATACACTAGCTGATCAGGAAGCCTCCTAAAGAGTTACCAATAGGTTCGGTCCGGTGTACTAACTAGCGGCGGCCTACAAGCCACCATTTTAGATCTGTACCCTCGAAATGTAATGAAGACTGGATCTTGCCATGATGTTCATCATAACCTCAAAAGTCATCAGTCATACTGCATGATGGAAGAGGTGGGGAAGGGCTGACAGAAACTTAGCTCTCTAGACTAAACATGGGTTCCACCACTTCAAGCCTCCAAAAAGCAAAGTGGTGGTAATGCACCGGTCGATGAGAGTCATCTACCACCTAGTATTGCTTGGTAACACAGAGGGGCGGCATTCCTCCATGTGGTGTGGGTGCCACACCTTGACTCCTGCTTACTTTGGTTCTCACCTGGGTGGTCACCCACAGTGTGCTTATGCATGGAGGTTATAACCAGGATTACTAACAGTCCCACCACCGTGAAGGTGCAAGCAGAGGATTTTGGCTGTCACAGACCATCCGTACTCCACTGAAATTGGGCCCACTTGACTTGAATGTTACCCGAATATCAGTTCCATCAGCGTTTTAGACTCCCAGGTAGCAAGTACAGCTTGTCTGGCATATCTGAAAGAATGTCTGTGACAACCTCATGGACCTTGCATCGGTCCAGTGTATTAACTAGCGGCTGGCCTACGAACACTGTTTCATGATGCAAGAAAGTATGCTTATACTACATCGGCAAAAAAAAACAAAAAAAACCACACTATCTGCAACCATCCTTTTTCAATTTAAATTTACATTCCCTTATGTGCCATCCAAGAAAAGGTAAGGATACCATCAGTATTTAATTTACTCAATCCATTTAACACTTTTGCTGCTGACTTTTCTGACAATCTTTTTTGACCTCAATTTCAGAAGACAGAGATATTTTTGGCCTTTCTTCTTGACACAACTGAATTAACCAGCTTCCAGCAAAGGTTGCTTGACAAAAATATCCGGATTTTCTTCTGACAGAAAATCATGTGCACGAGGTTGGTGAACATTATGGAGGCAGTTGTCAATAATTAATTGCATTTGTAGTGATGTAATTGTCTCACCCTCTTCTCCCATTGGCTTGAATAAATATCACTAGGAGGAAAACCTTTTTTAATGTATAGATAGATGTACTCTCTTGCTGCCTTTCTCAAAATTACTGGTATATGCTGCCAACTCCAGAAGTGTTACTTGTCTTTAAGCTCAAAAGTTTTTCTAATAAACAATTATTATGTATGCCTTATTAATTTTTCACTGTTCTTATGCATGAACTGTTCACTGTTCTGTTTTCATGTACGCTTTTCAGAAGAAATCTGATATAAGAGAATTTGCAAATGTTTCTATTTAAATGTAATTCAGTCAATTTTTACTTTCAAACCATAAGACTTATCTTGTTTTTGAGAATTTTGGCATGTCAACTATTGAAGATAAAGTGCACCAGACTCGTTTGCAAATTGTGTGGACTGTAATAAATAAATGCCAGGAAGGGGCACTGTTCTGCCACTTTAGATTAATTAACTACAGCTTCAATTAAAGATGCCTTGAAGAATTCTTTTGGTTTTTAATAGGATTCAAACTCAGATCTCTCCAAGTGAGTAACATGGCAAAACTATGATACTGTTGTCAATGAAAGGCAAATGTTATGAGATCTATTTTCATCATTTATATGTCCCTCCCCCATAAACCCATAAACTGAATTCTCAAGAGGTTCTTGGGAATTCTGTTTACCATCAGGCAAACAGCCTTACTGGGATGCCTTTTCTCTTTATATGTTCTCTACATGATGTCCAGTCCTAAGGCAGCTGACTTGCCAGCATCCCCCCCCCTTATCTCTGATATCAGGCAGTGTACTTCCATGTGTCTGCATATCTAGTGTGCCAGAAACTTAAAGAGGTTGCCTGTGAGTTATTGGCTAAGTTAGCAGAATGTTCTATTCAGATGTAATTGGGATTTTGCAACTAAAATAATAGTTGAAGAGACTATTTTGAATTGTTTTATGAAATTTAAAAAGGGGTGGGAGGCTAAAGTTTCTGTTGTAATTTGATCATGCTTTCCTTTAGCACACTGTTTCATATTACATTTAATTATTCCTGCTGTGCAATTAAATTGATGAATGCAACATGAATAATAAAACATATTATGAAATTCTAACTCTATGAATGGAACATTATTATCACATGCATTGGAAATTGCACGAGAACTGCTTCTTAGACTCCAATAATTCTACATATCAGTGAGAAAGTCTTACAACAGTTCCAGTGAAATAATTTTTTTAAAAAAATATTTAAAATAAGACCATCTTATTTTCTTCTTCTTCTAGTCCTATTAATCATACTGCTTGTTGGATGAAAGTAGAGTTTCTTTAAGCATTTTAATTTTACACTTAAAGGATGGGTTGCTAGCTTTTCTCTTCAATAGTACACTACATGTCATCTCACCTTAACCTTCAGCATGTCTGGTTTGGGTGGTTCTACCAGGAGCTTAAGCTCCCACCAGCATAGCTCTTGAGGTCATTAGAGTACTAAAACCTCCTCACCAAGATGCAGTCCATGAGAAAGCCTTTTATTTTTGTTGATCATATCTCAACCAGTCATGGGAAAGTTTATGAATGAACTTAACTACCTAACACTATACTAACCCATATACAGGGCTGGATTTACATATAAGCTAAACAAGCTATAGCTTAGGTCCTCACATTAGAAGGGGACTTGCTCTATCTTAAAAAATCCTTTTTTAATATTATCACAGGTGAACAGTAAGAGAGAAGGGCCTTATACATGTTATAGCTTAGACCACAACAAGTTTAAATCTGGCCCTGCCCATATAAATAACTTTTCAGTAAAGATACCTCTATTTATCGATATCAACATAAAACTTCAAAACAGATCTCTCAGTGCTTGCTTCTAGCAATATTACTATATTGTATTTTATTTATTATTTAATAATGATATATACTGTATACTTTACTGCCATTAATAACAAATAGAGAACAGAAAACTCACTAGTTTGTTCAAGGTTGTACACCAGCTGGTTAGTCTGAATAAGAATAGTAAGGAACTTCTCTGTAAAATTAATTATGGTTTCGTTAACAAATCCTGTGCCGCCCAATACACCATTTACATTTCCTTCAACGCGAAGTCGATATGATCCTCGAATGGCATTAAATGGAACCTAAATAAAAGCAGAAATAAAAAAATTGTATAAATTAAAAGTTTCAAGAATATACTTAAAATTGGGTGTGTGACAATCACAAAAGAAGCTGCCACATCACAAGGACTCTTACACTTCTGCTCAGGACCCCTGGGTGTGCCAAGACCATACTCACCAGATGTGAGCTCCTACACGGAACATAAAAAGCTCTTCACTTTTCTTGTAAAATTCTTGCTTGTACTCTATTTGTCTCAAAAAAATTTCCAATATTTGGTTCAAATAATTTTTCATTGCTTCCTCTCAGTGCCAAATTTCATGAAACTAAAAATTTAATTATCTCAATTACTTGTTCCAAAATCATTCTCCAGTATTTTTTTTTTTTTATTTCTCTATCAAATTTTGATTTACAACATCCATAATTTTACTGAATTTTAGCCAGAGCTCTAATTCCTTCCACTGTTGCATGCATATCTTATGACTTTGAGAGTTCTTATGCGAGCTGTGAATCATGCCAAGAACAGAACCCAGCAGTTATAAAGCGGATATAGGCATGACAAAATAATTTGCAGAAAAAGAAGAAAATGGTGTCCTTTTTTCAAGTATATCAACCTTTCAAGCTTTTCGCCATTTTTTTAGGTCTAGAAACAATGCTCAGTTGAAAACTGTGGGTGACAAGCATCAATGAGACAGCATTTTGATGAAAGCAAACAATTTTAAATGTGAATCTGCATTGTTGCGGGATTTTGTTGCATTAAAATTAGGTTTAAATACTAAAAATAGACCAAAATTACTTTCTTTTAACATCTAATTATAAAATAAATAAATTTACTGTAATATAAATAAGCCAATATTGAAATTTTTTTTGTACACTTAAAGTATCATATTAAAAAATAATCATTTTTTTATATTTAAAAAAATATTTTAAAAAATCGTAATTTGAGTCCCCTGCATTCCAGGGCGACCGCCTGGTTCGCCCTACCAATCTTTATTTTTCGCTTGTAACCGTATTTCGGTACCATCCCCCTTGCAGTTGGATAAAAATCTGAGAATCCCTTTCCGATTTTTATCCAGCCGCATGTTTATTCCATGTTTTTTTTTTTACTAGACTTTTAAAAACGGAATAAACACACTAACCCACGGTTTGGTATCCCGTTAGGGTTGGTGTGTTTATTCCGTTTTTTTTTTAATAGACTTTTTAAAAACAGAATAAACGCACTACTAACCCAAAGGGGTACCGAAGGTTAATCTTTATTTTTGGTTTGAGTCCCACTCGAATATACTAAAATTTAACCAAAAATATATAGCGGTTTAAATTTTTTTTTTTTTTTTTTTTTTTTTTAATGTTTACCTTCAGACTTCCGGTTCGAGACGTTATACTTGCATTTAACCTTAACATTTTATTGCAAAAAATAATCATATATTGGCGCAGATTTCCAGCTGTACAATTGTGAATGTACAGTCATAGCGCTAAGTTCATAGTCGACGGTTTTTGCTGATTCTAGTTGTTAAGTTTGTCGTATGGTGGCTCTCTACTATATAATAATACAATACAATTTTATTTATTAAGAGAATTCGTTTACAATAAATGAAATTGTTAAGAAAAGTAAATTTCTTGACAACAAGTTGTAGTTCTTCCTTTACAAGTTTTGTACAAATTTGTTATCTTACAGAAAAGACTATGAAGTCACTACACATAGTATATTCCACACTGTAAACAGAGGTAGTTTATCTGCATATCAATTCTAATCTACTGTGTCATTGAGTATCAAGAATTTTCTTATTAGGAATTTTAATTTGGAGATGGGATAACTTCTCCTGAGCCCGAAATCAATGCTAGCCAACAAGTTGTTTATTACATTCATTGTGTGCCTATCTCCAAATCTATTTAGTATCCTAGGGTGAGGCAAAGTAATTGCTTTTGGGTTCCTAAAATTATGTGAGACATTTCTTTGCAGATTCGACTCTTCAAAAATAGTGTTAAGATTTTTTAAGAATAGATTTAACTTCAGTTTTTGAACTGGATACAATATTTTATGTTTCAACAAAAATTGCCTTCTCTTATTCAGGTCATTCCAAGAGTTTGTCCCCATTAAATTGCCCCCAATGATGGTATCATCATTGCCCCCAATGATGATAATAATAATAATTATTATTACTATTATATTATTTCTCCCTGATTGGGGGTTCCACCTCGTGACGGGCACGCTAGCAAGTACACACGGCGATTTATTATCATTATTATTATTATTATTATTATTATTTGATATAGTTTTATTTCTATAATATTTATAATTTTTATCCTGACAAACCCGAAAGCCACCCGCCTACATGGGCGCTTGCTAATTATTGCACTGTGGTGGCTACGCCTCTGCTCCGATCACTGTCCGATACTTTCGCCCTCATTAGTTAGTTCCTATTCTCGAAGCTGTCTAATATAACAAATTATACAAATAACAAATTTTTGTTCAGCATCCGAAGCCTTCTTTTACTGTGCTCACAACGAATGTCCATGCTAAAGACGCATTGGTTTTTATTATTATTATTATTATTATTATTACTATTATTATTAGCCATATGGTGCAAGGAAGTCTGAGGCTTTTGCTGCACCAGCCAAAAAAAAATTCTGAGAGAGAGAGAGAGAGAGAGAGAGAGAGAGAAGAAAACAAGAGTCAGAAGTAGAAGGGAATCACCAAGAAAGAAAAGAATGATAATATCCAGCTCAGGACCCTGGGTGTGCCAAGCCCACACTCACCAGATGTGAGCCCCCTGAGGAATTTTTAAAGAGTAATTTAGAATAATGTAATAACTACTTGATCTTTTTATGTATTTTCCGATAAACAATGACAACTAAACAGTGATAGGGTTTAAATTAGTGATAAGTTTTAAAACGATTATTTTTTAAAGCTTCCATTATAAAACAATGGTTTAAAATGCATTTACTGATAGGTATGATCTCTTAGTATCTTGAAGAGAGTTGATAAATTTTAAATAAAAATTAATTTAAAAAATTAATAATAAAAAATCAATATAAACAGTAAAAGTATTATTATGAATTACATATTTCAATAAATTTAATTGCTATTACTATTCTAAAGCAAAAAGTTAAAATTTGAATATTAATAATAGATGGAATTTGTGAAAATTTACAATCAAGACAAGGTGAATTAATTAGAAATCGTATTATAAGCGTACTCTTTGAATGCTGTAGGCGAAGAAAAAGGTACATGATCAACCTCGACAAATTTGCTGAAGATCTAGTTGCCAAGTTACTAATCCTTTACGTATGGTAACCCTACACATACACCTAAACCCGACTATGACGATATCATACCATAATTCGAACAAAGAGTTCTGCTCTTTATATAAGTGTTTATATGATCTGTGCTTTATAAATTAAAGCGCAGATTATATAAACTAGAAAAATCTGCTTGGATGAAACGTGGAGGCTACTTGAAACTGAACTGGAAATAAATTACTGTTTCATTTAAGATAGTTAAGCAACATAAAATTCTGCAGTCAGCTTAATATTTCCACCCTATGAAGGTTCCGCTGTGATGAGATGCTAACGGATATCGCTTCTGTAATTCGTTCACATGGCACGTTCAGAACGTGACTTGGAGGCCATTTCCATCTCTACATAATAATAATGACACCCGTTCAAACTTCTAGAATTTCAAGACGAGACGCGCAACAATTTTCCAGTTCCATTTATGTACTGCAGGTAATTTTTATTAGGAGTCACCACAGACTGGAAAAAAAACAATTTTACAGTAATTATCACTATACTACAAAACATGAATATCTCGGTATATGCAAGTTCATAAACGACATATTTCTGTAAAAACGAGACATTTATTTTAAGCATAAATTGTGATTTTACCACTAATTTATAAAGCGCAACACATCAAACTCGTAGTGGCTTGGGAGACTGTATTTTTTCGTGAGATCAAAGAGATTGGCCACAGGGGCTCACATCTGGTGAGTATGGGCTTGGCACACTCAGGGTCCTGAGCTGGATATCATCATTCTTCTCTTTCTTAATGATTCCCTTCTATTTCTCTCTCTCTCTCTCTCTCTCTCTCTCTCTCTCTCTCTCTCTCTCTCTCTCTCTCTCTCTCTCAGGTTAATTCAGAATTTTTTTCTGGTGCAGCATAAGCCTCAGGCTTCCTTGCACCATATGGCTAATAATAATAATAATAATAATAATATATGATGACAGTTTTTATCAAAATTTATATCTTCAGAATAGCTAAATTATTTTATCGCATTGCGTTGTATGCATACTTCATAGGGGGCGCCACAACAATAAGCCACATGAATTATTTTTATGAAGATGAACAAATGTATAGGTTAGTACAAATGCATCAGTTTTATTCGCAGCCATCTATCACAGTAGTTAAATTTGCATAGTTTTAATTATATCTTATATTGTGAATGCCTTCACAACGAGGTACCATGATATTGTACTACCTAGAATAAGTAAGTTTTCACCAATGGAGAAGACTAATGTTTTCTCGGCGGATACCACCACCCATACAGCACCGTTCAAGGATTTTTGGCCTTCTTCAGTGGGTGGATGGGCAGGCACCCTGCTGCTGCAATAGTAACAACCCAGTTATGGAGAAGATTAACAAATTATTGTATTTTGGGTAAACAATAATCCATCTTTGTGTAAAATCTTATACGTAATAAATTGCAAATCCATTGGTATTACTGTAATTCGTGTCTTTAATTTAAATATTCGGCGTGTAACTCAACCTAAAAATTTTATACGATTTTTCATTGCTTCAAAGATTTTACCGTCAAAACGAATACGTCGTAATATACAGTGGTTTGATGCCATAGGGCTTCAATTTCTTGAAAATGGCAACTACCAGAAGAAAATATGCCTCTTCGATGAAAAGTCTTTTCACGTTTCAGGACGCACGAACTGCAATAAAGATCTCGCGTGGTGGTATATGAATCTACGTGTAGACCTTGGGGGACAAAAAAAAAAAAAAAAAAAAAAAAAAATGCGTGACAGCCAAATGTCACCGTGGACTTAGTATCTGTAGATAAAGATATAGCCTTTTTTTTTCCTTTTTTTTTTTTTTAAACGGTACAGTTTATTTTGATGATTTCTAGAATTATGTGTTTTAACGGCCGAAATTCTGAAATACTTCCTGTTGGTATGAAAGAAATTTTTATGAGCTTTTTTCCCAATGTACCTAATTAATCTATTGCGGGCGAGGGTCGCATGGTTCCAATCAGGGAACTCGGGCTTTTTATCACTCAAAACCAGACAGGCTGATCATAGAACACAGAAATTTGAAGACACGATAAAGACAGCATCGAGGTTTGAGCTGACTAGGCACAATTTCTAAACTGCCTAAGCAACCCAGATAGCTGGATTCCTAGTGGCATGTCTGGATGGGCCACCATGCGCAACTGACATAACCGTACTTTTTTTTTTTTTTTTAACTTCTTATGTGAAATTAACGAGCTCTAAAGTAAGTTCAAAATGTTATCCTGAAGTTGAGAAACTTATTAAGTTATTAGGCTTGTTTGTTATTTGGTTTTTAGGAGCATTAGCGACTAAGGCCATATTGCTCCGGGATATGCGGTAGTCATTCCCTGACCTTTCCGCATCCTCTGTATTTGGTGGTGACGGGCTCGTACCCCGGTCTAATCAAGAAGCGTGTGCTACGCACTGCTGCTCCTTCCCACCTGGCTACGGAGGCGCCAAGTTATTAGGCGGTCACTGTTGTAACTTGTTACCTGGAGCCAAGGTAACAAGCTTGGCTCCAGGCTTAACTTTACATTTAAGCACAAAGCAAGAGGCGAGAATCTTCCACCAAGAGTACTGCAATGGTCTTACTGACAGAAGGGCGCCAAACATTGTCATGAAGGTGAATGATCCATTCTTTGCCATTTAAGGATGCTTTTTCTGAACTGTGTTTTCACCTTCGTTGCAAAAATGCTGAAACAAAACTAAGCATTTACACTTTTCTCCAGAAAAATATCCGTACACATCGGTTTAGCACTGATGTCACCGCTACTCGCTTTAATTGTATGTCGGTCTCCCCTTCTACCCTTTGGCCACTATGATTCACTCGTGGGTTGGCTTTCCACCAACGAAATGTAGCTGGTATAGTTTCGATTCCGCCTGCAGAACAGTGATCGGTTGAGCTAATGATGTGGGACATTGGTATGGCCGCTCACCCGACGTTACAATTCATTCCAGATTTTGTACATTCATGTCTATGAACCATTCTTGAACAGTACGGCGGTATGGAAAACCATTATCCTCTTAAAATAAACATGGGTCTGTAACAAAGAACTACCACATCGTAGGGAGCACGGAACTATTAAAATGTTAAACTAGGTGTCAGCGTTCATGGTTCCCCGGCAGAACCACCAAAGATACTAGAGAAACAGTCCCGTACCATAACCTCACTTCCTTAGAACTTTGTTGGCACAATGCACTCCGACAGCAGCGTTCTCCAGACATCATTCCTCCCCACCCACGCTGGCCCGATCAGTTCGAAATAGCGAGATTCGTCACTCCACAGAACCCATGTCCATTACTCTAAGAAACAATTAGGAGTTCGTTGTACCATGCAAGGCTACTTGCATGGTACAACGAATCCGGTGATTACAGAATTCGCCGAAGTCAAGGGCGAATTTTTTGATAAACTATTTGTAATAAAATCGTCAAAAAAACAGAGGTACTTGGTATAGTGTCCTCGCGAGTAGCAGCGGATATAATCGCCGTCCTTCCTACACCGGCTGGCAAAGGCCCGGATTCGAATACCGTCAGCGACGAGAGGCACTTTTATGGGCTTCTTTTCACTCCATAACTGAATTAGTCGGTCTCAGGCAAGAGCAGCAATGTTTTTTCCTGGAAAGTCAGGTTTTCCGTTCAGTAAAACAACGTCCAGAGAACACATGCAAATTTATGGACATAATATAAATGGGTGGATGATGTAGTTCTAGGGCAATCCTTTTTTATAATTGTAGTGTAGTGGAAAGATACTTTTTTCAGCTCCAAATCGGAAAAGTAGCAGTTAAAATACCACATATTCCAAGTATACCTAAAGTTTCAGCAAAATGGCAGGCTCAGTTCATATGAAATTCATAAAGACGGCATACCAAGATCCAGGGGACAAACATGAAGCAGTGTTCTGGCTCAACTTCACTTCCAGACCTAAATTATTTTAATTAGATGCTGACATTGAAAGAGACTTCAGATTATGATTGTGATACTTTATTTATATTTTATGTTTGAGAAATACGTACATTGCTCACTATTTCAACTGGTTTGCGTGAAATAAGTGCATTTTTGAGCTAAAGCGAAGTGACAGATATCAATGCAGATAAGAACTAATAAGATCTGTGTTAATTCCGCAATATTTATTTATGAAAATACGGTGCACATCAATATGAAAAACAACCTCCATCAACAGCAACAAGCAGCCAAATCATATTAGGAGCCGAAATAGTGGCAAATGTCATTTTGTTGAACAGTGAGCCATACTTCCAATGAGCTAATCGTTGCCCAACTCACTGCACAAATGTAAATTTGTTTCTCAACTCACTGCACAAATGTAAATTTGTGCAGTGAGTTGAGAAAAGGTAGTAGGGGTTGGGAAGTGAAGGTCAGTAAACATCACATCATACCCCGACGTTCGATGGGTAAGAGATCTAGTGAATGGGCAAGCCAAGGAAGTATATCCACATCACATACGTACTATCGGGATATGAGAGCTGTATGTGGGCGGGCACTGTCCTGCTGGAAAATAGTTTTAGGATGGAGCATCTTTTCATCACCGTGCCATCATTTGCAATCAGAGATGGACGATTACTATAACTGATGCCCATCTTTTGCCAACATCAGGTGGGTCAGAGTCTCGAATTGAGACAGTGCGAGCTCCATTGAGACTGGCCCACCTTCCCGTGGTGTGGACAAGTACCCAGAATCATCTGTCCAGGTGACTGATGATTCTGGGTAGCCAAGCGGTCAGACACAACAACAGAACACACACAGAATACACTACTTATTTCTGGCCCTTCTACAGTGGTACTGTTCTTCACAGAGATACGAGGCGGAGATGAATGACGTTCTAGGTGCCGCCCATTACAAAAACACATGTCCATGTCCACATGTCCACTATAACTGATGGTCTGCGCGTGTAACACAGTGGTATCGTCACCGTTCTCCCCACACCGGGTGGAAAAGGCCCGGGTTCAATTCCCGTCGATGACGCGAGGAACTTTAATGGGCTTTTTTCATTCCGTGGCTAATTAGTCGGTCTCAGGCGTAGATAACAAAGTCCCCCCCCAGAAACTGGGGTTTTTCGTCCAGCAAAACAGACAAATCGACCATAGAACACACACGCAACTGACAGACACAAGACACACAGCACGGCAGATGAATTTAAAATATTCTGGTGGCCTAATATAATAGTTAGTTACTCTAACTGGATGGCTCTCCATACGATAATTCTGGGTGTTGGTCTGGTGTGTCACTCCCTCATATAGGATGCATTACCATATCGCGAAAGACCTCCAGACATGCATACGGCCGTCATTGCACCCCAAACAGAAATGTGATTCATTACTAAAGATGACACCGTACCATTCTTATCCACAAGCAGCTCTCCCTCTTCAGACGTGGTGTCAGAGGAAAACCAGGCAAAGGGAGGGAAGAATACAGCTCTACTTCACGTGGTCCTCTGGTAATCATGTTCCCTGAGATAAGCACAAACAGGGATGGCATTACCGTGTTTGAAATCCTGTCGTACTGGGACAGATGTATTTCCTGTCGATAGTCAGCAAATCTGTCGATTCTCCCATTGCGACGCATCCGAGTACTTCCTTATACATATTTTCAATAGTGTCCGGCATCAGCGTATCCAGAGAGGTCACATATCAAATCGCAATTTCATGACAAAATTATCATATTATGAACTCGAGCACACAATTTTAAGTAAAGACCTTATACCATAGGAGAATCGCAACGTTTGGAGGTATCGGTAACAAGGAATTCGTACGGGAAAATCGGAGCTGTAGAGTAGGATTTTTCCTATGAATTATTCCAAGTTTTCAATATGTACAATATGCAAACAGGCTAGTGAACACAAGTTCGAACAGAGATAATGCACGACAAACTGCATCAACTAGGTATCAAGAAGTGGCGCATCACGGTCTGATTAGTCGATGCCTCAAAATGTCACCGACATTTTGATGCATCGACGAGTAGTTCTCGGTGACTCTATTGTCAGGGAAACGGGTAATATATTGTGCAAAAAGGATAGGTGGAAAAAAGGACCAGGGTATGTCTGCCAGGGGAAAAGGTTGTACAGCAGATATCATCTTTTAAGGGCACAAAAGGTGATATAGTTGTACACGTTGGCACTAATGATATTAAGAGGAGACCGGCGGAATTACTTAGCAAGTACAGGTCACTGTTGAAAAAAAGCCGTGAATTAGGGTTGAATTTGAAAGTGTCTGCAATTCTGCCCAGACACGATAGGAGGGAGTATATGATGAGAGCCTTGTCGATCAATTCGGCCTTGGAAAGATTGTGCAAGGCTCAAGGGGTAGAATTTTTTTCAGCCTGGTCTGTACTTGTTAACAAGAGAGACTGCTTCTACAGGGATGGGATACACTTAAATAGAAAGGGTGCAAGAATATTTGCTAATGCTATCGAGGCAGTGTTAGGTAGGTCGGAAAACTGCTAGCTTTGGGGGGATACACTGACTAATAGCTTAACAGTAGTCGCTGGCAGAGGTGAAAGTGTTTCTTGCACTGGTTCTATTCGATTGAGCAGCATCCTGGAAAACAAGCAGGGGATTTCAGAGACTGCTGTGAGTCATTGCGGTACAAGTAAACCGATGGGCTGTGCTAGGGTAGCTAACAATAGGAACAGGTGCATGTATATTTGCATGTTCACCAATACTAGGAGTTTGGTAAATAAATTTGATGAATTGAGGTCTTGGTTAAAACATTAAAGGCAGATATTGTTGGGATATCAGAGACATGGTGTCACACAGATATAAGGAATGAAGGAATGGAATTTGGGGAGTACAGTGTGTACAGGAAGAATAGACAGGATAGGAAGGGAGGAGGGATTATGCTATTAGTTAAGAAACACATAAAATCCAAGGATTTTATGTGTAGCCAGTCGACATGGCTGGACAGTGCACTGTTGAGTCATTTTGGTGTGACATAAGCACGGGGAAATTAAAATTAAAATAAAATAAATTTTCTGTTTATGCTCCGGCACGACAACCAAGTCAGTAGAGTTTACAATAAATCGTCAATACAAATATTTATCGTATTTAGTAGTCACGGGCTTGAACGCCGGTCCACTCAAGGAACGCATGCTATGCACTCTCGCTCCTGACCACTGGGCTACGTCAGGCCTAAATTTTGAGAGTAGGAGTTTGTTATAGGCCTAATGACTCTGATGAGTATAAAAAACAACAGTACAGGGAAATAGAGCCAGTAAATTAGAGAGTCCTATAATGGGGGATTTTTAATTTTCCAGATATTGACTGGAATTTTTGTAGTTGGTCACTCACACATTAGCAAGGCTTTTGTGGATTTACTGCATGATTGTTTTCTACAGCAGCATGTTCGGGAGGCAACTAGAGTGAGTAATGATCTTGATCTGATTATCAGTAGTGATTCTTCATGCATTAAGAAACTGCAGATAAAGGAACCACTAGGTGGCAGTGATCACAGTGTGCTGAAGTGGGATTTACTCAAAGAGGTAACTACCATTAGGGGTAAAGAGAAGGGTTTTTGCTTTCATAAAGGCGACTGAGACTGCAGAGGTCTCAGACAGTATTTAAATTCTATACGGTGGGACCAACTGATGATGTTACCAACACCAAATTCAAAAAGGGAAAATATTCAAAGATTTAACCTTGGAAGCTACTACGCTATTCATACCAACTAAGCAGGAGCGGTTTAAGGCCGGCTGAGGCCCGGGCGCAGAAGAAAATATTGGGTCCCTTAAAAAAAAGAGAGATAGACAGGGAAAATAAAAATACATGTTAACTATTTTTTTAAATAAATAAAAAATATTATGTACTATTAATGTTTTATTACCAATAAAATTTGAATATAATATATGTATAATATAATAGCATAATAATAATAATAATAATAATAATAATAATAGCATAATAATAATCACAAAGTTTTGAACTAATATGTTCAACTAATTTGTTGGAGTTTTGCGTGGGCCCTTCAAACCCTTAGCCATAATTATGAGAGCTTCCTTGGACTCAGGGGAGATACCCATGGACTGGAGATGTGCAAATGTGACCCCAATTCACAAAGGAGGACAAAGGGTGACACAAGTAATTACCGACCTGTTTAGTTTAACTTCTGTTCCAGGGAAATTAATGGAGGCACTGGTTAAAGAAGCACTGCAGGATCATCTTGACAAGACTTCAGTTATAGCTCAGACACAGCATAGTTTTGTTAAGGGGAAGTCTTGTCTGACCAATTTTATTGGATATTTTGATGTGGTTACAAAGGAACTGGATACAGGAAATAACTTTGATATCATATATTTGGATCTTAGAAAGGCTTTTGATACTGTTGCACATGGAAGACTGCTGCACAAATTGAAGCAGTGTAACATTGCAGGCAAATTGCTGCTATGGATAAAGGGATGGTTGAGTGGGAGAAGACAGAGAGTGGTAAGCAATGCACACTGCTCTTCGTGGACTAATGTTATTAGTGGAGTCCCTCAGGGTTCAGTGTTCGGTTCATTGTCGTTTTCTGTATTTATTAATGATATTGATGATGTAATGATGGCATATCATGCTTAATGTCCATGTTTGCAGATGATATGAAGGTTGGAAGGGTTGTTAATAACACTAATGCCAGTACACTGCTGCAACAGGATCTAGAAAAGTTGAGCAGATGGGCTGAGAGGTGGTGAGAGGTGGCAACTGAAGTTTAACATTGGCAAATGTACAGTACTGCATATGGGAAGCACTAATTCCAGAGTAATGTATCAACTGTGTGGTACTACATTGACAGTGGTAGAGAATGAAAAGGACCTTGGTGTAATTGTGCAGGCAGATATGAAGTTTTCTGAGCAGTGCAGACGGTCTGACAGAGTAGCTCATTGTCAATTTTATACAGGAATTTTTCTAGCAGGGATAAGGAGATGATTATCCCCTTGTATAAGGCAATGGTCAGGCCACACCTTGAGTACTGCACACATGTCTGGAAGCCTCATTTTAGGAAGGATCTAGAGCTGCTGGAGCAATTGCAGAGAAGGGAAACAAGATTAGTGAGATTAGTGAATGGAACAAAGGGTTGCTCTTACGAAGAAAGGCTTAAGTTTTGCAAATTACAGTATCTGGAGACTAGGCACCTGCGCGGTGATCTGACTAAGGTGTATAAGGTCTTGAATGGTTTGAGCATGCTCAATGCTGATTTGATTCTTCCTCTTGCTCAGAATAATCGCCTGAGAGGGCATAAATTCAAATTGAAGAAATACATTGTAGGATAGTTGTGCGGAACTTTGCCTTTAGCCAGTGGGTGGTTGATTTCTGGAAAAAACTTCCATCCTTTGTTGTAGAAGCTGATAGCTTAAATAGATTCAAGGCAGAACTAGACAAACAATTGGAGCGAGTGGATGGGTGAAATTAAAAGATTTTTTTTTTTTTTTTTTTTTTTGCTGATGCTATAAGCTTGCTTTCTTGCATCATGTGCCTTTACTAATGCTAATGCCAACGTTCCAAGAACAAAAACAAATATCGATTTCGCACAGCTATACTTGTTGAAAATCGATCATGGAGACCAACTTTTTAAGCTGCATTAAAAAAATCTGCGTGAAGGATGCGAAATGTTTCCGTTGAAACTTTCGAACTATTGTGAAGTTTGCGCATAGGCTATTTGCTGCATTCAAGGCCAAAAGTAGCTTACACTGCATTAAAAATTGTGTTCTTAGTCCCATATATAAATTAATTAGCTAAATCAGTGGTTTTCAACCTTTTCTTAATAAGAGCATCCGAAAGTAATTTATTTTATTTTGTGGCATCCCTACTCAATTTTCTACCTGTTAGATACGATTCTCTCTCTCTCTGTGTATATATATAATAATTTTATTCTTTATATAGAGGTATTAAATAAACATCAATTATACATCACCACAAAATTAAAAAGATACCGCACACCTTTTTATAATAAAATAAATATATAAATTAAAAAAAAAATAAGTTTAAGTAACTTAAACACAAATGATGTTGCGGCCGCGGCACCCCGGTTGAAAACCACTGAGTTAAACGAATAAATAAATTTTTATTGCTAAGATAAGTCTCAGACTAAACTCTTTTTAACCTGTTTCTGCTTTCCATATTTCCAGTTTGCACCGTTGAGAGGAACATCCGAATACTTTTCGTAGGTTAGTGTACATTTGAAAAAAAAACAAAGAAAAAAAAACATGTTAGTGAAGTCAAACTTCATTGCAATAGAATACGAAAAGATGTTAGTCCATAACAGGTCTGGAACTGTTCTCACCCTGAAATTGGCGTGAATTATTCAAGCTTCATATATATGTGATTCATTCGAACTGCATACAGTTGTATTTTTTGTCAGTGAATATTTCTTCGTGTCCCAATACTTTTGATAACATCATATATTTCGTTGATTTAAGAAACTTTCACTCCAGTGACAGAAGTCATTCTGGCTCAAAGCGTTTGTTTTAACCCCCTAATTATAAATAGTATGCTGAGCGAAATGCATCGCAGTTATTTCGGCATATAGCGAATGGCGTCTTGGTAACATTAAGAGTGAAAATTATAAAAAAAAAAACCTTGTTGAAAAGTTGATTGAAAATGAGAGAAAACTGGGATTCAGAATATCAATCAAGCTCTGTTACTTGCACTCTCAATTGGACTTTTTCTGACCAAATATGGGAAATGATCGTGAAGAGCATGGGGAGAGATTTCAACACGACTTAAGAGTCAATGTAGATTTATATACCAAGAAGGGTGGGATGAAATTATGAGGAGGGGACTATATTCGATTCGTGGTACAGGATGATCACAGTGAGAACCGAGAAAAACGAAGATGTTCAAATGTACACATTTAAGATTTTTTTTTTTTCATTGACCGAAGGAGAGTTTCTATTGTTTCAAGTTCTTTTTTAATTAAAATTGTTTACTTTTGGCTAAGATTAATACTGTATTCTGTACACAATTTAAACATTGTTAATAAATCTAATATACACTCATTAGTCGAAAAATTAGAAACTTTATTCAACATCTAGTTGGACCGCCTTTTGCTCGATTTACAGCCTACAAGTTGCGAAATGTATTCTATTAGGTGACTGAGAGAATCTGGTCCAGATCTGACCATTTTTCATAAGGATATTTGTCAGCTGCTGTATTGTGGTCGGTAAAGAACTGCGAAGCCGAACTGCCCTTTCCAACATATTCCAGACATCATTAACTGGATTCAGATCTGAACAATTAGGCGTGCAGGGTAGATATTGGAAGTATTTGGAATATTCCTCGAACCATTCAGATACTATTTTTGTAGGGTGATAGATGAGTCGTCGTCTTGTAACAAACTATCGCAATTCGCATAAATATGAAGCATCGCAGGGTGAAGTTGATCCGATACGACAGAAAGATTTTCATTGGAGGTAACATGACTTTTAACTGTAAGGGAGGACGCAGTCCGTACTAACAGAACATACCTCATACCATTATGCCACCTCCAGCAGATTGAATGGGGGACACCAGAATATGTGGATGTATGGCTTCATAAGGTTCACGCCGTACCTTCACTCTACCATTGGTGTCAAAAAGGGTAAATCGAGACTCGTAAGACTACATGCTCTTTTTCCACAAATCCATAAGTCTTTCCTTGGCATTAGCTGCATTACTTCAGTCAAATCTTTCATTTTGTTTTTAAATTTTGCATAAAGAAGTGAGTGACTTTCGTAGAAGCACACGACTACCAATCCCAGATTCTTCAACTCCCACTACACAATTCAGTTGGAAATGGATTTGCCTAAATTGAAATTTTCAGTCATTTTTCTGCAAAGTGGACCTTCCTGACACACAATTCGATATAAATTTCTGTGGGTTCCTTCTCGGAGTACTACTGACTTTCTGAGGCATTTCTTCGTTTTAGAACTACATTCGCCCTCCGTTTTCCATCCATATACTTTAAAGATGGTTGCGTTCGAACACCAGCGATTTCCTTTGTTTTCTCAATAGTGGCTCCTACTAAACGTATTCCAACAATAACACCTTTCTGAAATTCGGAAAGATCACTTGTCTTCCCCATTGCCGGATTCGACTAAGAAGCTCCAGGAAAGTGAACAGTATTTACGTGATACCAAGGAACTTTTCATCATACCATGTGACAATTTACATTTGCATACCGTGCATTTAATTATCTCTTGGCGCTTGTCCATCCATCTTCTGACGTCCATCTTCGATCTGCGCTTCTATCATCCTTATATCGTCCATCTTCTATCATCCCTTCCATCTTCTGATGTCAACTGCAAAAGATTTGCCGTCGTGGGTTGCAGAGTTAGTAGAATCGCCGTCCTCTTCACATCAGGTGGAAAGAGCCGAGATCAAGTCCTGTCGATTACGTGAGGAATTTTAATGGTCCTTTTTCACAACGTGGCTGAGTTAGTCGGTCTCAAGTAGCATGCCTTTTTTCTCCCTGAAACTCGGGTTTTTCGTCCAGCAAACAGAAAACTGACCACAGAACCTACGCAATTTACTATAGAAATATGTAGTAGATATGTAGTATATGGAGAAATATGGCCTTAGTCGCTGATGCTCCTGAAACCCCACTACTACAACAGCAAAAGGTTTCTAATTTGTTGCCCAGGGAGTGAGGTATTATTGCATATTTACTTTTCTTTCATTTATGGACAACCCATCGATGCTATGCATAACCTAAGATTATACTTGGAATAGGAACACCCAAATTCAAAAAGAAACATCAAGGAATATAGATAAATGGAGCCTTTTTGAAAATTTGTTACAATAATGTTAAATGTTAAAAAGAAAAAAATTAGGGAAAAAATTCTCTCAACTGCAAATATTTAACAAAAGATTATTATAGAGAATTATCATAATCTCCGAAATGAGAGAAAAAATCCCTGCCTGAAATCATATAAGTCCAACCTTAAGGAAAAAAGCCTTTTCTATTTACATTTCCTTTTTTTTTTTCTTTGACACCAATTAGAACCATGACCACCAGATCAGTTGTAAGTTAAATCAGTAACAGTAGCAACAGCAAATGAAGGGAAATTTAATTTAAAGAATCTTCCATAGACCGTAAATTTTGCTTGGATTGGGATATAAGCACGAAAGTTATTAAAAATACAACACGCAAACATGGTGATCTCATAAGCTGACTTTTCAACATTGAAATGTAGGCTAAAATATGCGCATGTTTATGTAACCACTTTTAAAGTAATTGCAGGATCGATATGCAAGTCAAAACAGGAAAACAAGGAAGTAGACTCCAATAGCCACAATGAATGCCCGACATATTCAGACGGGGATCAAGTCCCTTCGGTATTTGATACATGGAAGTACCTAGCAATGCATAATAATATTATGAAATCCGACCAGACTGAAACTCGACTCTCAGCAGCTTCGTTATAGATAAATGTGTATACTGTATATATATATATATATATATATATATATTAGTCCAATTCTACAATGTGTCTGTTTACTGATTCATAGTTCTTTCCTCTTCACCCTTAGGCATTACAATACTTAAGGGTGAAGTAATTTCTTGGGTCTTACATGGTCTGGATAGGAAGAAAGAAAAAAAAAAAAGCATTAAGTGAAAGAACAAGGACCTCAGATAAAGACTCGCATACTTCCGAAGAACTGGACCACTCCTAGTTCGTTAGCACTGACTTGGAACTGGTTGCACTTGTTAGAAAATCATCATAAGAAGAAAAACTATGAGGTATTTTGAACAAGAAATGTCGGATGACCAGGATATAAAATGTAATCAGTACAACATCACCTATAAGTGTTTACGTGTAGGGTCATAAAGTGGAGAGCAAAATAAAAAGTTGAGTGAGAGGCGGAACTTGGGTGCCATTTACGCCTGATAGGAGTGTGGGCCAGGTCCCATTCCACGTATGGTGTATTAAAATAAAATACTTAGTAAATTATAATAGACGTTATATAATTTAGACTTGGGTTTTTTTTATTGCCCTTACACTTTGAAACATGGATGGGCAAATTTTGAAGGTTAGTTAGATATATTTTCGTTTGTCAAACACGTTTCATTATTTTTCAGAGCAATAAAACAAAATGAAAATTTAGTTTGGGAGTCTGCCGATAAAGCTAGGAATCAAGAGGTCGGTAGGGGCGAAGTTTGCATGACACTGTTCTAGGTCAAGCAGAAATAGTATGATCACCTGAAACTTAATCAAATCATGTGAAGAGATTCCTAAATCCGTAATTATAGTTTTATCATAAAAAAGGAAAGCCACCCTAGAGCGCTCTCATCTGCCCATGCATATTATGCCATAAATTGCATGTGTTCTCTGGTCGATAAGCCTGTTAGACTGGGTAAAAACCTTGCTGTCCACGACTGAGACTGACTAACTTAGCCATAGAGTGAAAAAAGCCCACAGAAGTTCCTGGCGTCATTGACAAGATTCGAACCTGGGGCTTTTTCCACTCGGTTTAGGGAGGACAGTGATTGCAACCACTTTTGGACGGCTAGGATCCGGGAGCTGGATGTCATATTTCGAGGAACTGGCATCTGGGGAAGTGGAAAGGGACTGTTTGGTGCAAAGAATCTCGATATACCTTACTTTCATGAGACGGAAGAATTTGGGCAAGGCATCAAACAGAATAATGATTTTAAAAGGACAGTGTTGTCCCAACTGTGGAACATCGCGTGGCAATATAATGATTGTGTTGCTTTTCATAGTATAATCATGAATTAGGCCGATGGATTTTGAAGAGGCACTTTGCAGAAGGAGCGATATTGTGGCATCTTCATAAAGCTGTTCTTCCAACAAAGATATGTGTCCGATACTTTTGGTAACTAGTATATAGATTTCACACATGCATACATACATACATTTACTGCCATGATTTTTATATACAATCATTATATGTTTGTTCTTCATTAAGAATCGGCATTAAAAAGCCATTGCTTGTCCACCATCCTCTTTTTCAGTGGTTTACAAATCCTCTCTTTGAATAAGGTCAGTTTGTAATACCGGAAGAATGAACACTAATTAGAGCAGACCTCTGTAGCAACCCGCAAAAAGTCGTTAATGTCCTATTTGCATAGGCGTAAATGGAACTAGTGACAGATGGTTGAAAACACAAATTTTGCAGGAGATTGTGCCAGTTTTTATGTCAGTCACTGCTAAACAACAAACAAATTAACATTTTTAAAAAATGAAATTTATTGTTTGAGATGAGTAGCATATCAGACAATGCGAAGGTAACGCCATCAGGGAAATATTGTAAACAGTGTAAGATCGCGGTTAGATAAGTACTTTCCTGACATTTATATCTTGAAATTCCTGATAAATTTATTTTTTTTTGTGTGGGTGAGATAAGCGCCAAAGCATATAAGTTACTTACTGTGTCAGTAAGTGTTCTTCAATCGGTTTCTTCAAACCCAAGGTTCTTGTGGTAATAAACTGATTTTAATAATAATAATCCGAAAACTCGTGAGACGGTTGCCACGATGTAGGGGGGGGGGGGACCTATAGAAGTTCCTAGCGTCATTGACGGGATTTGAACTCAGACATTACATGGTGGGAAGGTGAATATAATCATTGTGTAATTCGCGAGGACATTGGCTATGCCACAAATAAAAGTTGTAGCTTGAAAGACCATGCATTTTGGCAAGTGATCTATAAATTGTAGATCGTGTTGTCTGGAAATCACCCGCAAATTCTTGCCGAACATAAGCATGATCTTCCCCAGACCTCCGCCATGGTTCTCACCGGGTTTGTGCACAACTTACCTACTTACTGGCCGTGGATCCATTAAAGCCAAACTAACATCACTGGGCATCACTGAAGATCCATCTTGTGCTTGTGGGGAGCTGAAAAGTTGGCACCATCTTATGTATGATTGTTCCCTGTACGAGGTCCTTCGTTCTATATTAATTAATAAAATTATGTACTTACCCATAAATCACGAATTCCACCTACTAGACAGCATACAATAATACGGAATTTGCAAATTTTTCTCAGGAGCTCTTTGCTAGACGGAGGATCAATCGTAACAGCCATCCTAGGAACATGCATGCGGAACATGCATGTTGGGTGTATATTATTCACTGAGTAGTGAATAATATACACCCAACTGCTGATATCGAAACCTACCATTGTGATAAACACCTGGATGCGATTAAATATCTTGATGTAACTGAAATCTCTAAACAAGACACAGACTGAGAACCTCCAATTGTTATAAATACCTGGACATTACTAAGTCACTGAGGGGGCCTTATTCTCCCAACTGTTTCCTGCACATCTTCAAATGTGGAAATTACTTGGACGTGACTAAACCACAGAAAAGAATCTTGCCTCTCGACTACTTGGACGTGACTAAACCACAAAAAAGGACCTTGACTCTCGACCACGACTTGTCCGCCAAGTGGCGATCAATACCAAAAAAAAAAAAAAAAAAAAAAACTATTATTTTTTTAGGCCACCCGAATAATTAAATTCAACTGTCGTGCTGTGTGTTATATGTCTGTTAATTGGGTGTGTTCTATGATCGATTTGTCTGTTTTGCTGGACGAAAACTCCAGTTTCTGGGGGAGAAACCCTTGCTATCTACGCCTGAGACCGATTAACTCAGCCACGCAGTGAAAAAAGCCCATTAAAGTTCCTCGCGTCATCGGCGGGATTCGAACCCGGGCCTTTTCCACCCGGTGTGGGGAGGACGGTGACAATACCACTGTGCAACTCGCGCAGATCGGCGATCAATACCAGACTTTTTTTTTTTTTTTTTTTTTTTAAGGTCCTAGCCTCTGAAATCTCAGGAAATTAGGTGGCAGGACCTGCCAGAGTGAAACTAAAACTACTGGGCTCCTGGTCTGCCTCCACGGGGCGAAGGTGGGGCAACGTTGGGCCTCAGCAGGGGTCCAGCGGCTAAACGACCAGATGAACAACGGTACACATCATACAGATACAAAGCCCACACACTTTTAAATCTCTGGCATTTCCCAGTGAACTGGTACACCCACAATGAAAGCAACACGGAGATGGGGGAAACCCCTGGTGCCGTCTGACACTAAATACACCTTACACCTTACACCTTACCAGACTTTCTTGTCCGGTATCTTTTGACTCCCATTCCCTTGCCCATTCGTCTAGTGGAGTTTACCCCACCTAATAATTTTGAGGACGCCTTTCTCTACGCCTCAATATTTCTTACTATTTCCTCTAACTTGACATTCATATTCCCAACAATCTCTATCCGTTTTTTTTTATTATTAATTATTTTTTTTTATTTTTAGGTCCTGTCACTGAAAGATCAGGCAATTGGGTGGCAGGAAATGCCAGAGAACAATGGACAGCCTGGCTTACCTCCTAGCAGTGTATACGGGCAACGTGGGGTAACCTTAGGGGTCCTGCGGCCAAAAGTCAGATCACAACAACAGAACCCAACCTAATACTTCTCACATACACACACAATACTTTTTTCTGGCTTTTATGGAATACTGTATACTTCACAAGGGTACTTATGGCGCAGTTGTGGGAAACCACTGGTGGCGGCCCCCCTCCCTATACACTATGTACACTATGTCCGGAAAAATGGTGCTCAGAGTTGTAAAAGATCTCCCAAGGGATCCATAACATAATATATGATATAATGAGGCCTCACGCCATTGGCTGACTTGGTACTTAGGGCCATATTGAGCCATATATAGTATGCCGGTAAATTTAGTGTGCTTTGCTAGAAGAATCTCCTGCGTTTTCGGGAGAGAAAAACCATAATACCCTCGCCTGAGATCGCCTAATTCAGCCACATTGTGAAAAAGATCCATAAAAATATCTTGCGTTAGTGAAGGGATTAGAACTCAGGTCTTTTCCACCGGGTGTGGGGAGGACGGTGATTCTACCAACTGCGCTACCACGAGAGCTAGGTGCCTAGTCTGCAAACGCTACAATTTGCAGAACTGAAGCTTTTCTTGGTAAGCGCATCTTTGGTAAGCGCATATTTAAAATATATGCTATTCCTCATACCGATTTCGACTCTTTCTGAGGTAGCGCAAGAAATATAGTATGTACTCCTGCCTAACTCCAGCCTTTTTCTTTCTTTCCGGAAATTCCTTAGATAATTAGAATAGGATTTTTTCCACTCGATCGTCATAAAATGGCAGTTACCTCCTAGTATTTAATGACAGCCTGTTGGAAAAACATTCTCTCGGATGTTGCCCAGGTTTAGATTATACCTCATGCAGTTCCTGTACCGACAACCAGAGAAGAGGCGTGGAATACGATTTGCATATTACACGCCAGTATGATTTTCGTACTGACAAGAAAACAATAGCAACGGGCAGAATGGTTATTTTTTGATGAACGGTTTCATATGAAATTAGAGCTAAACCTGTTTCTAAGCATGACCACATTTTGAACTTTCCGTGAGTACCGACATTTATCTTGGTGTATGCTCTGCTCTGCTAGAGAATTGCTTTATCTTGGGAGTGCCGCATAAAACTGTTACGATTTAACGTATGATGCAGTTAATCAAGAAGAAAAGTTAGATGAGAAGGATACGCCAGTTATGTGGCAGATTAAATGTGATAAATGATTTTTTTTTTTTTTTTTTTTTTGCTTACACAGTACCGTATACCGTATTTTTAGACTATAAGACACAACACAAATTTTAAAGGCAAAACTGACTAAAAACATTGCAAAGCCATCTCTGGATTATGAATGAACCTGAAATAAATTTCAGTTATTTAAAAAGAAAAATCCGTCAACGAAAAGAAACTGAACAAAAAGAAAAATCCGTCAACGAGTTATAGATAATGGACAGGGGGAGGGGGTAGGAGAAAACAGGTTTATCGTCAGAAAGAAAACACACACCCATGTTTACTAATATCATCATTATATAATACTGTACTGTCACTTGCCAAACATTTAATTCCAGCTCTCATAACTTACACTAGGAACCGAACTTAGTTCATATTTCAATGCGTCACCACCAAATACGGAGGATGCGGAAAAGTCATGGAATGACCACCGCATATTCCCGGAGCAATATGGCCTTAGTTGCTAATGCTCCTAAAAACCAAATAACAACAACATATTTCAATGCATAATTCACGAAAAGAGTCATAATAATTTTTTTTTTATTATTTTCTCCTTTTTGGGGTCCCTTGCTGATTGTACCCCGGGCAGTCGACGAATTCGTTATCACTCTAGAAGGGATTTTATTTTAGTATAAGGCACTTGCTCCATCTTAAGATACCAACTCCCTTATTTTTAGGATTTAAATTAACTTTTTTAATCATACATATATATATACAAAGGGTACTAGGAAAGTTTTGCAATAAAGATTTGTTTATTTAATTTTTTCAAAGTAATTTCCTCTACATTCAATACACCTCTCCATCCTCCGAAACCAATCTTTAAACCAGTTCTGCCAAGTTTCACTAGGGAGTAAAGCACACTCGTTGTCCCAAGCCCGTAGAAGGTCCTCATCACTGGAAAACCGCCTCCCTTTTAGCTTCATTTTCACATGCGGGAACAGTGCAAAGTCGCAGGGAGCAAGGTCTGGACTGTAGGGAGGGTGCTCGAGAAGTTTCAGTCCTGTCGTGGTCAAATATTCGGTGCAGGCTTTGGCGCGGTGAGCTGAAGCATTATCGTGATGGAGGTACCAGGTGTCCATTCTTGACTTTGGCCGCAGGTTCTTCATAGATCCAATGACTTTAGGCAGGCATTGTTCAGTATACCACTTAGCTGTGACTGCCTTCTGCGTGTCCAAAACGACACGTTCCACAATTCCACTCGATTTGAAAAATACAGCTATCATTTTCTTCTTTACAGATCGGGATTTTCTGACAATTACGGGTGTGTCGTCATCATCAAAGACCCAAACTTTGTTTTGAGCCTTGGTCGGCAGATCGTAATAGTACAGCCAAGTCTCGTCACCTGTCACGATGTTGTTCACATACCGAGATTATCCCTTATCAAACTTTTTTAACATCTCCCGGCACCAAGTCACACGTCGTGTCATCTGCTCTTCAGTCAGTTGATGCGGCACCCAGAGAGAACAAAGTTTCTTCACGTGCAAATGATCTTGCAGAATCGAACAAATTGCTGGTGCATTTAGGCCCAAAGTATCCTCTATCTGTTGGTAGGTCACTCGCCTGTTTTCGTCAAGCATTTTCCTCACAGCAGTAACGTTTTCCTCCGTAACTGACGTTCGTGGCCTTCCCGGCCTCTCAGAATCCTCCAGAGTGAAATTTCCCCTTTGGAATTCTCTATACCACCTGAATATCGTTGTACGATGTGGACAATCATCATCTAGTGCAAGAGTCATTTCTTCTAAGCACTGGTCTATGGTTAAACCACGCACGAAATTATACCGCAAAACTGTCCTTATCTCATTTCGTGACCACGATGCCATCGCAAGCACTTTACACTCTCACTACTAATGAATAACTGAGCCCATCGACTTGGCGCGGCGGCTACTATGCACGTATGAACATGTCTCAACATGCAGCAACAAGTAGCTTCCTGTGATTCATTGTTGCGTCATATGGCAAAACTTTCCTAGTACCCTTTGTACAATATAATTATATATATATATATATACAATATAATATGCAAATCATAATATACAGTACACTTTCGGGGGCTTTTTAGTCGATACGATTGTGGGGCAGACGGGTCATCTTACCGATTTTCAGAAAGATGGCATTCTTGGAACCACTGGCTGGGCTACAATTGAGAAAACGAAGAAGTCACTGGTGTTTCAAAAGCAACCATCTCAAAAGTACGTAATCCGTTGAAGACGAAAGGAGAATGCAGCTCTAAAAGGAGGCCATACGTGGAAAGTTCGTACTCCAAGAACCAGACCGCTGGAATTTAAAGGGAATTCTGCGTTAATAATGGAACGTCCAATCGGCAGAAAATGACTGAAAAATTCAATTTAGGCAAAGAAAATCCCATTTTCAACTGAACTATGCGGCGGGAGTTGAAAAATATGGGCTTTTTAGTGGTGTGGCAATATGACAGCAACTTCTTTATGTAAAATTGGAAAGATTTGAATGGAGTAGTGCCGCTAACGGCAAGACAGGACTATGGAAAAGAGAAGAAGACAATGTGGTCTGACGAGTCTTGATTCACATTTTTTTTTCACCAATGGTAGGGTGAAAGTGCGGCGTGAACCTCATGAAGCCATACATCCAGACTCTCTTGTGTTCACCACTAAAGCGGCTGGAGATACTGTATGTTGTATGGGGTATGAAAATCTGTTGGTACGGACTGATTCCGCTCATACAGTTAGAAGGACGTGTTTCCTCCAATGAATATATTTCTGTCGTATCGGACCACCTTCACCCGGCAGTGCTTCATTTTTCACCCAGTTTATGGATTCCTTCAATATGACAACGAAGCTATCCACCGTGTAAAAACTGTATCTGAAATGCTCGAGGAATATTCCCAAGGATTCCAACATCAACCTGGTCGTATCATTCTACAGACCTGACTCCAACTTAGATCTGGCTTATACTAGAAAGGGCAGTTCAGTTTCGTAGTTTTCTACCAACTACAATACAGCAGCTAACAAATATCCTGATGGAAGAATGGTGAAATCTGTATTATACTCCCCCAAACACGTAGCGGGATCCATCCCACAACGTTTAAAGGCTGTAAGAGCGAAAGGTGGCTCTACTAGATATTTAATAAAGGTTTCTAATATTTTGATTAGTGAGTATACACCAAAATAAAAATCTTATATATATATATAAATGGAGTTTTTAATAAAATAAAACTGAAAAATAAACGCTTACCTGCATTAGAAGTGTAGTCATCTGACCTGGTTTCATGTGTTCCGAAGCTGATGTCACCTGTTCTCTATCGCGATGTAGAGAGGTTCGGACCAGAAGGGGTTGAGGAGAAGACAACAAAGATACAGCTACTCGGTACAGCTGCCCCGGCCGTATGACTTTAGAGGCAACTACCAAATATCCCCTAAAATAAAAATACATATTCATTACACACAATAATGGCAAACAGCCAGCCATATAACTATGACGAAAAGGAACTGCAGGCTATAATTAGCATTTAATTAAGAAATTTATATTTAATGGTACATGTCAGAACGGAGCACTGATTGCAGTAATTCTTCTTCCTTTCTTTTACTTACTCATAACCTTATTTTAAGAAATGAAAAACAAAACTAAAATAAAAATCAATGGACTGCCATGGCCATTAATACATACTTAGAGAGAAATCTGATATCACGCTTAGGTTAATTGGAACCAGACAAATATTTTTAATACAATATAGTTGCACAGATTTTAAATATTTTTATATTATATATATTTTTAATAGTAGATTATAAACATGAACAATATGCCCACAGCCGGTAATGAGTTGCTTTCATTATGTGATGAGGTGTGAACGTCCATGAAGTGTATACTAAAGCCATACGACAAAGTAATACTGTATAGATGCTATTTGCTATGCTTGTTAAAGTTTAAGAACTGATGTACGCAAAAAAAAAAAAAATGGTGCTGTGTGTAGGTGGTTTGCTAGAAAGTACAACATCTTATCAAGTTTTCAGAGCAGTTGCCGTTCAACTTATTGGGAATGGATTATGGGTTGTTTAAACCTAGGTAAAAAACAGCAGTTATTCATCTGCACTTTGATGCATGAAGTATGGTTTGGTTGCAGTGGGCACAATAAAGTGCCCATACTCGTCTTCCTCGTTCTGAAGCCACAAGGAAAACGTCTGTACAGGTTGAATAATGCCGTTGGGTAGAAGCCTATATCAATGAGTACTACTAACAGAAGACTGATGGAAAACAGGAAGCGAGTTCACCGTTCATTGCTCTTTGTGCCTCTTCCGACATATCATCGTCATCAGCGTTTGCTCTCTGAAAAGAGCCCATTTGTCTTGAAGCCATACTGCATAGTTTTCAGTGAGAGTAAGTGTCACTATAAACTATGCGATTGTCAAATTCACTGAATTTGCGATTGGACAATCGCAAATTCGCCCTTCCATGGTAGGACGAATTTGCGATTTGTACAGAGTGAATAGCTGTTTGGAAGAAAAGTAACGCCGAAAACGAAAGAGAAAAACCTAGTTTTTTGGATGCAGAGGAAGCAATATTTGTGATGTGCTTATGCCAAGAGCGATTAGAAGACAGGGTAATCGCTAATAGAGATATGTGATCTTGTCTAGAAATCTGAGTGCCATCGAAGATATGAATAGGAGCAGAAGAGTCCTTTTGTGAGATATAATACATGACTGAGTGTTAGAAGGATTGAAATCAGCTAAGTTATCTTTACCCCACTGGAGTTTCTCAAAATGGAAGGTGGATGCAATGTGCTATCATCAGCAAAATTATAGACAGGATTTCCGGTCAATGGAAGAAGGTCATTAATATACAAGAGAAAAAGATTAGGAGAAAGTACTGAACCTTACGGAACACCTACATTAGTAAAGGAATTAGAAGACAAAGAGCTATCTGCCATTACCCACAGTAAGCGGTCAGACACAAAACTGGATATCCAGTTAAAAATCAAAAAAAAAAAAACAGTTGGCAAACCATAAGATGGGAGCTTATTTAGAAGACCTCTATGCCAAACACGATCAAAAGACTTTGAAAGGTCAAAAGCAACTGTTTGAATTTTAACCGAACTTTTCCATTGAATTTGTCCATAGATGGGTAACATAAGAGAGTATAGCACCAATGGATCGACACTGACGGCATCCTTATTAGCGATCATTGATCAGATGGAAGGTTTCTAGATAGTTTACGTAGTTGGCGGTTAATAGATTTCTCCATTACTTTATAAAGAGTAAAAGTAAGTGCAATGAGATGCTAATTAGATGGGAGGGTTTGTCACCCTTTTTAGGAACTGGCTAGGAACTTTTATGGGCCTTTTTCACTCCGTGGCTGAGTTAGTCGGTCTCAGACGCAAAGTTTTTTTCCCGAGAAACTGGGGGTTTTCGTCCAGTAAAAGAGGCAAATTGACCAGAGAACACACGCAATTTACAGACAAAATACACATCGGTAGATGAATTAACTTTTCGGGTGACTTTAATGTAATAGTTGTTTATTTTATTTATTTTTAATTTTTTTTTTTTTTTTTTTTTTTAAATTTTAGGAACTGGCTGGATATGAGCAAATTTCCAAGCTGAAGGGAAAACACCGGTGGAATAAGAAAGCGTAAAAAGCAGACACAGAATAGGAGTAAGCTCAGGAGCACAGGTTTTGAGAACAAGTGGAGAAATACCACCAGGACCTGGATCTTTCTTGGCATCAAACTGCTGAAAAGACTTCTGACATCCTTTTGACGGAAGAGCACAGGAGGCGTTGAATAAAGTGTACCGGGAACGGTAGGAGGTGATTCATCAAGATCATCAACACACGGGTTAGAAGAAAAGTAGGATGTTACACTGGTGCGTAAAATTTAACGACCAGTCAGGTTTTCACCTGTACCTTCTCACAGGAGTGGCCTGGATATGGGAAAAGCATACCAAAGGAACCTCGTGAGGTACAGAAATGATGAAGGAAACAACACCGACACAACAACGGAAACAAAACGGTATAGAGGGACTTTATTCAGAAATGGCAACATAGCACTGGCTGCCATGATACAGATGCATCACTGCCAAAGATGGAACAAAGGGAAGAGGTGGTCCTCAGTAGGAGATATGGCCACCCCAATGTCGATGCAGGCTTTGCACCGACTATCCATACTTAGAACAATGTTGTTGATAAGTTCTTGTGGTAACATCGTCCATTCCTCTGTCAGCGTCATCTTCAGCAGGTTTTTTCTGGTGGGTGTGGATGTGCCGCTAGGCGTCTCCCCAGAGCATCCCATATGTGTTCGATGGAATTTAGATCGGTAGAACGGGCAGGCCAATGTCCTCACTTTCCAAAAGCATATCAACCGCTGCAGTGAGATGGGGTGTGGCGTTATCATCCATAAACACGAACTCGGGGCCAATGGCACCTCGGAACAGACACACATGGGGAAGGATTACCCAGTACAGTTGTGTACGTCCATCCAAGATAACGCCTCCCCAGACGAGAACACCTCGACCGCCATATCGATCCCTTTCAGTGATGTTTGCGGGGTGATGCCGTGTGCCAACCTCTCGCCAGATTAGCTGACGTTCAGAATCGCTGCTGAGACTGAATCTATTCTCATCAGTAAAGAGTACCTTAAGTAAAGATTTTGTGATTGTAACCTTTAGAAATAGTGTTGGTCCTTAAGTTTTGCACACTAGTGTAGTAGGTCAGCTTTATCTTTAGCTGAGGTGCAGTTGTACCATACAGTTTTGATAGCGGTGGGAACAGAGATGGGCAAAAGTTGCGGCCAATAGCTCTGGCAAGAGACCAGAATGATCGGCTACCATTTGGACAAGAAGCAAGTTTTCTACTCTTAGCCTGTTCGAAGTCTAGTTTGGATTGATTAATAACTTTTTTACAATTGTTGTGGGCTTTGGTGTAGGCAGAAACTGAATCTAGGGATTTGGATGGAAGCCACTCGCGATATGCGACATTCTTATCTTGAACAGCCTTAGCACATTTATTAGAAAACCAAGGTTTAGTAAAGGACGAGATTTTAAGGTGGGGTGAGAGATAAAGGATGTCATCCTTAGAAGAATAAAATGTGACACCCTGGTCACCCGGAACATTAGTTCAACTATTGTATATTATATTCGTGAACCACGTGTGTTCTCTGGTCGATATGCTTAATTTGCTGGAAAAAACACATTTACATTCCCTGGGGGAGGGGGAATTTGCTATCTACTCCTGAGACCGACAGACTAACTTTCATATACACAAGGTATATGAAATAATATTGTGTGTATTGTGTCTGTAAATTGCGTGTGTTCTGTGGTCGATTTGCCTGTTTTGCTGGAAGAAAAACTCCAGTTTTTGTGGCAAAACCCTTGCTATCTATGCCTGAGACCGACGAACTCAGCCACGGAGTGAAAAAGCCCATAAAGGTTCCTCGCGTCATCGAGGGGATTCATACCCAGGCATTTTTTCACCCGGTATGGGGAGGACGGTGACGATGCCACTGTGCTATTTCACTGACACAATCTGAGAAAATATTGATATCAGAAGATTTGAGTGGCGCCACCGTAGCCAGGTGGGCAGGAGTAGCAGTGCGTAGCACAGGCTTCTTAACAGGTTCGAGCCCGTGACCACCAAATACGGAGGATGCGGAAAGGTCAGGGAATGACCACCGCATATCCCAGGAGCAATATGGCCTTAGTTGCTAATTATTATTATTATTATTATTTTAGGGTTGCCCGTAATTAAATACATTAACCCGTATTTCTGTCTGTAAATTGCGTATGTTCTATGGTCGATTTGCCTGTTTTGCTGGACGAAAAAACCCCAGTTACTGGGGAGAAAAACCTTGCTATCTACGCCTGAGACCGACTAACTCAGCCACGGAGTGAAAAAAGCCCATTAAAGTTCCTCGCGTCATCGACGGGATTCGAACCCAGGCCTTTTCCACCCGGTGTGGGGAGGACGGTGACGATACCACTGTGCTACCCGCGCAGACCCTTAGTTGCTAATGCTCCTAAAAACCAAATAACAACAACAGAAGATTTGAAACACTAATCCAACCGAGAAAAAGAAGAAAAGAAATCTCGCCGATTATCCCATTTTGCATACTTGTAATGCCAAACAACACGAGGTTGATAATGGCCACGAGAGAAAGGTTCCATTGGAGAAGAAACCATCACCAAGTTGTGATCCGAGATGCCTAAAGGACCATTCACTTCGATTGTGTATGGATAACTCCTGTGCACCATATATAAACTCCTATCGAGTGGGTAACTCATGACGAGCAGTGTATTTATTTTATTTATCTGTTTCCAAACAGAAAAGCACAACGTTTCGGAGGACCCTACTTCTTCATTGCACATCACAAAATATAACAAAAAATGAATTTGGTAAATTTCTCGCTAAAGCAATCTGGTTTAACTAAATTGGGAGAGTTGTTAATTATCAGTGCAAAGCAGCGCTCTTTCAAATGACTTCAACAGGCTTCAATAGCCAGAAAGTGGCAACTATGTTTTAATGCAGCAGAATGCAAGCTATTATGCTTGGGAAATAACAACCACAAAATAACATATATACTTGGCAAGGTTGAAGTAAAAACAGTAGAGGAAGAAAGGGATTTGGGAATAACGATACGGGCAGGTATAAAGTTCATTGAACAGTGTAAGTAGACGACCAGGAAAGCCCATGGTGCCATACAATCGCCTGTAGAGACAGATAGATCACAGTCCACTGTGTAGGCAATTGTTGGTTGGTTGGTTGGTTATTATAAGGTTTAGGCGCATCAGCTCTAATGGGTAGCACAATTGGTATAATCATCGTCCTCTTCGCACCGGGTGGAAAAGACCTCACTTCGAATCCCGTCGATGACACAAGGAATTTTTATGAGGCTTTTTCGCAACTTGGCTGAGTTAGACAGTCTCAGGCGAGGGTAGCATAGTTCTTTTCTCCTGGAAACTTGGGTTTTTGATGTGAAACATCTATAGCGGCACCTAACAATGGAATGTAACGAAAATTCAAGAAATTGTTGACAATTATTTGTATTGTTGCAGTTATATGACAAATATTTGTATTGTTGCAATCATATGACAAATATTTGTATTGCTGCAAATCATACTTCTTGCAGTAACTGCAGGAAGTATGATTGTGACGCCATATTATTCAACAAATGGCTACAATTATATATCCTAATTAGGCTACTGGCTTGGATTTCGCTAACCTCTTCCAAGCCAAGGATGTTTCACATAAAATATATTTCGTGCGTACAGGCTACACAGCAAACAGACAAATTGACCAACCACAGAAAACTCGCAATTTACATACATAATTCTTGCGGTGCAATATGATCTAAGACGCTGATGCACGAACATCAATCAACAACAACGTCTTATATAATGTCCGTAAATTTCGTGCGTTCTGTGGTCGATATGCTCTTTGCTGGACGAAAAACCAGAGTTTCCGGGGGGGGGGGAGGAACTATGCTACTCTAGCCTAAGACCGAGTAACTCAACCTCATTGTGAAAAGACCCATAAATTCTTACGAGACCTGCGTTCGAATCGCGTCATTGACGGCACTCGAACTTAGGTCTTTTCACCAAGCTGTCACCTATGCTCCCCACGAAAGCTAAGGCACTTATAAGACCACATTTGGAACAATGTTAAAGAATCATCTGAAAAAAAAGACATTGAGCTTCTTGAAAGGGTTCAAAGACGGGGTAACTCGCATGATGAGACCCGAAAAAGGGCAAAGGTTTGAGGCAAGCCTCCGATTATGTAAGCTACAGAGCTTAGCAACAAGGCACCTTAGATTTAGAGGTGACCTGATTGAGGTTTATAAGGCTCTGAGAGGGGCTAGTAAAATGAATGATAGCGGAATTTTCACTGTTATAGAGAATTCCAAAAATAGGGGCCATAAATTCAAACTGCAGGGGAAGAGGTTTAGATTATATTGTATGGAGTTTTCTTTTAGCGAGCGAGTCATTGATTGCTGCTAATAATTTGAGAAATTTAAAGGTCAAATGGATAGTGACCTACGTAAGGAGGGAAGTGCATAATTTGTATTTCCTTACCTACTTTTTACTTTTTTCTTGGGTGGTGGCGATGCAGCAAAAGCCTGTGGCTTCCTTGTCCTACACTGCCCTACCATTAATATTCAGACACCTGCCTTTAGACATAAAAAGGGCTTTTATTGTGTCATTTAATATTTTTTGCTGAAACCTTTTGCTGTTATGACAGCCTTCAATCTTCGCGGCATACTCTCAACCAACTTTTTATAAATGTCATGGGGTATGTTCCTCCACTCGGCCTTTAACGCAGCCACCAGTTCGGCCTCGTTCTTTGGGCGATCTCGACGTGCACGTCCTCGTATTGGATCGAGCGGTACTCGATCCAATACATCACAAAGATGCTCGATAGGGTTCAGATCAGCACTCTCGGTTGGCCAATCCAACTTTTCCACACTCATATCCTCAAACCACTCCGTTTTCGACTCCAGCAGTATGGCATGGCGAGTTGTCTTGCTGATACAGGTATGGACCTTCCCCGCAGTATTGCCATAATGTTGGAAGTACATAATTGTGTAGAGTGTCCTGGCATTGCACAGCATTCGTGGTTTTGTCGATAACGACTAATGGGCCCAAGCCAAACCATTAAAGGATGCCCATACCATGACTCTGCCTCCACCAAACTTCATTGTTGGGAGAATACAATCAGGAAGGAACTGTTACCCTGGCATTCGCCACGCCCAGGAACGGCCATCAGACTGGTAGAGTGCGAACCTCGACTCGTCTGACCATAGGACTGTTTTCCACTGCTCTACCGTCCAGGATTCCCGCTCCTTACACCATGTTAATCGGCGTCTAGCATTTGTTGAGGTCATAAATTCTGTTGAACGTGTCATCTTGCATGCCCACTTTTGCAATTGTCTGTTCGAAGCCCAGAGTGCATATCTGGGCAGATTCTGTCACACGTCACAGAATCTATAGCAGATTCTGTGACGTGCTGCATGCATAGAACCTGTTTCCTCATCCATGGAGGGGTGTCCGGATATTAATGGTAGGGCAGTGTACATGGCTAATACTAATACTGGTACTAATATTTCGTTAGGAGGATCAGATTTTTCTGCGTACTATTTTATCTACTTATTATTTGCTATTAGTAGTCAAAATAGACAAAAAAAAAAAAAAATCAGCTTCTTCTCACGCGAATATGGCTATTTATTATATCATTGTGTATGTGGGGGAGAGCCTCTTTCTGTACACAGCTACACTCACTGGGCAAAAATTAGAAACCTTTATTCTGAATCAGTATCTAGTAGTAATCAGTATCCAGTATCTTTTGCCCGATTTACAGTGCGTACATGACGTGGCATGGATATGTCTGAGGGTATATATCTCCAGAGTTGACTATTCTTTCATTCGGATATTTGTCAGTTGCTGTATGTGGCCAGTACTGAACTGCGAGGCCGAATTGCCCTTTCTAACATATCCCAGACGTTTTCAATTGAATTCATATCTAGAGAATTAGTCGGCTAGGGTAGATGTTGGAAATCTTGAGAATGTTTTTCGAACCATTCTGATACAAATTCTGCACGGTAGATAATTGCGTCGCCATTTTGAAAGAATCCATCACAATACGGTAAAAACGAAGCACTCCAGGATGCAGAATAGATCCTCAGATCTATCAATGCCCTGCGTGAGATTTTTTGGACGCTATACAACTTCCTGTTAAGTCTGTGCATTACTGATACAGTTTTACTATATCGTTCAGATTTCAGTTATCATGCATTCGAATGAAATTATTCATTCGAATGCACGATAACTGAAATCCGAACTCTTCCGAATTGCTTAAATCGGAACGTAAGATTGACTTTATATTGCGAGTTGAGATTTGCGGCAAATAGACAAATAGAATTTTCGGGGACAATATGGCCCTAGCAGCCTATGTGTCGTTAAACTCAATAATAACAACAACAACAGCGGGGAACTTTGCGCCCCCTAAATTTTGGCGCCTGTGCGGCCGCATCGCTCAATCGTCCTTGAAGCCGGCCCTGGCAGGATGAAGTTGGCCAGACATGACAGAAAAATATTCATTGGAGATAACATGATTTCCATAGAATAAGTGACAATGGACTTTTTTAATGGAGAGAACTGGCTATTCAGCTTGACTTCTTTTTTGCCTCTAGTCTCCCTACTATTCTCCATCTCAAAGTAATCGAAGTAATAGTACATGCAGAAACAATATTATGGAATCAGTTCCAAATTGCGTATGCTGTCTGTCGAAGTCTGAGGCTGTCCTTGTATTACCTCCACGCAGGATGACCATTATTTGCTCCTAATTGCTACGCGTCACAGGCACTTCAAAGCACAGCAACTTCCTTCAGAGCTTGCGGAACCTACAAGATTTGAAACCAGTCATACAGTCTACAAAAGGCTTTATGAGAGGAGTCTTTATGCATGACAATCTTTGCTTGTTCGATATATAGAAGAACCCGTTTTATTTGAAACCGACAGCAAGTCGACTAGACCCGAGAGAGCAATGATCCAAATTATGATATTAGGGTCCCCTGTGAATGATTACATTTACTAATTTATTTATTTTGTCTGTAAATTGTGTGTGTGTTCTCTGGTCGATTTTTCTGTTTTGCTGGACGAAAAAACCCGTTTCTGGGGGAAAAAAACCTTGCTATCTACGCCTGAGACCGATTAACGCAGCCATGATGCTTTCAATCGAATTTTCAATCGAACACATGGAGCAAACGGTTAACCAAATCCCATCCTGCTAACATTGCAGAAAGAGACATATGTGGAGACAATGTTTAATGGTATGGGCTATAATCACTGTAAAAGGCCGTCCAGGGTATAAGGTATTGAGATAAACACTTGATCCCTAGGTTCGCTTCCGTTAAAGAATGAACTTAAGGATCAGGCATCCCAGATATACTGTATCCAATATCTGAGGACATATCTGGGAACATATGTTTGAACATATGCCATCGGATGCCGCGGAGATTTAAATCTCCCCTTTAGGGTCAAGACCGAAATCCAAGGATGTGCTGGCCCCAGGAACTCTCTGCATGGTATTGATGTCCTGAAAAAAGAATTGGTTCCCCATTTTTCTGAAGAAGGTTCAATGGTATAAATTATAAATGGATAATTATGTATATAACTTATATTTGTATATATGAATGTACACCCCCTAGTTAATAGCTGTAAGCGGATGTCTCTTAGGAGAAAATAAAGATAATAATAATAATAATAAAATATTTGAATAACTTTCTTGTGTGAACTTTTTTTGGAATTTTCTAACCAACCAAAGGAGTAGAGGCTATTTATTGACTTATCGAAGTAAAGCCCGAAAGGAGTTTTCCTTCATAAAGGAAAGAAGTATGCATCCATTTTGATATCTTATTTAGCACACTTAAAAGAAAATTACGAAAATATTAAGTTACTTTTGGGAAAATACCAGTAAAGGGATCATGGTTGGTGGTGTGTGGAGATTATAATGCTATGTGTCTACTACTCGGCCAACAAACTGGCTACACAAAAATTCCATTACTTTCCGTGCCAGTAGGATAGTGGAGCAAGAAGCGAACATTAGAAAAGTGTGGTCACGAAGATCGTCCCTGACACCAGGTTCAAAGGATATTGAAGAGGAGCCACTATTAGATCGAAATAAAGTGCTCTTACCTCCTCTCCGTATATTAAGCTAGGTTTAACGAACCAGTTCGTCCAAGCCCTCAATAGAAAAAGAAATTGTTTAAAGTACGAGGGATGCTCAATACAGAACGATCATAATTTTTTTTCACAACATACCTTTATTAATCATTCATATTTTGATGATGGTCCTTTTCAAAGTAGTCCCCATTTGATGAAACACGCCTACTCCAAAGTTTCTGCCATTCTTCAAAAACACAGTGGAAGCTATTTTTTGACATGAGTTTGAGAATAGCTTCCGATGTCTTTACATCTTCTTCTGACGACTGGAAACTCTTTCCTCGCTTTTGCTTTTTTCTGTTGGCGATGACGTAGACTTCGAAACAGAGCTTTGCTGCTTACTCTCTTGGTCGAAACAATGAAGCCAGTGGCGGCTCGTTACTCTTATGTATGGGGGTGCTGCTTCTTAAAGTTACATTAAATTGCCTTGGTTATAAGACATGTAGACATACCCTTCAAAATCAACGATCAAATCGGCACTGCTCGCTCTGTAGTTCCTTTAACTCGTTTTGTCACCTCTAAAAGGTGCGTATTGGCAAATTGCCAATGGCAACCCACTGACCAGGCACTAACTCAACCACTGGGAGCAAAATGTGGAACTGTCTAGCGCACAGTTCCGCCTACGGTTAAATACAATGTTGAAAACGATTTCATGTTTTTATTCCTTTATTATTGAAATGATTATTGGAAATAGTTGTTTTCCCATGAACCAAAGACCTTAGGCTATGGTCGAGCCTAGATGGCCCGGTATTTTATTTTATTCTTCTTCTTTTTTTTTTTTTTTTGATTATTGGAAATAGAGGATGACTATATTATATGCGGGACCTGTTAATAAAAATATTCATTGTGTTGCACTGTTCTTCACAAAATTTTATATAACTCCGTTGACTGTCTATTTAGATTTAAAACGCTGCAGTTCCGCAGTGCCTACTACGAGCCGCCCCTGGATGAAACCATGTCTCATCTGCCGTTATCACCTTGTGAAGTTGCGGAAACCCCCAGTGCCGCCAGACAAAAACACTACGTGTAGAACCTCACCATCTTCAGTAGCCATCCATTGCAGTTCCTGACAAACCTTCATGCGAACTTGCTGTTGCTCAGGTGTGAGTAGTCTTGGAACCCAGCGTGCACGTGTCATATGCAAACGGTCAAGGAGAATATCGTGCGTGCTTCCTACTGATATTCTCAACATCTCTGCCAGTTGAGTTACTGTTATACGACGATCTTCTCTCACGATTACAGAAGTAGTGTTTAAGATTTATGTGGTGACAGCAGTGGTTGGAACTCCAGGACTGCTAATTTTTAATTACGTCCATTTTTAAATAGACTGCGAGCTGTGCTCTATGGAAGCCTAGATTCCCCATAAGCCTCTTTTAACATCTTATACGCTTCAGCTGGTGTTTTCTTGAGACGGATACAAAATTTAAGAGCAGCATATCCTCGCGTGTCACGTCCATTACGTACGCGAAACTGAACAGGCATAAACTTTACCGACTTCCAAGGTCACACCGTGCGCACGAGTCAACTGCGCAGTTGCTATGTGATGCAGCTAGGTTTGGTCTCAAATTCCTCAGCTCAACTAGAAATAGTAAGTAGTACGGTTGTTCATAAAAAAATATGATCATTCTGTATTGAACAGATCTCGTATGTTTGCATTAAATTTCCATCGGTTACATACTAAATCTGCAAATCAGCAAGCTGGTGCTAGAGTGTATCTGAAGAATCCATGAACCGAATTTGAAAGAGACTCTTCTTGCACTCTCATCTCAACTATTTCCCAGGAACTTTAGGTACTTTAAATGAAGAGCAGGGACAAAGATTCCATCAGGATATAAATTTAAAAAATAATAATAAAAAAATAAAAAGTATCTTGCAGGGAGTAATCTCAAAGGAATGTCAAACTAGATTGGGTTGGGGCTCAAGTTTAACCCAGTCTGGTGTGTAAGAAATCCAGTTTGCGGCCATCTACGGTTGATGCGTGTAGCATTTGATATTTCTGTTTTTAAGTATTTTATTTGTATTCTTGTATAAAAATAATATATTTGTAAAATCTGTAAAAATACAATATAAGCCAGAAGCAAGAAGCTTACAATAATACACTACATGAAGTAAAAGCTTTATTCTCATTCCAATTAACCCTCGTGGATGGCACAGTTGGTAGAATCGCCGTCCTCCTCACACCCGTAGGTCATCAATCGGACAAATCCCCAATGATGCAGGGAATTTTTATTGGCCTTTTTCACAACGTGGTCGAGTTAGTCGGTGTCGAGCGAGGTCAGCATGGTTTTCCTCCATGAAAATCGGGTGTTCCGTCCAGCAAACAACAAATCGAGCACAGAACACACGTAATTTACAGACATATTATACATTACGCAATATGGCCTAAGTTGCTGATGCGCCTAATATCTTACGACCAACCAACACCATTCATACCTTACATGAGATATCATACAACGCTTAGGAAGGCTGTAACCAAAAAGGATCTATCCGGGTAGCGGCTGACAGCTGAACAAACTTATACGTACAATAGAGCTGTAAAGAGAATGCCTTTTGTGAGCGGTGGAGAAAGTCATTTGATTAACGTACCTCCTATTAATAACGTAGAATTTTTAAACTGCTATACAGTTCCATCTTCATTGTACTTACCCTAAATTAGGTTATACTTTATTGATGGTGATGCAATTCAGAAATAATCTCGCATGGAACGTTATTTTTGCGGTATTAAAAACTCAGTTCACCTGACCTACTCTAGCAAGTTGAAAATGTAATGCCTGACTGCAGTTAATGACTTGAATATCGGTTAATTTATTTTCGCTATTTAAATAATTTAATTCAATTATTCACTTCTATAGATTAAAAAAAAAAGAATAAATAATTTAATATATTCTATTCCATTTAAATAATTATCGTTACTAATAAGGTCAATTTGTTAAAACAAAATGATTAATCGGACATTAAACTGGAATCTGCATGTAAACCAAACGATGACTGTCTAAGTTGTAAACAGACATCAAGTCTTGCAGAAGACGTCACGCACTAACAAAAACAAAGAAAGCAGACGTTCTTCAAAGTTATTGATGGCTTTCACGCTTCCATTCACTAACGACTCTATAACACAGCAATAAAAATAATGCATCTAATCAGTCTATCTTTTCTGAGTGTTAAATACTCGAAGGCACAAGCGAAGTTCCGTTTTTAAATCATCTTTTGAGAAGCTCCTTACACGACAAGGTGGGGTCTTTTTTAGTGACAGAAATGCTATGAAAATAACACCCATCGCGTCACAGACATGACTTTCCTGACCAAAGACAAATTTATTTCAACAAGGCAACCGTGATGGCAATGTTCCATGACTAGCCTTATTTTATTTCTAGTTTAAAAATTCTGCAGCCATGATTCAACAGTCACAATGCTAGTTATAACAAAATAAGAAACAGTTTTGTCCCAAGTAAAACAAGCTTCTCTTTGCTGAGAGGGAAAGTGAGCAGCATATCTACACTCGTATTTAAAAATTTAAACAGTGTATGTACCGTTTAAAATGTATGCCTTTTGACATAGTCCCATTAGCTGGTCTGCCAGAATTAAGGCAAAAGGTGGCCATATTAGCACACGTACAGAATACGTCGTGGCATGTATTCTTCTAGGTGTCTGGCTCCAGACTTCATCATTCTTCCATCACAATAGTTGTCAGCTGCTGTATTGAAGTCAATAGAGAAATGCAAAGCCGAACTGCTCTTTCCAAGAAATCCCAGACATGCAAGTGGATTCAGATCTGGAGAATTAGGCAGCCAGAGCAGATACTAAAAAAACCAAACTATTATTTTTAGGCCACCCGAATAATTAAATTCATCTGCCGTGCTGTGTGTCATATGTCTGTTAATTGCATGTGTTCTATGGTCGATTTGTCTGTTTTGCTAGACGAAAAACCCCCAGTTTCTGGGAGAAAAACCTTGCTATCTACGCCTGCGACCAACTAACTCAGCCACGGAGTGAAAAAAGCACATTAAAGTTCCTCGCGTCATTGACGGAATTCGAACCAGGGCCTTTTCCACCCGGTGACGATACCACTGTGCTACACGTGCAGACCGCCAGAGTAGATACTGCAAATCTTGGGGATGTTTCTTGAACCATTCAGATACAAATTTTTGTATGTGGACAGTTGAGTTGTCATCTTGAAAGAATCCATCGCAATCTGGATAAAAATGAAGCAATGCAGAATGAAATAGGTCCGATAAGAAGAAAGATATTCATTTGAGCTAACACGACATTTTAAGTACTGTATAAGCGGGAGCATTCCGTACCAACAGAACATACCCCATTCCATGATATCACCTCTAGTTGCTTGATTTTTTTTTTTTTTTATGTAAACCCCAAACACAAGAGGTATTAGAACCTATAGTACTTAGTACCGTGCTTGGGTTGGAGGTTGAGAAGACGAAAGAAGATATTTGTTGACATTGGACTTGAACTTCTGTAGATTGTAATTTTCACGAAATACGTATGAAGGAAGGTTGTTCCAGAAAACGGCAGTTGAATGAATAAACGAGGAAGATGAAAAGTTGGTTCTGTGAGTTTGAAGTTGAACATGGATGTTGGCTGGTGGCGGCACGTGTTCGGACTGTTTTGAAAGAGAGAGCGGGAATTATAGAAGCCAATTCAGAAGAACAGTGCCCATGGAAGTATCTGTAGAAGAGGCATGCAGCAGAAACAGTACTTCTATGAGAAAGCGAGTGGACAGACTCTGTTAGAGATGAATCATTAATTAACCTAACTGCCCTCTTCTGAATGGAATCAAGAAGCCTGAGAGAGGTTTTAGGGGCACCACCCCAGATGTGGGAACAATATTCCATGGTAGGGCGGATTTGGGATTTATACAGAATGAGCAGCTGTTTGGAAGAAAAGTAACGCCGAGAGCGAAAGAGAAAGCCAAGTTTTTTAGATGCAGAGGAAGCAATATTTGTAATGTGCTTGTGCCAAGAGAGATTAGAAGTCAGGGTAATTCCCAAAAGAGATATATCATTTTGCCTAGAAATCAGAGTGTCACCAAAGATAAGCATAGGAGCAGAAGAATGCGAGATATAAGACAAGACTGAGTTTTAGAAGGGTTGAAATCAACTAAGTTGTCTTTGCCCCACTGGAGAATTACCTAAAGATCGGCATTTAAGGAATTGGTAGCAGATTTTCGAGAAGTTGAAGCTGATTGGGCAGGGCAAGGTTTCTCAAAATGGAAAGTGGAATGCAATGTGCTATCATCGGCAAAACTATGGATAGGATTTCCAGTCAATGGAAGAAGGTCATTCATATACAAGAGGAAAAGAGTGGGGGAAAGAACTGAACCTTGGGGGACACCGGCATTAGTGGAGAAGTTAGAAGACAGAGAACCATCTACCATCACCCTCAGTGAGCGAACAGAGAGAAAACTGGATAACCAATTACAAAAAACAGTTGGCAAACCATAAGATGGAAGCTTGTTTAGACATTTAGGCCAAACACGATCGAAAGCCTTTGAAATGTCAAGAGCAACTACTTGTGTTTCACCGAACCTTTCCATTGAATTAGTCCATAAATGGGTAACATAAGCCAGAATATCACCAGTGTAATGACAATGACGGAATTCATACTGGCGATCATTGATCAGACGGAAGGTTTCTAGGTAGTTTAAGAGTTGGCTGTTAATTGATTTCTCCATTACTTTAGAAAGAGTAGAAGTAATTGCAATGGGACGATAATTGGATGGGAGGGATTTGTCACCCTTTATAGGAACTGGCTGGATGTGAGCAAATTTCCAAGCAGAAGGAAAAACACCTTTGGAATAAGAAAGTGAAAAAAAGGCGGCAAAGAATAGGAGTAAGTTCAGGAGCACAGGTTTTGAGAACAAGTGGAGAAATACCATCGGGACCTGGAGCTTTCTTAGCATCAAGATTCGTCAAAATCCTTGATTTTGAAGCACAGCCTTAGCACATTTATTGGACAACCAACGTTTAGATAAAGGACGAGATTTTAAAGTGGAGTGTGGGATAAAGGATTCCATTCCTGCAAGAATAATTTCACTGACACGATCTGAGCAAATGTTGACATCAGAAGTTTTGAAACAGTAATCTGACCAAGGAAAAGAAGAAAAGAAATCTCGCAGGTCATCCCATTTTGCATTCTTGTAATGCCAAACAAGACGAGGTTGGGAATAGCCATGAGATAAAGGCTCCATTGGAGAAGAGACAATCACCAAGTTGTGATCTGAACTGCCTAAAGGACCTCTCACTTCGACCGTGTAGAAGGGTTGTTTGTGAGAAAAAGATGAAGCGTGTTGGCTGTATGATTAGGATTGTCCGGTATTCTTGTAGGTAAATGAACAATCTGTTCAAGGTCACGTCATCTCGACCAGCTGGGTCGGTGTGACTAGAAAACGGAAGTCAGCTGGAGTTGTGAACATTAAAATCACCAAGGAAAATTATCTCACTGTTAGGAAAGTTGGACTGGAGAAAGTCAAGTTGCAAAGAGAGAAAGCCAAAGAGCTCCAAGTGATTAGTGGAGTTGGGAGAACGGTAGAGACAACAGATGAATTTGACACAATGAGGTAGAGAGATTTTAAGCCAGAGAAGATCGAAGAGAGGAGATTCCAAATTGCCAAGTCTCTGACAGGGAATATCGGAACGGACATATGCACATGTACCACCTTTGAGGTGAAAGGAATCATACAGCGAATAATTTGGGCATCTGAGATGAGCAGTAGTTGAATCAACCGATAACTCAGATTCTGTCAGAAAAAGTACATGGGGTTTGGCAGACTGCAAGTGGAAATGGACATCGTTGAGACCACGTGTATTTGTGAAATGAACTAGTGCTTGGGAGGTTTAGATATTTTCGCAGATAAGCTTGCTCTATTAGTGTGACAATTCATGGTGTATTCAATAGTAAGAAAAAGTGAGTGGGACCTGCTGTATGAAGTAATGAAATTTTTGAGTATAGCGTACACATGATAAGAATATACCCAGATCCTTGACATAACGTGGCCTCGATATGCCCCCCCCCCCCGCATACACACTACTCGGACTCCCACCAGTCACTATCTGGCACAGTAGAGGTAGCAAGATTATACACTAGCTCATCCGGAAGCCTCCTAGGGAGTTACCAATAGGTTCGGCCCGGTGTGCTAACTAGCGGCCGGCCTGCGAACACCGTTTTAGAGCTGTATCCTCGAAATGTAAGGAATATTGGATCTCGCCACGATGTTCATCATAACCTCAAAAGTCATCAATCATACTGCATAATGGAAGAGATGGGGAAGTGTTGATCGGAACTTAGTTCTAGAGACTAAACATGGGTTCCACCACTTCAAGCCACCAATAAGCAAAGTGGTGGTATTGCACCGGTTGATGAGAGTCATCTACCACCTAGTACTGCCTGGTAACATTGAGGGGCGGCATTCCTCCATGTGGTGTGGGCGCCACACCTCGACCCCTGCTTACGTTGGTTCACACCTGGGTGGTCACCCACCACGTACTTATGCATGGAGGTTATACCCACGATTACTAACAGTCCCACCATCGTGAAGGTGCAAGCAGAGGATTTGGCAGTCACAAACCGTCCGGACTTCGCCGAAATTGGGTCCACTTGACTTGAGTATCACCCGAATATCAGTTCCATCAGTGTTTTAGACTCCCAGGTTGCAAGTACTGCTTGTCTGGCATATCTGAGAGAATGTCTGTGACAACCTCAAGGACCCGTTGTTGTTGCTATAGGATTTTTGGTGCATCAGCGACTTAAACCGTATTGTGCAGTATAAAATGTGTCTGTAAATTGCGTGTATTCTTTGTTCGATTTGCCTGTTTGCTGAACAAAAAATCAGAATTTCTGGGAGGAAAAACCATTCTACCCTTCCCTGAGATCGACTAACTCAGCCACGTCGTGAAAACGGTCCATAAATATTCCTGGCGTCTGACAGGATTCGAACTCAGATCTTTTTCATCTGGTGTGGGGAGGACTACGATTCTACCAACTGTGCTACTCACGAGGGCTGGCGCATGAGTTGATTTGTTATTAGTATTAGCGATGCTCACATGGTGCAAGGAAGTCTTTGGCTTATGCTGCACCAGCCAAAAAAAAAAAAAAAAAAAAGAATAAAATAATAATTGGAAGAAAATTAAAAATAATAATAATAATTAATAAAAGAAAAGAAAATAGACAATCTACGCGTTTCCCTCCTCCAGTAGGTCACTAAACTTGGAATTTCCCCAAACTGTCACCCTTTACCACTCATGTAGGTAACTTATTCCAGTAATTTATAACTCGCTGGCTAAACTAAAACTTCCTGTAATCCAGTCTGAACATATGCCCCCGAAACTTGAATTTATCGCCCCTAGTTCTAGAATCATTTATAACCGGGAAAATTTCGTCCTCGTTCATTTTACTTATGCCTCTCAGAGCCTTAAACATCTCAATCAATATCTCCTCTAAGTTGTCTAGTTTTCGAAACTCTGCAACTCATATATTTGAAGTCTTTCATGTGGACGCCCTTTTTCCGATCTCACTAGGCAGGTTGCCGTCTTTAGACCCGTTCAAGATGCTCAATATCTTTCTTTAGGTGGTCTCCATACTTGAACACAGTATTCCAAGTATCCTTATCTCTACTAGGAAATGTTCGATAAATCATCGATAGGACACCATGGGCCTTTCTTGCAACATGACTACAATGCTCAGAGAACTTCATGTCTGACTGTATTGTAACACCCAAGTCCCTTTCCCTTCACTACTGGCTTTAGTTCAACTCTACCAAGTGTATAAGTTATTTTGGAGTTACTGTTCCCAAGGTGTAATACCTTACTTACACTTTGCTGAATTAAAGCACAGCTGCTATTTTTTTTTTACCTTCCGTGAAGTCTACTAGATCACTCCGAAAAAGCTCTACTTGGCGGTGATCATTAACTACTCTACCAATCTTTACATCATCTGCAAACTTAGACATCACGCTCTCTGTGCCTTCATCGATGTCATTTATGAAAATCAAAAACAACAGTGGTCCTAATACTAATCCTTGGGGAACCCCACTTCTTACATCAACCCAATCTCAGGAATAACTATTTATCACAACCCTCTGCCTTCTGCTTTGAAGGCATCCTGCTATCCATCTAAGGATTTTCCCTGTGATTCCAACCTGTTCCAGTTTATAAACTAATCGCTCATGTGGGAATGAGTCTAACGCTTTGCTGAAATCCAAATAAACAATGTCCAGTTTATTCCCTAAATCCAGCTCATGAGTGACCCCTCTCAAAACAGCTAACAAGATTTGTTAAACTTAACTTTCCGTTTACAACCCATGCTGAGATTCCTTCACAATTCCATTTCTAACAAAATGATCCTGAATTCCACCCTTGATTACTGCCTCCATGATTTTCCCTACTACTGAAGTTAGAGTGAACGGTCGGTAATTTCCCACTTCACTCTTAGGATCGCCCTTATGTACTGGGGATACATTGGCACTTTTCCAATCACTCCCGAGTCCAGTGATGCTCTCATATTCAGCCTCAGTGGTTCAATGCACTCACTTGCCGCCTCCCTTAAGATTATAGGGTATATGCCATCGACCCCAGAGCCTTATTGGCCTGTAGGCTCGAAAGTTTTTTCATTAAATACTCATGTGAAATTTCAATATCATTAATTACATATTTTTGAACTTCACTCCCATAATTTCTCTTTGACTTAAAGGGTTTTTCTTCTGTAAATATCAATGCACCGTCACTGTTGAGTTCATCTGCAATATCAGCTGGGTTATTTAATTTGTCCCACGTCCATTACATAGGGTCCGATCTGGTTTGTCCTTCTGTTCTTTGCATTTATATATGTGAAGAATTCCTTATCCCTTCTATTTGCTCTCTTTGCCAGCAATTTCTCATAATCTGACTTTGCCAGCCTAACCTTTTCTGTGGCACTATTACAGATCACTTTGCAGCTGCTATAGGTTTCAGTACTTTTTATTGCTCTGTAACTTTTCCATGCCGTCTTTTTCTGCTCAAGTAATCGGCAACTTCATTATTCATCCAACTTGGAATCCTCCTCGTGGAGTATTTTTAATGGTATATACGTATTCAAGGCTTCTGTGATTAATGTTTTAAAGGTTTTTTGCTAAATGTTTTTATACCATAATTCAATTGTATTCGCTCTCTGTGCCATATCTACCCAGTTAATAGAGGCTAAGTAGCACCTTAAGACATCGCAATTTCCTTTTCTGAAATTATAACCCATTCCTTTGCTTTTAACTACTGCTACCTCTCTTTCTTCATCGTCCACCGTAGAACTCCGTGATCACTTCCTGCAACTTGTAACAGGAAGTGATCACGGATTGTAAACACCAGACAGTCTGGATGCATGGCTTCATGAGGTTGACGCCACACTATCATTTGAGCAAAATGTGTATATGGAGACTTGCCAAACCACATGATCTTTTTCCACTGTTCCACAGTCCAGTCTTCGCGTTGGCGGCACCACTCCAATCGAATCTTTCAATTTTTAAAAAGAAATAAATGGCTTTCGATTAAGCACACAACTATCAAATCCTAGATTCTTCAACTCAGTACTGTAACAGAAGTCAGCATAATACTTTCAAGAGCCTTATCTCTTAACACGATCGACTCCAGAAATTTGTTTAACTCGTGCAAAATACAAGCATCTACTGTATTTCAAGCATTGGGGAAGGGGGGGAATAAAAATGTAACAACGATAGCAGTAACCTTTGTGTTCTACGAATAGGTAATTATAAATAAATGCTGGTATTTTGGTTCTGGGTATCTTGGTAACGGTTGACCACAGACATCTAAAAATCTACATAAACTAATGGTAACATCAGGTCAGGAATGCTGACAGTGCACGTTTTAACGGGTGGGGGAGCTACGATCGGTCACGTTACTTGAGCATGTTCATCGAAATCTTATGAGGAGATTTATTGGAAGGTTTCGCCTAAACCAAGCAAGGGGAAGCTAATTCTTGTGATAACGGATAATGAGAACCAGTAGTATAGCTACTGGTTCTCATTAACACAAAGTGATTTATGTTAAAAAATTAACATAAAGTGAGGCCCAGGGCTTTAAGGGGTTCCGCATTTTGCCTGATGTAAGAACATAGCAGAATAGGTAATTCACGAAAGAATGGTCAAACATTAGTATACTTATAGTATTTACAATACTAAAAAAATTCATAAAAATTGACCACAATAACCAAAAATGAAGAAAGGAAGCAAATTTTATACAGCTCTAACCAAAAAACGGAAAACAACTTCATTTGCCCATTCCTTTCACACCTTCCTTAAATTTAATCAAACTATCCAATTATGTGGAAGTTTATTCCAACGATTCATTACTGTTTGGCTGAATACAAATTTCAGCACATCTGAAACAAATTTCCAATTTAAATCCAACAGATCTATGTCCTTCATAAATGAAGTTTCCAAACCTGTATACCGTATTCCAGGGGACAGCATTATATAATGGAATAATCACAATTTGTCCCAATGTCTGACTGTATAATTACCCCTAGATATTTTTCATATTCCACTATTTTGATTTTAGTACTCCAAAAATCGTATGTTATCCTGGAATTACAACAACTCCGAATAAGAATTGCTCTAATTTATATAAAAGTCACATATGTGGCACGCTATCAAACTTTATTGAAATCTGAGTACATGATTTCAAAATAATTCTTTGCATCCAGTTCTTTTGTAACAACCTCATCAACCAATTGGATTTGTAAGGTATAACCTTTAACAAACCAATACTGCAATCGCCTTCCCCTCAATCTAAAGATGCTCTCATTATTATGGCCAAAAGGACCTCTTTTTCAGCTTCTTTTTCACAACGTGCTGAGTTAGAAGGTCTCAGATGATTGTAGAATGATTTTTTCTCTCGGAAACTCGGGTTTTTCATCGAGCAAACAGAAAATTGATCTCAGAACACAGAGTTTATAGACGGCCTTATTCGCTGGCTTAATATGGCCTTAGTCGCTGATGCTTCTAAAACCCTACAGCAACTACAACATATCATAAAATAATTTAAATGCAAGTCAGCAGTAGGCAGACTTCTGCTAACCTTATCTCTAAAACCTTCACGTAGATGCAAAAAATGTTTATTCAGTTTATCAGAATTCTGTCAAGGACCACTATTAGCTGCCATACTGAGAGAGTGACACGATAGTTAATATTTTTAAGGGCCCCTCAAATGATCCAAATTTTGCCCTTAAAAAACAAAATTGCGTTAGTTTTCATCGGCAAAGTTTTATAGACGTGGCCAATCAAGACATGGCATACATAAATAAAAAAAAAAGGATAAATTCATTGCAAAGACAGTCTGTAATGAATTCGTTCTTTAACAGACAGTTGGTATCAATAAATTTTATTTACGCTGAACGTTCTCCTTTTCAAAACTCGAGGGCAAATTTACCTGTTTTCCTACGCAACACCTAAAGAAGGGTGGGCCGAGTTGATCTAGAACGGTGAGCTTTAAGCGAAAACAAGTGTAAAAGGACATTAGTCTCCGGTAAAAATATGACAGTAGAACAGAATATTTACAACATGTTATATATATATAGTACAGTCACGAAAAAAATTTAAACCTTTTGCAACTGGTGTCAACCGATAATTAAACTTACGGTATGCAACTGTAAGTTGTCACATGGTATTATCACAAGTTTCTTGGGATTAGGCAAATACTGTACCCTTCCCTGGGGCTTCTTATTCGATCCGGTCATTGGAAACATCTTTCCAATTTTCAGAAAGGTGCTATTGTTGGAGCACGTTTAGTAGGAGCTACAATCGAGAAAATGAAGGAAATCATTGATATGTTGAAAGTAATCATTCCAAAAGTGTATAAGTGGAGAATGTTCCTCCAGTTTTAAAATGAATAAATGTGGCAGGAGACGGCAAGAATTTAAAGCGAATTGTGCGCCAGAATAGAAGGCCCGCATTGTGCAGATGCTGAAAAATTCAATTTAGACAAGGAAAGCGGGAGTTGAAGTATCTGGGATTTTATAGTCGTGTGCATAGTAGTAGGGTTTATTAAAAGTATCGGCAACTAAGGTCATATTGTTCCGTATATACTGTCTGTAAATTGGATGTGTTCTGTGGTCGATTTTCTGTTTGCTGGACGAAAAACCCGTTTCCGGAAGAGAAAAAAAATCATGCTACCCTCGCCTGAGACCAACTAGCTCAGCCAAGTTGTGAAAAGCCCCATAAAATTTCCTCACGTCATCGAGGACTCGAACTCTTGTGTGGAAAAATCGTGTGCATATACGAAAACCACTCGTTTCTGTACAAAATCGAAAAATTCCGCTGGCGTGGTGGCTCCAACTCTGGACTGTGAAACAGTGGAAAAAGATCATTGGTCTGATATGTCTGAATTTACACTTTTGCGCCTTTTTTCTACTCTTTGGTAGCATCAAATTGTAGCGTGAACTTCATGAAGCCATGCATCCAAACTGTCTCATGCCCAACATTCAGGCCGCTAGTGGTAGTATCATGGGTATGTTCTGTTGGGTATGTTCTGTTCACGGTATCATGGGTATGTTCTGTTCATGGTATGGGTATGTTCTGTTGGTACGAACTGAGTCCACTCATAACGTAAGAAGGTCGTCGTGTTAGCTCATGTGAATACGTTTTGTTCGTATTGGACCAACTTCACCCTGCATTGTTGCAATTTTATACGGTCGCGATGGATTCTTTCAAAACAATAACCCAGCTAACACCATGCAACAATTGTATTCGAATGATTCGAGGAAAATCCGACATCTACCCTGGCAGCCTAATTTTTTCCAACTGATAATGTCTGGGAATTGTTGGAAAATGTAACTCGACCAATTCTTTATAGACCATAAGGCAACTGACAAAAATCATAATGGAAGAATGGTGAAATTTGGAACTGGAGTCGTTGATACAAGTTGAATCAATGCCAAGACAGTCATGTGTAGTAAATGAGCATCGGGCAAAACAGTGGCAACCTCCAAGGCAGAATTCGTTGGTCAGGTAAACGGGAAATATATTGTGACAAAAAGGTGTCTGCATGGGTAACACAGTGGTATTGTAACCGTTCTCCCCACATCGTGTTGTAAAGGCCCGTGTTCGAATCCCGTCAATTACACGAGGAAGTTTAATGAGTTTTTTCACTCCGTGGCTGAATTAGTCGGTCTCAGGCGTAGATATCAAGGTCCCCCCCCCCAAGAAACTGAGGGGTTTTTCGTCCAGAAAAACGGGCAAATTGACCAGAAAAAACACAATTTACAGACACAGTACACATGGGTGCATGTAAGAAATTACCGAGTGACCCTAATATAATAGTTTGGCTTGTGAAAAAAGGTGGAATGGGAGCAGGTTGTGTCTGTCAGGAACAAAGGTTCACGATGTTGTAGAGCAGATATTTTTTTTAAGAGCACAAGAGGTAATACTGTTGTACACGTTGGCACTAATGACTTTAACAGATCTGCGGGCTTACTTAACAAGTACATGATAATGTCAAAAAAAAAAAAAAAAAAAAGTATGTTAGGATTATATTTGAAAGTGGCTGCATTTCTGCCCAGATACGATACGAGGGAGTATATAATGAGAGCCTTGCCAATCAATTCGGCCCAGGAGAGATCGTGCAAAGCACATGGAGTAGAATTTCTCTCAGCGTGGTTTGTGCTTGTTGACGAGCTCTTTGAATGGACAGTGGTTCAAGTCCGTGGCTACTAAATACGATTAATGTTTGTATTGATAATTTGCTGTGCACTCCTCTGACCTGGAAATATATCTTGTTTTAACAGGAGAAAATTCTCGTACAGGGATGGAATGCACTTAAATAGAAAGTTGCAAGAATATTTGTTGATGCTATCGAAGCAGTGTTAAGTGTGGAAAACTGCTACCGTACCTTGGGGGAATGCACAGATTGACAGACTAACAATAGCTGCAGGCAAAGGTGAAAGTGATTCTTGGACTTCTGCTGCTTCTACTGGAACGAGCAGCAGCGTGGAAAGCAAGGTGCCAGGGATTTCAAGGCCTACTAGGAACAAGTTAATACATGAGCTGTGTTTGAGTAACTAAAAATATGAACAGGTGCATTTATACTTGTTGTTGTAATAGGGTATTAGGAGCATCAGCGACTAAGGTCATATTGCTTCGTACATACTGTCTGTAAGTTGCGTGTGTTGTATTGTCGATTTTCCGTTTGCTGCATGAAAAACCCAAGTTTCAGGGAGAAAAAACCATACTACCCTCACACATATACTAGCATGTACAGCAATGCTAGGAGCATAATAAATAAATTTCGATGAATTTGCAGTGCTGGTCAAGACATCAAATGCGGATATTGTTGGGACATCAGAAACTTGGTGTAACCCAGATATAAGAGATGCAGAATTTGAAGATGGGGAGTACAATACGTACCGAAAGAACAGACAGAATAGGATGTGGGATGGGTTATTCTCTCAGTTAAGAAGCACGTAAAATCTAAGACAGAACATCCTGCCTTGAGTTTTAACAGGTGACTTGAACAGGACGTTTAAGGCTTTGAAAGATTTGAGTAAACTAAATGCCGAAGGAAGTTTTTAGCTTTCACGTGGGAAAAGCTTACACAAGGGGGCAGTGGCGTATCCAGGTATCAATGTAAGGGGGGGGGGGACAAAGCGAACAGGCTTTTGAGTTTTTTTTTAGAACGCCTCCTGCGTTCTGTTTCTTTAATTTCAAATTTTTGGTTAGGGGGGACATATGCCCTCTCTGCCCACCCCTGAATACTCCCTTGCAAGGGGGCATTACTGAGGAGGGATAATAATTATTATATTATTATTAATTATTATTAAAATCAGTTTATTTTCCAAGAAACCTTGGGTCACCCTGGGATGGCTCTGTGCCAGAAGGGTGTGAATATTTACAGACTAAGGTGCGAGGAACACAATGTACAATAAACAAGAGTACATGCGTGCTCGATCCGAGACTTTTTACAGGATTAAATATACAATAATATACAAAACATACAGTAATATACAAAATATATGATTTCATGAAGACAAAAAGTCTTTGTCATATATAAATAGGCAAGTTTAAAAAAAAAACAAAAAAAACACACAGTCAGTTATGTCCACGAGCAGGTGAGTATTATATATTCATTATCTGGTAGCAGTTCTTGAGGATTTCCTTCCTGTAGGGCTTGTCTTTACAGAAGCTATCAGGATGGATCCTAAATTTATTGAAGATTCGAAGACAATTGGCTGGAAACATGTTCCTCAGGGAATCAATGCTTGACAGTGTAAGACGCAGAGGGAGACAGGAGTCGGGGGTACTCCCCTCTTGCCCTCCTCGGGCCAGAGATTAATGTGGATACAGATGGAGCATCAATTCGCCTCGTTATAAGTCGTGCAAGCGTGAGGACATTTTTTGTCATGATGCTATGTCTCCAGGGAGTGGTGCACAGATTTGCTTGTAGGATCGATCTTGAGATAGTTAGGGGGTGGCCTACCACCCTGTTCATCCATCTAAGCAACCAGTACTCTAAACTGAGATACTTCTGAAGGTATGAGGGGGGGGGGCATATGACCAAATTTCTGAACCATAGAGAGGAATCGGCGTAATACACTTGCGAACTGGATGTTCGAAATTCTTCCTTGGATCAAAAAATTTGCCTGACTGTTGAAATAAACTTCCGTCCATTCTCTTGGAGTTTGGAACTGTTTATAAATTTAAGAAGGGATTGGGTAAATACTGAAAAAAATTTTTTAAAGATTTAAATATATATATTTTTTATTGGTTCCTACATAATCTTGCTTCTCTGCACCATTTTGATAATACTAAGTAAAGCAATCTTTCAGTTTTGAGCTTATTCACCTTATGGACTCTTATACATTGGAGTGCAAAACTTAAGGACCGGTCAAGTTTTCACCTGTAGCTTCTCATAGGAGTGGCCTGGATATGGGAAAAGCATACCAAAGGAACCTCGCGAGTTACACAAATTATGAAGGAAACAACATCGACACAACAACGGAAACAAAACGGTACAGAGGGACTTTATTCAAAAATGGCAATATACACTGGCTATCAAGATACAGATTCATCACTGCCAAAGATGGAACAAAGGGAAGAGGTGGTCCTCAGTAGGAGATATGGCCACCCCTAATGTCGATGTAGGCTTTGCACCGACTGTCCATACTTAGAACAATGCTGCTGATAAGTTCTTGAGGTAACATCATCCATTCTTCTGTCAGCGCCATCTTCAGCTGGTTAACATTTTCTGGCGGGTGTGGCCGGGCCGCTAGGCGTCTCCCCAGAGCATCCCATATGTGTTCGATGGGATTTAGATCGAGAGGAACGGGCATGCCAATCCATACGAACAGTCTGCGCGGGTATCACAGTGGTGTCGTCACCGTCCTCCCCATACCGGGTGGAAAAGGCCTGGGTTCGAATCCCGTCGATGACGCGAGGAACTTTAATGGGCTTTTTTCACTCCGTGGCTGGGTTAGTCGGTCTCAGGCGTAGATAGCAAGGTTTTCCTCCCCAGTAACTGGGGCTTTTAAGTCCAGCAAAACAGGCAAATCGACCATAGAACATACGTAATTTACAGAGACAAATACGAGTTAATGTATTTAATTACGGACAAACCTAAAATAATAAATAAATAATAATCCGTACGAACAATGTCCTCACTTTCCAAAAGCATATCAACAGCTGCAGTGCGATGGGATGTGGTGTTATCATCCATAAACACGAACTCGGGGCCAATAGTACCTCGGAACAGACGCACATGGGGAAGGATTATCCAGTACAGTAGCGTGCACTGGTTACAGTACCGCCTTCCAGTATCTGGAGTCGTGTACGTCCATCGAAGATAACGCCTCCCCAGACGAGAATATCTCAATCGCCATATCGATCTCTTTCGGTGATGTTTGCGGGGTGATACCGTGTCCCAACCTCTCGCCAGATTAGCTGACGTACAGAATCTCTGCTGAGACGAATCTACTCTCATCAGTAAAGAGTACCTTACCACATTGCGCTGCTGTCCAGTTCTTGTGTTCAATGCACCATTGTAAACGGTGTCTCCGATGGGCAGGTGTTAAAGGGACATGATGGGCAGGTGTTAAAGGGACACAGCGTACTGGCCGTCGGGCAAACAGTCCACCTTTGTGGATTCGCCTGGCCACAGTAAACCGCGATATCCTGCGTCCTGTGCAGCTGGTTTGCAATGGATCCCGCTGTCTGGTGTCAGTCCCTCTTGGCCTGTAGGAATATACAGCGGTCATTATTGGGCGTTGTTTTTCGTGGACGACCACTACTGGTCCTTGAACAGCTGTACCTGTCGTTCTGAAGGCTGATCACGCACGTGAGACGATGCTATGGGCGATACCAAACTTTGCAGCCACTCTCCTCGCACTTCAACCTTCCTCGAGCATCCAAATTATTCGACCCCGGGTAAAGTCATCCAGATGTTGTCCACTGGCCATTTCGTTGTCTGTAGCACTGTATGAAACCAATCGAACGTCTGTAACAATCGTGCTCACCATTCAGTAATTTGCACATAACTCCTGAACTGCTGCTTTTATCTGTTTGTGAGCCCTCTCATCACGATTCAAATTTTTTCGTGTTCACCAGATTTCTACTGAACGGCCACAGTTATGCAAATCGCCACAGGCTGTTTCGTTTGATTTTGTGGTTGTAACCTTTAGAAATAATCCTTTAGTTTTGCACACCAGTGTAATACAGGTTGATTCTCATAACCTAATGTATCTCAGATATTAGGGATGCAGAATTTGAAGATGGGAAGTACAATGTGTATCGAAACGACAGACAGGATAGGATGGAGGAGAGGTTATTCTCTTAGTTAAGAAGCGCGTAAAATCTAAGGCTGTGCATCCTGCCTTGGGTTTTAGCATGTGACTTCATCAGGATGTTTAAGGACTTGAAAGATTTGAGTTAACTAAATGCCGAGGGAATTTTTTAGCTTTCACGTGGGAAAAGCTTACACGGGGGGGGGCATAAATTGAGTAGGGATAATTGCAAACTGGATGTTCAAAATTCTTCCTTGAATCAAAGATTACCTGGCTGCGGAATAAATTCCCGTCCACTCTTGTGGAGTTTGGTACTGTTTATAAATTTAAGGAGGGATTGGGTAAATACTGAAAAGAATTTTAAAATATTTAAATTTTATTTATTTATTGGCTGATACATAGTCTTACTTCCCTGTGCCATTTTGACAATACTAAGTAAAGCAGTCTTTCAGTTTTCAGCTTCTTCATCTTGTGGGCTGTTATAATACTGGTTGATCCTCATAGCAACTTCATTAAATCAGAGCGGCATACTTTTTTCTGATTTCACCAAAAAGGGTTATGTTTGTTTCATTTGAACGACCCTTTATTATAGTTTTATTTATTTAGGGATGATTACAGCACGTGGAATGTATTTCCAAAAACTAAAACTAACACTTGCAACAAGAATCTTAATTCGATCAGTTATCGCAGAAGCTAAAAAATTAAACCGAAACGTGTCAAATAGATGAAACCCATTCTTTTGAATTCTTGCTTCTTTTTTTCTTTTACTGGTTCGAAAAGTTTTTTAAAAATCGACATACATATTTCCGCAGCTCTTTTATCGTCCAAGATAAACAATCTCGTTCAACAAACCACAAATTAACCAGGATATGAAAATTTTAAGATGACATCGAACATATCTTTTTTATCTGAGTCTGAAAGATATGGCATTTTGCTGCATATTGTCTTCCTTTCCATTCATCACACATCTCTCGTGTTTAACCTTGGCCTATTCTGCCAGCATACCTGTTTGTCCAGTGGCAGTTAGTGTGACTATTTCAGACACCTACGTAATATGGATATCATTGAGGATGAACAGGTTGAATTTACTTCGCGTTATTTTTTCCTGGTCTGCAGCAATTGCATGGCGAAATTTTGGTTCGGTCCCTTACTTTTAAAACAGTGTCCCCGAAATAAATATTGAGACTGCGGAATATTTGAAAAGAGAAATGGCAATATACACTACCATGGTTTCAATTAGTGAAGAAAGCAAAAGAGCCCCTTCGGTATATGTACGTTGTACACATTGCGTGAATGCGGAGCTCATTTGCTGTGGTTGGATGAACCTGGCAATTCATCCACGCCAGCTTAATTATCTCATGTATGGCCTACAGCAGTACATGAGCTGTGGTCGTTTTCGGGGGCACAGGATGAACAGGTTAAAATATCATTTCCGGAGAGGCTGATTCATAAATGGGAAGAAAAACGGAAAGCCATTATAACTACCGTGGTCGCCAAGGATAGAGCAACGCACAACTTGAGTCACGAATCGACTTTCAGCCTTGGATTTACGAAGCCGTAGTAATGACCGCCCCCTTAGATTCTAAGTATTTACTCGTTCTGGACCTATAACTGCCAACGTCATTTTAAAGTAGATACATAATATATTACACAGGTTTCTGACCTTCCCAAAGTTAGACACCCCTTAAAACAAAAAAATTCCTACCTCCGGAGCAAGAGTTGCAGATGCTACAGGAAATTGATCTGCTGATTCCCAAAATACCCAACTTATGTCTCCATCAAAAGATATATAAAAATTTTAGAAACTTAATGAAGGACGGACCAATTTCAAATATACAATAATACGCTAGATTGATTTTTGAGAATATTCACCTCATTCTACATTTGGAGGGAGGCTTCTGAAGCCTTCGCTAAAAGACCTGTCTTACACGTTGCACTGTTTCATCGGCACAACAAAGACAACCTAGACTCTCTCCTGTTGCAGACACATTTGCTTTCAAACTGCTTACACCAATTGTAAATTGACTTACGTCGTGGTGGATCCTTTTTGTAGTTTGTAAGAAAGCCATGTTGAATACTAGTCACTGAATTTGACTTAGCAAACTGGATGACATAAAACGCTTTTCTATCGTGGAGAAGATATTTTAACAACGTGCTAAAGTCTTACAAGTTTCCTCCAATTTTCCGTCCCTCAGTTCAACCATGATATTAGGGCGCTATAAGATTCAGTAGACTTTTGTATTTGTAATTAAATATAACGAGCCAGTAATTAAGTGTAGGTGGTCTAGGGTAGCATCTTTGTCTCCAATTCTGTTTCCGAATCATCATATATGAAAATGACGTCATTTTCGTCAAAAAAAAACCCAACAAAACTTGTATTGTATTGTATTGTAAAAAGAAAAAGCCGTATTGTATCACCGGCCTAAATCTCTAAAGACATTTAACCTTTTCAATGCTTATGAATGACTATAATTCATGGATTTACTGCGGCCTGCTGCACAAAAAGCAGCGACCCTTAACAATGGGGACCCAACTGAGATCTCGTAACTCCAGTGACAGTGATGACAAAAACGTCAGTTGACGGATCCGCCCACCATGTCACCGAGCACATAACACTATAATAAACCCCAGGTGGTAGTGAAATCGGCCATATGAGTGACAGATCATTTACACATAATAACGATGGGCATTACTTTTTGCAGTTTGATGTCACTACGAATAACAACTTATTGAAAATACAGCTGACGTCGAAATTGCAGTGCTAATGATATACAGTAAGCATGGACGTACCCCAGAACCAACACAGCATTTGATAATATACAAAAAAAAACCACACAGCGGCATGAAGACTTCCGATTGAGTTGTTGGAACTGACCCGGAACCAGAATATCGATACCGAGGCAACTGTCTTCTGATGCAACACCGAAAGGCACGCTAGTATTAACGGATTTAATGGATCAATACTGGAAGTTGTTAGTTTTGACAGAATCTCACCCCGCACCTCACAGAAAATTCGGGTTTTTCGTCCAGCAAAACAGGCAAACCGACAAGATAAAATACCCAATTTAGAGACATAATACACACGAGTAAATGAGGTAATTCTTGGGTGGGTGGCCTAATATGACAGTTTCTTTTTTTAACGCATATACTCGTTAAAAACCGTATCGTATTGTATTAATATATTATTCCGATTAATATCATTTATAATTTATTATCAATATTCTGAATATTAATAACTATCTAAACTATCCGGCTTCGCTTGGGTTGAAATCATCAAAATTAAGTGTTGGTTTATAGTAATGAACCTTATTTTCTCTGTGTGATACAACTCAGAATTACAGGGGTTAACCTTTGTGGGGAGTATTATTATTTATTTATTTTTCTATACCTTTTTATTATCCTTTTCTTTAGTACACCCATTTCTTGGGCTGATAGGCATGCAGACCACATTCCAAAAGACGTCTTTGGATAGTTCGTGCCCTTGTTTCAACGCCAGAGGCCATCTCAAAGTCCAGTTTTAGATCAGGAGCACTAGCATGGCGATTACAAAGGCATAGACGTTTCAAATATCGATCTTGGGAAGGCGTAGTCACTCTCTTACGGCCTGATCCAAGTCTTCTCTTCACAGCACCGGTTTCACGCTTTAATTTCAGTACCCGGGGGTACTATTCACTGGTGACAGCCTATTTTATCAGCGATAGCACGCGTAGAAAGCCCTTCCTGGGACAGAGCAACAGTTACACTTTTTTTTTCTTGGTGTCAACTGAACATATGGAGCCATGATTACACCTCTGCAGAACAGGATACTAATGAGTGTGTATACCCTTCCAACGCCGTATTTATAGAAACGGCTGATGCAATACCTTGCAATTACTGTCTGATGCAATAGAAGCGTTATCAGACACAATAACCCCAGTGACAGTGACAATAACTCCAGCTTTGCGACAAACAAAATGACTGTAATCAAACAATATCTTATACGTTTCACTACAAATGCTGCTTTTTTTAAGGTGATGCAGTTTTTTTGTCCACCACTGTATATTGGGCTTGGGCAAAATTGTGTATATCTCATGACTCATTGGTTTTGACACCCAAAAGAAGAGGGTTAATCCAAAAGTAAGCCACACTCCATACGCCTGTACGACTTGACATTTATCAGGATAATAATTTGGAGTTTCATATGGTAAATTACATACTATATATAATAAGAGAGTATATAATAATAATAATAAATGACACTATTATACCAAGTGAAATTATTAACAAAATAGGATTTATTAAACTGATGGAATACACGCCCAATTTCTACACTAAATTGTTAGCAGGTGACGTTCCGGGATTCCTACCGAATCCCATCTTCAGATCATAAATACTATGGGGGATGATTTTTAGTGTAGAGATTGGGCATGTATTCTATGAGTTTAATAAAAACCTATTTTGTTAATAATTTCACGTGGTATAATCAGCATAATTTTCACTTTGTATATATATATATAGTAAGAATATATAACAATTAAGAAGCAGAAACAATTAAAATAAGCAGAAAAAGGAAAATAACAAAAGTTATAGTATGTCTAATGCTCCAAAACGTGCAGTGCAGCAGTAGAGGAAGCAAAAGGATATAAATAATGTGTGGTTTGTAGAATAAATAAAGTGTCTGTGAAAATGGAAATGAAAAGTACACAAGGTGCCAGAACTAAGAGAAGTTTAAGGGACAGTAGAAAGTGGAAGTAAAGTAGTGGTTAAACAGGTGAAAGAATTTGAAAAACCTAGTGTAAAAATTAACTGGGACTGAGGGGGAAAAAAAAAAGGAATATACAAGTAAATAAATAACATTACATTCAGATATGGGAGGGCAATTTTAGCAAGAGGTCGAATCAGGGGATGGCAAATATGCTGAATCTGAATATAGTAGATGAAAATATGATACATAGCCAGGAAATTCATCAGGGGACTACTCCTGACCATGTATCAGGCACTGCGTTTCCAAACAATGTCTATAGTATTAGAAAAGGGGGGGGGGGCAAATATGCGGCCTTTTATCGTAATACTAGTAGACAAGGTAGTCCCTACGCCGTGTAAAAAATGTAAATTAAAATATATACAAATTTACAAAAGTGTAATGTGGAATATAATACGAATGTACATGAAGCGCATGAAAAAGTATAGACAAGCAAATGGTATAAGGAATGGTAAATTCTAGGGGAGGGGAGAAAAGATGTTCAAAAGAAGGCGAAAATAGCGATAGGATTAAGGATAGACAGAGCGTTCATATCACCCTTTTTCTAATACTACAGACAAGTTTGGAAGCGCAGTGCCTAATACATGGTCAGGAGTAGTCCCCTGATGAATTTCCTGGCTATGTATCATATTTAGGTACCTGAGTTCCACACCGATTTCAGCAGAAAAATTTACATATATTTCTCTTTAGAATTTAATTACTCCTCCTTATCATTAGAAACTGTCCAATGACAACTATTACTTCTGACTGGCTGCCTTTTCCCATTTGTCTAAACCTTCAATTTTATATAGTGTTCAAATTTCTGTTTTTACTGTGCCTTTTTCAGCGAACGTCTTTCCACCTGTTTGCTTTGTTTTTTGGCTGCCAATTCTGACCCTGACTGCTTCCTATTAACCTTAGGTGCCAAGCTACCAGTTCGTTTCGTGGGAAAGGGACGTCACTTGTTCTGCTATTTAATCCCATGTCCCCATTTTAACATTTAAATACTCCAGTCGTCCCGGAGTATAAACAACCACATGCGGTCAGAGTTCACAAGTAGAGAGAATACAAGAACATTATATCATATTTAGTAGTCACGCAGGCTTGAACCCGGTCACTCAAAGTGCGTGCACTTTGGTACCCTCGTTCTTCACCACACAGCTAAGGAAGCCTGACCAGTTGCATAGCCAGTTATGAAGGCGGCTTCAATGGCGCATGTCATGAGTTTTTTTTTTTACATCCTACAATGTTACAGTGCAGAGAATTCTGCACTGCAACATCGTGGGCGTGGTTAATCTGGCATCCTTCTGATAAAGCACTTTTAGTATTGTTTTATCACTTAAATAAAAATAAATAAATTCCATGAGTAATTTTATACTCCGGGGCCACACGGGGTTAGAAGAGTTCACAAGGCAGAGAATACAAGAACCAGGTGAGCAGAGGTGAGCTTGAACTACGGTAAACTCAAATGTATGTGCTACTGTATCCCTAGCATTAACTACTCGACATATATGTACTTCTTACACATAGAACACTCCTATTTAAAATATATCTTTGTAAAATTTGTGCAAACCCCACCACTGCAATTTACACCTCTAGCAGGTTTTAGATATGTAGACTGCCTTCGCGGTCTCCCACAACTTTATTTATCTCTTTTTTTATTATTATTATTATGACAAAAAACAAGGAAAGTTCCTCAATAAAATTGTAAATAAAAATAAATTCAGTACAAAGTAAAATTAATAATACATAATTAAAAATTAAACACATCAAATGAATACAACTTGAAAAATATTATAGGACAAAATTCAGGATCCATAAAAGGAAAAAAAATAAATAAATAAGAAGCAAGATACAATATATAGTATAACTTAATAATACGAAAAGAAAAGAAAACTAGAAATAATTTTTAAGAACACATCTATCGTCTTAAGAGACTTATTAATAAAACGAACTGTTATTTTTACGAAGAAGCTAGATCCCCATCTGTTAAAGGGAACGTCATGAAATTTCTAAAAAGTGCAACATGTAAAAGACTAAAAACGATGAAACACGACTTCCTTGATGCAACCCTGGGGCTCACATCTGGTGAGTATGGGCTTGGCACACCCAGGGGCCTGAGCTGGATATCATCATTCCCTTCTACTTCTCTCTCTCTCTCGCAGGATAATTCAGAATTTTTTTTTTTTTTTTTTTGGCTGATGAAGCCGCAGGCTTCCTTGCACCATATAGCTAATAATAATAAATGATAACCCCGAAACGATATGCTGTTAGTAATCTTTAACATTTAATACGATATTGTGTTCGAAGAACACGTGAAAAAAAAAAAAAAAAAAACTCAGAAATTCCTACATTTTCACCACGATTGCCAGAGATAAACAGTCATAAAATTGGAAAATATGTTTGGTTAATTCCACAAATAGCACAAACAACTTCGTCGTGAAAACCGTTCTTTTGAATGGTCTTGTTCTCTTCGTGTAATAAAAAATATTACTTATTCTTCTTATTAAAAAAATACAAATAAGGCAATTAAGTGTAATTATCATTCTGGTATTTTAAAAAAGGCTTAATGAAATGGGATAAGTAATACAGGAAAGTCGTTTATTCTACATATACATCCATTTAATGATAACGTACGTTTTTATATATTAAATAATACTTACGGTTCAGTAAGAAACTTGCTTTGCGAGTAAAGATAAGTATTATCCTGTACGAGGTTACTCCATTGATCTGATAATCCATGTTGAAGACACAATATCGGATTTATAAAAGTGATAAAAAGCACACTAATATAAGCTCCTAACACCATGGTTCACACAGCACGCGACTACACGTGAAGTGATCACTTGCTACCACGGCAACGGTGTATCACAGTGCGTTGTAGACTAAACAGGAATGATTCACTAACTTTCCGTAGAGTGGCGCTGTCAAAAAACTGAAAGAACTGTTCATGGCTTCTGTCTTGGTAACCTATAAATAGAAGATTTTTTATTTAATTGCAATTATTTAGAGAATTCAGATTACACGATGCAATATGATATATAATGTTTGAATACGAATATGAAACTTATAAGTAAAATATAAACATTTAGCTTTCACAGTTAAGAAAAATGTGTTCATATGAATATTAATTATAAAATTATTGACATTTATGGAAAATACCTGAGTTCGAATCTCTTCGGTGATGTGAGTAATTTTTAAGGGTCTTTTTCGTAACGTGGCTGAGTTAGTTGGTTTCAGGCCGGATTTCAGTTTTTTTTTTTTTTGTTTGTTCAGGAAAGTCGGTTTTTTCGTCCAGCAAACAGGCAAATCGACCACAGAACACAGGCAATTTACAGGCATAATATATACGGCGTAATATGATTTAAGCCGCTGATGTGCTAAAAATCCCTACAACAACCAACCATACCCCAAAACGCAATGCTGTATATTCACTCCTCTAATACTTTATTTCGTTGAGGGACATATTTTGCAAATTAGGACTAGAAGCGGACTCCTGGTGTTTTTGTGGCGCCAGGGAAGATTGGAAACATATTCTTCTCTTCTCTTTTGCTCAGCTTATGAGGATCTCAGACTGTAACTTTTCCAACGGACTCAAGAATTAGATGAAGATAACGTCTCAGTGCTGGTGCAAGATGTCAGGAACTTTACAGCATTGCAAACATTCTCTGATTTTGTCTTTGAAAGAAGAACGGCTTTGTTTAGCAATTTTGTAAGATGAACCTCTTGTAGAGAGACTTTGGAATTCATTGAGCGTAAATATTGAATGTAAATACACTGGTGTGCAGTGCAAAATTTGAGGACCAGTCAGGTTTTCAACTGTAACTTCTCATAGGAGTGGCCTGGATATGGGAAAAGCATACCAAAGGAAACTCGTGAGGTACAGAAATGACGAAGGAAACAAAACCGACACAACAACGGAAACAAAACGGTATAGAGGGACTTTATTCAAAAATGGCAACATAGCACTGGCTGCCATGATACAGATACATCACTACCAAAGATGGAACAAAGGGAAGAGGTAGTCCTCAGTAGGAGATATGGCCACTCCTAATGTCGATTCACCGCCTGTCCGTACTTAGAACAATGTTGTTGATAAGTTCTTGTGGTAATATCGTCCATTCCTCTGTCAGCGCCATCTTCAGCTGGTGAACATTTTCTGGTGGATGTGGCCGTGCCGCTAGGCTTCTCCTCAGATTGTCCCATATGTGTTCGATGAGATTTAGATCGGTGGAACGGGCAGACCAATCCATACGAACAATGTCCTCACTTTTCAAACGCATATCAACAGCTGCAGTGCGATGGGGGAACAGCAGGGGGGACGGGGCTACGTCTACCCCCCTGCCAAGGGAAGGGGATTTGAAAGGGAACCAGACAAGAGAGTCTGGTTCAGATCGCCAATAGTGGTATTGGGCAGTGTAGCTGCACTGTCATTCATGGTCTGGTCCGGTATTTTGTCACGCTTAAGACGCAGGTCTCGGCTTGGGATGTTGTTTTCTAGTCCAGTTCTTGTCCTTGTATATAGGTGTCTTCTTTTAGTTTCTTTTATAGTCATTCGTGAGTGTGGTCACGTGCGATGTCTTTGGTCCTGCGCATTGCGCTTGTTTGATGACTTTTGCAGGTGACGTCGCTCATTCGTTGTTGGCTAGGGCCGGTTGATCCGTTTTGCAGTTGCGTTAGGTTGAGTTTTATGTTGGTTGTTGCTGTTGTCTTGGTAGGATAGTCCAGCGTCTTGCAAAGAGATTTTGGGAAAATTTTGAGAAACCTGTGTATTTTTCTTCTAACTCTTGGTCTCTGGGGATAAATTGTATTCCTGTAATCAGGATAGATCGGAGATCCTCGTAGAGGGGACAGTGGTGCATGAGATGATCCATTGTCTTCAGTTGTCCACATGAACAGTGTGGGTTGTCAGTGAGCCCCAGTGTAGCAAGTTTCTCATTAATTGCACCGTGGCCGGTTAAGAGATATGTGGTTCACATGCCTGGAGATAACCAGGGTAGGGATTTCGGAAAGGTTTTGCCTACATCCGGTATAAATTTCTTGGTTATTGCCTCTTTTCCAGAGGTCTCCCATCTCTGCTGCCAAATCTTTTGTAGGTAGGTTGTGAGTCGTTTATTTTTCCGTCGGCAAGCTGTTATGTCTGTGGTATAGTCTAAGAAAGTATTTGTCTTCTCATTGGACAGGTTTGCCAACTTTCCCCGTCGGACGAACTCCAGGTCCAGCAGGAGGGCACCCGGAAGGGCCTGGAGGGTATGCGTACTGACGGTGCGGCATGCGCATGTGGTAGTGAGCAGCATGGAACGCTATATCGTGTCCAGCTTCCTTTGGCTGACTGTAGTGGTTGCTTTTCTGTACCAAACGGCTATGTATTTAGTAAACTGATAACAAAAAAGATCAAAAAGTAACTGCTTTTATGAGCGAGCCAAGAACAAAGAACATTTTGTTTCTGTGCATCCACCACATTGCCCATTCATTTCCCCAACTGGCATAAGACAAATATAATGTTCTTCAGCTACAATATACTGTATATGGATAGCTTATGTGATATGCATGTAAAAAAGAAAGATTTCCTAGTCCGATAAATTAAACTATTGAACCATGAGGTGTCAGTAAATTGGTTTTGCAAGCTGAATGTGTTTTTGGGTAAAAAGAAAAAAATCGCTTTCGGATTTTAACAACTAGTAACTTGTTCTTTTAGATTCCTTCATTATCTGAAATGTTTATACCCTGCTTTTATTACTTATCCATTTACATTTTAAAAATGGCGACGTCTCGAAAAACAAGTAGGGCCGCCGTAGCCTAGTGGTCAGGCGCGCGGGTGCATAAGTACACGTGCTTTGAGTGACCAGGGTTCAAGCCTGTGACTGCTGAATACGGTGCTGTTTCTTGTATTCTGTGTATCTTGTAAACTCGTTTGGTCGTCCCGGAGTATAAGCAGAAAACTTATTTATTTAAAATAAAAAATCGAACGCTGCAAATGAATGTTGTGATTTTTCGCAATCAACGAATAGGCCCAAAGTAATTATTTGTTGAAGTATATAAGCACATGTCTGTGTGCTTTATTTGTTTGAAATCAGTTTCAGTTATGAAAAATTTCAATGAGGGCTTACTACTTCATCAGTCATCAACAGCAGTATGAATTAATTGCAAGAACAACTTCGGAGAAGATATCTGTTTTAAACAATCTTCGTGTGTGCAGCAATCCATTAAGAAACTAATCAATGAATTCGCACGTGAATACTTTGTCAAAAACATTATTTAGACACGACCCACAATCAATTTTCAGAGTTTTCAATCATTCAGATCTTGCAAAGGTGTTTTCTTATTCAGTGCGAAGCAATCATCTCCAAACCAATTTGATGAAAGCATCTTTCAAGTATACAACATAACTTAACCTTCATATAAAATAAAGCCGTCCATTACAAATGTTGGCAGGGTGCCAATTACTTTAACCAGTAATGGAAGATTGTTTACTTCTTATAAAACCACTTCCTGCTATAGAAGAGGAAATTAGTCACTTTTATGAGCTGGCAAAGATACAAACTCAGTTACAAATCTCGGAATGGCTTTCTTGGTCTATGACGGTGATCACTTTTATAAGCCAAAAAATTCAGAGTTTGGCTGCAAAAAATTCACAGTGGCTGCATGAAAAACTGTTAAGTATGAAAGGTGCATACTATGAATTTTTACTGAAATATTGCAGCCTACAGTCCTTTTAGAACAAAAACAAATGCACATTGACAATGAGTGAAAATAAGTACAGATGCTCATAACCCTTATTTGATCCAACAGGAACCAATTATAAAGATTTCCTAGTCTGATAAATCAAACTATTGAACCATGAAGTGTCAGTAAATTGGTTTTGCAAGCTGAATGTGCCAGGAATGGTGCAAGACACAACGAAACTGTGAATCGCTGGAAATTGGAGTGAAGTGAGACGAGTCAAGCATCACTTTATCGGGGGTATGCACTAAGTTCATACCACCATAAAGTGAAGTCTACTGGTCGCAGTTTATGAAACCGCGAATACTACGTCCTATATTAATGTTCTGGACAATTTTGTGTGCTCAAATTTTCGGCGACAGTCGTTCGGAAGCGGTCTTTATATTTTTCAACATGACATTCCATGTCAAAATGCAAGGACGAATGCGCGTTTATGATGAGAATAACACCGAATAATTCAACTGGGCAGTTCAATGTTTCAAATCGACTTCAACCCATCATCTTTGGAATGAACTGGAACACATAATTATGGCAAGGCCAAGATGGCTTTGCCATAATTATGTGTGGAATTATTTTATATTTATTTACTATTTATAATTACTTATCATAATTATCATATTTATTTATTTATTTATCTATCATTATTTATCATCATTATCATAATTATTTAAAGCTCGACAGAGCTTTAAAAAACTCTTATTACTATTCTTTCTGAAGCACCAGCAAATTCAGTTACTTCTTGAATAGGGTGTCCTTTAGATTTACAATTACTCCGGTGTCTGTATATGTTTTGTTCATAACTAAAAGTATCCCATGAACCTTAGTAGAATAGCGTACTTTTCATAAACCACAGAAATTCGTTTTATACCCCCCAGAAAAATCTGTGGATCGATCAAAAGATATTTATCACGATCAGTTGTTATTTGGTTTTTAGGAGTATTAGCAACTAAGGCCATATTGCTCCAAGAATATGCGGTGGTCATTCCCTGACCTTTCTGCACCCTCCGTATTTGGTGGTCACGGGCTCGAACCCCGGTCTAATCAAGATGCGTGTGTAGTGGAGTAGATCAGTGGCGTAGCTATGGGGGATGGCACTTTTCACGTGAGACATAATTTTATCTTTCGACCCTTCTTTTATTTATGTTAACTTGGTAATTTTTATTAACAGAAAAGCAAGAAAAATAACATTTTAGAATGTTGGAATTAAAGTTTTACTTCAAAAATAAACAGTGTTTTAATTTATTTCCCTATACGTCATTTTGACTTTTTTTGTAGTATTTTGGTGTGTATTGAGAGGGGTGGAAAAAGCTGTAGCTACAATACAGATCAGGATCAACATAAACTACTGAAATTTTTGCTGATGCTGATTTAAATAAGGATTTATTCTCTTTCTTCAGAATTTCTGAAAAGGACTATTAAACATTCTAAGTGCATTGGAGAAAGTATCTTAACAACCATATAAAAACAGCTGAACGCGAGGTATTGGCCTCCCTCTCTCTCTCGTTGTCACGGAAGACCAGACAATAGGGAAAAAAAAAAAAAAAGAAGAGCTCATCAAACAAAACCGAGATACCGTTATTTAAACAATGACCCAGCTTGATCCCCCTGTCTTCCAGAGAAAACAAAGAGAAGTCTCTTTTGTGGCTGGGCTTGTGTACAGGTATCACTGTTGTTATAACCCAGGTGTGTGACATGATTTCCGCATCGTAAACCATTAATCCAGGATTATTAAAAACGGCAAATGTGATGGGGATACGAGATTCTTGTTTTACTGGGTCGTAAAGGTGCAACGGAACTTTCTTCATAGCTCATTTCCGCTTTCATATCACAACAATATACATTTATTCATCTAACCTCTTTATAAATAGTCAATTGTATTGGTATGACGATCCATCTCGAAAATAATAATTATCGCCAACTTTATGATACCCAATTGAAAAACATTTTTAACACAATTAGAACATACACTGAGTGATCACTGAATTATAACTACCCCTATAAAAACCGAATGCGACCCGTTGACCACGTGAAGTACGAGAGTGCGGAGTTAGTCGACTTACGTAGCATAGATAAGGTGTCAGTGGTTCAGTAGGTAGTAAAATTCAGAGCGTGATGGGTAAAAGGAAGGATTCATTGGACTCAAACTCAAAAACTCAAACTACCACCCGTAATTTCGTACATATGCCTATTTGTTTATTATGTCTGTAAATTGCGTGTATTCTCTGGTCGATTTGCCTGTTTTGCTAGACGAAAAACCCCAGTTTCTGGGGGGGGGGGGAACCTTGCTATCTACGCCTGAGACCAACTAATCAGCCACGGAGTGAAAAAAACCCAGAAAAGTTCCTCGTGTCATCAACGGGATTCGAATCCGGACTTTGATAAAGGACAGATTGTGGGTACTCAACGAGCTGGTGCCTCGTTTCCCAAACGGCTAAACTGGTGGGGTGTTCGAGAGCCGCCGTAGTTAAAGTGTACCAGGATTGGCGTCAAGTGAGTGCCGAGTCAGGTGACTCGTACAGGCGAACAGGCGCAGCACTGTTGAAGAGTTGACTACCCAATACAACATGGGCCAACCCGGAATAATATCTGGCAAGACCATGCGTCGCACGCTCCCACTTATGGGCTATACCAACAGACAACCCCTACAGCATCCTCTCCTAACCAAGGTTCATCGGCGTAAAAGACTCGCCTAGTGCAAAGAGCATGCAAGTTGGACGTTAGAAGACTGGAAGAAGGTGTGCTGGTCGGATGAATCACGTTATTTACTCCACACCGTGGATGGTCATGTACCGATTTAGCGTCAACAACATGAGGCTCTTCATCCATCATGCACGGTATCAAAAGTGCAGGCTGGTGGATGCAGTTGTATGGTGTGAGGCATGTTTCACTGGCAGTAACTTGTACCCCTGGTGCATGTGGATCAATGTATCACTGGTCTCCGCTATCGTCAACTGCTTGCTGACTGTGTACACCCCGCTATGTTACATTTTTTCCCGAATGGGGATGGTGTCTTCCAAGATGACAATGCGCCGAGCCATCGGGCTATTGTTGTGCAGGAATGGTTTGAGGAACACAGTTCTGACTCCTAGCATATCCATTGGCCTCCGAACTTTCTTGATATCAATCCCATAGAGCACTTGTGGGACACTATGGAAAGGCATATCAGGCATCTGGATACACCAATCACCTCCATACCAGCATTGCTGATCGCATTACACACAACTTGGTTGGCCATACCTCCCGACTGCTTCCGACATCTTGTTGAATCAATGCCATGTCGGATAGTTGCTGTACTGAGGGCAAAAGGATGACCTACGAAGTATTAGGTAGGCGGTCATAATTCAGTGATCGCTCAGTGTAATTCTCAAGGAACAACATTCTTCAAACAGAACAGCAAAGAAAAATTCATTAAAAGAAACTAACAGAAACCTGATGACGACCTGATTACAGGACTTGATAACCAAATCTTAAGTGTATCACTATCACATGTATCTTCTAGAAATCCAAAATAATTGAAATTTAAATTTTGTATTTTGACACTGCCATAATTACATTACCATTATTTGAAATATTTTAACAAATGTTTTGGTCTCCAGTTGACAAAGGCCGAAAACCAAACAAAGCGGATCTCTTTATTCCCGACATGGACCACTACGTAGCCCCCTAGTTAATTCTTGCACCCGAGTCCCCTGAACTCTAGGACCAACCCTCATAATGTTACTTTTTTCAAAATCCTTTACAAAAAGGATGCGATGCTGAATCAGTTTGCAAACCATTTTTGTAACTATTTCCGATATTTAAATACGAATTTTAAAAAGCAGGACTCGCTATAATTAGATAACCTATACAGGGACATACAAAAGGGAAAGAGGAAGAAAGGACTTTCTCATAGGTGCGACCCATTAATTTAAAACTGGAAAGGAGTACAATACCTTACATAGCTAAAAAGTGGTGAACAATACAAAACTAGGAACCATTAAAAATAGTTCGTGTATTCTTTAAAGATTAAATCTTGTAACCCTAGCGTTATAACATAGTTATAACAAAGAAAAGAATATGACGTAAGGCATATAAAGGAGCAATCCAGTAACCATTAAACAATCCTTAATGGCTCAAATTAAGTACATGACACAGATAAGTGGTTTCCACACTACTTTTTCGGCACAGAACCCTTTGAGAAACTAAAAATCTTTAAACACGGTAATGTACCGGTATATATCAATCTATCTCTATTTTTATCTATTTTCAGTAATCAGTTGAATCAAAATGACCCAGTGTGTCCCATCCTTTAGTCACTCGAGCTACTTCTGGAATTTAAAAAGACGTTTTCAAAACTTATAAAGAATAATTGCTGTTTGATCTGAAAGTAATTCTTCCAAATCCCGGGGCATTCTTAGGTTGCAAGATTCCGTTCCGTAAATACTGGATGTCTGTAGTGAGTATTTGTGGCCTTCTAGCCACAAATACAGTACTGTCCTCTTTAGATCTACTTTTTATCTTCACCTTTCTTTTATTTTGTGAACTTGGCAAATCATACCTTCATAATACTACTGTAAAAAGTAATCGGTGCCATAATTATTTTAACGGTTAATATATTAATAGTTGATATTTTTAGAGAAAGGGACATGTCACTGAGCGAGTTTGTGGCAAACGATGTACTATTTAACAGATTTTTGTTTTAAATATTAGTTCTGATAATTTTGATAATTTGATATTAATATAATTGATAAGAAGAAATAAAATAATAATAAATACAATATTCATTTTCTCTATCGGAACTTACTATAAATAAAATTTCAATTCTGTTTGTGTAGTTACCTGGTGTCCGGAGTTCTTGGCACTTACTGGTCAGATAATCAGTTTCCAAGGTAACGCGCCATTTAAAACTCGATACAATGCAGTACGAAGACGCCTACATTGCGTGAAGAGGTACAATATTTTGTGTTCGGTACTCTCTGATAAAATAACAGTAACCAGTTTTAATTCAGGCTTATTCGTAACACACCCTAAACATTACTATAACGCCAAGGACAGAAAGAAAAACACAGGGGAAAAAAAAAAAAAAAAGCCAGCCTTATACTTCAACAGTTTGTCACCAGGCGTACGATCAAATATGGTCATAAAAATATAAAAATAAGTCGATGATTATTCATGTGCTAATTTTTTGTTTAATAAATTAGTTAATAAAAAAAAATTTGATTAAATATTATTGTCATTAGCTATGATAAGGCGATTGAATAAATAATTTCTTATACTCCTAATTGTTTTATTATACTTACTTACATTTCATATTTATTGTTTTAATTACATTTAATGTTTTATTAAACCTAATTAAATTAAAAAAACTTTATTGTAGGTGTTTATATAAATGTGATCTTGTTAGAAAGAGTTCGTCTCATTTTGGAAGGTTCAAGGTTTTTCATCCCACAATTGCAAACCGCCTAATACATATAATCATAGAAAAGTTCCATAGCTGATTTTCTTGCTATCTGCATTGTGTAAGTGTTCATTCGTCATCAAGGATTTGTAAAAATGAAGGAATATGGTAAAGGCATTTTGGACAAGTTGGATGAGATTTACGTTAATTACGGAACGTTATGATAATGAATTCACTTGTTTTATGTGGGAGAGAGGTTTGCTGACAGGCGAATAGACATGATGAATAACATATCGTGGAAGCCCATCAACTGTTAAGTTCATAACAATTGAAAATGTCAATATCAGAAAGAGGAGGGCCAATGTGGTTCCAAAGATCAAACGACGAACCTAAAGAAAGGAAGGAAGCTCGGAGTTTGTTTATCAGAACAAATTCCAAGAGAGAGAAGTTCAATGAAAGGAACTCATTTTGCATTAATAGCAGCAACCCAGAGAGCCATAATAGTGATAAGTAGGGAGCTCTGAAGTGTGGCAGCGACGTGGACAAGCAAATTTATACTCGCAGGAAAATAATTTTGAAGGCGACCACAAAATAAATGAGTGCGTGGTAAATTTGTAATAAAGTTTTATAGTGATTTAATTTCGGTTCCTTATTTTTATAAACCCCAGGCAATCAGTATGTTGTCCTCAGTTGATAGAATAGCCATCCTCCCCTCACCGGGTGGAAAAGACCTGAGTTCGAGTTCCATCGATGACGGGAGGAAATTTTACGGGTCTTTTCACAACGTGGCTGAGTTAGTTGGTCTCAGGCGAGGGTAGCGTGTTTTTTTCTCTTCAAGAGACCGGTTTTTCGTCGAGAAAACACGATCGAACTCAGAACACACGCAATTTAGAGACAATATGTTGTCTCTAAATTGATATATGGCCTTAGACGCTGATGTTCCTAAAATCCCACAACAACAGCAATCAGTATGCATGTTGGTAGTGCATGATCAGCTACTAATGTGAGGAACAGAAAAATTTTAAATGCGATAAGAATACTAGAGAATCAACGAATAAATTTCTTGTTTATACTCCGGCGCGACCACCAAGTCAGTGGAGTTTACAATAAATCATCAATACAAACGTTAATCGTATTTAGCAGTCACGGAGTTGAACCCCGGTACACCCAAAGAGCGCGTGCTACTACACTCACGCTCTTAACCACTCGGATACGTCAGGCTTATGGTAAAAATGCCTGACTTTTTCAGAACACTGGTACAAACCAAACTGAAAAATAAATCATTACAATTTATCGTGTGAGGTACTGTGGGAGAGGGGTATATTTTATTGATTCTTTCTATTATTTTTTATACCCGTTACTTTGGTCTTGTATACAGTGACAATTGTTGCTATGTGTAGACAGCAGTTTCCCTCAAGCACTAAGGCCCACAATGATGTCTTACTTGCTAAGTATAATCAGAAGATCCAACAGCTGAGGGGTTTCCTTTAAAATGTGTATACAGGGCAAGATGTTATATTGTGTAACATAATCTTGTCAATTTAAAATGCTCTGTTCATACTCCTTATGTATAATTACACTTAATCATTTTTCTTTTAATTTCTCGTGACATTATATTATATTACTTACACCTATGAACATAATTACCTACACAAATACCTAGATTTATTCTTTTATCTTATTTTTCGTCAAAATACGTCATTCGCTATCAATTACTTTAACTTTTAACAGGGAAATAGGGAAAAGAACAGGGAATGTAAGTCTGAGGATTTGCATTCCCTATTCTTTTCCCTATTTCTGTGGATTCCTTCTCTTTCTCTTTGGTACAAGAAAACGTTTCTATTTAGAAAGCCCAGGCTAATACTAGAAACAGTTCTCTGATAACCTTGAATGGAATTACCACTGTAATAGAGAGCAGCAGCCATCATCTAGTTGGTCTACTTCCCAGCTTCTGGACCAACTCTTATGACTGGAATGTGTTCGTAGACTTTAAACTTCCTTTTGCCATTTAATAATAAACATTACTGCTTTGAGCGCAGGGGAGACAGGATAGATACCATGCTATTCTGCGCCTTTCAACTACGTCTTTTTCTACTAATCCTGAAACTCCCCACTATACAGCACTACTGAAAACTACATCACTACAAATTCCACGCTCGTCTACGCCCTCTACGCCTGAGATCGACTAACTGAGGCACGGAGTAAAAAATACCCATAAAAGTTTCATTGACAGGATTCGAATTGGACATTTTCCACCTAGGGGGGGGGGGAAGACGATGGCTGGCAGTGCTCGCTGAGCGTTCCGTATTAGCTTTGGGCTTTCGGCCGCCGTTTAAATTCAACCGCACTAAGCCCCGTGTATGCTGCGCCAAACACTTACTACCTCAGCGACTCAAACTCAAATACAAGGCCTCCACCGCTGCATAACTGCTCCAGAAATGTTGTCTTAAACGCTTCCAAAGTGGTTCTAGAAGTTTCTGTTTTTTTTTTTTTTTTTTTAAGTGTCCTACTTTGGGAGTACAAACGCACCGTTTCGCTTTTGTTAGTTGTTTAACCCACCGAAAATTTAATCTTACCTATAAATTAAAACTTGCACGATAACAAGCTGTACATTTGGAAGAGTAGCAGAGGCGAGTAGTACCTAGAGAAAAACCCAAAAACTGTTCGATGGCATCGTAATAAAATTTCATTTTAAGTGTGTTCCCTAAATGCATTTCAACACTCCCACTCATCACAATGTGCGTACCCTTTTTGAAAATTAACAGCAAATATTTTCCTTACACATAAAGTTGCTTATTATACAAATTTGCTCTGGTACCAGAAACCCCAGACATAATGAATCTGGAACGTTATTCCAGAAACATTTCTCTAGGATATCAAGCATTAAGTTTCATTCGCCACAAACTCTACTACTGCAGGCACTGATATAATTATAAACTTGACTTCATGAAGTACACAAGCCTGACTACCTTTTTCTGTACAAATAACAAGCAAACGAGTTATGAGTTCCAAGGCCATCTCTACAATTTTACAACTATGAATAGTTGCTGAAATGAGGCTACGATGATAACAACTGTGTGTTTTCGTTTTGTATACAGACGCGAAACATCTTACTATCTCCTCAATTTCTTTTTATTAGATAAACGATTTCCAACTGCCACTCAAGTTTCTGTCAAAAAGTACTAAAAGAAAAGATTTCACTTTTTATTTTCAAACGTTTCAAATTACCATAAGATGTTATGTTCCTTCTAGATGAAGTCCTTTGTCTTTCTTAAACCTTGAAACGGATTTTGCATGCTACGGCAGTTTTGATTTCAACATATCCTTAAAGAGTAGTGCATGTAAAACCACTAAATATGGCTCCATTATCTTCTTTAACCCCTACGTGAAAGGCAACACATATTTTTGTGTTCATATACGCTGCTTTACTGATCAAGATTTTTAAAAGTTGCACATCATGTAGGAATTCAATGATCCATGAAGCATACTGTATTCATACACAATGCTGAGATTAATGATTTTTTACATTTTGGATGGTATAATCTACTTTTTTGTCAAGATTACTAAAAGATATAACATCAACATCTTCATTTAAAATTCCCACGTAAATCCCTTCAAAAGAACACGCCACTGAAGGAATTTTGAAGGAATCTGGTGATTTATTAACAACAGTTTTCATACTTCACACGCGTTTACGATCCGGAGGGCTTTTTGATTTCCTCTTTTACCTAGAGGGACGAAGTACACCTCTCAGGGGCCTCACTGATGAACATCTTCAGTGAATTTGGGGTCACGACCCCTCGCAACCTACACAGACATTCCATACGGCTGTCTTGGAGCACCTGATTTCTAGAAGTTGCTTGAGACAATAAGTTAGATAATGTGGTAATACGTCACACTTTTCGCGCGTTCGATTTTTGGGATTAATAGAAGTGAAAAATAAATAACTGTCTGTTTCCAATTAATTAACTATTATATATAAGACATTTTATAACTAATAATATATAAAAATATTTTTTAACTTCATTGCACTCTCCTTACAATGTAATATTCTCTCAATGTTTCGCGATACTTTCCCTAGATTTTAATAATTTGAAAGATAACGCACATTTTTAATTTTTGCTATGATTAATATATAATGTGGTAATACGTCACACTTTTCGCGCGTTCGATTTTTGGGATTAATAGAAGTGAAAGTATAAGAAGTATAAGTGAAAGTAATAGAAGTATAAGCAATTAGTAATAATTCATGATTTATGTATTTAGTAAACTGATAACAAAAACAAATTACTCAAAAGCAACGATTTTTGTAACCCAAGAACATTTTTTTGTGCAATCGCGTGTCCTCGACGGCAACATTGTGGATATAATCATCAGGTGGAAACGACATGAGTTCCAATCCTGTCAATGACGCGAAGAATTTTTATGTGATATTTTCACAACTTGGCTGAGTTTCTTGGTCTCAGTTTGCATGGTTATCCTTCTGGTTTTACTGCCCATTAATTCCTCAAATCGTCTATCTATCAAATGCATGTATTTTCCAGCGCTTTTGAAACTTCGCCGTAATTGTTCTAGGGTTGCTTCTCCCTCCTACGCTATAAGAAAATAGCAGTACTTAAAAAAGAGGTCACTGAATTTTATAAACTTCAAGAAGTTAATGTTGGCACATCCATTAAGCGAGAATTTTTTTATTAGAATTGATTTAAAGAGAGAAATTTAAGATGGTTTTCTTAAATTCACCAGAGCTGTATTTGCTTACTAAATAAGATTTTTTTTCAGATACCTTTTGTTTATTTTTTAAATATAAAACTAGCTGCAAAAATATTGGTCTCGTGATAATATCCTCTTGGCAAAGATCGGTTGAATGCCTTGTGGGATTTTACGCGCCCCTATTGCTACAAAATCTTGTAATTTCGATGAGTACTTCAACTTTTTGGGACAAAATATTGGGATTACGATCGCCTTCCTGCTGCACCTTATAGAAAAGGTTTGGGTTAAAGTCTCATCGCAACAGGAGGAATTTTTATCGGCTTTTGTCCTGTGGCCAAGTTAGTCGGTATCTCACGAGGTTGCATGGTTTTATCTCCCAGAAACTAGTTTTTCGTGCAGAAAATAGGCAGATTGACCGAAGAATACACAGTTACAGACACAATGTACGGGTGCCTCACGGCCGAAGAATACACAGTTACAGACACAATGTACGGGTGCCTCACGGCCTTGGTTCCTTGGCATAACACACATATGGTAGTCAGTGATATCATGGAATTTATATCATGAACTGAAGAAATTTTCAAACTCAAAGGGACCACCAGTTTTACACTAAAAATAACATTTGAGGACTTGGGAGAGGCAAACGTTTTGTAACTCACTGGTTCTTCATTTAAGAGAATGAGACGAGCTCATTCTCTTAATTTAAGAGAAAGAGCACGCCTACGTTTCGTGGTATGATTCTTTCGTGTCTTGCTGCTGCCTCGACATTCGCGTTACTACAGTCACCTTCTTACCTTGTTGTTGTGTATGTGAATGTAGAGGAAGAGGCAAGACACTAAAGAAGTGATGAGAATCATATCATTTCTAGAAAGCATCTCTTTCTAGAAAAAGACTTAGCCTAGACTTTCGCTTCTCTCCCATCAAAGTGAAAATTCTAAGACTTGCGCTGTAGGAAGACAGATTTTGAATCGTATCAATTCGAGTGTCCAAAGTTGAGAAAATAGTCTCTAAGTTTAACCAATATATTATTTAAAGAAGTCCTGGAGTGAGATAAACTATTTAAATTTATAATATGTGTATGAAATTCATACACATATTATAAATGTGTATGAAATTCATGTGTATGAAAATGTTTTTTCATACACATGAATTGAGTACTCCATGTGTGCATCGAATATATACTGTTTTCACTTCTAATCTTTATAGAAATTTCGAAATTTATCCAAATCTAATTGTGTATAACTAGAGGTGAAACAAATATCAAAATACATTGGTACAGAACTATTTATCTGTATGTGAAATCACATTAAATGCTTTCTCTTATTTCAAAGCCGTCCCAAACCCCTTTTGCTAGCAATGGGTCTTATTACTCTTATCTGATCAGTTTTAACCAATAAATTCGAAGGCAAAACCACACCCTGGTCTTCCAAATTATGATATCTGCTTACCTTTTCGAATGTGTCTTCTGTCATTCCCAAATTATATTCATTTCACCTGTAGAAATGGCACATCAGCTAAAAGTGGTTACTAAGGTCCAATGTAGTTCCTAAATCCCCAGATGTCCTTCACTCCACGTCCACTGTAGGTTTCCTTGGATATTTGCGCCTGCGCGTTTTATCTTCATTCGTGTTCCCGGTCAGTTTTCCTACTTTCATTTTCTCTCTCTCTCTCTCTCTTTCTTTCTTTCTACCACCCTCCCTCCCTGTCATTCTGTGCTGAAACCTGTTTTCTCATCTAATATATAAAACGTTTAAATAGGGCGTAATTATAAATTCTAGCAGCGTATCTTTAGAAAATTTCAGCATTATGTGCAGCGACATCTGTTGGCATTTAGTGTATCTTGTCAAATATGTTTTATTTTATTTTATTTTATTTCAAACAAAGTATATACTACCATTTACTCTATATAGTAAAACGAGAAAAATAAAACACAAAAATTCAGTTAACTAGAATAAAAAAAGAAATTCAAAAAATAAAATTGAACGGTGAATGAAAAACGGAAGAATTGCAGATAAATATCTTCAAGACAATACACTGCTCGACGATTTTAGCAGAACAAAATGTCTTTCATGGATATTAGGCATCCTGGCATGCTGGATGAAAAATCCGGAAACTCGAGTTTTTCGTCCAGCAAACAGAAAAATTGACCTCAGAGCACAAGCAATTTGCAAGCAATATGGCCTTCATCGCTGATGCTCCTAAAATCCTACTTCAACAACAACAACAACAACAACAGCCACTTGTATGCGAATGGCACAAATGGCTCATAGCAGAACGGAAAGATGTCCTTGACAAGAAGAAGCCATGAAGACTGGCAACTTCAACAACAGACAGACAAGAATATTGAAAAAATTCGAGAGATCGTGCGCCAAGACCGTCGGATGGTGGTTTGACTATTCGCAGAAAAGTTACAGATTCACAAAGAAACAGTAGGAACAATTTTGACAGATGGTATTTCATTGTGACAATGCTCCGTTTCATTCCTCAGTCGCAGTGAGAGAGTTTTTAACGAAAAACAAAATCAGAAAACATTGGAGCATCCACCTTATTCTCCAGATGTGGCGAATAACGACTTTTTTCTGTTCCCGAAAATTAAAATCCACCTCAAAGGAAAACGATTTGAGGATTTAGCAGACATTCAGAAGAACAGAACTTGCAATTAATTAAAGACGGTATCCTCCGAAGACTTCTGCTGCTGTTTTAGATCCTAGAAATCACGAATGGAGCGCTGCATCGGCGCTGCTGGAGAACAATTTGAAGAGGATAAGCATTGAAATTGTTGTATTCAAAATAATAAAAGATTTAAAAAATATTTCTCGTTTCTTTTTAGCCGCACCTTGTAGTTACACTATTAACAAGAAGTCAAACAAAGACATTTTACAATATCAATATCCACCAGAGGGCGAGAAAAAAAGAGTAAATTGGAATGACCTGAAGAAGTCTGTGATCCGTCTAAATGAATTCAAGGAGGTTTGCAGATGGTTTCAACTTGAGTTCATTAGCAAGAGAAGTTGATTAGATCAGAAAATTGGGCTAATGGATAATATCGAGTTGGGATCTGGTATGTGGAAGCTGTTTTTTATTTTGTGTTACCTGCTGCAATATAAAGAGAGGGGTCTGTATGTTCATCTACGAGGTGTGATCGAAATGTTTGGGGACTAAATTCGTACTTAGAATTTCAATGTCCTAACGAGTTGCGACTTGTTGAAACATGTTCGCTAACTAATTTTGACATAAAAGGCATGAATCCCTTTTATCTACAGTATTCTGAATTAGAGCGCATTAAACAGTTGTTTCGTCGCATTTTAAAACGTGTGATTTTACTGAGCATCGAATTTACATGAGTTTTACTCCAATTACGAAAAAGTACAACAGAAACCAACATTGTATAACATTGTTTTCGATTTGTTATTTGCTAGACAAAAAACATGAGTTTCTGGGATTAAAACAGTGCTACCCTTGCCTGAGACCGACTAACTCAGCGACATTGTGAAAAAGACCCATAAAAATTCTTCGAACAACTGTCTTTTCCATTCGGTATAGGGGGGACGGTGATTATATCAACTTTGCTCCCCACGAGCGCCAAAATATCATGACTCAATCGCTCGTGTTTTTAGCCTGAACAGTAGTGATCGACCTTTATTTATTTATTTATGATTAACATAAAATATACACAACAGGCATGCGCCTAGAGCAGAAATACGCAGGAAGATACAAAGATTGTGCATCAGCATGCACTGTAAATAAATAGCAGAATAACACACAAAGTACAACAATAGTTCATTTCCAACAAGATGAGTCCAATTTAAGGAAATAAAAATACAGTATACATGATATCCTTGGTTCAGTATCTTGAAGAGAATCACAGAGAGCAGGCAATAGCGGAGACATCATCGCACACACACAGAATTGATGAGAAAATCTTTCATCTTGAGCTCATCCGTTAACCAGCCAATCTGCTTCAGCTAGTTCTGTGAAACTCTTTCCTGTCTACAGCCACATCCAGATTATACTTGTTCATGAGTGTCATAGTTCTTTTAAAGAAAGAGTTCTTGGATGTCTCTAACCTGGAGTTACTGATGTGGAAAGTAGTCTTCTGTCTAGCAACCACACCTGGAACACGCAGATCAATGTGGCATAGAAGATCTGGCAGGTAGATACGAGAGAAGAACTAGAGAAGATGTGATACAACTGTTTTAGATCCAGTACAATTCTTTAAGTTTCCAGAGATTGAAGCTTGAAGTAGGAACAGAGATTCGGGTAGTAAATTCGGTGATAAAACTAGCTATCCGCGAAGCTATTAATTAAATTAATCTTTCTTGTGGGATATGTCAATCAATTTTAACACATGATTTGAAAATCTGACGCGTTTCGGCCTCGCATTTGTAATGATTACCACAGAGAGCGGCGAGTTCTGGCACATCACGATCTTTGTCAACCTGCTGTTGCTGACCCACACTTTTTTTTCTTCCATCATTACTAATAACAAAACGTAGGAGTATGGTTACGACCCGAAAACAAGGTCCATTCATATTAATAGAAGACCCGTTTTTTTTTCAAAGCCGAAAAAAGCGAGACAATCTCGATAAAATGAGAAGATAATGCTTCTAACTCATATGGCAAACTTCGTAGACTGAACATCACAAGTTTACCATTATTGATAAATTTTTAATGTTCCTATATACGTTAACTTCTGTAACTTAACAATACTCAGCAATCAACACCAGCAAAATCCTACCTCTCTGAAAAACAAAGTCCAGCAAAGTTCCAGCTCCTGAAAAACAGGAACCAGCAAAAATATAAAAAACAATTAAAATATAATTTAAAAAATAATAAAATCTCTGGAATGCCAGCGAATAAGCAAACCACACAACAAAATGCTCGAGGCACGACATTTCGGTTTTGTCTTCCTGGTAGTCAGTTTAAAATTTAATTGTATACCATACAATCTGTCCTTGACAGCTGTTGTATTCTGGATATTTTTATAATTGCGCCTATTTCGTGTATGGCCAGCATGCAGAAAACGCTGTTCCAATCTTCCACACTATCATATAGTGTTAGTGTTCCTAAGTAACCATAACTTATATTTTTGGTTGATAGAAGTGGAATCCATTCAACAAGTTGTGCATTCTAAAATGCCTCTTTTGTTATCTGCTTCATTGATTGTGTTTTTTAGATTACAAACGTAATATAATTAATTATATTTAACATAATTAATAACATAACATAATTAATTATAATTAATTAATTAATTAATTAATAGAATCATGACTCAGACCAGAGCAGCAAAGCAAAAGGCTCATGCTAATGGAAGTGCTGTGGCTCAGAGCAGAACTGAGGGGGGCAGTTGTCCTCTGACTCACAGCCTTATAAAATGCACTGTTTGCTTGATGTTTGCAGAGCAATCGGGTACGGGACATGATACTGCCATGGGGGATGTCTTTGTGTGTGCGCGATGCAAGGAGTGTATCGATATCAGGCAACAACTCAGCGTTCTTGTGGGCCTATATGAGAGCTTGAAGGACAGGGTGGATGCCCTCGAAGAAACTAAATTGAGGGGCCCATCAAGCTCTCAGCTGCCCACATCAACGCCAGAGCTTGCACTTGGGCATCACGTGACACAGATACAACCCCCAAGGCAGAATGCGCTGGTCCCGAAGGAACTAGTAGTTGTTGGTGACTCTATTGTCAGGGAAACGGGGAACATGCTTTGTAAAAAGGATAGGTGGAACAGGACCAGGGTATGTCTGCCAGGGGCAAAGGTTGATGACGTTGTAGAGCGAATATCATCTTTTAAGGGCACAAAAGGTGACATAGTTGTACACGTTGGCACTAATAATATTAAGAGTAGGAGAACGGCAGAATTACTTAACAAGTACAGGTCACTGTTGAACAAAAGCCGCGAATTAGGGTTGAATTTGAAAGTGTCTGCAATTCTGCCCAGACACGATAGGAGGGAGTATATGATGAGAGCCTTGTCGATCAATTCGGCCCTGGAAAGATTGTGCAAGGCTCAAGGGGTAGAATTTTTTCAGCCTGGACTGTACTTGTTAACAGGAGAGATTGCTTCTACAGGGATGGGATACACTTAAATAGAAAGGGTGCAAGAATATTTGCTGATGCTATCGAGGCGGTGTTAGGTGGGTCGGAAAACTGCTAGCTTGGGGGGAGACAAAGACCAATAGATTGACAGTAGCCACTGGCAGAGGTGAAAGAGATTTTTGCACTGCTTCTATTAGAATGAGCAGAAGCCTGAAAAACAAGATGCATGATATTTCAGAGACTGCTGGGAGCCATTGCGGTACAAGTAAACACATGGGTTGTGTTAGGGTAGCTAAGAATAGAAACAGGTGCAGGTATACTTGCGTGTACACCAATGCTAGGAGTTTAGTAAATAAATTTGATGAATTTGAGGTATTGCTCAAAACATCAAAGGCAGATATTGTTGGGATATCAGAGACGTGGTGTCACACAGATATAAGGGATGCAGAACTGCAATTTGGGGAGTACAACGTCTACAGAAAGGATAGACAGGATAGGAAGGGGGGAGGGGTTATGCTGTTAGTTAAGAAACACATAAAAACCAAGGAAGTGAAGCCAGTCGACATCGCTGGACAGTGCAGTGTTGAGTCAGTTTGGTGTGACATCAGCATTGGGAGATCAAAATTGAGAGTAGGAGTGTGCTATAGGCCTAATGACTCTCATGCGTATAATAAGAAACTGTACAGGGAAATAGAGTGGGCCAGTAAATCAGAGAGTCTTATAATGGGGGATTTTAATTTCCCAGATATTGACTGGAATTTGTGGGTTGGTCACTCACACACTAGCAAGGCTTTTGTGGATTTATTGGATGATTGTTTTCTACATCAGCATGTTCGGGAGGCAACTAGAGGGAGTAATACTCTTGATTTGATTATCAGCAGTGATTCTTCATGCATTAAGAATCTGCAGATAAATGAACCACTAGGTGGCAGTGATCACAGTGAGCTGAAGTGGGATTTACTCAAAGAGGTAACTAACATTAGGGGTAAAGGGAAGGGTTATTGCTTCCGTAAAGGCGACTACGATGGACTGAGACAGTATTTAAATTCTATACAGTGGGACCAACTGATGATGTTACCAACAGCAAATTCAAAATGGGAAGCATTCAAAGAATGTATCTTGGAAGCTACTAGGCTTTACATACCAACTAAGAAATATTGTTCAAGGTTTAGGCCAAAATGGATGTCAGATGAACTAATGAGGCATATGGCAGAGAAGAAAAATGCATGGGATACATACAAATTAACACATGACACAGAAGCCTATGATAGATACAAGTTGATATGCAACCAAGTTACAAAGGAGGTTAGGCAGGCGAAGGCAGATTACGAGAAATCCTTGGCAAGGGATGCAAAGAAAAACAGCAAAGAGTTCTTTACTTATATAAACTCTAGAAGGAAGGGGATGGATCAGATTGGTCCACTTGATATTGATGGGTCAACTGGTGATGATCCTGCTCAGGTAGCTAACAAACTAAATGAATATTTTGCATCGACATTCACACATGAGGAGTTATTCAGCGAGGGGAATGCCAGAGGTGTATTCAACTCTAGCAGTAAGCTACAGAATCTTGAAATAACTGGGAGTAAAGTGGAGGAGAAACTGTTGAAGATAAACACAAGAAAGGCACCCGGGGTGGATGGGATCTATCCAGTTATATTAAAGGAGGCAGCAAAAGAAGTAAGCAAACCCTTAGCCATAATTATGAGAGCTTCCTTGGACTCAGGGGAGGTACCCATAAACTGGAAATGTGCAAATGTGACCCCAATTCACAAAGGAGGATCAAAGGCTGACACAAGTAATTATAGACCTGTGAGCTTAACTTCTGTACCAGGAAAATTAATGGAGGCACTCCTTAAAGAAGCACTGCAGGATCATTTAGACAAGACTTCAGTTATAGCTCGGACACAGCATGGTTTTGTTAAGGGGAAGTCTTGCCTGACCAATTTGATTGGATACTATGATGCAGTCATAAAAGAACTGGATGCAGGGAATAGCTTTGATATTATATATTTGGATCTTAGAAAGGCTTTTGATACTGTTGCACATGGAAGACTGCTACACAAATTGGAGCAGTGTGACATTGGAGGCAAATTGCTGCTATGGATAAAGGGATGGTTGAGGGGGAGAAGACAGAGAGTGGTAATCAATGGACACTGCTCATCGTGGACTAATGTTATTAATGGAGTCCCTCAGGGCTCAGTGTTGGGTCCATTATTGTTTTCTGTATTTATAAATGATATTGATGATGGTATATCAAGCTTAATGTCCAAGTTTGCAGACGATACAAAGGTTGGCAGGGTTGTCAAGGACACTACTGACACTGTGCTACTGCAACAGGATCTGGAAAGGTTGAGCAGATGGGCTGAGAGGTGGCAAATGAAGTTTAACATTGACAAATGTAAAGTGCTACACATGGGAAACAGCAACCCCAGAGCAACGTATCAACTCTGTGGTACTACACTGACAGTGGTAGAGAATGAAAGGGACTTGGGGGTGGTTGTGCAGGCAGATATGAAGTTCTCTGAGCAGTGCAGACGAGCTGCAAGAGTAGCTCGTGTAGTATTGTCAATGATATACAGGAATTTTTCCAGCAGGTATAAGGAAGTGATTATTCCCTTGTATAAGCAATGGTCAGGCCACACCTAGAATACTGTATACAGGTCTGGAGGCCTCATTTCAAGAAGGATGTAGAGCTGCTGGAACGAGTACAGAGAAGGGCAACGAGATTAGTGAATGGAACAAAGGGGTGCTCTTACGAAGAAAGGCTTAAGTTTTGCAAATTACAGTGTCTGGAGACTAGGCACAGGCGAGGTGATCTGATAGAGGTGTATAAAGCCTTGAATGGTTTGAGCATGCTCAATGCTGATGGGATTCTTCCTCTAGCTCAGAAAAATCACCTGAGAGGGCATAAATTCAAATTGAGGAAAGACAGATGTAGGATAGACGTGCGGAAATTTGCCTTTAGCCAGCGGGTGGTTGGTTGGTGGAACAGACTTCCATCCCTTGTAGTGGAGGTTGATAGCCTAAATAAGTTTAAGGCTCAGCTGGACAGGTATTTTGAACGAACAGAGGGGTGAAGTGGAAGTGGTTTTTTTTTTTTTTTTTTTTGGCTGATGCTGCATAAGCTTGCTTTCTTGCATCAAATGCCTCTACTAATGCTACATTTGCTAATGCTAAATGCTAACAACCTTTGTTTTCTTATTGTTCAAGCTGTAAGAAGAGTATGCTTATTATCGATTGGAAAAGGGTATTTTTTTCTTAATTAGGGTCCATTTTTTCACAGGGGTCATTTTCCATTCCAATTTTAATTTGTATAGTTTAATTTGGTATTTTCCTGTTACAGGGGCGTATTCAGGAGTGGGCAGAAAAAGAAGGCAGGAGGCGTTCTAAAAAAAACTCAAAACTCTGGTCACCATGTCCCCCCCTTACCATGATACCTGGACCTGATCGCCATACCCTCCCTTACGATGACAGCTGGATACGCTACTGTCCTGTTACAAGATTTATATGATTTCTCGAAAAGCAGCATTATTAAAAAATCTTTCGGCATTTATTAGTGAACCTAATTTCTGGTTTAGGAATGGCCGGGTTCCAAAACGCACCCAATTGCTTTTATTCATTATACGCATCTGTAATTTCATGTCTACTCCTTTATTAAAAGTAAAATATTTTATTAATGAAAGTCCCGTTCGTTTAAATTTTCCATTTTGATCCCTGCATGGTTTTATAATTTCAATTAGCTTTACAAAAATTGTAATTTTAAATATTTTTGGTATGTACAAATAAACTCTGTGCTGCCATCTAGTGGACATTATAATAACCTATGTATATGGAAGCTTATGTATAACGTATATTTAAGTAACATAATAACTTATGCTCGTTGCCAAACCATAATGTCGAGAAACTTGCATTTCTACAAATAGTCTTTATTTACATGAAAATTAATAATGTATGTTGAAACTTTTGTCCTTATGACAGCCTTTTAATAGTAATAGCAGTAATTGCAAATAATGCAAGAAAGCAAGTTTATACAGCATCATCCAAAAAAAAAAAAAAACAGCACAGTTCACCCATCTGCACCTTCCAAGAATTTGTCTAGTTCTTCCTTAAATTTATTCAACCCATCCACTTCTACAACAACAGATGGTAGCCTGTTCCTGGTGTAGCATAAGCCTTGTGCTTTCTTGCATAATAATAATAATAATAATAATAATAATAATAAATGAGTTCTCATGTGTCGATTTTACATGAGATCACAAATTCGCAAATTAATCATTAATGGGCAAATTCGACTTATTTAATTTTTTTTTAAATTTATAATTTTGATATGTAGGAAAATATTTTGGAAGTTTAGCTAAGCGGCTGCAAATATGTTGTCAGTATAATTCACTCCATGTTCAAATTAAACTATAGTAAACTCTTTGAAGTCTCATGAGATGGATTTTAAAAATTTCCGGATTTAAGATAGGAAATCGTGGTGGTTAGTTACGTAGTTTTGGAGAAGCTCAAGATTATCAGAAAGTCGCTGTTTATGGAAGAGATTAAACACAGATTTAATGATGCATACATTTTCCCAGTTGTACCCACACTGGGCATTGATAATCTCTCTGTGTTCTCAGTCCGAGAGTGAAGTCAAACTGGTTACCATGTCATGCAATTTGAAACAACACTTCCTGCTAAGTTATGAAGTTTACTGTCCATAAGATTTTTAAATTTTATTATTATAAGATGTGTAAAGAACTATCTTGTTCTTTCATAAGTTTTTTTGCAGCTCTTGGGATTTAAACTGCAATGATCTTGATTCTCACGGCAGAACATACTTGCCTTTATAGCGAGTTGCCCAGTTATTGCACTTCTTTCGAGCAGGTGGCTTCAACAAGGATAAATTGGCCATTTTATTTAAAAGATGAGAGACTGCTATGAAAGCACGTTTCAAGACTAACTGGTTCTTCATCAGCAGAAGGCTGTTTCTAGTGACGCCACTCAAACAGATAGCGTTAGTTATATTACAACTCTGATTTCGTATACCTCATGACAGTTCACCTCAAACAACTTTACAATTGTTTTGTTGGGGGGTTGTCACTAGAGATCATCTGCTATCTATTGAGGAAGAGTTAGTCCTTCAAGACTGACATTGCAATCTCATCTTTTGAGCATGGCCAATTAACCTTTTGCATGAAAGTAGTACAATACCAGCGCAATTCATTGTAAAGGCAAGTTTTTGGCTATTTTTTTAAAAAATTCAAACAGTTGTATTGCCAACAGTGGCTGAATGAAGTTAAAGAAAAAATCAGAATAACTGAACTTATATCTTTTCGCTATCTCCAGTCTCGTGTTATTTTTGAGATCAGCAGGATTTAACTACGTAGTTAATGTAATCTTCAAGTAGAGTCAACTTTACCTTTAGTACAAGTTGCATTGATATTGCACTACTTTGAGACATTTGTTTGAATGTAGCGTACTTGGAAGGTTATTGCAATGTCTCTTTGGCAATGTCTGCATTAGGTTAATATGTTATTAGCTATTTTCTCATATTTTAAATAAATGGCAGATCAACCTTTTGGCAATGTCATATTTATTTGAAAGTAGTTCAATACCATGGCAACTCGGCGCCACATACATGGATAATTGAAATATTTGTTGTTGTAGTGGTGTTTTTGGTGCATCACGACTTGCTCTTTGTGTATTGTCTGTAAACTGCGTGTGTTCTATGGTCGATTTTCTGTTTGCTAGATGAAAAACCCGAGTTTCCGAGAGAAAAAACCATGCACTCTTCGCCTCAGACTGACTAAATCAGCCACGTTGTGAAAAAGGCCCATAAAAATTCCTCCCGTCATTAAAGGGACTCGAACTCAGGTTTTTTTTCACCCCGTGTGTGGAGGATGGCGATTTTACCAACTGTGCTACCCACAAGGGTTGAAATAGTGGACATAGTGGTTTTGTCAAGCGGTTCCTGTGGTTCCCCACAAATCCGCGTTGAGTATTCTGTGATGTTTGCATAACATTGCAAGGCCAGTCAGTGTGGGTTATGTGTGAGTAGTGTGTTGTTTGACTGGCCTCTTAGTTACTGGGAGGCTCGATTACCATGGAAGGAGCCTCTCAGCATCCGTACACCGGCACGAAGAGCCGGGCCAGGAAAGTAGAAGGAATGCCTGACGGGCTCTCTCCCCACTTGCAAAGCAAGACAGGAGAGAGGCCGAGTTAGAGGAACGGGGCGAGTTTAATAGGAAAGGTAAGAAATGGGAAGGAAGCAAAGGTAGGCAGAGCGGAAGGCCACCCCCTGCAGAGGGCAAACGGCCAGATGATCCCACGCCGGTCAGTTAACCAGCGTCAGCCGAACCCGTTCGATGAGGATTCATCCAGGGTTCGGCTGACGAGGAGTGGCCAGGAGTCTCCCAGGGCTCTTTCGCTGGCCAGGAGTGTCCCTGGCCAGCGAAATTCGTCTGAGAATTGTAAAATCGTTACTCGTTACTTCGAATAAGTAACGCTTCACCTAAGGAGAAGACTAATGTTACTTATTCAATTTTACAATTCTCAGATGGATACCACCCCCATGGGTGGTGGTATCCATCTGAGTAGTTGACCAAGGGAGTAGTTGACCACTCCAGTGTGACCTATTGCACCATTGACACTTTCTAATTTTTTTTTTTTTTTTTTTTTTTTATAAATAAGGGGTTAGCGCGAACGCAATCCCCCAAAACAAAAATTCCACGCTCCATCTATCCCAGTTTGGGAAAGTGGCAGATTTCAGCCAACCCTAAGTGCTATGGGTTGGCCTCTCCCTGAGGGATCCCCCTTACTGATCAGGGAGTCCCCAGCGCCAGGTAAGTATGTTGGGTGATTTCTTGGGTCGGTTGGCTAAGAACCATATGTACACTAGAGATTGGGGTGTTTATGAAATTAATTGTATGTTAATTAATTTCATGAAATATTATAAAAAGCTAAATAGTGTATAATTTTAAATATTCTTTCAATGTGGTTTTAAGGAAAAATTTAAAATGTTCTCTATATACGTTCGTAGCAGATTCAAAACATCTTTACATTTAAGGAGCTCTGTGGGTCAGCGGAGTTCAATGTCAGTAATCATTATCTGTATTTTGCAGTCACGTGGTCTCGAACTCGACTTGGTTTGAAAAAGGACCCGACCCTTTTTCAAACCAAGTGCATGTCCACAGAGATATGAATTTCCTTCTGCCAAGCTAATTTGTTTTAGGCAATAAATACTGCAGATGCCAAAATTGTCCAAAATAAAATCTTCAAATTTCTACTTGTAGAAATTGGGGGTTAAATTAAAGGAAACATAAATCACTATGACATAGTGTGATGACCCTGAAAATTTTGTATTTCACAAAAAATTAAATCAGTACACTTAGTTGAGCAATAAAAACATTTATTCAGTGAAGTCAGAAAATAAAAAACAAAGTCGTTGGCAATTAAGACGAAGGATTTGCAGTGTTCAATTATTTTTAAAGTTAAAATGATCAATAGGTTTATCCTAATTATCATTTTAACTAAGATCTGCTGTTAATGCCATCATTTTGATAGAATTAGCATAATTTGTAAAGTAACTGTGAGGCACCAAAAATTTGCAGTTAGTTAGCGTGTTGTGTTAGTATTCCTTACCGATCATATGAAAACACATTGCTAACCAAATCTAGATAACAGCTGTGGTCATTGAAGTGATATTTGGTTGGTTGTGGTGTCGGCTTATTCCTACATAATACTCTAAGGAAAACGTCCTCACTCCAATCTGACTGACAGAGGTCAGTCATGAAAACATTAACCATGGGTTCAAGTGCCACTCGATGTTCCAGTGACTGGTTAAGATATTGGATTCCAGGGCCACAGTGAGCCACCTTAGTACTTAAGCAACCAGTCGGGGCAGAGGAATAGGATGCTTTACAGTTGGCCATTGTCGGATTTTCCAAAGGCTTCACGTTTACTCCTGTTAGCATCGGCAGCTGTATAAGACAGGAAATAGAGAGAATGCACAGAATTAAACTCATTCCACTTTCTGTTCTTCTTGAAGTTGCGTCAATCAGCGAGGGCTTCTGAAAGATGAACAAAATTTAAATGAAATGCTCCATCTCGTTTGAATATGCAGACAATAATAGTAAATATAAGAATATGTGATTTGGGAAATAACTATTTGTCACACTCCAGCGTTTTAATGTTTGGTCCAGCGTTTTAGAATTACGACTAGACTATTATGAAGGAGCACACCTTGGATTAATTACTCATATTTCAACAACCTCTTAAAACTGAATTTTGGAACCTTAAACAAATAATCAAAAACTGCAGTAACAAATATTATTAGGCTATAAAATTAGATTGGGGTGAGGATACAAATATCATATAATGCACTCAGCAAGAAAAATATTGATATATTCTAACAGGTTATAAGTTGCAGGTGAAAATAACAATAAGGAGTGCAAAGGAAGACCAAATATTGGTGAGTAGTCATTTGTTGTAAAGGCTTCTGAGCTGACCATATCACGTCTACGAGTTGCGATTATGCAACTGGAGTTTGAACAGGTCATCACCGTGCGGCTGGACGGTCCAAGTACAGGTATTTGACCCCCACCCCTCCAGAGTCAGAGTCTTAAAGCATCCTATAACAGAATAAAAAAAAACAATCGATGCATATGTGCCTTTTTAATGGGGTTGTAGAGTAGCGGGTGTGTTTTGCTAACCGCAGGTGTTAACGTCAACCTAGGCCATATACCAGAGACCAATACCAGAGGATGGCAGTACACTCCCACAGCTATTATTCAGCTAATGTATTACCAAAACGCAAGGACCTCATAGTTTTTCCAGCAGGTTGCTTCAGACAAATTTACCTCTCTGAGATAGATTACAGTTAATGGTCATTCATCACAAAGGCAGGATTGTGCTTACGTCAACGCCCCATCACCACTTTCTTCGTGCACAGCAACTTAAAAGGCAGAATCGGCTGGGATGAACAACGGCGATTGTCTTTAGTAATCAGCCAAGGTTCTATTTGGTTACTGATGGTCAAAGAATCCGTGTGTGGCGAAGATGAAATGGTGTCCCTGCCTGCATCAAAAAATCACACAAATCGTGATATAGGGTACCATCTCTTAAGTTAGCCATTCATCATTAATGTTTGCTAAAGTAATTTCACTGGCCAAGGTTATATTGAATCTGCATTTTGTTGTTGTGGACATCTTTACCCTTTCTCAAATGACACATGGGGGAACATAAATTTTAACTGGAAAGATGTGAAAATTTTTCAATCAAGGGGCAATTGGTTATTGGAACGACTTCCATTAGTATGGCGCATGTGAATAATTTGAATAAATTTAAAGAAGTATTAAACAATTAGAAAGAAGCGATACCTTAATTTCATTATCGTGGTGGGACTATATTGTGTAGACAGTGCGCGATAGCACAGTGGTATTGTCACCGTCCTCTCCATACCAGGTGGAAAAGGTCTGGGTTCGAATCCCGTCGATAACACGAGGAACTTTTATGGACTTTTTTCACTCCGTGGCTGAGTTAGTCAGTCTCAGGCGTAGACAGCAAGGTTCCCCCCAGAAACTGGGGTTTTTAGTCCAGCAAAACAGGCAAATCAACCAGAGAACATACACAATTCACAGACACGATACAAATGGGTATAATCTGTAGAGAAGTCTAGGATATAAGAAACTTGTCCAAGGGATGTACAAGGACCGAGGATTTCTGGGATCGTTATCCATCTTTAAAAACAGTTGGTACTATCCATCCTAGATTATACAGTGTCGTTTGGTCACCACATCAAAACTTTCAAATTGGAGTCTATAAAAGTAAACTTCAAACGATTTCTGTGTTGTCATACCTCGTGGGTAGTTGGTTGGATTGCCATTCTGCCCACACTGGGTGGAAAAGACCTGAGTTCTAGTTCCATCGATGACCGGAGGAATTTTTATGAGCCTTTTTTACAACGTGGCTGAGGCAGTCGGTTTCAGGCAAGGACAGCATGGTTTTTTCTCCCGAAAACTCGGATTTTTCGTCCATCAAACAGAGAATCGACCTCAGAACACACGCAATTTACAGAAACTATACACGGAGCAATATGGCCTTAGTCGCTGATGCACCTGAAACTCTATTACAACAACAACTGTGTTTTCACAAGCATAATCGCAAGGAATATTCATACTATATAAGAAAAGTTTGCTTATTATCACTTCGTATACTGAGGAAGATGTATGGACTGCAGTTTAGTGAAGACAATCGAATGATTAGTACTCAAGCAAGATATACAGCTTGCTTGCTGTATATCTTGCTTCACATGCGTTTTAATTTAAGTAATACCTCTGATGTATGTAGAGAACATAATAAGCACATAAGATAAGCAAAATATGACACTTAATCGTGAAGCAAATATTACAATTTTCACTCTTTCTCCCAAGTGATGTAGAGAAACTTACCTTACTTATAAAAAGCCAAATAAATCACTGTTTTATGACTAAAATCACTGAACAAACAACACGTTGTTGGAATAACGTCAAGCGATTTATTTCACAAATATTTATTGACAAACGTGACTAGCGACCTCTAGTGTTACAATATGAAAGAGATGTAAGAATGTCGCATATTGATTGACTCAACAGGAGTTCAAATTTTTATATAAATGGTAAAATTGTAATTATAATAATATAATCAGAAATAGAAACGGGACGTTCATTTTAGGGGATCCGAATGACTATAAATCCTTCGTCTTCTGAGGATAATCATGCGTTTTTTTTGTATAAAACAGAATCATTAACTATTAATTTTTGAGTAAATCTCTAAATGATATCCTTTCGTGGAAACTAATAAGTGAGTATTTTCTTAACCTTGTTGGAACTTTTTAAGAAGTTGCTTTTGAAGTGTTAAGAAAATCGAGAAAAAATTTTGATCAGTTCACGGTGGCATAAATTTGAAAAAAAAAAAAAAAAAGATATCAATCAGGAATGAGCTCCCTCATTATTGGAGTAACTTAAAGTAATGTTAAGAGGTTTCTTTATGTTAGGACATCTCCAGTAAAACAAACATTGGTGTCTTGAAAAGTCCTAATCTATAAATTCCAATATTTCTACTGTTTCCAAAATGTATTTTGAGAAATATAAAGACTTCACAGCGCGCCCACAGTTGGTACAACTGCCGTCCTCCCCCACACCGGCTGGAAAAGACCTAAGTTTGAGTCCCGTCGATAACGGGAGGAATTGGTTGAGTTAGCAGATCTCAGGCAAGGATAGCATGGTTTGTTCTCACAGAAATTTGGGTTTCTTCGTCCAGCAAACAGAAAATCGACCACAGAACACATGCACTTTACAGACAATATACACGGAGCAATATAGATTGCCCTACCATTAATAAACCGGACATTCCTCCATGGATGGGGAAGCAGGTCCTATGCATGCAACACGTTACAGAACCTGCCATAAATATGCACACTGGGCTTCGAACAGACAATTGCAAAAGTGGGCATACAAGATGACACGTTCAACAGAATTAACAGAGTTCCAACGTGGAATGATAGTAGGATGCCACATAAGCAAGCGTTGTGTACGAGACATCGCAGTCACCCAGAAGATCCCTAAATCAATGGTTAGTGACGTCATATGCAAATGGCAGAGGAATGGGACTGAATCTGCTGGTAAACCCCAAAATTAACAGAACGGGACAAGAGAATTATGGCTAGACGCCGATAAACGTGGTGTAAGGAGCGCGAATCCTGGACTGTAGAGAAGTGGAAAACAGTCCTATGGACAGACGAGTCGAGGTTCGCAAAATACCAGTCTGACGGCTGTTCCTGGGTGTGGCGAATGCCAGGGGAACAGTTCCTTCCTGATTGTATCCTTCCAACAATGAAGTTTTGTGGAGGCAGTGTCATGGTATGGGCATCCTTTCATGGCTTGGCTTGGGCCCGTTAATCTTTATCGGCAAAACCACGAATGCTGTGCAATGCCCGGACACTCTACACAATTATGCACTTCCAACATTATGGCAATACTTCGGGGAAGGCTCATACCTGTATCAGCAAGACAACGCGCCATGCCATACTGCTCGGGTCGTAACGGAGTGGTTTGAGGACATGGGTGTGGAAAAGTTGGATTGGGCAGCCCAGAGTGCTGATCTGAACCCTATTGAGCATCTTTGGATCGAGTACTGCTCGATCCAATACGAGCACGTGCATGTCAAGATTGCCCAAAGAACGAGGCCGAACTGGTGGCTGCGTTAAAGGCCGAGTGAAGGAACATTTATAAAAGGCTGGTTGAGAGTATGCCGCGAAGATTGAAGACCATCATAAAAGCAAAAGATTTCAGCCCAAAATATTAAATGACACAATGAAAGCTATCTTTTTTTTTTTTTGTCTAAAGGCAGGTGTCCGAATATTAATGGTAGCGCAGTGTGTATTGCTCCGTGTATACCCAAATATGCATCTTAATACATCTGTCTTTCAATTTTATTTATTTTACTTTCCAGAGATACTGCGAATTACAGTATCATTTTGAAATGGACGTAAAGTTAAAATACGCTGCCTTTCTTATGAAAATGTCTTTGGTGACTGGAATGAGCGAGTTACTGTCCACGAAGAATCGCTCAGAAAAATATTTAGTTTTAATTATATTTGCCTGCCTGTTTGGATTTATGTATCAGACAAACAAATTCTTGGTAAGATACTGGCAGTATATTTGCTAAAAAAAAGTAGAATAGAGTGGTTCGTAGATGAGTAAAAGCCGAGATAATGGCACCTCCACTTCTCCTCCCCACGATCACTCAGAAACTGATCGCCATGTGTGAGAATTACAACTTGATATCAGCCTCTCCCAACTTTGAGCCTTCACTAGCGTTAGAGACCAATCTATTCCTACAAATGAAGGGTTAATGTTCATTAATGCAAAGCCAACTCAGCGCACAGGTTTAAACTTTGTTATAAGATTTGCAGATGCATCAGCGACTTAACCACATTTCTTTTCCACCCGGACGGCGATTTTTCCAACTGTGCTACACACGATGGCATTATTAAAGTAGCTTAATGTAATATTAAAGTAATTTTAAAGCAGTGGATGCACAATATATCTCAAAAACAGAATTTTACAAGGAAAACATAAAGCAGGAGAGAAATCACATCAATAATAATGCTGACTGCAGCAGTCCATCACAATAAAGCAATTTGAAATATTACTAGTCCAATTATGAAGAGCAGTCTGTTTATTGGTCAGTAAGTCATATATTCATTTCGTTCTTTCCGAAAGCTCCATAAATGTTTAATTTGTTCTCGTCCCATGCTGGAATGGTAGGCAATTAATTAATTTACTATGAGCGGTCGTTTGGAGCTGGCCAAAATGCATTCCTGCATTAGCAGAAATGCATCTCACAACCAAACAGTTTCGAAAATTACGTAGCTTGAAGTAGTACTATGAAAGTAAGGACAAAAGAGTCCAATAATTTATTCATTTTGCTGAAAACGCCCTGACACCATTATTTTTAATTTGCTCTCGTCGTGTAAGGGTGCGCTTTTTGTTTCGACGATATGTTTTCTGTTTTGTCATCAGAGCTCGCACCACAATTGAGTATTCGGACCGTAGATACCAGCATGAAGTCATCGCAAACTAGGAAGCACTCCTTGTAACAGGTAAGTTAGTGCTCGTTTAATTTGAATTAGACCCAGCACGGTGTTGTATCCAAGGGAAATGTGTCTTAGGGACAAACACTGATCAAATTTGTTTCTTTAAGCTACAGTAGAAACTCAGAAATTCTGAATTTTCAAAAAATCCGACACGTGCTGTGTCTCGATGATGCCTGATGTATGAGATTCTCTCGATTGCAAAAAAACCTCTGGTCCCCTTTGCATATACACAAGAACCAGGTATCCAAAGGCTGGCTTACTGGGCTGGTGACTAATACTGAATTCGATAAACCAAAAGTGTACATTAAGGCTGAAGCAGTAAAAAAGTAAAAAAACTTCGTTTTCCGCACCTGATCCGTTGCAGTCAAAAAAATGACAGAAAAATTTGGATTCCATTCATCATGAATGACCCACTGCAACACTCATTCACCCAAAGAAGGCTTATCTGATTATCTGTTTATCTGATTTGTAATTTCGAAACAATCCTTAATAACAGATAATAATCCAAATCTCTTGTAAATAACTATAAAGCCATAATGCAAATATGGTTCTGCGTGTTCTCGAAGATTCTTCCCTTTTAAGTATTCTCGAATTTGGCGTATAAAACTAGACAACGAATTTTAAACTAAATACGGTACATCTCATCGAATTAAAATCATGAAATATCAATAATGCCGAATAATAATGATGATAATAATCAAGGTTCGCGTGACAGAGAAATACCATCATATCATAGACAGAAGCCTGCTAAAAGTAAAGCTAAACAGGGAGAACACAGTTAAAATCATAAACACCTACGCAGTCCCAATACTTACATCCTTCTTCGGGATCATAGATTGCACAAACACTGGAGGAGATTATGAAATCGATCAGGATAATAATGATCAAGAGCCACCAACATCACCCGAATTTGGCCATCAGGAGACTGACCATAGCCCTGAACGAGGGAGGGAGGAGTTTGACAGACCTCATTGAACAACAGAAGAAGGCAATTAAGAATCTGAAGGATTACTTCCAGGAAAACACAGCACCAATCTACCAAGCCATTAGGAAGACAAACTAACGGCACACTCTGCTCAACCTCAACAAGGAGACAACTACTCACACAGACAGAAGAAACAGAGACAGAAAAATGGGCGAAGAAGGTACTCCTTGGCAGAACTACACTGACTTCAGTCAAGGCTACATAGATAAGGTGGCTTCGAACTCGTGGCTCACGAGCGGGAAGCTCTTCCCCATAACCGAAGGATTCATGCTCGCAGTCCAGGAACTGTAGAAAATAGACCGCCAAGTGCTCCCGAGTGACAGACCTCACGTCGACAATTCCACCTTCCACCAGAACAATCCAGTACATCATCGCTGGATGCGAGACCACTACACAGACGGAGTACACTCACAGACACGACCAGGTTGCCAGGATAATACATCAAAGCTATTGAAGAAATACTAGTTGATCAAAGAAAGTATACCTTATTACAATCACGAACCTCAGGCCGTTCTACCAACAAGTTGAGCTGGGAAAGCACCATAAGAACGGTAACGTGATTTCGCTCAACAGACCGGACATAACCCTCACTGACAAGAAGGAAAAGACTACCTACTTGATCGACATAGTGATGCCCAACACCAGCAACCTCAAGAAAACCTACGAGGAAGAGGTCTAAGACAGTCAAAGAAATGTGGTATATGGAACGATCATCCTGATCACCGGCTTCGTGTCAAATATCTTATATAAAAGCGTAGAATCAACAGGCCTCCCAAGGAACACCTACAAGGAACTCCAGAAATCCGCGATCCAGAACATCTGTACTATAGTCGGAGAGTTATTCGACCAATAATAGTAACTGGACGTAACAACCACCACATGCACCTGGTACCAGCACCCGTCGCGGGATGGAAAAAATGCCCATAAGGAGAAGAAAGGGAGAGATTTGGGGGATCGTGGACGATTGTGAGCAATCCCCCCATGTCCCTACTAAGAAAACCACTCCTGTAATTCACAACACGAAAGCTGTGCACACAGTGTCCTGAACTTATCGCTTCAATACGCTGTTACATCAATGACGAAGTCATACATTAAATTAAAGTAAGCAACAACCTACGAAATATTCAGAACATTTTCCTGTCACCCATGCTTACTCCTAAGTATTTAACATAAAAATTTTGTTCTGAATTTCAAATTCGTTCACTCTAATCTTCGTCAATTTTCAAAGAATTCATAGCACAGCAACCTTCTCTGTTCTTAAACTGATCTCTTGCGAACTCCTGAGCGGCATCAAAGTCCTATTAAAACCTAATTGCAGAATTTAAGTGGAGCTATATATTTTGAAAAACTTCCGTGCTGCACTTTTCGCTCAATTCGAAACTGTTCCTTCCCACACTTTCTTCAACGTCTCTGTTGAGTTCCGACTGCTCCAGATTTTAGAGCCATTTCAGAACAAAGCACTGAAATAAAAGGACGTGATGCATTTAAAAGCTCATAATGTTTGGAGTACACAAGCTGCGTACGGTCTTCACAGTCCAAGATTACTTATGATTCCTCCTTTAAATGCATGCTTCCTGGATTTAGAAGGTGGATTTTAAAGTATTTTGGTTTGATTTTATTTTGCCTGTTTCCCAACCCAAATATGAACCTTATTAACTGAACTTCAATTCTGTTAATGGACTTTGTCACTCACTTTTATTTATTTTACTTTCCAGAGAAACTTCAGAAGAGATACCGTGAATTACAGCGACCATTTCAAAATGGGATTCAAACTGGAATACGCTTCCAACCTTTTGAAAACATCGTTGGTGACTGGAGTAGGTGAAATTTTGTCGACAAAAAACTGGCGCAGGAAAATATTTAAAATTACGATTCTTTGTGCATGTCTCTCTGGATTCATCTACCAATCAAATGAATTCTTGGTAGGATACTGGGAATATCCTTGCTACGAAAGTAGAATAGAGGAGTTTCCAGATGAGTTGCAGCCACCGGCCATTTCAATATGCTATCAGAACGTGTAAGTAGCAAAGCACTCTCATTCCTTGTATAATCGAACCTATTTATACAGGAGTTACTTATAACAGTGGAGTTCTTCAGCCATGAGTCTAATTGTAATGCTTCAATAATGCTGCTGTGGATACTATTTTCACCAACTTTTATACAATAGTTTCAGGGATCCAGTATGATGCCCTTAATAGTTCTTAGTTCCTCCATATGAGATTTTTTTCGTTAAATTCGACAGCCTAATCAGATTATCATAGAGGAGGAGTAGATCGCTTGGATACACCTTCTAAACCAGCCTCTCACACCCAGTAAAATAAAAGATATCCTTACCTGTTCAGCGTCATACTTTTTACGAAGTTCTGCACTTTTTCAGGATGTAATGCATAAAATTTGAAAACAAATTCCTGTTTTATTCTTAAGAAATGGACTCTCCCTTTTTGACGTCCTCGTACCATATTTTACCCCTCCTGGATAAAATTTTCCTCAAACCATCAAGAAATTTATCGACTATCAAGGAATCTTTTAGACTTCGGGCTACTTAACTTCTGTATTATGAATTATGATGTTCGGGGAGTGTCAAACCTCTGATTTAGGTGAATCCCCTGATTCCCCTCTTGGGAACTCAAGAGACAATAACTTAAGAACTTCATTAAGAAAGGATATACTCTATGAGTCAAAACAACACATACTCGTAAGTCAAAACTGAAAGATTTTCCTCAGCAAACTTTCATGCTGGAATTCCGTTAATAACGCGAGGAAATTTTATGCGCTTTTTTCACAACGTGAGTTAGTCGGTCTCAGGAGAGGAACGCATGATTTTGTCTCCCAGAAACTCGAGTTTTTTGTCAGTAAACTGGCAAATACAACACGCAATTTACGGGCATAACACGCTCAGTATCTCTTTGAAATTAGAAACACTTGAAGGATCAGAAATAGAGAGGGTTCTTAGAGTAATGATAGCCAAGGAGTTCAGGAACACATGATAAACGTTGCAGACGCTAATGTGTGTGTGTGTGAACACATTTAATGACACAAAACGATGCTTACAACGGACAGGTCAATATGATATAAATCCACCACGGTTGCTAAGGCATTGAGCTAAGTGACTCGACATTGAGTCGTGCAGGCGTCGAATAGACTCCTGAGGTATTTCTCACCAAGCCTCTTGCAACTAGTGCCGCAGAACATTCGTGGTCAGTGCTGGCTGCAGGTGGCTCTGTAAATGGCATCCAGGCATGGCCCACGTGTGATCAATGAGCGTGCAATTCGGGACCTGGCTGGCCAAGACAGTATATCTACACCATGAAGCACCCAGAGAAAACCCCTGCAGTACGTGTTCGGGAGTTGTTCTGCTGAAAAAGGAGAGTGATCGGTTCAAACAATTCGGTGACATAGCAGCAAGCAGTGAGATTTCCGTTGACGAGCAGCATCGACCATTGACTCTCAAAACTGATCGCTCTCCACACCGTGACACCAACAAAGCGTGCAGTATGGCCTTCAACAAAGGCGCTAGGGTCATTGCGTTCATCACTTTGTCACCACACATGTATGCAGCGATCATCTGGCCCCAAGCAGAGCAGGATTCATCGCTGAAGATCACTTAGCGCCATTCTGTATCCCAGGTGGACAGTACGCAGCACCATTACACACACACAAAACACTTTTCTTGGCATTCATAGTAGTACCGTTTGTTACTACAGCGTACAAACGGCGCGAAATTGGGAACCAACTGGAGGCGCCACACGGCCTAACACTACGCACACTAAACACATTCTATTTCAGAATGTCCTCCTTCTGCCAGTTCGACGGTTATGGGGTGATAGCTAGCTGATGTCACAGTTCGTTGGATGGTAGTCAGCGTGGTTGTAGGTGTAGTGCAAACCTGTCGACGGATAAGATGGTCCTCACGTCCCCTGTTTGCTCCGCCACCCATTCGACGAGCAGTCGTACCTTCCTGCAGCCACTGTTTACATCTATGCACTATGGTATTGTCAAAGCCCATACATATTACTACACGACGATAACACACCAGTGTATTTTACACACCACGGCCATCGCAGTCAACAGTTCTAAACCCGATTGAAAATCTGTGGGAACTTCTGGAAGGACGATTGAAGCAGCTTTTCCAGATCCATCGAACAAGCAGCAATTGATCACGTTTCTTGTGGATGAAGGGTGTCTTATCCCTCCTGCTGACATTGGGAAAACCACGACGTATACAATGTGTTATTTCAACCTGTACTTTGGGTGTCCGCATAGATAACTATTTTGTCATTACTTCTTTTAGAAAGCTGCATTTGAACAGAATTGGGAAGAAACTTCAAAACGAGATATTAAAACTAAATTGTTCCTATTTTCGTGAAGTGCTCACCAGTTTCACATTATTTTAAGAATTTAGAAATTTCGGCAAATATTGAAATATCAATTAAGTGGAAGCTAAATTTGTACCATTGGGTTTCCAATTAACGACGTTTTCCCTATATTCCAAAATGTATTGGTACTGTTTATGTCTTGTTGTCAAAAATAAATTCCTACTCAGTCTAATCTGAGGAAGCAAAACTAAATATCATTGGAAAGGTCTTTCTTGCTGAAGAACCCTTTGGAATTTCGAGTTTACCAAGCTGGAATCAATTTGAGCATTTCACCAGCTCCTCTCGGATTCATCTCGGATCCATATTAAACGTTGTATGAGAGACAGTTCTTTGTAATTATTATTATTTATAAGAAAGCCATCATTGATAAATTCTGAATAGCCGATTCTTGTCTTTCAGGATTCGAAGAGAGTTATTCTGTGAAATGCGTCCACAAAATTGCACACCTGTCACGAATTCATGGGTTAACTGTGAAAAGTATCCTGAAGTCTGTAGGTTAAACACGACTGTAAGTATTGTGGACCAGACTGTAAGTAGACTGTTCATTGCTGTGTACGGAATCAGGCTCTACCATATTTCCTACAATAATGTTTTATAGATCTTGTAGCTCTAAATTTATTTGTAATATAATAGTACAATATTTTGACTCTATTTCTAGAAAGAGAAGATAATCAACATGACTACTATTTTCCATTTTTACTCAACATCTTTCAAAACTGTAAGACTGCTGGTCATACAAATTAATTTATATAAATAGTAGTGAGCGATGGGGAAAAAATGCTATTGTGAGTATGGATATCTCTATTCGAGGATCTACCAAGATTAACCAAATGGCTAGTTTAACATCAGCCGTTTTCAATCCACAACTTTCCAGTTCCTTCTGTTTTGTGCAATGGCCATCCATTTACTACCCATGAACTCGTGAATTTCATCTGCCCATCTCCGTTGTTGTCTTCCAGGCTTTCTTCTGGTTCCTCTTGGGTACCATTCTGTTATTTTCTTAGTCCATCTGTCATCATGTCTTCGAGCTATGTGTCCTGCCCAAGACCATTTTAGTTCTTTAGTTTTGATAAGGATATCCTTTACTTGAGTTTGCTGCCTAATCCATGTGTTTCTCTTCTTATCTAACAGTCTGATTCCCAATATAATTCGTTCCATTCTTCGCTGTGTAGTTCTCAGCTTCTCTTCCATTCTTCTGGTGAGTGCCCAAGTTCCATAAGTCATGGTGGAGAGTACATATTGGTTCATTATTTTGCGTTTCAGACAAATTGGGATATTTCTCCTCCGTATGTGACTATATTTCCTGAATGCTATCCATCCAAAATTTATTCTTCTCTTGACTTCCAGCCATTTATCATTATTACAGCTAATAACTTGTCCCAGATAAGTATATGACTCCACCTTTTCAATTACTGCTCCTTCAATCATTATTTCCCTTTCCGTGGCATACTTGTTCATCATTACTTTTGTTTTAGCCATATTCATCTTTAGTCCAAAATCCTTACTAACTGTGCATAACTGATTAAGATTTTCCTCTAATTCTTTGAGATCGTGGCTTATGACTACAATGTCATCTGCAACTCGTAAATGGTTTAGGTACTCTCCGTTCACATTGACTCCTTTCTGCGACCAGTCTAATCTTCTGAAAGCTTCCTCAAGGGCAGCAGTAAACATCTTCGGAGATATTGTGTCTCCTTGTCGAACTCCTTTCTCGATTTTAAATTTCCTACTGTCTTTGTCTAGTCTAATAAAGGAGGTAGCACTCTCGTATATTTTCTTCAAAATCATAATATATGGGGTATCAATGCCTTGTCTTTCCAGTGCCCGAAACATTGCCTTATGCTGTATGGATTCAAATGCCTTTTCATAATCCACAAATGCCAGGCATAATGGTGTTTTATATTCATTTGCTTTCTCCATTAGCTGTGATATTACGTGAAGGTGATCCATAGTTGAGAATCCTGTCCTAAAGCCAGCTTGCTCTTTCGGTTGATTCTCATCAAGTATTCTTTCTAATCTGTTAGTAATGACCCTTGTGAACAACTTGTAGATGTGGGATAACAAGCTAATTGGTCTATAATTTCCAATTTCTGATTTATCTCCTTTCTTATGCAGCAAAACAATGACTGCACAATTCCACTCCTTATGCGTCACGCATTTACTAATGCATTTTGAGAAGTCTTGCCAGTTTCTGTGTTATGTCTCTTCCTTCCAATTTTAACAACTCTACCGTAACTTCATCTTCACCCAGAACTTTCTGATTCTTCATTTTCTTCAATGCATGTTCTACCTCACCAGGAAGGATATCGGGTATGTCGTATGTGTTGCTAATTTCTGATCCATCCTTCTATCGTCTTATATAATTCTCTGTAGTGGTCTTGTGCTATTTGAATTATGCCTTCTCTGCTATTTATAGTACCCCATCACTATTCTTCAGATTCAGTACCATTTGTCTTTCTGTATTACTACTCATGGCTGCTGATTTAAATCCTTTGTTTTCTCTTAATGCTTGTTCTACTTTTCTTGTGCTAAATCTTCTTATGTCCTCTCTGAATTTCTTTCTAATGGCTTTGCATAACTCAGTATACTTAATTTGTCATCTTCAGTGTTTATCTTGCCCTTCATTTGTCGTCTTAGGTTCATCACGAGAAGTGTTTCTTGGCTAAATTTTTCTTCTTTGGATTTCTTTTTACCTTTAAGTTTCTCGAGTTTATCACTTTGAGGAAGTTGCATTCCTCATCGATATCTTGGTCCTGAAAGGTATGCAGAAGCTCAAACTTGTTCTTAAGTTCCAGTACATACTGCTGTTTCTCATCTTCTGTATCTCAAAGACCTTTGTATTACAGGCAACCCTCGGTTTACTAACGAATTCTTTGTTCGTTCTGTGTATCTTGCACTCCTGGGCTTTTACGATACGTATTGTGTACGTTAGCAGCCATTTTAAAGCATTAAAACCATGTACATGTACTAAACATCGAATGGTCACATCAAGGTTGAGGTCCATTTTATTGCCCGGTTCAACAATTCCCTGATAGTTATTGTAATAAATGCATTTTTTAAAGGTTTATTTATTTAAATCTTACAATTATGTTCACTATACGTTTAGAATTTCGTTTTATGAGAAACTCCATCTATAGGCGACTTTAAGAAATTTTGAATGATTGTGACTTTCGTTATAGCGAATGTTCGTAAACAAAGAATTGTTTGTATTTATTCGAGTCAGTTTTTCCTTTCTTTTCTTACATCTATATCAACTGTGCATCTTACCATTCTGTTCGCCCTTTTATTGAAAAAAGTGTTCATTACTAACATTCCTCGAGATTCTGATAATTCCACAAGTCTTTCACCTCTTTCATTTCCTTCACCAATTACAAAATTTCCTACAGTTCCCCTTTCTGCACTGTTTTGTCTCTTTCCAATCTTTGCATTGAAGTCCCGCATAATAATGGTGTAGTGAGTTGTCTGTTCATCTAGAAGACTCTCAATTTCGGTGTACATTTCTTCAACCCACCTCTTCATCATCATGGCTCGATGTTGGTGCATAAATCATTATAACCTTTAGCTTATACCTCTTAGAAATCCTGAGTATTAGTATTGACACCCTTGGTGAAGTATTTCTGAATTCCAAAATGTTGTTTTTTATATCTTTATGGACCAGAAAGCCAACTCCACCTTCACTCCTTTCACTGTTTCCATTGATGTACAGCAGATTTCCACTTGATAAACTTATAAGTGATTCATTTCTTCTTCTTGTTTCAGCCAAACCGATGATATTCCAATTCGCATTTTCGAATTCCTTTTCCATCTCCAATCTTTACACCAATGAGCAATCTTATGTTGAATAGGCCAAGTTCAGTTTCCGTGCATAGCAGCCCGGTCGTACCCAGAGATTCTTAGCACCCTCTGCTTCCACTCTGATCCTCTCGCTGGGGACTGAGTGCCACTTGTTTCGTCGTGTTGTGATGTGCTGGAGAGTTTGGTCTTTTCCTTTTCACGCTGACCAGGAGTTTTGAAGAGAACCACTCTACACGTTCGTTGCCACCAAAGTGACGTAACAAGACTTACCACTGAGAAGGTGGGCATGAGTGGATTTTAGGGAGGCAGGCCAACTGGACTTCTCCTAAATCTTCTAAAATAGAAAGATATTGAACCCATCATACTGGGTGTCTGATAACACACAGAATGCCTGTTCCCCTCTAAGCCCCAATGGCTAGTTACCTCTCCCATTTCGACCTTCAAAGCTGTTTTTGGGTTTTTCAGACACATCAGCGATTTACATAACATTGTTCTGCATATACATTGAGTTGGCCTTACAATTAGCAACACTCCCACCATGTAAGAATGAACTGGTCTGTGACGCTGATTAAGGTTCAAAGCCAGAAACCGTTGATATAAGAACACTTTTTGCGTGTATCGAAGAAGAATGGGTCGGCGTCGATAACTTTCCGAATTCGAACGTGGAATGATTATGGGGGCGGGAAGTGCAGGTGCCAGGTCTCAGGCGTAGATAGCAACGTTTTTCCCCCATAACTGGGGTTTTTTGTTCAGCAAAACAGACAAATCGACCATAGAATACACGCAATTAACAGACATAAGTTGTTGTGATACTGGCACCTGCACACAGTTGTAGTGCAGGTGCCAGTATCACAACAAAAAGCCAACATGATTAAGTGCTCTTCTTCTGCGGTATCTCTTCTTCTGTGGTATTGGCTGGTCGATCGATCACTCAACAGTGATCGATCGACCAGCCAAATGTCACATGTGGGAACCACGTGTGGTGACGCCCATGGGGAGCGTAGTGTCTCGTGTTGTAACACAACAACGATGCGGCACAGTGGCCTAACTAACCATTCAGTGCAATTTAGGAACAGCAAGACCAATATCTACATGGACTATGCGCCCGACACATTGAATTTCAGTGTCCACTACTCTGTACGCCGATGCCTTCAGTATCTTCTACCATTTCACTAATATGCAAATGGTACAGACAGTTGCAAGGTACCATGAATAAAGTTGTTAAATGGTCCCAAAACAACGGTTTACGCCTCTCACCCCAAACAACTGTTGGGATTCACTTCTCTATGAAACGTAGCCTGCATCCATACCCGGAATTTCGACTATAAAATCAAATGATCCCAGTGGTTTCTAGTGTAGGTTTTCTTGGTGTGGTTATTGATCAAAAACTTACCTTCCTTGAACATATTAAAGCACTCAGGATTACTTGTCTTAAAAAAGCTAAATATCTTAAGAGTGCTATCTGGCACAACATGGGGGCCGATTTGTACTATGTAACATGTGGAACATTTGTACCATGTATTAATACCATCACATCTATACTACGGCTCTGTAGTCTACAGCACTGACCAAACCAAGAGCTTTACTGGCTTGATCCCATACACCACAGTGCCCTTCGTCTTGCATAGTGTTAGGGTCGGGCGCCACTTGTGGTTTCGCACATTGCACTGGGACATACAGTTCAGGGCTTATATGCCAAAGCAATTGAAAGCACCTTGTGTTGAGAAGATTCAATTCACCGCAGATCAAGTGGGAAGCTGTAGGATGAAATTGATTATCTTCTTGGACACTTCGAGTATGGTTTGTTGAGAGGACGTTGGACATCAAACCGAGATATTTGAAATGAATCAGAAAGGTTCTTTGTGCGTGGGGAGGAGTATTATTTTTGCGGTTAATTTGTTTTTTTGTGGAAGGACAGTGATTTTAGCAGCTTTGCTAGCTTAACAGACAATCAGAGAAGCATTTAACCACAAATATTTTAGAAAAAATAAAATAAACAAAAGTAGTTTGACCCAGTTTTTGATTTGTTCATTTAATTTCTAAACACGCTAATTCTATTTAATAATTTCAGGGTTTCATATGTTGGGAAATGTGGGGTAAACAAGCCCTTGTTCTTTCTTTTCTTCTTACAGTTTCCCAATCTCTTGTATTACGTTGATTATGAAGCAGTAAGCCAATTTGGATATAGATATGATGACATTATTTTCTCGTCCGAGTTAAAGATAGGTTCTCGGAATTTGAAGTAAGTTTGTTTTCTTATTTCTTTTTCATTATTTCTTTATAGTAACCATCTAGTGATGTGTTAACCCTGTAGAAGTGGCGCCCCTAGTTCTGACAAAAATGATAGCGCAAGCCCTGACATGTCTAAATTTTCAAATATTCCATAAACTACATCGGTATTTTCATTTGTTAAATCAAATAGGAGAGTTTTATAAATAACTTCAACTAGAAACAAACTAGGGATACCACGAGTGAAAGTATAACAAACATGGTGGAGCTGTACATGTTGGGTGCAATCGCGGTATAACTCTGATAAATAAAAATTTAAAAACCGTACAAAAGGGATGCGACTTGCATTGAATACCAGAGCTTTAGAAAAGGTGCAGATCAGTAAACGGTATGAACAGGCCTTTAAATCTTATGTCTTCTACAAATCAATCTAAGTCAGATGATTTATTAAAAACTATACAAATAAATGCTCAAAAAACATGAACTGCGCTAATTCTCTATTGAGGATTCTGTTGATCTTGCACTAGTAGAAGAGCCCTACCATTCACGTGGAAAAATTTTAAGATATCCAGTTTCGTCTAGGATAATTTCTGCTACCCATCTTTCTCCTTAAGCTATCATTACATTCAATGATCTTTTTGACGTCACCATGACTACTGATCCTTGGACACAATATGTTTCTTGTTCCACAGTTTCAGCCTTTTTCAGTTCCAGCTTCTTCACTACACCCTTAGATTGCTTAGTGCGTGTTATGTTTTCATTGGTGAGATACAAAATCTTTTGTCCTCGTTCAGTTCAATTATTGACACCAGAGGACAACTATCAGAAGACTTTATCTTACAAACATTCACTAGTTGTAAATAATTTACCAGACATACTTTATACTTTTTGCAGTTTTCAAGGTTCTTCCAACATTGATATTACCTTGACTTTTCTCTGAATGAATCCTTTTGTCTGCTTTTTGGAGATACTAGATGATGAAAATACTCCTCACAATCGCTCTATTGGTTGTCTTACTTACCAGCCCCAATAATTCAGAGTGTAAGCCTTTGAACACGATATCTAGTAATTCTCTGACCAATGTTTATTGGGAAAGGTTTCCTAATGTGCTTATCATAGAACTCTCTGTAGTTTTATCTAACGTTGGCTGCTTAACTGCTATGGAAATGACTTCTTCAATCTATATAGTCATTATAAAAGTGGCTAATTCAACTCCTGAACTCGAAACTGGACTTTGTAAAGTGAACCCTTTGTGGGCATTGAATTCTCTGAAGTAGGCATGTACCAAAGGCCTACCATCGACGCAGAGCTTCATAGTCTGCTGTAGAAACGAAGCAGTTAAGCGATAGATGTCGTGATCTCAAAAAACCATATGTTAAGTTAAATGTCAAGTTTAAGCTTAGCTCTAGGCAAAAACTTGTCTGTAGCTTTAACAACAAGAACCCTTGGTAGTCTTATTTATAAAATCTCAAGAAATAAGTCACATTCCACTGTTATATACAATATAGTGGTTTCCAGTGATGATGAATCTGTCTTCTGGCATTGTACTGTCAGTACTACATTAGACTATTTTTTGTTGATTCTCCTCACTCTAATGACCCTGCTTATCTGAAAATTAGTCAATTAAATTCAGATTTTGTTACTGATCTATCATCAGAATCTTTTTCAATTAATGATGTCAAGCTGCTGTCGATAAGATCCGGCCAAATAAATTTCCTGCCTGTGATGCCAAGGGGAGTTTGTTTCAAATGATTTGGTGGAATTACACGAGAAGTGTTTTTATAATGGATTTTTCCCATCTTCTGGAAGTTTTCTCCACTTAAGATTCTTCAAAAATCTGTTGATTCCATCCACATCTTATATGGGTTTCGAGGCTTTTCCTTCCCGTAATTCCAGTTTGTTTTTTTATTCCGTGAAAGAAACTCCAACCAAGAATGCACGTAATATACAGACACACTGCTTATTTGCCTATTGTTTCTGCACAAAGTTGTTTTATGAATTAGTACTCGCTTACGTGAAGAACCGTATGAAATGTTGTATAATACACAGAAGGAACGAAATATTCACAATTTAAATTCTTTCCAGGAAAGGCGCTATTTTTTAACCAAAGATGGTAATTCCTTGATCTTCTTTTTCTAGAGATTACGTCACTGAAACAGTAATACAAACTGGGAGTAGTTTCATCCCTCTAAAGTGCCTTACCTTCTTTTCAAGACGACATTCCAGTAACCAAACGGAGATTCCACTCATCCGCTTCAAACATGGTAAGAAAAGCATCTCTAATTATTTATTTATCATTTACCATTAAATATTTACCATTCTGGTCAAATAGAATCAGAGTAGCAGGAGGACGAGTATAAAACCAAATGAAATGAATATTAACAATTGAATGCCTTTGATTTTAGGTTTTGTCCTCGTTTTAGGTTATTATTTGTCGTGAGTGGAGGCACTTTGTGCTTGAAGAGGACCCACCGAAAAAGCCAGTACTCATCAGATGCAATGGTTTTTAGCGTGGTCTTCGTTGCCGACGCCCAGGTTTCAGATCCGTAGGTGATGATACACGACAAATAACCTAAAACGAGGATAAAATTAAAAGCAAGTAAGATTGGACAGGTCACTGTTTCACCTGTATTTATCAATTGATAAAGAAGACGGAATACTGTGAGTTAGTATTTTGTCTTTTTTATCATCCACTGGAGCACAAATTCAACGAGTTGAACGGGTTCGCTTTCCGGACAAACTGCTGATCGTGTTGGAAGAAATCTTAGACGTCCTAGTGGGTTTCAGCCATGATGGTACCCATCCAAAGCTATCCAGGATTTGGAACAACCAAATATCGAAACTCAAAATCTGTCAGAATATACAAGGTGCGGCTAAAAAGAAATTTCTCTTAAATAACTTTTTAAGTTTTTATGTCTTCTAAGTTTTCTGATTTCAAATATCCAAAGTTTTTCAAATGTTCGAAATTACAATAACTCCAAACCATGTCAAATTAATGTTTTCCTACTTCTATTTTAGAAATTGAGACGTTCCTGTTATTGACCCTTGCAATAGGACCTCTGGATTCCAGACATTTGTATCAGATATCTTCAATTCAAGTAGATGTGCATTCTGCATATGCTTTGCCAGATCTAGCTAATGCTGAAACCTTTACTCTTTCAGGATACGAGTACCTTCTTTCTTTTGAAACGGTAAGTCAAACTCATTTACTCAATTATCATGAAAATTAAAATAGCAGTTTTCGTTTATTTCTTTTAATGAGTTAAGGTAATTATTTCAAAAAATTGAAAATTGAAGCTGTATTCTGATATGATAAATCTCATCTGCACTGCAATAGTAGTAATTTCCTCCTGAGGGAATGTTTAGACATTAAGTTTCTTTAAAGGGTCCAAATATGGACAAAACACCTGGTGAGATCAGCGAAAGGGCACTCATCTCTGTGACTACAGAGCTTGGACACCGCACACCTGAGAGGGGATTTGATTGAGGTGCATGAGGCTCTGAGAAGTGGAAGTAAAATGAATGAGGATGAAATTATAATTGTTTCAAATGATTCCAGAACTAGTGGCCAAAAATTCAAATTACAGAGGAAGAGGTTTAGACTACAGGGGTTTTAGCAAGAGTTGTGAAGTGTTGGAATAATTTTCCTCCATGGTTAGGTGAGGCAAAGTGAGAAGGGACTAGTCTAAATCACCCTTAGAGTAGTTCCAGAAAAAGACCAGGGCTTCCTTGCGCCATACTAATGCTAATGCTAAGGCATTCGTATTAAAGAACCTGAAGTCCAAGAGTCTCCAATGATAGACTATAGAGTCAATGGAACTGAGGAATACGCGCAAGAAAGCCGCAAGGAGTACGAATGGAGGTGGAGGATTGGTCGACCGGACCTTGTTGATGCCTTGAAGTTCAGTACAAAATGGTCCATCATCTATAAATCAACTCAATTTACAATGAGAAATCATAACAATATCCAGTTCAGACAGAAGGATAACTCTTGGAGGCTGCGCATAAGGTTGTCAGAAACAGACTTGGAACATCATTAAATATGTATGCATGCATAGTGTGATCTAATGTAAGGCAGCTCCTCCATGAACGTTTGTTCAACTCCACCATGTAACTCTGGGCAGATACAATACTTTATAAGAAGGCCAGATGTGTGTTTAGTGCAGTGTTGGTGAAAATAGTGTTTCGATATATTTACATTTTCTGGCTAGCTTGCCACCAGGAAGCAACAATCACCAGAACGTCGTGGGTAGCATCAAATGACCTGAGTTTGAATCCCATCAACGACGAAAGGCTATTTTATGGGTCTTTTTCACAACGTGGACAAGTTTATCAGTGTCAAGCTGGCTAGCATGTGTTTTTTTCTCCCAGAAAGTTGGCTTTTTGTCCAGGAAACAACAAATCGACCACGGAACATAAACAATTTACAGACATATTATATGCAGCGGAATATGGTTTAAGTTGCTGATGCGCCTAAAACTCTACAATAACCAAAAATCGCCAGGGAGGTTGCTTTGTAGTCCCAGTCCTTGTCAACGAAGAGGTGTCTGCGCGAGTAGCACAATGATATCGTCACCATTCTTCTCACCGGGTGAAAAAGGCTCGGGTTCGAATCCCGTCGATGACGCGAGGAAGTTTCATGGGCTATTTTCACTTCGTGGCTGAGTTAGTTGGTCTCAGGCGTAGATAGCAAGGTTTCTTTTCCCCAAAAACTGGGGGTTTTTCGTCCAGCAAAAAAGGGCAAATAGACCTGAAAACACACGCAATTTACAGACCGAAATACGGGTTTATGTACTGAGTTACGGGTAACCCTAATACAATAATTTAATATTTTTTTTTTGTCAACGAAGAGGTGGGCCTCTATTGGTCGTTTACTCTCCTGAAACAGGAAAAGAAATTCTGCACCACCTGGAGATAGTGCAAGGCCAGTGAGTGTCAGAAAAAATACCATTAACAGTAAGTTGTTGGATCCAAAAAAGGTAAAGGGGTGGAGGAGGGCATAAAAGGATACAACTCTTCAAGAAGTTACAGCAAATTCAATCCAGAGAAGTCAATCCAGTAAAGCCAATACAGTGAAGACAGTTGAATGAAGCTTAGCCGGACTATGGCTACCAGCCATAGTCCGGCTAAGCTTCATTTCTCAAGCCTCAAACACCTCAATCAGATTATCTGGCAGGTGCGTAGTCTCCAGAGGCTGCAATTTCAGAAGTTGAGCCTTTCTTGAAAAGATCATTTCGTTGCCCTTCTCTGTACTCGTTCCAGCAGCTCTACATCCTTCCTAAAATGAGCCTTTCACATCTATATGCAGTACTCCTTTGGGTTATACAATGGGACAATCATCTCCTTATCCCTACTAGCAAACTTCCTCTATATCATTGACAAAACCCAATGATCTGTCCTGGTAGCCTGTCTGCATTGCTCAGAGAACTTCATATTTCACTGCACAATTACTCCCAGGTCTTTTTAATTTTCCATTGTCCTGAGTGAGCCACCACATAAATGGGCCCAACACCGAACCCCCTCGCCAGGGTTCGGTGTTGGGCCCATTGTTGCTTTCTGTAACATTTGTCTATGATGATCACCAGTGATCATCATAGAAAAATGTTTAATTCCTTAATTTTATCTCATAAGACAACTACGGAATACCTTTTTTGGGAATAGGTCTTGAAGATTTCAATCCTGTTCTTTAGAAATAATTAAACTGGTTTTCACTTTTATAGACAGAGGAAACACTCCTACCATCTCCCTACACAACTAACTGCACGGACTATTTTGCATTAAGAGAGGCTAACGGAGGATTTGGACCTCTGACATATGAGGTAATTTTCAACGCATCTTGAAATAACTCGCCATTTAATTTAAAATCACTACTGATCATATTTATACAATACCAGAGTGCAATTTCTATTTGGTTGTCAATTATTTTTAATATTTCAGGATTGTTACCGCGTCTGTTTGGTTGACAAGATGCTGGAAAAAGATCAAAACTGTTTCTTACATTTAAAATACACTCCCTTTTCTGACAGACGCGGCAATCTAAGTGGTAAGTTATTAAATAATTCTTTTCAATAAAAATGCAATGAATATTACAATGGGTGTTGGTATTGATGTTTTGGGGCACAAGGGCAACTGATCAGAACTAAAATTGCCTTCAAAACTTCATTTTCTTGTTTGATCTTAATGAAGAAGTTCGTATTTCAAGTTACAGTGTCAACTCCAAGTTAGGGCACTCAAAAGGATGGCGTGACTGGCTTTATACTTCCATAGAATTTAATTATTAGAAGATCAACGGTTGTAAAAAGACCTGTGCCAGCCTTTTGAGTCACCTAACTTGGAGCTGACATCATAGCTTCAAATACGAACTTATCTTCTTCATTGGAATCACATGGAAGTTGTTTCTGAGTAAAGTTGAGTAATTTATATTCGAAGTTTTCAGTAATATGTTCACATTAAGCAATTTAAAATTTTATTATAAATTCACACAGTCATGGAAAATGTATTAGTCACTGAAAATAATCGATATTTTTATAGCCAGTGAAGAATGTCGTCCATCTACAGAAACTTTGGATTTCTGTTCAAAATGGTGCAGGCCTGCGTGTAAGTAAGTATAGCTCTTAAATTCCAATCTGGTTGTTTCAGATTTTAACCCCACATACCATAATGGCAGGACATCTCAAATATCGATATCAAGTCGTTGTTGTTGTACGGTTTTAGAAGCATCAGCGACTATGGCCGTATTTTTCCGTGTGTATCGTCTGTAAATTGCGTTCTACGGTCGATTTTCTGTTTTACTGGATGAAAAACCAGGTTTTTAGGAGAGAGAAACATGAGGCCATGGTGCCTGGATCCACTGTTGGTGCTAGAGAAGAATGGAGATGGTAATGTTATGATTTTGGGACTGTTATCGTGGAATGCCGTGGTCGTCTGAGCACCGTTAATCATTTGCTGGCTGTTGTAGGATTTTGGGCGCTTCAGCAACTTAGACCACATTGCTCTTATACATAATGTCTGTACTGTGTGTTTCTATGGTCAATTTGCCTGTTTGTTGGACGAAAATTACAGTTTCCAGGAGAAAAAGGCATGGTACCGTCGCCTGAGACCGGTTAACTCAACCAAGTTGTGAAAAAGGCCCATAAAACTTCCTCGTGTCATTGAGGAGATTTGAAATGAGGTCTTTTCTACCCAGTGTGGAGAGGACAGCGATTTAACCAACTGTGCTACCCACGAGGGTTATCATGGATGCCAATTCGCTCTGGTTTTTCTGAGGAACCTTATATGTTGTATCGATGTAGGTTGGATCGCCTCTTTAATATCCATTGTTACGTTACAAAACTTTAATGAATGTGTGTGCGTTCATTTAATTTATATCTAACTTAATGATGGCATGTTTTCAAACTTTTGTTTATTTATTTATTTTAATTTTATTTTTCAGAAGCTGGAAGTATCAAGTGAACAAACAAAACTTCGATGATTTTTACTTATTCCCGGTAAGTATACCAAATATAGATATAAACGTGAAGTTTAGATTTAAAATGGTTGGAATAATCATTTAAACAATTAAATTCTGGCGTTTGAAAAAAGAAGAATTTATTTTAAACTCCGGACACTAATAATATTAAAATTCAGTAAAACGGCCAGGAATAGAGGTATTGTAGTATTTATGTAGTGTTAGCATGCTGTTTATATACTGTATATTCGTTGGCACTCCTCTAAGCCAAACGAATCACCCCCGAGTCCAAAGATGCCCTCATAATTAACCTCAATGGTTCAATACACTTCCTGGAGATTCTCAGCGTGAAGGGTCTTTCGTCAGTAAAGACCGATGCTAATTCATCCGCAACATCAGCTAGGTTATCTAAGGCTTTCCTGCACGCAGTGCACAAGGGTCCGATCTGATTAGCTTCCTAATTCGTTGAATTTACATACATGAAAAATTCCTTGTCCCCATTCTTTGATCTCTTAGCCAGGCTTTCTCATACGCAGCCATGGCCTCCCCGACCTTACTTGTGGTACTATTATAGATTAACTTGTACCTGTTGTGGACTTCAGTGCTTTTCATCGCTCTGTAACTCTCCCATGCTATCTTTTTCTGCTTTATATGACCGGCCAGCTTCTCAGTAATCCATTTCGGCATCTCTCTCTCCTGCAATATTTTCTTAATGTATGCGTTCATGGCTTCTGTGATCTTTGATTTAAAAATATGCCATAATTTAATGCATTCGCCCTCACTCGGAAATTCGCCCAATTAATAGATGCCATATAGCCCTTAAACTGTTAAAATCCCCTCTTCTGATGTTAAAACTTCATCTTCCAACTGACGATTGCATGATCACTTCCTGACTTTATCTGTACTTTAAGCCCCGTTATGTCATCTGATTCGTTGGTAATGATAAGGTCAAGAATATTCTCACTCCCAGTACTTTCTCTGACATTCTGTAACAAATAATAATCATCTGGATCGAAATTACCCTTCTCCCCAACTAGCAGTTTCCCTGAACCCTTAAGAGATCCTCGATGATACTGGTAAAAATCTTTGCACCTCCTTTGTTCAAATGAAAACCATCTCTACAAAATAGATTCCTTCAATCTACAAATGTGGGCACACTGATAAAAATTTCCAACGTAGAGCCTTGTAGGTTCTCTCAAGTCTGAAGTTAATCCACAAGGCTTTCAACATACACTGCCCTACCATTAATATCCGGTCATTCCTCCATGAATGGGGAAGCAGGTCGTATGCATGCAACACGTCACAGAACCTGCTATAAATATGCACACTCGGCTTCGAACAGTCAATTGCAAAAGTGGGCATGCAAGATGACACGATCAACACAATTGACAGACTTCCAACATGAAATGATAGCAGGATGCCACATAAGCAAGCGTTCTGTATGAGACATCGCAGTCACTCTGGGGGATCCCTAGGTCAACGGTTAGTGACGTCATATGCAACTGGCAGAGGAACAGGACTGAATCTGCCGAAAGAACTGTGCGCCAATTGGTAATTTGCCATCGTCTCAAGTCACACAAACCCTCTGTGAGAGTATTGGGACTAATGTCAGCACGTACAATACGAAGGTCACCCCATGATATGGGTTACAATGGTCGTGCAGCTGTACACAAGCCGTAGGTCACCTTAACAAATGCTAGACGCTGATTAACATGCTGTAAGGACCGTGAATCCTGAACTGTAGAGCAGTGGAAAACAGTCCTATGGACAGATGAGTCGAGGTTCGCACAATACCAGTCTGATGGCCGTTCCTGGGTGTGGCGAATGCCAGGGTAACAGTTCCTTCCTGATTGTATCATCCCAACAATGAAGTCTGGTGGAAGGAGTGTCATGGTATGGGGCTGCTTTTCATGGTTTGGTTTGGTTTGGCTCATTAGTCGTTATCGACAAAACCATGAATGCTGTGCAATACCAGGACAGCTTGGATAATTATGCACTTTCAACATTACAGCAATACTTCGTGGAAGCCCATACCGTATCAGCAAGACAATGCGCCATGCCGTACTGCTAGGGTCGTAACAGAGTGGTTTGAGGAGATGGGTGTGGAAAAGTTGGATTGGCCAGTCCTTGATTCGAACACTATCGAGCATCTTTGGGATGTATTGGATCGTCTGGTACGTGCATGTCGAGTCCGCCCAAAGAACGAGGCCGAACTGGTGGCTGCGTTAAAGGCCGAGTGGAGGAACATATCCCATGACATTTATAAAAAGCTGGTTGAGAGTATGCCGCGAAGATTGAAGGCCATCATAAAAGCAAAAGGTTTCAACACAAAATATTAAATGAGACAATAAAAGCTCTTTTATTTTTGTCTAAAGGCAGGTGTCCTGATATTAATGGTAGGGCAGTGTGTAATTCCTCCTGACAATCTGTTGGTAACATCGTCAATCGTTGCTCCTGGCAAACATACTCTGGCTGTGGACTGCCTATCTTTATAACAGAAAATGTTACACATTTCCCTGACAATAGAGTTTCCCAATAAAACCAGATCACCTTCGGCCAGAGTAGTCTGTACCTGACTATTCTTTTCCAGGACCTGATTCGGGAGTGCATCACTTTGCAAGTCACGAGATAACCGCATGTACATGACTGGTGACGAAAGTTGACTAATCCATAAGGAACAGTCAAAGATCAGACATACACAGGAAGGTTAAATAAAAAAGAAAACTTTGGGTTCCAGAAATCACATACCACCTGTAGCCTTAGCCAGTGGTACCAACAAAGAAATTCCGTCCTGAAACAGGGCCAGAATGATCCCGCCCCAAATGGGCCATTATTTAAAAAAAAGGAGGGTAAAGGAAAGAGGACGCAATAAATAGCACATTTTAAGAAGTAATCGGTAGTCAGTCAGTAATCAAGAGAGTTTCGACTAGCAGTGGAATCCAGTAGTGTCCAGTAATAGTATCGTCCAGCAGTCAATACTGGACAATACTACTGTACTTCATTTTGTCCTGGACTTCAAGTTCAGGATACAATAAAGAAATTGTAGTTCTAAAGTAATCCGGGAATTTTATTAGTTCCGAATAAGTACAATTCATGAAGCACCATTCAAACTTTGAGTACTTGAAGAGAATCCTGATTTTCTAAAAAAAACATGTTCTCCAAAATGCCACGTGTCCCACCTTTTTACTACAGACTAGTTTTCCAATTTCACATCAATATTTGTATCAACGTACAGAGAGAAATTCAGTGGCAATATGGCAGCGGCATCTCTGCTCCAAAACTTCAAGGACAGCAGAGGACACTTTTTCACAGCATTTTTCTTTGGGTTAAGCACGATATTCCATACAAGGAGTCACATAATAGATCCCTAGAGACACACCCATATGAGTACCCCAAAGGTTGCTTAAAACAACCACGAGAGAACAATTCTAGAAATAGCTATGCAGGATTAGATACAATTGGCAATGATTTGGCTGTCTTTGCCATGAAGGCGTTCTCCCACCAAAGAGTCGATTTTCTTGGATTTCGACCTCGAAATCGACGAATATGGCAAGCTCACATTTCGGTTTTGGCTCCTCTATGTGAAATCAGAATCTCATACCCAGTAACATGACCATCTGTAGTCAAGAAATTTCATTGCCGAAGAGCGGACCTCATTGAGTTCTAGAGGACTCTGAAAGGGCAGATTACTAAAGATAAAGACGAAATTTTAATGTTGTAAAGGATTACAGAACTAGGGCAATAAATTCAAATTACAGGAGAAAAGGTTTAGACTAGTTTGCAGGAAGTTTTCTTTTAGCCAGCGAGTTGTCGATTAAAAATAGTCTTCTTCTTTTTTTCAGTTTCCAGGTAGCCTATTACTAAAATTCGGGGCTAAGAGAAAGTTGACGCGCACTTCATACAACCCTAATTATCAGGTAAGACGTTTATTATTGACTTGTACTCATACAGCGACTGACTACCTGAATTATTTCTAGCATACGAAGTGATTGGGGTCGTGACTATATGACCACAACAACTTCGAAATGTACACTGAAAAGACAGAATTCATAGGACACCTGGTTCTTGGGCAACGCGACGCTGCCACCCCTCTCACTAGTGGACGAACCCACCGCTTGGCAGGTATGTAGGTACACTGCATTCACGTAGATGGTAATTCGATGTCAGTATGGATAACTATCACTCTATCGCGGAGGTGGAACAGAAATTGCGCTTTCCCCGTTGCACAGTATCAGAAACGTCTCCACGAAGCCCATCAGGTGATCATTAGCTGGAATAGGTTATGGGAGCCGCCGACCCACTAGAGTCCCATTGCTAACACCACGACACAGGGCAATGGACTCTTCCGGCAGGATAAGGCGCTCCCCACAGAGCCGTGGTGAAGAGAACATGGTTCAAAAAAGAGTATTCCACAGATTTTACCACCATGGAATGGCCTCTCCGTTCATCGGACATGAACCCTGTAGAGCATCTTTGGGATGCTGTGGAAAGGTCCGTACAAACTTTGAATCCTTCATCCAGGAATGCGAAGGATGGACAGCGGTGCAGCAAGCGTGGATGGAAATACCTGTGGAACGCTTTCGTGAACTAGTGGACTCAATGCCTCGCCGTGTGACTGACCTTGTCCGGGCGAAAGGTGGGCCTACGCGTTACTAGTTAAGCAGGGCCGCGTTAATGCTATTGGACAAAGCGGTCATGGCCGGAGGCCTTAACCGAAGAGGGGCCTCATTTTCAGTGTAAATATTTTCTAAAGAAGTGATAAAATTTTCTAATAATAATAAAGCATACTTAAACTTAACTCGTTAAGTGTTTCAATTTTATTCTTATGGCTCTTTATTGTACAATAAATAAATTAAAAGTTTCTCTTAAAATTGCTTTTATTACTTTTATTTTCCAAATCAAAAAAGGAAGACATTTTTACCTCTTATTTTACATTTTTATTAAGAAATTATTATCCACAACCGATGTAGTATTTGAATTTATATGTATGCGCAATATATATATTAAAAGGGACTCAAATTTAAATGTGACCGATGGCTTCTTTCATCCTTAATCCGGCCCTGTAATCCATGATTTCTGTCCACTCAGTGTATGTGTTAATATAATTTTAAATTACTGATTTTGTTCCGATTACAAGGACTTGTTTTAATTTCTATTTTGTTTGAAACAGTTTCGTGTATTTTTTGATATGATGAATGTGCCATTATGTTTTTTTTAATTGGTCACACCTTGTTTTTACCCGACAGATGGCGCTGTTGTGAGATTTTAGTCGTCCATCAGCAACTTAGGCCATATTACGTCATATATGACGTATATAATATACGTTGACGTAATATAATATATATGCAACATACACTGAGTGATCACTGAATTATGACCACCCCTATGAAAACTGAAAAGTCAGTGGTTCAGTAGGTATTAAGATTCAGTAGATTTTTTCAAGTTGCGGCAAGAACTTGTGGGTGATTGCTCCTTTGGTTGTTTGTTCCCACCTGTCCTGCCACACCTGCAGCAGGTGAGACTGAAGCCGGATCTTTTCTGCCTTGTGGTTGTTTGTTGGGTCTATTGTAAATTCCAGGAAAGTGGTGGTTATTCCCTTAAATAAGTAGTAGAGGAGTCCTGCTCTTGCGATTTCAAGATCAAGTTGAAGTACTGCTGCTATCACCTGAAGCGCTGGGTTACTCACCGTTTTTCAGGCGCGGATGGTAGTGAGGAGGACTGTGCGTTGAACTGCATCCAGAGTTCTCTTATTTACGACCAAGGCAGTTTTGTCATACCAGATTGCTGAAGCGTATATAATTATTGGGAGGAAGATTGTCTTGTAGTATAAGGCTAGGGTACGTTTTTTGAGACCCCAGTCTCGCCTAGTGACCCTAGCTACCATGGCAGAGTAGTTTCTGATCTTTTGTCTTAGGAATTTGAGATGTGGTTGGAAGGATAATTTTTGTCTAGTATGACACCCAGGTGTTTTAGTTGATTAGCAAACTTGATAGTTGTCCCATCAATCTTAATCTGGGGTGGTCGTTTCAGTTGCAGGGTTCCTTTGAGCAGCGCCGACAATGTTTTTGTCGGTGAAATTGTTAAGAAATTCTTCTTGGCCCACTGTTGGAGTATCTGCAGGGCCTGATTAGCTAGGATTTCCAATTGGGCTCTGGAGTTTGCTTGCACTGTCAAAATCAGGTCATCTGCGAAGTCCTTCACCCCCACTGCGCCTAGGTCCATTCTCAAGAACCCATCAAATACCAAGTTCCAGAGGAGTGGATCCAATACAGACCCCTGTGGACATCCTCTGGGTACTGTTTTTGCGATCTTTTTGTATGGAGTGTTTATATCAATTTTTTTTTGTGAGAGATAGGTTTCTATGACTTTATAGAGGTTGATGGGTACTTTAGCTTTCCTGAGTCTGCCCAAGACGCTCGGCCACCAGAGTGAGTCGAACGCCCCGGCAAAGTCAATCGATATTGCGAGGAAATATTTGTTGTCACATTCTTTGACCTTGTTAATTAGGTTTCTGAGGGCTTCTGTTGTGGAGGATCCGGGTTTAAATCCAAACTGATTCCCAGCTAGGAGGCCAGCTGCTTCGTAGTGTTGGAGGATTCGTTTGTGCAGTAGCTTTTCAAATAATTCGCTAACTACTGAAAGAAGTACGATGGGCCTGTAGGATTTCGGGCACTCTGATTTTTTAGTCGGACTCTTGATGGTAAGTTTGATGTTGGCCGTTTTCCATTTTCTTGGGAATTTCCCTACCTCTAGGCATCTGTTGAACAGGGTCAATAGAAGTTGTGGTGTATATTCTATTACTTTTCTAAGTATTTCGGGTTCTATCATGTCTAGGCCGGGACATTTTCTCTTTCTTATCCGGGCGGCAGCAGTACTGAGCTCCTCCATGGTGAAGGGGGGCTCCATGATTTGTGTATTGTAGTTCCGGTTTTCTTGACAGAGATGATTTTGTTCCTGTAGAGTTGGGACCGCCGGTTCCTTGAATATGGCATTCAAGATGTTGTCCACCGATTGTTCCGAAGTTGTTGTCATTTGACCTTGTGGGGTTCGTGTGGTAGTCACTACCACCCCCCCCCCTAGGGAGTTTGTTGGTAATAACCCTGTAGACTGTTCCCCAAGGGTCATCATTTCCAGTTGTTGTCACTAAGTGTTCCCAAGTTCGTTCCTTACTTTTCCGGATTCCGTCTATGTATCGGTTTCTGGCTTCCCTATAATGTTGTCTGAGGGCTTCCACTTCGGCTTCTGGCCACGTCCTGCGCGCTCGTTGAAACTCCTGTAGTTAACGTGTATGAGAACTGGCGTCAAAATGGTCAAACAACGACCCGACGACAAATCTGCAAAGGTCAGCGAAAGGTTGATGTTAGAGGTGAGCGCCGAGTCGACGACTCTTACAGGCGAACAGGCGTAGCACTGTTCAAGAGTTGACCACCGAATAAAACATGGGCCAACCCGGAACAATTTCTGACATGATCATGCGTCGCATGTATGGGCTATACCAGCAGACAACCCCTACGGCATCCTCTCCTAACCAAGGTTCATCGGCGTAAAAGACTCTCCTGGTGCAAAGAGCAGTGGAAGAAGACCGGAAGAAGTTGTGCCGGTCGGATGAGTCACATTATTTACTCCACACCGTGGATGGTCGTGGACGGATTTGGCATCAACAACGTGAGGCTCTTGATCCATCATGCATGGTATCAAAAGTGCAGGCCGGTGGAGGCGGTTGTATGGTGTGGGGCATGTTTCACTGGCAGGAACTTGGACCCCTGGTGCATGTGGAACAACGTATCAGTGGTCTCCACTATCGTCAACTGCTTGCTGACTGTGTACACCCCGCTATGTTACACTTTTTCCGAATGGCGATGGTGTCTTCCAAGATGACAATGTGCCGAGCCATCGGGCACTTGTTGTGCAGGTATGGTTTGAGGAACACAGTTCTGACTTCCAGCATTTCGATTGGTCTCCAAACTCCGCCGATATCAATCTCATAGAGCACTTGTGGGACATTGTGGAAAGGCATAACAGGTGTGTGGATACATCAATCATCTCCCGAACGCTTCCGACATCTTGTTGAATCAATGCCACCTCAGATAGCTGCTGTACTGAGGGCAAAAGGAGGACCTACGAAGTATTAGGTAGGTGGTCATAATTCAGTGATCACTCCGTGTATAATATGTTGAGTGTGTTGTGTCCAATTTGGGGGTTAAACCTGAAATTCGGGGAGAAAAAATCATGGAATCCTCGCCTGAGACCAACTAACTTATCCATGTTGTGAAAAAAAAAAAAAAAAGCTTATAAAAATTCCTCGCGTCATTAACAAGATTCCAACTCAGGTCTTTTGTGTGGAGGGTGTTGATTGTACTATCTGCGCTACCCATGTGCTACCCATGAGGGCACAGATATGGCACCCCTGATTGTAATAAACACGGTGATTTTGACCTGGCCTGGCCTGGTTGCCAAATTATTTTTTTCTGAAAAAAATATCGTTTTTTTTTTTTTTTTTTGTTTTATTCTACCACTGTACCAGCGACTGACCACTTCTGGATTCTATAAGGAAAATTTAACAAGCTTCGGCTTTATAGACGATCCTATCTGCAATTGTGGACAAAAGGAAACATGGGAACGTGTTATATAAAACTGCCCCATTACCATGCTTACAGATATTTCTCTCTAAAATACGCGTCCTGCCAAAGGCCCTTTGAGCGAGGAACAGCACCTATTCCTCGTGCAAAGGGCATTACAAAGAATTGACAAAATATGTACAGGAGGTCTCCTAGGAACGTCGTAGGATTCGTTCACAGTCACTGGTCCATGGCTGTTGATCTCTCAAGACGCTCAGAGATTTCGGGGTACACACTTCTACTTAAAATAATTATGATTAGAGTGGCGCGATTGTAAAAAACCTGGAGCAGACACAATGACATCCGATTTCGACATTACCCCGATTATGACCAAGTTGTGTATGTCCACTAAATCTGGATGGAACAACAACACTCTGGAGTGTAATGCGGACGTCACTATAACGTGGAATTAAATAATGCTAAACATGACTGTCAAGTGTTTGATAAGACAACCATGCATAGGAGATCTCTAAACTATCCACAGTACCTGAATTAGACGCTGCTGCCATTATCATCTGATGTCTGACGTGGGACTAATGCTGACACAAGCATGTGTGGGATAATCTTAACTCTGGGTTTGCTAGAATGCTTTCGTTCTGATGTTTTGAGGTTTAGTGGGTTCATACAGGTGTGGGAATATCGCTCCAAGAACATATTTGCCTAGCTAGGATCGCCCTCACCTGGTTTAGGCACCTTCTCATCCCTTCATGAGCAGCCAGTGCTCACACTAACATTGCGAATGCGAATCTACACTAAGAGTGTAACAGCCAAGCCTGGGATGTTTTCTTTTCCTGGGTCAGGCCGAGATGATTGGCATGAGACCACCAAGTGCTGACACCTATTGGGTATCGGATCTGCCTCTCAAAGCTGCAATACCTGAGATGTCCTTTCCTGGCTGGGCTGGAGCTGCTGAGACCTAGCGGTAATGCAGACGCCATTAAATAGCGTGGGATTGCAGCGCTGACACTTGCAAGAAACGACCAATTCAACAACACAAGATGAGAGTTAGTTCCAAAAATCGACCACCCGCCAGCTGAAGGTAAACTTCTGCACATCTATCCAGCAACTATTCTTCCTCAGTTTGAATTTATGCCCCTTCATGGGTATAGTCTAAACAAGAGGAAGGATTTGACCAGCATTGAACTTATTTAATCCATTCAAAGTGTTAAGCACCTCATTCAGATCTCCTCTCGGGTGCTTAGTCTCGGCGCTGCAGTTTTCAGAGTTGAGACCTTTTCTTGTAACAGTATCCTTTTTCTCTGCTTACTAATCTCGTTGTTCTTTTCAGCACCAGTTCCAATGATCCGCATCCTTCGTAAAATGAGGCCTCCAGACCTACGCAGTGCTCAAGAAGTGGCCTAACCATTGTCTTATACAAATGGGATAATCACCTCCTTTCCCTGATGGCAAAATTCCAATATATCGTTGACAAAACCCCATGAGCTGTCCTAGTAGCATGTCTGCACTAGAACTCCGAAAACTTCATATCTCACTCCTCTATTAACCACAGAGTGTGGTAATAAACAGTTGCTACGTTTATCGGGGATTACTGCTCCCCATATGAAGTATTTTGCATTTGTCGATATTAAACTTCAAATGTCATTTCTCGGCCCACCTACTTAATTGTCTAGATCTTGTTGCAGTTGCTTACCCTGATTACTGTGATTAGCTACCCTGCCAACCATCGTGCCTTCTGCAAATTTAGACATTAAGCCTGATATGCCTTTATCAACATCATTGTTAAATATAAAAAAAAAATAACAATGGGCCCAGTACCACACCCTGGTGAATCTACCAGCAACATTAGTCCACGAAGAGCAATGTCCACGAATAGCCACTCTCTGTCTTCTCCCACTCAACCATCCCTTTATCCATAGCAATAACTTGCTCTTAATTTGCACAGCAGTCTTTTATGTGCAATAATATCCAAAGTTCTTCTGAAATCTAAATATATGATATAAAAATTATTTTTGCCTCCAGTTCCTTTGTTACTGCATCATAGTATCCAGTCAGATCGGTCAGACTAGATCGCCCCTTAACAAATCCATGCTGTGAGTGCAGCATAATTGCATTCTATCTAGATGGTCCTATATTACTCCCTTAACCTATATTACTTCTCCATCATTTACCCTGGAACAGAAGTAAGGCTAACAGGAGTGTAATTGCACATATCACCTTTTGATCATCCTTTGCGAAAAAGGCACACATCTGCAGTGCATAGGGACTTCCCGCAAATCCAATGATGCTCTCATAATTATGGCTAACGGTTTGTTTACCTACATTTCTGCCTCCCTTAATACGATTGGATAGGTCCCTACCACCCCTGTTGCCTTTTATGTTTAGCTTCAACAATTTCTCTTACACTTTCCTCTCAGTTATCGCAAAATCATTCAGCTTCCTGGTAGCATTTTAGACATTTCCGGCATCCCCAATTCTCAAAAAACTCCTCGTGTGTGAACATAGATGTAAAATACGTAATCTGTTTGTCAGAAATCTGAGCAGGATCACGAAGACCTAAAGCATTCTTATCCAGTGGACCAATGTGGTTCATCCCCTTCCTTGTAGACGTATACAATGAATTTATAGAAAATCCAAAGAGCAGTCACTCTCAGACATGAGAAATTGTATTGAAATTATTGAAATTAAGCACAAAATCATTGCATTTTCCTTGCTGTGCCGTCATTAACTCCTTCGTTCTTTTTTTTTTTGCAGTCAGTGGAACTGTTCAGCAACGTCGGTGGATTTATTGGAATATGGCTGGGAATTTCGCTGGTTGCAGTTTTCGATTTTCTTGAAAGTATGTTCCTGATTTCGGCTGCCTTCTGCTGTCCTCGCAAATTTTCAAAGTATGAGTGTAATGAAGAAACCCCAGACATCGAGCCAGGAAAGCCAAGTGCTTATAGACGCAATAGCCTTTAAGAAGATGTGATACTCTTTGTATAAAGCCTTGCTACGTCAGTAAGAACAGTTATCCTTTCTACCAGCAAGCTATAACCACAACTGGAGAATTAATTTTACTCGTATGAATCTTGATGCTTATGGTTTTATTTCGACTAATCATCAAACTCTTGCATCAGTAACAGTGTGATGTGTAACCACGAATAATTAATCACCAATCTTGTATCAGTGTTGTAGCACGTGGCTGAGAAATCTTAGATCGGAAGAATTCAATAAAGATTTGTGACTCGTTGCAAATTCAGATTTGGTTTACTTTTTTGTAATGTTCTATAATTTTGATCCAATAAATTAGTTTATTGCACAAAATATGTTTTATAATTCATTAATATTATTAATTAATCAACCTTTTGTTCTGGTTGGCCATCCATTTTGTTTGTCACGATTGTTCGACTGATTTTGCAATAGTCAATCTCGTTGAGATTATCTTAAAATCCATTCAAAAACATGGCTTACAATCAATTGACTCAATCAGTTGAGTGTCAATCATTTATACAGGGTGATTCGGGAGGAACAGTAAATATTTTGGGAGGTTACAGTATAGGTTGTTCTGAGTAAACAAGTTCCTATAAACATCTGTCCAATCCTCAATGGTTACGGAGATCCAGCTTTTTGAAACTGGCGCGCACAAAGCCATTCTGAGAGGTATTAAAATCCCACCGCCAACCACAATGCACTTGTGGTAATATGAGGTGTAAGTTCTTCTGAGGTCGTCTTGGCGTTCCTTGATGAGGGCAGCAGTATCCAAAATGCGATGCGAGCGAGCAATTCACCTTTTCTTTGTATACTGCTCTTTTCATCCACCCCCACAAACAAAAATTTAACGGAATGGGGTATGGAGACCTTGGTGGCCAATGAACGGGATCACATCACCGCGGCTGATCCATCGTTCAGGGAATGTTTGATATTGTATCACCAGACGGGTATAATGTGCAGGAGCTTCGTCATGCTGAAAGTACATACCAATCCTTGTAGCCAAGGGAACATCGTTCAATAGTAGTGGAAATTCGTTTTGCAGAAATTCTAGGTAAATGGACCCTGTAAGACGATTTTGTAATACAACAGACCCAATCAATTGATTGATTGTCGATGATACCGCATCACACGTTTACAGAGGAGCGAAATGGTTCTATGGAAGATGTAAATACATGGGCTGTGTTAGGGTAGCTAAGAGTAAGAACAGTTGCATGTACACCAATGCTAGGAGTTTTTGGTAAATAAATTTGATGAATTTGAGGTATTGCTCAAAGCATCAAAGGCGGATATTGTTGGGATATCAGAGACGTGGTGTCACACAGATGTCATTGATGCAGAATTTGAATATGGGGTTTACAATGTATGCAGAAAGGACATTTTTTTATTAATTAAAGAAGACGGTCCCAGCCAGCCTTGATGGCAGCCTCATCATTTATCGCAGTACTGCACAGGTAATGTCTAGCATATCAGTAGATTGTATCCCTCGCCAGAGACATCCACAGCTCTCTCTCCCTTGGGCCCTGACCTACATGCACACCTGTTCGTGGCACGGATATTATGCAATCAAGCATGAAATGGGTGCAACAGCATCGTCAATCAAATGATGTTATCTTTGATGATGACTGAGTGCCTTTCTTCCAAACTCGATTTATTTTGTGTTCCCTCCCAGTTAACTTCTCACACAAAAAGAGCACATATGCCAGCTATCAAACTCTGTTGAGTTTGAATACAGGACCTCTCGATTTTTAGCAGCCAGCATTACTTGGATCTCTCAAGAACATTGCTTTATTTGAAAGCGAAAATTTTAAACGAAGATGGAACGTAGCCAAGGCCAAGGTTGCCCCTGTAAACCATTGGTTGCATTTACTTTTCAGTCAGGTTGATCCGTATTTACAAGATACCCTAGTAAGCCAATCATCTAACTTGTATCCCTATCGCAGTTATTTGGAGACCCTACTGAATTATGGAAGCGACGCAAAAACACATTTAGCTATCCAGATGTATTACCAGGACAGTGATCCTTCCATGGTAACATTCGAAAACATGACCGCTAAAACGTGGCTTCTGCAGCGACAGAAAGCCGTTGCTGGATCCAAAGCAGTCGAATTATTGGGTAGACTGCATCTAGATCTCTTTCATCGAGATAAGTATTTGCTGAATCAAGTTAATTGAGATTAATTCGTGCTAAAAGCGAATTTTCTTTAATTCCAGCACAGCCCTCGCAAAAGTTAAAAATGATCTTTGAAGACGCCATTCTCTTTGTAAGAAAGTATTAAAAACTTTTACGGCTAAAAAGGGACTGCGAAATATAACACGGGATAACCTAATAAGCTGGGATTTTGAACAAATCCCAGATACACCCAGAATTAACAAATCCCAGAATTAACGGCGAGTGGTGGGCCAGATGTCCCTCATTTTGAGCAAAGACGGGCTGGAAATCTGTGTTTATCGTTAAAATTTGCTAAAAACCTTACACGTTACGACAAGTCGCGATCCCCTCTGACTGCAGGCATACCAGTACTGGCCTCTGATGAGCTACCATCTCGGATAGCTCCCTTTGCAGCGATCTGTCATATTTCCTCACACTACGAAGAAGGACTCCATTGGGCGACCGTGATTGTAGGCAGCGATCGAATACATACACTGTGCTGCCACTTTATTAGGTACACCCCTGCTGTGCACACAAATGGTTTGTCCCTCAACGTTGCAAGTCACGTAACCACAGTTGTGCATATAAGTGCAGCAGAACAATCTTTCTAGTATCAGTTAAGCGTACAAACCGTAGCAAGAATGGGGAAAAGGAGTGATCTAACGGACTTCAAACGTGGCATGGTAGTAGGTGCAAGACATGCTGGACAAAGCATCTCTGAAACGGCAGTTCTCCTGAACTTTTCACGCACCAGTTTCAAAAGTGTATCGAGAATGGTGCAACGAACAGAAAACATCCTCTCAATGGCACTCCTGTGGAAGAAAATCGCTTGTTGATGAGAGAGGTCGGAGGAGGATGGCTAGAATTGTGCAAGCAAACAGACGGGCCACAATGTCGCACTCACGTCAAAAAAAAAAAAAAAAACCTTGGTGCGCAGAACAAAATATCGCAACCGGCCACTAGTCGCACTTTGTCGCGAATGGGCTACAACAGCCTACGGCCACATCGCGTAACTTTGTTATCAAAGAAGAACGAGAGAGCACGCCTCCTGTGGGCGCAGCAACACCAGCACTGGACTATCGAGGATTGGAAAACAGTTGCTTGGTCTGACGAGTCGAAGTTGCTGGTGCATCATGTTGATGGAAGGCTCAGAATGGGCGAAAACAACATGAATCCATGGACCCATCATGTCTGACGACTACTGTACAAGGTGGTGGGGGCAGTGTTATGGTGTGGGGAATGTTTTCTTGGCACACGTTGGGTCCATTGATACCCATAGATTCACGTCTGAATGCCGCGTCGTTGCTGACCAAGTGCATCCGTTCATGTTGACAGTTTATCCTAAGTCAGGTGGTTACTTCCAGCAGGATAATGCGCCGGTGCACAAAGCCCGAATCACTATGAAATGGTTCCACGAACAGGACAATGACTTTTATTTGCTGCAGCGGCCCGCTCAATCCATGGATCTCAATCCTAATGAACATCTTTGGGATGAGCTGGAAAGGGCTGTTCGCTGCAGGCCTACCCCTCCGTCGAATCTCAATGAACTGTGTGACACACCCATGTTTGCATGGTACGCCATTCCTGCACAACTTTTACAGCATTTTATTCAATCCACGCCTAGACGAATTCAGGCTGTTTTGAAGGCTCAACACGCTACTAGGTAGGTGTACCTAATAAAGTGGCAGCACAGTGTATATTAACACGTATTAAAGTTGTTTCAAAGGTTTATATTGTCTGTAATTATTCATAGACTCAGATACTTGCTTGCTGAGATAAATAGGTTCCGTGAGGACTGGAGAAAATCCAACACTCCCTGGATCAGGAATTTTCTGAATTGGATACATATCAAGCAGTCGGATAGTGAAAGTGGTACTGAAGAACTGAGTCAGGAAACTTCACTGTTTTACCAAATAAGCCATATAATTGAAGTAACAAAAGGGGTTTTTATTTAAATATCAAGTAAACAAATCAATAGTAATATTGAAAAAAAGACCTCCACCCCACAAATGGATCTCTGTCCCCTTTTCTGCTAACCAACTTCTCTTCACACTCTCCGCTAACCATCAGTGCAAAACAAAGCGTATCGAGATTCATCTGATCACATGACTCTCTTCCGTTGTTCCACTGTCCAATCACAACGTTCTCAGCACCACTGCAAGCTGATTTTCTCTGAAATCTCCGAATAGGCGGGTGATTGTCAGTACCCGCTTTCTGCAATTCCCTGTGTATGGTACGGGTTGAAACAGGAAAAGTCTGCGTTTGGTTGAATTAGGACCATTTATTGTTGTTGTTATTTGCTGCACATTGTGGATGTCCTATTTTTCCATATAGTCCTATGAGTACGTCAACTTCGCTCTTGAAGTATTGCTTTTCTGCCACATTTCCGTCTTTCAGATGTGGAATAACCACTTGCTTTCCCGTCATTTGAGATGGATACTTTTGATGGATACCTTTGAGATGGATACCTTTGATGGATACCTTTGAGATGGACACTTTAGATGGATACCTTTGAAATGGATACTTTTGAGCAAACAGTTCTGTCTTTCGTTCTAAACGTGCATCCACGATAACACCTTTTTCAAAGTCTTATAAATCACGCGTTTACCCTTTCCTGGATTATTGCAGTCGAACAGCCTCTACAGTCTTTATACTCAACAAGGCAACACAACCTCACACCACGTCACGGTTTTATTTCCATCTATTTGCGTTTGTCCGGATTTCTTCTGTGACTCTCTTAATACAGTACAAAGGTGTGTATTTTGAAAATTGTCTTTCATTAAGTTAATAAAATATTTATACATCTTTCAATAGAGACGTGACAGACCTTAATTTTGGTATTTTTGGAGGCTGCAGATCCTTTAGAATCTGCAAGTTTTCCTCTGGAGGTATAAACTTTTCTTTTTAATTGGCCAATGTTATTAACGGTAGGTGACATGGGGACGCCCATCATAATATTACGCGCTTCATTTGGAAAGAGTAGCTTGTTTATTTGTTAGTAATTCATTCCTATTAATGAAAGATGAATTTGCTCTAGCTCCATGCTCATTAGTGGTAGTCAATTAATTAATTGAATCCGCCTGGTTGTTTTGAACTGGCCAACATTTACATACTCATACATAAATTGTCTGTTTACACCAGGACTGTGCTACATATGTCGGAGTTGTTTAAAAGATAATCATTTTGACAATTAATACAGTCGTTAACCGTGGTGGTATCAATGTGGGCTGAACCACTCTTGCCTTGAATTGTGATGCTGTTGCATTCCAGCATTAGCAGAAATCCATCTCACAACCAAACAGTTTCGAAAACTACGTAGTGTTTGTTTTTTTTCAGTGGTGTGTTTTGTTTTATCATCATGGCCTGCACTCTAGTTGAGCAACCGGACCGTGGATGCCACTATGAAGATATTTCAAACTAGGAAACACACCTTGTAACAGGTAAGTTAGTGGTTGTTTAATTTGAATTAGATCTAGCACCAGTCAGAGGAGTAGACAACGTAAAGGAACAGGGAGACGTAGTTTTACTTGTCTACGTGGTACCAAGAGGGACTTACACAATCCCCGAATGTAACTATAAATCATGAACACCGATAAGGATCCTATTTCCACTGGCAACTATGTCAAAGGGACAACCACTTGATTGTTTTGTACTCCACAGTGATACTGCTGTTTGTTTTTTGCTCCTTGCCCATCATTTTGCTTGATTCTCCCTTTTAAATCCACGCGTCCTAGATTAAGAAGGTTGATTTTAAAGTATTTTGGTTTGAATTTATTTTTTTTCGGTTTTTCAACCCAAGTATGAATCTTAATAACTGAACTTTAATTCTGTTTATATATTCTGCCACTCACATTTAATTTTTTTTTCTTTGCAGAGATACTTTAGAAGAGGTACCTTGCGTTACAAAATGGGATTCAAATTGAAATACGCTGCCGATCTTATGAAGACGTCGTTGGTGACTGGAGTCGGTGAAATTTTTTCTACCAAGAATTTATTGCGGAAAACGCTTAAAATTTTAATTCTCTGTGTGTGCTTCTCTGGATTCATCTACCAGACAAATGAATTCTTGCTAGGATACTGGAAATATCTTTGTTACGAAAGTAAAATACAGGAGTTTCCAGATGAGTTAGAGCCACCGGCCATTTCAGTATGCTATCAGAATCTGTAAGTAACAAAGTACTCCGTTATTCATTGTATATGAGTGGGGGGGGTCACCCAACTGTCTTCCTGAGGCAAGGACAGGCAAGGACCGAGGCCCCCTCGGTTAAATGCCGGAGGAAAAACAGGCCAAAACAACCCAGCACTACACTGACACTATCTCTGCCATTTACAGAGTTTGTAGCATCACAATGTATAATACGCGGTTTGTAGGGGAAATCCCTGGTGCCTTGACAATATACACAATTCACGATGTCCTTCCTGTTTACATTATACTCCCCATATTCAAATTCTGCATCCCTTACATCTGGGTGACATTACATCTCTAATATCACAGCAATGTTTGCATTTGATAATTGACTTACACTTCAAATTCATCAAATTTGTTTATGATCCTCTTAAATTTGGTGTACATGCGCTTCTTCTTACCCTTAGTTACCCAACACAGCCCATGCATTTACTTGTTCCACGAACCCTCCCCTCCCCAGCAGTCCTTGAAATCTTTGCTTTCTTGGATGCTGCATGTTCCAGTAGAAGCAATACAAGAATCACTTTCACCTCTGCTTGCAGATATTGTTAATCTATTAGTCCGTGTATTCCTCCAGGATAGTTTTCTGACCAAACTAGCTGTTGGTGCTGGATCGACCCTCAGATTAAGAATAATTATAAATCCTGGTATTCGGAACATAGTGCAACATAGAACTTAGCAACAAGTGCACTTTCGCGAGTTGTGTCTGTTTATGCTCTTCATAGATAGCAAGTTTTAGTTACTTCTCCTTGACCGTACAGCATGATTCAAGTACCAATGGATTCCTCTTCTTCCGCCCAACACGGTTGAGCCATCATCAAACAAACAGGTACTTCATGTTTTACACTTCTGCTAATGCTTCCATTATATTAGTTCTAACCCGTATACAGCCAGCAAACACTATTGCCCTAAAGGCGTATGGTGACATCTTGGTCACCCTTGAGAAGTCACAAAGCCCTGCGTTGCTGAACCCCCCAGGGTACGTTAAATTCTCCTATTCTTTCAGCTTTAAAAACTCCCCTCTCAACAGGAAATACAATGATTGTATCAATACTAATCCTCAGAAGTGAACATGAAGGCTCTGTATAACCCTTCTTATTCCGACCCCCACAGGCAAACCATCGTCAAAAGAACACCTAAAATACAAGCGGTTTTAATTCTTCGCATCTAATAACACCGGGGGTAGCCACTCAAAGACCTCTCAGGTGGCCCTCTCCACAATACCGACCCAAAATACTACTAAACCTAAAAGGTTAAAGGAGACAATCCATACTGGAAAGGGTGCATCAAGACCCACATTTGCAGAAGTAGTCACCGGCCAAAAAGATGCTGAGCATAACCAAAAGATCCCACCAGCAGGGCTTATAGGCAGCCTCTACTCCCTGGCATCCCTCGCCGATCAACGTGTTCACTCAAAAGAAACCCGGATAATATAGTCAACATATCAGAAAAATGGAACATGAAAGACAACAGGGCAATAGAGATGCCACAGAACTTTCCTCGAAGGGGACACGTTCTAATTCGTACAACATCACAGCAGTTCAGACTCATGGACAAATCTTTATATCTCGACTGGAACCGGCTACTAAACCGGACAGCATTAAGGCCATGTTTTCAGAAGTACATGGGATGAATATTGATGTGAGACAGAGAAGAACCAGGTATCCAACCTACGCCTCTTTCATCCTTACCTGCCACCCATAGAAGATGAGCTTCGTGCTGGATCCAAGGCTATGGCCCCCTGGAACCCTCGTCAAACCCTTCCTAGATCAGAAGCCAAGAACCGCAATAAACCACCGACATCAACATCAAACGCAATAGCAATTAAAGCTACCAAGGTCCCAAGCCAATAAAACACATGAGAAATCAAATAACTTCACTGAGAATAAACTTACCATAGGAAACAAACTTACCATAAGAAACACATATCATTCAATCCAACTCTCAGCAGATTATAATGACAATCCCCAAGGCTACCGACCTGTGAAGGACATCCCTGTACACATCACAATGCACAGTACACCAGTGCGAACCTTAAAAACAGACTTGCCACATGTACGAACTACAGTTATTATGGCTGCCACCATTCGAATTGTCTATCAAAATGCAAGGAGTATTTGTAACAAGCTAGACACTGTCGAACAGCTTCTCCTCTCTAAAACCTTTGATATTCTCTGCATTGCTGAAACATGGCTTGGGAATGGGTGGGATTCCCTTGCCTGTGCTTCTCAGGCTGGGTACCAGATGCTCTGATCCTGTAGAGAGGATCGTAGAGTGGGGGAGAGGTCGCAATATTCTGTAATACCACTATCTTCTCATTGGCACATTCTGTGGTAAGGCAATCCCTTGCATTTGAAACTGCTATGGTATCCCTCAAACTCAATGCCATCCTGATAGACATAGCAACAATATACATTCCACCAGGCCCAAACAGTGATATCATTGAAGATGTGATCCACTGGATGGTAAATCACCTCTGCTAAGCACATTATTTGTGGAGATTTCAATCTTCCACCTACTCTCACACATCTTAGTAGGAAACTCATTAGCAGGATGGATTCATTGGGTATCAGCCCTTAACTGCCGCCCCACGAGAGGATCTAATCTCTTGAATCTGATATTCTCTTTAGCACCATGCGATCTCGAAGACAGTCCTCACAATCTATTTCAAACCGATCATGAACCCATTGCCATACTCCTGCACTTAGCCGCACCTAACTTCGATATCCGAGGCCCAAAAAAAGGGAAAAGACATCACAGCACCCAAATTTATTGATCCACCACGATGTCTCGAAGCTGCATCCTCGATACCTTGGGAGGCTCTCAATAATTGTGATCTCGAGCTAGCTGTGGACCTCATGACCAGATGAATTCGAACCATTGCAAATTATGGTGCTACAAAGACTGTCTACCTCACTCCCCGTTCGAGAGCTTGGTGGACACCAGCATTGAACAACAGCTTTCAAGAAAAACAAAATCTGCATAAGAGATGGAAAGAATCAGGCGCCATACAAGATCGTATTGCCGTCTCCAGAGCCCGGACAGTTTTCAACCTCCAGAAATCATTTGCAATTTCTCACTATAATAGACTTGCCTGAGCATTTGTTTAAATGTAACCCTACGAAAAGACAAATCGTTTTATGACTCTCAGCACACAGAAATTCCTAAAACATTGAACCTTGAACTGTGGATGGACCACATTGCACGGTACTCAAACACTGTGGCCCCGATGCACCTAGGAAACTTACCCATCTACAAAGTTGAATCATCCGTGACAGTCGGGGCAGGGGACACATCATGTCTTAATGTAGGTTTGTCTGCAGAGGAACTGTCACTAACAGATTGTTTGGCCAAACAAGCCATAATTGTTGTCATGCCAGAAAATGTATTTATAACTCTTTCCAAAAGTGGTACGTGTATTTATTTCTATGTTTAGGGCCTTTAGCTTTTCGTTCTCTGCAAGGAATTTATCCATTATAGCGTTACCTGATTGCTTGGTAATCTTGTTGCCTTCATAAGAAAGGAAACTAGAGAGATCCCGTCTCATTTTTGCAATTCTGTCGTATAAAATAAGAGCATTCTGTCCCGGATCGCTTGCCTGAGCATTTGTTAAATTATTTTTCTCCTCTGCGCCTGCAGTTCCAAGTTTATTACTCGAAGGGAGATCCGTCTGACGTTCTTTGTCAAGAGTTCATTGTGAAAGAGAATCAGTAGCAACTTTTGAAGATGAGCTTTCCTGAGAGGCAATAGTTGGTTCCGGTGATTGAGTCAATGGCACTTGAGGGGTCAGAGGTGTTGAGATCTCACCAAGAGAGGGCAATGGAGAAAAAATATCAGCTGCAGAAGGTTGTTTATCATCTATGTTAACTGAAATCAGAAATATACGCGTAGTGCAAATTTAATATCTAAAAGTGATGATGCTGAGACAAAAGAAGAGTTTAATTTGAAACCTCTTCAGTCTTCGCGGAGTCCAGGAAAACAGACTCTTCAGGTCAGATTTTTGTAGTCTGTACATATACACCTCAGTATACTCCGTCGTATTACATGCCTCGGAAATTTGGGGATCCGCGGTCCCTACCAACATCAAGCGCGTGTGCTCCACCGAATACTGGCTCCTTCGTTGGATCACGCAAAAACATCGTCGTCCACCCCATCAAAGGACAACTGCGATGGCGATGTCACTTCATTTTGCCCGACTTCCAGATCTTGTATTTGAAAAACGCCTTGTTCTCACTGTCAAGATGACAACCGGAATGGTCTCGGAGCCAAGCATCTGGGAACTGTGTGGCTGGAGGATCCCTCTACCCGGACTGAGGTCCGCTCCATGCTCAAAGCTCACTATAATAGACTAGCGCTCAGTGACCGCTTTCTCCCCAGGGAGTGCTCCCCACAATCCTTTCAATTGACGGCGACCTCTGTAGGTTTGCGAAGGATCGGAGGTACCAAAGACAGATCCTTAAGAGGATCTGTCTTAAGAGTTCATACAAAATTCCATAATTGCCGTTTGTAGGTACGCCGAAAAATTTTCAACTCGTCCAGGAGCAAATCTTGAATTACCTTGAACGTTGAATTCTGTATTGTCTGAAAAAGAAACTACCATTGATGGATTCTGAATAGCTGATTCTTCTCTTTCAGAATTCAGAGTACGTTATTCTGCAAAACGCATCCAGAAAAGTGCGTTCTCGCCAGGGAATCAGGAAGAGTTCACTGCCCAAGTTATCCCACGATCTGCAATTCAAACTTGATTGTAAGCATCCTCCACTAAACTGTAAGTAGATTAATTTGCTTACTGATATTTAAAGGAAGAGCCTGTACACCTTTTGTACGATAATGTTTTATAGCTCTCACATCATCAGGCTTTTTCTCTGAATTTACTTGTAATTAACTGATATAACGTTTTGATCAACCAAGAAATTGGCTTGGCAAAGAACTCCACTTTTATCCCGGTCATTTAATTTCAGAATATTCTAATTCCATTTAATAATTCGAGGAATATATTTCACAATATTAAATGTAGAATATGAGGCAGACAAATCTGTTGTTTCTTCTTTCTTGCAGATTCCTCGCACTGAGGTGTACACTGATTACGAAACAGTGAGGCAATTTGGATATGGATATGATAATTTGATTCTCTTCTGTAATTTCTACTCAGGTTCTGAGGAATGCAAGTAAGTTTTTATTATTTCTTTATATCAACCGTATAGTGAGGGTTAATAGATCTTTTGCGAGGATTGCGTGGCTTTCCCTCCCGTAACCAGTGGCAGGAACGCCTTGTCATTGGACCGCTTGTCGGGATAAAGGACTCTCCACTCTCTTCTAAATCTCTAACAGGGTGCTTACAACAGAAGGTTGACCAGAGCCTATTGTCCAAATGTTTAATACATCTTGGTCTGCCCACTGGTTATGGATACACAGAAAGTAGTTGACCAGCTCGACTTCTCGGTATGTGGGACAGGTGGACAGATAGGTTTTACGGGTCCCACTGAGTTGTAGATGGTAATCATCTCTTTATCTCTTAATTCGAGCGTAAAAACAGCACTATTGCTTGCTTGATGGGTGCGAACGATGTGTACCCAGTTAAGTCTCGTAATGCAGTCGTTATTGTAGTGTCCATAAAACGAAGAAATAAAAAAAATTCGGTAAAGAATAAAATTCTATTTAGATAATTCTAAAACAATTCGATAGAAATAAAACGTTTATCTCTAAATAGAAAATTCGCTATAAAGAAGTTTGTTAAACGGAGGTCCGACTGTACTTATTATTTATTATAATGCGTGTCTATGAGTGTACTCAGTCTGGGTGATCACCTTGCATCCAGAGGTGATGTGTTTTATTGTTTCTGACACCTATGTAGCACTGAGACTACGTAGGTGTTTATGGCTTTAACTGTGTTCCCTCCGTACAGTATGCTTCTGAGCCTCTGGTCAGACAGGCCTTGATTTCCTTGTGCTGTAACTGCTGAGCCTGCCTCATCCCCAGGAATTTGCAGGCCTCGCTCTCAGCCATGGCGTCGATCTCTTTACCAATCTGCAGCTGGCAGTTTCGGTTGACTAATTTTCCCAGGTGCAATCCGTGGGTCTTGCATTTGTCTTGACCAAATTCCATCCTAATATCATTGCTGAGTTATTTGGTGATCCAGAGCAGTTGCTGGAATTGCTTCTCGGTTCCCGCGTAGAGCTTGATGTCACCGTGTACATCATGTCGGTGAGAGTGTACAGGTTCTTCCTTCCTTCTTTGAGGTTATATTCACACTTGCTGTTGTTGAGCATGTCTGCACAGGTAATACAGTGGTATCGTCTCCGTCCTCCCCACACCGGGTGGAAAAGGCCTGGGTTCGAACCCCGTCGATGATGCAAGGAACTTTAATGGGCTTTTTTCACTCCGTGGCTGACTTAATCGGTTTCAGGCGTAGATAGCAAGGTTTTTCTCCCATAATCTGGGATTTTTCGTCCAGCAAAACAGACAAATCGACCATAGAACACACGCAATTAACAGACATATGACGCACGGCAGATGAATTTAATTATTCGGGTGGCCAAAAAATAATAGTTTGGTTTTTTTGTGGACGCTGTCTCTCTTGAGGATGCTCTTCAATTTTCCAATCAATTTCTTACTCCTATTACCTCGTTGGTACTGGGTCAATTGGCCTATCTTAACTCAATTCTTCTATCTTCTGCTGAAGTCTTATTTTCCAAGTTGGCGGTTCCTTCTGTTTTCGGTTCTTCTGCTGCTGGTCTCTCGCTTCTCTTCCATTAATCCGTGGCTGCTATGGCAGCACAATATACAGCTGTGTGGATGGCCTCCAGTGTTGCATCACTGCTGTCGAAGTAATGCGGTATTATTTGATGATTGAGGCTGTTTGTGACTTTGTACAAGGTTCTATTGGACCTCTGCTTCGGTATCACCTGGGTCTTTGTGAGGTCCATTCCTTCGAATTCTGTTAGGGCCTTCTTCCACTCGTCTTCTATTCTGGATATCATGACACTTCAGCTACTGTGGGTTGCATTTCTTCTTGCTCTGGTTCGGTACTAGTATGTTCTTCCTTCTGTGGTTCCGTATTGACCATATTCTTTAATCTTTGTAGTTGATCACTCACGTCCTGCTTGATTTTTTTCAAGATTGTAGGAGCTATCAGGTTCTTCGTGACGATGCTCCTTCTCTGGTCAACTATTCGCTGTTCGAATAGCTGACCAGAATATCGTTGACCTGAAAATCCGGGAATCGTTCCCGCATGTTCAGTCTCGCCCTGTACGTTGTCATATCGGTCTCCAGCTTCGTTATTTCGTAGTATGCTTGCATGATGTATGCATTCATTTCGATGCTCCACTTCATGCGTTGGCGTTTTCGTCCTTCTTGGGTGGTCACTAGCACAGTTGCGCGGGATGCACTTCCATTTGGTGGGGCTCAATGGTCTTGCCCTTCTCTTGTGGTAGCCATATGGGGGACACCACTTGCTCCACTGTCTTCCTCGGGAGACTCTCTCTGCCTTTTCGAACCGACCCCTCTGCCTAAGGCCTGAACGCGAGTGACTTTAACCTGCGCCACACTCGATGCAGTATGAGTAATATTTCTCTGCAACATCATTCATCTATGGAGGTGGACCTGTTTAGCTTCGGCTTATGCCCAGTGGCAGTTCTCCCTAGTGACACCAGATGGGGCCACAATCTGCCTTAGCCGCCACTCCGACCTTGGGGTAGGTAGGTCCACTGGAGCAACTTTCACGATGTTGTGGCGTATAATGAGAGAAAGCAAGTTTAAAAAGCATCAGCAACATAAAACAAAAAAAAAAAGAACCTCACACATCACTTGTACACCATCGCTTGTACACTTTTAAATGTATTCAAACTGCTCTCCATAACAGCAGTTTGTTCCAATAATCGACCACCCTCTGGCTGAAGGCAAACCATCTCACATCTATCGTGCAAGCATCCTTCCTCAATCTGAATTTATGCCGCCTGGTGTGTAGTCTGAACAAGAGGGGGAATGCCATCAGCATTGCGTTTACTGAAATTCTTCAAAGCCAATAAAATCACCTCGCACGTACCTAGTCTCTAGACGCTCCAATATTCAGAATTGAAGCCTGTCTTGATAAAACCACCCTTTCATTCCCTTCACCAATTTCGTTGCCCTTCTCTGTACCCTTTCCAGCAGCTCTACATCCCTCCAAAATGAGACCTGTACGCAGTACTCAGGATGCGGCCTAACCATTGCCTTATGCAACGGGATAATCACTTTCTTGTCCCTGCTAGCAATGTTCCTGTATATCATTAACAAACTCTATGAGCTGTCCTGGCAGTCAGTCTGCACTGCTCACAGAACTTCATATCTTACTGCCAGGTGTGTTACATTTTTCATGTTCTAGCTATATAATACCACCCAGTTGGTACGTTACTTTGGGGTTACTTCTGCCCATATGCAGTACTTTGCATTTGTCAATGTTAAACTTCAGTTGCCACTTCTCCGCCCATCTGCCTAATTTTCTAGATTCTGTTGCAGTAGCGTACAGTCATTACTATCATTAACCACACTGCCAACCTTCCTATCGCCTCCAAACTTAGGCACTAAGCCTGATTATACCTTCAATAATATCATTAATAAATACAGAAAACAACAATGGGCCCAGCATTGAACCCTGAGGGACTCCACTAATAAAATAGGTCCATGAAGAGCAGTGTCCATTGATTACCACCCTCTGTCTTCTCCCACTCAACCATCCCTTTATCCATAGGAGCAAATTGCCCTTCATGCCACACTGCTCCAATCTGTACAGCAGTCTTTTATGTTCAACAGTATCAGGAACTTTCCTGAAATCCAAGTAGAGTGGGGCCCCAACCTCCGATGGTAATTCGTTCCCCAACAACACATAAAATAGGTATTTCTTACATGTTAAAAATTAGTGATAAAATAGACATAAAACATCTTAAAATAAAAAACAAACAATAAACTAGCATTTACCTTCGACTTCAAGTGCAGAGCTGATGAAATCAATGGTGGTGTAGTTGTGATGGGCCTCTATATCAAGCGTTAGGTGTCTTTTCAAACTTTTGTTTCTGCTGGTAAAGAAACTGTTCAAAGTGAACTGTTTTATACGACTTTTTTGTAGCTTTCTGAAGTAAGAAATGACTTCGTCCTCCATTTTGCACATCATCAATTTTTCAATGTCGGGGTGTTTTTATCACTTCTCTTAAACACTCACAACAAGAAATGACAGTCTTCAACTCTTCAGCTGACACTTTTTGGGTGTCTTTTTCTTCCTCTCCAGTGTCATTCTCCGTAATTTTCTTTCTAAACTCACGCCCATGAGCGTCAATAACGGCCTCCACATCCTCTTCGCCAACTTCTAGACCCATTGATTTTTCAAGATTGACAATATCATTTGTCAAAGCACCATCATCTTCAAATCCGTCAACGTTATGGATAATTAAAGGCCAGATGTTTTTCAAGACTGAGTTTAAGCACCCGGTGGAAATATCATTGCAAGAACTTACAATCAGCCTCACACAATCCAGCACATTGAACTTCGACCTCTAAAAATCTTTGAAGGTGATGGCATTTTCACCAGAGATCGGTACAAAGCAACTTGCAAACATTTTCGTGGTGTAGGTTTTCTTGAAGTTTGCAATGACTTGCTGGTTTGGTTGAAGAAGAGGAGTGGTGTTAGGTGGCAAAAATTTGACTTGAACAAAGTCAAATTGTGTCTCAAGAGATAGAACAAGGTTGGGATCACAGCCTGGCGCATTATCTAGCAGGAGCAGCGGGAGCTTATTATTGAAGCTTATTTATGGGAGCTTATTATTGAACAAGGTTGGGATCATAGCCTGGGCATTATCTAGCAGGAGAAGTGGGAGCTAATGGGAGCTTATTTTTCTCAAGATAACTCTTCACTGAAGGACAGAAAACTTCAAGCTCCCATTCATTGAAGACATATCCCGTAACCCAGGCCTTCTTGTTACTGCGCCAAAACGCTCCCAACACGCCTTTGTCGACCTTTTGTTGTTTAAATACTCTGGGGGTATTAGAGTGATACACACACACAAGCACAGGCTTCAGCATAAAATCCAAGAGGCATTGGCACTCAACAGGAGAGTGAGCCTATCTTTCATAGGCTTATTCCCAAGCCTCATCCTCAGTGATGTATATTCTCCTCGACATTCACTTCCAGAAGAGGTCGGTTTCGTCAATATTAAAAACCTGGTGGGTAAGATAACCCTTCTGATCAAAAAATCCTTGGAATTCAATTTTAAAGGTCTCAGTCAGCTGCTTTTTTATCAGTACTGGATGCCTCCCCATGCCTTTCAACACTTTTGACATTCGCCCTTTTTTTGAAGCGCTCGAACCAGCCTCTGCTGGCTTTAAGGTTACCAAAGTGCACAGCACTACCACTGGTGGATGGAGCTTTAAGTTGCTTCCTGAGAATATCGGATGTCATCGTAAGTCGAGGCCCCACTGTATATGATTTCAAAATTATTTTTTGCATCTGGTTCCTTTGTTGCTCATCATAGTATCTGATCAGATTGGTCAAACAAGATCGCCCCTTAACAAATCCACTCTGTGACTATTTGAAAAGAAACCCTTTTGTACTGAAGGCAGCATCTAGTGGTACCATTTGGTAATTTCTTGACCTTGATTTCTTTTAGGGATTTTTCCACTGAGTTGGTGATGAAGACAAGCGACAGTTATTACCCTCTGCAGTGCATTACTTTCTTCTCAAGACGATATATTAGTAAGCAAACGAAGATTCCACTCATCCGGTTCAAAGAAGGTAAGACACTCAACTGTAAATAAATAATGGAACCCAATTTCTTTCTTTCTTTCTATTTAGAGTTGAGAAATATCTTGCCCACGGGGCTGCAATCCTGAAAAATACTACATTTGTAAAAACAGTGGTCGGAAAGACTAAGGTCCCACAGAAAATAGGGGTCTACGGGGGGGGTAAACAATAAATATGCCAATGAAAAAATGGAGTAAACTTCATTGAACAATTGAACAACATGAAAATGATGACGTGGTTGACAACAGAATAAAATAAAATACGTTGTTTTTAGATTTTGAAAGCGTCACGAAAATTTGTCCAAAATACTTTTTTGAGAAAAGACTGTAAATGCCAGCCAAAAGCAAGACAGCATCGTTGGCATGACGTAAGTGTTGTTTCTCTCTACAACTTAAATCGCTTTGAGCATAAAATCTCAGCTTCGGATCAAAATAGACATCGCGGTCCTTATGGCTGGTAACCACTGGGATGATTGTGCCACAAACTGATAGTTGAATTACTGTTGGTCGCTGTTTGGGTGAATAAATTATTATTACAGATTTAGAATGGTCAAGATTTAACCCAAAAATCTACAAGTAAGTTGAAAGAGTGATCAAACTCTCTGTGACTGAAGATGCAATTGTCACGGGGTTTGCTGATGGTGGGATATAAGGTAAGCAACTTTATATCATCAGAATATATTGAAGTATCATCACGGGGACACATAAAAGGAATAAGAATGGCTGAGAATGGTAAGCCAGAAAGGACTCCACCATGTGGTACTCCTGCAGTGAGATTCCTTCATTGTGAGATGGATACTTCTATTCATCAATAAAGTTACTATATCTCCATTAATCCTGAAGAAAGATTGCAGAAGACTGAGAAGGGTTGTGATGTATGGGCCAAAGACAGCTTCAGTATCAGCTAATTTGGAGGCCTGAAGGATGGATGTCTGTACCGCCATGAAGTTTGTTATGATTGATCTGTTTGTGACTGCAAAGTGGAACTGATTTGGCTTCTGTGGCATGAGCTCTTGACTTAATACTGGAAGGAGTACCTTTTCTAGGAGTTTTATGCTAGTGGAAGAAATTGAGATTGGTCTGAAATCTTTTGTGCTTGTTGATACTTGAACTTTAGGCAGTGGGAGCACGTGGGAGTGGGTTCCCTGTCCAATGTTCTGTTGGAAAGGGAACACTCGTGTGGGAAGGACTGAGTTGTAGATTGCGAGCAATGCTTCCAGGATGCAGGGGCTAAGGCACTTAATAATGAAATGAGATATCTTATCTCGGCCTGCCATACTACATTTGGAGTATTTGGACGACATTCAAATTCAACGGGAAAGTGACAGGTCAAAATATCTAGCTCTGTTGGTTGGGCAGTGAAATGAACGTTGGTTCTAACTGATTCATTTTGTTCGGAAGACTTATGAGACTTGAAACATTCAGCTTTAATTTGCGCAGGTGGACTGTTGGTAATGGTCTAGGACGTGTTCAACTGGCACACGTTGGAACCTCTGGTACGTCTAAACACATCTCTGAACGGTGCAGATTATGTGTCCATCTTTGCAGACCATCTTCATCCGTTCATAGTCATCTCGTACCCACAGGGTAATGGACTCTTCCAGCAGGACAATGTGCTCCCCACAGAGCTGCGATGACTAGAACATGGTTCGAAGTTCCCCGTTCACCGGACATGAATCCTGTGGAGCATCTTTTGGATGGTGTGGAAAGGTCCGTTTGAGCTTCGGATCCTCCACCCAGGAATGCGACGGAATTATGGACAGCGGTTCAGCAAGCATGGATGGAAATACCCGTGGAATGGTTTCGTGAACTAGTTAACCAAAATTAACCAAAAATGGAGCTGCACTCTTCTTGCTATAGGGTCTTCAACTGTAGATTGTAAATTGGAAATAGTAGCATTTCAATAACAAATTTCTTAAATCTACCATATGATATAATATGTATAGTCTCAGTCAATTAATTAGCGCAGTGATGGACAGTCACGTAGACCCCCTTCCAATTAATTCATAAACTTCTATTTCAGAAATCGAACACGTCATTGGCTTTTTCATAAAAACGGATCCCGTTGATTCCTTTTTTCCATATGATGTACCTTCAATGTATCTGGATGTCCATTCTGCGTATAGTTTGCCTGATCGAATTGATGCCAAAAATGTCAGTCTTTCAGAAGGTGAATACAGTATTTCTTTCGAAACGGTAAGTGAGACGCATTTTCTAAATTATTATATATTTTAAACTAAAAAAGAAAACCAGATTTGTTCTTATTTATTAACGAACTTAGAAAGCAGAGTTTTAAATTTGAACATCGAAGTTCTTTTCTGAAAGAGCTTTGATATGTCACGCATAGTAATGGGCATGGACAGATGTTGAATCTTACGTTTGTGTATCGCGAATGTTAGTTGAACTCCACTGTGATGCCTTCCGATGGTACATAATTTTGAATGCATTGTGTGTTCAGAGTTATGTTTGATTTTAGGTGGCCCCCGTCGTAATGCAGTTTACATTAAATATTAACATTTTGTTTATAAGATTTTGTGGCAACAAATCCCATTCTTCCACTATCTCAGACCTTAGCTCACCAAGTGACTGTGTGCAATGCGAGTTGGTTGTGTGCAATGCGACGCCCACATGTTCCATTGAACATGTGGGCTAGAATTTTATGCTCCTATGGGACCGAGTAACTCAGCCTACGCATGCGGCCAAGGCCCATTGCCAGTACATGAACGCAGACATATTGGCTAATAACATCTGGCCATTTTACAGAGTTCTGAACCAACACAATGTACCATGGCGGATTTGAACTGTTGTTCGGCTGTTTATTTTTTCTTAAATCTAAGCCTTCCTATATAAATATAAAAAATAATAGCGCAGCATATTAAAAGAGGAGTTTCCGAGAAGATTCATCCATAAGAAATGTTTATTCTCATGATTACGAGTTTCTTGATAAATATTTCCTTTTATGGGTGTCTTCTCGAAGATTTCGATCATGTGCCTTAGAAATTCTAATCTGGTTTTTACTTTTACAGGAAGAGAAAACATTTCTCCAATCTCCCTATGCAACTAACTGTACCGACTATTTGGCAATCAGACAGGCTAATGGAGGAACCGGACCTCTCACATACCAGGTAATTTGCAATGCCTCTTTACTTTAACTCGGCATTTTAATTTAAAAATCTTATTGTAGTGATATTTGTACATTACCAGAGGATAATTTTAATTATTTATAGTCTGTTTTCAATTATTTCTAATATTTCAGGATTGTTTTCATAGCTGCTTAGTCGATAGGATGCTGGAAGATGATCAGAACTGTTACGTGTCTTCCGAGTACTTTCATTTCAGTGATAAACGAGGCAAACCATTTGGTAAGTTACAATATTATAAGGAACCAGACTCGCGTGTTTAATTACTTGTTGGAAACACTATTGAAAAGGGCAGTGTGGTAAAAGTCCATTAAACACTTACCTGTCATTTTATAAACTGGTCTACGATGGATCCAATTTTCGCTTCTGTGATTTTCTTGCATCTACTTTGCAGTTCCTTCTTCAGCATCCAGAAATCGTCAACATGGAGGTGGAATGTCAATCATGTTGACACTCCACCTCCCCTGGTACTTCATCATCATGTCTTTAATGTCCTGATGAAATCTCACCCTGTTCTTGACTCTAGATTCTAGATTCTCTGGGACGTAGTCAATGCGGAAGTATAAAATATGTACTTTGCACTCATGTTGCAGCCTTGCTTCTTGAAGTTTTCCAACATACTTTCAACTATATTCTTGTAGTCTGGATTCTTGTTGTTCGCTGCGGAATTCTCAACAGACCTGAAGCTAATCCATCAAAATCTTGGTCCCTCATCAGTTTACGAATTTCAGGCCCAACATTGTTTTAGCTTCTCTTGGTTGATCGATGGAATTTGGTACAAAGGTATTTGAAAAAGGGATCTTTCTGAGGTGAAGGTTTCACAAACCGTTTCATTAAACCCAGTGTGATGTTCAAGGGTGGAAGGAGTACAGTTTTGGGGTCTACCAGTGGTTTATGAACCATGTTTTTTGATCCAGGTAAAAAACAAACTGCCCCTGGCCAGATCTTGACGTCTCAGTGCTTACTCCTTGCCCGACTGTCCCACTCACCAAAATTCAAGGCATTTTTGTGTATCCATATTGCTGTCCAAGTAACATACCTATCACTTTAAAGAGCACAGACAAACCAACCATGATCTTCATACTTAATATTTGTCAACGACTTCTTCAAGTTCTCATGTTTCTTTGAAATGCACACAGTGAGCTACTGGAATTTGCCCATATTTATTTCCATTGTGAAGCAAACCACCTTTGAGACTCTTCTTTGATATGTCAATAAAACGTCTCCACTGTGTATGATAAATTCCTGAATTGTTCATTAAATTATTTATATTACTGCAAAAAAACCATAGAATCGTCCTTAGGAAAGTAGGGGACTAGTTCTCGTTCTCTGTGTCTGTACCATGAGAAAAATGTCCATATGCTAGACTTTGTGACCAAGGAGTTCTGCAGATTCCTTTGGAAAATTTGAATCTCTTACCAGAAAATTTGAATCTCTTACCAGATCATTGAGCTCATGTTGTGAAAATAATTAAGGGCTGTACTCAATGTCTCCAGGCATGTAGACTTCAGTTTCATCTTCAAAAGCTTCACTCTCAGAACTCCTTGCTGCTACATTCTCCAATATAAGTGGAGGGCATGGAATCCCTAGGCTATTTCCATGTGGGACTGGCCTAATGGCAGATGGAATATTAGGATGCACAATGCCCTTCTTACTCTTTCCATTGTGTCCCTCTACATTAACTAGGAAAAAGTAACAGTCATCACAGTGGTTTGTTGGCTCCCTCCGAATCATGGGAATTGCAAATGGCACAGCCTTCTTTTTACTGTTGTTCTGCAGACTCAATGCTCCAAAACAGGTTTGGAAAACTTTAAATTGAAACCATTGAATTAACAAGACAAGACCTTTTATCTGCGATTAATAAGTTGCCTGCAACTGGTACAGCGGGAATCGACAAAGTACCACAATTTATCATTAAATGTTTGAGCCCATTTCTAAGTGATCCCCTCCTAATAATTTTCAATAGCATATTAAAAGGAGAATTTTTTCCTCCAATATGGAATTTATATTCTGTTAGGCCACTCCCAAAAGTTTCCCAGCCAACTGAAGCCAGGCACTTTAGACCCATCTCTCGTTCCTCGTGTCTATTGAAATTACTTGAAAAAACAGTACTGAAAACACTTACCACGCACATTCTCCCGCACAGGCCCCAGCAAATTCATTATTCGTTGCAAGACAGATCAACAGTTAGTAACCTGATTATGACTACTAATGCAATCCTTGGATCATTTGAGGAGAAAGAAGAAATGGCAATCACATATCTTGATCTACAAGCTGCGTTCGATAGTGTTCACATCCCAGCCTTGCTCAAACTACTTCGAAATTACTATCACATCACAGGCCCAGTATTGAAGTTTCTGACATCCCTTCTTCAGAATAGAATCATCCAAATGTACATAGGAAAACAAAGGTATACTAGACAAATACAAACAGGCGTTCCACAAGGAGGAGTCCTGTCCGGAATTCTTTTCACTGCTATCATCTACCCACTAATACACAATAGAACAGATATGATATCATATGCAGATGATTTAAAGATCTTCACAAAAATAAAGTTGACCGATGAAGCCAAAAATGCCACAGTAACCATCAACAAGACTTTATCAGAAGTACGGCAGTACCTCACGAATTTTGACCTGCAAGTGAATCCTGAGAAATCTGCCATCATGGTATTCTCTCTTAAACCCATACCAACCATAATTCAGCCTGCGATTGACGGAGTCCCGATCCCCTGCGTTGAAAAGCAAAGAGATCTGGGTGTAATCTTCGACAGAAAATTACGATTCCATCATCATATAGACGAACTCTGTGCTAAATTCAACAAGAAACGGTGGGTTGCCAAGCAGCACTTGCTACACATTGACAACACAAACCTGATAAAAATGTATATCAGGATGATGGTTTTTGGAAGTATACTGTATGGAGTAGAGTTGTGGGGCTCAGCTGCAGACACCACAATTAAACCATTAAAAGCCGCTGAATACTGGCTCCTGAAGTGGGCAACCTGGAAGTGTCATCTCCCACCACAGCAGCGCACAACACCGATGGCCGACGCGCTGAATTTAACCAGGTTTTCAGCATTAATGCACGAGAGAAGACTCATCTTCACCGTAAAAATGATTTCCGGGAGAGTCTCAGCACCCAACGTTTGGGACACCGTGTGCTGGCGGATTCCCCAACCAGGTCTCCGCTCCACTCCCAAGCTTCTTGCTCTTCCTTCGAGACTACATTTGAAAGATCGGTTCCTCCCTTATCAGAAGCTCCACCTGGTTCAATCCTTGGATGCTGACTTATTTAAAATCATAGATGATAAAAAGTATAGACGGATCATCCTAGATCTGCACGTGGTCTCCACAACTACCAACTGATCTCAGATCGGTTTGGCGGGGCAAGAGACTCTCAGAAAACTGGACTCGAGGAAAATCTTTTGTTATCACAACTTGTTATTTTTGTATTAGTTTTCCTTTCAAGTCAATGTTATCTGCTATGAGTACTTTTTTTTTCTTTTTTTTTATTAATTAATCTTTTAATTTTAATTAATATTTTAATTTTTTAATTTTAATTAATTTTTTAAAAATTAATCTTTATAATTCCGGCGAGGTTATCTCTGCCGTTTGTTAACCCCTGGCATGGTGCCGTGAAGGGTATTGTATGGTCGTGGTACCTGCGTGTACCGATGTACTGTACAATAAAGATCTTATTTATTTATTTATTTATTTATTTATGTGGAAGCCATTGTTTATCTTGGTCAGCGAGTTCCACTCTAAAATAAGCACAATACACATTTTTTACAAGTTCTGTAATGCCTTGTGTTTGCTTGAGGACAACAAAACCTCCATAAATATAACAAAATAAGTTCAGACACTTGCTTGAAGACATTTTATTCACTTTTCAGCACAAGTAAAGAGTCTGGAGCTGCAAGGTGCTAAAAATATTAGAAGAAATGTATATCATTTACATAATAATGTAAGGAGCACTAATTATATTATGAATTTCACGAAAACATTGGAAAATATTCTGTCTGTGACAATAATCGATATCTTTTGCAGCCAGAAAACAATGTAGTCCCTCTGAGAGCCAATCTGATTTCTGCGCTAAACGATGCAGGCCTGAATGCAAGTAAGTACCACTCTTTCATTTAATTCCAGTTGTATCAGATTTTAGTTATATGTGTAGCCCTTCGACGCCCAACAGTTTAGTCACATCCTTTGCAGTTCGATGCGCTTTAAGACCCACCTGCCGTTCACACACACCAACCTTGCAACACGATACACATTCCTCATTGATGGACGTTTCAAGTACGTGGCCCAGGGAACCGAAATATGATTTTGCCTTGCATTTACACGAATAAGAAGTTGCTAATATTTTTGTGATTATCTCTTGTTAACTGGAAGCCTTCAGCTATAACTTACAATAATGTTTATTTATTTTACTTTTTTCTTTCAGAAGGTGGAGTTACCAACTGTACGACCAATCAACTGATGCCCTTTTCTATTTCGGGGTAAGAATATTAGATACAGACATAAAAGTCAAGCATGAAATTATTTATATAATTAACTGCCCATCTTTACAAGCATCCACTTTGTTTGTACTGCGCTTGGTAGTGCTTTGATATGACATTATTTATTTTTATTTGCTGGACTATAAACCTACGTTTACGGGAGAAAAACCTTGCTCTCCATGCCTGAGACTGGTTAACTCAGCCACGAAATGAAAAAGAGCCCGTAAAAGTAACTTACTGGAGGTACAATTAAAACGATCATCAATAATGAAATAAAGATATTTAACTTCAAAACCATTTATTTTGACCTAAGTAAGTTTATCGTTGGTCTTCAGTTGGAGATGTCTGAAATTCCTGTTAAGTTATTGTCCGTCTTAATTCAGTGTTTTAAAGTGAAATTTCCAAATTTTGATGCAATGAAATGGGAAAATATTATTCATTCTTATTTTTATAGATTCCAAATCAGGTATCAGTATCATTTATGGCTAAACGATCGTTGGTGCGGCATTCATACAGCCCCAAGTATCAGGTAAGATGTTCATTGGCTTCTACAAATACAGGACAGGACCTCCTGAATTCTTCTTGTCTTACATGATCAAAACTACTTTCACAATGGAGATTTAAAATTTTCTTTGAAATGTTATAAAATTAAGATTGTTTTAAATTAATAATTTTATTCTGAATGTAAGGGTAGATTGTCAGAGCAGCGGTCATAGAAGGTAGACGAGGAACCACGCAAGTATCTGGATGGTAAAGAAGCAAGTAAGGAGAAGTATGTCCAAGTCTTCGCAGAAGCAGATTGAAGTCTATTTGTTATTTGTGATGTCTTAGATCCTGGGTGAAAAAAAGAAACAGAAAGGACAAGGGGCTCCCGAAGTTCTGTGTAAAGACTGCAATGGAAGACACCATGTTTTCAATCCTCGACATCACAACAGAAACACGAAGATGGAGAAAGACGAAAATCAGTTAATTTTTGCTTCAGTGATCAACCAGATAGAAGCAAAAGCGTACATAGATTTGGATTCAACCCTGACGTTGTACTTTTGAACTCTGGTTGATTGAATATAACCGATTAAAAAGAATGTTACACGATATGGGAGAAAGCAATTAAAATGTATGCGGTGAAGTCATAGAAAAATCCAATCCTAAATCTCTCTTAGATATACAAGTGCATTCATATGATACAGTCTTACTGCTAAAACATTTAAAATACTTTTCTGCGTATGCTTTTACTAATTCCTTCTTTTCTTTTCTGCAGACAATCGATCTGGTCAGCAACATTGGTGGATTTATTGGAATATGGCTGGGAGTTTCTCTGGTTGCAGTTTTTGATCTTCTCGAGAGTTTGTTCCTCATGTCAACTGCCTTCTGGTGGCATGGAAGAATTTCAAAAAAGGAGCGTGATGAAGATGCCCCAAGAAATGAGCTAAGACTGCCAAGTGGCAAGAAACAATACCGTTTAAACGAATCTCGTAGATCATATAAAGGAGCGCCCGATAGAGGGATTTTGCGATTTTGATTTAAGAAAGAACGATTAAATTTTCTTATTTACAGATACCAATTTAGTGTTTCAGCTAGTAAGCTATTTATAGTCTGCGATTCTCCTTTTTAAGGAACATTGTAATTTAAAAATAAAAAAGGTTGTTGTAATAATTCTTGTTTATTCAAGAATAGACCACTATCAGTAAGCATTGATTCTTTAAGAACTTGGCTGCTGTTTCTGATTAAGGAGTTCATGTACGTATAAGTACAGTACTTGTAGCGGTTGTTGTCTTTTTTAAATTTATACTGGTGTTTTAAAGGAATCAGTTGTGGATATTGATGTAAAATAAGTGAAAGAACAGTTATTCTTGAAGACAGCAAGCTCTATTTGCAATGGAGGATTTGATCTTTTCTAGTATAGATATTGAAAAACGATGTGTTTAGTGAACCTGACTACAAAACTCTTGTATTGGGACAGCGTAACCCTAAAAAGTTAATCAGAGACCTCCATAAGTGCAGAACAAATATGGTTAGAGATCATCTTTGGTCGGAAAATGGAAGTTAACAAATCATTTCGAAATGTAACTAATCCATTGAACTACTTTTTTCTAATTTTTTAACCTTAAATACGTTGCTGTTGTTCCGTTTAAAAAAAAGAAAATTACTGATCTTAACCAAACTCAATTCAACTTTCGAAACTCTTTGGTGCTACTGAATAATCTGCTATCAAACGATTAATTTTCGACAGTTCTAGAATTAGCAGTGAAAAACGATGCAAGGAAGCAGCTTATATAACATCCACAAAGAAACGCATCATTTGTTCATCCCTTAAAAAAATCCTTCATTAACTTATCACAAACTACCCACTTCCACAAAACCAGATGGGCATTAACCAACAACACAAAAGTTTACAAAATAAAATCTTTGAGGGAAACAGTGGCATCCCTTGTTAATAATTCTTGCACAACCTCACCAAAATTCAAGCTCGTACCAATTAAAAAAGCAAATCGATCCCTAAATCAAACACGACAAGCAGATTAATAGGTAATCCGATAACTTACAGAATAAAATAAATTATTAGAATTCAAAAAATTCCTTTTATTGTCATAGATTTAAAAATATGATCCTTTTATCGCAGGATGTGTAACAAACGTGTAACCTGCGGCTATAAACCTAGTGACTGATTAAAACTAAATCCATAGATTGGTCTATGTCCAGGAACCTCGATGAGGCTAATTATGACGTCACCAAGATAACTCTGGTTCTAGGGTAGTTTCAGAGCACGTGAACAAGGATTAGCTACTACACCCAAGAAATTGTCTATAAATGGACTGAAATTTTCTTCCCTTGGTTTCCCGAATTCCAGACTTCTAGGATTGATTCTATCGTTATGGCTTGTACTAAGCAAATAGCTCTTAAATCTACAGGAGAAAAGGCCCCAATGGAGCGGTTAGTCACGAAAGGTGCTCAAAAGAGTGTTCCTACTGCGGGTGGAGTGAAAAAACCCCATCGATTCAGGCCAAGTACCGTTGCGCTTCAACAGATTCGTCGTTATCAGAAGTCAACGAAACTTCTAATGGGAAAGGTTCTATTCCAGTGCCTTGTTCGTGAGATAGCCCAGGAATACAAAACTGATCTTCGCTTCCAGAATGCTGCCATCGGTGCACTGCAAGTAGCCAGCGAGGCTTACTTAGTGGAGTTGTTCGAAGACACCAAATTGTCTGCAGCTCATGCCAATCGGGTAACCATCCTGCCTAAAGATATTCAGCTGGCTAGACGGATTCGAGGGGAACGCTTTTAAATCAAAGAAAAAAAAAGGCCCTTTTCAGGGCCACCATTTCCCGATAGAGAGATTGTCTGATCGTACGTTGCTGGATAAAATTTATTTTCTAATCCATACTTTATCTTTCCTTCTTACTGTATTTATTTGATTTAACTGATTAAAAATTTATTGATTTCAGAGGGAGATCTGAGGTTCGAAAGTCTTCGTTTATTTAGACGTAATTTGTGTTGGTTTGCAAATTAAAGTGTTTCTTTTGGCAAGGGGATTATGGGAAGTGTTTTTTCTTTATATAGGTAGCCGGGCTCGAAACAAGCAAATTCATTCAGAGTCCCGTCAGGGTTCTCAAGTTCATTATGTTGTTTGCCCGTCTTAATTTCTGGTATCAAAAAGTTTTATTTAATGAATTATTTCAGAAATTTATAACGTTCCATGGAAAACCACCACGTGATATCCTTCTCCAACTGTTTTATATTCTTTTGCTTGAATTTAGCTATGGTTATTTATCTATTAGTTTGCTTCGGCAGCCATTTTGTAATATTTGTTGTTTTTACTCTATTTCCGTGTTGACCTCTATCTGTAGTTTGAACTTTATGAAGTCTTTGAGACCTTTAGATGATGGGGACTCATTTAAAAGACCCGATACCCCTATCAAAAAGGAGATGTTTATCGAATACTTGTCAATTCGGAAGAACGTATGTTGGTGAGATAAGGCTCAGATGGGAAACACATTTTGAGAGATAAAAAACAATCAGAATTGGCTGAATTTGCACTGAATACAGAACTCAAAAGAATTATAGCGTTGTATTTTAATTGCAATGTTGTCATTGATCCACTTCAGCTAGGAGCAAAGTGGATCACTTATAGTTACACATTTGGAGAAAATGAAATTCTCCCCACAGCCACCTGTAATCTAGATGGGGGAAGGTGTTGATAAATGGTAAGGTTACGATCATAATATTCAACCTAATGATTTTATTCAATATTTTTGGTAAGTAATTAATGGTATTTCAAAGTTAAATTTACAACACAGTTATCTTTAAAAGTTATGTTGAATCTACTCAATTACATGTTATGTTTTCTAGATTGTAAATCTTCAATATTCCATTGTAGGTGAAACTTGTCATTTGATATTTCTTGATTAATAAATAAATCCGAATAAATAATCCAGCTTCAAAAATACAATTTCTTACAAAGCTTGGTGGGGGCTGATCGTCTGCAGTGAATATCCTCGTTCACAGGCGTGATAGTACTCTAGAACGAGGTTATCCAGATGACATCACAATTAGCCTCACCGATGTCTTTGCCAGTTAATCCAGTCTAAACTAAATTAATGGGTATGAGTCACCACATTCTGAGCAGCTGCGAGTTATGTCCCTAAACAGGAATCTGCAAGATCATGATATCTGTAAAAATAGGATCATATTTTAAACCTTATTAAAATACAAGTGAATTTAACTCTCCAGTGAGAATTGCATGAAATGATCTTCCACCATATATTAGTCAATACAAATTCCATGGTCCTCCTTGAGAATATAATGATTTTTCAACTTACGGGTTTGGGTCCTGTCAGGAATTAGAGAAATGCCTGAAGGCCCTGTCCATAGGGGTTTAAGTTATCCGATCTCAAGGGACGGGAGTAGGGTTTCCCCTGGTGAAATCGCCCTGTGGCCACTCACTTATAAAAACCTAAATCATCGAAATGACATTGGCCAAAATCACACTTATACCCTCTTCTCTGTCAGAGCAACCTGTAACTACCCTATGCACAGAGAGAAACTTTGAAATAAGTTCAAAAACCACAAACTGTCATAAACCGCCGAAAAAGTTAGGTATAAGGGATGCGTCATGATTATAAAAACTAATTTATTTGAGGGAAAGAAATATTGTTAATAAATTAAACGAATTTTAGCTTTTTGTTAGGTCAATAAATGCAGATATAATAGTTGTCATGTAGACATTGTGCCATCCAGAGACAGAGGATGAGAAATTTAATTAGAGGAAATATAACGTGTTCAGGGAGGATCGAAGGGCAGAAAGAATCATACTTCTTATAAAAAGCTCTTTAAAAGAGGGCAGACTGTATCCATAGACAGATCGTGTTCTGATTGCCGTTGAGTCTGTGTGTTCCAAGATCACATGCGATAGAGGGAAGATGATAGTCGGGGTATGCTACAGACGAAAGGGTTCTGAGAAGTATGACAAAACTCCCTATGGGCAGTCAAGTGTGATTGCCTCGTTATGGGGGACTTCAATCTACAATCTTATAGATTGAAAATCATGACCTTGGGAAAGCGGATTTCTGAGCAATCTGGATGACTATTTATTCGAAAATGTCAGAAAAGATACGAGGGCTCTAATATCGCCCAACTTGGTTCTCACCTAGGTTAAATGAAAAATTTGACAGTGCAGGAACCAAGAGCTGGTCGTGATTTCAATGTCATAAAATGGTTATTCCCCAAGGAGATTTTTTGTGGTCAAGGTCTAAGGGGAGAGCTTTGATTTTAATAGAGGGGATTATAATGGATTGAATTATTTCTGGGGTTAATTAACTGGAGGGACAACGACAATTTGCTGGATACGAATTCATCACGGGAAGTATTCAAGAGATTTATTCTGGAGTCTAAAAATACATTTATTCTAATGCCCAAGTTGATGACAAGAGAGAGGTTTAATTGAGCTAAGGAAAAGAGCATGGGAATGTTGCGAAATATTGTTTTATGTGAGTATTATCCAGAAGAAAATTAAAGACGAGAAATCCCTAGTCAAAAAGAGCTAAAAGTGCCAACAAAGAGTTGTTTTCAACATACAAAAAGGAAGAGAACGAATCAGGCAGGTCTCTCCCGTGATAAAAATGAAACTCACTGAAAGCCTAGCAGAAGTGGCTGGTTAGTTGAATGGGCACTTTTCAATGATCTTTAAAGTATATAGACGATTAGAACTGAGCAATGAAGGAATTAGAACTACGAAGGATCAGCAAGGAGTGAAACTGCCGCAAATTACGTAATACATAAAGTCGGAGAAGAGTATATGGGATAAACGATTGGGGCTGGGCGAAAGTAAGGATCAAAAAGTGAATGGTGTACACGCTGTTATGCTAAAAACACTAGATATGAGTGCATCATCCACTTAAAAATGTTAATGGGATCAGTATCACACTGCGGAGAGATTATTCTATACTAGAGAAGAGGTAACATCTGTATGATCCACAAAGGAAGTACAAAAACCGTGATGGACAGCTGTAGATCAGTGAGTTTGGCTTCGTGGGTGAGTAAGTTCATGGAGTCTCTGGTTAGGATACATTATTATTATTATTATTATTATTAATTTCTGTAATTTCAATACAGGACTATCCCGACAGGAATGGAATTCTTAAAAGATCACATTATGGGTTCGTGAAAGGGAAACTTTGCCTGACCAGTCTTGTTAAGTATTATGAAGTCATAGAATAATTGGATGCAAGAAACAACTTTGATTTTATTTATATTGACATCAGTAAAGCTTTACTGAAGCTATTAAAAGGAGACAGGTGTCAATGAACATACCTTAGTGTTGGGCCCACTTCTGTTTCTTATTCGCTTTAATGAAGAAATGCAAAGGAGGTTGTCAAACATTGCTGATGATTTAAATGGTGGTTAACAACCAGAGCCAGACCATTGCGCTTCAGAATGACATAGATCGATTGCACAAATGGTCTGAAAAATGGCAACTGAAGTTTGATTTTGCCTAGAGAACAGGAGTTACAAGCTAGGTGGAGTGGAGTTAAAAGTGGTTCAGGACAAAAATGTTTTGAGGGCTACGAGTCAATCAGACTTGAATTCCATCCAGTGTAAACAGACGTCTATAAAGGCACGCGGCGTCTTATATATACAGGACCTTTGCAAGTTAGGAAAAGGGATGTCATTGTCAAAGGGAAGGCAACACAAAAATACCAGCTGATCAAAGAAGGTTTACCATATTACAAGTATCAGCCTGAGGCCGTACTAGAGACCTCTACACACAGACTATACTGTGACCATGCCATAATGAGGGACAAGATGATCCCGCACAGCAAACCAGACATAATCCTCATCGACAAGGAGAAAATGGCTATCTACGTGATTGACATAGCGGTGACCAACACCAGCAACCTCCAGAGAACATTCGAGGAAATTCGAAGACTTGAAAGTACTCAGACCTAAGACAGGAAGTCAAAGATATGTGGTATATGAAACAAGTAATTACCATTCCGATCATATTGGTATTCGAAACGGTGCGTGCATTTACACACAGGTGCACATGTCCCCTAGAAGTCACCAATATTTGAAGACCCCAAAACTTTAACTTACGCATTCGAAAACAAAAATATTTATAGCAGTATTGCTCCGTGTATACTGTCTGTAAATTGCATGTGTTCTGTGGTCGATTTTCTGTTTGCTGGATGAAAATCCCTAGTTGCCGGGATAAAAAAACAGTAAAGTTTAGGTAACAAATCGTATCAAGGGAAGCACAATCAAGTGAGGTAGTTTCGAGAGTTCACGCCGATCTGCGAAACCAAAACTGGGTCAAATAATTTAGAGTACAATCCAGGGACAATACGCTTATCTTTTTATTTATTATGTATATATCTTCTCTGCCAAACTCTGTCGTGTATTTGTAAGGATATTGTACAGATAGAGCAAATCAATGAAGTGGCGTGTCGTAGTATAATGATGTTCGTGTTGCGTGATTGATCTCTTGCCTCATATTTTTGTAAAGTGCGCAATTATCTGGTTACAGTCCCTGGCATGTCGAGCCGTCTACTATCATTTACCTATCTAAATCTAAAATTTATCTCCTGAAATTTAAGGGTTTGGGATGGATTGATGTCCGTGTAATGCAAAGCTTATATCACCATTAAGGATTTCCATAAAATAACCTCTGTTAAGGGTTTAACACTGAAGATTTGCTTTATTCTTTGGTTCATGGACTACGACTACCTCCCATCGTGCACAGTGAGCAATATGGAACTGTCTAAAATGGCCAGAAATGTGTATTATCATACGCTTGTGCAGTGTGTGTGTTTTCTTCATTTGTATCCGGAATCAGCGATCACTAGAAACTATCACCGTCCACGCCACGTGAAGGCCGACTATACATAAAAGCATACTGTTCTTAGTGGATTAAATCCCACATCCAGGGAGTTCTGCTTGAAACAGCTACAAAGGCTGATTTTATTTCGACGTTGGAACACCTAGAGTTTGTGGGAATAGCTGCGGGAGTTCCTAAGAAGGTTTGCTGTAGTTTTAAGAGTATCAGCAATTAAGACCATATTGTATATTGTCTGTAAATTGCGAAAAACCTGAGTTTCTGGGAGAAAAAACCATGCCACCTTCTCCTGAGGCAGACAAACTCAGGTTAGTTAGCCTCAGCGAAGGTAGCATGGTTTTTTGTGAAAATGGTCCGTAAAAATTCCACCCGTCCATTGACTGGACTTGAACGTGGGTCTTTTCCACCCGTTGTGTGGAGGACAGCAATCTTACCAACTGTGCTACCCATTGGGGACCATGAAAAGGGAGATCCTTCTATAATAGTGTACGATGTGCCAAGGGTTTCAATCAAGATGAATTTTTAGAATAATTACATTGTAAGAACCTAGAGGAATATAATATTTATATGGAGAAAATTAAATGGGGATTAGTTTTTAGATTTACAGTTAGGTCAAGGAATACTACTACAGTACACTGGGTCATCAGTCTTTCACTTAAGCTATCAAAATACATTTCATCAAAGACAGACTATATCTGCCTGTTAGACGCACAAACCATTTATGATAGTTTCAGAATGCTTCTTTATGTTTAGGATATGGCCATACAACTGAATACTGCTCTCAGAATTCTCCATCTTGCGGCCATTGTGCTAAATCAGGGCATGTCTTAGCAGAATGTCCAAATAAGGAACCGACATAAGAAGGGTCTCGTTTGTAAAAGGAAGAAAAGAGATCGCCTTAATTCGGTCAAAGATGTTAGGTGTCCTGAGTATTTTCTAGCACTTGAACTTATTACGATATTACACGAATAATATGCCAGTTTAAAATGGCGATGCCAGTACAGGACATGATGAGTTATTTGTGTCAGATGACTTTATGAATATTGGCAGTGTATATAATATTAAAATAAGCATATTGCAAATAAATGGTCAAAGCTCTAAATTAGTAGTGGATGAGATTAGGCAATGGCTGAACAAAAACTTGTGGATGCAGTATCGATTCAGGAGCTGTATTGGGCTAGAATTCAATCTCATCAAACCTGTGGGCTATCTGGATATCTTTTATATTCACGAGTAATATGAGAAGAACCAAAGACAGGAATCGTAGTACTGTATTTAACAGGTATTTGGGTGTAATGATTCTACATGGATTGTGTAATCCATTTGCTACTTGTGTTGTGATCACTTCTCCTTCAATTCAGTTTTACTTTATATCAGTGTATTGCTCTCCTCAATGGATTTTAATAATTTTTTAGATTATTTGGAACACATTGTAGTAATATTAAGGCCGAATAATGTTATTCTAATAACTGATGCTAATGCTAAATCTAGCTTTCGGCACAGTTCAGTATTCCATAGGAGAGGTTTGTTGCTGAAGGATCTCCAGGCATAACGTTTATGTGATAAATAAGCCTAATCAGACATCTACGTTTTTTGTCGTCCAATGGGAGAATCTATTATTGATATTACCATTGGAACAGCCGGGTTACAACATAATTAGCAGGTTTTTTCCGATTGGACTCCTATCGATCGCCGTGCTATTTCTTTTTTGTTGAAAGTGTCGTCATCCTCGATTATTCAGGATCGTATCCCAGAACTTATTAGATTTTACTTAAAACAATAAACTGGATTGCGTTTGAGGATTGTGTTCGCATGGATTTTCCTATGCACAAGCAGCATGAATTAATGGGAGTCTCTGTAGTAATTTTAGTAAGGTATATTCCAGGTTCAGTTATAAGGGTGGCCCCTATGAGTTCGCCAGAAAGAAGAGAAGTATTCCCACATCGGGTCCATGGTGATCTCGAGAACTAGCGATGCTACGTAAATCGGTATATCATGGCAGGAGGCAATTCCAAAGATATCGCCATTGGCCTTCTCGAGAGGTTAGCAGATTATATTAAAATTATATAGCGTGGAAAAATGAATACAGAAGGGTTATACCAATTCAGAAAAGGGGACCCTGGAAATTCTTTATCAACGACTCGGGGAACTCTAATCCTTGGTGCTGTTATACAAAATTTCAAAAGATAAGTTAAGAACCTGGGATGTATATAATACAGTGCATCTGGCTCTTCGGAAACAATAGGATGGATGGACTCCGTTGAAGTTATACTGGACAAACTGTTCCTACGTAATGATTTTGCATTAGATACATAGAATCAATACGCGATAAGAAGAGAAAAATTTTAATATACAACTCGGGAAACCACGGCACTACTTGCATCGGACGAATTCGCAAGTGTAGCAAACAAACTAAATTTTATGAAATGTCCTGGATATGATATAATATAAATTGTATTCATAGCAAGGTTTTACAAGTTGGTACCACATTTGTTACTTCTTTTATGCAACAAATGTCTTGTTGAAGAATATTTTCAAGAGGATTGGAAGATAGCCTTATTGAAACTTATCAAGAAACCTAGTAAGCCGCTTTCGGGTCCTGGATCTTATTGACCAATAACACTTCTAGAAAAGCGCGGTAAAATACTTGAGAAGTTGATAGTTTTAAGTACTACACAGTTATTAGACCAATGGGGAATGATATCATCTAAACCATACGGGTTCACACTTGGAAAGCCAGCAGAAGATGCTTTAGTGTATTTTCGAACACACATTGAGACCTCTGCCTCTAAATACGAATTGGATATTTTATTGCAGACTTTCAGGGTACCTTTGACATAGTGGTGGGAGGCTGCTGTTGCTCATTTGAGGACTGCTGGATGTTCTCATGAATTATGTAATCTTTTTTGAAGTTATATCAGTGAAAGATACGTGATTTCAATCACAAATTGTAATTCTAATACATATTTAACTGGAAAAGTGAAAAAATTCTATAGTGCTATTATTCGGGTTTCCAAACCTTACAGGGTTTATCCTAAAATACCCTTTCTTTATATTACACTGTATTTCTTCCCGTGACAACGTGTGAAGCTGATGTTTGGTTTAACCGCGCTGTATTGGTGAAGTTCCAGGAAAAAACTAGACTTTGTACAACGATCAATGATTCTTAGTATGCTGAGAGTGTGTACGACTGTGTCCACTGCTGCTACCCAGGTATTAGCCAGGCTATTCCTTTGAAATTTGTTATCGGATTAAGAAGATACTTGCTGCCTTCTATGATATTAAAATCGATACTCAGGTAGATGTTAAACATGAAAGGGGACATTGTATGAACGAGATAATAAAACTATGGCAAACGAGATAGGATACTGGGACTACAAGAAGGGTGACTTTCTGCTGGATAAAAAATTCAGGAGATGATTTACACCTGGTTTGGAGTGATTGTAATTAATCACAGTCCACTGATCTTTGAATGAGAAAGTATTTGCCCCAGGATTAAGGAATACTGATCTGTGTTTCCTTGGCACCAAAGAAACACAGACTTCCGGCTTTTTTATGGATCCGGGCAGATTCCAGTTATTTCAAATCTTCGCTGAAACAACATTTCAGCTGAGGAAAACTATTCTTCCACAATTAAGGACTGGTTTAATATTGGCAAACAGTGACTAACTTTGGTCCTTTTGTAGTGATTGTTGGACTTGTAGTTTTTTTTTTTTTAGTTTGTTTGTCTCATAATCTGAGACCTTAGACATCCTATCTACTAGAACTGGCCCATGGTGTGGATGGGTATCTGGAGGCAGCCTTCATGGTGATCGATGCCAAAAAAGCCAACACAACGCAACATGCATAAAAATACACAAACAGTACACTACTACACGTCTGGCCCAATTTGAGTCTATAAACTTACATCAATACGAGGCGGATTTGAACTGACATTCTAGGAGCCTTCCTATCTATCTCGTATTACAAATAGAACAAATATAACCCATAAATAGTAGTGCAAGTTCTATGAATGCCAGCAATCGTGTGTCATTGGAATTCAACCAATGTACGGAAAAAGGTACTGTCTTACCAGATGAAGCAATTATCCATCAACTGGAGGTAGTGGAAAAGCAAAGAATACCAGAAGATTCTGCGCCTCTTGGGATCAAATTCCGAGGCAATAGTAAAATACTGTCTCTAGCAAACTAGAAGCTGGAAAAATCCTGACCCTAACTTAATAATTTAGGAAATTCAGTAATGCATGTCTATAAATCTTTAAGGTAAGGCAGTCTCCCCAATGCAATTCCATCTCTATTATGTTGCTTTGGGTGAATATAGTGACTTGTAAAGCCAGTCGTGCGTTGAAGTAGTTTGCGGGAATAATGTTTTTTATTGGCTCAGCTCTCTCATCTCAGTCATCATTTATTAACACAATCATTAACCGTACATTAGGAGTCATGTGGACTCGAATTCCGCAAGAAATATGTGCGTGCTACTGCACTCCCGCGTAGATCAAAATCCCTCCTCCAAAATAACTTAATATCGAACATCCCATAATTGATTTGTAAGGTGGGCGCAACAGAGTCTAATCATTCGTTCACGTTAAAGTAAACGCCCAAGAAACACTCGCCATTACTTTGCTGCCATGTCACGATATCTTTTTCGCTTCATCATCAGAGTCTGAACTCCGCATGCGTAGTCGTGCCTTGGATGTCAGTATGAAGTCAGCGCATCATGGCAAACGCACCTTGTAAAAGGTAAGTTAGTTTTATTGCATTACTTGTAAAATTGAATATTTACCGTCACCATTCAGAGTTGTAGACAACGTCAACAAACGCTACTTCCACGAGCACATTAGGGACAAACCGCTGATCAAAATTCTCGGACAGCTTTTGCTCATACACAGAGAACAAAGATCTTAATTGAAGATTCAAAGCCTCTAACTGGGTGGGCGCTTAATATTGAGGTGGAAAATCAGACGCGCACTCAATGTTGAAGCAAACCTTACACTAAAAGTCCACTTGGTCCAATTCAATGACCGTCACCTTGGTTATTCGTTTCCATTAATCAACACTTCCGAGAAAAGGAAGAAACGAGAAAACCTTTTGATTCCGGTGAGTGGTGTCGGATACCATTGACAGCTAAATCTCAGTGGTTATAATCACATTCATCTCCACATCGTGTAGAAAAGGCCCAGGTTCGACCCTCTCAATTCTCGGGAAATTTTAAGTGACGCATTTTCACAATGTAGTTGAGTTAGTGGGTTTCAGGCGAGGAACTAAAAAAAAAAATATATGCAAACCGACTAGAGGACTTGTAGGCTGTGGATCTAGGAAGCGCATTTAGTAGGAGCACAAAAACTGAAGCGAAGCTCGTTAAGGGCAGGGACCCTTCTTGGAGAATTTTAATTTCAACCGAAATGCTGATTATTCACTTAAAATTCTAGAGTTCTGTTGCTGGCCATCTGACTAGGAAGCAAAATATCGATCGTGATATTCCAAAGTTGTTTTTCAGAAGAAAGAGAGAAAGGGTGCTATTGTGTAAGGTGTGAGTAGCTTTCCCAGGATTTTCTGAAAGGGGATTGGCTTCTATTCCGGGAAATCATCGAACTATAATTAACATGTAGAAGTATAAAAATTCGCATTATTTTATCAAAAGGAAAATGGAGGAGACAATTGCTGCTTTAGCACGTATCTGGGACATCTCTTTCGCAACTGCAACTCCAACCCATTTTTACACGCTGTCAGAATGACGATGCCATTGTATGAGAGTGAAATAAATACCATATCATAAGTCTGTAGTAGTGGGTGTTCACAGACCGATTTGCATGATGTGAAGGTGAAGCACCTTGAATAATTCTCGAGAAAACAAACCTTGCGCCATCTGCATGAGATCGGGATGAAGGAATTCTCCAAACGAGTGGAATATGAAAAAAAAGAATAATCTTTCTGGACACCACTACCGCAGTGTGACTTTTTGAGGATGCGTTAGCGTTGCGACTCCTTCACCTGGGAATAAATTGAATGCCGTTCTAATTTGACTGGTCTTCGTGTTCTTCTAGCAATGAAATAAAAAAGAAATCTTCATTTCAGAAATTGTCAACTTTAAGGAGGTACGGGAAGTCATGGATAAGGCAATTGTATAGGTCTCGCCAAGTTTCATGGCACAGATCTGCGCAAGGGAACTACAAGCCACTGACTGGTACGGTCATTGTAGGAAGTTACATATACGTACGCCCTTTGGATGCTGGAAGATCCTCAAAGGCCTGGTCAATTGTGGCTGTAATTAGCCGATCTCAGGAGAGTAAGTCGGTTCCGATGCTGCTTATCTCCATCGGCTCTTGGCCCATAGAAAGATCGCGCTGAGGGTCTATTAATTTATTTTACTTTTCAAAAGTGCTTGTTATATATTACTTGATATTTACCTCTTCCACCGCGATGTCTTTTTGTTTGTTTTTGGCATTTTTCCTTTTTCTTTCCCCTTCATTCATCCTTTTACTCACGATTCCACCTTGTAAGAATCTTAATAAACTAAACTTTAATTCCGTTTATGGACTCTATCACTCATTATTATTTGTTTTGCTTTCCAGAAATTCTTCAAAGGAGGTGCGTTGCAGCGACCATTTCAAAATGGGATTCAGGCTGGAATACGCTGCCAATCTTATGAAAACATCTTTGGTAACTGGAGTGAGTGAAATTTTGTCAACGAAGAACTGGCCCAGGAAATTATTAAAAATCTTAATTCTGTTTGGGTGTCTGTCGGGATTCATCTACCAGACGAATGAATTTTTGGTGGTATACTGGCAATATCCTTGCACCGAAAGTAGAATAGAGGAATTTGTGGATGAAATGCAGTTACCGGCCATTTCAATATGCCACAACAGCCTGTAAGTAACAAATCTCTACATAAGTAACGCTTTAATGTCCAAAAGTTTTGTTTTATTTTAAATTTTCAATTTAAAAACATCCAAATCGCTAACGGTTTTATTTATGCTGGGACGAAACCGCCCCCAGTTTTTGGGTGAGAAAACCTTGCTATCTTCAAACTGCAGTATTTAATAATAATAATAATAAATAAAAGGCGTCATGCGTCCACTGTTTACGACACAGGATCACCAATATCATGGACCCGAGTTCAAATCCCTCAGCGTAGAAAAAACCGTGAAAGTCCTTCATCGGACCTTCCACCTCCACGGTTAGCCCTAACGGCCAAGCCCCGGGAAAGATCTAGAACGAAATAAAACCAAGAACGTACAAGAGATGACAGAATGGGAGGAAGAAGTACAACAGTCGATCAGGAAGTCACACAACTGGCGAACCCCATGAATAGATATCATACACAACTACTGATAGAAGAGATTCAGCTGTACACACAATCACTTAACAGAGTAGTTCGCTCAGATAATAAGTCACCCTGACACAGTCCCAGAGTCTCTAACTCAAAGCATCATCTACCTGAAGGCTAAGGACAAAGATGAATAACATCAGATGAATAATACAAACCCGAGGAAGTACAGACCAACTATCTTTCTCCCAACAACGTACAGGTATTTACCAGCTGCATAATTAAGAAGATATTAGACCACTGGGAGGCCAGAACACTATGGTCGACCAGCAGGAGAAATGTAAACAAAAGGATGCAATGAGTAATTAATCACTGATACAAGAAGCACCGTAACGTGTACTCGGCCTACATCGACTACCGCAAGGCTTGCAACTCCCTGCCTCATAGCTGGCTGATAGAGACTCAGATCTACAACGTCAACCACACACTGATACACTTTCTAGAAACAATTATGGCGTAATTGAAGGTTAAAGGTGGGGAATATCATGACTAGACCGATAGCCATCAGAAGAGGAATCTTCCAGGGAGATGCCCTGAGCACGCTATTGAGTTGTCTAGCACTCGACCCACTATCCACCATGCTTAATAACAGCAAGTACGGATATACTGTAAAAGAAGGGAGGAAGAGCCTATACACCCTCTCTCACTAGATGTACATGGATGACATCAAACTCTATGCCGTTATCGAGAATCAAATCCAACGGCTGCTTCGAATAACCGAAGACCTCAGCCTAGTCAAATACAAAATCCATGGGACTGCATCAAAGACATTCAACCGGATGAAACTAACGGCTGAAGACCGGTGAAGAGATTGAAGCCATGACAGAGGGAGAGGCATAAATATCTGGGGATGATGCAGGCTCACCAGTTAGAAAACAAGGAGATCGAGGCCAGCCTGACTGAGAAATACCATTAGAGACTGAGAAGACTGCTAAAATAAAAGCTGAATGGTGGGAATATGGTCACAGCCATAAAGACTTATGCAGTACCAGTACTAACGTACTCCTTCTGGATCATAAATTGGACCACAACTGAGCTTGAGGATATTATAAGATCGACAAAGAAAATTATGACCAAGAACCACCAACACCACCCGAAGTCGGCCATGAAAAGACTGACCATTTCCCGGTAAGAAAGAGGGAGTGGACTGACTGACCTCACTGAACAAGAGAAGTAGGCAATTAAGAACCTGCGGGATTACTTCCACGAAAACACAGCACAAATCTACCAAGCCATACGAAAGATAGACAAACGGCACACAACATCAACAAGTAGACCACACTCACACAGACAGAAGAAACAACGACAGAAAGATGAGCGAAGAAGATACTCCATGGCAATTTTATATTTTATAAGTCCAAATACTTGTGCAACGCGACGAAGAACGCCTTCGTGTGTGATGCAAATCACTCGAGTCCTTGGTTCCATCGTGTTTAACATGGGCATGTTTTGCTGGCAAGAATTAGGACTCCTGGATGTGCAAGGATCAACGTTTCATTGGTGAGATCTACCGGCAGCTCTTAGTAGACCATCTACACCCGGCCGTGTTGCATTTTGTCCCGGACAGGAGCGGGATCTTCCAAGACGTTAATATGCAATGTGCCATGTCATCGGGCCCGCAGTGTGCATGAGTTGTTAGAGGTAGTCAGTTAAGATATCACCCATCTTGATTGGTATCGAAATTCGCCTGACCTCAATCCAATTGCCCACCTGTGGGTTGCGTTGTTTTCGAAAGGGTGTGTGATTCATCGCGTCATTGACTGGATCCGAACCAGTTCGTTTTTCACCGTTTATGGGAGGACGATAATTGCAATCACTGTACCATCCGCAATGACTTTATTGTGCATGTCACTTTGAAATTTGGGCAATTTCCTGTTTGGATATTGATAGGTATCTATCGAAAACGTTCATATGGATTCGCACTCTTAACCTTTTGCAAGAACAAGCGCCCTCGAAGGTGGCACAGCGGATATAAACATCGTCCGTCCTCATCACACTGGGTGGAAAAGGTCTAAGTTCGAATCCTGTCAATGCATCTAAGAGTATTTCTGAAGAACATCATTGTTGATAAATTCTGAAAAGCTGATTCTTCTGTTTCAGGGTTCGGAGAAAGTTATTTTGTGAAAAGCAACCAAAATTCTGCAGTCCACCCAATGAATTTATGTGTAACAGACTTCCCAGCCTGTGCGGATCAAACTTGACTGTAAGTATGCTGGACTAAACTTTATCTTAAAATTTAAACTTTAAATAAGGATTAAACAAATCTAACATTCCCAATCCTATCAGAATATGAATAAACCATCAGCTGAGCCAAATGTCAACTTACCGCAATTTAACTGATGGACCCAGTCAGCTAAATCAGCTCTAGTAAGATACTCGCTGAAAAACGACCTCAGATTGATTGCTCAAAGAACACAGCAAACCTAAATTACAAACATTAATAACAGATCAAGAAACGTTCATTTAATGATAAATATTTTGAAATAAAAAAAAAATCTGCCACTAATGTTTGGTATAGTCTATGAATGCCAGTTTTTGGTCTAATCATTTAATTTCAACGCATTCCATTCAATATTTCCATACTTTCATATGTTGTGAAAATGTTGGAAAACAAAAGCAGTGTTTGTCCTCTTCTTGCAGTTCCCCAATCTCACGTTGAAAGGAGCTTTTAAAGCATTGGGCAGTTTTGAATTTGGATACGAGGACATTATTGAAGAATGCACCTTAGGTATAGGTTCAAAGAATTGCCGGTAAGTGTTTTTGTTACTTCCTTTCCATTATTCTTTTATACTCACCGTACAGTGATTTGTTAATACACTGGTGTGCAAAATTTAAGGACCAGTCAGGTTTTCACCTGTAGCTTCTCATAGGAGTGGCCTGGATACGGGAAAAGCATACCAAAGGAGCCTCGTGAGGTACAGAAATGATGAAGGAAACAACAACGGAAACAAAAAGGTACAGAGGGACTTTATTAAACGATGACAACATAGCACTGGCTGCCATGATACAGATGCATCATTGACAAAGATGGAACAAAGGGAAGAGGTGCTCCTCAGTAGGAGATGCCACCCCTAATGTCGATGCAGACTTTGCACCGCCTGTCCATACTTAGAACAATGTTGTTGATAAGTTCTTGCGGTAACATCGTCCATTCCTCTGTCAGCGCCATCTTCAGCTGGTGAACATTTTTTGGTGGGTGTGGACGTGCCACTAGGCGTCTCCCCAGAGCGTCCTATATGTGTTCGATGGGATTTAGATCAGCGGAACGGGCAGGCCAATCCATATGAACAATGTCCTCACTTTCCAAAAGCATATCAACAGATGCAGTGCGATGGGGTGTGGCGTTATCATCCATAAACACGAACTCGGGGTCAATGGCACCTGGGAACAGACGCACATGGGGAAGGATTACCTCACTACAGTACCATGCACCGGTTACACTACTGCCTTCCAGTAGTTGGAGCTGTGTACGTCCATCCAAGGTAACGCCTCCCCAGACGAGAACACCTCGACTGTCATATCGATCCCTTTCAGTGATGTTTGCGGGGTGATACCGTGTGCCAACCTCTCGCCAGATTAGCTGACGTCGAGAATTGCTGCTGAGACTGAATCTACTCTCATCAGTAAAGAGTACCTTAAGTAAAGATTTTGTGGTTGTAACCTTTAGAAATAGTGTTGGTCCTTAGGTTTTGCACACCAATGTACAATTTATAAAACGAATTTAAACTTTTTGGGTTCACCAGAAAGCAATGTACTTAACCTTAATGTTCTTAAAAGAAAATAGGTTGTTTCCTTTTATATTTGCCAACGTGTTACAATGTGTGAATCTGTGAAACTCATATTATTGTATGGAAATTCAGGCAAGGAAAAAAGGAAAGAAAAGTTTAAAATTCGTTAAAAAAAAAAACTCTTTCTTTTTTCGGGAAGGACGTATTTCTTGAAAAGTTGATAACTGCTTGATCTCACTTCTTCTAGTGATTACCTCACTGAAACGGTTATAGAAAACAATGACAATTTTGCTCCTCTGAAGTGCATTACTTTCTTCTCACGAATATATCCCAGTAAGCTGAAGAAGATTCCAATCATCCGCTTCTCAGGAGGTAAGAAAAGTATCTGTGAATTCCAAAGAATACCTTCTTTTTGAAAAACTATTCTAATTAGTAAATATTTACTATGATGGTCAAGTAACTATTCGTCTTAATATACTGCTCCACAAAATTAACAGAACAAATTGTGCTTCCTGAATATTTGATATACTTGGCATCCTGGCATGCAAATCCCGAGTATCCAATATAATCAATCTACCACCTTACACAGCCGCACATTATGCAAATAATTCATGCCTATAAAAACACGGGTTGCGACCACGTCAGTTCATTCCCATTTTTTTGGCTTTCTCATTGGGACAGCCACGTCTCCAGTACTCAGAATGGCAAGTCATCGTCCTTTAGATGATTCTTTCAGATGGCGGGCCGTTGAACGACTTGAAGTTGGACAGGCACATTGGCTAAAGTGTAACACAGTGTAGTCTCGGCACTATGGACGCAGTTTCAGGAGACAGGAACCATTACAAGAAGAGCTGGCCAAGGTCGCCCGAGAGTTGCGTCAATCAGAACAAACCGCAGTCTGACTCTAACAGCACGACGGAACCTTACGACGTCCTGTTATCAACTGTCTCTTCAGGTTGGTGCTGCCATAGGTGAAAACAATTCCAAACTGATTGTATTAAGAAGTTCAAGGAGGACCCTACGCAAGGAAGCCAGTGGTTTGAATTCCATTAATGTCCAAACTGACTGAAGTCCTATCCAAACTTTCTTGATGTTTCGTTATTTCATCGTTGTTCTATGGTACACCACCGTACCAAATGTTGGACCGCTTCATCTACAGCTGCACGAGTTACACCACATTTTCTACGTGTTCTGTTAATTTTCGCGCAGTGTAGGATTCATAGTGACGTAACTAGGGTGAGGCGGGAGATGGGGCACATGCCCTGGGCGCCAAATGTAGGGGATGCCTTTTTTTTGGTTAAAAATGCAAAAATTCCAAAAGAATAGTTTTCAAGGATGCCATTTTTTATTTGCCCTGGGCGCTTCAATTATAGTTACGCCACTAAGGATGAACTTTACAAAATAGGGTAACTTGTTCATTAATAACCTGTGAACTGATTGGAACTGTGCAATTGCAAAAGAGACAGTAAATTGATTGTAAATGTGAACTGAATTTCATTGGTATCAAAAGATAATTTAATTTCAAATGAGTCTTTAGTTCACATCTTGGATGATTGTGGTCTTTGGATTTTCTTCGTCTTGAGTCTCTCGATTTTCTTCTTGCGACAGTGTCTGGTGGTTGAATACTCTGCAGTCGCCTGGGCTAAGTGACCAGTCACTCAACACCACACTACGATATATAAACACCACTTAATTTATTGGTCTTTATCTGCATGACATTTTTAGATATTACACGGTATGACTGCCAAAGTGTGGTTAAGACTCCACCCTTCTGGAACCTTTATTTTTGTCTTGGAAACAGGGTGGTTAGGTTCATAAGAACAGAACAGTTCCTTGCTAACTCCATTAACAACATTAAGTTGCAGAATTATTTCATGGTTTAAGTGTTTCTTAATTCAAATTTCAATAACTTTTGCGATAACTAATAACTTCTTGAATCGTCCAATGATAGTTTCTGCTCCTATAAATGAAACACCTGGTTTTTTTTAATCTTCTTCCTCAATTTGTATCATTGAAAAACATTATAGAATCATCTAGAATCTTCTATAATATTGAAACAATACTCACACTTTCTAAAATATTCTAGAATATTCTTCTAAAATATCAACGTTCAGGATTCGTCTACAATGTTCTACCACATTCAGAAGTCTTATACACCTTCCTGGAATATTCTCGAATATGCTAGAAATTTCTTAAATATTTTTGAAATGTAGGAACTGGAATATTCTTCTTCAAAAATGGTAAAGCTGAATTCTGTGAGAGGCATGGTGACACGCAAATGTATTCGTGTTTCTTCTTCGATGTCTTTCTTCTTGGTCCACTCCTAGTTAAGGGCCATTGGGAAAATCAGATATTGAGTTGTTTTTATAAGTTTAACTCCACAGTTCATATTTCTGGTCAATAAAATTTATTTGCTGCGAATGTGTTTGAATTTGATATTCCTATTTTTGCGCAACATTAGAACACAATAGTATCTCTAAAGAATCATTAAATAGTTTCCTCTACCTCTCTTTCAGACGCCAATCTTTTTATGGATTTGATACTATCGGTCGATCCTCTGGATTCTATTTATCCGCATCGAACTCCAACAGTCCAGATAAATGTCCATTCTGCATACGTTGTGCCTGATCCACTTAATGCCAAATATTTCACTCTCACAGAGGATGATTACTTTATTTCTTTCGAAACGGTAAGTCATACTCGTTCACTAAATTATTATAGAAATTAAAATAAACAGGAGTTGCCCTCATTTTTTAATGAGATACGGAAACCAATGTTTTAAGAAGCTATTTTCTGAAAGGGCTTTGATAGGCGCGAGGTGCGTACACGGTCATTGAGTGATCGTGGTTCAATATCGTGCAATTCTACATACGGTGCTGTTTCTTGCTATCTACCTTGAAACCAAAGAACTCGCATACAAACTCCAGTTTGGCTTCAAGCAGGAGTACTCAACTATTGATGCACTACTGAAAACCACTCAGCTAGCAGATAATTCTGATGCCCGTTACGTACTGGCGCTTTTTATAGATTTTAAGGGAGCTTTTGACACCGTCTGGTGGCCAGTGATCCTGTGGTGAGCCAGAATATCTGGTTGCTCCTTCAACATCTTCAAATGTCTTACAGATTACTTCTCTAACAGAAAAGTTACCAGGGAAACAAAATTTCATAGTATCGCCCGCTAACTCACCAGAGGCTGCCCGCAGGGCTCTATTCTGGGGCCAGCTGTTTGGAATATGATTCTGGATGAATGGCTCCTCCATGCCACACTGCTCTCATATGCAGATGGCTTGGTTATCGTTGTTGAGGGCCCTACTCGTGCAGCTATTGAGACCAGAGCCAACACAGTCTTGATTGTCCTGTCGGTTTGGGCTGAAGAGAATAAGCTGGAAATCTCTAGAGATAAAAGCAGAACCCTACTTCTCAAAGGCCGTCTTGACATCAACAGACCACCAACCATTCGTTATAAAGGATATGCACTCAAGAATCAATGTTCATTGAAATATTTAGGTGTTACCCTAGATGATAGCAGAACTTTCATGCCACATCTAAAGTCCATGAAAGAGAAGGCCAAAAATTTATCAATATGCTTGCTCACTTCACCTGCAAAGACTGGGGTCTTAAGGACCTGCACTCCACTTTCTTTATTCGGCTGTTTTTGTACCGTTCGTAACATATGGCGTTGCCGTATGGTTTCATCGTTTGTCCATCATCAGCACTCGGAACGTTATCCTGCAGATACAACGGTCGATGTTATTAAAAATGACTCGGGCTTGTAGAACGACCCCAACAGCAGCACTACAAGTATTAACAGGTTGTATCCCCCTTGACCTCCAAGCGGCCTTTACAGCGCTTTCACATGCCATCAGAAAGAACAAAGAAACTGGATTCCTGGGGATAAAAACTATTGTCGATGCAGATCCTAAAGAAGAACTCCGGCGTACTTGGCAGGAACTTGTTTCCTTCTGGCAAATCCATTGGGATGATTCCACCAAAGGCAGTACTATCAAGTTATTTCTACCTAGTGTCTCCTACCTCAACAAACAAAGACTTGGCTGGTTCTTCCCTAATTTACATACTACCTTTCTTCTGAAAGGACATGGGTCATTCAAAAAGCGACTTCATGACTTTGGGCTTGTAAACGACACCCATTGTGTATGTGGAGAACAGGAGGACTGACACCACGTAATGCACTCGTGTAATATCTACCTGGACCTACGTAATTAGCTGTTACTGAATCTAAATTTAACCACACTCAGTTGGGAAAGCAACTTGATAAAATCAAAAGAAACGTTTTTAGCTTTTAGCAGGTATGCCTCGGCAGTCTTCAACAGGCGTCATCATCATCATCTCTCCACGTCTGACCCCACAACGTAGACATCTAGACCAGAAATTCCTGAAACTGCTATGATCTCTGCTCTTCCCTCATCATTGGCCACTGTCAGAACTGAATGAACACCCAACTGGACATCTTCCACGTAAGAATAACGACACTGAACTGATAGCAATCAACTCAGACCATTTCCCATAGCACCTACCCAACTTTGCAGACCTCCCTTGTTCTGCAAGCTGTCTTCCTTTTCCTGGCCTTCGGTGGGAATCACCATGGGTGATTCCTACTTTTCCCTTCCCACTTGATCTTTCCGCTGGAGGATGCATTCTTTCCTCATCCTCTTCCTCCTTTTGCCTACTTTTACTCCAACACTTGTACTCTTCCCCACGGTGTCTCCCCTCCCCTTTTATTTGGCTCCGTCCAGAAAGCTCAGGAAATAGGAACAGAAATGTTACACTGTTCCAAACTGCACTAGGGCCGGTTCTTGGGGTTGCAGTAAACAAGAATTACTCGGGCCCACTATCCGTAATCTCATTAGAAAAGAATGGAAGACAAGCTACTTCAATTATGATCTTTTATTGGTATGGACCTTTTAGATTTAGATGATGTCCCTTAGCAATACTTAACCTGGATTTTACTTTTACAGGCAGAGAAAACGCTTCTTCCACCTCCCTACACAACTAACTGCACCGACTATTTTGCATTAAGAGAGGCCAAAGGAGGATCCGGACCCCTGACATATCGGGTAATTTTCAATGTCCCTTGAAAACAAACTCGCCATCATTTTAATTTAAAAATCACTGTTGGGATCAGTTATTTATCCGGTATAAGAGGGCAATTATTTTTAATCGGTTCTCAGTTATTTTTAATATTTCAGGACTGCTTTTTCAACTGTCTAGTTGAAAAGATGCTGGAAGAGAATCAGAACTGTTTCGTGGATTCATATTTCTATCCTTTTACTGAGAGACGAAGCAACCCAAATAGTAAGTTATTAAAGAAATATTTTCGATTGAAATCCAATTGCTATTCAGTATAACTCAAGAACTTTTTCTGCTTTTGTTCTACTTGTCTTCGTGTCTATTTAAAGTTTTAGAAATCGTTTTTTGGTGAGCCTCTCCTTTACAAGCGCGCGAAGACTCAGTTCGTCCCAGTTCTGGTAGGTCTTCCAGAATACAGTAGTTTCCTGGAATGCCCACGAGCCTTCTGGGAAGACTTCCATTTCTTGATGAGGGAAGGCCTGCGTTATAATTATGTCTGGCATGTGGTGCTTCTGTAGGACGCGACCAACTATCAACAAAGGGCTGTCCGGATATTAATGGTAGGGCAGTACATCTGATATGAGAGGTTTATTACTGGAAGAGTTTATATCGAGTAATAATCTATTTGTAATGAACAGTCTACATTCTGTGGGCCAATGGGTGAATCCAATATTGATTTAACTATAACAACTTCTGGTATTGGACATTGTATTTGAGTACCAGATTTAACTGGTACTCAGGATCGGTTACCGCACATTGTTCGGTTTTCATTGAAATCATTCGATTGGTCCATGTATGAAGCTTCTGTTCTTCGGGACTTTCCCTACAATTCAAGGGAATCCTGCTTAAAACCCCCTCTCATTCCCAAAATGATGTTATGAGATATTTTAAATATTTACAAATTTCATAAAATTCGCATGGAAAATACACCAGTCTCTGACAACATTCCATAATTTTTACAGTCACTGTACCATGTGAAGCCCCGCATGCTGATTTCTGTGGTAAATGGTGCCGGCCCGAGTGTAAGTAAGTACAACATAATTCTGGTTGATTATTCATTTATTTTATTATTTACTCTAATGTCGGAAATGTCACACACTGCTCGACAAAATTAAGAGAACACGTGGTGTACTCGTGAAGCTAGCAATGAAGGGGGACAAAATTTGGTACGATGGTGTACCATAGAATAACGATGACATGAGGAGACAGCTGGAAACTTCGGACGGGTATAAGGGACATTTATAGGGGTTGTATAAGAATTTCCAAAAAGGTTACATTACAAGATGCTCGAAAATATGGTCATTTTCGAAAATATTTCATCTACCCATTCAATAAATCCCATTCTTCCACAAGCGCAAACCTTAGCTCACCATGTGACTGATGGGGTTGTCTGTCGGCGTCTTGCAATGCAAAGCCCAAAGGTGTCCCGCACATATTCGATCGGATTTCAGTCTACTGATCGTGCAGGCCAGGACAATCTAAATTAAAACTATAATTATTAGGGTCACCCGGAAAGTTATTTCATCTACCCACGTGTTTTGTGTGCTGTCTGGACGATTTGCCTGCTTTGCTGGACGTAGGGTTCGAGGATGTAGTAGTAGTAGTAGTAGTGGCATGTGATGCAAGAAAGCAAATGTATGAGCTTATGCAGCATCAGCCAAAAAAAAAAAAAAATCACACCATTCCCTCTAAATGTTTGTCCAGTTCCTCCTTAAATTTATTTAATATATTAACTTCCACAACGACAGATGGAAGTTTGTTCCAACAATTAACCACCCGCTGGCTAAAGGCAAATTTCTGCACATCTATTCTACATCTGTCTTTTCTTAATTTGAATTTATGCTCCCTTAGGTTCGTAATCTGAACAAGTGGAAGGATTCCATCAGAATTCAGCGTGCTCAACCCATTCAAGGCCTTATACACTTCAATCAGATCACCGCGCAGGTGTCTATCCTCCAGCCACTGCAATATGCAGAACTTAAGCCTCTCTTGGTAAGAGGATCCCTTCATGCCCCTCACCAATCTTGTTGCCCTTCTCTGTACACGCTCAAGTAAATCTACATCCTTCCTAAAATGAGGCCTCCAGACCTGTACGCAGTACTCAAGGCGTGGCCTGACCATTGCCTTATACAGAGGGACAATCACCTCCTTTTCCCTGCTAGCAAAATTCCTATATATCATTGACAAAACCCCATGACCTGCCCTGGCAGCCTGTCTGCATTGCTCAGAAAACTTCATATCTGCCTGCACAATTACTCCCATGTCTTTTTCATTTTCTACCACCTTAAGTGTAGTACCACACAGTTGGTACGTTTCTCTGGGGTTACTTCTACCCATACGCAGTACTTTGCATTTGTCAAGGTTAAACTTCAGTTGCCACTTCTTAGCCCATCTGCCCAAATTATCTAGATCCTGTTGCAGAAGCACACTGCCATTACTGTCATTAACAACCCTGCCAACCTTTGTATCATCTGCAAACTTCGACATTAAGCCTGATATACCTTCATCAATATCATTGATAAATATACAAAACAACAGTGGACCTAACACCGAACCCTGTGGGACTCCACTAATAACATTAGTCCACGAAGAGCAGCACCCATTGATTACCACCCTCTGTCTTCTCCCACTTAACCATCCTTTTATCCATTGTAGCAACTTACCCTTAATACCATTCTGCTCCAATTGGTACAATAGTCTTCCATGCGCAACAGTGTCAAAAGCTTTACTGAAATCCAAATATATGATATCAAAATTATTTTTTGCCTCCAGTTCCTTTGTAACCACATCATAATAACCAATCAAATTTGTCAGACAAGACTTTCCCTTAACAAACCCATGCTGTGTCTGAATTATTGCTGCAGTCTTGTCTAGATGATCCTGCAATGCATCTTTAACCAGTGACTCCATTATTGCGCCCCACATGAGAACACCGCCTGCACCGTAAGTGTCCCTTTCTCTGATGTTGGAGGGATGGTACCGCATTCTTTATTGTCCCTAGATGAAATAACTGCTAGAATTTGTTTGTAGGCTAACACGAGTCTCATCAGAAAACAGAACTGTACCTCATTTGTGAGGACTCCAAGGCACATGTTCATGACGCCAGTTTCGACGAGCTCTGCGGTGGTTTGGTGTTAATGGGACAGAGATTTCCTTGAATCGAGTCTTCTTAACACAGTTCGGTAGGAAATGTTTTTACGTGTGGCAGCAGTCGACCAGAGAACATTCGCAATTTACAGACATAATACATCCACGAGTATATGTCAGAAATTGCTGGTGGCCCTAATACAATAATTTGAATTTTGAAGGCCAAGCTACCTTGGCCTTCTCTTCTTGTCATGGTTCCAGTCTCATGAAATTGCTTCCATAGTGCCGAGACAACGCTTCAAAGCAGTTACACGGTTTCAAGTCGTCTAACGGCCGACCATCTCAAAGAATCATCTAAAGAACGATGACTTGCCCTCCTGAGTACTGGAGATGTGGTTGTCCCACTGAGCAAGCCAAAAAACGCAATGAATGGATGTGGTCGCAACCCGCGTTTTTATAGGTATGAATAATGAATAATTTCGTGAATTTATTCTATTTTGAATATTAGATGGCTTGGTTCATAGTAGCCGATTCTCACCTTGCCAAGTTCAACCCTAACTGAAGTATTAAGTTGTTGTTTCGACTCAGTTTCTTTTTCCACAAGTCTTAATGCATCCCTGTTTGTCTGAAAACTCAAAAGGACACTGAAACGTTTCATGTTTGGGTCAAAATGCATAAGTGTATTTTTAGAAAACTTCAAAATATTTTGTGTATAAACAACATTATAGTATTTTAAAATGATTTTCGTGTAAGAAATTGTTTTATTCTAATATACACTGACCTACCATTAATATCCGAACAGCCTTCCATGAATGAGGAAGCAGGTCCTGCATGCAACACGTCACAGAATCTGCTATAGATATGCACGCTGGACTTCGAACAGACAAATGCAAAAGTGGGCATGCAAGATGAGCAAGAGAATTGCCTCAACAGTTCAACAGAATTGATCATCTCAACAAACGCTAGACACCGATTAACATGATGTAAGGAGCACGAATCCTGGACTGTACAACAGTGGAAAAAAGTCCTGTGGACAAACGAGTCGAGGTTCGCGCTGTACCAGTCTGATGGCCGCTGGGTGTGGCGAATATCAGGGGTACAGTTCCTTCCTTATTGTATTCTCCCAACACTGAAGTTTGGTGGAGGCAGTGTCACGGTATGGGGCTCATTTCATGGTTTGGCTTGGGACTGTTAGTCGTTATCAACAAAACCTTGAATGCTGTGCAATATCAAGACAACCTGGACAATTATGCACTTCCAACATTATGGCATACGTCGGGGAAGGGCCATGTATACCTGTATCAGCAAGACAATGCGCCATGCCGTACTGCTTGGGTCGTAACAGAGTGGTTTGAGGACATGGGTGTGGAAAAGTTGAGATCAGCATTCTGGCCAGTCCAGAACGCTGATCTGAACCCTATTGAGCATCTTTGGGATGTATTGGATCGTCGGGTACGTGCACGTCGAGATCGCCCACAGAACAAGGCCGAACTGGTGGCTGCGTTAAAGGCCGAGTGGAGGAACATATCACCTGACATTTATAAAAAGCTGGTTGAGAGTATGCCACGAAGATTGAAGGTCGTCGAAAAAGCAAAAGGCAGATGTCCAGATATTAATGGTAGGGCAGTGTATGTATTATATATACATACGGACTTCCCATTTATTTAATCTAGAGTCATGTTCTTTTTTTTTTTCTGTTTCAGAAGCTGGATTTATCAACTGGGTATCGAAAATTCAGCCCCGGTTCCACCATCTGGAGTAAGGATCTTAGTTACAGAAATAAACCTGAAGCATAAATTTCAAAATGGTGGCATAAATTATTTAAACTATTATGTTTACGTTTACAAGCATCCTCTTAATCTATAATGCACTTTGCTTTTTCTATGATAGTATTTATTGGTTTTTATTTGTTTTTTTTTTTTATGGTGGAAAGCATATAAATTGCGTCACTGTAAATTTTCTCTCAAAACAAGCATTTCAGTTGAAATAACCAATGTTTGAAATCAATATTATTGTTATGATACCATTAGATCTTCTATAACAGATATTAGTATTTTGTTGGCCCACCACGAGGTGGATGCTTCTATAAACCACATGATGCAATACATGGTATTGCCTCATTACAGAATAATGATGCAATACCACTTTAATATTACAGAATGATTATGCACTACCAGTATAATATTACAAAATGATGATGTAATATCACAATATCAGGCTAGTTTTAACAGGGTGATGTAATAGCGTCTTGGTAATAGGCAAAATTATGTCCAGATGACATAATTTTACCTATACAAGGAGTAAAGGAAATTTTAAGCAACCTGTTGCCATCACTAGTGTTGCGCAGCTCATGAACGTTAGTTCAACTCTGTCATGATGTACCATGATGATACAAAAACTTTGTGTATTGGCCAGGAGTGAGATGAAAGCAGTGTACTGTTTATGTAGTGAATATTAGACCGTGTTTTAAATGTTGTTTCTGGATAGCAGGAAGCGGCTATCGCCCGGAAACCTGCTTCTAGTATCCGTCCCTGCCATGAATAGGCGAGCCTCTACTGTCACGTATTGGACATGCGGATGTGAATATGAATCTTTTATAGCAGGGCTCTTGAACAGAAGTTCAACTCCGATGTACTGATATGTTTTGTTGTTAGGCGTCGCTGGCTTTGATACCAGAACGTAGCAATCTCAGGAAGGCTGTATACCCATCCATACCCCGAAGAGACGGGTCACAATTATGCACGTACCGTCCGCAATACGACGGATCAGATTAAGAAGAGAAAATTTCGACTCAATACCGCCTGCAAAATTCCACCTCAAAATAAGATGAGGTGGAATTTTGCAGGCGCATCCTCTGTATTTGGTCGTCACGGGCTCGAACTCCGGTCTGATCAAGAAGCCTGTGCTACGCACTGCTACTCCTGCCCACTTGGCTACGTCTAAATGAGTACTATTCATGTTGATATCTGTTGAGTTGGTGCCTGTTGATTTGACAATTAAAGGTCGTATAATTTTTCTTCTAGAGAAAACCAGGTGGGTGCTCAAAAGAAAATATGATTTTACGCCTCTACATCACCAAAAGAACGCAATTCAGTATTCCCTAATCCTAATTAAAAGATTCTAATTCTTAATGACCATTGGCCAGTAAACAGATAAGATGGAAATAGCGGGAAGACCCATTTCTTATTTTCTTGAAATGAGGCAAATGTGACTTCAGGGAGAAAACGTCTTATAACACTGCCCTTTGTAGATGTATCCCATCCTGTTTGCCAAAGGTTGGCCATTTCATTGCAACACCTGCTCGTTTTTTCCAATTATTTCAAAAGTTGATTTTAGTGATGATTCTATGAAAAACATCTACCCAGTATTTGGCCACAGATTTATGATCCATTGCCCCACCATTAATATCCGGACATCTGCATATCTACAAATAACCTTTGTTTACAAGGAAACTGTAAACAAAGGCACGAAGACATGAGGCTGTCATAAAAAAATATTTAAATTGAAAATAAAAACAATTTCAGAAACTAATGGTATTTGGGAGTCATTTAGTCCAATCTTTGGTCTGTCGTAATCCAGTTCCCCTCCAATTAATAAGATTTTGGTTTCAATTATTCAAATATTTCCCACGAGGCCCACCATAGATCCCTGGTGACATTCTCGTGTAATTGCCATTAAGACCAGATGATGCTTAGAATTTTTCAAAATTTTGATGTAATGAAATAAGAAAATAATAATATTCATTTTTTTAGGATAAAAATCTGTTAAAGTTGAAGTTTTTGGCTACAAGAAAGTTGGTGCGCTATTCATACAGCCCCAAGTACGAGGTAAGGCTTCTACACATCCAGCACCTGACCACCTGAACTTTGATAATAACCCTAACAAATTTTCTTTCAATATATGAGATTGAGATTATTTTTAAATAATTTTTATTCTGATCAAAAGGAATTGTTGTAAGCTGCACAATTTTTTGGTTGAATTCATTTTTTGTGATAAAGAATATCCACATTTCGCGGTGTCCACACAGTGGTGAGTTATGGAAACAATTCTGTGTGGTGTGCCCGTACCCCAGGCACTTAAAGCACTTTGTGACTAAAGTAAATCTTCTAAATTTTGTATGAAAAATTTCTTGGTGAAACCTCATAACCCAGTTCACTTACTCTTATGTTTTGTAAAAGTGTTGAATCGCAAAGTTGTCTGTGTGCAACGTCTTCAAATCATCAAGAAAACTGTGATATTAGGATCACACGACAACACCTACTCACCTGTCTGCAAATTGCGTGTGTCCTCTGGTCGGTTTGCCTGTTTTGCTCGACGAAAAATTCAAGTTTCCTGGAGAAAAAGCCTTGGTGTCCTCTCCTGAGACCGATTAACTCTGACACGGAGTGAAACAAGTCCATAAAAGTTCCTCGCCTCATTGACTGGATCAGAATCCGGGACTTTTGCACCTGGTGGGGGAAGGCCGATGATTATAACCACTGTACACCGCGAAGACGTTCCAAAAAATCAGCAAGCTTTGTCAGTTTTCACGCTACTCCTAGTGAATGTTATGGAGGGGATAAGAGAGAGGAAGGCCCTCAGCAGAACTGATCATTGAGGGATTCTACTTGCTGCACTGGTGTAACCAGAAGAATTTCCATTTATAGCTAGCCTCTGTCTACTACCTTTCAAACAATTCCTGATCCAACGAAGGTAATAATTTGCCAGTTGATCAGAGAAAACCTTTCCTTCGAATGAAAGTTTCTTTCTTCAAGTTTTGAAGATTTTTGGATGCTCTTTGATTCTGTATAAACAATTAAAAAGCATGTTACATGAGGTCGGGAAGAGATTATTAAATATATTCAATGAATTCATAACAAAACATCCATTTTGCTATGAATTCTATGATTTCTTAGATTTTTTTGCTATGAATTCTATGATTTCATTGCTTCCAGTGTACACTGTCACTAATTTCTTCTTTCTTTTTTTTTTTTTTGTAGACAGTGGAACTATTCAGTAACATCGGGGGATTCATTGGAATATGGCTGGGAGTTTCGCTGGTTGCAGTTTTCGATCTTCTTGAAAGTTTGGTCTTGATTTCAATAGCCTTCTGCTATCCTGGAATAGTTTCAAGAAATAGAGATAATAATGTATCTCCAAGCAGCGAGTCAGGATTGTCAAGTGATGTCAAGGGCATTACTACTTCTTGACGATTGGTTTTGATGGGGCACTGTCAACATTTGCAAGAGATTATATCCAACTACGTGTACAATAAATCTGTGCGACCATTTTAAGAAAATATTAAATGGATGAAAGAAAAAATCTTGTATTTAAAAGAGTATGACACCTACTCCTGAATTTAACCAGGGTTAATTACTTAACCCCGGATATCTAATCAGCAGACTTGTATCAGTGCTGCAGAACAAATGTGGTTGAAGAATTCCCTCTGGCCAGATCATGGAATTTGATAACAATTCCGATGCGAACTCAAATCAGGATTTGCTTTTCGTAAGATTCTACAACTTTGTTTTAATAAATAAGTTTATTGCACATAAGTTTCATATTTCATTATTTCTGTGTTAATTAATTACATTATTTAAACATATTGAAAGAAAGAAAGAGAGAGAGAGAGAGAGAGAGAGAGAGAGAGAGAGAATATCTTTATTGCAAACTGTTCACCTGAAATGATAATGCAAAGCCCTTCATGGCCACATGGTCATGGGTTGACAAATAGGAATTGCGCTGATTATTGTGAAGTAACAGAGCACACAATTGAAGCTGTTTAGCAACGGCTGCTTGATGTGTGGTCCAAGACAGCTCAACATGAACTGAGTTATTCCATTTGTACCTACAACTGTACATAATGGGATTGAGTTCCAGGCTTTTATAACTTCTTTGCTTAGAAATGGATAATGACGCCAATGGGTCGTGTCCATAGTGACTATCAAGGCAATCGAAGTGAACTTGTGACCTTGTGGTGTCCATCCTTGCAGAACATCTGCATTCCTTCGTGGTCATCGTGCACCCACAGGGCAATGGACTCTTCCAGCTGGACAATGCGCCTCCCCACAGGGCCATGGTGACTAGAACATGCTTCTAAGAGCATTCCGCCGATTTTACCATGGAATGGCCTCCCCATTCACCGGACGTGAACACTCTGCAGCATCTTTGGGATGCTGTCGAAAGGTCCGTTCGAGCTTTGGATCCTCCGCCCAGAATGCAACGGAATTCTGGACAGCAGTGCCGCAAGCGTGTATGAAATACCTGTTGAACGCTTTCCTGAACTAGTGGACTGAATGCCTCGCCGTGTGACTGCCCGTATCCGGGCGAAAGGAGGGCCTACCCGTTACTAAGTAGGTATCCCATGATTTCTGTCCTCCCAGTGTACAACAAACATAACTTGAAACGTAGTGTTGAATTTACTCAATTAGATGTTGTCTACAATGTTCATTTTATCTGCTGAGTTTCCAGGAGATAAAATCAAACAACCCTCCTCTGAAACCGACTAACTCAGCCATGTTGTGATGTCCCAGAATTTTGTGTAAACAGGCTGAAAGATCAAAAAGCACCGCACTCATTTAAAGGATCTCGACCAGGTATCAATTCTCTAGCTTCACATAACAGTGAATCCTTACTAAATTATATTATCATTTTATTGTGGAAATTTAATCAATAATTATCCCGTAGCCGAGTGGTCAAGAGCCTGAGTGAAGTAGCACATGCTCTTTGAGTAGGTCGGGGGTTCAAGTCCCTGACTGCTAAATACTGTTGATCTGCCAACCCGCACTAGACCAGCGTGGCAGATTATGGCCCATTTCCATCAACATGAATCGCTGAGGAGGCTTCCTGCAGTGGATTGACAATGGCTGCGGTTTACCTTTTGCTCAGATTTTTTTTCATTTAACAGAAATAAAAAAAAAGAGTTATATAATCCTTCCGTGACTACAATTATCTTTGCGAAAGAGCTGTACAAGTCCTAAAAATGATGATCTTAATACCATAAAGTTCTTTCTGAATCCGTGGACAATGTGCAAAATTACTTGCCTCTTAACGCGTAACATTGTACCAAAACACCCGTGCAGGAGCTAAGTATCCAAAAGAGTCTCTCGAATTTCTGGAGTTACTAAATGTTCCTTCCCTGAAACTGAAACCCAAGACTGGTGCTTCCATCGTGTGTTATAAGCATTGGATTCTGCAGTCCTTTGAAGGAACCACTCGGTGTCAACAAGCTCCTTCCATATGTCATTAAATCCAAAATTAAAGCCAACCGTGGAAAAGCTCAGGAAATATTCATTCCATGCATTAGAATCATCCCTTGTAATCTGTCCTTTCAATTTAAGCTGTTCCTTGTTTGCCCAATTTTGCAATCGCATCAACAAGGCGCAACGAACAATATTCAAAATAATTGATTTAATAGCGCAACATTTCAAGTTACAAGGGCCAATTACAAAGGATCGTGCAAGAGGCAATTTTGTGCATTGCCACTTGTGACGTTCAGTTTGTGAGGTTACAGTTCTTCCATGATATCCGATGGCATACTGCTGTCTACATACCGTTCAGTAATAATTTCTGTTCCTGTGTCCTCTCTGCACACTCTGTTGTTGACTGTATTCGATAAGGACAGGCGGGATCTACGTCCAACCACTCTTGTGAGCTTCGTCCACTCTCTTTCCTTCAATTTCTATGATCTACCCTAATGTGCACCGGTTTTAGGAGTAGCGAAATAATTAATTTTCCTTGGTGAATTTAATATTCACAACTCCAGCTGGCTTCAGTTTTATGGTCACACGGACCCAGGCAGCTAAGATGCTGAGGCTTGAAATTACTAATTTTTCCAGATTGTTCATTTACCTACCAGAATACCAGACAGTCCTAAGCATACAACCAATATTCTTGATCTTTTTCTTGCGATCAACCCTTACAAGAACACCATCGAGGTGTGCGGTTCCCTGAGCACCACAGATCGCAAGTTGATGATGATTTCTTCTCCAATGGAGCCTTTCTCTTCTGGCCATACTCAACCTCGTATTGTTTGGCACTATAAGAATGCAAAATGCGACCTGCGACATTTCTATCCTTCTTTTTCTTGGTTACATTGCTGTTTTAAGATTTCTGATGTCAGTATTTGCTCAGATGGCATCAGTGAAATTATTCTTGTAGGGATAAAATCCTTTATTCCACACTCCACCTTAAAATCTCTTCCTTTATCTAAATCTTGGTTTTCCAATAAATGCGCTAAGGCTGTTGAAGAGAAGAATGTTGCATAATGCAATTGGCTTGCATGCATATCTCCAGGTTCATTTTTTGCCTACATCAAAGTTCACAATAATTGTAAAGCAGTTATAAATCAGTCCAAACAAGATTTTAAACAGGCTAAAAGTAGAAAACTTGTTTCTTATCCAAATGGTCTTCGAGCATTCTGTTTTTTTACCAAAGCTATTGACTGAAACTTTTGCCCATCTCTGCTTTTGCCCATCCTCTGTCAAAACTGGATTGTTCTATTGCCACCTCAACTAAACATAATGCCGACCGCTGACACCCTACGTTTCTTCTAACTCTTTAATCAATGATCTGCGTAAACCACCTCTTACCATTCCCAGTACACTCCATTCATTACTTCCTTAATCTTTCGTCAAAATGATATCAGAAGAATTTTGAAAAGTCTTGATGGCAAGAAAGCGCCATGTCGTGATGGCATTTCTCCATTTGTTCTCAAACCCCGTGCTCCAGAGCTCACCCCCTGTTCTGTGTCGCCTTTTTACGCTTTATACCAGTGGTGTTTTTCCTTCTGGTGCCAAATCCCTCCCATCTAATTATCGTCCCATTGCAATAACTTCTACACTTTCTAAAGCAATGGAGTCATCCATTAATCACCAACTCCTAAACTATCTAGAAACCTTCCATCTGATCAATGATCACCAGCATGAATTCATTCAGTGTCGATCCATGGGTTATGTACTGTCTTATGTTATCCATCTCTTTACAAATTCAATGGAAAAGTTTGTGAAATTCAAGCAATTGGTCTCGAAATTCCAAAGGATTTTGATTCGTGTTTGACATAAAGGTCTTCTAAATAAGCTTCCATCTTATACTTTTACAACTGTTTTTCGTAACTGGGTATTCAGTTTCTTTCTGACCGTTAGCTACGCATGATGGTAGATGGCTTCTAACTTCTCCGCTAATGCTTGTGTTCACCAAGGTTCAGTTTTTTTCTCCCAGTCATTTCCTCTTTTGTATTAATGACCTTCTTCCATTGACTGGAAATCCTATCCAAATTTTTTCCGATGATATCACAATGCATTTAACCTTCCAGTTTGAGAAACCTTGCCCTGCACAACACTTCTCGAATATCCATTGCCAATTCCTTAAATTCTGATCCTCAGGTAATTCTCCAGTGTGGCAAAGATAACTTAATTAATTTTATTCCTTCTAAAACTCAGTCTTCTCTTATATCTCGCAAAAAGAATTCTTCTGGTCCTCGAAAGAACAGAATCCCCACACCCAGTGAAAAAGACGCCGAATCGAGGTCTTTTTCACTCGGTGTGGGGATGACTGTGAACCAACTGTTCTTCCCTAAGATGTAAATGACTTAAAAATTCAATTTAGGCAAAGAAAATCAGAATCTATCACACCATCGGAATGATTCGACGGGAGTTGAAGAATCTGGAAATGGTAATCGAATGCCTATATGAAAGCCACTTTTTCCTGCAAAAACTCAAAAGTTTTTGAAGATAATGGTGGTGCTAACGTCAAGACTGGACTGTGGAACAGTGGAATGAAATCATATAGTCTGACCAGTCTTGATTTACAATTTTTTTCACTAATGGTAGAGTGAAAGTGTGGTTTGAACTGTGTCGTGTCCACCATTCAAGTCCACCGTTCTGTTGGTACGGAATCGTTCAGCTCTTTGTTAGAAGGTCGTGTTACCATCAATGAATATCTTTCTCTTTTATCCGACCAATGTTAAATTTTTACATCGTTTGAGTCTTCAAGCCAACAACGCAACTATCCACCTCCAAACCTTGTATCTGAATGCTTCGAGAAACATTCCCAAGATTCCCAGGATGCCTAATTTGGAAAATCTGAACCAAATTGAGAATGTGTGAGATTGGATAGGGCAGTGTGACAAATATCCTGATGGATGAATGGGCAAGTCTGCAGTTAAACTTCCTCAAACCGCTAATGGAATCCATGCTGCAATGTAAGGGCTGTATTTCGGGCAAAAGGTGGCTCTACTAGATAAAGGTTTCTAATTTTTGAACAGTATCTACCACAGACTGTCCTGGTCTGCTCCTGAGGTTAGCAAGAGAATTTGAACACAAGAAAATTGGACAGCACTAACCATTTATTAAACTGATATTTTTTTTTAAAATAGCGGACAGAAATGATTAAAGTAATATTAAGAGGAAAGTTTTAAGAGAAACAGTTTTAAGAGAAAAATATGAAGCAAGAGAATTCCTTAGGTCATCAACATCAATAATTTTTAATGTTAATAGCACATCACAATGAAGCCATTTCAAATATTACTTGCCTCAGTTAGGAAGAGTAGTTTGTCCATTTATTAATTATTCATTCCCTCATTTTACCGGGAGCGCCATAAAAAAACATTCATTTGCTCTGATGTGGCATACTGATGAATGGTAGCCATTTAATTATACATAATTCTTTACCAATTCAGAACTGACCAACACGCTTTCACACAAATGTCCTGCTTATACCCCAACGATAGTACATGGGTCGCAGGAGAATTCAACTAATCTTTCAACAATTAGTGCAATCATTAACCGTAAATTAACATTCGTGTGGGCTCGAACCACTTTCAGGTCAAATGTGTTTTACTGCGCTCCTCCCACGATGGCCAAATTGGGTCAACAAGTTTCGAATATTACGTGAATGATTTGGAAAGTGAACGTAAGTCGATTAATTTATTCATATTGTGGAAAGTGCCCTAAAAACACTTACTCTTAATTTGCCCTCATGTAGTGGTATGGTTTTTATGTTATTATCAGAGCCTGCCCTTCCCACCATGAGTAGTGGAGCTGTGGATGTCACTGCGAAATCTTCATACCCTTGGAAATACACTTGGAAAAAGTAAGTGAGTTTTATTGTAATACTTATTGAATTTAATGCATGGGAGGCGTAGGGACCAGATTTAATTAAATTGGGGACCAGCTGATGACATTTATTCTTCTGAACTATTCACGTGCACAAATGGTAGGGTTAAAAACTCGTAAAACTCTTTTATGTACCGATGAGCTTGGAAATTATCCATATGAGGACGCAATGAAGTTAATTGGCGTTGATACGCAAGGTTTGTTAATATGCACAGACCACTAGAGGTCTTATTGCTAAGGATTATGGCAACATTTGTCTAAGATTACATATCTCGGCTCTACAAGCCAGTGGCTAAAGTTCACTATATAAATACGTCTGTTGCCTGAGGTTGCCGAGACCTTTCTTAGCTCCGAGAATGCTTTGGGCAAGCAGATTGAACATTTAAATCGTCTTGTATTTACTTATTTACAAACTTGAGTACACTTTGCGAAACAGTAAGTTGAGTTTATGAAGTACCATCGATTACTACGAATAGTTCTAAGCAGTGAATCAAGAAAATCCATTAAAGGAGTCGCAGACCATACCATGAAAGCTTGAAGAGCAGAAGATCGATGTGAGCAGAGTCAAATGCATATCAAAGAACATGGAAGCAATTTGATTTAAATAAATAAGGGGATGGAAGATTGGTTAGTTGGAAAACCTTTGGGAGACTGCAAATGTATCTGTGGAGTGAATCTTGAGTTTGGTAGTGCAGATACAGTCGGCAAAGAAGGGAATGGATGAAAACACGTTGTCATTTGAGTGAAAATAGTGGGCTGATCCTTCCATTTCTTGTACAGAGTTAGATATGATATCCAAATACGAGTTTGGGTGGAGACAATGCGATTCTTCATGTATGTAGTTAGAGATATGGCTCCTTCATTTCCTTGCCGGAAATGAACAAAGATACAGAACCTTTCAAGTACAGTTCTGTATCTTTGAATTTTAATGTGACCACGACATTGGTTCATCTCTTATGGAGCTGATATACGACTTGAGGTGCTATTGGAAGTGCTTCATTGTGATTATCCTCTTGACACTACTGCTTTTGAATTGATATAAAGCGCCTTTTCTTGTTTCCTCTTTGAGAACGATCGTTCTTTACATGTTACCCAATGAAATGTCCTGATATAATACATACATGAATAAAGTTAACTCAAATTGTGTTTATGGAAGCTGTGTCTTAATTTTATTTTATTTTCCAGAGGTACTTCGTAATAGATCCTGCGCATTATAGTGACCACTTCGAAATGGGGTTCAAAGTGGCGTACGCTGCCAAACTTATGAAGACATCGTTGGTAACTGGAGTGGGAGAAATTTTCTCTACGAAGAACTGGCCCAGAAAAATATTCAAGATTTCAATTCTAGTGATTTGTTTGTGTGGATTCATCTACCAGACAAATGAGTTTCTGTTGGGATACTGGCAATATCTTTGCAACGAAAGTAGAATAGAGGAGTTTGTAGAGGAGTTGCAACCACCTGCCATTTCAGTGTGCAATGCCAATCCGTAAGTAACAAATGCTATATTATTCTTTATATACTAACTGGACAAAAATTAGAAAACTTTATTCAATACATAGCAGGGCCACCTTTTTCCCGAATTGCAACCCGTAAATGTAGTGATATGGAATCCATTAGGTGTGTCTGAGGGAGTCTAGCTCTAGATTTGACCATTCTTCCATCACGATATTTATCAGCTGCAGTATTGTAGTCGGTAGAGAACTTCGAAACGGGATTGCCTTTCCAACATACCTCAGACATTATAAATTGGATTCAGGTGTGGAGATTAGGCGGTAGATGTTGAAAATGTTCGGAATGTCCCTAGAACCATTCAGATTACTCCTTTTGCACGGTTCATATCCATCGCAATTTTGGTGCTGATGAAGCATTGCAGAGTGAAATTGTTCCAACACGACAGAAAGATATTCATTGGAGGTAACGCGACCTTATGACAGTACGAGTGGACCTAGTCCGTACCAAAAATATATATATCATGCCATGCCATGATACCGCCTCCAGATGGTTCCAGGTCAAGTTCTCTTTCTTGCTCTTTCCTTTTAATTCCTGCATAATTTCCTCTTCCCATCCAATCCATCATTCCAATTCTTCTCCCAACAGCTCTCTTCTCACACATCTTCCCCTCAATCACTTTCCTCAACATGCTTTCTCTTCTCAAATCATCTCCTATAAAGTTTTTTTACTAACGTGCGCTCTTCTCCTACTTTCCTCAATGCTTCTTCGTTACTCACTCCATCCACCCAATTCACCCTTTCCATTCTCCTCCACACCCACATCTCAAATACCTCATGTCGTCTAATCTCCTCTCTTCCCAGTGTGTCTCGGAGCCATATAGTGCAACAGTCCATATTAATGTTTTCATCATTTGCTTTCTTAATTCCTTCTTGAAATTTCTTCTCAATATTACTTTTCTATTACTAAATGCCTCTTTTCCCATTGCAATTCCTGTTTTTATTTCCTCCAGGCTTTTCCCATTTTCTGTCATTATATTTTCCAAGTATCTGTATCTGTCCACCTGTTCCAGTCTTAATCCATCTAACATTACATTGGTTCTTCTTCCTGGTCACTTTGAAATTAACATTATCTTGGTTTTCTTGCTGTTGTTCTTCATATTGTACTCCTTTACTTTGCTGTTCAAGATATCCAAGGAGCTCTGTAATTCCTCCTCATTATTGGCAATCAATACCTGGTCTTTTGCAAGTCGTATTGTCTTTACCTTCTCCCCTCCTACTTTTCACCTCCTTTCTGCTCTTCTTTGTACTCTTTCATCAATGCTTCTGCGTATAAATTAGATAGTAAAGTGGACATGGAACATCCTTACCTTACACCCCTACCAAAGTCTACTTCCGATTCCTCTTCATCAATCCGAACCACAGTTGTCTGTCCAATGTAAAGTTCCCAAATTAGTTTTAAATCTCTATCTAGGCCAATATTTCCTAGGGCTTCCATCAGCTTAACCCAATTCACTCTATCAAAAGCCTTTTCGACATCAACAAAACAGATTGCCAGATATTTTCGTATTTCCATGCTTCTTTCTGCTAGTGTTCTTTAATATTCCTATTGTCTCTCTGGTCCCACATCCTTCTCTGAATCCGAACTGATCCTTTGAATTGACCAGTTGAAAACACTGAATCAGAAAAAAACGAAACTACATATTTAAGTCCCTCCTCCAAGGCCAATTATGTCTGTGTTGTTTGCAGCTTGTTATTTGACAAGAATATTATCATTAATTGAATTTAGCGTTCTGTGGCTTCCAACCACGGTCAACTCTAACTTGTACAGTACTGCACTTTTGCTTTGACCACTCGGATGTGGTAGGCATATTGTCATTTTTGTCGCTTTTACCTGACACTTTAAGTGTGTGACCTATAAATGTTCTTAGGAATGATGAGTTTTGTCTGTCAGGTGCCTATTGCCAGTTAGTCAACAAATACACCACCATCTGGCACTAATTTAGAAAGTTTCTTTTAATAGATGGAAGGAATGGTTCATTTTTAAAAATCTTAGAGATGTCCTGATACTTCCTCAATATGGTGTACATATATATAGAGAGAGAGGGTGGACAAAATAATGGAAACACTTGATATTCTGAGTGACAAGGTTCATCGCATGGTTGAACAAACGATGTCATGCTTCTAGATGATAATGCCACACTACATACACAACCAGATATCTCCAATCTTGGTTTGAGAAGCATGAAAGTGAGGCTTAGCACCTCCCATGGTCTGCACAATCAACAGAATTAAACATTATTGAGCCACTGTGGGCACATTTGGAGAGGACAGTGAGAAGCAGATTTCCTCCACTTTTATACCTCAAGGAGCTTGAAACGTTTCTCCATAGAGAATGGTCCGATATACCTCTTATGACAGTTCAAGATTTATTCGAATCTAATCTAGAATACGAGGTGTTTTAAAAGTCCAAATTTGCATATCAAAATTTGGTTTAACCCGTACTGAAAAAAAGAAGGATATTGACCTCCTTCCATCGCACATCACTGAATTCTTGGGAATCATGGTATGAGACGTGACTGTCTGCAAGGGTGAGAAGAACACTTTCAACATTTTAAGACAAACTGGAAGAGTTTCTTCTGCAAGTTCGATGCTTGAAGATGGGCACCATCGATGGCTTTCATAAAAAGATGGTCAAGGTCGAGGAAAATCGTGTAAGTGGGCAACGTTCGTTATCGAAGCAAAGAAATATCGCATGATTGTAGCGACCCTTTTGAAACCGTGTTTGTCGAGCGCAGCGAGTCCTGTACTTGATGCCCAGAAGCCAAAAGGAATTGTCAAAATTTTTGTGCTCTCATTTTGTTGCACAGATGGATTTGTAGAAAGACATAAGTCAAATTGTAAGAAACACAGCGTCAAGTCCTTTGCTCACTGCCACAATACCAGGAAGAAGTAAAATGCACTCAGTTGCTCTTCTGTTCCCGATTTGTGGATGGTGGAACGTGAAAGAGGGAATGCTTTTCATTTTTATTGCTTTTAATTCTCTTTCAGATTTCGAAGACGGGCATTCTGTGAAAATCGTCCAGAAAGCTGTTTTTCTCGTGCCGACGAACAGAATTTCTGTCAAGAACATCCTCATTTCTGCGAATCATCAGAACCGATAGTAAGTATTCCAGACCAAATATTAACTTAGACTGACTCAATCGCCAAAACAATAAACGCAGTGGTGCGAAGGCACAATTCCTTCACACCTTGTGAAGGAATTGTGCTTTACATTGGGCATTGGGCTGCGATAACGTCGACCTGAGTTCCGATTCTTTTCGGAGTTCTGTCAGTTTCCGTTATCTTTAGAAGTTTTCTGGGGCATGTGCATAACGGTTTCAGCACCAATACTGTTCCATTTGCAGGTCACTTCACCAATCACCGACCTAGGGATCTTCAGTACAGTTTAAAAGACACTCACTTTTAAAATTGTGAATTTTAAAATCGTAAGTGCATGCCTTTTGATTTATCTCGATTATAGTGGGAGCCCACAAACCCTCCTGACCACTACTTTTTTGTATGGCGGGTATATCAAGTTTAAAAAGTCTGTGGATCGAAAAGCTGTGGCGTACCTTACCTTTTCCCCTAAAGATGAAACTGAGAATCATTGATTCGTTAATTTTTCCAGTTGCCACTTATGGATGTGAAGGATGGAATCTGAAGAGAGTTGACAAGAATAAAATGAAAATTGAGGCATTTGAAATGTGGTGTTACAGGAGAATTTTGCGTATTTCTTTCTTGGATCAAAGAACAAATGAGAAGAAAACTCAGTTTTTTGGTCACATAGTAAGAAGGGAAAACTTTCTGTTGAAGAATGTAATGGAAGGAAAAACCGAGGGGAAGAGGTGCAGAGGAAGACCTGCAACTGGGTGGAAGGATGGAATCAGTGAACTTCTAGGCGTGACACTTTGCGATGCTGCTCATATAGCACACGATCGATGCATTTGGAGGAATTTGTTGGTGGCCACAACAGCTCCTCAGGAAGCTGTTGTGGCTACCAACAGCTATGTGACTGGAAGAAGAAGAAGAAGACCTCTCACTTTTACTGTTCCGATCCCACACAATGAAGACCTGCCACTCCATAATCCACTTTCCAAGTCTTCAGAATTGGATGATCAATCTGGTGAACAGAAAATTTCAACTGCACCTTATGAGCCTGTTCAAGTACATGCCACATTTGCCTTATCAGCAAGAATTGGATGACAGGTTGAGGGATTTGGTTCTAACCAAATCCATGCAGAGCTCATTTCATTAAAAAGAATAACTTTTGCTTTGCTGTTGTTTGAATTTGGTTCGTCTTTTGGAAGAAATTCCTATTAACCGCAATCCAGAAGAGAGGCGTTTTATCATAGACAGTTCAAATGAAAGTTTTAAAGCTGTGCCTCCTTCACAATAGCAATTCTCATCGATGCTGGAGTTCCTTCTGAGTTTGCAAAGTGAGTTTCACTAAGTTTCCTTTCCTTTCTCTACCTCTGAGACAGCAAGACCTTAAGTCAGCACGAGAAGAGATTAGTATAACAGCATTTGTTCCAAGAAACATTGTCATACTGCCACCAATCCATCCGAAGCTGGTATGAATGTGGAAGAAAGTACTGTTTAGGCAATTTGTTAAAACATTTATTGGTCCATAAGTCAAGCAGATGTTGGCTTCGAAAGAATTCCAATAAAAAATGAGGGACGGCGAGCGAATGGTCGTTTCGCCCTGTACAAGATGACTTCCTTGGTAATATTAAGAGTGAAAATTACAAAGAACTTGTTGACAAGTTGAAAACAAACCAAAACCAGCTGTAACCACCATCGCTGGGAAGCCTAATCATCATCAACCAGGTTTCAGTAATGATGAGCGGATCAATATGCCCTGGGAGCAAAATTTGCTCCTCGTCTGTCCCTTCCTCTTATGTCTGTCCTTTCCGTGAAGATTATATGCACTATATTCAAATTCTTCCTCACCTACAATTAAGAGATTTTAAAGGATCGGTTTTAACTAAGTTTTGTTCTCCCTTTTGGAGAAGAAAATTTAATTAACAAACTGTAGAATTACATGTTGATTAGCAACTTGTCTGGATAATGGAGAGGTTGCAGCTGTTTGGCCACAGCAGGTTTCGTGAAAGTGGAATGTGGTGTGTACTATCATCAGCGAAAAACTAGCCATACGATTTCCAACCTGCCTTAGAAGACTGACCGCCCTCGACTGTATCACAGTTGGCATAATCATTGCCCTCCCTACACATCGTGGAAAAGATTTGAGTTCAAATCTCGCCAATGACACCAAACTTTTTCTGGACTTTTTTCACAATGTGACTGAGTTAGTCGATCTCAGACGAGGGTTGCATGATTTTTTCCACCGGAAAATAGAATTTCACGTCCAGAAACTTTCATCTCATGTTTCGCATGATGCAGCATAGCAATCTCTCAGAGATGCGCCAATTTCTTCACGAATTCTTTCTTTCATCCATTTATTATTGTGTGGACAATGAGAGTGCACCTTGTTCACAAAACCATTTAGATGAGAGTGGGCTTCACCAGACATCTACAGATTGTGAAGAGAGACTTCATGCTCTTGTCTTCCTACTCGTTTCTATGATGTCGACAAAAGTACGTCGGGTGACGTAATCCTCTGTAAGGACCCGTCCTTACATTAATTAATAAAAATTGTTAAATATTATGTGAATTTAACTGTAATACGAATAGTGGTTTTCTGGTAAAAACAACATGGATTAAGAAACACTGGAATTCAAAAATACCTTCCAGTCACTCTCTGTTTAGTAGTAGCTTGTTTGTATGGAAATTCTTTGACGAGTCAGTAAAAGTAAATAACCGTGACAAATCCCCATTAAGACAGAGGCAGATGCACCATAGTAAGGGCCAAGAGTGCTTAAGCTGGCCCTTTTAAAAATTTCACGGTGAAACGCCATTAGAGGTGGGCGACGTCACCAGGTGTGCGCGCGTGAGGTCACGGGAGGAGCTGTGACGCTTCTCAGCTGACCGGAACTTCCGCCTCTCTTTCTAGATTGTTCTTGTATGTTCGAGGTCCACGGAAGTTGGGACACAAAGAGTAAGGAAGACCCGCCCACGGAAGAGGAGAGGAGACAAATGAGAACACAGGAAAAAGGATGTGCAGATCTCCTATTGGCCAGGAAGAAAATAGAGGGAACTTTGAGAGGGAGATTCAGAGAGAAGCTTTCGTGGCATTCTGGAAACGTTTTCGTGGCATTCGGAAGAAGTTTTCGGGGGAGTCTGAAGAAGTTCACGGAGCGGTCTGGAGAATGAATTGAAGAAGTTGGAGAACGATACTAAGCAGAGCAGTAGTCTAATTTGGGTGATAGCTGCAGACCTGAGGTAGATGGAAGCAGTGATAGAAATTCTGCATATCCCGACAGCCAGTAGGAATGTTCACCTGTAAACATGGAAGCCGTAGTGAGGAAGAAGGAAGAATCACACCCTGAGAATTATATAGGCGAAGCCAGTCGAATGAGTGGTCGAACCATTGACCTACTCGAAAACCCCTCTATCCACGGAAGAAGAAATGCTGACCGATAAAGAGTATGCGACACTGATTGATTCCAGCCGTACAGTATCCGGTAGGGAGACACCATAAATCACCGAGATCCCCAAATGAGCGCCCCCGCATTCCAGTACCTGAATGACCGATAAGATAGGAAGCCGAGCAGAGAGGAAAGTTCCAGGCCAAACACGTAAGTGCTAGAGAGTTTACCGAAATAGGTGTACTTAATTTAGTAAGGAGAGGACTTTAGGAGAAATATGTATATATAGTTAAGGAAGGAGAATTAAGTAATGAATATATGAATAAAAGTGTAATGTATTTAAGACGGACGTAGCCTATAATTTGGAGTGAAGCTCCTCATATAAATGCTTGCTGGAAGGAGAGGGTATAATAGATACCTGAGAATTATTTAAGGTTGGGAAAGGTTTTTATAATATGTATGAAATTAAAGGTTGAAATTTCGATTTATTATGAGGTGATTTGTGGAGAGTATTTCTGATTTAAGTAGGGGCTAATTAATAAGTGATATATAACGGTATAGAGGATTATCTGTTCTAAAGGGTAATGTTAAATTGAATTGATTAATATTTCCTGTTGACCTGATTGCAGAAAGGGTGTCTGATTGAATAAATGCAATTTTCTTACAAATTGAGACACGAACTCTGAAAGTTTTTGTGAGCCAGTTCATTGGCTGGTACTTGGTTTATTATACAGACTGTTCAGAAGAAGAGTGGGAAGAATCTATGTAAAGTGTATGACACGACCTATTGAAGTCCCTGTAAAGAACATGAAGAGACACCATGTCATAATGAATAATAATGTGTATTAGAATAGGATATCAGATGATGAAACAATTGAGTTTGAACAAGATATTTACACATATAAAGGTTAATGAATTAACAAGACACCAGCCAAATATAGTTTGACCAAATACTATTGCTAATTTCTGTATGATATGTTAATAAACATTGTTTTATTTTACATTCATGTGTTGGAGTCTGTCATTCCGAAACTCAGCCAATCCTGTGGAGAAATACTTAAAATAATTAGGGTCCCCTTCGAGTCAGGCAATCTTCTGAGAACAAACAAGTCAGATGCTAAGTGGGAGGATTGGACTACGGGGATATATATAAAAAAAGGGGATAAATTATAATAATTAAAATATAAAGTAAAATAGGGCAACCAAGAAAGACAATAATACCCCCAGCCCCACAATAACCAAGAACAACCCACCCCCCACAATTGGCGAGCGTAAGCCAGGATAATTCTGCACAACGGAAGGCTGAGTTCAGAACGACAGGAAAATATATATACATGTATATATACATGCAATCCAGTTGCTGAAACTGATAGAAAAAATTCAGCTGGCGAGCCAGAAAGCGTAAGTTAGAATTATATATGTATTACTGAGTTGATTATTGTTGAATGAATTTTAGATGGAACAGGTAAATAACGGTGGATTTTAGAGACAAGTATTGATTTAGCGTTGAACTGGAAATTATTATTTATGTCCAATTGATTTAATTAGTGAGACTTATTGGGTGTTGAAATTTTACTAATTGATTATTGATCAAGCCGGTAAAAGTTAATAGTAAATTGAATTAGATTATCTAATATAGTTAAAGAATTGTAGAAAGATTAATCGGCAGACGTATTAATTAGTTAAAGTTGATAGCTAGAGATTAATAGATATAAAACAAAAATGCCAAGAAAGGGTAGGAAACGCGGCGAGGACTGCGAAAATTTTGGGGGCCACAGTGACGAACATGAAGGCCAAGAAAAACCAGAGGTGAGAATGGTAAGTGGGGTAGCAAAGGGGTCAGGACAAATCAAATACAGCAAGTATTTGAAACCATTCAAGGGGGAATCAGGTGAAAGAGTGGAAAAATTTATTAATAAGTTAAAGCTAATTAAGGATAAGGAAGAGTTAAGCGATATGGATGTCATAACTATAGGGGAATTTAAACTAGAAGGACAGGCATTAGAAAAATACAGGCAGGCTACAGTGGCAGAAGAAATAGTGACGCTCCACAGATTCACTGAGACATTGAGAAAATTATTTGGGAAAAAGAATGACTTGCTAACAAGCGTAGGAAAATTGGGAGGATACACGCAGACCACTCGCGAAACAGTAAGCGAATTCCGCCAGCGCCTCCTAAATTTAAAACTAAACACAGAAACATCGGAATCGGAGAAACAGGCATTCGAAAAAATACTAACTGGGCAGTTCATCACAGGGCTCAGGCACAATTTTAAAAAAGAAGTACTAAGAAAAAATCCAGAAATATTAACAGAAGCGTACACCCACTCATTAGTGGAAGAAAGGCTTGAGAACTTTAGCAAAAATACGGGGGCAAGGGAAATAAACGCAATGACCGACAGAAAGCAGCCTGAAACAGGAAAGGAATCGAGGGAATGGGGAAGCGAAATCGAAGGGTTAGCTAAACATTTAAATAGCATCGAAAGAAAGATGGAGTGGATGATGGAAAGGCTCTCTTTAAGCAATGATGCTAGAGAAAATCAGCAACAAACGGAAGTGAAACAAAGATTGGGTACAGTTTCACGAACAAACGAGGGGGGAGACAAGGACGGCGGTCGAAAATGGTGTTATAAGTGCCAGAACTCAGACCATTGGACCCGCTACTGCAAAGTGAAACAGAGTGCTAAAGAAAGCTGGGAAAGGGAAGAGTATTGGGAACGAGACAGGTACCCACACGTAAAAAACCCCAGAAACATGGACAAGCACAGGGAGGAAAGGCATTGCGCAAAACAAGGGGGGGTATCGGAATGAACGAGAGCGCATTAACAATGCCGTAGTCAAGAGACATGAATCTTTTAGACGTGCCCGCTGCGGGAGGCCATCATTACACTTAAACACCGCCAAAGGAAAAACCATATCTTTAGGTGCGGTAAGTGATAATGGCAGTAGAAACGACCTATTATATGTGAGAGGCAGCTTAGGAGGGGTACCAGGTAAGTTTCTGGTGGACACAGGAGCCTCGAGGTCTATTTTAATGTGGGACTACCTCATTAAATACTGCAAAAGGCCGAATAAGGGAGATATAAGACGTTGCCGCGATTTCCTTGTGGAGGGGGTAGGTGCTGAAGAAATTCACACCGATTATATTGTCAGAGACAAGGTAAGAATACAGGGGTGTGATAACTTGGTGGCCCATTCATATTTTGTGGCAAACAGAATAAACAGTCGTCGACACGACGCAATACTAGGCACGGACCTCCTAAGGAAATTGAGAGCCAAGATAGATGTGAGAAATGGCCGCATTACCTTCGGCAGTAATACCCAGGCGAGTCCAAAGGTAGACAGGAGGCGAAAGGCAGGCGGCAGAGCCCAGTATGAGCCAGAGAAAGGGGGAACTCCAAAGGAAGCTAGTGGGGAGGAATTAGAAGGGTGTAAGGCAAGCACAGATAATAAAGTTCTGGTTACACAAAACAAATGGGAATTAAATAAGAACACCAAAACAAATAGGAATAATGAGGGAAAGTGCCAAGAGAAGGGGAGGGTGTTACACATGGGAGTTTTGGAAACGAGAGAAAGGGTCGGTTTACATTCGGGAGAGAAAACACATGAAGGGGGAGAGAATGGCGGTGATGAGAAGGTTCGCAAATTAAATGGAGCAACAGAAATTAAAGGATTTGAAGGATTGGGAAATTACAGAACTGAAGTTTCCAGTGAGGAGAAGGCACACAAACTGAAGGAAATAAACAGGATGCAGCAAATGTATCTAGGAGCAGTATTCGACGAAAATATGGGATGGGAGTAGTTAATGAAGCTTAATATAAGTTTAAGTAATGTCTGGTATATAAGTGTAATTAGAAAATATAGAAAGGCAATTAGAGGAGATTGGCTGTCGATTAAGTGGATCTGGGAGAAAGGCAATTCCGTCTGAGGACAGAAAGAAAAAAATTTATGTATGGAATATAAATTTTTTTAGGGGAAGAGGAATGCTATGTAAGGACCCGTCCTTACATTAATTAATAAAAATTGTTAAATATTATGTGAATTTAACTGTAATACGAATAGTGGTTTTCTGGTAAAAACAACATGGATTAAGAAACACTGGAATTCAAAAATACCTTCCAGTCACTCTCTGTTTAGTAGTAGCTTGTTTGTATGGAAATTCTTTGACGAGTCAGTAAAAGTAAATAACCGTGACAAATCCCCATTAAGACAGAGGCAGATGCACCATAGTAAGGGCCAAGAGTGCTTAAGCTGGCCCTTTTAAAAATTTCACGGTGAAACGCCATTAGAGGTGGGCGACGTCACCAGGTGTGCGCGCGTGAGGTCACGGGAGGAGCTGTGACGCTTCTCAGCTGACCGGAACTTCCGCCTCTCTTTCTAGATTGTTCTCGTATGTTCGAGGTCCACGGAAGTTGGGACACAAAGAGTAAGGAAGACCCGCCCACGGAAGAGGAGAGGAGACAAATGAGAACACAGGAAAAAGGATGTGCAGATCTCCTATTGGCCAGGAAGAAAATAGAGGGAACTTTGAGAGGGAGATTCAGAGAGAAGCTTTCGTGGCATTCTGGAAAAGTTTTCGTGGCATTCGGAAGAAGTTTTCGGGGGAGTCTGAAGAAGTTCACGGAGCGGTCTGGAGAATGAATTGAAGAAGTTGGAGAACGATACTAAGCAGAGCAGTAGTCTAATTTGGGTGATAGCTGCAGACCTGAGGTAGATGGAAGCAGTGATAGAAATTCTGCATATCCCGACAGCCAGTAGGAATGTTCACCTGTAAACATGGAAGCCGTAGTGAGGAAGAAGGAAGAATCACACCCTGAGAATTATATAGGCGAAGCCAGTCGAATGAGTGGTCGAACCATTGACCTACTCGAAAACCCCTCTATCCACGGAAGAAGAAATGCTGACCGATAAAGAGTATGCGACACTGATTGATTCCAGCCGTACAGTATCCGGTAGGGAGACACCATAAATCACCGAGATCCCCAAATGAGCGCCCCCGCATTCCAGTACCTGAATGACCGATAAGATAGGAAGCCGAGCAGAGAGGAAAGTTCCAGGCCAAACACGTAAGTGCTAGAGAGTTTACCGAAATAGGTGTACTTAATTTAGTAAGGAGAGGACTTTAGGAGAAATATGTATATATAGTTAAGGAAGGAGAATTAAGTAATGAATATATGAATAAAAGTGTAATGTATTTAAGACGGACGTAGCCTATAATTTGGAGTGAAGCTCCTCATATAAATGCTTGCTGGAAGGAGAGGGTATAATAGATACCTGAGAATTGTTTAAGGTTGGGAAAGGTTTTTATAATATGTATGAAATTAAAGGTTGAAATTTCGATTTATTATGAGTTGATTTGTGGAGAGTATTTCTGATTTAAGTAGGGGCTAATTAATAAGTGATATATAACGGTATAGAGGATTATCTGTTCTAATGGGCAATGTTAAATTGAATTGATTAATATTTCCTGTTGACCTGATTGCAGAAAGGGTGTCTGATTGAATAAATGCAATTTTCTTACAAATTGAGACACGAACTCTGAAAGTTTTTGTGAGCCAGTTCATTGGCTGGTACTTGGTTTATTATACAGACTGTTCAGAAGAAGAGTGGGAAGAATCTATGTAAAGTGTATGACACGACCTATTGAAGTCCCTGTAAAGAACATGAAGAGACACCATGTCATAATGAATAATAATGTGTATTAGAATAGGATATCAGATGATGAAACAATTGAGTTTGAACAAGATATTTACACATATAAAGGTTAATGAATTAACAAGTCACCAGCCAAATATAGTTTGACCAAATACTATTGCTAATTTCTGTATGATATGTTAATAAACATTGTTTTATTTTACATTCATGTGTTGGAGTCTGTCATTCCGAAACTCAGCCAATCCTGTGGAGAAATACTTAAAATAATTAGGGTCCCCTTCGAGTCAGGCAATCTTCTGAGAACAAACAAGTCAGATGCTAAGTGGGAGGATTGGACTACGGGGATATATATAAAAAAGGGGATAAATTATAATAATTAAAATATAAAGAAAAATAGGGCAACCAAGAAAGACAATAATACCCCCAGCCCCACAATAACCAAGAACAACCCACCCCCCCCACACCTCCTTGCCATAGCGTACCCACAGAACCAGATTTAAATCTCCCCTTTCTCTGCCCCACTCTCTATACGAAAATGTAGATTATTGAGATGAGATCCGAAACCATCTGTATGTTTGTGTGGAAGAACAGTAATCCGTAATAATTTTGCTAGCCACAATAAAAGGACAATCAGCGAGCCATTTAATGGTAAATATTTTGGAAAAAATCAATAAAAGCAAATACCACAAATCTGCCACCAATGTGTGGCTTGGTTAATGGATTCCAGTTTTAGTTCCATTCATTTCATTTTAAAATATTCTAATTGCAGGCTTAACATTTTTTTGGAGCGTGTGCCAAATTGACCATTCTTTCTCCTTTTCTTGCAGTTTCCTTTTGTTTTCCTCAGTTATGATTTTGAAGGAGCGAGAAAATTTGGATATGGATATGATGATCTTGTTAGATCGTGTAGCGTGCAGTTTAAATTTGGGACTGGTAATTGCCGGTAAGTTTTTACCATTATTTCTTTTTAGTGAGTACTCAGTTTTAATAAAATTCAGAACATAAATTCAACTTTTTTGGGATCCAAAAAAACGTAGAGTTGCTTGAGCGAGTACAGAGAAGGGAAACGAGATTGTTGAAATGACCGAAGGGGTCTCTTACCAAGAAAGGTTTAAATTCTGCAAATTGCAGCGTCCCGAGACTAGACACCTGCGAGGTGATTGACTGTAATTTTCAGGAAATACGTATGAAGAAAGGTTGTTCCAGAAAACAGCAGTTGGATGAATAGACTAGGAAGATGAAAAGTTGGTTCTGTGAGTTTGAAGTTAGACAGTAAATGGATGTTGGCTGGTGGTGGTACGTGTTCGGACTGTTTTGAAAGAGAGAGCGGGAATTAATAGAAGTGAATTCAGAAGAACAGTGCCCATGGAAGTATCTGTAGAAGAGGCATGCAGCAGAAACAGTGCGTCTATGAGAAAGCGAGTGGAGAGATTCTGTTAGAGATGAGTCATTAATTAGCCTAATTGTCCTCTTCTGAATGGAATCAAGAAGCCTGAGAGAGGATTGAGGGCACCACCCAAGATGTGGGAACAATATTCCATGGTAGGACGGATTTGCGATTTGTAAAGAATGAACAGCTGTTTGGAAGAAAAGTAACGCCGAGAGCGAAAGATAAAACCAAGTTTTTTAGATGCAGAGGAAGCAATGTTTGTAATGTGCTTGTGCCAAGAGAGATTACAAGTCAGGGTAATCCCCAAAAGAGATATATCATCTTACCTAGAAATCGGAGTGTCACCAAGGATAAGCAGAGGAGAAGAAGAATTCTTTTTGCGAGATATATGACAAGACTGAGTTTTAGAAGGATTGAAATCAACTAAGTTGTCTTCGCCCCACTGGAGAATTACCTGGAGATCGGCATTTAAGCAATTGGTAGCGGATATTCGAGAAGTTGAAGCTGATTGAGCAGGGCAGAGTTTCTCAAACTGGAAAGTTGAATGCAATGTGCTATCATCGGCAAAACTATGGATAGCATTTGCTGTCAATGGAAGACGGTCATCAATATACTACAGCAAAAGACTGGAGGGACAGAACTGAACCTTGAGGGATACCAGCATTAGTGAAGAAGTTAGAAGACAGAGAGCCATCTACCATCACCCTCAGTGAGAAAAATGGATAACCAATTACAAAAAACAGTTGGAAAACCATAAGATAGAAGCTTGTTTAGAAGAGCTTTAGGGCAAACACTATGGAAAGCCTTTGAGATGTCAAGAGCAACTCGTATTTCAACGAACTTTTCCATTGAATTTATCCATAAATGGGTACCATAAACCAGAATATCACCAGTGGTCAACACTGACAGAATCCATACTGGGGAACGGTGATCAGACAGAAGGTTTCTAGGTAGTTTTAAGAGTTGGCGGTTAATTGATTTCTCCATTACTTTAGAAAGAGTAATTGCAATGAGACGATAATTGGATGGAAGAAATTTGTCACCCTTTTTAGGAACTGGCTGGATATGAGCAAATTTCCAAGCAGTAGGAAACACACCTTTGGAATAAGAAAATGAAAAAAGGTAGTAAAGAATAGGAGTAAGTTCAGGAGCACAGGTTTTGAGAACAAGTGGAGAAATACCATTGGGACCTGGAGCTTTCTTAGCATCAAGATTCATCAAAATCCTTCTGATATCCTTTTGACGTAAGGCCACAGGAGGCATTGAATGGAGCGTGTTGAGAATGGCGAGAGGTGTTTTACCAAGATCATTAATACACGAGTTGGAAGAAAAATGGGATGATAGCAGGTCAGCTTTATCCTTGGCTGAAGTGATAACAGAACCATCTGGTTTGGACAGAGGTGGGAGCAGAGATGGGCAAAAGTTGCGGTCAATAGCTTTGGCAAGAGACCAGAATGCTCGGCTACCATTAGGGCAAGAAGCAAGTTTTCTACTCTTAGCCTGTTCAAACTCTAGTTTGGACTGATTAATAACTGCTTTACAATTGTTGCGAGCTTTGATGTGGGCAGAAAATGAAACTGAATAACTGGAAACAAGCCAATTACAATATGCAACATTCTTCTGTTGAACAGCCTTAACACATTTATTGGAAAACCAAGGTTTTGATAAAGGACGAGATTTTAAAGTGGAGTGTGGAATAAAGGATTCCATTCCTGCAAGAATAATTTCACTGACACGATCTGAGAAAACGTTGACATCAGCAGTTTTGAAACAGTAATCCGACCAAGGAAAAGAAGAAAAGAAATCTCGCAGATCATCCCATTTTGCATTCTTGTAATGCCGAACAATACGAGGTTGGGAATAACCATGAGATAAGGGCACCATTGAAGAAGAGAAAATCACCAAGTTGTGATCTGAGGTGCCTAAAGGACCTCTCACTTCGACCGTGTACTTAGAAGTGTTGTTTGTGAGAAAAAAATAAAGCGTGTTGGCTGTATGGTTAGTCCTGTATTCTTGTAGGTAAATGTACAATCTCTTCGAGGTCATAAGTAATTGCAAAAGTCTCAGCATCTCGACCAGCTGGGTCGGTGTGACTAGAAAACGGAAGCCAGATGGAGTTGTGAACATTAAAATCATCAAGGAAAATTATCTCACTGTTAGGAAAGTTTAACTGGAGAAAGTCAAGTTGCAAAGAGAGGAAGTCAAAGAGCTCCAAGTGATTAGTGAAGTTGGGAGAACGGTAGAGACAACAGATGAATTTGACACAATGAGGTACAGAGATTTTAAGCCAGAGGAGATTGAAAAGAGGAGATTCCAAATTACCAAGTCTCTGACAGAGAATATCGGAACGAACATATGCACAAGTACCACCTTTGAGGCGAAAGGAATCATACAGCAAATAATTTGGACATCTGAGATGAGCAGTAGTTGAATCTACCGATAACTAACATTCTGTCAGAAAAAGTACATGGGGTTTGGCAGACTGCAAGTGGAAATGGACATCGTTGAGATTAGAATTGAGACCACGTATATTTGTGAAATGAACTAGGAATGTTTGGGATGGATAAATGTTATCATTTGTTGCTCCCGGCAAGCACACCATGGTTCTGGTCCACCTATCTTTATTACAGAAAATGTTACTTGCTTCCCTGATAGAAGAGTCTCCGAATAAAACTAAATCTCCTTCAACCAGAGCAGTATGCAATTGACTGTTCTGGGACTGCAATAGGAGGTGCATCACTTGGGGGGGGGGGGGATCACGAGATACTTGAGTACCTGGCGAGCTTCCACTTACATTTGTTTCTAGAGCCAGCACCCATTTCTTCAGTGACTCAGATTCTTCTAAATGCACCAAATTTTAATTTTCGATCGGTACATGACTTACATCGATTCCAAAGAGAAGAATCGTCATTTGAGCTTGGTTTGTAGTAGTAGTAGTAGTAATATTATTAGTGGCATGTGTTCCAAGAAAGCAAGTGTATGAGCTTATGCAGCATCAGCCGAAAAAAAAAAAAAATCCCACCATTCCCTCCAAATGCCTGTCCAGTTGCTCCTTAAATTTATTTAACCTATCAACTTCCACAACGATAGATGGAAGTTTGTTCCAGCAATTAACCACCTGCTGGCTAAAGGCAAATTTCCGCATTTTCTTTATTTGAATTTATGCCCCCTTAGGTTCGTAATCTGAACAAGTGGAAGGATCTCATCAGAATTCAGCGTGCTGAACCCATTCAAGGCCTTAAGAGGATCCCTTCATTCCCCTCACCAATCTTGTTGCCCTTCTCTGTACACGCCCAAATAAATCTACATCCTTCCTAAAATGATGCCTCCAGATCTGTACGCAGTACTCAAGCCGTGGCCTGACCATTGTCTTATACAGAGGACAATCATCTCCTTTTCCCTGCTAGCAAAATTCCTATATATCATTGACAAAACCCCATGACCAGCCCTGGCGGCCTTTCTGCATTGCTCAGAAAACATCATATCTGCCTGTACAATTACTCCCAGGTCTTTTTCATTTTCTACCACCTTACGTGGAGTACCACACAGTTGGTACGTTTCTCTGGGGTTACTTCTACCCATATGTAGTACTTTGCATTTGTCAAGGTTAAACTTCAGTTGCCACTTCTTAGCCCATCTGCCCAAATTATCCAGATCCTGTTGCAGTAGCACACTGCCATTACTGTCATTAACAACCCTGCCAACGTTTGTATCATCTGCAAACTTCGACACTAAGCCTGATATACCTTCATCAATATCATTGATAAATATACAAAACAACAGTGGACCTAACACCGAACCCTGTGGGACTCCACTAATAACATTAGTCCACGAAGAGCAGAACCCATTGTTACCACCCTCTGTCTTCTCGCACTTAACCATCCTTTTATCCATTGTAGCAACTTACCCTTAATACCATTCTGCTCCAATTTGTACAATAGTCATCCATGCGCAACAGTGTCAAAGGCTTTCCTGAAATCCAAGTATATGATATCAAAATTATTTTTTGCATCCAGTTCCTTTGTAACCACATCGTAATATCCTATCAAATTTGTGAGACAAGACTTTCCCTTAACAAACCCATGCTGTGTTTGAATTATTGCTGCAGTCTTGTCTAGATGATCCTGCAATGCATCTTTAACCAGTGACTCCATTATTTTACCCGGAACAGAAGTTAAACTAACTGGTCTGTAATTAGTTTGCAGATGACACAAAGGTTGGCAGGTTGTTAATGACAGTAATGGCAGTGTGCTACTGCAACAGGATCTAGATAATTTGGGCAGATGGGCTAAGAAGTGGCAACTGAAGTTTAACCTTGACAAATGCAAAGTACTGCATGTGGGTAGAAGTAACCCCAGAGAAACGTACCAACGGTGTGGTACACACTTAAGGTGGTAGAAAATGAAAAAGACCTGGGAGTAATTGTGCAGTCAGATATGAAGTTTTCTGAGCAATGCAGACAGGCTGCTAGGGCAGGTCATGGGGTTTTGTCAATGATATATAGGAATTTTGCTAGCAGGGAAAAGGAGGTGATTGTCCCTCTGTATAAGGCAATGGTCAGGCCACGCCTTGAGTACTGCGTACAGGTCTGGAGGCCTCATTTTAGGAAGGATGTAGATTTGCTTGAGCGTGTACAGAGAAGAGCAACACGATTGGTGAGGGGAATGAAGGGATCCTCTTACCAAGAGAGGCTTAAGTTCTGCAAATTGCAGTGGCTGGAGACTAGGCACCTGCGCGGTGATCTGATTGAGGTCTATAAGGCCTTGAATGGGTTCAGCACGCTGAATTCTGATGGGATGCTTCCACTTGTTCAGATTACAAACCTAAGGGGGCATAAATTCAAATTAAGAAAGGACAGATGTAGAATAGATGTGCGGAAATTTGCCTTTAGCCAGCGGGTGGTTAATTGCTGGAACAAACTTCCATCTGCCGTTGTGGAAGTTGATAGGTTAAATAAATTTAAGGAGGAACTGGACAGGCATTTGGAGGGTATGGTGTGATTTTTTTTTTTTTTTTTTTGGCTGATGCTGCATAAGCTCCTACACTTGCTCTCTTGCATCACGTGCCACTACTACTACTACTACTACTACTACTACTACTACTCGTGTCACCCTTCGCACCTCCTTTGTGAATTGGGGATACATTTGCACATCTCCAGTCCGTGGGAACTTCCCCTGAGTCCAAGGATGCCCTCATAATTATGGCTAAGGGTTTGCTTACTTCCTTTGCCGCCTCCTTTAATATAACTGGATAGATCCCATCCGCCCCAGGTGCCTTTCTTATGTTTAACTTCAACAATTTCTCCTCCACTTTGCTCTCAGTTATTACAAAATCATTAAGTATCCTGCTGCAATTTGATAACCTTCTGCCATCTTCAAACCTTAATAACTCCTCATGTGTGAATGTAGATGCAAAATACTCATTCAGTTTGTTTGCTATCTGAGCAGGATCATCAACAGTCGAACCATCGATGTCAAGTGGACCAATCAAGGCAGAATGCGCTGCTCCCAAAGGAACTAGTAGTTGTCGGTAACTCTATTGTCAGGGAAACGGGAAACATGCTTTGTAAAAAGGATAGGTGGAACAGGACCAGGGTATGTCTGCCAGGGGCAAAGGTTGATGATGTTTTAGAGCGGATATCATCTTTTAAAGGCACAAAAGGTGATATAGTTGTACATGTTGGCACTAATGATATTAGGAGTAGGAGACCGGCAGAATTACTTAACAAGTACAGGTCACTGTTGAACAAAAGTCGTGAGTTAGGGTTAAATTTGAAAGTGTCGGCAATTCTGGCCAGACACGCTAGGAGGGAATACATGATGAGAGCCTTGTCAATCAATTCAGCCCTGGACAGAATGTGCAAGGCTCAAGGGGACAGAATTTTTTTTCAACCTGGTCTGTGCTTGTTAACAGGAGAGACTGCTCCTACAGAGATGGGATACATTTAAATAGAAAGGGTGCAAGAATATTTGCTGATGCTATCGAGGCAGTGTTAGGTGGGTCGGAAAACTGCTAGATTGGGGGGATACAAGGACTAATAGATTAACAGTAGCCACTGGCAGAGGTGAAAGTGATTCTTGCACTGCTTCTATTGGAATGAGCAGCAGCCTGGAAAACAAGATTCAGGATATTTAAGAGACTGCTGGGAGCCATTGCGGTACAAGTAAACACATGGGTTGTGTTAGGGTAGCTAAGAAAAAGAACAGGTGCATGTATACTTGCGTATACACCAATGCTAGGAGTTTGGTAAATAAATTTGATGAATTTGAGGTATTGCTCAAAACATCAAAGGCAGATACTGTTGGGATATCAGAGACGTGGTGTCACACAGATATAAGGGATGCAAACTGCAATTTGGGAAGTACAACATCTACAGAAATTATAGACAGGATAGGAAGGGAGGAGGGGTTATGCTATTAGTTAAGAAACACATAAAATCCAAAGAAGTGAAGCCAGTCGACATCGCTGGACAGTGCAGTGTTGAGTCAGTTTGGTGTGACATAAGCATTGGGAGATCAAAATTGAGAGGAGGAGTGTGCTATAGGCCTAAGGACTCTGATGAGTATAATAAGAAACTGTACAGGGAAACAGAGTGGGCCAGTAAATCAGAGAGTCTTATAATGGGGGATTTTAATTTCCCAGATATTGACTGGAATTTGGGGGCTGGTCACTCACACACTAGCAAGGCTTTTGTGGATTTATTGGATGATTGTTTTCTACATCAGTGTTAGGGAGGCAACTACAGGGAGTAATACTCTTGATTTGATTATCAGCAGTGATTCTTCATGCATTAAGAATCTGCAGATAAATGAACCACTAGGTGGCAGTGATCACAGTGTGCTGAAGTGGGATTTACTCAAAGAGGTAACTACAATCAGGAGTAAAGGGAAGGGTTTTTGCTTTCGTAAAGTCGACTACGATGGACTGATACAGTATTTAAATTCAATACAGTGGGACCAACTGATGATGTTACCAAGAGCAAATGCAAAATGGGAAGCATTCAAAGAACTTATCTTGGAAGGTACTTGGAATATCAACTAAGAAATATTGTTGAAGGTTTAGGCCTAAATGGATGTCAGATGAACTAATGAGACATACGGCAGAGAAGAAAAATGCATCGGATACATATAAATTAACACGTGACACAGAAGCCTATGATGGATTTAAGTTGGTCTGTAACCGAGTTACAAAGCAGGTTAGGCAGGCGAAGGCAGATTTCGAGACATCTTTGGCAAAGGATGCAAAAAACAACAGCAAAGAGTTCGTTACTTATGTAACTCTAGAAGGAAGGGGATGAATCAGATTGGTCCACTTGATATCAATGGTTCAACTGCTCATGATCCTGCTCAGGTAGCTAACAAACTAAATGAATATTTTGCATCGACATTCACACATGAGGAGTTATTCAGCGAGGGGAATTCCAGAGGTGTATTGAACTCTGGCAGTAAGCTAGAGAATCTTATAATAACTGAGAGTAAAGTGGAGGAGAAATTGTTGAAGATAAACACAAGAAAGGCACCAGGGGTGGATGGGATCTATCCAGTTATATTAAAGGAGGCAGCAAAGGAAGTAAGCAGACCCTTAGCCATAATTATGAGAGCTTCCTTGGACTCAGGGGAGGTTCCCACGGACTGGAAATGTGCAAATGTGACCCCAATTCACAAAGGAGGATCAAAGGCTGACACAAGTAATTATAGACCTGTGAGTTTAACTTCTGTTCCAGGAAAATTAACGGAGGCACTGGTTAAAGAAGCACTGCAGGATCATCTAGACAAGACTTCAGTTATAGCTCAGACACAGCATGGTTTTGTTAAGGGGAAGTCTTGCCTGACCAATTTGATTGGATACTATGATGCAGTCACAAAAGAATTGGATGCAGTGAATAACTTTGATATTATATACTTGGATCTTAGAAAGGCTTTTGATACTGTTGCACATGGAAGACTGCTGCACAGATTAGTGAATGGAACAAAGGGGTGCTCTTACGAAGAAAGGCTTAAGTTTTGCAAATTGCAGTGTCTGGAGACTAGGCACCAGCGAGGTGATCTGATTGAGGTGTATAAAGCCTTGAATGGTTTAAGCATGCTCAATGCTGATGGGATTCTTCCTCTAGCTCAGAAAAATCACCTGAGAGGGCATAAATTCAAATTGAGGAAAGACAGATGTAGGATAGACGTGCGGAAATTTGCCTTTAGCCAGCGGGTGGTTGGTTGGTGGAACAGACTTCCATCCCTTGTAGTGGAGGTTGATAGCCTAAATAAGTTTAAGGCTCAGCTGGACAGGTATTTGGAACGAACAGAGGGGTGAAGTGGAAGTGGGTTTTTTTTTTTTTGGCTGATGCTGCATAAGCTTGCTTTCTTGCATCAAATGCCTCTACTAATGCTAATGCTAATGCTAATTAGATTCATCCCCTTCCTTTTAGAGTTTATATAAGTAAAGAAATCCTTGCTGTTTTTCTTAGCATCTTTTGCCAAAGATTTCTCGTAATCTGCCTTCGCCTGCCTGACCTCTTTTGTGACCTGATTATAGACTAGCTTATATCTGCCATAGACTTCTGAGTCTCTTGATAATTTATATGCATTTTTCTTCTCTGTCACGAGTCTCATTAGTTCATTAGATTACCATTTAGGCCTAATGGATATTAGGCCATTAGATAACCATTTAGACCTTGAACAATATTTCTTAATAGGTATGAACCTTTTAGCAGCATCCACGATTAATTCCTTGAATGCTTTCCACTTAGAATTTACTGTTGGTAACATCGTCAGTTGATCCCACTGTACAGAATTTAAAAACTTTCTGAGACCACTGAATCTACTGGACCGGTCTTTGAATACATTCCGCAGGTTATACAAGCAACAAACTCATGAGTCATGAGTTTGTTGCTTGTATAACAGAATTTGTAAATTCCATTTTTGGACTTTGTATTGAAAGCAGATCTTGTAACAATCATTACGAGAGATCTTAAATCTTGTCTGAGGAGGAAAAAATTTTCTCACTAGAATAAAATATTACTGGAAGTTTAACCATTAAAACAAAGCAATTTTTGATTGATTTAGCTTATGAACTTTTTAGCAAATATTCTAATACATAAAACAGAAAACATTTATTTCATTTAATCATTTAATACACGCATTGGCCAAAAATTAGGAACCTTTGTATTGGGACTCACGGACAGAAGAAATGCAAATAAATACAAATGAATGCAAAGAAAACTGTGACGTGCGTTGTCTCTTTCAGTATAATGACTGCACAGGCAATTCGACTGCAGTAATCTGAAGCCAGAAGGGAGAAAAACGCGTGATCTATCAGACTTTGAAAAAGGTCTTATCGTGGATGCACATTTAACAGGATTACCCACGGAAACTAAAGACTGTTTTCTCAAAAGCATCCATCTCAAAGGTTTTTGATACTAGAAAGATGTACCCTACTTGCCTTGTTAAGACAACCCAAGCATCTGGAGTGGTATCATGGTATGGGTTTTTTAGCACGGACTAGGTCGATGATATCAGTGAAAAGTCGAATGTCATCCAATGAATATCTGAATTTTGTATCCGATCTACTGCACCCTGCAATGTTACACTTTTCTCCAGAAGGTGATGGCCACTTTTTGGAGGATAATGCAGCACGCATCGTGTCAGACTCGTGCACTTCTGAGAACATGAGACGGATTTCCACCATCTTCCCTGGCCTCCACGTTCACCTGATCTCAGTAGTGAGAATGTGTGGGGTATGCTGAAGAGAGGTAACAAAGTCCTCTTCCTTCGACTTTGTTTCAGTCACCGTCCTCCCCACACCGGGTGGAAAAGGTACGGGTTCGAATCGCGTAGATGACGCGAGGAACTTTAATGGGCTTTTTTCACTCCGTGGTTGGGTTAGTCGGGTCAGGCGTAGATAGCAAGGTTCCCCCCCCCCCCAAGAAACAAACAAACAACCCCACCAACGTATACACATAATGTACCGATACACTGATCTTTCATTGAATGAATTTCATAGTTTTCCTGCATAAAGTTATTTAATGAATAACTGTGGAAGATGGTACATGTGGACGGTGGTATTTAAGCGAAAAAATGGTAATTTGATGATTTTACTTTTTCCAGCAATTATGTCACTGAGTCGGTAGTAAGACCTACTTATAGTCGCACTCCTTTGAAGTGCATTACTTTCTTCTCAAGACGCGATCCCAGTAAGGAAAATGAGATTCCTGTGTTCAACTTCGAAGGAGGTAAGAAAACTGTTAATTAATCATCGACGTAATTTATTTCATTTTAAAAAAGATTGCAAATAATTAATATTTAATACGCTGGTCAAATAGCGTTCTAGGGGATATAATTATTAAGGGGGACCGCCAAAAAACAAAAATGAAGCGAATATTTCATCCTGCGGTAAATGAATACATTGAAAAATCCTTTTTCCAAATATACACTGCCTAAAACAGAATACAATGGGGGAAAAGAAGAATTTTAAAACAAATTTATAGTTTAAAAACACCAGAAAAGATTCGGAATGAACAGTATTGAATTAAATCGGTAAACGGCATATTCAAAAACTTGCGATGCCCACCCTGTTTCAGAAAACTTGTTCATCCCTCTATATGAATGACTCGTGCTGTGGAAGATGTACAACGTCCGTCACTCCAGAAATTGTTGGCATTAGCATGATCTGGTGAAGAGCCATCGATGAGTGACAGTTTGGTACGTTTGCAGCGTCATGGATATCTCATTTGAATGTGTGTGTGTGTACCAATAATAGGGTTCTCGCTATGAAAGAGGTGTTAGCACGATGGATCCCAAAGTTGTTGAGAGTAGATCAAAAATGCACAAGGGTTATCAAGTCAAGTGAACATTTTATCATTTCCAAGGAGATCCAGCAAATTTACTTTAATGTTTGTGACCATGGTTCAGACATGGGTCCATCATTTTCAACCAGAGATAAAGGAGCACATGAAACATTGGAAATACAGCTCTTCTTCCCTTCCAGAGAAAGCCAAGTCGATTCATTTTGCTGGTAAAGTGAAGGCACCGTTTTTTTTGGGGGGGGGGAGAATTTCATGGAGTCTTTGCTAGTGGATTACTTTACACCTTGTGAGACCTTTTCACGAAAATCTCAAAGAAAAACGCTGAGGAAAACTCAGCAAAGGAGTGATGTTCCACCTGGACAAAGTATCTGCTACAAGTGTACCGCTGCTATATGCACTGCATGAATGTGGCCTCGAAATCTTGGACCATTCCACGGTCACCAGATCGGTTACCATGGCACTTTCACCTGCTATCTAATTTTAAAAAATAGGTGGCTGGCATCCATTATTCCATCAACATTGAAGTCACTGCTGCAGTAGATGCATTCCTGAAAGCCCAAGAGAAAACTTTCTTCGCACCTGCAATCAACGCATTACAGCATCGATGGCAAATGTTTAATAACTCAATCCCACATAGATCC